>NC_080671.1:221768262-223145424 GCF_030247195.1 Topomyia yanbarensis | reverse complement strand
TATTAAAAATACCTCGCCCAGTGCATTCGAGTTTTGTAGATCGAATTTATATAAAAATTTGTTTATTTTCTGAATCTGTAATTTGGTTTGATGAAAGACTTCATTTGAAAAAGTTATAAAAGATTTATAGAATGAAGGTCAAATCGTTGTAACGTCGCGTGTGTTGATGGTATATAACCCCTTAAGCACGTAAGGGTGCACATTCTGAATTTATAAATATCACCAGGTGTTTACGGCTTTCTCAGTCGGTAATATTTAGGCAAACGATTGGTTTTATAAATTGCCCGACGTTTCGTCCGTTTTTGATGGCCTTTTTCAAGGGAAACTGGAATTTTTATTATGTCAGAGAGTTAAAAAATAAAATGCAAATACACAAGACAACAAAATACAAAAGAAGATATGAAAACATAAAACATGTAGCGCATTGGGAACTCACTTTAACTTAATCGTTTTTGTTGTAATCGTTGATTGCCAACGGTCGGATGTCGGGTGGTATTGCACGAATTTCTGTGGCTTAATGGTGATTTTGTGCGAGAAAAACCATTTAGTAGCACAACGGGTCATGGAGCTCTGGATCTACACGATTCGAATTTAGCGTTTGGTTTGTTGATGATGAGCCAACAGTAGAGGTGTGTGTATTGGATATTCATCGTGAGCCAAAAGAAGTGTCAATTTTTGAGTCAAGGTGTGGGGTTCTGTTTCTGCGAGTGTTGGTCGTTTTGAGAGTGTGTAGAATGCCTGCGTAAATCGTGTTGAGTCCGTCTACGTCGGTGCGATGGTTCACAGTGTTAGCTGTGTTTGTGATGTGGCACATTTCAAGAATAGGTAGAGCCATCGGTCGATAGGTTCTGTCTACGATTTTTGCTCTCGTGAGATCGAACGTGTGGTTGTGTTTGACCATGTGTTCGATGAGAGCAGTTTTCTCTCCAAGACTGATCATCCGCTCATCACTGTTTGTCGCACCATCCTCTTTCAGTCGTTGGTATTGGTTGATATCGGTTTTGTGGCCATACAGCCGTGTTTTCAACTGATTGCGGGTCATACCAATATAGCACATCGGGCAGGAGTCACAAGGCAGTCTGTAGATAATGTTCGAGTGCAGTAGAGGATCTATAGGATCCTTGATGCTTTGTAGTAGCCCCGATATTGCATTGAGAGGCCTAGGTGTTATTTTTACATTTGGATAATCCGTTTTAAGCAAGTTGGTTATTGAAGGGCTGAGTGATGGAATGTGTGGCAGTGATCGATAAACCTGGGTGATCTGTGTTGCATCTGAGCTGTGAGCTGTGTTACTTGGTGTTTTGTTTACATTGTGAATGCTAGCAACGGATGAGTCGGTGATATTAATAGTGCGGTGTGCGTTTTTGCTACGATGAATGAGTCTATTGATGAGTGATGACGGATAATTGTTTCTGCGGAGCTGTTGGAAGATGATGTTTTGTTGAACATTGGTGGTGTCCTCCGTTGACAGGTGGAAGACTCTTTCAATAAAGTTTTTGGCCACGTTCATTTTCATGGATAGAGGGTGGAGTGAATGATAGTTGAGGAGGCGACCTGATGCTATCGGTTTTGCGTACCATTGGGAGGATAGAGATTGGTCGAACTTACTGGTGATAATTGTATCTAGGAATGGAAGTTGGTTGTTGGATTCGACTTCTTTCGTGAATTGCAGGTGTGGATTGTATGCGTTGAAGGTGTCGAGCGTAGTTGGTATTTGATCTTTTGGGAGAGCCATAAAGAGATCATCGACGTATTTGCGGATGATGGGAACGGCGAATGGTAGTTTTCTGGTTACGGTTTTTAGTAGGTTTTCCATCACAATATCGGCAAGAATGGGCGATAGGGGGCTGCCCATGGCGGTACCAAACGTTTGCTTGTAGTATTTGTCCCGAAAGCGAAAGTAGCTATTGTTGACGCAAAATTCAACTAGTTCGAGAAACAGATCTAGATTTATGTCAGTTGAATTTCGTATATTGCTCCATTCCATGATTATATCATGGGTAACAAGCTCGATGGGTATGTTTGTGAACAGTGAGACCACATCGAAAGAGACTAAGACGTAGTTAGGTGGTAGGGTGGTCTGTTTTATGTACTCGACGAATTGGAAGCTATCGGAAATATTGTACTCACTGTTGAATGATTTCTGTAGTATGTTGGCTATGTACTTCGATAGTTGGTATGTCGGTGCAGTAATGTTGGGAACCACGGGGCGTAGTGGTAGATTGTCCTTATGCGCCTTTGGTTGCCCGTATATGCGTGGACAAACAGCTACGTTGGATTTTAAACGCATTGATGTTTTTGTATCGATTAGTTTAAGGTTGAGTAATCTGGTGATTAGCATGTTGTGTTGTCTCTGGATGGATGGAGTCGGATCTTTGGACACGACTTGGTACGCTGGTTCGTCTAGTAATGCTGTCATTTTGCGGTCGTACTCCTGCTTGTACATTATGACCGTTCTGTTGCCTTTATCAGCTTCGAGCATGCAGATGTTTTGGTTCTGGGCGAGGAATTTGGTGGTGGTGGTAATTGCATTTTGGCAGAAACTTTGGAGCGGAGTTTTGTATTGATTGTACTTTGTTTTGGAGATGTAGTTCTGGATTTGTGTTGCTATCTGGCACCTATTGCGATCTTGAACTGCTTGGTCTGGGGACACGCGTAGGATGGCTTCAACATCGGCTAGTACATGATAGAAGGGAACCTGGTTGATGTTTGTGATTGGCAGAGCGAATTTGCGCCCGAGGCTGAGAAGTGTCATAGTCTCTTTTGGAACTGTTGCTGTAGTGGCGTTCAGTATGGCTTTATCGTTACAGGTGGGAGTGTTGCGTTTCCGTGATTCCTTTCGGTTTTCGAAAGATAGATTTTGAGTGGTAATGAACCGTATAGCTATATCGTTGTTTGTAGAATGGGTTAAATTTTCCTGTATGTTGCTTAGCTCACGTTTCAAAGATTCAATTTTGTAGAATGTGTGTTGGATTTCTACATTCAGAATTGCTTTTTTAAAACGGTCAATGATTCTCTGAAGCTTGCGTGTGTATGGACTCCGTTCTTCGAGGAGTGGGTGAATGCACTGTAGTGAGTTCACTATGTGGGCCGGAAAAACTCCCATTTTTTCGACATTGTATCAAAAAATCTTTGCGGGCGGTCATATTACTCGCTTTCGTGTTGAGCTGTGCGTACGTTTTGAAAAGCTGTACTGTACTGTGACCAAAGTTGTTGTCAATTAGCATGAAGAAGCCATTATGTATGTTAGCCATATTGAGGTTATGTTTGGGTGTTGTAACGACTGGATACGGGAATTTCAACAGGTGTTTACGGCTTTCTCAGTCGGTAATATTTAGGCAAACGATTGGTTTTATAAATTGCCCGACGTTTCGGCCGTTTTTGATGGCCTTTTTCAAGGGAAACTGGAATTTTTATTATGTCAGAGAGTTAAAAAATAAAATGCAAATACACAAGACAACAAAATACAAAAGAAGATATGAAAACATAAAACATGTAGCGCATTGGGAACTCACTTTAACTTAATCGTTTTTGTTGTAATCGTTGATTGCCAACGGTCGGATGTCGGGTGGTATTGCACGAATTTCTGTGGCTTAATGGTGATTTTGTGCGAGAAAAACCATTTAGTAGCACAACGGGTCATGGAGCTCTGGATCTACACGATTCGAATTTAGCGTTTGGTTTGTTGATGATGAGCCAACAGTAGAGGTGTGTGTATTGGATATTCATCGTGAGCCAAAAGAAGTGTCAATTTTTTAGCCAAGGTGTGGGGTTCTGTTTCTGCGAGTGTTGGTCGTTTTGAGAGTGTGTAGAATGCCTGCGTAAATCGTGTTGAGTCCGTCTACGTCGGTGCGATGGTTCACAGTGTTAGCTGTGTTTGTGATGTGGCACATTTCAAGAATAGGTAGAGCCATCGGTCGATAGGTTCTGTCTACGATTTTTGCTTTCGTGAGATCGAACGTGTGGTTGTGTTTGACCATGTGTTCGATGAGAGCAGTTTTCTCTCCAAGACTGATCATCCGCTCATCACTGTTTGTCGCACCATCCTCTTTCAGTCGTTGGTATTGGTTGATATTGGTTTTGTGGCCATACAGCCGTGTTTTCAACTGATTGCGGGTCATACCAATATAGCACATCGGGCAGGAGTCACAAGGCAGTCTGTAGATAATGTTCGAGTGCAGTAGAGGATCTATAGGATCCTTCATGCTTTGTAGTAGCCCCGATATTGCATTGAGAGGCCTAGGTGTTATTTTTACATTTGGATAATCCGTTTTAAGCAAGTTGGTTATTGAAGGGCTGAGTGATGGAATGTGTGGCAGTGATCGATAAACCTGGGTGATCTGTGTTGCATCTGAGCTGTGAGCTGTGTTACTTGGTGTTTTGTTTACATTGTGAATGCTAGCAACGGATGAGTCGGTGATATTAATAGTGCGGTGTGCGTTTTTGCTACGATGAATGAGTCTATTGATGAGTGATGACGGATAATTGTTTCTGCGGAGCTGTTGGAAGATGATGTTTTGTTGAACATTGGTGGTGTCCTCCGTTGACAGGTGGAAGACTCTTTCAATAAAGTTTTTGGCCACGTTCATTTTCATGGATAGAGGGTGGAGTGAATGATAGTTGAGGAGGCGACCTGATGCTATCGGTTTTGCGTACCATTGGGAGGATAGAGATTGGTCGAACTTACTGGTGATAATTGTATCTAGGAATGGAAGTTGGTTGTTGGATTCGACTTCTTTCGTGAATTGCAGGTGTGGATTGTATGCGTTGAAGGTGTCGAGCGTAGTTGGTATTTGATCTTTTGGGAGAGCCATAAAGAGATCATCGACGTATTTGCGGATGATGGGAACGGCGAATGGTAGTTTTCTGGTTACGGTTTTTAGTAGGTTTTCCATCACAATATCGGCAAGAATGGGCGATAGGGGGCTGCCCATGGCGGTACCAAACGTTTGCTTGTAGTATTTGTCCCGAAAGCGAAAGTAGCTATTGTTGACGCAAAATTCAACTAGTTCGAGAAACAGATCTAGATTTATGTCAGTTGAATTTCGTATATTGCTCCATTCCATGATTATATCATGGGTAACAAGCTCGATGGGTATGTTTGTGAACAGTGAGACCACATCGAAAGAGACTAAGACGTAGTTAGGTGGTAGGGTGGTCTGTTTTATGTACTCGACGAATTGGAAGCTATCGGAAATATTGTACTCACTGTTGAATGATTTCTGTAGTATGTTGGCTATGTACTTCGATAGTTGGTATGTCGGTGCAGTAATGTTGGGAACCACGGGGCGTAGTGGTAGATTGTCCTTATGCGCCTTTGGTTGCCCGTATATGCGTGGACAAACAGCTACGTTGGATTTTAAACGCATTGATGTTTTTGTATCGATTAGTTTAAGGTTGAGTAATCTGGTGATTAGCATGTTGTGTTGTCTCTGGATGGATGGAGTCGGATCTTTGGACACGACTTGGTACGCTGGTTCGTCTAGTAATGCTGTCATTTTGCGGTCGTACTCCTGCTTGTACATTATGACCGTTCTGTTGCCTTTATCAGCTTCGAGCATGCAGATGTTTTGGTTCTGGGCGAGGAATTTGGTGGTGGTGGTAATTGCATTTTGGCAGAAACTTTGGAGCGGAGTTTTGTATTGATTGTACTTTGTTTTGGAGATGTAGTTCTGGATTTGTGTTGCTATCTGGCACCTATTGCGATCTTGAACTGCTTGGTCTGGGGACACGCGTAGGATGGCTTCAACATCGGCTAGTACATGATAGAAGGGAACCTGGTTGATGTTTGTGATTGGCAGAGCGAATTTGCGCCCGAGGCTGAGAAGTGTCATAATCTCTTTTGGAACTGTTGCTGTAGTGGCGTTCAGTATGGCTTTATCGTTACAGGTGGGGGTGTTGCGTTTCCGTGATTCCTTTCGGTTTTCGAAAGATAGATTTTGAGTGGTAATGAACCGTGTAGCTATATCGTTGTTTGTAGAATGGGTTAAATTTTCCTGTATGTTGCTTAGCTCACGTTTCAAACATTCAATTTTGTAGAATGTGTGTTGGATTTCTACATTCAGAATTGCTTTTTTAAAACGGTCAATGATTCTCTGAAGCTTGCGTGTGTATGGACTCCGTTCTTCGAGGAGTGGGTGAATGCACTGTAGTGAGTTCACTATGTGGGCCGGAAAAACTCCCATTTTTTCGACATTGTATCAAAAAATCTTTGCGGGCGGTCATATTACTCGCTTTCGTGTTGAGCTGTGCGTACGTTTTGAAAAGCTGTACTGTACTGTGACCAAAGTTGTTGTCAATTAGCATGAAGAAGCCATTATGTATGTTAGCCATATTGAGGTTATGTTTGGGTGTTGTAACGACTGGATACGGGAATTTCAACAGGTGTTTACGGCTTTCTCAGTCGGTAATATTTAGGCAAACGATTGGTTTTATAAATTGCCCGACGTTTCGGCCGTTTTTGATGGCCTTTTTCAAGGGAAACTGGAATTTTTATTATGTCAGAGAGTTAAAAAATAAAATGCAAATACACAAGACAACAAAATACAAAAGAAGATATGAAAACATAAAACATGTAGCGCATTGGGAACTCACTTTAACTTAATCGTTTTTGTTGTAATCGTTGATTGCCAACGGTCGGATGTCGGGTGGTATTGCACGAATTTCTGTGGCTTAATGGTGATTTTGTGCGAGAAAAACCATTTAGTAGCACAACGGGCCATGGAGCTCTGGATCTACACGATTCTAATTTAGCGTTTGGTTTGTTGATGATGAGCCAACAGTAGAGGTGTGTGTATTGGATATTCATCGTGAGCCAAAAGAAGTGTCAATTTTTGAGTCAAGGTGTGGGGTTCTGTTTCTGCGAGTGTTGGTCGTTTTGAGAGTGTGTAGAATGCCTGCGTAAATCGTGTTGAGTCCGTCTACGTCGGTGCGATGGTTCACAGTGTTAGCTGTGTTTGTGATGTGGCACATTTCAAGAATAGGTAGAGCCATCGGTCGATAGATTCTGTCTACGATTTTTGCTCTCGTGAGATCGAACGTGTGGTTGTGTTTGACCATGTGTTCGATGAGAGCAGTTTTCTCTCCAAGACTGATCATCCGCTCATCACTGTTTGTCGCACCATCCTCTTTCAGTCGTTGGTATTGGTTGATATTGGTTTTGTGGCCATACAGCCGTGTTTTCAACTGATTGCGGGTCATACCAATATAGCACATCGGGCAGGAGTCACAAGGCAGTCTGTAGATAATGTTCGAGTGCAGTAGAGGATCTATAGGATCCTTCATGCTTTGTAGTAGCCCCGATATTGCATTGAGAGGCCTAGGTGTTATTTTTACATTTGGATAATCCGTTTTAAGCAAGTTGGTTATTGAAGGGCTGAGTGATGGAATGTGTGGCAGTGATCGATAAACCTGGGTGATCTGTGTTGCATCTGAGCTGTGAGCTGTGTTACTTGGTGTTTTGTTTACATTGTGAATGCTAGCAACGGATGAGTCGGTGATATTAATAGTGCGGTGTGCGTTTTTGCTACGATGAATGAGTCTATTGATGAGTGATGACGGATAATTGTTTCTGCGGAGCTGTTGGAAGATGATGTTTTGTTGAACATTGGTGGTGTCCTCCGTTGACAGGTGGAAGACTCTTTCAATAAAGTTTTTGGCCACGTTCATTTTCATGGATAGCGGGTGGAATGAATGATAGTTGAGGAGGCGACCTGATGCTATCGGTTTTGCGTACCATTGGGAGGATAGAGATTGGTCGAACTTACGGGTGATAATTGTGTCTAGGAATGGAAGTTGGTTGTTGGATTCGACTTCTTTCGTGAATTGCAGGTGTGGATTGTATGCGTTGAAGGTGTCGAGCGTAGTTGGTATTTGATCTTTTGGGAGAGACATAAAGAGATCATCGACGTATTTGCGGATGATGGAAACGGCGAATGGTAGTTTTCTGGTTACGGTTTTTAGTAGGTTTTCCATCACAATATCGGCAAGAATGGGCGATAGGGGGCTGCCCATGGCGGTACCAAACGTTTGCTTGTAGTATTTGTCCCGAAAGCGAAAGTAGCTATTGTTGACGCAAAATTCAACTAGTCCGAGAAACAGATCTAGATTTATGTCAGTTGAATTTCGTATATTGCTCCATTCCATGATTATATCATGGGTAACAAGCTCGATGGGTATGTTTGTGAACAGTGAGACCACATCGAAAGAGACTAAGACGTAGTTAGGTAGTAGGGTGGTCTGTTTTATGTACTCGACGAATTGGAAGCTATCGGAAATATTGTACTCACTGTTGAATGATTTCTGTAGTATGTTGGCCACTATCGCCCTTTCTTGCCGATATTGTGATGGAAAACCTACTAAAAACCGTAACCAGAAAACTACCATTCGCCGTTATCCGTTATCCGTCATCACTCATCAATAGACTCATTCATCGTAGCAAAAACGCACACCGCACTATTAATATCACCGACTCATCCGTTGCTAGCATTCACAATGTAAACAAAACACCAAGTAACACAGCTCACAGCTCAGATGCAACACAGATCACCCAGGTTTATCGATCACTGCCACACATTCCATCACTCAGCCCTTCAATAACCAACTTGCTTAAAACGGATTATCCAAATGTAAAAATAACACCTAGGCCTCTCAATGCAATATCGGGGCTACTACAAAGCATGAAGGATCCTATAGATCCTCTACTGCACTCGAACATTATCTACAGACTGCCTTGTGACTCCTGCCCGATGTGCTATATTGGTATGACCCGCAATCAGTTGAAAACACGGCTGTATGGCCACAAAACCAATATCAACCAATACCAACGACTGAAAGAGGATGGTGCGACAAACAGTGATGAGCGGATGATCAGTCTTGGAGAGAAAACTGCTCTCATCGAACACATGGTCAAACACAACCACACGTTCGATCTCACGAGAGCAAAAATCGTAGACAGAACCTATCGACCGATGGCTCTACCTATTCTTGAAATGTGCCACATCACAAACACAGCTAACACTGTGAACCATCGCACCGACGTAGACGGACTCAACACGATTTATGCAGGCATTCTACACACTCTCAAAACGACCAACACTCGCAGAAACAGAACCCCACACCTTGACTCAAAAATTGACACTTCTTTTGGCTCACGATGAATATCCAATACACACACCTCTACTGTTGGCTCATCATCAACAAACCAAACGCTAAATTCGAATCGTGTAGATCCAGAGCTCCATGACCCGTTGTGCTACTAAATGGTTTTTCTCGCACAAAATCACCATTAAGCCACAGAAATTCGTGCAATACCACCCGACATCCGACCGTTGGCAATCAACGATTACAACAAAAACGATTAAGTTAAAGTGAGTTCCCAATGCGCTACATGTTTTATGTTTTCATATCTTCTTTTGTATTTTGTTGTCTTGTGTATTTGCATTTTATTTTTTAACTCTCTGACATAATAAAAATTCCAGTTTCCCTTGAAAAAGGCCATCAAAAACGGCCGAAACGTCGGGCAATTTATAAAACCAATCGTTTGCCTAAATATTACCGACTGAGAAAGCCGTAAACACCTGTTGAAATTCCCGTATCCAGTCGTTACAACACCCAAACATAACCTCAATATGGCTAACATACATAATGGCTTCTTCATGCTAATTGACAACAACTTTGGTCACAGTACAGTACAGCTTTTCAAAACGTACGCACAGCTCAACACGAAAGCGAGTAATATGACCGCCCGCAAAGATTTTTTGATACAATGTCGAAAAATGGGAGTTTTTCCGGCCCAAATAGTGAACTCACTACAGTGCATTCACCCACTCCTCGAAGAACGGAGTCCATACACACGCAAGCTTCAGAGAATCATTGACCGTTTTAAAAAAGCAATTCTGAATGTAGAAATCCAACACACATTCTACAAAATTGAATGTTTGAAACGTGAGCTAAGCAACATACAGGAAAATTTAACCCATTCTACAAACAACGATATAGCAACACGGTTCATTACCACTCAAAATCTATCTTTCGAAAACCGAAAGGAATCACGGAAACGCAAGACCAACGGAAAGCTCACCAACCTGTTGGAAAAAACAGCACCTCAGCATAGCAACACCCCCACCTGTAACGATAAAGCCATACTGAACGCCACTACAGCAACAGTTCCAAAAGAGACTATGACACTTCTCAGCCTCGGGCGCAAATTCGCTCTGCCAATCACAAACATCAACCAGGTTCCCTTCTATTATGTACTAGCCGATGTTGAAGCCATCCTACGCGTGTCCCCAGACCAAGCAGTTCAAGATCGCAATAGGTGCCAGATAGCAACACAAATCCAGAACTACATCTCCAAAACAAAGTACAATCAATACAAAACTCCGCTCCAAAGTTTCTGCCAAAATGCAATTACCACCACCACCAAATTCCTCGCCCAGAACCAAAACATCTGCATGCTCGAAGCTGATAAAGGCAACAGAACGGTCATAATGTACAAGCAGGAGTACGACCGCAAAATGACAGCATTACTAGACGAACCAGCGTACCAAGTCGTGTCCAAAGATCCGACTCCATCCATCCAGAGACAACACAACATGCTAATCACCAGATTACTCAACCTTAAACTAATCGATACAAAAACATCAATGCGTTTAAAATCCAACGTAGCTGTTTGTCCACGCATATACGGGCAACCAAAGGCGCATAAGGACAATCTACCACTACGCCCCGTGGTTCCCAACATTACTGCACCGACATACCAACTATCGAAGTACATAGCCAACATACTACAGAAATCATTCAACAGTGAGTACAATATTTCCGATAGCTTCCAATTCGTCGAGTACATAAAACAGACCACCCTACCACCTAACTACGTCTTAGTCTCTTTCGATGTGGTCTCACTGTTCACAAACATACCCATCGAGCTTGTTACCCATGATATAATCATGGAATGGAGCAATATACGAAATTCAACTGACATAAATCTAGATCTGTTTCTCGGACTAGTTGAATTTTGCGTCAACAATAGCTACTTTCGCTTTCGGGACAAATACTACAAGCAAACGTTTGGTACCGCCATGGGCAGCCCCCTATCGCCCATTCTTGCCGATATTGTGATGGAAAACCTACTAAAAACCGTAACCAGAAAACTACCATTCGCCGTTCCCATCATCCGCAAATACGTCGATGATCTCTTTATGGCTCTCCCAAAAGATCAAATACCAACTACGCTCGACACCTTCAACGCATACAATCCACACCTGCAATTCACGAAAGAAGTCGAATCCAACAACCAACTTCCATTCCTAGACACAATTATCACCCGTAAGTTCGACCAATCTCTATCCTCCCAATGGTACGCAAAACCGATAGCATCAGGTCGCCTCCTCAACTATCATTCATTCCACCCGCTATCCATGAAAATGAACGTGGCCAAAAACTTTATTGAAAGAGTCTTCCACCTGTCAACGGAGGACACCACCAATGTTCAACAAAACATCATCTTCCAACAGCTCCGCAGAAACAATTATCCGTCATCACTCATCAATAGACTCATTCATCGTAGCAAAAACGCACACCGCACTATTAATATCACCGACTCATCCGTTGCTAGCATTCACAATGTAAACAAAACACCAAGTAACACAGCTCACAGCTCAGATGCAACACAGATCACCCAGGTTTATCGATCACTGCCACACATTCCATCACTCAGCCCTTCAATAACCAACTTGCTTAAAACGGATTATCCAAATGTAAAAATAACACCTAGGCCTCTCAATGCAATATCGGGGCTACTACAAAGCATGAAGGATCCTATAGATCCTCTACTGCACTCGAACATTATCTACAGACTGCCTTGTGACTCCTGCCCGATGTGCTCTACTGTTGGCTCATCATCAACAAACCAAACGCTAAATTCGAATCGTGTAGATCCAGAGCTCCATGACCCGTTGTGCTACTAAATGGTTTTTCTCGCACAAAATCACCATTAAGCCACAGAAATTCGTGCAATACCACCCGACATCCGACAGTTGGCAATCAACGATTACAACAAAAACGATTAAGTTAAAGTGAGTTCCCAATGCGCTACATGTTTTATGTTTTCATATCTTCTTTTGTATTTTGTTGTCTTGTGTATTTGCATTTTATTTTTTAACTCTCTGACATAATATAAATTCCAGTTTCCCTTGAAAAAGGCCATCAAAAACGGCCGAAACGTCGGGCAATTTATAAAACCAATCGTTTGCCTAAATATTACCGACTGAGAAAGCCGTAAACACCTGTTGAAATTCCCGTATCCAGTCGTTACAACACCCAAATATAAATATCACGCTAGTATAATTCCCTGTTTATGAAACAACTTGAAAGCGTTTTAATAAACCATTCGTAGTAAGCTTTAACACTATATCTGACAAATCATTTAAGCGTCTGATAAAAGTTGATTTACGTAACGTTACAACGCAAAGTATATCCTGTTGTAACTTTTGTTCCGCACATCCAATAAAAGAAGTTGAAGGCTTTTTGGAAAAGTATTTTTGAATACAAAGACAATCGGGAATATAAATTTGAACAAAATTGTAATTTTTGATAAACTGAATAAATTTGCATTTTTCGTGACGTTACAACACAGAGACAATCAAAACTTCTATTAGTTAAAAAAAAATTAGTAGTCAAATATGAGTAAAAATCGTTCTAGTTTTATTATTCTACACTCAATAACGAACAAATTCCTTTAAACAGATTAAAATTTCAATAATAGTTTCATGAAATAGAACTTTTATTCTGAAACCATTTTTCCGTGAAATTCAACTTACTTCTCTATATATTTTTCAACTATTTGTTGATATGTCAAAAATTTGATTACAGAATTTTTCAATGGTTTAAACACTACCGAAACGAGAAAAAAAATTGTGATACCAAAATAAGACAAAACAAAAACATCCTTCTGGTGTACAAACCCGTGGAATGTGTCATACGGGTTTATTAAACGGCAACAAAAATAAACAAAACAAGTGAAAAAGTTGATGCGCTTTTGGATGTTATTTTTAATTGATTTTAACGTTTTAATAACACAAAAGCTTTGAAAATGACCATTTTTTGTCACATTCAATTCTACTCTCCATATTGTTATTTGTGTGTATTGAAGATAAGTTCGAGTATTTAAATACTGTTAATTGAGCATTTAACAAAATAAAGTGCGCTGTTGGGGTAAGACCGACAGTTTTTGGATGAGGTAAGACCGACACGGTGTTTAGATGATTGAGTTGGTTTTTGATTCGATACAAACGACTGAGTATATTTGTTGTGTTCAATTATACTTTAATTACGTCATATTTATAATTGAAATACACGGAAACTATTTTTTTGCATTTATTTATCAGTATTGGCTCAAGCCGACAAAAAAAATTATTAAGAATTCTTATTATGAACGTGATTCATAGTTATATCACAGACTAACAGACATAACACTCAAAAACAAAGCTTCGCCCGCTTTAACGGTCATTTTAAATATATTTGTAGTTGGGACTGTGGCCACATTTGAAATTATGGCGCCACTGACATATGAACAAGTATATGGGGGATAGACCACTAGTGAAAAATTGTTACCAAACCTGAGGGGTAACCCACTAGTAAATGAGTGTTTGGGACTGTGAATAAAAGGTGGAGCTAGTGTTCTGGGAAAATTGTCGGATCGATGTTTTTTTAGGGAATTCCCTCATAGTGTTATGTCTCTTAGTCTGTGGTTATATTACAAAAAGATGGGTGGGTAATGTCTGCGACATAACCGGAGAGATGTAGAATACATAAGGAACACGTTCTTCAAATATATTGAAACTCATTGGGATTTTCGGACAAAAGGTGATTTGGGCGAGGAATATTTCAAATTATTCTTTACAAAAATGATGGTGGTCCTGAAAAGGACCGATTTTGTTGGCGTTGTTGGCCTTGGTGAGGGAGATGGCTAACGATGAAATGAATTGTTAGCATGAGGAAGTCGCATAGTACTGGCCAATGGCAGAACAGATAATAATTGATTCCTGAAAATCAACTTTTCATTATTCATGTAAATTATAAATACTTACAAATCTAATAGAAGATTCCTGGTCATATTTCTGAATCATTAGTGCGAACAATGTGTAATTTGGTTAAGTACAATGAAAGCTACAAACTTTCCAAACTCGACCTTCTGTTCCTTCCGAAATATTGAAATGGGGTGTCTATATTAATTAGTCGTGGTCTATATTAGTCGTGGTCACAATAAAAAATGGGTGGGTAATGTCTGTGACATAACCGGAGCGTCGTGATTTCAATTCGAGACGTTAATTTAAATCTAATAATATTCAACAGAATCACGTTTGAATGGGAAATTTTCAAATAATTCTCTATAGTAATAATGGTGGTTCTGAAAAGAACCTTTGGTATCGGCGTTGGTGTTGATGGTGATGCGCTGGATCGTTGGATATATTTGGCATGATAGTTACGTGTCTGGCGAACTGTTTTGTAGCCTCGAACAAAACGACAAGACTGGCTTCTTCGAGTACCATTACGGCTGAACTTTATAAGCTTAGCTCGACTTTGAAATCCTGCACAATCTCACGAATCAGACACCGGTAGGGCCATTTTGTTTGCTACTAGCACGGAGCTGCACAAAAAAATCATTTAATGCAGTTAGTTCACGGAGGCTGCCAAAAAGCTCGAATAGATGCATGCGACTTCAACGTTTCTCTTAAACACATGCGATTGAAGCAACACTAATCACTAGAGGGATGGTGAGGGAACACGCACATTCGTTTTGGTAATATTGATAATAGCAGCAGAAAGGAATGGAAAAGCAGTGCACGAAACGAGCAAGAGGATAATTTAAATTTTTATTCCGTGTGCAAGCTACTTCTTTCCACACAACGTATTATGTTGCTTGTTGAAAATTACACATCTTAAAATGAAAGTTTCAGTTTAACTCTCACTAGAACACATTTGATTGGTCCTGAAAAGAACCGTTGCTTTTATTGTAATTTACGCCCTTTCCCAGCGGACACTGTGAGCCAGTTTGATTTCTTTTGTGAGAAAGTTACGTACTTGGCGCACTATTTTGTATCCTCAAACAAACCGACCAAGTAGGCATCACTGGCTTCATTACGGCTGAGTTTTGTAAGCGTAGCTCGACTTTGAAGTAATACATAACCTTACGAACCAGACGCTGGAATGTTACCCAGCGATTTAGTTGCTCCGTTGCCTTTTAGTTGGGGCGAAATACTGGCATGGCGACAGTTCCTGATCGGTAGTTAGTTGCGATGGGGCACTTTTGCGGACCGTCATCATTACCAACTGCACAGGCTGCTTGCTAGTGCTTGAACGAATACGAATGATGAGAAAAACCGACCGACCAATATTCATATATGAAAACACGAGAAAGCACTACTATCGCTCTTTCGCTCGTTTTCGTGCCATTCCTGTGCCTTTCCTTTCCGTTCGGCTACCAATACTAGCATAACCAAAACGAATATTCTGTCTTTCCATCGCCTTCAATCTAGTGGCCAGTGCTAGCAAACTTGCATGTTCAGTTTTTCAATAACAACATTCCAACAATATTTTCAAAGAATGTTGCAGATTTGAAAAGAAGGAAGGAAAATATTTTCACAAATTTAAATTCTTTTGTGTTATTTGTTAGCGCTGATAAAGGCTATTTAGTTTGCTACTAGCAAGGAGCTGCACAAACAAATCGATTTATGCAGTTAATCAACGGAGGCTGCCAAATAGTTCGAATAAAAGCATGCGACTAGTGTACTTTGCACGTTCTATATTTCTCGAGTACTTTTTCAAATGGACGTAAGTAACATTGAGAGCCTCTCTTTGTTTACTTTCTCTTTCGTTTATTACGACGTAATAAATAATTTCCAGTACATATCGAAAGCCGACGGTTTTTACTACAATATTATGCAAAGAGTAGAGTAGTAAATGTTGAAATGGCCGAGTAATGAACAGAAGAGAAAGACCTCAAAGAGAATCTCTCATTGTTACTTACGTCCATTTGAAAAAGTACTCGAGATTTTATCAATACTAGAGAGGATCAATAAAATAATTCAAATTGTAATAGCGACATGCAATTGTGGCAACACTGGCCATGGGATGGTAGGAGAATACGCACATTCGTTTTGGTTATGATGGTATTAGCAGCAGAAAGGAACGGAAAAGCAGTGCACGAAAACGAGCGAGAGAGGATAATTTAAATTCTCTTTCTTTCTTTCCCCACATCTTATTTCTTATATAGCTTTCTGAAAATTATTTGTTATATACCATAAAATGTAAATTTCAGTTTAACCATTATTAGAACACAATTAATGGTCCTGTAAAGAACCGTTTATGGTTATATTGCGGGAGCATAATTCAGACGCACTCCCCGCGGACACGGTGAACCAGTTTAATGTATTTGGCCTGAAAGTTATGCGCTTGGCGCACTATTTTGCATCCTCGAACAAACCGACCAAGTAGGCATCGTTGGCTTCTCGGGGCATCATTACGACTGAGCTTTGTAAGCGTAGCTCGACCTTGCAGTCCTGTACAATCTCACTAACCGGACGCTGGAACGATAACCTACAGATTAGTTACTCTGTTGCCCTTTAGTTGGGGCGAAATTCTTGCAGGGCAACAGTTCCTGATCGGGTTGTGATGAGTCACCAGTAGCTGGGGCACTTTTTCCTACCGTCGTCATCGCCAACTGCTTTCCTTCGGTGGGCTGGCTGCTTGCTAGTGCTTGAACGAATGCGAATGATGAGAAAAACCGACCGACAGATATTTATATAATCGCGCTAATATGCACTACTATCGCTTTCTCGCTCGTTCTCGTGCCGTGCATGAGCCTTTCCTTTCCGTCCGGCTTTTAATGGTCTAACCAAAGGAATATGCCGCCTTTCTCCCACCAACTGCTCTCGTCAAGCAACCCAATGCGAATAATCATATGAACAACATGTAGTGGACCTATATATAAACTTTTCATTATTTTATTTTTCGGTTGGTCCACCATAGTGACGGCTCTGTGCGGGATGGGCTGAAAATTTTCACTTTTCCGAGGCGTTTTCGAAAGATTTTTCAAAACACATTTTTTGTTATTAGTGCATGTTATACATACTTCAAATTTTAATACAGCAAAGAGGAACATATTTTCAACAAATTGGCCTAAAATCAAATCATTCTGTTAAGTATGTGAAAGTTATTAACGTTCAAAATCTGACGCGGCGCCGCAGCTGATATTTTGAAACGGGACCCCTATATTGAAAGCTTTAAATGTATTCTACATTAAAAGAAACGAAAAGTATAATCTAATATGAGATTTCGAAATGATATTGATGAAAAATTTTCATTGACCGTCAGATTGTTGAAGAAAATCACCACAAGTACCTACCCCCAAGAGCTAATTTGGTGGAAAGGTCCAATAGAGAATTAAAAAAAAATATTTAAAGCAATATGTTGGAAAGGACCCGAGAGCTTGGGATCAAAACTTGCCTTTATTTACGTTTGAATATAATACAACGTCAAATTCATCGACTGGTTACCCACCATTCGAATTACTATATTATCAACGCGCAAACATCCCAAACTCAGTATACCAATGGGACCCGAAGGCGTATATTATGAAGATGCGGTCTACATTCAAGCGCATGCATACTCAAGCACGCGAAAATTTGATTTTATCGAAACAAAAAAGAAAAGAAATATACGATAAAAACACGACCGAATGGCAGCCTATGTGGGGCGAATTGATGTTTGTTAAAGCCAACTCCATAGGTGTCGGACAGAAGTTGCAAAATCTATGGAGAGGACCATATAAGGACATAAAGTTTAATAAAAAAAAAGGTTTAAGTCAAAAAAAATGAAAAGTTTGAAACAAAATAAGCAGTGTCTGTCGATAAAAAGCAATTTAAAATGGTAGAAACTATAAAGGCAGAAAGTGGGATTTTTTTATTAACGAGTCAAGAAGACTGTCATGTAAAATTTTGCAATGTTGTTTGCAAGTATAATACATGGAAAAAGTGCAATCAGATGAAAGGTTGCAAAACATTGATAATAAAATTGAATACAAGAGATTGTCAGAGTTCGAGGAAACTGAACCAAACTAAGGGGAAAAAACAGCAGGGCCAGAGTCAAAGGACCTGAGCCGAACACAATGTTAAAAAAGGAAAATATAAGAAGAGCCAGAGTCAAAAGGACCTGAGCTGAGCGCATTTATAAAAAAGATTTTAGTATGAGCATATAAGAGCCAGAATTATAACGGGTCACGTATTTTCTAAATCTGATCGTGTAAGCTATACCACGACTTGGAACTCGGGAGTTAACAATGCCGAAGTATCGAGATAGGAACACAAAAATGAATGAGCAAGGGGAAGTCGGACTCCTGGAGTGAAAAGGATAAATGATACACAAGGAAACTACGCCCGTATGTATGATAAATGAATGAAGAATGAGTGAGTGTTTAAATTTCAGATAGGACGAAAAGGTAGACAAACGAGACCGAATCAAGTAAGGGCGAAAAGGGTGAAGAGCAGGAATACGAGACAAATACGAGGAAAAGAATCAGATCAACCCAATGATAGGTGATCTTATGAGTTGAATTAATGAAAAAGGTTTAGTAATCAGAAAGGTGTTAATGGACACTATAACATACAGGTGATGAAAGCGTAACGAAAAACGTAAATTTTTATTAAACAATTTATAAAGAGACGTCTAGCGAACACGCTCAGAAAATTAATTTTTACCAAAGAGGCGTGACATGAATCTGTCCAAGATACTGGTTGAAACATAAAAGAAATTAAAAAAATGCAGTTGAACAAATGGCGAGAAAACGCCCAGAAGGGAAATATTTTTATGAAAAAGGGCAAACATGTCGGAACAAGAAAGTTATCAACAAGTTGCAGTAGAGACAGACACTGCAGAAGAATTTTGCTATAATTGCACAAGAGTCGCAAATCAGCCAAAGTGTAAGTGTAAGAGTAACGCTCTTTTCTATTTTTCTAAATATTATTAGAAGAATTCCAATTTGTTTTCTAAAGTCGCGGATCAGTCCACCTCGTCAATTGCAATTTTCAGATACTTTGTAGGATCGATAGACTTGATTATGGTAAGTAAGTTTCAGCGTACTTTTCTTTCATAACCGCATGGTTGGTAATGCCATGTATCTCCTTTCAGGAATCTAAGTCTTTATTTATAGAAACCCTCCTGGGTCAACCTCAATTGGATAGGGGGAGATGTCGAAGCAACATACATGAAACCACAATAGACAGGAAAGAAGGCAACCAAGTATTCCGACGAAATGCTTACCTCGCTTCGACAAATGTTGTCGACACAAAATATTTTGAAAAAAATACCTTGAAAAAAAATTATATTATGGAAAAATTATTATGAAAAGAATACAATTGCAAAAAAACACAACTCGAGCATAACACAAAAAAATACATTATCTATCTCGAGTCAAAAACAATATTACAAAGAAGAAATTTACTAGAAACGAGCACAACAAGCAAAAGAACTCGAAATTATTAAAACGAGCAAAGTAAGCAAAAGATCTTGAACAAAAAAAACACAACTGGGGAAAAAGAAGGAATTGGGGGCAATTACTAACAAATAACACCCTTGTTCTTGCTTGAAATACATATCCGACAAGAGTAGATTAGGATGATTGCCAAATCGAGTCGGTTTCCAATTTAAATAAATTACAAACAAAAGTAATTACATATATTACAACAAATTGTAAAGAGTAAAAAGTAAATAATTGAAAACAAACAGAAATCGAAATAATTAAATAAATATAGTAAATTACAAGTTGAGAATGAAGATAACAAAGAAAATAGTTTGTTTATATTTTTAACACAATAATAATATATAGCAGTCAAATTATCAAAACGGTAGGACAAATAAGCAAATAACGTCTATTGACGAAAATAATAATGACTAAACATAGGAGATTTTGGAGAAAGTAGAAGCAGAAGTCCAGAGTAGTGTGTGCCCTGTGGAGAGAGACCTACCCAACGCGTTCGACAAGGATGGATTTGGAAAGAACGGTTGTAGGTGGTGACGGGAAAAAGATGGAGGGGATCTCGGAGGTGGAAGAATGGTCAAACTACGGAGGAAACAGGACAACCTATAGATAACGAAAAATTCGATAAGGCTAGACAGGGATGAGCCTAAACCAAAGACAAAAGCCACAGTCGGAACAAGCAAACCCGATATGTGTGCATGAAAATAGCGCCGCAGTAGCCCACAATCAATATGGCCTGAAGGTAGCAAGCATGCAGTCAAATCTCCCGGATAAGCCAAACGTTGAGGGAGAAATCATAGTCGACAAATACGTAAAGGACGTCGATATTAATGTAATCGATCGAGGGTTTGTACAACAAATGAATTCTAACCAGAATCGAGGAAATCAGCAACATGAGATAACAAAAGTCAACAACGTGGACGGAGAAGACAGAATCGAAACAATATGTATGAGCAAGCAACCATAGCCCAAGGGGACAACAATCTGTGGGCAAAGAAGGATGTCACTTCTCAACCGATTGGAAGTATCCTGCCGCACGAGGGACCAGAAATCTGAATTCCGAGAACCACTACGCAACCGAGTCAAGGAACCGAAAGTGGAAGTAACGTTTGGAAGCTGGATGAGGTGCGCACTAGGACCATCGTAAGGTTAGACTGTTAAAAGATAAATGAAAAAGACTATGACAAGAAAACTGTAAATATTCTTCCTTTTTGCTAATAGTGAATAAGAAACATAATTTTGTAATGGCAATCTTAGGTATTAGGACGCAAAAGACTTTTAACACATTCTTTTTTTTTAATGACCTGCTCAGTCGTCTTGATGATGCGTCTCTCCGAGGCACCATCAAGCTCAGTAAGTAAGGGGGCATGTAGAGGCCCTAATTTTCTCCGGTTTCAATCCCGGGAAAATTTCAATCATTTTTCCTACACCATGGATGCTCGCTTCCATGAGGTAGTTAAATCATAAAGACGTAGCCGTAAGCTAAGCAAGTTTCATTGACGCTGCGCTTTGCGTACGCGAAGGCAATGTTTAATGATAACAAAATTGTTTGTTTACGCCGCGACCCTACCGTAGCAGGGGCATGGCATTACCTCGGGAAACGACCCATTGTTTTTAATTGAATCGGCTAGCGACCGACAGTTCTAGTGAGAGCATTAGAAATGCTTTCAAAAACTTCGTGCATCTCTCTCAGATATTCGCAAAAGTGATCTAAACCCGCGTTGGTAAAAAGTCTTGCGTACGAAAGTTATAGCCAGTCTTTTAAGTAGCTCTCGCGCGGCCGCGTCCGGGTGGTCAGGCAATTATTATTATCACCGGGTGCGTCGTGTAGTCTCGAGAAAATTCTACCGCATGTTAACATGAATGTAAGTATGTGTAAATAAAGGTAGTGAAACTTAGTGCCTTTTCTGGACGATATTTGTGCAAAAGAAAACGAAACAATTTACGTTTGACCGAGTCCGGTAAGGCAAATCTGAAAGAAATCCATTACCCTGCTCTGCCGTTCTACGTATAATTGTCCCATGTTGCTTTTTGGCCATTTTCACTTTTTTAATTAAACAGTCCTTTTTGATGTATATTTTCAGAAAACACATCCAAATCATAAAGTTTGTTCGAAGACTTCGTGAAAAAATACCAAGTCTGTTTGTCCCATTGTTGATATTCTACGCATAATTGTCCCACTAACAAAAATCCCAAAAAAGTGCGCAATAAAAAAATAATTACGTAGCGTTTAGTTAAGAAGTACATTACGCTAGATGTCGGGCACTGGAAAAATCGATGGAAAAATACAGGATCATTAAAAAAGAGATGGCAGTGGCAATATTAATCACAGCAGTGAGAACAATCCTGTAAAGCTCTTCATTACTATCGTCGCTTGCATAACATGGCGAACGCATCAAGGATAATGAGCCTATTTTCGCAATGTTTCTATTATCATGCTACCCATTTGAAGCCGATAAAGCAACAAATCTCCCGAGTAACAGAAAAACTCACGACATACACTTTTGTAAAAAAAAATGAGTTATGAGCATCATTTACATAGATCGTTATGGGACTGATATGCGTAGAACTTTCCGGTTTCCGCTCAATTTCTCGGCATTACAGTCCCACTTAACATTTTTCTTAAAAACTAACGTTAATTGAATCTCTATAATAAAAAACTGTACTGATTATGTTGAAAACGATTGCCATGAACGTAATTTTGGACAATAAAGCTTTATTTGTTACACCGTATCCCTCCAGATAGCTAATACAATTTTCACCTTCAATCGCGTTTTTCTCAGTTGCCAGTTTTGCAACATGGGACAATTGGGCGTAGAACGGCAGTGCTCGCGTCATACAAAACCAGTGGCCACCGACGCTTCATAGTAATCATTTTCTAAACACCCACTTGGAAGAGCAATTGATAAAAAACATTTCGAAATCTTATGTTTTTTTTTTTTTTGAGCGAAACCCTAATATCACGAGCGTCCTTTTCCTCATTCAGAGCAAAAAGAATGTAAATGAAAAGTATGCATCGATTTAGAATTTACACACGTTTTGCAAAGTGCTGGTAATATGGAAATTTGCTCGATTCTAGCAGAAGAAAGACGTATGGTTTCAGCACTTTTTTTTTTGTTTTATTTATGTCTTTTTTTTAATTGCCCACCACACTCCCCCACACCAAAGAACTCATACAAGAGCCCCCTGGTAGTGGACGCAACTTGTCTCAGCCCATGAACAATGGCAACAAAAACAAACAAAACAAATAAAACAAACTGAGCTGAGACAGACATTTATTGATGTGCAATTAGTTTAAGATAATTAACTAAGGTGGAATCCCAGTGGAAATAGATTTCCTGTTAAGGGATCCACATTATAAATTAAATTAAAGTTAAATACTGCTGACGGATGTTTACATTAAATTACAAAACAATATCATTAATTAAATATTTCGTTAAGCCTATGTTTAAAGTACTGTTTCAATCTAGCCTTGAAGATGGTACGATTGTCGATTCTCTGCATGTCAAGTGGAAGTGCATTAAATTTGGTAGGGCCAATAAAAAGAATGCGCTTTTGGCCAAGGTTTGTGGCTGCTCGAATGCGTTGCAAGTTACTATTTCGACGTGTTGAACGAGAATGTGTTAAAGTTGTAAAATGTATATTATGCTGCGCGATGGAGTTATGTAGATTGTCGTGTATGAATAATAATGTTTGTACGTCACATAAGTGGGCTATGGGTAAAATATTGTGGGCACTTTCAGAGTATAACAACAAAGTCGAATATAAAAGTGGTTTATTAAAAATAATTTTCAGGGATCTGTTTTGTAGTGTTTGTAGCTTTTTAAGGTGAGAGCTCGCTGCTCGCCCCCATACCGATACTAAGTAGTTAAGTTGTGAATGAATGTATGCAAAGTAGTAGTTCAATAGAGCTCGCTGGGGAACAAACGCTTTAACTCTCATGTTAACATACGGTCGAATTTTCTCGAGACTACACGACGCACCCGGTTGCGCGTGCTAATCACAATTGCCTCCTTAACTCTAGTTCAAAAGACGTTTTAACAACGCGGGTTTAGATCACTTTCGCGCATCTCTGAGAGAAAAGCACGAAGTTCTTGAAAGCATTTCTAAAGCTCTCACTAGAGCTGTCGGTCGCTAGCCGATTCAATTAAAAACAATGGGTCGTTCCCTGAGGTAATGCCATGCCCCTGCTACGGTAGCATCGCGGCGTAAACAAACAATTTTGTTATCATTAAACATTGCCTTCGCGTATGCAAAGCGCAGCGTCAATGAAACTTGCTGCTATGCTATATATATATATATATATATATATATATATATATATATATATATATATATATATATATATATATATATATATATATATATATATATATATATATATATATATATATATATATATATATATATATATATATATATATATATATATATATATATATATATATATATATATATATATATATATATATATATATATATATATATATATATATATATATATATATATATATATATATATATATAGATTACAATAGGATGTGGTATGCTAGCTTGTAAGAATCCCGGCATGGGATAGATATCGAATTGTCGATAGGGGATCGAACCAGGGGTTCACAAACGAAATAGATTTCTATTTGCTGATTGTCGCGTTTAATTTAAATTTAGAATCATGTAGATTAAATTAAAATAGAAAATGAATTGCATTACGTTTTTGTTAGTTATTTCACCGATTGCGTTTTAATTTTGTTAGTCGGGGCTCGATATTGAGAGCGAACAGTGGAACCTTTAGCCACCTAAGGAGTTACGAATAAGTCGCGAAGAAACGTTGAAAGTATAAACTCGCCCTAAGAAAAGGGTTTCAGGCCGGGCAATCCTGAATTCTTCCTGAACGACCTCCTTTTGGGAGTGGCGCTAAAGTCGTTTTAGGTCCTTTGCATAATAGCTTCCGTTTCTAAGCTCAGGGAGAACTCGATAGGCTGTGTAACGCGGAACCAGGGCCGTCGAGAGCCGTGTCGGGCCCCAAGGCTTGTATTAATGCCGGGCCCTTTGAAACCTAAGCCCTCTAGTTCAGTATGTGTTAGTTCCTCTTCAGCCATGGGAAACTCGTGAGTCCTTGGTTTCTATTAGTTTCCGTTTGACTCATATTGCCACATCCATAGAAAGCGTTCCAAACAGGAGAATTTCGACAGCTTCTTATTCCGTGGTATCCAAAACAGGTAAAATTGCCATAGCTTCGAGTTTTTCAATTTGCAGGTACTCAGGAATCATGAATCAGTTGCATCTAGTTCAAATGACATGTTCCCCATGTTGATCGGAGATTTGTGCCTTGCCATGAATCGTATTTCCATGATTTCATTATTGCATGCATTATTTAGTGGCTTTGGATATGTTCTACATTCGCATACAAAACATATTCTTTACGGCTTCATAGTTCTATAGAGATCATTAAAGCACACTTAATGACGGAAAATGCGAAATAGTGTGCCAGGATAGAGCTAGTTCAGAAGCACCTTAATGGCTGTCAGTAGTCAACATATGATAGGCCTAGCCGCATCTAGGCCCATGTCGCCCATGCAATAGCATTGGGTTGTTTTGATTTTAGCAAAGGCAAATGTTGGCTAGGACAAAATGGCAGCCTAGCGGGATGCTGAAAATTACTCTTCCCTTCTTTATCGACCCAACAAAAGAACAAAATCTTCTTTTGTTTGACATGCCGACTGCTTAAATTGATGATTTAGTACCTATAGAAATGGGATGGGAAAATTTGCATGTATGCTTGTTTTAATCCAATTTCTACCTAGATGTTCGGTTTAAATTATGCAAACGTCTATTGTGGATTACATTTGCATTTTTTCGAAAAATCGTGCAAAATTTGCATTTTGATTTTAAGTTTATTGCATCTTCATTTATTACATGAAGTCATACGAGTTTAGGTGACTATTGGAACGCATATGTATATTTGTTATTGTTCGGTGTCTCAAAGCACTATAAAAAGATTTTATATTAGCACTTAGAATTTTCTGTAAAAGCTTCATAGCATTTATCTTCAAAATCTTTTTAGCACGATGTCTATGTTCTGTATGTTGATATAGTGCTAGATTTAATGCTTTACATTTTAGGTGCATTGAAGCATTAACAATACTTGTATACGGATAGTTAGCAATGGAAATGCTATATTATAGCTTATATAGAGTTTTAAATTAGTGCTTATGGTTACCTGGGTAACGACGCAAAACAATTAAAACCGAGCATTCTGCACCCCCGGAAGGATGCTGAACGATCTGCAGGTGCTACAATAGCAGGAATAATACATCCAATACCCGGAGGGAATTAGAATTTTTGTATTAACAATGAGCGAAACAAATACTTCTGCTTGATTGATGGTCTGGAACATAATCAACACGCTATGTCTATTATGGTGAAATTGTAGGTTGTAAACATTGGCCATCTTTAGCTACAAAACCAATATGTACGGATCTGACAGAATCAAATATTCACTCAACAACAATCACGTCCAGTATCTCCATGCCAACAACCGGCACCACCAGTAAAGAAGCGAACGTAGAAGAGGACGGATGCGTTTGTGTGGGCGCACGCAATTCTGTTTGACGTTCTGTTTTCTTCGAAAATACCTTAAATTGGCTTCTCAATATCTTGTAGTGTATTCCGTCGATTCAAACATAAAAACTCGTATTTAACGTTTTATAAGGCAGTGGCACCTATATTGCCACCTTTTCGTTTCGTTCAAAAAGCAGAAATATGAAGTAAGAAGTGTTTCAATCTTATGAAATCTACTTGTTAGGAGTCTGGCAACTCTTCTTATTACATTTTATTGAGATACAGTGAAAAGAGTCAGATTGGTGAAAAGTTTTTTTGAAAAAATACGGCGATTTCCTTTTGGACAATAAAATTAGCTCGATTTTGAAAAACTACTCTAGACCCTATAAGTTGGTGATGCAAATTTGTAAAATCAATTACTTTTAATCCGAAAATTTGGTTTATGGGTGGTAAAAATTACAAAGAAAAAAAATAAAATTAATAAATGAACGTCTGAAATCTGTGGTCTCATTTTTCAACTTATCCTCAAAATCCAGGGGTTATTTACTGTTAGGTAAAAATCAGTAACCCACCAAAATTTCTTTTTGAATTTCTGATCCAGCTCGACATGTCTTTATATTTGCACCAACCTCGTTGGAAAAACATCAAACATTACAAAGACTGGCGTTTTCTAACGGGCAGTAGCAGTATATTTTCAAAACATTTTTTATTACGAAATAAATGCAAATATATTCTAAACTAAGTGAAAGAACCGTGTTTCTATTAATATAACATTCATTAATAGCCTTATAAAGGGTTAAAACTTGTACACAAAATAGACAACTCCCTTAAGAATTTTTTTTTTACAAATCCACATCAACTTCCGAATAGGGCTAATAAGATTTGAAAACAAACTTTTGTTTTTCTGTTTTTTTTATTTGTTATAATTTTAACACAGAAAGCATTTAAAATTGATTCTACCAAGGGTAAAGTTGTTGATTCATGTGTATTTTTCATGAAATTCAACTCGGCAGTGGAATAATGAGCGAAAAAATTACAAAAATCTCACTAGCCCTTTCAAAGAATTAATATTGAAATGTCAACTATCAAATAAAGTTTCCATTTTTGACACGCTCATCATATAACAATTTAAGGCGAATGATTACAAAGAAATTTCTATTGCTATTTTTATTGCTCTTCTACGAATACCGGACTTGTTCGCCCATCTTCCGGGTAAAATCTCGGGCCCCAGGGCAATTGCCCTGGCTGCCTCCCCCTCTCATCGGGCCTGCGCGGAACAGGTACACGCGTGACATGACGCGCGTAAGGAAGGCGTTACAAAGTTGGAATGCGGATGTAAAAAGTGAAGAGGTTTTTGGTAGTGACTATAATGTTTTTAGAGATGATCGTGATTTACGACTAACCCAAACAATGTCAGGCGGAGGAGTTCTCATCGCAGTTTCATCTTTATTTAACTCCGGTCTTATTGTTTCACCAAAATTCAAAGAATTTGTACATGTATGGGTTAAAGCTCATATCGCTGATGAAATCCATTAGTGGCTGTTCAGCCCTCTATGGAAGTTGTCCTTCAATGTCAGCTTCTTTCTCCGAACAGCCTAGATAAGCCGTGTAGTGTCGGTAGTGGTTGTTTCAACCAGCTAAGAATTACACTACGGACTACCTGTTCCAGTGGTAAAAATCCACCAAACAGGGAACCCCAATTCCATACTGTCATGCGACCCGTGCTATAGGTAAAACTGTTGAGGGGGTTTAAAATATTCTCAATGGTGAACGGAGCCTGGGAAGAGTTGGGCGAACTCCCCAGTATGCTGTTTTACGCAGCGGAACGTTCACTCTATGCACCGAAGTTTTTTCACCGATGATCCGGTTAATTTTGCCGAATTTTTGTTGGCTGGGTTTTTGCTGAAACTCTCGGCTGATGGTAGTTCGGTGAAGTTTTGTCGAGTTTCGATTATCAAATTTCGATGTGTACAAATGAACCTGCCCAGAGGCCGTGTGGTATCCGGCCAAGAATTGAGCCACAGGTGTCCTGCTCCCATGTCGTTGGAGGCGACTGAAAGTAGGAGACCCTAAGTCAAGGTGTAGTTCCGTACCGAGGACTTGATGACTGGAGGGTCTAAAATACGCCAATCGCGCACGGAGTATTTTGGGTTTTGCCCTTACTGTGTTATGCGAATCTCTGACACAGTGGACCATTATTTTCTTCGCAAATCGTGGGAATCAAATGATCGTGTCCCATTTAGACCTGATATCGCTCGCTATATGCGTTAACATCCCAACTCGCTTGGTGTCCTCTAGTTGTTGTACAATTTACGTTGGAAATGAAATGTACAGTTCTCTAATCAAGAATGGTTAGAGTAGCACAAATCTATCTCCAGTACAAACGTACAGCAACTATGAATTTATCTCGACTCATGCAGGAAGGTAAAGCTTCCATAGCATTGGTTCAATAACCGTATTTCCATAAAGGAAACTTCTATTTTGGAAAGTTACTTAACACTGCCCTAATTGCTTACAAGACAGGCATGACTAACCCACGTGAAATGCCTCGTGCTTGCATTCTTGCAAATACGGCTATTGACGCGTGTCTCATATCGGAGCTCACAACTCGCGATATCTGTGTTGTCACAGTTACACTGACTGTCGGAAACGTAGACAAAAATAAAACTATATATATATATATATATATATATATATATATATATATATATATATATATATATATATATATATATATATATATATATATATATATATATATATATATATATATATATATATATATGTATATATATTTTTATTTATATATATATATATATATATATATATATATATATATATATATATATATATATATATATATATATATATATATATATATATATATATATATATATATATATATATATATATATATATATATATATAGGGTACGGTGGGGTAAATCCGACCAGGGTTGTTAATACGATACATTTTTCACGATAATTTATCGGCGTTACTCGTTAACGATAATGTATCGTCATCGGAAACTCCGTTAACGATAATGTATCGTCGCCTTCATCGTCATTGTCGATAATTGTATCGTCGTATTCATCGTCATCGTCGGTTCATCGGTTATCGCGATACATTTTGCGTTACTTTTCCTTTTATTGGAGTTGAAGTTTATGCGGTTAACTTTCAATTGTTTAGAAATAAATACCTATTGAAGGGCATGTTGTTGGCAGTTGAAAATTAATAGTTTTGGACATTTTCTATGCACAGCGGGGTCCAACGATGCGTCAAAATATTTTTTTTCAACTTTTCGGGAAAGTGTATTATATTGAAAGGAAAGTTGTTGGCAGTTGAAAATCAATAAATTTGGACATTTCAATACGCAGAAGGGTCCGACGATGTGTCAAAATGGAATTTTTTCAACTTTTCGAGTAAGTTGGTGCACAGAACAGTTCCAGATGCACAGTGTTTCCAAGCGGTAAAAAGGTGATTAAAAGTTGTTTTGACCATGAAGAAAACAAATTTTGAGCTATTGTGTAATTAGTAATTTTTAGCACGCAAAACATATATTGAAAAGACTACTAAACCACTAAGTGGTGTGGTGATTAACAGATTTTATTATAATTTTAATTTAAACTAGAATATTCTGGATTTTTAAAAGGAGAATATACATATTTCCAATGTTTGATTTCCTTTTCTAGTTGGGAAGCTTTTAGCCGCCTCCTCCGTTTCTTCTCTCCACTATGTAACAAGATGCTTCATGCTTCCTTCTTTTACCCTTAAATGTGTAGTGTAATTTATAAGCGGCCTCATAATAGAGTTTTAGTCGTTTTTTGAATACAGTGAAGACTCGTTTTTATCAGCCCCTTGGCGAATTTTAGGCTGATAAAACGATGACATTGACAAAATCGGCACATATTTTTTCTGGTTCTGAAGAGACGAAGTCAAAACGCAAACACCTGGACTAACATATTTTTTTCTTTCTTTTTAACAAACCACAGCGATTAAAATATTCGTTCTGATCATTTAGTAAAAATTTCCCTTAAGGAGGTCTTACAGTACAATATTATTATGTTTGTATATTTTGCATCTCTAAGATAAGAAAAATATACTAAAGAAGGAATTTACTCGAATTTGACTTGAACGTAGGCTAGAGCCCGCCAAACGATTTTGATAGTGCTTGTTTTACAGATTCGTATTAGTATTCGTCTGCGGAAATTTGCGGTTTCCATGCCAAAATATTGCTTTTTGGACACTAGAATATTCGATAAGTTGTAAGAGATACAAATAAACTTACATTACAAAAATTCTGTATTTTCTTATGCTGAACAAAATCTTGGAACATTTTGAAATTCTACAAAATTACCAGGAAAAGTATTTTGCAAAAAGCAATTTTCAGGAAAGAAATCTCACCAAATGTAAATTAACATCGACAGATAGACACATAGTCTCTTCAGCGAAGTTAATACTTAAGAAATTCTCAACAACTTTGCCAAATAAAGTTTTTTTTTATTTTCATAAATGACCAAACAAAAACTTGCTTCTCAGCTTTAGAGGGATTAATCACCCAACTTATACTTTTTAAATGCAAAAAAATATAAATGAACTTTTCTTTCACGTTTTTGCCACTTTGGAAACACTGTGCACTGGTGGATCCTCCTGTGAATTGAAAATGTCCAAAACTATCGATTTTCAACTGCCAACAACCTTCCCTTCAATATAAAAAGTTCGCGAAAAGTTGAAAAAATTTCTATTTTGACGCACCGATGGTACATTCAAAATGCCCAAAACTATTGATTTTCACTTACCAATAATTTCTTCAATATAATAAACTTTCCCCAAAAGTTGGAAAAATCCATTTTGACACATCGTCGAAGCCCCTGTGTATTGAAAATGTCCAAAACTATTAATTGTCAACTGCCAATAACTTTCCCTTCTATATAAACTCTCCCGAAAAGTTGACAAAAAATTCCATTTGGACACATCGTCGAAACCACCCCCCACCCGTGCATAGAAACTGTCCAAAAACTATTGATTTTCAACTGCGAACAACATGTCCTCCAATAATTATTTATTTCTAAGCAATTGAAAGTTAACCGCATCAACTTCAACTCCAATAAACGGGAAAGTAACGCAAAATGTATCGCGATAACCGCCGATGAATTATCGACGATGACGATGAATCCGACGATACATTATCGTTAACGGAGTTTCCGATGACGTTGACGGGTGGTTAACGTTATCGACGATGACGATTAATTATCGATTAACAACCCTGGTACAGATATTACCCAAATTTTATGGTTTTTCAATGATAAATCAATGAATGTCAGGGTTGTTAATACGATACATTTTTCACGATAATTTATCGGCGTTACTCGTTAACGATAATGTATCGTCATCGGAAACTCCGTTAACGATAATGTATCGTCGCCTTCATCGTCATCGTCGATAATTGTATCGTCGTATTCATCGTCATCGTCGGTTCATCGGTTATCGCGATACATTTTGCGTTACTTTTCCTTTTATTGGAGTTGAAGTTGATGCGGTTAACTTTCAATTGTTTAGAAATAAATACCTATTGAAGGACATGTTGTTGGCAGTTGAAAATTAATAGTTTTGGACATTTTCTATGCACAGCGGGGTCCAACGATGCGTCAAAATTTTTTTTCAACTTTTCGGGAAAGTGTATTATATTGAAAGAAAGTTGTTGGCAGTTGAAAATCAATAATTTTGGACATTTCAATAAGCAGAAGAGTCCGACGATGTGTCAAAATGGAATTTTTTCAACTTTTCGAGTAAGTTGGTGCACAGAACAGCCCCAGGTGCACAGTGTTTCCAAGCGGTAAAAAGGTGATTAAAAGTTGTTTTGACCATGAAGAAAACAAATTTTGAGCTATTGTGTAATTAGTAATTTTTAGCACGCAAAACATATATTGAAAAGACTACTAAACCACTAAGTGGTGTGGTGATTAACAGATTTTATTATAACTTTAATTTAAACTGGAATATTCTGGATTTTTAAAAGGAGAATATACATATTTCCAATGTTTGATTTCCTTTTCTAGTTGGGAAGCTTTTAGCCGCCTCCTCCATTTCATCTCTCCACTATGTAACAAGATGCTTCATGCTTCCTTCTTACCCTTAAATGTGTAGTGTAATTTATAAACGGCCTCATAATAGAGTTTTAGTCGTTTTTTGAGTACAGTGAAGACCCGTTTTTATCAGCCCCTTGGCGAATTTTAGGCTGATAAAACGATGACATTGACAAAATCGGCACATATTTTTTCTGGTTCTGAAGAGACGAAGTCAAAACGCAAACACCTGGACTAACATATTTTTTTCTTTCTTTTTAACAAACCACAGCGATTAAAATATTCGTTCTGATCATTTAGTAAAAATTTCCCTTAAGGAGGTCTTACAGTACAATATTATTATGTTTGTATATTTTGCATCTCTAAGATAAGAAAAATATACTAAAGAAGGAATTTACTCGAATTTGACTTGAACGTAGGCTAGAGCCCGCCAAACGATTTTGATAGTGCTTGTTTTACAGATTCGTATTAGTATTCGTCTGCGGAAATTTGCGGTTTCCATGCCAAAATATTGCTTTTTGGACACTAGAATATTCGATAAGTTGTAAGAGATACAAATAAACTTATATTACAAAAATTCTGTATTTTCTTATTCTGAACAAAATCTTGGAACATTTTGAAATTCTACAAAATTACCAGGAAAAGTATTTTGCAAAAAGCAATTTTCAGGAAAGAAATCTCACCAAATGTAAATTAACATCGACAGATAGACACATAGTCTCTTCAGCGAAGTTAATACTTAAGAAATTCTCAACAGCTTTGCCAAATAAAGTTTTTTTTTATTTTCATAAATGACCAAACAAAAACTTGCTTCTCAGCTTTAGAGGGATTAATCACCCAACTTATACTTTTTAAATGCAAAAAAATATAAATGAACTTTTCTTTCACGTTTTTGCCACTTTGGAAACACTGTGCACTGGTGGATCCTCCTGTGAATTGAAAATGTCCAAAACTATCGATTTTCAACTGCCAACAACCTTCCCTTCAATATAAAAAGTTCGCGAAAAGTTGAAAAAATTTCTATTTTGACGCACCGATGGTACATTCAAAATGCCCAAAACTATTGATTTTCACTTACCAATAATTTCTTCAATATAATAAACTTTCCCCAAAAGTTGGAAAAATCCATTTTGATACATCGTCGAAGCCCCTGTGTATTGAAAATGTCCAAAACTATTAATTGTCAACTGCCAATAACTTTCCCTTCAATATAAACTCTCCCGAAAAGTTGACAAAAAATTCCATTTGGACACATCGTCGAAACCACCCCCCACCCGTGCATAGAAACTGTCCAAAAACTATTGATTTTCAACTGCGAACAACATGTCCTCCAATAATTATTTATTTCTAAGCAATTGAAAGTTAACCGCATCAACTTCAACTCCAATAAACGGGAAAGTAACGCAAAATGTATCGCGATAACCGCCGATGAATTATCGACGATGACGATGAATCCGACGATACATTATCGTTAACGGAGTTTCCGATGACGTTGACGGGTGGTTAACGTTATCGACGATGACGATTAATTATCGATTAACAACCCTGGTACAGATATTACCCAAATTTTATGGTTTTACATTTCTTATAAAAGAAATGTATAGAATTCGCTCAAACTTTCAAGATTTTTTTATATACCAATCGACTCAGCTCGACGATTTGGGACAATGTCTGTGTGTGTGTGTGTCTGTGTGTGTGTGTGTATGTAACGGACAAATTCTCATTCGTGTTTCTCAGCAATGGCTGAACCGATCTTATCCAAACAAATTTTTAATGAAAGAACTAAAAAACAGTATGAACGCTATTAATTTGTTTTTGATTCTGATGTTTAGTTTCCAAGATATGAATGTTTGAATGCGTAAAAATGGCGTTTTTTGAAGTTTTTTTAAATTATCTGCCGAAATTGAAAATATAGATTCACAATTTATATGTTTTTATACAGCTTAAACGAATACCTTTCGAACAAGCTATAGATTGTTGGAATCGGACTATTATCAAAAGAGATATTTAACATTAAATGCGGACGAAAGATTTTTATCATTTCCCATTGCCAGAAATATGACCAAAAACATGTAATCTATTATTAACGCCAAAACGGCTTATTTTAGGTCAATAGTATCTTCGGAGAATATAATGGAGGCAATATGCTCTTTCTTTTGGTATTGTGCTTTTGCTGATTAATCACCCTATGGGTGAGATATTTTCACAAATTTTCTTGGAAGTGATTATATCGAAATGATGCCTTCAGCAAATTTGTAGCTCTTACTTTTGCGAATAACTTTACTGAAGACTTCAAATATCTATTTTGAATACTTTAAAAGTTATGGCTTGTTGTTTGTGGATTACTCTTTGTCGCCTATTTATTGTTCAATATAGTAATAATCCATTGAAATAAGCCAAACATTATTTCGATAAAACGAATTTTGTATTTAATTTTTCTATACCGCTAGAAATAATCACCGAACACTTCCAAGTTGTCTGGAAGGAACTTGATAACTTATCAGTGCAAAAATGTTCATTTGTGCGAACCTTCTGACTGCAATTTTTCTAACTTATAACCCTCGGATCGATCTGAAACATATCGGAAAATAGAGAAGCGAAATAAATAACTCCAAGCAACGGCATAGCAAAGAGAAGGTTTTGGGGTTTAACACCATACAACCCCCCCCCCCCCCACCGCACCAAAAAAAAAAATTGGATTGAAGTTGAAAATTTATTGATACAGACTGATTTAATTCAATATTACAATAACAATTATCTGATCCGTAGATTGATAACCTGTTGTTGCAAACATCATGAGGACTTTTGGTAAATTGTTGGAATGGGGTCCTCCTGATATGTAACTGATCTATTGGTCTTGATTTCACAGTTGTCTAATAGCATCAATATCAAATTCCTGCCTGAAAACATTCCAATACAAAATTCTAGAGTTCTGTAATCAATCATAATCTTCAGATTTCTTTTCAAATTGAGCTCGTTTTTGTAGAGATGTACTGTAATAAGGGTCTTTATTTAATTGGAAGCGAAGTTAAAATTGATTTAATGTCTATGAAACATAGAACTGCTCACCAAAAAAAATGCATAACTTTCAACATTTGCTAAAAATGTTTTTGTCTTTCTCATTCACTCTGAAATTCGTCAATCTAATCCCGACCCGGAGGGCCGTGTCATATGCCAATCGACTGAGTTCGTCGAGATCGGAAAATGTCTGTGTGTATGTGGAAAAAATGTGACCTCTGTTTCTCAGAGATGGCTGGACCAATTTTCACTAAGTTAGTCTCAAATGAAAGGTACAACCTTCCCATCGGCTGCTATTGAATTTTTTATTGATTGGACTTCCGGTTCCGGAGTTACGAGTTGAAGAGTGCAATCACGCAGCAAATTCCCATATAAACTGAAATGAAAAATTTTGAAAATCAAATTTCTATTTTTGATGCCAAATGGCTTTAAAATGCATGAAATATTGAGATGTTTGACAAAAATTGACTTTTTAGACTTTTTTTTCAAGATCGTGGCTGTCGATCCATTGTACGTATGTGCAAATCGTACTGAACATGTAATATTCATTTCCACCATTGTATTGAACATAACCAGCCATGGAATCGTAGTCTGGACAAATGAGACAAGCACAATTGCATCACTAGGTGGATTAAAACAGGTTTTTATTTTGGGTATGCGTCGAGTTGAGACGAAAACGTAATATGATTAATAACGAGGATAACACTTTCCGAATGTAGAGAGAAATTTATGAAAAATGACGATTTCCATTCGACTCTAGCAGGTTCTGATCGATTTTGATGAGCATTTGATTTTTGTTGTATGACCAATTGTATGTATAGGTCAAATGTTTAAAAACAGTAATTTAAGGTCAAGATAGCATCATTTTGAAACCGCCAATTTCGGAGGTTTAGTATCTTCGATGAGTTTTACAAACGTTAAACAGCGCATCATTTGATAAAATAATTTTGACGGTATATCGTCCAAGAAGTATTTATGGTGAATTTTCTCAGGTTAATATTCATGACTACAATAAAGTCTCAACAAATTCGCTAAAGACACGAACTCTGTTACTATTTTCTGAAAAATTAATTCTGCATAATTTTAAAACTTCAAAAATTACGGTTTCGGAATTATGCCGTTTGGACAGTATGATCGATTTTCACCAAACCCCCACCAAACCGAATTTCTGGCTACGCCGCTGACTTCAAGTAAGTAGAAACAAAGTCGTTCTACACTCGTTCACAAGAAACTTCTTCGAATGCTGAATATCTATTATAATACATTGAAACCCCGATTTTATCAGCCAAATATGAACATATGTTTGATGGGCTCTAGCAGGCGAACAAGACTGAATTCAAGTAAATCCTTTCTTGAGCATGTTTTCCTTATCATGAAGATGGAAATATGCAAAAATAAAAAGTTCATCATAATCAGAAATATTTATCAGACTACATCAAGGAACGGGAAGAATATTTTAACAGCTTCAGTTTATTATAAAGAAAAAAAAATGCCCGATTTAGTCAATGTCCCCATTTTGTCAGCCTAAAATACACCATGAGATTGATAAAAATGGGTCTTTATTGTATGTATTATTCACTGTGTTTCACATTAATAGATATATTTCATTTTTGGGGATTTTTTATTGCATCGAACTACAACAATTTTTAGGTAGCTTTCAAGGGGTTATTTTATAGACTTCTTCCAAAATTTGGCGAACCTATTCCAATTCGTATACTAATTAATTGGTATACTTGAGGGTTTATATGTTGCAGATAGAGAAAATACTGAAATTTTCAGCTTTTTTCATACACAATATTACGAAAGCTTATTAATACATTTTTCCTAATAAGTTTGTGAAAATTATAAACTATTTGAAATTTTTTAATAGTTTAATTTTTTATTTAAACGTGATTTTTAATAAATAGTGACCATCGTTTCACAACGTAGTCTATTTTTCATGGCTTGCGGTGAGCACGATCTCTCGAATTGCTGAACTGAAAATTATGGAATAGAAATTAATTTTTAGTATTCTTTACAGATTAAACTCGCCGCGCAGCTCTGAATTATACCCGCTGGTGCCCTAAGACGATTTCGCTAGATTTTCAGAGCACTGTGCACCCAGTGCATTAACGCAAGTGACGGAAGGTTATCGAAAAGTTTCGTGAAAATCAAAATTCCAGTAATGATGACGATATTCCCAAACGGTTCGTTTTCGAGAGGTTTTTATTTGTTCTTTGACATTAGGATTAGCGATAATAATTCAAATCAAGGATACTACTGGGAAGTCACCTTTGGAAAAAGTCGATGTCAAAGTAAAATTTGGAACTATGCACGCATGCACTTCACAGATAGCGTGATATCAGAAGCTGCGATTTCATTTCAACGCTTTTTTGTGAAAAGGGCGATACTTACAAATGTAAACATATGGCTTTTTTCATACATGCGAATAAGGGCTTTGAAACGCAACAAATTAACCTAAAAATTTGGATTCTACGATATTGCTTTCTTAAACTACAGCAAAAAATACAACGGGCGAAACTGTATTTTTGTTTGTTTATTTAAAGTTTCGCCCTCCACGCTCCATGCAAACAAACAGGGCGATACTTTTTTTGCTAGCAGTTTAGAGGCGGAACTGTTTTTCTTTGTATTTTTTTAGGATTATCAAGCTGATACCAGTTGTAAATAGTAACAATGATCTCTATTGAAAAAACACGGACGAAATCGGTGGTGTAGAACGGTAGTTATTGTAAAAAAACGTAAGGGCGATACTTCAATGCTGATAGGTGGGACCGAAAAAGTAAACAATCGCCAAAGGGGCGATACTATCATTTTGTCAATTTCAATAGCAAAAACAAATTTTAATTTAATAATTTCAAATACTTTATGAAGTTTTGGGTTTCGATCACTGAATCATGCAATCTAGGATGTAAAAAAACACAATAGTTCTTAAATAGGAAATAAAACCAAGTCTGGAAATATTCACTGTTGATTTTCTTTGAATGGTATCACTGCTAGTATCGCCCTTTTCAAGAAAAAGCGTTGATTTCTTAGTTCTCAGTCGCGTTGGAAATTTGAGTAAAATATAAACTTCAAATCGATTAAAAAAAATCGTTTTTTTTTGTTTCAGTACAATATATAACCCCTTTAGCAAAATTCAGTTTTCCCACCACAATTTAGATATTTTATTAACAGAGCATTAACAATAATTCGTTGGTATGTCTATTTTATTGGCCATTTTTTCGCTTTCCCATTGATTTGGTTTGAGATTTCTAGCACTGATATTGTCCTATGCTGATTTGAGCGATTCTCTGAGTCCTGCCACTATCCCATGTAGTATGTGTTATCAAAAACATCGCGAAGCATCAAGTTCTAAATGCTCTCAAACGATATAATATCCGAAGAGTGATAAGAGTTATAAGAAATGTCTCATCACACTGTTAGGTGGATTAAACACGTTTTTCAATGATAAATCAATGAATGTCAGGGTTGTTAATACGATACATTTTTCACGATAATTTATCGGCGTTACTCGTTAACGATAATGTATCGTCATCGGAAACTCCGTTAACGATAATGTATCGTCGCCTTCATCGTCATCGTCGATAATTGTATCGTCGTATTCATCGCCATCGTCGGTTCATCGGTTATCGCGATACATTTTGCGTTACTTTTCCTTTTATTGGAGTTGAAGTTGATGCGGTTAACTTTCAATTGTTTAGAAATAAATACCTATTGAAGGACATGTTGTTGGCAGTTGAAAATTAATAGTTTTGGACATTTTCTATGCACAGCGGGGTCCAACGATGCGTCAAAATAATTTTTTTTCAACTTTTCGGGAAAGTGTATTATATTGAAAGAAAGTTGTTGGCAGTTGAAAATCAATAATTTTGGACATTTCAATACGCAGAAGAGTCCGACGATGTGTCAAAATGGAATTTTTTCAACTTTTCGAGTAAGTTGGTGCACAGAACAGTCCCAGGTGCACAGTGTTTCCAAGCGGTAAAAAGGTGATTAAAAGTTGTTTTGACCATGAAGAAAACAAATTTTGAGCTATTGTGTAATTAGTAATTTTTAGCACGCAAAACATATATTGAAAAGACTACTAAACCACTAAGTGGTGTGGTGATTAACAGATTTTATTATAACTTTAATTTAAACTGGAATATTCTGGATTTTTAAAAGGAGAATATACATATTTCCAATGTTTGATTTCCTTTTCTACACAGATAAAAAAAATCATGTAAAATTATGCTAACTATACTGCACATAAAGGGAACGCGACCAATAGTGTAAAATTATGCGAGTGATTAGGTTTACATTAGCCACAAATCGTACTATAAATAACTTACGTATGTATTGGTGACGATACCGACATAAAAAAAAATCCGTTAAATAATACCAAGACTTGAACCGACAATCTTTGACTCACCAGAGACACCCCCTTATGGACTAGGCTAAAGCGACACATAACAACGTGACTGCAAAGTGGCGTACATAAGCTTCGCTTGGGCGTGGACGATCCAAGAGCATTGAGTTGCGGCTCGTGCATGTATGTGTATGACGCAGTTAGTTTTTCTCTCTGCTCAAAACCGTTTCGTATAAAATCGTGTAAAAATAAGATATTTTACCTGAAAGTTGAATGAATAGCACGCAGGTCTCGAGCAGAATAATGTAAATTTCCATAGAAACATACAGATTTGCATGATTTTCAGGGGTCTCTAAGATAAGAAAAATATACTAAAGAAGGAATTTACTCGAATTTGACTTGAACGTAGGCTAGAGCCCGCCAAACGATTTTGATAGTGCTTGTTTTACAGATTCGTATTAGTATTCGTCTGCGGAAATTTGCGGTTTCCATGCCAAAATATTGCTTTTTGGACACTAGAATATTCGATAAGTTGTAAGAGATACAAATAAACTTACATTACAAAAATTCTGTATTTTCTTATGCTGAACAAAATCTTGGAACATTTTGAAATTCTACAAAATTACCAGGAAAAGTATTTTGCAAAAAGCAATTTTCAGGAAAGAAATCTCACCAAATGTAAATTAACATCGACAGATAGACACATAGTCTCTTCAGCGAAGTTAATACTTAAGAAATTCTCAACAACTTTGCCAAATAAAGTTTTTTTTTATTTTCATAAATGACCAAACAAAAACTTGCTTCTCAGCTTTAGAGGGATTAATCACCCAACTTATACTTTTTAAATGCAAAAAAATATAAATGAACTTTTCTTTCACGTTTTTGCCACTTTGGAAACACTGTGCACTGGTGGATCCTCCTGTGAATTGAAAATGTCCAAAACTATCGATTTTCAACTGCCAACAACCTTCCCTTCAATATAAAAAGTTCGCGAAAAGTTGAAAAAATTTCTATTTTGACGCACCGATGGTACATTCAAAATGCCCAAAACTATTGATTTTCACTTACCAATAATTTCTTCAATATAATAAACTTTCCCCAAAAGTTGGAAAAATCCATTTTGACACATCGTCGAAGCCCCTGTGTATTGAAAATGTCCAAAACTATTAATTGTCAACTGCCAATAACTTTCGCTTCAATATAAACTCTCCCGAAAAGTTGACAAAAAATTCCATTTGGACACATCGTCGAAACCACCCCCCACCCGTGCATAGAAACTGTCCAAAAACTATTGATTGTCAACTGCGAACAACATGTCCTCCAATAATTATTTATTTCTAAGCAATTGAAAGTTAACCGCATCAACTTCAACTCCAATAAACGGGAAAGTAACGCAAAATGTATCGCGATAACCGCCGATGAATTATCGACGATGACGATGAATCCGACGATACATTATCGTTAACGGAGTTTCCGATGACGTTGACGGGTGGTTAACGTTATCGACGATGACGATTAATTATCGATTAACAACCCTGGTTCGGATCAAGCAATAGGCGTGGTCCTAATTCAAACGCAAAATAAGGAAAGAAAAATCATAGCTTATTATTCAAAAAAACTGTCGAGCACCCAACGCAAATACAGTGCAACAGAACGCGAGTGTTTAGGGGTCCTTCTTAGCATAGAAAACTTTGGGCACTTCGTGGAGGGCACACATTTTGTGATACAAACTGACGCAATGAGCTTAACATTCCTTAAAACAATGTCAATCGAGTCAAAATCACCTCGCATTGCGCGGTGGGCATTAAAACTTTCCAAATACGATATTGAATTACAATATAAGAAAGGTGCCGACAACATAACGGCAGATGCTTTATCTAGAACCATAGATACGATCCAAACACAGCTCTCTGACGAATACACTTCAAGTCTACTAGAACAGGTTACTAAATTTCCTGAAAAATACAAAGATTTTCGGGTTGTGGACGGAAAGTTATTTTCAAAATTGCCTCCTATTCCTAACAATCGGAGCCCTGTTCCCCCACACGTGTCCTCCACTCTCTCTGGTATCAAGTTGCCGACGATTTCTTTGCCCGAATTTAATGGAGATTACATGCAATGGCTTGCATTCCATGATACATTCTTGGCGCTCATTTATTTAAATCCGGAGGTGCCGGATATTCAAAAATTTCACTGTTTGCGGGCAGCTGTCAAGGGGGAAGCTGCTCAGTTGATCGAGTCGATTGGTATCAGTTGCGCTAACTACGTTTTGGCTTGGCAGACATTGGAGAATCGGTATTCGAATGACTAGTTGCTAAAGAAGCGGCATATGCAGGCACTCTTCGACATCCCGCGCATGAAGAAGGAGTCAGCTGCATCACTACATAGGTTGGTTGACGAGTTCGAGCGGCATACGAAAATCTTGCATCAACTGGGAGAACCAACCGACTCTTGGAGCACTATATTGGAACATCTGCTGTGTACGCGCCTCCACGATGATTCACTGAAGGCATGGGAGGACCATGCGTCGACGGTAGCGAATCCGGACTACGCCTGTCTCATCGAGTTTCTGCAGCGGAGAACACGAGTGCTAGAATCCAACTCTGTGAACCATCATACAGTAGAATCAGCGTCAACTTCTGGTATTTCAGCTCATCCACCAAAGAAGAATCATCTCCACTCTCAGTTCCGCTTTACTTCGTGTGCGTCGACTGTAAGTTTGGGTGAAAAGTGCATCGCCTGCAACCAGTCGCATTCCGTGACGAAGTGTCAGAAATTCAACCGGATTTCACCGAGTGAACATCAGCAGCTTGTGAATTCCAAACGCCTTTGTCACAACTGCTTGAAGGGTGATCATTTTGTCCGCAGTTGTCCTTCGAATTTCAGCTGTCGGAAGTGCAATCGACGTCACCATACGCTTCTTCATTCCAGGCAGAGCGATGGTTCCTGAAAGAACGTTAGCGAAGGAGCTTCCTCTAGTCCTGGTGCAACCGCTTCTACTACACCATCTAATGGGTCTTCTGTGGTCGAGTCATCTACGCAATCTACGGTGGCTGCTACTGAGAATGTTCCTGTGGTCGAAGTTAATTCTGCTCTACAACATCCTCGCGAAGACGCCTTTCTTCTCACTGTCATTGTGAAGGTCACCGACACATACGGTGTGGAACATCTAGCTCGTGCACTTCTGGACAGTGCATCGCAGCCGAATCTCATCACGGATCGCATGGCGCAAATTCTACGATTGCGGAGACAACCCGTGAATGTTACGGTGCAGGGAGCCGGCAAGCTATGTAAGCCGGTACGTGAATCGGTGTTCGCACAGGTATATTCAAGGACGGGTGACTTTTCGTGTGGCGTCAGCTTTTTGGTGATGGACAAAGTGACGGCAAATCTCACTTCGCAAAGCGTTTCAACTGTGGGATGGAAGATTCCGAAGGGGTTGCTTCTGGCTGATCCATCCTTCAACGAAAGTCAATGGTATGGTTTTGGGTGCTCGACATTTCTACTCCTTCTTCCCCAGCACTGCACGCATTCAGCTTGACAGAAATCTTCCGATTCTGGTCGACAGCGTCTTCGGCTGGATTATCGTAGGCTCGGCTAGCACAAACCCCCCGAGCAGACTACTCCTACGCACACCACTTGTGATGCAGTCACTGTTTCAATGCTTTCGCTAGAGGATTGCTTGGTGCGTTTTTTGGAAAACCGAAGAGCTGACAACGAACGACATTTACTCAATAGAAGAACGACGCTGCGAATCCTTGTACCAATCTACAGTATCTAGGAACTCCGAAGGTCGATATATTGTTAGATACCCTCGTAAGCCTGATTTTGATGTGATGCTTGGCGAATCCAGAAGCAGTGCACAGCGACGGTTCGGATATCTGGAAAGACGACTGGAACGAGACTCGAAATTGAAGGACGAATATCATCAGTTCATGCGAGAATATCTCTCCCGCGGCCACATGCGGCTGGTCGAAGCGGACGACGAACGGAACTCTCCCACCTACTATCTACCTCACCACCCCGTAATTAAGGAAGCAAGTACGACGACCAAGGTCCGGGTCGCTTTTGATGGCTCTGCGAAAACTTCTTCCGGCTTCTCCCTCAATGAAGCTCTTTGCGTTGGTTCCGTGGTGCAGGACGATCTGCTAAACATTATCTTGCGGTTTCGAACCTTTCCCGTTGCTCTCGTCGGAGATATTGCCAAAATGTACAGGCAGGTACAGGTCCACTCTGACGACACACCGTTACAACGCATTCTGTGGCGATTCTCCCAACATTCTCCAGTACAGACGTACGAACTAATGACCGTTACTTACGGCTTAGGTCCATCATCGTTCTTAGCGACACGAACTCTTCAGCAACTAGCGGTAGATGAAGGTGATGCGTATCCGGTAGGCGGCCCAGCACTGAAAAAGAGCTTCTGCGTCGACGATTTCATCGGTGGAGCTGAAACTATTGAAGAAGCTATCCGTATGCGAGCAGAGCTGAGCGAACTTCTGCAGAAGGGAGGATTCGAGCTCAGAAAATGGACGTCGAACTGTCTCGAAGTCCTCCAAGGTCTCTCCGACGATCAGATCGGCACGCAATCCGCGTTGCACTTTAGTCCCCACGAAACCATCAAAGCACTTGGAATTAGCTGGGAGCCTGAAGCAGATTACCTCCGTTTTCATTCGCAGATTCGAACAAGCAGTGAACCTCCAACGAAGCGGTCTATCCTCTCCGACATCGCCAAGTTATTTGACCCTCTTGGACTCATTGGCCCCGTCGTCGTACATGCGAAAATCCTGATGCAGGAATTGTGGTTGTTGTCCTGTGATGGGGATGATCCTGTTCCAGAACCGATCAAATCGGGATGGGAAATCTACCACCAAGAGCTGGTGAAAATATCTGAGCACAATGTCAACAGATATGCATTTCTTCCGAGTTCCGTTATACAGCTGCACACTTTCGCGGATGTTTCACAGGCAGCATATGGAGCTTGTACGTACACCCGATGTGAAGACGACCAAGGAAAGGTGAGGATTCAACTGCTAGCGTCGAAATCCCGAGTAGCCCCGCCGAAACGAATCACCATCGCCCGTTTGGAATTATGCGCAGCCGTGCTAGCCGCTCATCTACACGCGCGAATCAAAAAGGCCATCGACGTCAACGTTTTTGCATCGTACTTTTGGCCAGATTCCGCCGTCACTCTACAGTGGTTACGATCACCTCCGAACGTCTGACCGACCTTCGTCGCAAACAGAGTCTCGGAAATACAGCAGTACACGAACGGATGTCAGTGGAAACACGTTCCCGGAGCTGAAAATCCTGCCGACCTGGTCTCGCGCAGCATATCAGTCGACGAATTTCTACAAAGCGACTTGTGGAGCTGTGCCCCAGGCTGGTTGTCACTGTCACCACAAGATTGGCCAATCTTCATTCCCCCGGGCGTGCCAGCAGAAGAGCTGGAGTTAAAAACTACGGTTGCACTCACCCAAGCAGTTCCTACCGTTCATCCCTGGTTTCTCCGTTGGTCTTCCTACAGCCGATTACTCCACGTCATCGGATATTGTATGCGATTTGTCACCAACACCCGTTCAAAAGCACGAACCCAACCTTCGCCATCCCCCATTCCGGTCGTCCAATCACTTACCGCAGCAGAACTAGCCAATGCTAAAACGTTTCTCGTCCGACTCGCCCAGCAGGATGGATACGGCGCAGAAATAAAGCAACTGGAGAAGGAAAACACCGTGCCGAAGCAGTCCCACATTCGCCGAATGAGCCCATTTTTCGACCCAGAGAGAGTGTTGAGAGTGGGAGGTCGTTTAAATCTTGCCCAGTTACCCTATCAAGCAAAGCACCCTGCGCTTATTCCCACCAACCATCCGTTCACTCGACTAATCGCTGAACATTTTCATCGCAAACTGCTGCACGGCGGCGGCCGCCTGCTGCTCACTACGATTCGCGAAAAAGGCCACCCCGCGGCCGCAGACTGGTTCAAAGTGTAGTACGAAATTGCTTTCGTTGTACTCGTCTTAATCCAATACTGGCCCAACAACAAATCGGTCAGTTACCTGCCCAGCGTGTGATCCCAAGTCGTCCATTCAGCATCACCGGTGTCGACTATGCTGGCCCACTATACCTTCGCCCGATACACAAACGTGCCGCACCTGCAAAAACTTACCTGTGCCTCTTTGTATGCTTTTCAGCCAAAGCAGTGCATTTGGAATAAGTCAGTGATTTGTCCACTCAAGCATTCTTGTGCGCCCTGCTACGGTTTATCGCTCGCCGTGGGCGACCCACACACATCCACTCAGACAACGGGAAGAATTTCGAGGGGGCAAAAAATGAGCTGGCTGAACTGTTTGCCAGATTTCATAACCGTGCTGAACAGGCTGAAATAGCTTCTGTGTGTGCCGAGGAAGGGATCACCTGGCATTTGACACCACCCAAGGCACCTCACTTTGGCGGCCTGTGGGAGGCAGCAATCAAAATAGCCAAAAAACATTTGTACCGACAGCTCGGTTCATCTCGCCTTACGTTCGATGCTATGTGTACCGTACTAACACAAATCGAAGCGATCATGAATAGCCGACCATTGCTTCCACTTTCGGAGGACCCCAACGACCTAGCTGCATTGACACCAGCGCACTTTCTCGTCGGTTCATCACTGCATGCCCTGCCCGACCCAGATTTAATGAACGTACCTGCGAACAGACTCGACCACTATCAACAGCTGCAAGTTCATGTGCAGCAATTTTGGTCGCACTGGAAGAAGGAGTACCTGCAAGAGCTGCTGGAAGATACCCGTGGTTGGAAACGCAACAACGAAATTGTTCCGGGGAGAATGGTCATCTTAGTCGACGAAATGCAACCACCGATTCGATGGCCACTCGCCCGCATAGCATCAGTTTTGCCCGGCAAAGATCATCTTGCACGAGTTGTTTTGCTCCGTACAGCTCATGGCATCATCACTCGTCCGATCGCTAAAATTTGTCTACTACCTTACTCTACGGTGGCATCCGAAGCAGAAAAACATCCAGCAACAATCAGCGACGCACCAACAACCTAACGGAGTTCGGATACAACATAACTCTTAGCAAAAAATTACTAAAAACTGTTAAAACTAAGAGCAACTAATTTATTGTGAACTAGCTGTAAGAATCTATGCTGTTTGTTTACGTTTTTGTGTTGAACATATTCGTTCAAGGCGGCGAGTATGTTGGTTCACGCAAAGCATTTGGCTCCACTGCGTGAGAAGTTCCATTCTCACGCGAGGATCGGTGCTACCGGGCACCAGTTATACCGGTTTTTCTAGCCCTTCTGGCAACCGGGCAATGATGCGAAGTGGTGAGCCAACATGAGCTCACACTGTGAGAATGATACTGATAATTCAGTCGAGAATAAACCAACAAGCAAGTCAGATCGCTCTTTCGATACGGTGAAGTAAAGTTAATATAATTTTAAGTTTGCATGCAGTGTCTGTCGTATGTACGTGAATAAAGTTTCTGTTCACCGTGAAAAGTGGCTTGTGCATTACCTGTTGGTTAATTTGTGCGTTGCTGTTACCTGTGGATCCCGCAACAGCTGATTACTGTCGCCGCTTGATTTTGTTGCTGCTGCTTCTGTTCGTTTCGCCTTAATTGCGAATTACAGTATGTTGGTGGGAGCCATCAGTCAGCATCGTTCTACTGCTGCTCATCGGGGATCTTCGTTACCTGCGCCAGGTAAACTTGCATGCTGCAAGTAGGGTACGTGGACCCATTATCACCCTCGTCACAACCGGAAAATTCTTTGTACTTCATAAAAAAGGAATCACAACGTAGGGTAAGCGACATCACATGATATTCCTCTTATTTGGCACGCCTAATATCTGCATAAGTGATAATGCGACCGTGTTCCTTTCAAAAAACTGCTAGACAAATATGACGTCACTCAATGAAATTTAGCCGTTTACCATCCAGCTCCAAACCCGACCGAAAGGGTAAACAGAGTAATCGTTACGGCCATTCGGTGTGCCCTGAATGAAAGCACGACTCATCGCGAGTGGGACAGGGATATACAAGTAATCGCGAAAGCAATTCGTACATCAGTACACGATAGCACAGGATACAGTCCATACTTTATCAACTTCGGCAAAAATATGGTGAGTCTCGGAAGTAAATACGATCACTTAAGAGAATTTACCGATCAGGACGAGTATAGAACCCTTAAGATTGATGAACGAACCGGTAAATTATGTGAAATCGCTAGGAAAAACATGCTAAAGGCATATGAGAAATATGCAAAATCATATAATCTTAGGGCAAATGCAAAAAGGGAATTTGAGGAAGGACAATTGGTGTACACGAAAAATGTGAATTTGTCATCAAAAGAAAAGAACTGGGTAGGAAAGTTTGCGAGTAAATACACAAAGGTCAAGGTCAGAAAAAAGGTAGGAACGAACACATATGTTCTTGAGGATATGGAAGGAATATGGTTACCAGGAACCTACCATGGTTCATTCTTGAAAAAAATTTAATTAAGCAAATAAAAAAAAATCAGCTAGGATTGCACTCTTACCGGTAGTGCAAAAACAAATATGGTGCTAAATGCAAAAAAAGAAAGAAAAAAAAACTCCAGAGGTGCTACGGTTTTGCGATGTCGAATTGAAGTTGAACTGGTTACCTTATCGGTGTCGTAGATGGGTCTAACACGATCTAGAAGAAACAAATTTTGAGATTGTCAATACAAAAATACTTACCAAGCCGACATGATACAAAGGGTTAACAATTCAATTCATTAAAACTGATTCAGGCCTTGCAAAGAATAAGCTATGTACATAAACGAAAGCCAACCCGAGCAAACGAAAAGCCCATAATACCCCCATAGCCATGGTCCAATTTCACCCCCACGGCATGGTGTCTTGATAGTGTTTTTCATGGGGTCGACCCATGAAAACACCATCACCATGGTCCGATAGAACCCATTTAAAAACCATAATTTGGTGTATTGATGGGTTATTAAGACCATTTGATGGTGTTTTTATGGTCCTGAAACTTGGCACGGACCATATTTATGGTATTTTCAAGGGGTTGTATGGTGTCTGGACCCAAGATAATATGCTTGGGAACTGAGTCGAGTCTCTCCTCGTTGTGCGATAAAATACTCGTGCGCAGGTCAAATGCCACTAAAATTCCATGTAAATATTGTAAAAATTAGATTTAGGATAGTTTTAGACAAAATCGAATAGGTGGTATGTTGGAACGTAAACACTTCCTTGCAAATAATTCCATCTTGGCAGATCCGTCGATGAAAATACAGGTGACTGCGATAGATGACTAGAAAACCTCATTCCAAATTCCAGAAATAGCTCCGGTTTAATAAATTTTCTTAATTTTCTATCACAATTTAAAAAAAACATTACTTCAATCGGCAAACTGACAGAATACTACTGTCTGACAGATACTGGCAGTCATAGCGCTGGCGCAATGGCCTGCTAAAAAGTATGTTCATGCAGGTTCGAATTGGTTAGAAATGGTGTAGGAACAGCAGCTATGGTTTTGGTCTTAGCTTATGCTGTGAATAAAAAAAAGATGGGTGGGTAATATCTGCGACGTAACCGGAGAGATGTAGAATACATAACGAACACGTTCTTCAAATATGTTGATACTCATTGGAATTTTCGGACAAAAGGTGATTTGGGCGAGGAATATTTCAAATTATTCTTTACAAAAATGATGGTGGTCCTGAAAAGGACCTTTTTTGTTGGCGTTGTTGGCCTTGGTGAGGGAGATGGCTAACGAGGAAATGAATTGTTAGCATGAGGAAGTCGCATAGTACTGGCCAATGGCAGAACAGATAATAATTGATACCTGAAAATCAACTTTTCTTTATTCATGTAAATTAAAAATACTTTCAAATCTAATAGAAGATTCCTGGTCATATTTCTGAATCATTAGTGCAAACATTGTGTAATTTGGTTAAGTACAATGAAAGTTACAAACTTTCCAAACTCGACCTTCTGTTCCTTCCGAAATATTGAAATGGGGTGTCTATATTAAACCGTTAGTCGTGGTCACAATAAAAAAGATGGGTGGGTAATGTCTGTGACATAACCGGAGCGTCGTGATTTCAATTCGAGACGTTAATTTAAATCTAATAATATTCAACAGAATCACGTTTGAATGGGAAATTTTCAAATAATTCTCTATGGTAATAATGGTGGTTCTGAAAAGAACCTTTGGTATCGGTGTTGGTGTTGATGGTGATGCGCTGAATCGTTGGATACATTTGGCATGATAGTTACGTGTCTGGCGAACTGTTTTGTAGCCTCGAACGAAACGACAAGACTGACTTCTTCGGGTACCATTACGGCTGAACTTTAGCTCGACTTTGAAATCCTGCACAATCTCACGAATCAGACACTGGTAGGGCCATTTTGTTTGCTACTAGCACGGAGCTGCACAAAAAAATCATTTAATGCAGTTAGTACACGGAGGCTGCCAAAAAGCTCGAATAGAAGCATGCGACTTCATCGTTTAAACACATGCAATTGAAGCAACACTGATCACTAGAAGGATGGTGAGGGAACACGCACATTCGTTTTGGTTATACTGATAATAGCAGTAGAAAGGAATGGAAAAGCAGTGCACGAAACGAGCGAGAGGATAATTTAAATTTTTGTTCCGTGTGCAAGCTACTTCTTTCCACACAACGTATTATGTTGCTTGTTGAAAATTACACATCTTAAAATGAAAGTTTCAGTTTAACTCTCACTAGAACACAATTGATTGGTCCTGAAAAGAACCGTTGCTTTTATTGTAATTTACGCCCACTCCCAGCGGACACTGTGAGCCAGTTTGATTTCTTTTGCGAGAAAGTTACGTACTTGGCGCACTATTTTGTATCCTCAAATAAACCGATCAAGTAGGCATCACTGGCTTCATTACGGCTGAGTTTTGTAAGCGTAGCTCGACTTTGAAGTAATACTCAACCTTACGAACCAGACGCTGGAATGTTAGCCAGCGGATTAGTTGCTCCGTTGCCCTTTAGTTGGGGCGAAATACTGGCATGGCGATAGTTCCTGATCGGTAGTTAGTTGCGATGGGCTACCAGTAGCTGGGGCACTTTTTCCGACCGTCGTCATCGCCAACTGCTTTCCTTCGGTGGACTGGCTGCTTGCTAGTGGTTGAACGAATACGAATGATGAGAAAAACCGACCGACCAATATTCATATATGAAAACACGAGAAAGCACTACTATCGCTCTCTCGCTCGTTTTCGTGCCATTCCTGTGCCTTTCCTTTCCGTTCGGCTACCAATACTAGCATAACCAAAACGAATATTCTGTCTTTCCATCGCCTTCAATCTAGTGGCCAGTGCTAGCAAACTTGCATGTTCAGTTTTTCAATAACAACATTCCAACAATATTTTCAAAGAATGTTGCAGATTTGAAAAGAAGGAAGGAAAATATTTTCACAAATTTAAATTCTTTTGTGTTATTTGTTAGCGCTGATAAAGGCTATTTAGTTTGCTACTAGCAAGGAGCTGCACAAACAAATCGATTTATGCAGTTAATCAACGGAGGCTGCCAAAAAGTTCGAATAAAAGCATGCGACTAGTGTACTTTGCACGTTCTATATTTTATCAATACTAGAGAGGATCGATAAAATAATTCAAAATGTAATAGCAACATGCAATTGTGGCAACACTGGCCATGAGATGGTGGGGGAACACGCACATTCGTTTTAGTTATAATGGTATTAGCAGCAGAAAGGAATGGAAAAGCAGTGCACGAAACCGAGCGAGAGAGGATAATTTAAATTCTCTTTCTTTCTTTCCACACATCGTATATCTTATATAGCTTTCTGAAAATTATTTCTTAGACACCATAAAATGTAAATTTCAGTTTAACTCTTATCAGAACACAATTAATTGGTCCTGTAAAGAACCGTTTGTTGTTTTATTGCGGGAGCATAATTCAGATGCACTCCCCACGGACACGGTGAGCCAGTTTAATAATACAAACCGACCAAGTAGGCATCGTGGGCTTCTCGGGGCATCATTACGACTGAGCTTTGTAAGCGTAGCTCGACTTTGCAGTCCTGTACAATCTCATGAACCAGACGCTGGAACGATAGCCTACAGATTAGTTGCCCTTTAGTTGGGGCGAAATTCTTGCAGGGCGACAGTTCCGATGAGTCACCAGTAGCTGGGGCACTTTTTCGGCCTTCGTCATTGCCAACTGCTTTCCTCCGGTGGACTGGCTGCTTGCTAGTACTTGAACGAATACGAATGATGAGAAAAACCGACCGACCAATATTCATATATGAACACATGAGAAAGCACAACTATCGCTCTCTCGCTCGTTTTCGTGCCATTCCTGCGCCTTTCTTTTCCGTTCGGCTACCAATACTAGCATAACCAAAACGAATATTCTGTATTTCCATCGCCTTCAATCTAGTGGCCAGTGCTAGCAAACTTGCATGTTCAGTTTTTCAATAACAACATTCCAACAATATTTTCAAAGAATGTTGCAGATTTGAAAAGAAGGAAGGAAAAGATTTTCACAAATTTAAATTCTTTTTATATATGAAAACACGAGAAAGCACTACTATCGCTCTCTCGCTCGTTTTCGTGCCATTCCTGTGCCTTTCCTTTCCGTTCGGCTACCAATACTAGCATAACCAAAACGAATATTCTGTCTTTCCATCGCCTTCAATCTAGTGGCCAGTGCTAGCAAACTTGCATGTTCAGTTTTTCAATAACAACATTCCAACAATATTTTCAAAGAATGTTGCAGATTTGAAAAGAAGGAAGGAAAATATTTTCACAAATTTAAATTCTTTTGTGTTATTTGTTAGCGCTGATAAAGGCTATTTAGTTTGCTACTAGCAAGGAGCTGCACAAACAAATCGATTTATGCAGTTAATCAACGGAGGCTGCCAAAAAGTTCGAATAAAAGCATGCGACTAGTGTACTTTGCACGTTCTATATTTTATCAATACTAGAGAGGATCGATAAAATAATTCAAAATGTAATAGCAACATGCAATTGTGGCAACACTGGCCATGAGATGGTGGGGGAACACGCACATTCGTTTTAGTTATAATGGTATTAGCAGCAGAAAGGAATGGAAAAGCAGTGCACGAAACCGAGCGAGAGAGGATAACTTAAATTCTCTTTCTTTCTTTCCACACATCGTATATCTTATATAGCTTTCTGAAAATTATTTCTTAGACACCATAAAATGTAAATTTCAGTTTAACTCTTATCAGAACACAATTAATTGGTCCTGTAAAGAACCGTTTGTTGTTTTATTGCGGGAGCATAATTCAGATGCACTCCCCACGGACACGGTGAGCCAGTTTAATAATACAAACCGACCAAGTAGACATCGTGGGCTTCTCGGGGCATCATTACGACTGAGCTTTGTAAGCGTAGCTCAACTTTGCAGTCCTGTACAATCTCACGAACCAGACGCTGGAACGATAGCCTACAGATTAGTTGCCCTTTAGTTGGGGCGAAATTCTTGCAGGGCGACAGTTCCGATGAGTCACCAGTAGCTGGGGCACTTTTTCGGCCTTCGTCATTGCCAACTGCTTTCCTCCGGTGGACTGGCTGCTTGCTAGTACTTGAACGAATACGAATGATGAGAAAAACCGACCGACAGATATTTGTATAATCGCGCTAATATGCACTACTATCGCTTTCTCGCTCGTTCACGTGCCTTTCCTTTCCGTCCGGCTTCTAATGGCCTAACCAAAGGAATATGCCGTCTTTTCCCCACCAACTGCTCTCGTCAAGCAACCCAATGCGAATAATCATAGGAACAAACATGTAGTGGACCTATATATAAACTTTTCATTATTTTATTGTTCGGTTGGTCCACCATAGTGACGGCTGTGTGCGGGATGGGCTGAAAATTTTCACTTTTCCGAGTCGTGTTCGAAAGATTTTTCAAAACACAATTTTTTGTTATTAGTGCATGTTATACATACTTCAAATTTTAATACAGCATAGAGGAACATATTTTCAACAAATTGGCCTAAAAATCAAATCATTCTGTTAAGTGTGTTAAAAGTTATTAACGTTCAAAATTTGACGCGGCGCCGCAGCCGATATTTTGAAACGGGACCCCTATATTGAAAGCTTAAATGTATTCTACATTAAAAGAGGTTGAATGATTCGGAATTAGATGAGAACATAGAATAATCAAGGAGTAAGATAAGATTTTCGTCCAGTACTAGCTGGAGTTATTCGAAGAATCCGTTCGTTAAAGATTTTCCGTACTTTTACGGAGTGAGCAACATTACGTTTTTCCGCTATAACGTGGAGTAATCTTAGCATAGTAAATATGTTGAGCAGTCGAGTGTATGTGAATGTATGAATGGGCTCTTGAATGAATATAGGAGATGATTGAAAAAGTTGGCGAAAAAGTGGAACACCGAAACGATAGCTGATCTTACTACGCAAGTAATATAAGTTTTCGGATAAGAATAGATATCAGAGACAAGAAAAACAAAACATAACTTAATTATTTAAAAACATAATGCTCAGATCAAGAGAAAATATACTATAATCGATAATTATTATAATTGATTGAATGGACAAAAAGATGATTTCAAAATACCATAGCGAGTTCGTCCAAACACTAATTAGAGCAAATGCTTAGCTTCAACCCTAATAAAAATTTTGAAATTTCCTTTCAAAATTTTTATTAAAATTACCATAATCGAATGTAACGGTAGCTTTATAGCAAAGCGATTAAACGCCTTTAGTTAGACTCCATGAAATAACCCATCAAAGCATTCCCACCCGTGTAGCCCAAAATGGAACTTATTTGTTAGGGTGAACCAAAATCCGGAAAAGATGAGCGCGTGCAATTTCCCGAAAGATGATTCATACGTGGGAGATTCTCATTGGTTGGCTCAAGGTCGACACGAATCAGTCTTTAGAATTCTCGGTTAAAGTATTTTCCTTTATCAGAGTATCCTCATTATCGGTGGAGTGATAGACATGAACGGTTGAGTAAAATTAAAATCGGAATAAAGTCACGTTTATAGTGAATAGAAGTTTAATTCTAAAAGTGAACAAGTACCAGCAGAAATCCCGAAGGCTGTTTAAAATTACATGCAAGGTGCTAGAAGAAAAGCAGCGATAGAAATGTTCGAATGTTAGCTAAATTTGCTACCCATAAGGTTATTCAATTAACGTGGATGCTAATCCAGGGCTAGAAATCCGATGATGGAATAAAACCACTCCCCCTTCGGAGACATCTCTACTCCGTGTACCACCCGCTCACGAAAACTCGAGCTATTTCCCGCCCACTGGCAATCAGACGCCTGGATAAAGCTTCATCTAGCCAGGACACCGACCACGGGACCAGGGTTAGAACGACGACGGAATTCGAGAACGCATGCGCAACGAAACCCAGTCACCCGCCGCGGGATTCCAATAGGATGTGGTATGCTAGCTTGTAAGAATCCCGGCATGGGATAGATATCGAATTGTCGATAGGGGATCGAACCAGGGGTTCACAAACGAAATAGATTTCTATTTGCTGATTGTCGCGTTTAATTTAAATTTAGAATCATGTAGATTAAATTAAAATAGAAAATGAATTGCATTACGTTTTTGTTAGTTATTTCACCGATTGCGTTTTAATTTTGTTAGTCGGGGCTCGATAGTGAGAGCGAACAGTGGAACCTTTAGCCACCTAAGGAGTTACGAATAAGTCGCGAAGAAACGTTGAAAGTATAAACTCGCCCTAAGAAAACGGTTTCAGGCCGGGCAATCCGGAATTCTTCCTGAACGACCTCCTTTTGGGAGTGGCGCTAAAGTCGTTTTAGGTCCTTTGCATAATAGCTTCCGTTTCTAAGCTCAGGGAGAACTCGATAGGCTGTGTAACGCGGAACCAGGGCCGTCGAGAGCCGTGTCGGGCCCCAAGGCTTGTATTAATGCCGGGCCCTTTGAAACCTAAGCCCTCTAGTTCAGTATGTGTTAGTTCCTCTTCAGCCATGGGAAACTCGTGAGTCCTTGGTTTCTATTAGTTTCCGTTTGACTCATATTGCCACATCCATAGAAAGCGTTCCAAACAGGAGAATTTCGACAGCTTCTTATTCCGTGGTATCCAAAACAGGTAAAATTGCCATAGCTTCGAGTTTTTCAATTTGCAGGTACTCAGGAATCATGAATCAGTTGCATCTAGTTCAAATGACATGTTCCCCATGTTGATCGGAGATTTGTGCCTTGCCATGAATCGTATTTCCATGATTTCATTATTGCATGCATTATTTAGTGGCTTTGGATATGTTCTACATTCGCATACAAAACATATTCTTTACGGCTTCATAGTTCTATAGAGATCATTAAAGCACACTTAATGACGGAAAATGCGAAATAGTGTGCCAGGATAGAGCTAGTTCAGAAGCACCTTAATGGCTGTCAGCAATGTTAACATAGAGCCGTGTTTTTGAAAAATAACCAGGGGGTGTCACTCCTGTCATCCGCTTTGGAGATATACAGACTTTGACAGTAGTCAACATATGATAGGCCTAGCCGCATCTAGGCCCATGTCGCCCATGCAATAGCATTGGGTTGTTTTGATTTTAGCAAAGGCAAATGTTGGCTAGGACAAAATGGCAGCCTAGCGGGATGCTGAAAATTACTCTTCCCTTCTTTATCGACCCAACAAAAGAACAAAATAACTTTCGATAACGTACCCACCCTTCCTCTCTTCTTTTGTTTGACATGCCGACTGCTTAAATTGATGATTTAGTACCTATAGAAATGGGATGGAAAAATTTGCATGTATGCTTGTTTTAATCCAATTTCTACCTAGATGTTCGGTTTAAATTATGCAAACGTCTATTGTGGATTACATTTGCATTTTTTCGAAAAATCGTGCAAATTTTGCATTTTGATTTTAAGTTTATTGCATCATCATTTATTACATGAAGTCATACGAGTTTAGGTGACTATTGGAACGCATATGTATATTTGTTATTGTTCGGTGTCTCAAAGCACTATAAAAAGATTTTATATTAGCACTTAGAATTTTCTGTAAAAGCTTCATAGCATTTATCTTCAAAATCTTTTTAGCACGATGTCTATGTTCTGTATGTTGATATAGTGCTAGATTTAATGCTTTACATTTTAGGTGCATTGAAGCATTAACAATACTTGTATACGGATAGTTAGCAATGGAAATGCTATATTATAGCTTATATAGAGTTTTAAATTAGTGCTTATGGTTACCTGGGTAACGACGCAAAACAATTAAAACCGAGCATTCTGCACCCCCGGAAGGATGCTGAACGATCTGCAGGTGCTACAATAGCAGGAATAATACTTCCAATACCCGGAGGGAATTAGAATTTTTGTATTAACAATGAGCGAAACAAATACTTCTGCTTGATTGATGGTCTGGAACATAATCAACACGCTATGTCTATTATGGTGAAATTGTAGGTTGTAAACATTGGCCATCTTTAGCTACAAAACCAATATGTACGGATCTGACAGAATCAAATATTCACTCAACAACAATCACGTCCAGTATCTCCATGCCAACAACCGGCACCACCAGTAAAGAAGCGAACGTAGAAGAGGACGGATGCGTTTGTGTGGGCGCACGCAATTCTGTTTGACGTTCTGTTTTCTTCGAAAATACCTTAAATTGGCTTCTCAATATCTTGTAGTGTATTCCGTCGATTCAAACATAAAAACTCGTATTTAACGTTTTATAAGGCAGTGGCACCTATATTGCCACCTTTTCGTTTCGTTCAAAAAGCAGAAATATGAAGTAAGAAGTGTTTCAATCTTATGAAATCTACTTGTTAGGAGTCTGGCAACTCTTCTTATTACATTTTATTGAGATACAGTGAAAAGTGTCAGATTGGTGAAAAGTTTTTTTGAAAAAATACGGCGATTTCCTTTTGGACAATAAAATTAGCTCGATTTTGAAAAACTACTCTAGACCCTATAAGTTGGTGATGCAAATTTGTAAAATCAATTACTTTTAATCCGAAAATTTGGTTTATGAGTGGTAAAAATTACAAAGAAAAAAAAAATAAAATTAATAAATGAACGTCTGAAATCTGTGGTCTCATTTTTCAACTTATCCTCAAAATCCAGGGGTTATTTACTGTTAGGTAAAAATCAGTAACCCACCAAAATTTCTTTTTGAATTTCTGATCCAGCTCGACATGTCTTTATATTTGCACCAACCTCGTTGGAAAAACATCAAACATTACAAAGACTGGCGTTTTCTAACGGGCAGTAGCAGTATATTTTCAAAACATTTTTTATTACGAAATAAATGCAAATATATTCTAAACTAAGTGAAAGAACCGTGTTTCTATTAATATAACATTCATTAATAGCCTTATAAAGGGTTAAAACTTGTACACAAAATAGACAACTCCCTTAAGAATTTTTTTTTTACAAATTCACATCAACTTCCGAATAGGGCTAATAAGATTTGAAAACAAACTTTTGTTTTTCTGTTTTTTTTTATTTGTTATAATTTTAACACAGAAAGCATTTAAAATTGATTCTACCAAGGGTAAAGTTGTTGATTCATGTGTATTTTTCATGAAATTCAACTCGGCAGTGGAATAATGAGCGAAAAAATTACAAAAATCTCACTAGCCCTTTTAAAGAATTAATATTGAAATGTCAACTATCAAATAAAGTTTCCATTTTTGACACGCTCATCATATAACAATTTAAGGCGAATGATTACAAAGAAATTTCTATTGCTATTTTTATTGCTCTTCTACGAATACCGGACTTGTTCGCCCATCTTCCGGGTAAAATCTCGGGCCCCAGGGCAATTGCCCTGGCTGCCTCCCCGTCTCATCGGGCCTGCGCGGAACAGGTACACGCGTGACATGACGCGCGTAAGGAAGGCGTTACAAAGTTGAAATGCGGATGTAAAAAGTGAAGAGGTTTTTGGTAGTGACTATAATGTTTTTAGAGATGATCGTGATTTACGACTAACCCAAACAATGTCAGGCGGAGGAGTTCTCATCGCAGTTTCATCTTTATTTAACTCCGGTCTTATTGTTTCACCAAAATTCAAAGAATTTGTACATGTATGGGTTAAAGCTCATATCGCTGATGAAATCCATTAGTGGTTGTGCAGCCCTCTATGGAAGTTGTCCTTCAATGTCAGCTTCTTTCTCCGAACAGCCTAGATAAGCCGTGTAGTGTCGGTAGTGGTTGTTTCAACCAGCTAAGAATTACACTACGGACTACCTGTTCCAGTGGTAAAAATCCACCAAACAGGGAACCCCAATTCCATACTGTCATGCGACCCGTGCTATAGGTAAAACTGTTGAGGGGGTTTAAAATATTCTCAATGGTGAACGGAGCCTGGGAAGAGTTGGGCGAACTCCCCAGTATGCTGTTTTACGCAGCGGAACGTTCACTCTATGCACCGAAGTTTTTTCACCGATGATCCGGTTAATTTTGCCGAATTTTTGTTGGCTGGGTTTTTGCTGAAACTCTCGGCTGATGGTAGTTCGGTGAAGTTTTGTCGAGTTTCGATTATCAAATTTCGATGTGTACAAATGAACCTGCCCAGAGGCCGTGTGGTATCCGGCCAAGAATTGAGCCACAGGGGTCCTGCTCCCATGTCGTTGGAGGCGACTGAAAGTAGGAGACCCTAAGTCAAGGTGTAGTTCCGTACCGAGGACTTGATGACTGGAGGGTCTAAAATACGCCAATCGCGCACGGAGTATTTTGGGTTTTGCCCTTACTGTGTTATGCGAATCTCTGACACAGTGGACCATTATTTTCTTCGCAAATCGTGGGAATCAAATGATCGTGTCCCATTTAGACCTGATATCGCTCGCTATATGCGTTAACATCCCAACTCGCTTGGTGTCCTCTAGTTGTTGTACAATTTACGTTGGAAATGAAATGTACAGTTCTCTAATCAAGAATGGTTAGAGTAGCACAAATCTATCTCCAGTACAAACGTACAGCAACTATGAATTTATCTCGACTCATGCAGGAAGGTAAAGCTTCCATAGCATTGGTTCAATAACCGTATTTCCATAAAGGAAACTTCTATTTTGGAAAGTTACTTAACACTGCCCTAATTGCTTACAAGACAGGCATGACTAACCCACGTGAAATGCCTCGTGCTTGCGTTCTTGCAAATACGGCTATTGACGCGTGTCTCATATCGGAGCTCACAACTCGCGATATCTGTGTTGTCACAGTTACACTGACTGTCGGAAACGTAGACAAAAATAAAACTATATATATATATATATATATATATATATATATATATATATATATATATATATATATATATATATATATATATATATATATATATATATATATATATATATATATATATATATATATATATATATATATATATATATATATATATATATATATATATATATATATATATATATATATATATATATATATATATATATATATATATATATATATATATATATATATATATATATATATATATATATATATATATATATAGGGTACGGTGGGGTAAATCCGACCAGGGTTGTTAATACGATACATTTTTCACGATAATTTATCGGCGTTACTCGTTAACGATAATGTATCGTCATCGGAAACTCCGTTAACGATAATGTATCGTCGCCTTCATCGTCATTGTCGATAATTGTATCGTCGTATTCATCGTCATCGTCGGTTCATTGGTTATCGCGATACATTTTGCGTTACTTTTCCTTTTATTGGAGTTGAAGTTTATGCGGTTAACTTTCAATTGTTTAGAAATAAATACCTATTGAAGGACATGTTGTTGGCAGTTGAAAATTAATAGTTTTGGACATTTTCTATGCACAGCGGGGTCCAACGATGCGTCAAAATAATTTTTTTTCAACTTTTCGGGAAAGTGTATTATATTGAAAGGAAAGTTGTTGGCAGTTGAAAATCAATAATTTTGGACATTTCAATACGCAGAAGGGTCCGACGATGTGTCAAAATGGAATTTTTTCAACTTTTCGAGTAAGTTGGTGCACAGAACAGTCCCAGGTGCACAGTGTTTCCAAGCGGTAAAAAGGTGATTAAAAGTTGTTTTGACCATGAAGAAAACAAATTTTGAGCTATTGTGTAATTAGTAATTTTTAGCACGCAAAACATATATTGAAAAGACTACTAAACCACTAAGTGGTGTGGTGATTAACAGATTTTATTATAATTTTAATTTAAACTAGAATATTCTGGATTTTTAAAAGGAGAATATACATATTTCCAATGTTTGATTTCCTTTTCTAGTTGGGAAGCTTTTAGCCGCCTCCTCCGTTTCTTCTCTCCCTATGTAACAAGATGCTTCATGCTTCCTTCTTTTACCCTTAAATGTGTAGTGTAATTTATAAGCGGCCTCATAATAGAGTTTTAGTCGTTTTTTGAATACAGTGAAGACTCGTTTTTATCAGCCCCTTGGCGAATTTTAGGTTGATAAAACGATGACATTGACAAAATCGGCACATATTTTTTCTGGTTCTGAAGAGACGAAGTCAAAACGCAAACACCTGGTTTAACATATTTTTTTCTTTCTTTTTAACAAACCACAGCGATTAAAATATTCGTTCTGATCATTTAGTAAAAATTTCCCTTAAGGAGGTCTTACAGTACAATATTATTATGTTTGTATATTTTGCATCTCTAAGATAAGAAAAATATACTAAAGAAGGAATTTACTCGAATTTGACTTGAACGTAGGCTAGAGCCCGCCAAACGATTTTGATAGTGCTTGTTTTACAGATTCGTATTAGTATTCGTCTGCGGAAATTTGCGGTTTCCATGCCAAAATATTGCTTTTTGGACACTAGAATATTCGATAAGTTGTAAGAGATACAAATAAACTTACATTACAAAAATTCTGTATTTTCTTATGCTGAACAAAATCTTGGAACATTTTGAAATTCTACAAAATTACCAGGAAAAGTATTTTGCAAAAAGCAATTTTCAGGAAAGAAATCTCATCAAATGTAAATTAACATCGACAGATAGACACATAGTCTCTTCAGCGAAGTTAATACTTAAGAAATTCTCAACAACTTTGCCAAATAAAGTTTTTTTTTTATTTTCATGAATGACCAAACAAAAACTTGCTTCTCAGCTTTAGAGGGATTAATCACCCAACTTATACTTTTTAAATGCAAAAAAATATAAATGAACTTTTCTTTCACGTTTTTGCCACTTTGGAAACACTGTGCACTGGTGGATCCTCCTGTGAATTGAAAATGTCCAAAACTATCGATTTTCAACTGCCAACAACCTTCCCTTCAATATAAAAAGTTCGCGAAAAGTTGAAAAAATTTCTATTTTGACGCACCGATGGTACATTCAAAATGCCCAAAACTATTGATTTTCACTTACCAATAATTTCTTCAATATAATAAACTTTCCCCAAAAGTTGGAAAAATCCATTTTGACACATCGTCGAACCCCCTGTGTATTGAAAATGTCCAAAACTATTAATTGTCAACTGCCAATAACTTTCCCTTCAATATAAACTCTCCCGAAAAGTTGACAAAAAATTCCATTTGGACACATCGTCGAAACCACCCCCCACCCGTGCATAGAAACTGTCCAAAAACTATTGATTTTCAACTGCGAACAACATGTCCTCCAATAATTATTTATTTCTAAGCAATTGAAAGTTAACCGCATCAACTTCAACTCCAATAAACGGGAAAGTAACGCAAAATGTATCGCGATAACCGCCGATGAATTATCGACGATGACGATGAATTCGACGATACATTATCGTTAACGGAGTTTCCGATGACGTTGACGGGTGGTTAACGTTATCGACGATGACGATTAATTATCGATTAACAACCCTGGACTAGACCGAGTAGTTTGCGAACAAGTCGGGAGCTGACCGAGTAACTGGCGCTGAATGGTACGAGAAGAAAGCTTCGGAGTTAAAGGGCACAAGGGAACCGAAGGGGTAAGTAAATTAGACATTCTGAAGTTTGCCGCCCATGTTGTCTTCGTAGGGGAAGAACACTAAGTTGCGACCCACAGCTAGCTTTCCGACTGTTATGCAGAAATTGCCAGCCTGTGTGGATGAAGAAGAACACACCACCGTCGAGGAGTAGTGCTGTGACCCTGCTGAAGGAACTAACTGCTAAGTAGTGGAATTAGAGTTGGTGTTATGCACATATTGACCCCCTCCCGAAGTAATGTCGTAAGGTAGTGTTGGGGAGGACTTAGGTTTTGGCAAAGGTGGCAGCAGTGGTTTTTGGCGAGTCGGGTGGCAAACCAGCTCCCTGAGACGTTAGAGTTTAATATATTTTTTTTCCTGCAGCCTCAGGACTTTTTTAAAAGTTTTTTGCTGTCCTCAAAAACAAAAACAAACCAAAAAACACACACATTTAGGCATTCTCCCAATTCGTTAAGCCGAGTCGATTGGTATATAAGACTCGGCCAAATAACAAATCTGAATTGAAAATAAGATAATTTTCTGAACTATATTTGAAGATATAATAGCTTATTGAGTTAAAACTATCAGAAATAGTTTAGAAAAGTCTCACTCAACATGCTAATTTCATAATAAATCCAGTGAAGATAAGTTTTCTGTATTGTATTTTGAAGATATTTTTGTTCCTTCCATGAGAAACTATCAACGGTCTTCTAGAAATTGTTTTGCCCACATACAAATAATTTAAAGTTATATCATTCATGGTTATTCACGATAGATTCAAATTCTTCCACATAATTGTAATTTTCAGTGTTTTGTAGTGCTTGCACCAACTTTTTTAGTCGTAGAAAATTCAATATTGGTCGAATATAAATTCAGTAGTAGTAGTAGAGTGTTAAAATGATGACTGACATGATCCTATATCACACCTCTTGGTTTAGAACCGAGCATATGAGCATAAGGTGTAATGTTTCTTCCTTCGAACCTCTTGCTCTCGTGTACATATTTTGTCTTTGACGCATTTATTACCATTTATTACCATTTATTACCGCATTTATTCCAAAAGATATTAAACTGTAGATAAGAGGCCCCATTACTTTGCTGTAGTCCTTTCTGAGTTTCAAAAGAACTTGATAGTGTCCCCGATGCTCGGACGTAACACATCACTCGATCCATAGTCGATTTGATCAAATATGTCGGTTTAGCTTGAAACCAATATTCGTGTATTTGATCCCATAGGTGATCTCAATCGATTGTATCGTAGGCGGCTTCGAAATCTATAAACGGGTGGCACTCCGCTAGCGAATGACGGATCTCAATAGTAGCATGTCTGTAATAACATACGTACATGGAACTATTGAGAACCAGAGCTACAGGTCCAAAGCCCTGGTAAAGGAGGATGGTTGTGATGATCCGGGCCGAGATCACCACGTAAAGCAAGGTAGGGCATAACCCCAATTCCAAGGCGTGAAGCGACCCGTGCCGAGGAATGAGTGATCGAGGGGGTGAAAAAGATGCTCGATCGTTAACGGAGCCTGTGGGGTACCTGGGCAACCCCCACAGTAAGCGTCCCTTACCACGCTAATGCGGAGCTCTGGCGTGGCGGACATATATTTCTCGCGCTACTCGTGGGACTTTACATGGAGATAAATAAAAATAAAAACAAACAGACGGAGGTGCCAAACCCCTTCGTTAGAGGTGGTTTGGCGAGGTCTCCCCCCCGTGGGGAGAATAGTGGAGCGATGAGTGCTGCATCCGAAAGCACCAGTGACCCCCCAGCGGCAATAGGCAATAACCCTACCAATGCATCGGAGGGGCCAATATCTGCGATGCGCAAAGTAGCGAAGCAACTCGATTCTATAATCGACTTCGCTAGCGCAAAGCAGAACATAGCCAAGGAGTTGAAGTTGAGCCTCCTGGAGCTCCGGAAAGCTGTTCGTGTCGCAAGACAGGAACAGCAGGCCTATGTTGAGAGGGTGGAATGTTGGGAGAGGCCCGACAGAGAAACCCAGACAGTGGCCTCCAATAGGGAGGAAAGAGAGAAGGTCGATAGAGGTTCACAGACAGTGGCCTTTACCTTCTACGGAGCAGCCACGTCGATCGGAGCGGCGACCGAGTTCCCCTCGAACGGAAAAGGAAAGGGCAATCGCAAGACGGCATCGAATGTGAAGCGCCCTATGAAGTCGCCAGGCGAGGGTGCCAAAACCGACACCACTCGGCGTGCAACCGTCAAGGTCAAACGCCGCCTGGGTGAGGTAAGCGAGGGCGAGAGTGACCTCGCTGTGGAGAGCGATGGTACCAGCAACCCGGCACGACCGGGGCAGGGGGGCTCAAACCCCTGGACGCCGGTCACCAAGAAAAAGCCAGCACCGAAACCGGAGGTACCGCGACCTGCGAGGAAGGCCAAGGACAGAGGCGAAGCCTTGTGGTTCAAAACCGACAAGGACAAATACGCCGATGTCCTTAAATCGATGAAGGCGGCCGAAAGCCTCTCGGCCCTTGGGCAGGATGTGCGTAGCGTAAGACGCACCAACACGGGAGAGATGCTCCTGGTGCTGAAGCGAGGCGCACAATCAAGTGCAGTATACAAGGCCTTGGCCCAAGAGGTCCTTGGTGAGGGCGCCCAAATCAGGTCGCTAGGTGCTGAAACAACTCTCCAGTGCAAGCACTTGAACGAGTTCACGACCGCAGAAGACGTCGTCGCAGCCGTCAAGGAGCACTGCGACGTCACAATCGAGCGGGCCTCTGTGCGATTGAGAGACAGACCCTCTGGCACCCAAGTAGCCTACCTCAGGCTACTGAATGCGGATGCCAAAAAGGTAACCGAGAAAGGGAAGCTGAAGATCGGCTGGTCGGTATGCCCTATTAATATACCCCAGCCGCCTTCAGTGGATAGGTGCTATCGGTGCCTCGAATCCGGCCACAAAGCATACGAATGCAAAGGCATAGATAGGAGCAAGCTATGTCGTCGCTGCGTTCCGCTTAGTTAATAATTAATTTCTCCTACAATCCCCCTTCTAAAAATCATAAAGTGAATTACTATACAAAGAACACACAAAATGACCCGTCCCCCAAATCTTACGAATATTATATTATCCCCTCTTTTATATGTGTAAGTTAGCTGCAAAGTTTTTTTAATTTCATTATATAAAACAAAATAATATTGAAATGTGTAACCCCCTAGTTTTAAGAAATTCAAAATGTAAAACAATGAAAAAATGGCACCTTTTAGCTAACGCTTACGTGCCTTATCAAATAAAGAAATTGTAAAAAAAGTCGACGTAATACTCCGCCCCGATAATCATGTCGATCAGACGGGATTCATAAAACCAGGGATCGGCAAGAGCTGCTGCTTCTGGTAGACACAACTGCGAGGGATTGAAGCTTGCTGTCGGTAACGCCAATGTTAGCTACGGCAAAACATGGAAACACATCTCCTCGGCATACGACGAAATCTCACTAGACCGTGCAGTAACTGCTGCACTGACGGATCTTGTTGACGCTACACTCGTCGAAAAAATGCCCTGTGCAAGAATGCGGGCGATTCACGGAACTTAAGCTTATTTGAAAAACTAACCGTCATCAGGCAATGCTGTGAGCAGGAATCTAGCAAGGCTCGCGTAAGCTCGCGTAACGGTCACAAGCGCCGTCGAGAGAACAATATTGTGTGTAGGTGCGTTGGGGAGTGCTATGTATGTTTGGCTAGTGGAAGCTGTGTTGGTGTTGGACGGTTATGTGGTTGTGTTATGCGAGTTGGCAGTGTTCGTCTGTGCATTGGTCGAATGAGTGTATATTTGTTGGTTCGGACTGTGTTGCTTGGTTTGTGGCTGTCGTGGCTGTTGGGGTACTGTCTGAGGTCTTGACTGCGGAACACTGACGCTGAAACGCTGAATGCCACGACTCGCCACAAAATGGACACTTCCCAGGTGTCTTCACAAACGTGTGACAGACTACCACCTTCTGGGAACGCCCAACTCCTACTCTGCAGAAGGCAAAAAAATTCTTCACATTTCCTTTCGATCATGCCCATATGCGTCTGCCTAGTTCTAGTTTTCCGTTCTAAGTTTATAACTGATTCGCTCTAGAATACCTATCCGTCTTTCAATTTCATTTCTTTCGTTTCTCTTAGTCTCAAATTTGCCGAAAATAGCCAACAAAATCGATACAAAAGATTCAATCTTTATACACGTTTTTCTCTGTATCAATGTAGTATCGCTTTGTCCGGTCTGGCACAAAACCGACATCATGCATGCGCGTGCGCTTTGTATTCATTTTCACTGAAGTTAGAATGGACATACGGCATTTGGTAAAAATGCGGCTGCAAATATGGGTATTTCATCAACTTTACTAAAATATGAATAACTCAAAAACGAAGCATCGTATAACCATTTAAGTTTTAATGTAGTTTTATAGCCACTAATAAAACTTAGATTGCACTTGTAGCGCGCTATAAAACTTCAATTGTTACTTGGGATGTAATGTAAGCGAACGAAAAATTCTACACAAAGCAAGCTACAATCCTACGCAATAATATGGGGTACTTTTGAATAAAATATCTGAGATATTTTGGTTCGAACTAGAAAATGCTAGCCGTGAGTAATCATGAAAATTTTAAAATTTTAGTTATACCAGCTTATAGCTTAATTCCTTGCGCAACTTTACACGAGAGGGATTGTTGATATCTTTTACGTAAAAGTTTTAAAAATTCGAGAAAGCGCCGCAGCCGATCCTGTAACCTTTCGCCTTAATTCCCCCTAATCTTGAACCACTCTCTCTAGTTATTTCTAGTTAATAAGCTTGTAAAATGTTCCCCTTAGTTAATAATTAATTTCTCCTACAATCCCCCTTCTAAAAATCATAAAGTGAATTACTATACAAAGAACACACAAAATGACCCGTCTCCCAAATCTTACGAATATTATATTATCCCCTCTTTTATATGTGTAAGTTAGCTGCAAAGTTTTTTTAATTTCATTATATAAAACAAAATAATATTGAAATGTGTAACCCCCTAGTTTTAAGAAATTCAAAATGTAAAACAATGAAAAAATGGCACCTTTTAGCTAACGCTTACGTGCCTTATCAAATAAACAAATTGCAAAAAAAAGTCGACGTAATACTCCGCCCCGATAATCATGTCGATCAGACGGGATTCATAAAACCAGGGATCGGCAAGAGCTGCGCTTCTGGTAGACACAACTGCGAGGGATTGAAGCTTGCTGTCGGTAACGCCAATGTTAGCTACGGCAAAACATGGAAACACATCTCCTCGGCATACGACGAAATCTCACTAGACCGTGCAGTAACTGCTGCACTGACGGATCTTGTTGACGCTACACTCGTCGAAAAAATGCCCTGTGCAAGAATGCGGGCGATTCACGGAACTTAAGCTTATTTGAAAAACTAACCGTCATCAGGCAATGCTGTGAGCAGGAATCTAGCAAGGCTCGCGTAAGCTCGCGTAACGGTCACAAGCGCCGTCGAGAGAACAATATTGTGTGTAGGTGCGTTGGGGAGTGCTATGTATGTTTGGCTAGTGGAAGCTGTGTTGGTGTTGGACGGTTATGTGGTTGTGTTATGCGAGTTGGCAGTGTTCGTCTGTGCATTGGTCGAATGAGTGTATATTTGTTGGTTCGGACTGTGTTGCTTGGTTTGTGGCTGTCGTGGCTGTTGGGGTACTGTCTGAGGTCTTGACTGCGGAACACTGACGCTGAAACGCTGAATGCCACGACTCGCCACAAAATGGACACTTCCCAGGTGTCTTCACAAACGTGTGACAGACTGCCACCTTCTGGGAACGTGGATCGCTGTTCATCTTGGGTAGGATTGAAATGGATTTGCAGAACTGAGCAGTGACTACGCAGAAAACCCATCAAATCTCGATTATTTGGGACATCCTTGGAGTTATGATGAGACTCCCATTGTCGAAGCGTCGAGGAATCCAACCTCGTGCACACTATATAGGCAAGAATTGTGCCCCAGTTCTCTGTAGACTCACCAATCTTCTCTAACATCTGCAAGTTTTTCTCAAACTGACCGATCTGTTGACTAAGCCCGTCGTAACTCTCCTTCTTCAGTGGCTCGATGAAAAAGAGAGCATCTAAGTACGCCTTCACAAGCAGCTTCTTGTTCTCGTACCGTTCTTGCAACGCCTTCCAAGCCACATCATAGTTTGCAGCAGAAATCTTGACCGAGTTAATTTCCTGGAGCGCTTCACCAGAAAGTGACGCCCTCAGGTATGTAAATTCATCGATCTCGTTCAGCTGCGCGCTTTGGTCGATGAGACTACGAAAAGTGTCATGGAATGTCACCCATTCATGAATTCTTCCACCGAAACTTGGAAGATTGTAGACGTCCGATGCGCCGATGAATCGTAGTCATTGTGGCTGGTATGCAACGGGTCCTTGCACAACTGCAGCTCTAGTAGCTGAGCCTTCAGGGTACAAAAACGATCGTCAAAATCGTGCATTGCCTGGTAGTTTGTCTCTTTGAGGTGGTGCAATGCTTTCTCTTTCATTGCAGGTTCAGCAAAATCCTGCTTATTTTCCTCTTCTTCTTCTTCCTGCAGATGCTTCAGTTTGGCACGTACCGTGTAATATTCTGCACCCACTTGCTCTAGCACGTTCAATCGCACACTTAACTGACGCGCATCTCGTTCATCGTCATAGTTCTGGATGAACTTGTCAATGAACGTTAAACTGTTCTGCAACTGTCGTTCACGCTTCAGCAGTGCCTTCACTTCCCGAGCCATTTTCAAATTTTACACCTCTCACTCACTGCACTGTAGAAATCGGGAACTATTACGCACTAATCACCTTGACTAGCATACCCGTTTCCGAAAACTCACCGATCGACTCGACGTTTCACGACCGCGACCTCGCGAGACAGAAAAAGGACTTATCAATCCAATTGACAGCAGCGAAGAATAATCAAGTAGAGGAGCGGACGATAGCCAGAAATAACCAGCGAAATGCCGAGACCAAATTTAATGGTGGGCACGACTCATGCACTCGCCAAAAAAAACTCACATGAATTTAAGACTTTATTTGCAACCGTCACAACATTCGGTGGCCACATGTAACAAACCACCATATACTGTACTTCCCTGGTATTTTTAGCCCAGATCCCGTTCGGATCGTGGTGCTTCCTGCTGCAATCGTCACCGTCCAATTGTCCTCCTCGCACTCCAGTAGCTATGGCGCCGCGAAACTGCTTCACGATGGCGTCCACTGCGTTGTTCAGCGTCGAAAACGGAGCACTTCACTATTGTTCACGGGCTTTTAATTGTTCACCACTTGCCCGGTACTTAGTGTCACTATTCAAAGGGACAGCGTCCCGCCAAGTATCCGAAAACCGTCACTGTGATCCGGCTCGAAGGACTAAATGTTCGCGCACATTGTTGGTTCTTCGGATGCTTGGATTAAAAAACTATTGAATTTCACTGCGCGAACAGAAACGCAAACTCAGTGGCGTAGTAGCGAGGGGGGTTTTGGGGACGAAACCCCCTCTCCCCACGAAATATTTGGGAGTAATTTGAAAAAATTGAATATGTTAAACAAAAATATGTCTAATAATTTAAATGAAATTCTCAAATTTTTATTTGCAAAAGATATCTTGTGAAAATATTTCCTTGTAGTGAAAATTCTCTGCAGACTCGACACCTACCTGTCGGCACGTTGTGGAGGCTAGCTCAACCTCCGAAGACTATAACAAGTAGATCGTGGCGAAGCGAGGAGCTAGGAGCTTAATGGTTCACGAAACGGATATCGGTACTGAGAGAAATTTCGCCACATTCTGTAGTCCTTGACTGACGGCGAACATGGACTGGAGAGTGTGAGAGAAGTATCCCCATAGAGACCACCTGGCGATTCGCTGCCGCATCGCCCAATGGAACCCTACTGCAGCACGAAGAAGGACGGGCGGCAAGCTAAAGTGGAAGACGAAAGCCTTTAACGAAAACCTCTTTGTTGAGTTACTTCGGCCAACAACGGAATCAATAACGTTGATACGGCTGATCTAACAAGAAGGATTGTGACGGCTTGTGACGTTACAATGTCACGAAAACTAGGGCCATGCAGTAGACGGCGTGCAGCTTACTGGTTAAATGAGTAACTCAGTACGCTACACGCAGCTTGTCTTAGAGGCAGAAGGCGGGCTCAGAGCGCAAGATCGGAGAGTGAGAGAAGAGCGCAAGCGACGTATCTAGAAGGTAGAGACTCTTTAAAACGGGAGCTCAAGCTTAGCAAGCCAATTGCCATAAGTAGCTGTGCTGAGAAATAAATGCCAATCCCTGGGGGACGCGTACTGAGTCGTCATGACGAAGACGAGGGTCCGTCGACACCAGCTGAAATATGCCCGGGTAAGCTAAAGATAGTCGTTGAGGGTCTCTTCCCGAATCACGATTCAACTACCTGGTCACCGACATCGTACGGCGAAGAAGAAGGAGGTAACACAGTCGAGTGGCAAGTGATGAACGACGAGCTCAAAGACGCGTCGATGTGACTAAAATCAAAGAACACCCCCGGTCCGGATGGAATACCAACCGCGGCGCTGAAAGCTGCGATCCTGGCATATCCGGACATGTTCAGGATGCTACTGCTGAAGTCTTTAGACGATGGTAATCCCCGAAATGAGGAAGGTACAGAAACTGATGTTGCTGCCAAAGTCAGGGAAGTCACCGGGCCATCCAGCCTCGAATAGACCAATGCCGCAGCGTGGCATAAAAGAATGAGCCAGATCTTGAAGAGCTACTTCCATAGTAGAGCAGTGCTGTACCAGACGAACAAAAGAGCAGAAGGCAATGCGAGTCGCAGCGAGCGTTACTCAGGGCTCCATTCTCTGTCCAACGAACGTATTTTCGTGCATTGTAAATAGTAAGTTTCGTTCATTTCATGAACAAGAATGGCCGTATGGTGAACGAAAGCTTTCGTAAATTTTACACATTTAATGTACACTGCACGAATGTTATCCTTGATAACGACATTATTTTTCGTGAATGAAATGAAATGTTTTGTTTATTTTAATAAACGTTTGTGTATATTACGAACGATTTCGCTGGTCGCACGAAATCTTTTCGTTTATCTTAGAAAAGTTTTCGAATTTATTAGCCTCTTATTGTTTTCAGTCGATCTTTTGGGATCGATGTTTGACAACATAGTTTTTTTACATTTCTTATAAAAGAAATGTATAGAATTCGCTCAAACTTTCAAGATTTTTTCCGATGCCCGGAGGGCCGAGTCTTATATACCAATCGACTCAGCTGGACGATTTGGGACAATATCTGTGTGTGTATGTAACGGACAAATTCTCATTCGTGTTTCTCAGCAATGGCTGAACCGATTTTATACAAACTAATTTTAAATGAAAGACCTATCAAACAGTAAGAACGCTATTAATTTGTTTTTGATTCTGATGTTTAGTTTCCAAGATAAGAATGTTTGAATGTGTAAAAATGGCGTTTTTTGCAGTTTTTTAAATTATCTGCCGAAATTGACAACATAGATTAACACTTTATATGTTTTTAAACAGCTTTAACGAATACCTTTCGAACAAGCTATAGATTGTTGAAATCGGACTATTATCAAAAGAGATACTTAACATTAAATGCGGACGAAATTTTTTTATCATTTCCCATTGCCAGAAATATGACCAAAAACATGTTATCTAGGGTTCGTAGTACCGACCCTTTTTGGCGAGAACCGGTACTACGGTACTGAAGCCCTCAATACCGGTAGTACCGGTACTCGAATATTTTTTTAAAAAAATCGAAAAAAGCTTCAAAGTGAAATTGAATGCTTAAACTGATGACCTTATTCTCAGATGATTGATTTGTGCTGATCAAAAAACATGTTTATTGTTTTTAATTGCTTCGGTATGGCATGACTCATTTCAGCAGAAGATATTTTTCGTATGCAGCACCTTTTTTTTATTTCGAAATCTAGGCCACTTTGAAATCGATAACTGCTAAGCGGTGCGATTTTCTTCGATTTCACAGATTGTAAATATAAGAAACCCTATTAACAACAGTAAATCAAAGCGATCTCCGAGCAGGCTGCTCGCATTTCCCCTCTTGCTTTTCTGTAAATTGGTTTCGACCTTTATGTTGTTTGCCTACTGTTCTCTAATGTATACCAACGCTCTTTGCTTTCCTGTAAAATATGGAGTTTTGCTGTCATCAATAATTAAAAAACCCACTTATTTGAAGCAGTTCACCAAGTCTAAACTTGTTAGCTACTAAATCGCTATTCGTTATTTTGTAGATAAAGGTTTAAGAGCAAACCAAATACAGATATGACTTAGACCATAGTCTTATTACGCGCCACCCAGTGAATAATGGAAACCAATTAGAATGTCGCTAATAAAAAAAATCATAGCAAATTTAGTTAAAATTCAATTTCTCAGCGGATTCGTGAATAGTTTATTTTTCTTCTTGTGTTGCCTTTTTTGTCGTTGAGAACTGATGTGTCCACTACCAGGGGACTCTCTGTGCGAGCCTTTTGGTGTGGGGTGATAGGCGAGCCTATTTAAAAAAACGCTTTTAATCCACCTAACAGTGTGATGAAACATTTCTTATAACTCTCTTCGGATATTATATCGTTTGAGAACATTTAGAACTTGATGCTACTGCATGGGATAGTGGCAGGACTCAGAGAATCGCTCAAATCAGCATAGGACAACATCAGTGCTAGAAATCTCAAACCAAATCAATGGGAAAGCGAAAAAATGGCCCATAAAATAGACATACCAACGAATTATTGTTAATGCTCTGTTAATAAAATATCTAAATTGTGGTGGGAAAACTGAATTTTCCTAAAGGGGTAATATATTGTACTGAGCCAAAAAAATCGATTTTTTTTTTAATCGATTTGAAGTTTATACTTTACTCCAATTTCCAACACGACTGAGAGCTAAAAAACGCTTTTTCTTGAAAAGGGCGATACTAGCAGTGATACCATTCAAAGAAAAATCAACAATGAATATTTCCAGACTTGGTTTTATTTCCTATTTAAGAACTATTGTGTTTTTTACATCCTAGATTGCATGGTTCAGTGATCGAAACCTAAAACTTCATAATGCATTTGAAATTATTAAATTAAAATTTGTTTTTGCTATTAAAATTGACAAAATAATAGTATCGCCCCTTTGGCGATTGTTTACTTTTTCTGTCCCTCCAATCAGCATTGAAGTATCGCCCTTACGTTTTTTTACAATAACTACCGTTTTACACCACCGATTTCGTCCGGGTTTTTTCAATAGCGATCATTGTTACTATTTACAGCTGGTATCAGCTTGATAATCCTAAAAAAATACGAAAATAACAGTTTCGCCTCTAAACTGCTAGCAAAAAAAGTATCGCCCTGTTTGTTTACATGGAGCGTGGAGAGCGAAACTTTAAATAAATAAACCAAAATACAAAAGCACGTTGTATTTTTTGCTGTAGTTTAAGAAATCAATATCGTAGAATCCAAATTTTTAGGTTAATTTGTTGCGTTTCAAAGCCCTCATTCGCATGTATGAAAAAATCCTTATGTTTACATTTGTAAGTATCGCCCTTTTCACAAAAAAGAGTTGAAATGAAATCGCAGCTCCTGATATCACGCTATCTCTGAAGTGCATGCGTGCATAGTTCCAAATTTTACTTCGACATCGACTTTTTCTAAAGGTGACTTCCCAGTAGTATCCTTGATTTAAATTATTATCGCTAATCCTAATGCCAAAGAACAAATAAAAACCTCTCGAAAACGAACCGTTTGGGAAAATCGTCATCATTGCTGGAATTTTCATTTTCACCAAACTTTTCGTTAACCTTCCGTCACTTACGTTAATGCACTGGGTGCATAGTTCTCTGAAAATCTAGCGAAATCGTTTTAGGGCACCAGCGGGTCTAATTCAGAGCTATCTGCGCGGAGAGTTAAATCTGTAAAGAATACTAAAAATTAATTTCAATTACATAATTTTCAGTTCAGCAATTCGAGAGATGCTCACCGCAAGCCATGAAAAATAGACTACGTTGTGAAGCGATGGTCACTATTTATTAAAAAATCACGGTTGAATAAAGAATTAAACTATTAAAAAATTTCAAATAGTTTATAATTTTCACAAACTTATTAGGAGAAATTGTTTAATAAGCTTTCGCAATATTGTGTAGGAAAAAAGCTGAAAATTTCAGTATTTTCTCTATCTGCAACATATAAACCCTTAAGTATACCAATTAATTGGTATACGAATTGGAATAGGTTCGCCAAATTTTGGAAGAAATCTATAAAATAACCTCTTGAAAACTACCTAAAAATTATTGTAGTTCGATGCAATAAAAAAAACCCCCAAAAATGAAATGTACCTATTAATATGAAACACAGTGAATAATACATACAATAAAGACCCATTTTATCAGTCTCATGGTGTATTTCAGGCTGACAAAACGGGGGCATTAACTAAATCGGGAAATTTTTTTCTTTATAAGAAGCTGAAGCTGTTAAAATATTCTTCCCGTCCCTTGATGTAGTCTGATAACTATTTCTGATTATGATGTGTTGCGTAGGGAACCAGAATCGGCAAAGTTGCTCACCTTTTCCTGCTTCTCGCTATCATAGGCCGAAATGCCACTCACTGGACGACAGATACCAAGTCACTTGCACAGCGCGAAACAGTGAGCCGCACCTGAGGAATTTGAATCGGGTAGGCTACCGTGTCAAATAATAACCAACTTGTCGCGGTTTGCGAACAGGAAACAAACTTGCATCTTTATTTAAGCCGAGAATACTAAATCGATTGACAATTTATTGATGCTACTTCTTCGATGACTTGGTTGTAACTAATGGGCTCTTATGAACTAAGTAGATGTGAAAGGTGGAGAGAGAATCATGAACCTTCGTCATGAATCTGTGATGAGCGAGAGCGATGTCATTTATAGCAGTAATGGTGAGATGAGCTGCCTCACTAACGATTATTGATCTCATCTCTCATGTCGACTCAAATCGCTACCAATATTGCTCTGACATACAACATGATGAACTTTTTATTTTTGCATATTTCTATCTTCACGATAAGGAAAACGTGCTCAAGAAAGGATTTACTCGAATTCAGTCTTGTTCGTCTGCTAGAGCCCATCAAACATATGTTCATATTTGGCTGATAAAATCGGGGTTTCAATGTATTATAATAGATATTCAGCATTCGAAGAAGTTTCTTGTGAACGAGTGTAGAACAACTTTGTTTCTACTTACTTGAAGTCAGCGGCATAGCCAGAAATTCGGTTTGGTGAAAATCGATCATACTGTCCAAACGGCATAATTCCGAAACCGTAATTTTTGAAGTTTTAAAATTATGCAGAATTAATTTTTCGTGTCTTTAGCGGATTTGTTGATACTTTATTGTAGTCATGAATATTAACCTGAGAAAATTCACCATAAATACTTTTTGGACGATATACCGTCAAAATTATTTTACCAAATGATGCGCTGTTTAACGTTTGTAAAACTCATCGAAGATACTAAACCTCCGAAATTGGCGGTTTCAAAATGATGCTATCTTGACCTTAAATTACTGTTTTTAAAACATTTGACCCATACATATAATTGGTCATACAACAAAAATCAAATGCTCATCAAAATCGATCAGAACCTGCTAGAGTCGAATGGAAATAGTCATTTTTCATAAATTTCACTCTACATTCGGAAAGTGTTATCCTCGTTATTAATCATATTACGTTTTCGTCTCAACTCGACGCATTCCCAAAATAAAAACCTGCTTTAATCCACCTAGTGGTGCAATTGTGCTTGTCTCATTTGTCCAGACTACGATTCCATGGCTGGTTATGTTCAATACAATGGTGGAAATGAATATTACATGTTCAGTACAATTTGCACATACATACAATGGATCGACAGCCACGATCTTGAGATACTATGTGATACTGAAACATCGCTTGAAACCAGCGGCGGATCATGGAGAAAGAAATTTTAAACTAGTTTTAATTTTTAAGTAGCAACCCCTCACTGCATACTCCCTCCGGGCCGGTATGATTGACGATTTTTAGAGTGATTGCATAACCTTTGTATATGAGAAAGGCAAAAATGTACCAAAGTCCAAAAAGTCAATTTTGTCGAACATCTCAATGTTTCATGCATTTTAAAGTCATTTGGCATCAAAAATACAAATTTGATTTTGAGATTTTTTTCATTTCAGTTTATATGGAAATTTGCTATGTGATTGCACACTTCAACTCGTAACCCCGGAACCGGAAGTCCAACCAATAAAAAATTCAATAGCAGCCAATTTTTTCCACATACACACAGACATTTTCCGATCTCGGGATTAGATTGACGAATTTTAGAGCGAATGAGAAAGGCAAAAACAGTGTTTAAAATAAACCACACATTTCACACCAAGGAGCCTGTTTCCAAAGGAGCGGTGGAAACCAATCATTGTTATGCACGTTTCTGGGAGTGAGTAAAAAAATCAAAGCAATCCAAGTGGGTTTTGACTCTTTGGTTTTCACTCCTGGTTTTGGCTCCTCCTGTCCACTCCGGTTTGTGATTCTTGTTCTGTCGCCGCTTATAGACCGAATTTAATTTCAAACTTTGCTAACAGGTCTTCAAGATTTGTATGTTTAATTTCTCAATTATCCCAGCAGAAGGTACAGGGTGCACCAGCTGAATGTATCCTTTTACAACATTGAACAACTCCGCCATTTTAGCCGTTTAAGGATATTTTATGCCGTTTGTTATAAACCAGGTTTGTTATTCAACGTCGATTAAATAACCACCCCCATTTGATACACAAAAATCAGTCCTTTTGCGTGCATTTTGCATGACATTGGACAGCATTTCGGGCTTAATCGCAGCAATTTCAGCTCGTATATTAGCTTTGAATTCGTCAAGGTACTTAGGATTGCTATAATACACTATACTTTTCAAGTAACCCCACAGAAAAAAGACTGGCGCCGTATCCGGAGAACGAGGAGGCCATTCCAAATCACCATTTTTTGAGACAACGCGTCCTGGGAATTTGCTCTGCATGAACTTGATTGCGGTGTGGCAAGGTGCCCCGTCTTGTTGAAAATAGAAGTTTTCAGACCTTTTTTCTGCAAAGTTCGCTAAAATCCAACGGTAGAGTGCGTTGTCGATGGTCTCTCCCTGTTTGAAAAAATAAGAACCGATGATTGTTTTGGAGCACACTCCGGCCAAAACAGTTACTTTCTGGTCGTGCAGTGTTGTTTGATGTATAACGTGTGGGTTATGTGTCCCCCAAATTCGACAATTTTGTTTATTTACTCCGCCGGAAAGGGTGGAGTTTTCACTATTGAACGATCGGTTTCAATGTAAAGCGCTACGATTTCAGCGCGTTCTTTTGGTGTAAATCGACTTATAGCTAAAATAGCACTAAATGACCTTCGAGTCTATCGAAAGGAAGCTTTCGCCATGATCTGTTTTGCTTTTGTGCTTGATAAAATGAAAATTGAAAATCTAAATTGAGCTCGAGCTTTTAAACTTTATGCTGCAATTATAATCTAGCAACCTGTTTTCACTTCTTGGCGTTTTTCACTGCTCAGGAGCCAAAAACACCATGAACGATGAAATCATGGATTTTAATGATTTGTCAAACTATGGTTTTGTCAAAGCATGCTGATTGGAGTAATTTTTGAAACACTGAATTTGGAACGTATATACCAGTATATATTAATATCAATAAATCTACTAAAAATTCTTCCGAAAAAAACTCAAAAAAAACAAAATTCTTCACTATGAGCATTTCTAAAACTTTGTCGAAAACACCAACTCTCTACCTCGTCAGGATAAAAAGTTAATTTTTTTAGTTCGATCATAGTAAGCCATGCCTAATTTCAATTGTTATCAGATTGTGGGGAATATTTATACGAACAATTCCTCCAAAGACACCCTGTGAATATATTCGATGGTTTGGCCTCTAGTGAATTAAGTTCACGTTTTTGGCGTTTCCGACCACTGTGCGATGGCCTTCCAGCTGGCATTGTTGAACACGTTCTTCACATCTATCCTGGCGCAGTATCGATCTCCTCTTCGCTTCTGTTTAGATGACTTCTCAGCACTCTCGAGCACTGTCCGAATTGCATCCACTGTCGATGCTTCTTTGCGAAAACTGAACTGCATCTTGGACATTCCGCGCTCACCTTCCGTGAGTTCCAGGAGTTTTCCGAGTGTATCCAGCAGGCATATGGGCCTGTACGAGGTCAGATCGCCAGGTGGCTTCCCTGGATTTGGCAGCAACACCAGTTTCTGGACCTTCCACATTTCGGGGCAGTTGCCTTCATTCAGGCACTTCTACAACACTAACCTGAACATGTCCTGATATGCCAGGATCGCAGCTTTCAGTACCACGTTTGGTATTCCATCCGGACCAGAGGCTTTCTTTGATTTTAGGCGCTTCGATGCTTCTGCTAGCTCGTCGTTAGTCACTTACCGATCCGTATTTGTTCCTTCTTCTTCTCCGTACGGTGTCGGTGGCCATATAGTTGGATCGTGCTTCGGGAAAAGACTCTCGACGATTATCTTCAGCTTGCTCGGACACATTTCGGAGGTCATACTTCTCCGTAGTTCCGCGGGGTTCCGTTGACCGATACGGTAGCGAATCGCCTGCTGGTCACTATGCGTTTCGCATACTCTCCAATCCATGTTCGCCGTCAATAAGGGACTACAGAAGTGACGTCGATGATAGACTTCCTCCCGTCTCTCCGAAATGTGCTAACAGAACCTTCATTGCACAATCGTACGTCTAACTTCGCTAGAGCTTCCTGCAGGATACACCCTCTTGTGTTGGTTACTCTACTGCCCCATTCCATAGCCCAGGCGTTGAAGTCACCACCAATGACTACCGGCTTCCGACCGATCAACTACTCGGTTAACTGCTCCAGCATTAGTCTGGACTGTTTTACTTGTCCACCTTGGAGGATCGTAGCAGCTACACACGAAGATGCCGTTGATTTTGGCTATCACGAAACCCTCATATGAGCGTTCTACCACTTCTTGGATGGGAAATCTGCCCATTACTTGTATCACAGCGGTTCCTGATCTATCCGCCACCCACTTACCGTTATTAGGGGGACTTGAAACGGCTCTGCGATCAAAGCGACATCGCACATAGTTTCTGTCGTAGACTGCCACAACAGTTGCTGTGCGTTGTCACAGTGGTTCAGGTTTATCTGGGTCATCCCCATCACCGTTGGCCTACAGTCGCCTTCTTGTAGGCTGGGCATTTGAAGCCACCCGTCCGATGGTCGTTTCCTTCCGCTGGGGTGCAAAGCAAGCACTTCGGCCTCTGCGTGCAGTCTCTCGCAAGATGGCCCGTCTCTCCGCATTTCCAACACATCCCGGATCTGTCCGGGCCTTTGCAAGCCCCTGCTAAATGTCCAAAGCCTAAACATTTGAAGCATTTCTACGCTTGTTTATTTACTCGTGGGGTGGCTCTCAGTAGGCCTACTTACCTCCAGTGCACAGTGGCACGACTTAGAACAAAAGGTGGACTAAAGTCCAAACTTTACCGTATCGGTTCAAATAGGACGTTTTCATGTAATTTTGGTGCGCTGAATTCGTTTTTGATATTAAAACATTTTAAAAATAAACATTTACCATTCATTAGGGTGCCCAAATTTTTTTTTTTTGAAATCGTTCTTAAAATTTGTGTATGTTAATTTTCGTGTGCTAAATCGTTTTTTATATGAACACTTGTAAAAAAATTCATTGTACATTAGGGTGGCTCAAAAATAATTATTTTGTTGTGAAGGTTCAAAATTTTTTTAAAGAAATTTTTGTGCGCTATTTTGTTTATGAAAATAGAAATTAACTTTACTACTTATTAGAGTGGCTCAAAAGTAAATATATTGTCTTTTGTAATGATTTTTTTTCAATAGTAGATTTGAAATTTATTTTCCACATTGAAACGAATTGATTGTCATCTCATTATGGGGTTTTAGAAATGACTATTTTGTTTTTAAGGATCAAATAAGATGTGTTAGACTAATTTTGGGACGTTTAATTCATTATTGGGTTACTTGACATGAAAACGACATTTTCATTCATTTCCAAAACAAACATTTTGAGCGTCTTAGTGGAATGTTGATTTACATTCACTAATCAACAAGATTTTTTTTCACAGGTGTGTTTTAAGTTACTTAGATTGCTTATTTCGTATCTTAAATAAAAAATCCAAACCCCTTTTTTCGCGTAAAAATTAAAAATGGTCTTATTTTACATGGATAATATCGCATACCCTTAAGCTATATCAGTGCTATGCAAACTCGGATCAAAATAGTCTCACCAAATGACTAGAACTCAACTGTGTTCACTCAATTTGACAGTTATTGCATAAGTTAGCAAAAATAGTTCCAGAAACATTTTGACATATTTCAGATGGTTGAGAATATTTACTGATTTTTAAACATTCTTAATACCTTTACCACCTAAAAACCAAACTTCCCAATCGGTTTCTTATTCTTGATCACTAGTAGAACCCTTGTACATTACCACCTAAAAACCAAACTTCCCAATCGGTTTCTTATTCTTGATCACTAGTAAAACCCTTGTACATCATGCTCTCAATGCTATTTGAAAGTTGTGTATGTATTAATGTCATTATTCTAGCTATAAAGTGATTATTCAAATTCAATATCACTAATAACCATGCGTCTCCATTGACAGTTTTTTTTTAAATTTTGACTGCTTATCGCAAGTTTTCGCAAAACTAGCATAAACTCATTTTAAAGAGAAAATTAAAAGCTTTCGAATGAGTATAGTGTGATCGCGGGCATTCACGGGCGTCGTTGTTGTTATCGCATTAGAAGTTCAAATTCAATAAAAAATCATGACAAACAGTTATCTAAACACTAACTAAACCAACTAGTGACTAATTTTTGGCGATTTCACGATGTAATTTTATCGCACGGATAATTCTGGTGAAGTAATGCAATGCATAAAATCAACCGTTTCTTTGAAAAATAAAAATAATCGTATGTAGTTCCTATGGTCAAATAATGCAAAAAAACACTTGAGTTATGACCTTCAAAAAGCTGTCAAAAATCCATTTTACGTTCAAATCACCTAAAATCTCGCGAAAATGTCTCTGATGGCTCAGCTGATACGAGAAAAATACTAGTGGGCTCGTCCCACTGTGCAGTGCCTTGTCTGCAGCGATTACTTTCATTCATTCATTACGATTATTTCATCAAGGTCCTTCAACACAATTACCATCTCCGCGCTTAAGGCTTTAACTTCTGCCTCTCCACCCATTGATTTAGTAATAGTCTCCTGCAAAGCCGAGCTACTAGTCGTAGTATTCTTTTTCAGCTCGAGGAGCATCTCATTTTTTTTTTGGCGAGCCTGACTCTTACCACGTTTTCCCCCACATCTTTCACTCCGGGTCCTCTCTGACCTTTTTGAGCAGTGCAGCGTACGTAGTCTTGTAATTTGCTTTGAACAGCACGGTTTCTGCCTTAGGCGCCTTCTGACGAGCCGATGGTTCTGATTTACTCTTCTGCTCCCCTTTTCGCTCCTCCTTTTTTTGCTGTTTCGCGTGTTTCTCCTTCCGACCTACAACGGTACTCCAGCTTTCACCTTGTAAGGTGGCGTCCTTTCCTTCGGCAGCAGCAGCGTCCTCTTTGACCCGCCTGGTCTTTCGTCTCCTGGCGAGGATCTTGTCCTCTTTGGAGTTATGGAAACTGACGTGTTCTCCACTCCAATCTGCCTCTCCTTACCCTGTTCCGGAGGGGCTAAGAGGATAGTGGCCTTAGCCGACGCCAATGCTCGCTCAGCCGCATACGTCCTCCGCGTTGCCGTATCATACTCTTTCACTGCACGCAGTAGCGCCTTCCGCATTCTGATGACCATCTCTTTAATGTCTTTATGGACATTGTTCCTCATGTCCACAAACTTGTGGAGCTCCTCCACCAAGTGCTTCGCTGCTACTACTTTTGGCGCTTGTGGGGTGTAGCTCATTCCGCTCTGCTCTGGCTGTTTTTGCTGCTGCTGTTGCTGTTGCTTCAGCTTCCCCTCCTCCTGGTCTTGCTGAACGACTTCAGCTACTAATGGTGGTGGTGACCTCACCAACCCACCTCTGTTAAACGGATTCACTGTGCCTGCTCCGTTTATATTAGTTGCTTGTTGTTTCTCCATTTAATTGGGTCCCAACTCCGGGCCGCTATCTCCACTCGCTGCACATAATCGCCTCTCGCGATCCCATGCTTATCTATGCTGCCAAAAAGCAGCAGTGAGGTCATGCAGGGGTTGACACTATCCCTCATGGGGAGTAGTGTTCAGAGCCGGATCGACATAAATCGGGAATGCTTCAACCGAACCTAGTACCACCAACCAAATGATGTCGAGTTTCGAACGTACCCGGAGACCTCCCATGGTTTTGTTGGGACGGAGGCAGCCATGCTGTTAGCCCACTCACCATTTCAAATCGGTGTCATCCTTCCTTACTCAGGGAGTAGAACAGCACGCCTGTCAGCCCAAAGTCCTATTCGTGATCCGTTGTCCGTTGACGTTCGCCATGACCAGTATGCCATAATCAGGATGTTGCTGCCGTCGATCCTGATGTACCGGTTGGCACTCCGGTTAGGCTAGGGTACTTTTATTGCAAAGATCTTAGATTATTGGAATCCTAGGATCTTAGCAAAAGCGGCACAGACTCGCATCGTCGGTGCGGCTTTCGGAGTTATGGCTTTTTTAGAGGTTTAGAAGAGCCTAATCCTAGCCCCACCATATCCTAGCAAAACTCCCCAAATCGCAGTACGGCCGTAAGGGGGGGGGGGGGTGGGGGTTCGTTAGGCCCCTGTCCTTTCTGTCCTTGCTGCCCTCATGCGTATGTGTGTGTGCGTGTGTATTAGACCTCTCCACATTTTGAAAAGGTTTTAAAATATGCATAGGCCAGCTCAAATTTATGTTCTAAGTGTCAGTTTAAGTACTTTCGCCGAAATTGGCTTAATTTGGACATGATTTAGAGGTGTCTCCAATCAAAAATCGTGTTTTTGCTATGTTTCTATAGGAGGGTCACTTACACTCTGATTTAATAGGCTCTACAAGCCCACATATCGTCAAAGATTGTTCCTTCGATATATCTTAACATGTTTTAATAGGTGAATATAGCTCACGGTGTCTTTTTTTAACAACTTTATGCAAAAAAAATCAGCATCTCTGAAACTTCAGGATATGAAAGAATGGGCTCTCCCCTTTCATTTGAAACTAACACCAAAATAATCCGTCGGGGGGTCTAGAGCAACTTTTTTTTAAGTTTTTTTTGGTGAAAACATAGATTTTACAATAGAACTAGTTCATATTTCTGTACCCAGATGGTGTTTTAGACATTCGGACAACACTAAAAGTGAGAATCTGATAGATCTTTTAATTGTCTACAACTTTGTTAACAACTATACACCGAAATTATCCGGAAAAGTTGTTTAATATTGTAACGAAGTCTAAGTCTAAGTTAGTTTCACAGAAACCCTAGTGGTTTGTAAGTCAATTCACAAGCACTTTGTTCATTTGCCAAATAACTGTGTTTAATTGAACAGTGCATTCAGCGGAATTTGAGAGCTTGGAAATTCTCATCTTTTAGCTGAAAATTATAATTACAGATTCCACCTGATATAGGGCACCATTAATATTTTTGGGATGAAAAGTCTTAGATAAGTGTTGACTAAACTAGTATGATATTAATATTCTTTTCCAAGATGGTGATTCCTCCGGCAGAAACAGTTTGATGTATGCCTTCTTTTTAATTTTTTCGATTGTTCTCGGGGATGACTGATAACTACTCTTGCATGAACCTCCTACTTTGTTAGCATCTTCGTATAAAATTCACTTGTCCTGAACTTCAACCTTTGTATTTGAACAAACTCAATGAAACTGATAACACCATTGCTATATTTTGCGAATTTCATTGCAATGCTTGGTTAAAAACGCTGATTATCTTTTTCAAAATTAACTCAATGTGACAAACAGTGAACAAAAAACTTTGAGTTTTTGGATCAAGATAATTTTTTTTGGGATATATTCGTGGATTTGTATGTATATAAGGTTTTTCTTGTACTCAAATCATATTTTGTTTTCAAAAGCAATACATTTCACATAATCTAGGATCAATTTATTAACGATTTCTCGCATAATTGAATCCAACAGCCACAATATACTTTGCGGAAAAAATTCAATAAATCGTTTCACGCTAACCACTAATTTGGACAGTTCTTCTGTGGTTTGCGTTCAATTATAAATGGTGTGTCCCAACATTTCGTCTTGAACAAAATTATAATAACTAACTTAAACGATCATAATCTAAATTATGCGACGAATTGTCCTTTCCAAAACATAAATGTAAGCAAACCCTTGTAACCAAGAAATACCTTCCGATGAATGGTAGTTCCTTCGAACCTATCGGGAAAGATTACAAACTTGAACCAAAAGCACAAATAGTTTTCTGTCTCTATCAAACATCCCAATTTTCAGAAGGTCAATAGTCAACTGTCAACGAAGAAGTTGTAATGAATCCCGTCAAATATTTTCATGTCACTAAACCCAATTATTTTTTTGGTAGTGAAATAAGTGCAGAAAATATATTTCCAAATCACTAGGGCTCGTGTGAAACTATCTTAGATATAACTTCGTCAAAATCTTAAACAACTTTTCCGAGTGATTTCAGATCAATTTTTAGTTGTCAACAAACTTGTAGACAATTAAATTTTCTATCAAATTCTCACATTTAGTGTTTTTCGAATATCTAAAGCACCATCAAGGGACAGAAATATGAACTGGCTCGAGTAGTAAAACCAATATTGTTACGAAAAAACTTAAAAAAAAAGTTACTCTGGACCCCCCGAAGGATCATTTTGATCTTAGTTTCAAATGAAAGGGGAAAGTCCATTCTTTCATATTCCGAAGTTTCAGAGATGCTGATTTTTTTCTGCATAAAGTTGTTCTAATAAATACACCGTGAGCTCTAATCGCAATAGAAAATTTGTTAACTGGATTTTAATATAGAAAAGTATATCAAAACCAAAGAAAATTAGTAGTATTTTTTCTTGGTTTTGGTATTCTTTTCTATATAAAAACCCAGTTACCAAATTTTCTATTGCGATTGGAACTATGTTCACCTATTAAAATATGTTAAGATATGTCTAAGGAACAATCTTTGACGATATGTGGGCATGTATGGCCCATTAAATTAGAGTGTTAGAGATTTTTAAATCAAATCCAAATTAAGCCATTTTTGGCGAAAGTTCCAAAATTCACACCTAGAACACAAAATTGAGCTGAACGATGTATATTTCAAAACTTTTTCAAAATGTGGAGAGGTCTAGCGTGTATTTGACCAAAAATAAGCACATCGGTTACTCAGGAATGGCTGAACCAATTGTTTCAAACTTAGTCTCAAATGAAAGGTACAACGTTTCCATAGGCTGCTATTGAATTTTATTAAATTCCGAGTTCCGGTTCCGGAGTTACGAGTTTAAGAGTACGGACACACAGCAAATTCACCTTTTTGCCTTTCTCCTATAGAAAGGTTATGCAATCACTCTGAACATCGTTAACTTAATCCCGGCCTGGAGGGCCGTCTGTTATTTACCATTCGACTCAGTTCGTCGAATTCGGCAAATGTATGTGCGTGTGTGCGTATTTGTGTGTGTGCGTGTATTTGTATTTTTTGTATTTGTAAAAAATTTATTCATCTAACATTTAATGTCTTATTGAAATTTCCTAAAATTAGTGTGATTCAATTCGTCTTCTAAATCCAGATGCGGTGAGGTTAAAATCAAATAATTCGGAGAACTTGTTGAACCTCCGAACCATTGCGATGACAGGACTATTGACAGCATAGTCAGTTGGTCTCATTTCAGGAACAAGCATCAGTCTTTGGCGAAGAGTACGAGATGGCGCATAGAAATGCATTTGTGCTAGTAGGTCAGGTACGTCGTATTCATCCAGCAGTATTTTGGCCACAAAGACTGCATGCGATGTCATTCTCCTTTCAGCAAGGGTGTGCAAGCCTAACAAACACCAGCGGTCTTCATACGGCGGCAAGTTTTGCGGATCACTCCATGGCAAGAAACGCAGAGCATATCTGACAAACCGTCTCTGAACGCCTTCGATCCTATTGATCCAAACAGCAAGGTAAGGATTCCAAACGACATTTCCAAATTCTAGCATCGAACGCACTAATGAACAGTAAAGAGCTTTAAAACACAAAGCATCACGAAATTCGTTGGATATCTTAAACATGAATCCCAGTTGTCGATTGTCCTTGTCGATTGTAGCAGAGAAGTGACGATGGTAAGTCAGTTTATAATCCAGTATTACTCCAAGGTCTTTGATGTAGTCAACACGTTGTAGTTGATTTCCAGCAATATTATAATCAAAAGGGAAGGTGTTCCTAGTGCGATGAAAGCTGATGACACTGCATTTGGGAATGCACAAAACCATCATATTCCGCACACACCAGTCGTTAAGAGTATCCAGAACGGTTTGCAGTACCAGGCAGTCGGACTGATCACGAATTACGTAATATAGTTTAACATCGTCAGCGAAAAATAGTTTGCCGCCAGGATTTAAAATACTAGCCACGTCATTAATAAACAGCGAAAATAGCAGCGGTCCGAGTGTACTACCTTGAGGAACTCCAGAGCTGTTTGAAAAGCAATCAGACTGAGCAGTGCCAATACTAACAGCAACTTGACGATGAACGAGATACGATCGAAGCCACTCACAAAACCTAGTCGTGCAGCCAAGTTTTTTTCAGTTTGGCAATCAAGATATCGTGATTCACTTTGTCAAAGGCGGATTTCAAATCAGTATATATCGCATCCACTTGAAGTTTTTTGCACAAATTATCCATACAAAATGACGTAAAGCTCACTAGATTGGTTTCCACCGAACGGCCAGGATAGAAACCATGCTGACAGGTGCTAATATAGTGTCTGCAGGAAGCAAATAGTGTTTCGTTAACCAGTGACTCAATCAGTTTTGATTCAACTAGTAATTCCACGGTAATTTTCAACGTTACGCTTGTCGCCTTTTTTGAAAACAGGGATTAGTGTCGAACATTTCCAGTGCACTGGAAACGTTTGCTGCTGAAGCGACATATTGAAAAGTTGCGCGAGTGGTTTAGCCAAGATGTCCGAGCATTTTTTTTAATACAGCTGCAGGCATAATACTCGGACCGGGATCAAAGAACGCTTTTGTCTTCTGGATAGCCGAACGAACCATTTCATCGTCGATGAAGAAAACATCCATGCTGAAAATGTCAGAAGGGACGTCTCGAACAGCGTTGTCAATCACCTCAGGCTATGCCGAATCTTGAGAGAAGACGCTCGAAAAGTGCCGTGCAAAACAGCTGCACTTATCTTCAGCAGAGAAAGCTGCATCGTTGTCGAGAAACATTTCAGATGGGAGACCAGTTTCCTTCCTCTTAGTGTTAACAAACGACCAGAATCCCTTGGGGTTCCGACGTAAGTTCAGTTGTATGCGATTTACATAACGTCTATAGAGAAACTTGTTATAACTGCGGTAATCGTTACTAGCGAGCGAAAAAAATCGCTTCGATAAAGTACATCGTCGATTAGTAAAAGCACGAAGTGCTTTACTACGCAAGCGTTTTAGTCTGCGTAGAGTTCCATTGGACCAAGGTGGTTTCTTGGCAGGTTGATATTTCGGGACTGAAGCTGCAACACATTCCAGAAGTAAGCAGTTGTAGTGAGTTACAGCATCGTCGACATTTGCAAAATGTTGCAACTCATTCCAGTTGATCCGCATTAGAGAGCGTCGAAGAGCGGAATAATCTGTCTTGCGAAAATTGAATTTATCAAGAGTCGGTTCATCCTCGTAACGAAGACTTCGGCGGAATTTCAGCAAAACTTCCAAAGCAGGATTGTGATTGTCAAGGGGTACTAAAATTTCGGGCGCCTCCACAACAGAACATTCACGTACTGCACTTTCACTGACAAAAACTAGGTCCAAAAAGCGGGACTGATGATTGGAAATTAGACTAACCTGTTTCAGTCCATGAAAGGCTATTCCATCAATTAGGAGACGACTCGCAGGAGTGGTGGTCGAAGCAGTCGGGTCGGGGAATGCAAAATCGTGACCAGATGGAGTCCAAATGAGCCCGGGTTGGTTGAAATCTCCAAGCAGGAACAATTCGTCACTAGAATCTGCGATAGAACGGACGTATTCAACGGCATCAAGATGAAACTGCACAATATTACAGTCATGTTGCTTTTCCGGAGGTATGTAGGCAGCTCCTATGAAACAGTTTCTAGATGCTCTGCTAAGTTTCACCCAGACACTCTCAATGGAAGAGAATCTTCCTTCCGCAATCCGACAAGAGACGAGAATGTTCGAAACAGCCACAAGAACCCCACCACCACGCGAGCGGGTACTGTTAGTGGTATTGCGATCAACTCGGTACACAGTGAATGAATCGCCAAATAGCTGCAAAGAGTTAATCTTATCATTCAACCAGGTTTCAGTTAGAACATAAACGTCATAATTTCCATCCATAACAGCCAAATATACATCGTCGACCTTCGTTCCTAATCCTCTCGTATTTTGATAATACACTCGCACTTGGTGCACATTGTCCGGGGACGGTGGAAGTAACGAGGCAGGGAACAGCTAACCCAGCCGAGGGAATCAGTTTTTTGGCAGCATAATGAATTCACGGAACCTCATTCCAGCCGGCCATGACGCAGGATCCAATGCTAAATCCTTAAACCCGGGATCAAGCCCAACTTTGTAGGACACAAATGTCAAGTTGGTGATATCTTTTCCTTTGGGAACCAAGCGAACAACGACAGCAGGGTCCGACGAGTTTAGGCAACGTGATACCACCTGCTGTATATCACTGTCGGTAATTAGCGGGTTTAAACCAGACAGATACAACCAGAACTTTTCCGGTGGAGCAGCTTGCACGATAGACGGCACTGAAAAATCGCTTAAATCAATTGGTTTAATTCCACTAGCAGCAGATGTCACAATATCTGGCCTGCGGTCTTCCCGGCGGCGTTTTACACCCAGTCGGGGCCAAGCAGGCGACCCAGAGATAGTTTGTATCGTTTGTGACTTACCAGCAAAATCATCAATTTTCCTGCTCAAATCAGCGACAACATCAAAAAGTTGCTGCACTTGCCCAGGCAAATCAGCTAGCGGCGGTTGATCGTTATTGATGTCGGCAATATAAGACCGAATTGAACGGCCGTTCAACTCAGTCCTACATGGGGGGCAAATAAACAGTGCCTTCCCAGCTACAAGCGCTTCCTTCAAAAGACGAGCGTTAACACCACAGCATTGCTGGCTAATGTGAAAATACGACTTACAAAAACCACAGCAGATAGGTTCAAGGTCGCAGATATCACGTTTGCACTCTCCACATTTCTTCTTCTCCATATCGCTGCGGTGCTGTCGCTATGATAAGCAACTGGGGCAGGCAAAAACAAACAGCAGCAATCGGCGAAATAAAACAAATGCACTACGGCAAACGGAAAATGTACGATTCACAAATCTTTCACGCTTAAACTGTAGACACGTAGTTTATCAACAAAATGCACAATGACTAGATACACTAATTATAGTTAAACCATGAAAAATACTACAAATAAACAAACACTATACGCGGGAAGCTAACTCTGCTTCTCACAAATCAAATTGTAACATATGAATATTTTACGATAATTTCACTTTAAAATCACTCGTCAAACATTAGAATAGGCCTAGTGTTACAATAGGATAAAACTGTATGTATGTATGTGACCAAAAATAAGGCCATCGGTTACTCAGGAATGGCTGAACCAATCTTTTCAAACTTAGTCTCAAATGAAAGGTACAACGTTCCCATAGGCTGCTATGAAATTCCGAGTTCCGGTTCCGGAGTTACGAGTTTAAGAGTACGGACACACAGCAAATTCACATTTTTGCCTTTCTCCTATAGAAAGGTTATGCAATCACTGTGAGCATCGTTAACTTAATCCCGGCCCGGAGGGCCGTCTTTTTTTACAATGGAGAAGACCTTTACGTCCTAGCCCAGTACACGTGGTGACGTTGCCATTAATACCGACTAAACTCCATTTGGCTCCGCCATCATTCCTCCCAAGAACTACCTTCTGGGGGATGGCTGTACTTAGTGTACTCATTCACTCTTACTCACGCATTCATACGTCCTGTATGAGGCTTACTTCGGTGCTCTCTCTATCGCACCTTGATTCACTCTCAAACACTCCCACATGAGGCTGACTTTTGTGCTCACCTTTTTCGTTCCTTGCGAGGCTGACTTGTGTGCTCACCTTACTCATTCCTTGCTAGGCTTATTTTTGTGCTCGCCCCACCCATACCATGTGAGGCTGACTTGGGTGCTCACCCTATCACCTGATTCACTCTCGATCGTGTCACTCTATTGTACCTCTGTCATCCCATGTGGGACATATTTCTTAGACCCCACTTCTGACATACCATGCGAGGCTGACTTGTGTGCTCACCTTTTTCATTCCTTGCTAGGCTCACTTTTGTGCTAGCCTCTACCATACCATGTGAGGCTGACTTTTGTGCTCACCCTTAACATGCCGTGTGAGACTGATTTGGATGCTCACCCTTTCACTCCTCTGCCACGCCATGAGGCATCGATAGCTAAGTCCCAACATACTACGCTACGACCCTCCCGTCTTGGCATGAGGCAGTCCACTTATACGCCTATACTCTCACTCTTCTGTCTTACTTCGGGGTGGCTGGGTTTACCCCTTACGCGGTTGCCAGTCACTGCGCCAAACCTGCCTCGGCATGAACAGACCATTCAATCCCTTTTTTGCGCTTAGCCTTTTTCGCTCCAGCTAACCAATCACTAGTTACCCGAGCAAACGAAAAGCCCATAATACACCCATGCTCATGGGGTTTGACATGGGTGTTTGAAATGGGTTCAACCCATGAAAACACCATCACCATGGTCCGGTAGATCCCATATAAAATACCATATTTTGGTGTATTTATGGGTTATTGAGGCCATTTTATGGTGTCTTGATGGTTATGAATTTTGGCACGGACCATGTTTAAGGCCTTTTCAAGGGGTTATGTGGTGTTTGAACCCATGAGTATTTGCTCGGGTAGCCGTGCCCGTCGTCTGTTGCTCGGTTCGCCAGATTACCTGTAGCCTACTGGCAATCTGGATGGTAGCAGCCGAGACTGCGTTCCACTTCTCCACCGATTGACACATCCGCTGAATAAGGGTATCAGGGGTTGTGTCCCAGCCACAGACGTCAAGCATTGCTCTTCTTTCGACGTCGAACCGATGACATACGAACAGTATGTGTTCGGCAGTTTCATCTACACCTGGGCAGTCCGGGCAGACTGGGACCTCCGCGTGCCCGAACCTGTGGAGGTACTGTCGGAAACAGCCATTGCCTGATAGGAATTGTGTCAGGTGGAAGTGAACTTCCCCATGGGGTCTTCCCACCAAGCTCGATTTGCTAGGTATCAGCCGGTGGGTCCACCTACCTTTCGAGGAGTTGTCCCACTCACGCTGCCATCTGGCGACCGAGGTCACACTGGTGCGCTCGCGGGCTCCTCTATTTCCACGTAGCTCGAAGCATTCCTCATCTTCCCGAATGACCAGCCCGACGGGCATCATGCTCGCTATCACGCAGGATGCATCGTGTGATACCGTGCAGTAGGCAGATATGACTCTGAGGCACATCACGCGGTAGGTGCTCTCCAGTTTCTGTAGGTAACTGGTTACCCTCAGTGCTCTTGACCATGACGGGCCGCCGTACCTGAGGATAGATACGGCAACGCCTGCCAGTAACCTACGTCTACTGGCGCACACCTTTGAGCTGTTGGACATCATTCTCGATAGAGCCGCAACAGCAGTCGACGCTCTCTTGCATGTATAGTCGACATGGCTGCCGAAGGTCAGCTTGTCGTCTCCCACATGGATAACTGCATGTTGTGCCGACTTGCGGTTGTTGACGATAACTACCTCCGTCTTATGATGAGCGAGCTCCAGGCCTCTCGTGCTCATCCATTCCTCCACCGTGCTGATCGCGTGTTCTGCGGTTAGTTCTACCTCAAGAATTGACTCCCCGTAGACCTCCAAGGTTACGTCGTCAGCAAAGCCGACGATCTTGACCCCAGGAGGAAACTTCAGTCTCAGAACCCCGTCATACATGAGGTTCCATAGAACCGGGCCTAGGATCGAGCCCTGTGGGACTCCGGCGGTAATCGGAACCCTTTTCTGACCGGCATCGGTCTCGTATAGCAGTGCGCGGTTCTGGAAGTAACTTTCCAGGATCCGGTACAGACCCACGGGTAGCCTAAGTCGGTGTAACGAGAGCGCGATGGCATCCCAGCTTGCGCTGTTGAATGCGTTCTTCACGTCAAGTGTCACTAACGCACAAAATCGAATGCCTCGCCTTTTTCGTTGGATCGCTATCTCGGCAGTATTTATCACTGAGTTGAGAGGGTCCACAGTGGACTTACCCTTCCGAAAGCCAAACTAGTTGCTTGACAGGCCATCCGTACCTTCCGCGTACGGGGTTCAGTGTTACGAAATTTCAAAATCAGTTACCTATTTCTGCTTGCATTTACCGAAACCGACATTCAGATTCAACGCCTCTCTCATTCATTCACTTTCCAGCTGACTGAAATTTCATGCTGAATCGACAGTTTGAAGGCAGAAGTTAGCATCTTCTACATTTTCGTGCATATGTGAACTGCGTAATCTATATCTGGTGCACTTTTGATCGATAATCCCTCTCAGAGCCAGCATAGAAATAAAATTCACTTTGCTTCTGAAACCGAACATGTCCGTACCTGAAAGCGCTGCGTCGGGAGAACGAATGACGATGGAAACGAACCAAAAATTTCATTCATCGCAGCGGGCATGAATTGAATTTCGTTTTCTTTCAAGTTCATGCACCTATGTCAATTTTTTCAAGCTCTGACGGGGTTAGCCTGTTGAGGATAATTCTCTCAAGCAGTTTGCCAGTCGTGTCGATCAGACAGATTGGTCTGTACGCCGATGGGTCGCCTGGCGGCTTCCCGGGCTTCGGCAACAGCACCAATTTCTGCCTTTTCTATCTATCGGGGCAACGGCACTTGTCAAGGCACCTCTGCATAGCTAGCCTGAACATGTTCGGGTTCGCTATGATCGCTGCCTTAAGAGCGCTGTTTGGAACTCCATCCGGTCCTGGAGCTTTGTTCAGTGCTAGGGATTTAGCCACTGCGAGAAGTTTCTTCATTCGTCTCCGGAGCCACCATTTCGACCGTGCCCGCACTGTCTCGTAGTGCAGGTGGCCAGAGGCTTGTGGCTTGAGACGGGAAGAGTACTTCGATAATCGCTGCCAACCGGTCCGGAGACCGTTCTGGGGGTGAGGAGCCCCCTTTGGTCTTGGCCATCACAATCCTGTAGGGGTCACCCCACGGATTCGCGTTGGCACTCTCACACAGGTTGTCGAAACACGCTCTCTTGCTGCTTTTAATGGCCTTGTTAAGGGCCAATTTCGCAGCTCTAAACACTTCACAGCGGTTCTCTATTGCATCTTCGGTGCGAGCTTTTTGCATCCTACGTCTAGTTCTGAGACAGGCTGACCGTAGAGCTGCAATCTCGGCACTCCACCAGTATACCGGGCATCTGCCGTTTCTTGGCAGGGTTTTTCTCGGCATAGTGGCGTCGCACGCGCGTAATAGAACAGCTACCAGCGCATCCCCGCTTAGACTGTCGGTGTTGGCCTCCAGTCCCAGGGCCGCGGTGAAAGCTTCGCTGTCGAAGTGATTGGACTTCCACCCGCGTACCTGACAGGGATCTCCCGCCCTCGGATGCTGCACACCATAGCAATCCTAAAGCGGATTGCTAAATGATCGCTATGGGTGCAGCCTTCGTCTACCCTCCATTCCATGCCTGGAGCCAGACTCGGGCTGGCAAATGTTAGGTCAATCCACGCCTCCACTTCGTTTCTACGGAATGTACTAGCGGAGCCATTATTAGCTAGCACAGTATCGAGTTTCGCAAGCGCCTCCCTTAGCGCTTGACCCCTGCTATTTGTACAGCGGCTGCCCCACTCCACTGCCCAAGCGTTAAAGTCTCCCGCTATGACTACCGGTTTCCGGCCCACTAGGTCCGACGAGAGCCTGTCGATCATCTGGTTGAACTGTTCTGTTGGCCACCTTGGTGGAGCGTAGCAGCTGCAATAGAACACACCATTGATCTTGGCAATCGCAACACCCTCGGCGGAGGAGTGTATTACCTCTTGAACCGGGAACCGTCCCGTTGTACAGATTGCCACCATTCCAGACCCGTCCGACACCCAATTGCCGTTGCCGGCAGGGATGCTGTATGGGTCTGATAAGAGGGCGACATCTGTCCTCGACTCCGAGACCGACTGCCACAGCAGCTGTTGGGCTGCTGCACAATGGTTAAGATTTAGCTGTGTGACGTTCACGGCTTCTTCTTATTTTCCTCACCGAAGGGATACGAAGGTCCGCCCATAGCATGTTTATGGGCTTGCTTCTTAGCGGTGCAGATAAGGCTCTTGTGCGCCTTAGTGCAACCCCGCTCCTTATGCTCCTCCTCGCCGCAGCGACGACATAGTTTGCTCCTGTCTATGTTCTTGCACTCGTAGGCTTTGTGGCCGGACTCAAGGCACCGATAGCACCTATCCACTGATGGCGGCTGGGGTATGCTAATTGGGCATACCGACCAGCCGATCTTCAGCTTCCCTTTCTCGGTTACCTTTTTGGCATCCGCCTTCAGTAGCCTGAGGTAGGCTACATGGGTGCCAGAGGGTCCATCTCTAAATCGCACAGAGGCCCGCTCGATTGTGATGTCGCATTGTTCCTTAACGGCTGCGACGACATCTTCTGCAGTCGTGAACTCGTCCAGATGCTTACACTGGAGAGTCATTTCCGCACCTAGCGACCTGACTTGGGCGCCTTCACCAAGGACCTCTTGGGCCAAGGCCTTGTACACCGCACTAGATTGTGCGCCTCGCTTCAGCAATAGAAGCATTTCTCCCTCCTTCCTAGGGCGTTTCGCGTTCGACGCCGTCTTACGATTGCCCTTGCCTTTTCCCTTCGAGGGGAACTCGGCCGCTGCTTCGAGCGACGTGGCTACTCCATAGAAGGTGAAGGCCACTGCTTGAGTGCCTGTATCGACCTTCTCTCTTCCCTCCCTCTTGGAGGCCACTGTCTGGGTTTCTCTGTCGGACTTCTCCCGACATTCCACCCTCTTGGCATAAGCCTGCTGTTTCTATCTTGCGACACGAACAGTTTTCCGGAGCTCCAGGAGACTCTGCTTTAACTCCTTGCTTATGTTTTGCTTTGCGCTAGTGAACTCGATTATTGAATCGAGCTGCTCCACCACTTTGCGCATAGCGGATAGTGGCCCGTCCAGTGCGTTGGTAGGGCTATTTCCTACCACTACTGGGGGGTGGTGCTATCAGATGCAGCACTCGTCGCTCCACTACTCTCTCCACGGGGGGAAACCTCGCCAAACCACCTCTAGCAAAGGGGTTTGGCACCTCTGTTTGTTTGTTTTAGTTTCTATTTGACTCCATGTTTGAACCCACGAGTAGCGCGAGAATGAATGTTCGCCACGCCAGAGCTCCGCATTAACGTGGTAAGGGACGCTTACTGTGGGGGTTGCCCAGGTATCCCACAGGCTCCGTTAACGATCGAGCATCTTTTTCACCCCCTCGATCACTCATCCCTCGGCAAGGGTCGCTTCACGCCTTGGAATTGGGGTTATGACCTATCTTGCTTTACGTGGTGACCGCGGCCCAGATCATCACAACCATCCTCCTTTACCAGGGCTTTGGACCTGTAGCTCTGGTTCTCAATAGTTCCATGTACGTATATTATCACAGACATGCTACTATTTAGATCCGTCATTCGCTAGCGGAGGGCCGTCTGTTATATACCATTCGACTCAGTGTGCGTGTGTATGTATGTATGTGACCAAAAATAAGCACATCGGTTACTTATGAATGGTTGAACCGATTTTTTCAAACTTAGTCTCAAATGAAAGATACAATATTCCCATAGGCTGCTATTGAATTTCATTAAATTCCGAGTTCCGGTTCTGGAGTTACGGGTTTAAGAGTACGGATGCACAGCAAATTCACATTTTTGCCTTTAACAACAAATGAGAAAGATAAAGCTCCAAGGAGTAAAAAATCGAGAAGAAAACAGGGTACAAGATACAGCTATATCAACAGTAATAACAATAACAACTACAACAACAAAGACAGCAAGTGCAATAATAACAGGAACCGCAATAAGTACAACAATAACAATAATCACAACTACAACCAAAATGGAAACAACAACAAAAGTAACAAAAACAACAGCTAAAAGCCAAAAATACCACCAACAACTTCAATAGAAACAGGCACAACAATAACGACCACAACGGAAACAGAAACAACAACATTAACAGAAGAAACAACAACAACAACAATTACAAAATCAGCAACTACACCAGAAACAGCAACTACAACAGCAACAACAACTAAAACAGAAATAACAACAACCACAACGAAAACAGAAACAGCAGTTACAGCAACAACAACAACAACAACAGAAACAGCAACTACAATAGAAACAACAATGGTCTTAACAACAATCAACATCATTGTTCATCTTGCTCCTGTGAACACAGAACAGAAACAGCAGTTACAGCAACAACAACAACAACAACAGAAACAGCAACTACAATAGAAACAACAATGGTCTTAACAACAATCAACATCATTGTTCATCTTGCTCCTGTGAACGTTTTCGCCAATTTTAATGAACTTCTCAGAGGCAGACCAGGACAAACATGACGCAGCTGGTAACAGTACAATAGTGTTAGATAATATTTTTACGCATAACGAATCAAAACCAACTTCTTCGAAAGCAACTGAAGTTTTGGTTTACTGTCAAAGTTTTAATAGAATGAGGAGCGCCGTAAATATGAACGAAATCCATAGGAATATATTAGGCTCCTAATTTTCGATCATTCTAGGTACCGAAACAAGTTGTAACGGTAGCTTTATAGCAAAGCGATTAAACGCCTTTAGTTAGACTCCATGAAACAACCCATCAAAGCATTCCCACCCGTGTAGCCCAAAATGGAACTTATTTGTTAGGGTGAACCAAAATCCGGAAAAGATGAGCGCGTGCAATTTCCCGAAAGATGATTCATACGTGGGAGATTCTCATTGGTTGGCTCAAGGTCGACACGAATCAGTCTTTAGAATTCTCGGTTAAAGCATTTTTCTTTATCAGAGCATCCTCATTATCGGTGGAGTGATAGACATGAACGGTTGAGTAAAATTAAAATCGGAATAAAGTCACGCTTATAGTGAATAGAAGTTTAATTCTAAAAGTGAACAAGTACCAGCAGAAATCCCGAAGGCTGTTTAAAATTACATGCAAGGTGCTAGAAGAAAAGCAGCGATAGAAATGTTCGAATGTTAGCTAAATTTGCTACCCATAAGGTCAGAAAATTCACGCCGGATCTCACTCCCCCTTCGGAGACATCTCTACTCCGTGTACCACCCGCTCACGAAAACTCGAGCTATTTTCCGCCCACTGGCAATTAGCCGCCTGGATAAAGCTTTATCTAGCCAGGACACCGACCACGGGACCAGGGTTAGAACGACGACGGAATTCGAGAACGCATGCGCAACGAAACCCAGTCACCCGCCGCGGGATTCCAATAGGATGTGGTATGCTAGCTTGTAAGAATCCCGGCATGGGATACATATCGAATTGTCGATAGGGGATCGAACCAGGGGTTCACAAACGAAATAGATTTCTATTTGCTGATTGTCGCGTTTAATTTAAATTTAGAATCATGTAGATTAAATTAAAATAGAAAATGAATTGCATTACGTTTTTGTTAGTTATTTCACCGATTGCGTTTCAATTTTGTTAGTCGGGGCTCGATATTAGGAGCGAACAGTGGAACCTTTAGCCACCTAAGGAGTTACGAATAAGTCGCGAAGAAACGTTGAAAGTATAAACTCGCCCTAAGAAAAGGGTTTCAGGCCGGGCAATCCGGAATTCTTCCTGAACGACCTCCTTTTGGGAGTGGCGCTAAAGTCGTTTTAGGTCCTTTGCATAATAGCTTCCGTTTCTAAGCTCAGGGAGAACTCGATAGGCTGTGTAACACGGAACAGGTACACGCGTGACTTGACGCGCGTAAGGAAGGCGTTACATTTTGGCGCCCAACGGTTTAGGGTCTACGAAATTCAAGTATTTGGGGAATACGAGCTACCAATTCATGATATATACTGTGTTTGTAAGATCAGTAATCAGAATCGTTTTAGTGTGGGAATGAATGAGAATTATTAGTGAGCTAAGTTAGATTTTTTTTAAGATGCGATGCGATTGTGAATGAATGAGAAGATATCAGCAGTCGATATAATTTGGAGCTATATAAGAGACCATAAAAGTTGTGAATCATGAGCAACAATATAAGAATTAATATTGATGACCTTGAAGAAGATTAACTTAATCACGAATTAATACTCCGAGGAATAGCTATATCTGACCCACCAGATGCAAAAAAAAGAATGCTTAGGGTGATTATGAGAAACGAGATAGATCATGGAATTAATATCAGAAGCTTTCGATCATTGAACGAGGAATATGAAACGGTTCCAAAAAGGCTAGAAGAAATAGAGAACATTCTGAGTACAGGGAAGAACAGGTAATGCGGTACGCGATTGTATCATCATTTGAACAGGGTACGAAGAGCGAACACATCGGATGAAGTTGATAAGGGAAACAAATACATTCTGTTAAACATAATTAGCGCAATGATCGAAAAATATTTTAACAGACGTATCAGCCTAACTGATACATCCTCCGAGGAAGGGGCCGTGGGTGAAACACGCGCGGATGAGCCGACATTTTTGGACGATACATTTACCGAGGATCCAAAATCCCAAACTGAACTGGGCAGTAATGGCGCGATTCCTAAAAGAAAGCAGGGCGAGTCACATCTAGCAGATAATAATCGTAGAAAAAACCACATGGATTACCTGGCGGGGTTGCCAACACCCCCATTTACTAGTAGATACGAACAACTTCATAGGGGAAACATTACCCATACAAATTCAAATAGGGAACACATACCAAATCCTCTTGAATACGTCCACGTGTCAGAAATAGAAGAATACGTCAAACGATGCGTCCGCGACCTTTACGAGAACACGCCTGGGGAAAAAACGTCGGTCGATCGGCTAGCAGAAAGAATTTTGAATATAGGAATTCGCGATCCGGAGGTTGAAAGAATTTCAAGATTTTCAGTCGATAGACAAGAACAAGTAGCAAAACAACACAGATCAGTTATTCCAACCAATCTTAGTATGCCCGGTTCGGTCCGTAGAAACATACCAACACAACAATATCCAAGAAGAATGACAAAGGTCGGTAACAATAATCAGTTTAGATCAGCAAGGCAAGTGTTAAACCCGTTTGAATCAAGCATAATAGGCGAGAACGAAATCATAACAAATCAAATCCCAAGATCGTCAAACTATCCATTTAACCAGATTCGAAATCGTCAAACAACAAACCTTAATTCAGAATCCCCACCTCCATTCAATAGACCATTCAGTCAGGACCGCGAAAACAACTATCAACGTAGACTTCCACATCACACGTGCAATATTATTGAAAAATGGCCGAAGTTTCAAGGAGATTCAAACTCAGTACCATTGGTATCCTTTCTTCGAAACATAGATATTTTAAGTAGGTCCTATGGAATAGAGAAATACGAATTGATCAAACCCGCTCATCTGCTGTTTATAGGGGATGCAGGAGTTTGGTACACAACGTATGTAGATAAATTTGAAGATTGGGAAGCACTAGTTTACTATCTGACCTTACGGTATGACAATCCAAACAGAGACCGATTCATAAAAGAAGAAATGCGAAACCGAAAGCAAAAGCCAAGTGAATTATTTAGCGCGTTCTTAACAGATATCGAATCTTTATCTCAGCGATTAATTCACCAGATGCCTGAAGCAGAAAAATTTGAAATAATTACTGACAACATGAAGATGTCGTATAAAAGGAGATTAGCACTCCATGAAATTCACTCAATTGAAGAATTAGCAACTATGTGCTACCGATTTGATGCTTTAGAAAACTCACTGTACGCTCCAAAAACGAAAACGTACGATGTTCATGTGGTAGAAGAAGACGAGTGGGACTCAGAAGTGGATGAAATTAATATATTAGAAAGAACAAGAACAAATAAAAATAGAAATAATACGACAATTAAAACTAAAGCAGAATCACCAGAAAATCAGTCAGAAATATTGTGTTGGAATTGTCAACGTAATGGGCATTTTTGGAAAGATTGCTCAGAACGTAAATCAATATTTTGTCACGTATGTGGAATGGTAGGGAAAACGTCTTTTAGCTGTCCCAAAAACCATCCACCCTTCAAACCGTCTTCAGACAACCAAAAAAACATGCAGAGGGAAGGAGCATAGGGAATCTACCTCCTAAAACCCAAACATGTCAGATTCTCAGCGATAACACTAACCCTCCATTTTCGTACTTCAATCAAATTTTTCAAATAAACATCACTCCTACCAGGTATCCACACATGCGAGTAAAAATACTGGACTCAGAAATAGAAGCTCTTGTGGATACTGGAGCAGGAATTTCAGTAATAAGTTCATTAGCACTAATAGAAAAATTGGCCCTAAAAATACACCACTCAAATTTGAAAGTTGCCACAGCCGAAAGAACTTTCTATAAATGTCTGGGATATGTTAATATTCCATACACTGTCGATTCCATTACCCATGTCATACCAACTGTAATAGTACCTGAAATCTCAAAAAAAAACTAATTTTAGGGATAGATTTTTCTGCGCATTTGGTTATAGTTTAAGAAGAAATTCTAACGGACAAATTAGGACCCAAACGGAACAGACACAAAATTTATCAATAAACAATTTAGAACTATGTTTTGTTGAAGATTATTTCTCAAATAAACAAGAAATTTGGTCGTTGACAATTTCACCAAAATCGACTATAGAAGGCACCAATGCTGAACACCACGATGAAGATGAAAGTTTGAACATTCCTGCAATTGAAGCATCAGAAGCAAAAATTGAAATTCCAGACGATATTAAAACAGAACATGAATTCACAGTTGATGAAAAACAAGCGCTCTTCGAAGCTATCCAAACATTTCCAATTACAGAAGATAATAAGCTCGGTCGAACTCACATTTTACAGCACAAAATTGAACTCTTACACGATGCGCGACCAAAGAAAATTCCATTATATAGACAATCAATAAAAACAGAGGAAGGGATCGAAAAAGACATAAGCCGTATGTTAAAGTTAGGTGTAATCGAAGAATGCGATGGGATAGTAGATTTTCTCAATCCGATCCTAGCAATCAAGAAACCAAATAACAAGTGGCGAATTTGTTTTGATAGTAGAAGATTAAATGCGTGCACTAAACGAGATGACTTTCCGTTTCCAGATATGGTAGGAATTTTGCAGCGAATACAAAAATCCCGGTATTTCTCTATAATCGATCTCTCAGAATCGTACTATCAAGTACCATTAGATGATGAGTCGAAGAATAAAACGGCGTTTAGAACAAATCGTGGACTGTATAGGTTCAAGGTAATGCCATTTGGACTAATGAACGCGCCTGCCACAATGGCAAGATTGATGTCGAAAGTGTTAGGTCATGATCTAGAACCGTTCGTATACGTATATCTGGACGATATAGTAATCGTATCTAACTCTTTGGAAGAACATTTGCAAATCGGTTAAGTGCAGCTAATCTTACTATAAATATTCTCAAGTCAAAGTTTTGTCAAAAACAAATACAATATCTGGGATATGTTTCGTCAGAAACTGGTTTATCAGTAGACAGCTCAAAAATTCAACCAATCCTCGATTATCCAGAGCCGAAAAATATCAAAGACGGGCGCAGATTGTTAGGACTCGTAGAATTTTATAGACGGTTCATTCCAAACTACTCAGATAAATCTGCTTAATAAGGGGAAAAATAAGTTCATGTGGACAGAAGAAGCTAACAACTCATTTCGCGAACTGAAATCTGCATTAGTGTCAGCCCCAATTTTGTGAAACCCAGATTTTACACTACCTTTCGTAATAGAAACTGATAGTTCGGATCAGGGTTGTTAATCGATAATTAATCGTCATCGTCGATAACGTTAACCACCCGTCAACGTCATCGGAAACTCCGTTAACGATAATGTATCGTCGGATTCATCGTCATCGTCGATAATTCATCGGCGGTTATCGCGATACATTTTGTGTTACTTTCCCGTTTATTGGAGTTGAAGTTGATGCGGTTAACTTTCAATTGCTTAGAAATAAATAATTATTGGAGGACATGTTGTTCGCAGTTGAAAATCAATAGTTTTTGGACAGTTTCTATGCACGGGTGGGGGGTGGTTTCGACGATGTGTCCAAATGGAATTTTTTGTCAACTTTTCGGGAGAGTTTATATTGAAGCGAAAGTTATTGGCAGTTGACAATTAATAGTTTTGGACATTTTCAATACACAGGGGCTTCGACGATGTGTCAAAATGGATTTTTCCAACTTTTGGGGAAAGTTTATTATATTGAAGAAATTATTGGTAAGTGAAAATCAATAGTTTTGGGCATTTTGAATGTACCATCGGTGCGTCAAAATAGAAATTTTTTCAACTTTTCGCGAACTTTTTATATTGAAGGGAAGGTTGTTGGCAGTTGAAAATCGATAGTTTTGGACATTTTTAATTCACAGGAGGATCCACCAGTGCACAGTGTTTCCAAAGTGGCAAAAACGTGAATGAAAAGTTCATTTATATTTTTTTGCATTTAAAAAGTATAAGTTGGGTGATTAATCCCTCTAAAGCTGAGAAGCAAGTTTTTGTTTGGTCATTTATGAAAATAAAAAAAAAACTTTATTTGGCAAAGTTGTTGAGAATTTCTTAAGTATTAACTTCGCTGAAGAGACTATGTGTCTATCTGTCGATGTTAATTTACATTTGGTGAGATTTCTTTCCTGAAAATTGCTTTTTGCAAAATACTTTTCCTGGTAATTTTGTAGAATTTCAAAATGTTCCAAGATTTTGTTCAGCATAAGAAAATACAGAATTTTTGTAATGTAAGTTTATTTGTATCTCTTACAACTTATCGAATATTCTAGTGTCCAAAAAGCAATATTTTGGCATGGAAACCGCAAATTTCCGCAGACGAATACTAATACGAATCTGTAAAACAAGCACTATCAAAATCGTTTGGCGGGCTCTAGCCTACGTTCAAGTCAAATTCGAGTAAATTCCTTCTTTAGTATATTTTTCTTATCTTAGAGATGCAAAATATACAAACATAATAATATTGTACTGTAAGACCTCCTTAAGGGAAATTTTTACTAAATGATCAGAACGAATATTTTAATCGCTGTGGTTTGTTAAAAAGAAAGAAAAAAATATGTTAGTCCAGGTGTTTGCGTTTTGACTTCGTCTCTTCAGAACCAGAAAAAATATGTGCCGATTTTGTCAATGTCATCGTTCTATCAGCCTAAAATTCGCCAAGGGGTTGATAAAAACGGGTCTTCACTGTACTCAAAAAACGACTAAAACTCTATTATGAGGCCGTTTATAAATTACACTACACATTTAAGGGTAAAAGAAGGAAGCATGAAGCATCTTGTTACATAGTGGAGAGATGAAATGGAGGAGGCGGCTAAAAGCTTCCCAACTAGAAAAGGAAATCAAACATTGGAAATATGTATATTCTTCTTTTAAAAATCCAGAATATTCCAGTTTAAATTAAAGTTATAATAAAATCTGTTAATCACCACACCACTTAGTGGTTTAGTAGTCTTTTCAATATATGTTTTGCGTGCTAAAAATTACTAATTACACAATAGCTCAAAATTTGTTTTCTTCATGGTCAAAATAACTTTTAATCACCTTTTTACCGCTTGGAAACACTGTGCACCTGGGACTGTTCTGTGCACCAACTTACTCGAAAAGTTGAAAAAATTCCATTTTGACACATCGTCGGACTCTTCTGCGTATTGAAATGTCCAAAATTATTGATTTTCAACTGCCAACAACTTTCTTTCAATATAATACACTTTCCCGAAAAGTTGAAAAAAAATTATTTTGACGCATCGTTGGACCCCGCTGTGCATAGAAAATGTCCAAAACTATTAATTTTCAACTGCCAACAACATGTCCTTCAATAGGTATTTATTTCTAAACAATTGAAAGTTAACCGCATCAACTTCAACTCCAATAAAAGGAAAAGTAACGCAAAATGTATCGCGATAACCGATGAACCGACGATGACGATGAATACGACGATACAATTATCGACGATGACGATGAAGGCGACGATACATTATCGTTAACGGAGTTTCCGATGACGATACATTATCGTTAACGAGTAACGCCGATAAATTATCGTGAAAAATGTATCGTATTAACAACCCTGGTCTAGTCCCCAACGTTGGATGTGGCCTACTCCGAAGGAGAATTCCTAGATGACAGAGGTTCTTCCAATACCGAGCGGTAGATTTCTCCCGATACCGATGTTCGTTTCCGTGAGCCAATTAGCTTCCCGCTTTGTTCCGATCTACTCGACCCAGCCTACTCTACGGGCCAGTCAGTAGTCCATTCAGTGGAGTGAAGCGTAGCTTCCGGTTCAATGGCGCCCCAATGACTCACTGATAGCTATTCGACGCGGTCTACTCGGTCTGATCCCTGGCTGTGCATCTACCCTACTCACGATCAATCCGGTAGGGTGTTGAGGTCGATCCCGATTAAGCCTGATGCCCTGGCGCCCAGATGACTCGGACTCGGTTCTACGTCGCGTACTACTCAACTAGTCCCCGGCGGTTGACCTAATCTACACCGACGAGAGTTCCCCGGCGGCGGAATATCTCCCGAATCCCAATTTGTGGTTTCACGGCGACCTTCTAGTCAAGGGCGCTACTTTGTTGGTCCATTCGCCACTTCCTCTGCATCTCGGAGAGTATACTCGTAACCACTCTGTTGACAGCGTCCCAGGTATGGCTCATCTCTCGACGATACTGTCAACTATAACACCCTACGAAAACTTTTTCGTGTTCCGGTGTCTCTGCACGTTCACGCACTCCGGACAAAGGAGTGACGAAGCATATCCAAACCGATGCAAGTTTTTTTCGGAAGCATCCGTACCCGTACAAAATCTACATCAAATGGAAGTTCACCTCTCTATGTTTCTTATGCATTCGAGATGTTACATTTGTTATGAGTCCTCAGCCATAGTGATGCAGATGGGGATCATGCCGGCGATAACGCATACTGACTCCGACGATATTGTTCTGTAACCACTCGCGACTCGTACGGCCATCAGCCGGAATGTCCTGTTCAGCTTTTCACGGTTCCGCTTGGTTTTCAACGCAGCACCCGAGGTAGGAACCTCATATCGCAGTATCGATGTCGAAACAGTAGATAGCATACATCTCGTGCTGCTTCTCGGGTAGCCGACATTTGGCATGATTCTCGTTGTTTTCCGCGAGTTTCACAGGCGTAGTCGACGTGGTTGTTGAAACTCAACCGGTCGTCGGTCATCACTCAAAATTGCTACAGTGCACGCTTCGATGCAATCACGTGCCCTCCAGCGTCGATCTGAATCCGCTGAATCGCTTTGGCGTTGCTGACCAACAACTTGTGGTGAGTTATTTGCAGCTTGACTCCGTTCATCCACCTCTCAATCGCGTCTATTGTCTGCGTCACCGAAAACTCCACTCCTTCAAGTGTCTCACCCATCACCGTTAGTTACATGTCGTCTGCGAAATCCATACAGAATTTTTTTTTTGTGATTTTAAGTTTATTTTCATGCACATATTTGGAGCATGAATATAAATGTAAAATTAAGTTCCACCACAAATCCACACGACTTGTCGTGCTTTCTTCAACGAATTTTATTATAATTCTACACGTGGATTGAAAATTACAGTTTCTTCAAACGGAAAACCAATGCACTTCAATGTATTTTTTACACGATTATTGCTGTAAAATGAATGACATGTACTATTACACGAATGAAAGTGTAAAATTGTATGCTTTTTGATGCTCCCATTGAGTGCATTGATTTTAACGAAATTTTAAATCAAAGTTTTGATTGAATCTTTGTATGTTTACATTCGTATTGATTTACATGTCGTTTAAATTTCATTATTTTTTTGTGTACACGATTTTCACTTTCCTGGGCAGCCGCAGTGTTAAGACCCCATCTTACAGCCCGTTCCAAAGTGCTGAAACGAGAATGGAGCCCCGAGGAACGCCCGCTGTGACTCGCAATGACTTCTGCCCTTCGCTCGTCTCGCACAACAGCACTCTGCTCTAGAAGTAGTTCTTCAGGATCTGGCATAGATAGTTGGGAACCCTCATTCTGTGCAGCGCTGCAGCATTGGCTGTCCAGTTGGCGCTGTTAAATACATTCTTAACATCTATCGTGATCACAGCCCAGTATCGATATCCTCTTCGGGAAAAGACCCTCGATAATTATATTCAGCTTACTCGGGCACATTTTGGCTGGCGTCGTCGAACACTTCATTTTCGCCATCACGACTCGGTACGCGTCGCCCCAGGGATTAGCGTCTAGTTCTCGTCACAGCTCTTTGGGGCAATCTGATATTTTATGTCTGGTCTCCCATTTAAAAGCGGCCCCAGCTTCCCAAAACGCTGTATTGCGCTCTGCTCTATCTGACTCCGATAATGCTCTCTGAGCTCGCCTTCTGGCTCTTAGACAAGCAACGCGTAGCGTACTAAACGTCTTGTTCTACCAATAAGCTGGACCCCGTCTGTTGGGAAAGACGACGACTGACCTTTTGATGACCTCCTTCTATCTCGATGATCGGTTTTCCAGGGTAACTTGTGACCGCTAGTGCCTCCCTCCGTTAGGTCGGAATGGGCAATTAAGGCCCATTTGATACTCAATTTACTAGAATTAACTTATATTACGACTATACAATAATTCGGTTACAATTAGACACCCATATTCGGCCGTGATCGGTAGCAGACTGATCTCTTCTTCTTTGGTCGATCCAACGATAGGTAGATGATTAGCCATCCTTTTCGCGCCACGCTGGCTTAGATAGTAGTGATCGCAACTCCGACAGCACCATAGGGGCACAGATGACCGATCGCTGATAATGGTTGCATACTTGTGTTGGTGGCAATTGGTAGCCATAGGGTAGTAATGTCACATCTTCAGACATCCTCACCTACCCTGAAGTTGACAGGAACTTCTGAAATAAATAAACAAACTCCCTTTCGATGCATTGGATGGATACTACCGTACGATCTAGTTGAGTGAGTTGTTTGCTGTAGCTGATGAACATGGTATTTCTTGTGTTGGAAGGATGCACAGTTTCGCTACTGGTCGATGAAAGAATCCAGATGCTGTTTTTACGGTGGCCACTCGTACCACGTTATCATCTCCTGGGTGCAGCTCGTGAATTCGACCCATCTTCCAGCGCATTGCAGGTTGGTTTCCGTCTACAATAGTCACCAATTGGCCGGTCTCTACCTTCACTGGTGGTTCCCAATTTTTAGTTCTGCCTTATAGTTGTGATAAATATTCTCGCCGCCAGCGCCTCCAGAAATCCTGAAGCTGACGTTGAACTAGCTGCCATCGGTTCAACCGATTTAGTTGTACATCGGTGTAGTCAGGCTCGGGAATAGCTTGCAAGGATCCTCTGGTTAGAAAGTGATCCGGTGTCAACGGTTCTAGGTCTGTTGGATTATCCGACATAGGCGTCAATGGCCGAGAATTCAGACAACCTTCTACCTGGATCAACAGTGTGTTGAAGTCTTCGTACGACGTAGAGTTTTCCCCGAGCACTCGAAGTAGGTGAAATTTAGCTGAACGTACAGCGGCTTCCCACAAGCCTCAGAAGTATGGGGCACCTGGTGGGTTAAAATGCCACTGAATGTCATCCTTGGCGCACTCCTTTGAAACCATTTCATGACGCTTCTTATTTTTCAGCAGCGTAAAGAGTTCTTTTAATTGATTTCTGACACCAACAAAATTTGTTCCATTGTCGGAATACACATCTGTACATAAGCCCCGTCTAGAAATAAAGCGTCGCAGCGCCTGAAGAAAGCGTTCTGTAGACAGGTCAGTAACCAGTTCCAAATGTACTGCCTTCGTGCTCATACATACAAAAACCGCTACGTATGCCTTGATCGTGGGTCGACGTCTGCCATCCCGAATGTACACCGGTCCGAAATAATCCACTCCGGTTTTTGAAAACGCCTTGCAAACTGTAACCCGAGCAGCCGGCAGTTCACCCATTTGCTGCTTGATGGTCGACGGTTTGGCTCTGAAGCATCGAAGACATTGGTGAACTATCTTTCTGGCCACATTTCTGCCACCCAAAGGCCAATACCGTAAATGTACTGTACTCATTAGCAATTGAGTTCCCGCGTGTAGTAGTTTCTCATGGTAGTGTTTAAATAGCATCGCCGTCAATAAATGTCTGGCTGGCATAATAATCGGGTGTTTTGTTTCGAACGATTCCTGAGAGTGACTTAACCTGCCACCTACCCGCAGAATACCATCTTCCCCTATAGCTGGAATGAACCATCGAAGCGGGGTACCACGAGCAACAGATTTTCCACCTTTCAGAGCATTTAGTTCATCTCGAAATGATTCCTGCTGTACCTTCCGTAGTATTATAGTTTCCACTTCTCGCAGCTCGTTTGTACTGAGAAATCCCTTTCTATTACCGCTTTCCTTGTGCTGTAAGATAGCAATTAACCGTAACCAATAAGCAGTGGCCCGGATGAGCTGACTGTAGGATGAGAATTTTACAATGAAGCTTGTTGTGAACGTTGGCAGTTTAGTGGCGACAACGGTTACTGTACTTCGTCGCATTTCTGGTGCATCAGTATAATTAATATTCGGCTGACTAGGCCATTTATCAGCTTCCTCCTGTAACCAGTCTGGGCCCTCCCACCACAAACTGTTCCCTTCTAGTGCATTTGGTAGAATACCACGCGATATTAGATCTGTGGGATTGCAGATACCTGGGACGTGATGCCAAGAATGATTTTCCGAAATAGCCTGAATTTTTGATACACGATTTGCCACAAAACTACTCCAAACATTTGGTGATTCTGCTTTCAGCCACTGAAGAACACACGTTGAGTCGGTTCAGAAATGAACCTTGCTGATACCCTTCACTGCATCCGAAACTTTCTCCACAAGCTGCGCCGCTAGTAGAGCGCCACACAACTCCAGTCTCGGTAACGTTTGAACCTTTAATGGTGCTACCTTCGATTTCGAAGTTAAAAGCTGGACTGTAATTCCTCCGTTGGTATCCCTACTGCGAAGGTATAAGCAAGCTCCATACGCCTTCTCAGAGGCGTCTGAGAAACAATGGATCTCGATATCTATGCTTTCCGGTGCAACCGCACATCGTGGAATCCGAAGCAAATTTAGCGAAGGCAGTTGTAGCTGATATCTTCGCCACTCCTCACCTACCGTTGTAGGTATAGATTCGTCCCATTCCAAACGTTGCCCATCTTTGTTACGATAGTTCCACAGTTGTTGCATATAAATGTTGGCCATTACGATGGTTGCCCCCAAGACCCCTAAGGGGTCGAAGAGTGATGCGATTATAGACAGAATCATGCGCTTGGTTAGAGATTGATTTGGTGTAAGTGTAGGTATAGTAAATTGAAATTTCAGGCAATCCGTTTTGGGCAGCCATGATAACCCAAGTGTTTTAACTATATTATCTTTATCCCAAGTAATTTCGTCCGCCCCTGGTAGTGCCCGATTTTCCTTCGGTATTCCTTCCAAGACCCTTTCGCAGTTGGAAACCCATTTTCGCAGTCTGAATCCACCGATTAACATCATTGCATCGAATTGCATCCTGAGCTGCATAGCGGTTTCGATATCATCTGCCCCAGATATTACATCGTCCATGTAGATGTCTTCATCTGCTGCTTGTGCTGCCAGAGGAAATCGACCTTGTTCGTCAAATGCCAGCTGTTTGAGTCTCCGTGTGGCTAGAAACGGTGCTGGTTTTATGCCGTAGGTGACCGTCGTGAGCTCGAACGTATTAACCGCTTCTTCATGTCCAAACCTCCACAAGATGCTCTGTAAGGGTACATCTGTCTGATCCATATTTATCTGTCAAAACATTTTTTAGACATCTGCGACAACCATAACCTGGCGAGTTCGACAACGTAATATGATTGCGCGAAGATCCTGCTGCACGATTGGTCCGAAGAGTAACAAATCATTTAGCGAAATTCCAGTTGAGGTTTTGCATGAAGCATCGAAGACCACTCTAACCTTAGTCGTGGTACTGGACTCTTTCACTACAGGATGATGCGGTAAGTAACATCGTTTGACCTCGTCTTCCTGGGAATCGTCCTCTCTTCGCATGTGTCCGAGCTGCAGATATTCTGTCATGAAATCCTCCTATTGTCTGCGAAGTTCATCGTCCCTGGAAAGCCTTCTTTCCAGTCCTTGAAAGCGTTTCATGGCGATATCCTTTGATGACCCTAACCGTTCCAAGGCCGCCTCGTTCTTGGGAAGTGTTACTGTGTACCGACCGTTTGATTCTCGGTGAATAGTGCGCCCAAACTGCTCCTCACAGCGCGCCTCCCCTGGAGAGTAAATTTTGCCGCTTCCTACTTCCTCGCAGGACCAAAACCGCTCCATTAACTTCTCCAAAGTGTCAGATACCACCATGTTACATACTATGCGTGGGGTCTTTCTAGTAGAATCTACTTCTCCGGCAACCACCCAACCGAAAACCGACTCGGTAAGTAGTGGTAAACCATCACCCAGCGATAATTCATTGCCTTTCTTGAAGAAGCTAAAGAATGCCTGAATGCCTAGCACTAAATCCACACCTTTTAATTGGAAGAAAGTGGGATCCGCTAGATCGATTCCAGCTGGGATCTCCCATCCCGATATTTGCACTGTTACTGTAGGTAGATTGACCGTAACCCTTGGCAAAACAAGAAAGCTCATTTTGCGCGAAAATGACGAGATTCGCGATTTGATTGTCGCTTGAAATCGTTGTTTAACCTGAGTTGACGCATGGCCAATGCCTAGGACCAAGCATGGGAAAAATCGCATCGTGAACCGATCGTTCGCGCTTCGCAAGCAAGCTTTCTTCAGTTGTGATGCATTCTGTTAGCTTCGAAAATGATACCTAGCAACCTGTCGTTACGGACACATGCGATTCAAAGCTATAACAACCAACGAAGAACCACATCAGTTGTGTATTAATTCTTTCCTTCCCCAACGCGGATGGCTTCGTTCGCGAAGCTCTTCTCGAGCGGTTCGCGGTTTGCATAGGATTTTCATTATACAGTTTTATTTCATTTTCATATTCGCACAATATAATTAATACTTGGAAAACCATATACCATTTTAAAACTAGCTGATAATCAATGATTTTAAAAATTTGCAACAATGCACTGCTAACAAATAGGCCGAAAGGAACTTCATTAGATCAAATTGCTAGTAATGTATCACAAAACTACCCATAACGCGATCTGTCAGCAAAAAATCCAGTGCAAAAATAGGTACTATGTTTTCATCATGCATGAAGAAACCTTTGTGTGCTTCGCGAAGCTACGTGACAAACATTCACGAGCGAAGAATTGACGCTGCTCTTAAATTTTTAAGCTTCACTTTTGATTCGCAGTTTGCCCATCTAGTGACCTGCTCTGAAGTTATTAGACTTCTCCCTTCGTGCGTTGATTATGGTTAAATAGTGAGGACAAAATTTTGACTACTTTGTGATCCACAGTTAGCAACAGTCGCGCGAGTGAACGAATTTTCCCATGCCTGCCTAGGACAGAAATGTCCACCTTCTCTCTTGACACATTCAACCGTTGGCATAGCCTTTCCGAGATGAAATTGCATTCCGAACCGGAATCAAGTAACGCTCGCGCTGGGTAGCGAGCTCCCCCGTCGTCTTCGATAATGACTACAGCCGTAGCAAGAAGTACATTGGATGTTATCTTCTGAGCGAAGTTTGATGCAACGGTTTCGGTAGCAGCCACATTTGCTACCCTCGTATTTGTACTTGGAGCGGATGTTGATGGTTTGTTGCTTGTAGATGCACCAGTTTCATTTGCTTGATCCCGGGAACTGCCTTCCCCATCTGCCTTAAAGCATACCATCGTGTGATGTCGGCCTTTACATTTCCGACAAGAGTATTTTGACGAACAGTCTTTGGCTTGATGACCCCGTTTGAAGCAGTTTCGACAAAGAGACTGAGAACGAAGCAGTGATTCTCTGTTCGCCACCGTCATTCGCTGAAAAACTGGGCAGGTGTACAACCAATGGTTTTCTGGACAGGCAGAACACTTTCCATCCGATGATGATTGCACTGCATTATGGCTAACTCGAAATTGTGGTGGTTTCCTTTTAATCGGTGATGAATCTCGTTTATGCTCCGTAGATTTCGTCGGAAGAGACTCCAGTATTCTGATACGACGTTGCAGGAATTCTGTAAAGTCTTTCAATGTGTCCTGTTCCTTGGTCGACGAGTGTTCTTCCCAGCCTCGCCGCGTTTGTGGGTCTAACCGTGAGCACAGCACATTTATTAGTAGTAGGTCCTTATAATCCACAGGTTGTACTATTTGATCCAGAGTGTGTATGATCCTTTCAAATCCATCCAAAAGCTTGTGTAACTCGATAGCCGATTCCCTTGAAACTGTAGGAAGTTTAAACAGTGATTCGACCTGACGTTTCTTCAGCAATTTGCTATTATTGTATCGCTTGAGTAGCATTTCCCAAGCAATCACATAATTTCCCCTCGTGATCTTAATTGGATCGATCAGAGCCTTTGCCTCGCCTTCAAGGCATCCCTTCAGATAGTGGAATTTTTCCACTTCTGGAAGTTCCGTTTTCCAGTGAATTAATGACGTGAAGAGATCCCTGAAGCTTAGCCACTCATCGATGTCACCACCAAACGTTTGCAATTTAATTTGCGGTAGTCGAACATGGTCCAATGATCCTTGTGTGGAGGTATCGGCTTGCCTCGTTGATTGGTCCAAAACCGGAGGGTCCTGCAAATCCCGTGCCTTATCCATTAAGAACGATTTAATATCGAAATAAAGATTTTCGAAATCAATTCGTTCCTTCGCAAAAGCATCTCCCTCCGAGGAAAATTCCTCGTGAGCTTCCACCTCACAAACCACGTCGCTCACTTTGTCCCATATTTCTGCCAATCGTTCCAAACGAACCGACACCTGGCTCGCACTTGTGTCCTCGCGATATTCTGACACAAAATCTGCGATGTTGTTGAAGGAAGCGTGCAGACCCTTCAGTTTCGAAAGAAGCGACTTCAACGAAGCCATCTCCTTCGACGTGGATGTTGAAGCTGCTGGCATGTTGAGTACAATTACAAATTAACAGAACCGATGCTGCCTTGCTTTCAGCTCCGATTGTAGCAGAATAGGATTGATCCAATACAGTGGAAGGGGAAATGATCATGTAGTATCAAGATTGACCGCCTTCGGCCGAACATATACTGTCTCGCCCTACCTGGAGAACTAACAGTGGCACCAGAGCCGAAGACCACCAATTGTAGAGGTATTTCCACCAGCTGCTGTGCGAAGAACTTTCGGTCGAATAACTGGACCAGCAATATCCACACCAAGCCGTAAATTCCGTAAGGCAACCAAATCCGAAAGATGATTCTCGTTATCTTTGAAGCACCGTAGATACCAATGCAATCGTAAGGGGAATACAGGTGTAATATCGAAAAGACGATCTGCTTCGGCAGGACATATACTCTTGGCCTCACCTGGAGAACTAAATTTGATGCCAACGAGATCGTAAGGGTTTGTAATTGCATGTAACTGCAATTCACAAGTCAGGGCTCACTTTGTTGAAGCAGAAATCCAATTTGCACGAAAAGGTTAAATTTATTGTAGGTAGCATCCATAAAATCCAGCTTCGGCTGGGCATATACTTGTTCAATAAATTTACCTGGCCACAATGGCTGTTGCACGATGACCAGATCCAATATTAATAGAGCGTTCTCGATGCCTCCGATTCTAATAGTCTGCTCTGCTTGTTGAAGTGTACTCCAACCACTCCGTAGGTTGGATCCAGATCACGTCCGTCCGACGCTCAAGGTTTCGTAGAGATAGTTAAAGGGGATAAAGGACGATTGTTAGATGACGCAAGTGGAACTTCGGCTGAACATATGCGTAGTCTATTCTACATACCTGACAGAAAATAGACGGATCTTGTTGTTCAGTGTCCAATTCCCTGCGATGAATTCCTTCCAGATGCGATAAATTTGGAAAATCCGCCAGCATGCAAATAGCGATAACATGCAGTCGCACCCCGTTAAGTTGCAGGTTGGATAGCGCACCAGTCCTGAAGCTTTGGTAATGGCGAAGGCCCTTTGTATAGTTGGCGTTTGAATAGCGGAGTCATCTAACAGCGCGATGGCGCGGTCCTTTTGTCTGCGGTCACAAAGGTGTATTATCCAGGTCCGTTGTTCAGCGTTGATCAAAGGGTCCCTTTGTTCCCAAATCCGAAGGTTCGAATTCCTTCCTTCCGTCGTGACGATCCGGTTCGAAGGACCAGCAATGTTGGGAAAGACGACGACTGACCTTTTGATGACCTCCTTGTGTCTCGATGATCGGTTTTCCAGGGTAACTTGTGACCGCCGGTGCCTCCCTCCGTTAGGTCGGAATGGGCAATTAAGGCCTAAAATTGCACGCAGGTTCCCCTTGGGACACCCATATTCGGCCGTGATCGGTAGCAGACTGATCTCTCCTTCTTTGGTCGATCCAACGATAGGTAGATGATTAGCCATCCTTTTCGCGCCACACTGGCTTAGATAGTGATGATCGCAACTCCGACAGCACCATAGGGTGCACAGATGACCGATCGCTGATAATGGCTGCATACTTGTGTTGGCTATTGGTAGCCATAGGGTAGTAATGTCACATCTTCAGACACCGTCTATTACATGGATCCAGTTTTCGCGGCATTGTGATGCCACAAGCCGCCACAATCCTTCTTGTAAGATTAGCCGTATCCACGTTCTCGGTCCAGGCTTTCGACCGAAATGCCTCAACTAAGAGGTCTTTGTTGAAGGCATTCGTCTTTCGCTTTCGCTCACCATGCTACGCTATGCGTATATGTTTCGCATATTCTCAAATCCATGTTCGCCGTCAATGAAGGACTACGGATACCCCCTCTTGTGTTGGTTACTCTCCACGCCCCAGGCGTTGAAGTAACCACAAATTACTATCGGTTTCCGACCGATCAACTACTCGGTTAACCCTCCGTAAGTCGCGCTTATGGCCCACTGAACGAGCAACCGCTGGTGCCCTAAGACGATTTCACTAGATTTTCTGAGCAGCGTGCACTCATTGCACTAGCGCGACTTCCGGAAGGTTAACTGCTCCAGCATTAGGCTGAACTGTTTTACTTGTCCACCTTGGAGGAGCGTAATAGCTACACACGAAGACGCCGTTGATTTTGGCGATCGCGAAGCTCTCATATGAGCGTTCTATCACTTCTTGAATGGGTAATCTGCCCATAAATTTTATCACAACCGTTCTCGATCTATTCGCCACCTAGCTTCCGTTATCAGGGGGGACTTGGTACGGGTCTGCAATCAAAGTGACATCACACATAGTTTCTGTCGTAGAATTCCAGAACAGTTGCTATGCGGCGTCAAGGTGATTCAGATTTATCTGGGTTATCTCAATTACCATCATGTGTGTGTCTGTATGTATGCACACTAATGTCATGTAGCAATGGCTGAACCGATCTTAACATGTTTCAAATAAAAGGCCTAATATGGCCATTAAATGCTATTATTTTTGTTTTTGACTATGTTGTTTGCTTTTTGAGATATGGGTGATTTTGTTAAAATGCGATATTTTTTAAGCATATAACTTTCAAACAAAGCAATTTAGTTCTCACTAACCAATTGTCAATAATTAAAAATCAGTTCGTTTCATGAAGAGTGTATCTTCTGACCTCGCGCAAAGCAGAAGCAAAAAAATTGCTACGCTATAGCAGGCTATAGGCACCAGTGAAGCAAGCCAGCGTTTTGCTCTATATCAGTGCACAAACAATATTGCATCGTTGCCCCTGGCTGCGGAGTGAAATGAGTCTGCCAAATGAAACAAAAGTACCCGTGCTACGGGATAATACGATTTCGATCGACTTTATTAAAACTCGTGATAGACCCACAGTTCAGGAAGTGGAACAATTAGTTAAAGTTAAAATGGAGCTTAATCTCGCTGAAGTTACGTACATTCAGCTGCACCACGTCAAAACTGTGTTTTGATCACGTTTAGAAGATTGGCACAGGCAGAAAATTTCATTGCAAAGAACAACATGCAACACGAGGTCGAATTTAATAACACCAGAATCAAAATCCCCGTGCATATGGAAAACGATATGGTGTGTATCCACGATTTACCCTTGCGCACTAAGGAAGAGTAAATCAAACGAATCATGATGCAATATGGAGAAGTAGAATCTATTACGAATGAAACCGGAGAAATTTTTTTCACAGGAATTTCCAACGAAGTTCGTATTGTGATGATGCGAGTGACTAAACCAATACTTTCTTACACGACTCTCGACACCGAGGGAAGGCGTAACCTAAAGGCAATCAACGTTAATCACATATCCCGGGCAGACCCCAACATGCCAATTCAGTAACCATACAGTCCACTACGGAAAAACATGTGCCGAAGCAACTAGTCAAAACTCATCTACTACAGCGAACACTAATAGGCAGTCCCCAACACTTACAGATAAACCAAAACCAACGATCCAATTAATCAATAATGCAGGTACAACGATCGCGACAGCAGGAAAGTAGTACCGATGATGACATGGACGTGAACGATAACGCGAGAAAAGGCAGATTGAATTACCCTCAAGCTGCTTCACCGCTAAGGAAAAGGATCTCAACACGCAGAAGCAAGCTGCGTCAACAAGATCTGACAAACAGACACTCTTAGAACATTTTTAATTTTACTTATTGTAAAAACATAAAACATTCACGGCTCAGTTGTGCTAACGCATTGAGCCGTGTCAAAAAAACCATTAGAGAATAAAAAAATAGTATTGCTTTGCTGGTATTTTAGGGACAAAACTAAAGCGATATTGAGTATAGGGGATGAAAACACATCTATGCAAATCAAAGAATTTTAATCCGAAAACTTTTTGTGAATCTACTCAATAATGAATGAACTATTTCTCAAAAACTAATACGTAATTTCACTTTGAGAACAAAGCAATGTAAATTCACTTCAAAGTGATTTTCATAGTTTATGCATCCATCTCTGGAATTAAGCGTCCCGCTGTGAGTTGGATGGTATATGAACACACAGATCATCAAATAATCCACCTAGTAGTGAGATAATAGATTTCTCATATAAAGCATATTCATATTGTACTCGTCGCATCACCGAGAGAAACTATACTTTTGAATGCCAAAATTCTAGTAAAAACTTGACTTCTTTCCCAAGATTTGGGTTATACTGTTCATGGCACAAAAATTGTCAGTTGCGCGTTATTTATAATAGGGCAAGGAATCAAAATATCGCATAGTATATAAAAATAATCTCTTTCTTTTCGTGTTTGTGGAAACTGTCACGACCAACTTCTATTTTGCTATTTCTCTATTCATTTTTAAGTTGTGTCATAAGATCTTCTACTAATCTGAAATATTTGTTAATGTCCAACCTAATTTGATGCGTGAGATGCAATTGTGAAGGTTTAAGAAAACAAAACTATTTTTGTCGGCCATTTCGCTGTAAATTGGTATTGTATTTTAGTAGAAACTCACGGAAACAAATTCAATATTACATCCTCCTGGGCAAAGAAAAATATTTGTATTTTGAGAAGACTATAACTAATTTATGTTCAAATACTGCTTTTTGAAAATTTGTATTTCTGTATCTTACTATCTCCTCTAGGAAGGCTTAAAAATTAACGTTAAACATTTTGAATTCCCTTGAAAAAAAATTCTCGTGGTCTTTAGCGCAAAATGATCTTCACTTTTTCGCAATATGATTTTGTTGAAGTTTATATAATTGACCATTTTTCAATCCCAGATAACTCATGAACTATTGATGCATGGATTTTTTTACGAATAATTAAAGTTGCGTATGATCTGACTGGAATTTTTTTAATATTTTTATCATTTGGCTTATATATTCTGCAATAAACAAAATCAATTTGCAATCACTACGCTTTCAATTGGAAGTATGATTTGGCATAAAACGTTAATAGAAGAAAATGATGCATATTTATTGTAAGATAACATTTTGGGTTATTGTGGTTTTAATACCTCACGAATGAAAATTCGAACTTTGGGCTGGATAACTGCATTTAATTTCTGCGCAAGCTGCTGGTAAACATTTCTGGATGCTTTTTTTTTTTTTCTAGTATCTGGTCATTAACATAGCATCCTTAGCCATGTTTCCATTCTATATATTTATAGAGTAAGTGCATTTGGATTAGGTGGAATTTCTATATACTTCGACTATGTGGAGTTCCGGGCAGTTTAGGGAGTTCATCCCTTTCCCAAGAACGTTGACGTTACTATCTTTGTACCGCTGTAGCGTGTTCTTACTGTAGTGGCTGCTCGCTAAATCTGGCAAAAAATTGGGAGGGCAACGGTGAAACCTAATTAATCACTAGTTATTGTTGGTTGTGATGAAAATCGGAGTCTTACGGCCATAACAGCAAATTTACTGCCAGATCATATACTTTTTCCGGCAAACTTGTCTACAAAAACAATGCTATACTTTTTTAGAATATCTCTGTGATCGTTGCAACCAAAAGTTTCTGTTCCGTAAGATGTTTAAAGTCAAATTTGACATACGCTTTATCACCCTTTCAGATGCATTTATTGACTTTGTTCAGATCCTGATCATATATCTTCCAGACTCGCGATTTTGGCCGTAATGTTTTGCCTTACGTTCCAGTTCAATTGCTTGATAGAAACTATTTGTATACTTGAAAGAAACTATTCGAATCTATGCCCGAAAGTCCAGGAGTAGCTTTGAAAGTCTTTATGAAGTCCTGACACAGTTTTTGGAATCGACACGATGGCACCTTCAGGGCAGCAGACAAACATTATTTGAAATCTGTTTGAACTGTACATATACGACCTATGATCGCAAATCAGTCCCATAAAGATAGGAAATCCCATAGTAAACGGGATAAATATACGCTCATGGGTAGTATAGAGGATTGGATATTGTGATCATCATACTCGGATTTTCATTTCTTATGTGCAGAATTAATTCTCTCTTTTTTCCATCGCGTGACGATTTATGAAAACATTAACTTTTCTAAAAACTTTTACACGAGATCTCAATAGAATTGTAATTGTAAGCAGATTGCAGTCAAATGCTTCCAGAAATGACTAAAAGAGCACTGTACCCGATAAGAAGACGCATAACGATTCTACATTCGTATAGCTTCAAGCTAACTCAGATTTTTTGTAAAACTTTTGAATTATGTTAGGAAAATTTTGTTAAAAAATCAGGGTGAATATACGCATTCATATTGCCATTTAACCAGGCCACCTGCTAAAAAGTTACCTTGCTTCAGTTGTTAAAAGACCAAGAAGGCAAAACTCAAGCATGCTTCACTTAAAATTTTTACAACTGATCAAAAAATTCAAGGTAAATAAAGTCAATAAAAACCTGTTTTAATCCACCTAGAGGTGCAATTGTGCCTTTCTCATTTCTCCAAACTATGATTTAATAGCTGGTTCGTACAATATAACATTATGGAAATGTCTTTTATTCTTATTACACTTGGTAAGTATATATAAGAGCACCTTTTTGCATTCATCGCGGTATCGGTTTGAATCGGAGTTTTCTATGTGATCGCACTCCACAACCCGTAACTCCGGAGCCGGAAGTCGGATGGAGATGGAATTTAATATCAGTTTCCGGGGACGCAACACCTTTCATTTGAGACTAAGTTGATCAAATCGGTCTAGCCATTTTCGAGAAACCAATGTATCCGTTATTCTGTATTTGGATGCTTTCGGATCCGTCGATGGTGGCCAGTGTGGCCAAAGAGACTTTACATGACTGTTGGTGACCTAGATCTACAAATTCAACAGTTGTGTTTACATTATGGAAAAAAAATCACCTTTTTACATTCATCGAATTAATTTAAGAATTCGTTAGAATCGGGATTTGCTGCGTGATCGTACGTATCACCCTGTAATTCAGGAACCAGAACTCGGATCCACACAAAATTCAACAGCAGGTCCATACCTTTTATTTAAAATCAAGTTTGTCAAAATCGGTTAAGAAAATTCCGAGAAACCGGTGTGGACAAACCAGCAAATTTCGTTTTGTAACCATACTCTTCAACTCGTAATCCGGAACAAGATGTCGGTTGAAAATGAAATTCAATAGCAACCTATGGGAATATGATACCTTTAATTTGAATCTTACTTTGTAAAAATCGGTTCAGCCATCTCCGAGAAACCGATGTGGACATTTTGTTAACAAATCCGCACATACACACACATACATACATACATACATACATACCCAAACTCCGCTAGCGAATGACGGATCCCAATAGTAGCATGTCTGTAACAACATACGTACATGGAACTATTGAGAACCAGAGCTACAGGTCCAAAGCCCTGGTAAAGGAGGATGGTTGTGATGATCCGGGCCGAGATCACCACGTAAAGCAAGGTAGGGCATAACCCCAATTCCAAGGCGTGAAGCGACCCGTGCCGAGGGATGAGTGATCGAGGGGGTGAAAAAGATGCTCGATCGTTAACGGAGCCTGTGGGGTACCTGGGCAACCCCCACAGTAAGCGTCCCTTACCACGCTAATGCGGAGCTCTGGCGTGGCGGACATATATTTCAAGCGCTACTCGTGGGACTATACATGGAGATGAACAAAAATAAAAACAAACAGACGGAGGTGCCAAACCCCTTCGCTAGAGGTGGTTTGGCGAGGTCTCCCCCCGTGGGGAGAGTAGTGGAGCGATGAGTGCTGCATCCGAAAGCACCAGTGACCCCCCAGCGGCGGTAGGCAACAACCCTACCAATGCATCGGAGGGGCCAATAGCTGCGATGCGCAAAGTAGCGAAGAAACTCGATTCTATAATCGACTTCGCTAGCGCAAAGCAGAACATAGCCAAGGAGTTGAAGTTGAGCCTTCTGGAGCTCCGAAAAGCTGTTCGTGTCGCAAGACAGGAACAGCAGGCCTATGTTGAGAGGGTGGAATGTCGGGAGAGGCCCGACAGAGAAACCCAGACAGTGGCCTCCAATAGGGAGGAAAGAGAGAAGGTCGATAGAGGTTCACAGACAGTGGCCTTTACCTTCTACGGAGCAGCCACGTCGATCGGAGCGGCGACCGAGTTCCCCTCGAACGGAAAAGGAAAGGGCAATCGCAAGACGGCATCGAATGTGAAGCGCCCTAGGAAGTCGCCAGGCGAGGGTGCCAAAACCGACACCACTCGGCGTGCAACCGTCAAGGTCAAACGCCGCCTGGGTGAGGTAAGCGAGGGCGAGAGTGACCTCGCTGTGGAGAGCGATGGTACCAGCAACCCGGCACGACCGGGGCAGGGGGGCTCAAACCCCTGGACGCTGGTCACCAAGAAAAAGCCGGCACCGAAACCGGAGGTACCGCGACCTGCGAGGAAGGCCAAGGACAGAGGCGAAGCCTTGTGGTTAAAAACCGACAAGGACAAATACGCCGATGTCCTTAAATCGATGAAGGCGGCCGAAAGCCTCTCGGCCCTTGCGCAGGATGTGCGTAGCGTAAGACGCACCAACACGGGAGAGATGCTCCTGGTGCTGAAGCGAGGCGCACAATCAAGTGCAGTATATAAGGCCTTGGCCCAAGAGGTCCTTGGTGAGGGCGCCCAAATCAGGTCGCTAGGTGCGGAAACAACTCTCCAGTGCAAGCACTTGGACGAGTTCACGACCGCAGAAGACGTCGGCCGTCAAGGAGCACTGCGGCGTCACAATCGAGCGGGCATGCTATGGGCGGACCTTCGTGTCCCTTCGGCGAGTTAAATAAGAAGAAGCCGTGAGAGTCACACAGCTAAATCTTAAGCATTGTGCAGCAGCCCAACAGCTGCGGTGGCAGTCGGTCTCGGAGTCGAGGACAGATGTCGCCCTCTTATCAGACCCGTACAGCATCCCTGCCGGCAACGGCAATTGGGTGTCGGACGGGTCTGGAATGGTGGCAATCTGTACAACGGGACGGTTCCCGGTTCAAGAGGTAATACACCCCTCCGCCGAGGGTGCGGCGATTGCCAAGATCAATGGTGTGTTCTATTGCAGCTGCTACGCCCCACCAAGGTGGCCAATAGAACAGTTCTACCAGATGATCGACAGGCTCTCGTCGGACCTCGTGGGCCGGAAACCGGTAGTAATAGCGGGAGACTTCAACGCTTGGGCAGTGGAGTGGGGCAGCCGCTGTACAAATAGCAGGGGTCAAGCGCTAATGGAAGCGTTTGCGAAACTCGATACTGTGCTAGCTAATGATGGCTCCGCTAGTACATTCCGTAGAAACGGAGTGGAGGCGTGGATTGATTTGACCTTTGCCAGCCCGAGTCTGGCTCCAGGCATGGAATGGAGGGTAGACGAAGGCTACACCCATAGCGATCATTTAGCAATCCGCTTTAAGATCAACTATGGTGTGCAGCATCCGAGGGCGGGAGATCCCTGTCAGGTACGCGGGTGGAAGTCCAATCACTTCGACAGCGAAGCTTTCACCGCGGCCCTGGGACTGGAGGCCAACACCGACAGTCTAAGCGGGGATGCGCTGGTAGCTGTTCTATCACGCGCGTGCGACGCCACTATGCCGAGAAAAACACTGCCAAGAAACGGTAGATGCCCGGTATACTGGTGGAGTGCCGAGATTGCAGCTCTACGGTCAGCCTGTCTCAGAGCTAGACGTAGGATGCAAAGAGCTCGCACCGAGGATGCAAGAGAGAACCGCCGTGAAGTGTTTCGAGCTGCGAAATTAGCCCTTAACAAGGCTGTTAAAAGCAGCAAGAGAGCGTGTTTCGACAACCTGTGTGAGAGTGCCAACGCGAATCCGTGGGGTGACGCCTACCGGATTGTGATGGCCAAGACCAAAGGGGGCTCCTCACCCCCAGAACGGTCTCCGGACCGGTTGGCAACGATTATCGAAGTACTCTTCCCGTCTCGAGCCACAAGCCCCTGGCCACCTGCACTACGAGACAGTGCGGGCACGGTCGAAATGGTGGCTCCAGTGACGAACGAAGAACTACTCGCAGTGGCTAAATCCCTAGCAATGAACAAAGCTCCAGGGCCGGATGGAGTTCCGAACAACGCTCTCAAGGCAGCGATCATAGCGAACCCGAACATGTTCAGGCTAGCTATGCAGAGATGCCTTGACGAGTGCCGTTTCCCCGATAGATGGAAAAGGCAGAAACTGGTGCTGTTGCCGAAGCCCGGGAAGCCGCCAGGCGACCCATCGGCGTACAGACCAATCTGTCTGATAGACACGACTGGCAAACTGCTCATTGAGGATCATCCTCAACAGGCTCACCCCGTACGCGGAAGGTACGGACGGTCTGACAAGCAACCAGTTTGGCTTTCGGAAGGGTAAGTCCACAGTGGACGCTCTCAACTCAGTGATAAATACTGCCGAGATAGCGATCCAACGAAAAAGGCGAGGTATTCGATACTGTGCGTTAGTGACACTTGACGTGAAGAACGCATTCAACAGCGCAAGCTGGGATGCCATCGCGCTCTCGTTACACCGGCTTAGCCTACCGGTGGGTCTGTACCGGATCCTGGAAAGTTACTTCCAAAACCGCGTACTGCTATACGAGACCGATGCCGGTCAGAAAAGGGTTCCGATTACCGCCGGAGTCCCGCAGGGCTCGATCCTAGGCCCGGTGCTATGGAACCTCATGTATGACGGGGTTCTGAGACTGAAGTTCCCTCCAGGGGTCAAGATCGTCGGCTTTGCCGACGACGTAACCTTGGAGGTCTACGGGGAGTCAATCCCTGAGGTAGAACTAACCGCAGAACACGCGATTAGCACGGTGGAAGAATGGATGAGCGCGAGAGGCCTGGAGCTCGCTCATCATAAGACGGAGGTAGTTATCGTCAACAACCGCAAGTCGGTACAACATGCAGTTATCCATGTGGGAGAAGTCGCAATCACTTCACAGCGAAGTCTGAAGTCTCTCGGAGTCATTATAGACGACAAGCTGACCTTCGGCAGCCATGTCGACTATACGTGCAAGAGAGCGTCGACTGCTGTTGCGGCACTATCGAGAATGGTGTCCAACAGCTCAAAGGTGTGCGTCAGTAGACGTAGGTTACTGGCAGGCGTTGCCGTATCTATCCTCAGGTACGGCGGCCCGTCATGGTCAAGAGCACTGAGGGTAACCAGTTACCTACAGAAACTGGAGAGCACCTACCGCGTGATGTGCCTCAGAGTCATATCTGCCTACCGCACGGTATCACACGATGCATCCTGCGTGATAGCGAGCACGATGCCAGTCGGGCTGGTCATTCGGGAAGATGAGGAGTGCTTTGAGCTACGTGGAAATAGGGGAGCCCGCGAGCGCACCAGGGTGACCTCGGTCGCCAGATGGCAGCGTGAGTGGGACAACTCCTCGAAAGGTAGGTGGACCCACCGGCTGATACCTAGCATATCGAGCTGGGTGGGAAGACCCCATGGGGAAGTTCACTTCCACCTGACACAATTCCTGTCAGGCCATGGCTGTTTCCGTCAGTACCTCCACAGGTTCGGACACGCGGAGGTCCCAGTCTGCCCGGACTGCCCAACTGCCGAACACATACTGTTCGTATGTCATCGGTTCGACGTCGAAAGAAGAGCAATGCTTGACGTCTGTGGCTGGGACACAACCCCGGATACCCTTATTCAGCGGATGTGTCAAACGGTGGAGAAGTGGAACGCAGTCTCGGCTGCTACCATCCAGATTGCCAGTAGGCTACAGGTAATCTGGCGAACCGAGCAACAGACGGCGGGCACGGCTAACTAGTGATTGGTTAGTTGGAGCGAAAAAGGCCAAGCGCAAAATAAGAGAGTGAATGGTCTGTTCATGCCGAGGTAGGTTGGCACAGCGAATGGCAACCGCGTAAGCGGTAAACCCAGCCACCCCGAAGCAAGACAGAAGAGTGAGTGTATAGGCGTATAAGTGGACTGCCTCATGCCAAGACGGGAGGGTCGTAGCGCAGTATGTTGGAACTAAGCTATCGATGCCTCATGGCGTGGCAGAGGAGTGAAAGGGTGAGCATCCAAGTCAGTCTCACACTGCATGTTAAGGGTGAGCATAAAAGTCAGCCTCACAGGCTGGTAGAGGCTAGCACAAAAGTCAGCCTAGCAACGAATGAAAAAGGTGAGCACAAAAGTCAGCCTCGCATGGTATGTCAGAAGTGGGGCCTAAGAAAAATGTCCCACATGGGATGCCAGAGGGAGTGACAAAGGTACAATAGAGTGGCACGATTGAGAGTGAATCAGGTGATAGGGTGAGCACCCAAGTCAGCCTCACATGGATGGGTAGGGCGAGCACAAAAGTAAGCCTAGCAAGGAATGAGTAAGGTGAGCACACAAGTCAGCCTCGCATGGAACGTAAAAGGTGAGCACAAAAGTCAGCCTCATGTGGGAGTGTTTGAGAGTGAATCAAAGTGTGATTGAGAGAGCACCCAAGTAAGCCTCATACAGGATGTATGATCGCGTGAGTGAGAGTGAATGAGTACATTTAGTACAGCCATCCCCCAGAAGTAATACCGAGAGGTAGTTCCTGGGAGGAATGATGGCGGAGCCCAATGGAGTTTAGTCGGTATTAATGGCTGGTCACCATTCGAATCCGACACGCCCCCAGTGCACCCCGTGTGGTAGATTGGACCCTACCGTTAGCACGTGTACTGGGCTAGGACATAAAGGTCTTCTCTATTGTAAAAAAAAAAACATACATACCCACAAACTTACTCGGATCCACACAAAATTCAACAGCAGGTCCATACCTTTTATTTCAAATCAAGTTTGTCAAAATCGGTTAAGAAAATTCCGAGAAACCGATGTGGACAAACCAGCGAATTTCGTTTTGTAACCATACTCTTCAACTCGTAATCCGGAACAAGATGTCGGTTGAAAATGAAATTCAATAGCAACCTGTGGGAATATGATACCTTTAATTTGAATCTTACTTTGTAAAAATCGGTTCAGCCATCTCCGAGAAACCGATGTGGACATTTTGTTAACAAATCCGCAAATATACACACATACATACATACAGACATACATACATACCCACAAACTTACACACATACATACACACAGATATTTTGCGATCTCGGCGAACTGAGTTGAATGTTATATGAGACTCGGCTCTTCGGGCCTCGGTTAGAAAGTCGGTTTTTGGAGCAATTGCATAACCTTTCTATATGAGAAAGGCAAAGGAATAATATTCAATTAGCTTAATCAGCATGAGTTCAATGTTATCTTCATGTGATTATATTTTGAAATGTTGGTGGAATGGGTTTGAAAGTGGAGGGAATGGGGGGTTAGTAGAGTGGGAGTGGAGGATGAGTCAGAAATCCTTCATCTTATTTCGGTATACGGGGTGGATGAAGGAAATGCGGGCATGAGGGTGGTCCAAGGGGAGGGGAGTGATGAAGGAGGGAGGTGTAAGGGCAAGTCGGAGGGGGAGGGGCGGCGACGCAATACTCAACTGCATATTTTGCCTTGTATTTGAGACTTGGTTTGAGAAAATCGGTTCAGTCATCACCGAAGAACCGATGTGACATTAATTGTAGAATATGCACACACACATACATACACACACAGACATTTGCCGATCTCGACGAACTGAATCGAATGGTGTATGACACTCGGCCCTCCGGGCCTCGGTTAAAAAGTCGATTTTTACAGTGATTGCATAGCCTTTCTTTATATGAGAAATGCAAAAGTACAATGAACTGAACTCAAAAAGTGGAATATTCCATAAAAACCTGTTTTAATCCACCTAGAGGTGCAATTGTGCCTTTCTCATTTCTCCAAACCATGATTTAATAGCTGGTTCGTACAATATACCATTATGAAAATGTCTGTCATTCTTATTACACTTGGTAAGTATATATAAGAGCACCTTTTTGCATTTATCGCGGTATCGGTTTGAATCGGAGTTTTCTATGTGATCGCACTCCACAACCCGTAACTCCGGAGCCGGAAGTCGGATGGAGATGGAATTTAATATCAGTTTCCGGGGACGCAACACCTTTCATTTGAGACTAAGTTGATCAAATCGGTTTAAACATTTTCGAGAAACCAATATAACCGTTATTCTGAATTTGGTTCCTTCCGGATCCGTCGATGGTGACCAGTGTGGCCAAAGAGACTTTGAATGACTGTTGGTGACCTAGATCTACAAATTCAAAAGTTGTGTTTACATTTTGAAAAAAAAAAATCACCTTTTTACATTCACCGCAGAATTCGTTAGAATCGGGATTTGCTGCGTGATCGTACGTATCACCGTGTAATTCAGGAACCAGAACTCAGATCTACACAAAATTCAACAGCAGCTGATAGATCTTTCATTTAAAATCAAGTTTGTCAAAATCGGTTCAGAAAATTCCGAGAAACCGATGTGGACAAATCAACAAATTTTGTTTTGTAAGCATACTCTTCAACTCGTAATCCGGAACAAGATGTCGGTTGAAAATGAAATTCAATAGCAACCTATGGGAATATTATACCTTTCATTTGAATCTTACTTTGTAAAAATCGGTTCAGCCATCTCCGAGAAACCGATGTGGACATTTTGTTAACAAATATTTTGCGATCTCGGCGAACTGAGTCAAATGTTATATAAGACTCGGCCCTCCGGGCCTCGGTTAGAAAGACGGGTTTTGGAGCAATTGCAGGTTATGCAATTCTATATGAGAAAGGCAAAAGAATAATATTGAATTAGCTTAATCAGCATGAGTTCTATGTTATCTTCATGTGGTTATATTTTGAAATGTTGGTGGAATAGGTTTGAAAGTGAAGGGAATGGGGGGTTAGTAAAGTGGAAGTGGAGGATACGTCAGAAATCCTTCATCTTATTTCGGTATACGGGGTGGATGAAGGAAATGCGGGCGTGAGGGTGGTCCAAGCGGAGGGGAGTGATGGAGGAGGGAGGTGTAAGGGAAAGGCGGGGGGAGGGGCGTCGACGCAATACTCAACTGCATATTTTGCCTTCCGTTTGAGACTGGGTTTGAGAAAATCGGTTCAGTCATCACCGAAGAACCGATGTGACTTTAATTGTGGAATATGCCCGGAATTCCGGACTTCCGGAATCGTTAATAGTGGACAATATATTCAAAAAATGTTTGATTGGCAATCAGTGATCTAGATCTGCGATTAGAAGTAATTTGGTGACCATTTCAATAGTTTTTGGCCTCTGAGGTATTACGATTGTACCGATTTATATGAGAAAATCCAGTGTATCCTTACTAAAACGTTTGCAACTCCGGAAGCAAGAGTCAGAACCGAATGAAATTCAGCAGCAGTCAATGGTATTACTGTATCTTTCATTTGAAATCAAGTTTGTAAAAATCGGTAGAGAATTCGTTGGGGAATGGGTGTGATATTAGCTTAGGAACTTGGCGGGTTCCCCGGGGGCGTCATGAACCGTCATAGGTGGCCAATGTGGTCAAAGCTGCTTTAATTGATCATTAGTGATCCAGACCCGCAAACTAGAGTAATGTTACATCAATTTTAATATGTTTTACATCATTTGAACATCATGGTGGTACCAGTTTATATGGGAATTTGCTGTGTGACCGCACTCTTCAACCCTTAACTCCGGAACCGGAAGTCGGATCAACTAAAAATTCAATAGCAGCTTATGGGAGCGTTATACCTTTCAGATGAAACCAAGTTTGCGAAAATCGGTTCAGCCATCTCTGAGAAAATTGTGTGAGTTTAAGTGACACACACACACATACATACACACACAGACATTTGCCGATCTCGACGAACTGAATCGAATGGTGTATGACACTCGGCTCTCCGGGCCTCGGTTAAAAAGTCGATTTTTACAGTGATTGCATAGCCTTTCTTTATATGAGAAAGGCAAAAACCTGTTTTAATCCACCTAGCGGTGCAATTATGCCTTTCTCATTTCTCTAAACTATGGCATGGAGGCTTTTTATGTTCAACATAATTGTGGAAATGTCCATTACATTCTTAGTACACTTTGCACTTATACACAATGGCATGTCAGCCATGAACTTGATGAGCTACGTGTCGACGGTGAAACACTTGAAACCAAAAAATATCATATTCCATTAGCCTAATAAGCATTAGATGGTATGCTTTGTGATATAGTGGTGGTTTAAAGATGATGGGGTTGATAGGTAGGGGTATGAGGGCTGGATGGGGTGGTGGTCTGAGGGGTGATTTAAGGAGATTTTTAAAGGAGGGGAGTGAACAGTAGAGGGAGGGGTGTAACCCCTCTCCGTAAACCATCAACTACGCCCCTGTTAAAATCCAGAAACCTTATGCGAGTCGAAAAAAAAATTTGGCCCCTGGCCGGGATTAGGTTGACGTTTTTCAGAGTGATTGCATAACCTTTCTATAAGAGAAAGGCAAAAATGTGCCAAAATCCAAAAAAGTGAATCGTTGTCAAATTTTTTTCGAGTTTGCATCAAATCTCGACGTTTCATGCACCTTGAACACATTTAGCATCAAAAATAAAAATTCTATTTTTAATTTTTCCTATAGTTTATATGAGAAATTTCTGTGTGGCCGCACTCTGAAACCCGTAATTCCGGAACCAGAATTCCGATCGATCCAAAATTCAATAGCAGCCGATGGGATGGTTGCACCTTTCATTTGAGACTAAGTTTGGGCAAATCGGTCCAGCCATCTCTAAGAAAAATGAGTGACATTATTTGACACATACGCACATACATACACACACATACACACACACATACACACACATACACACACATACATACACACACACATACAGACTTTTTCCGATCGCGACGAACTGAATCGAACGGGATATGACACTCGGCCCTCCGGGCCGGGATTAGGTTGACGTTTTTCAGAGTGATTGCATAACCTTTCTATATGAGAAAGGCAAAAATAGTTTTTTTTCTGAATTTGCGTAATCGATCTAAATATTTAAGAAATGTATTATATCTGTATCTATCTCGCCAGGATGTGGTAATGGAATATGGCCCACTGTCGACGTAAATTATAGTGCTTTAAAAAATCTGGATGGTCTATGCTATCGGTCGATGGGTTTCTGTTCATTGTGATATATTGTTCCTCCAATGGGCTTCAAGCTTAAAAAATCAATTTTTAAATTTCATTTCATGATATTTTTTTTCATGATAATATGCGAATTCTGACCTAGATTTTCACCAAAAAATACTTTTTTCAATTTATAAAAAATCTCTTTAGTAAAGGAGAAGACCTCTAATGGATTTATAAGAAAAATGAACCAAACAAAAACTTCTGAACAACTTCTGAGCAGAATACAGAGAATTAAGTACAAAATCGTCTTTCTGCAGGAGAAAAATTAATAGCAATTATCAAGGTTTGTGAATGGTTCAAAATACATTTAGAAAACATAGTTAGGAAAGAAATCATTTTTTTCTCGTAAACCAGTGCTATTTATAGCGACTAAACAATCTGGGTATTTGATGCGAACCATTCTTGAAAGCAAAGCTGTCCCCAAAAGTCGACGACGCCTTGCAGGTTGTCCACTGATCACACTAGCGAGTCTCTCCTGTGCGCTACATGCCCAAAAGCCTTCCGATGTAAGTATGCGTGTATTGATCTGTGATCGACGCTGGCGACTGTTGGGCGCTGCTGGCGACGGAAATGGAGATCGCATTCGTCAAACGTCAACAAACGACCTCGGTTTTTCTGAACGTTGAAGGAGCGTTTGATATGCAGTTTCCTTAAAAGTTCTGTCAGAGAAACTTCACCGAAATTTTTTTTTTCACCCAAATTTGTATTGTACATTGAGGCAAATTGCAGAAGATGGCGTTGTGTCGATAGTAGGCACGAACTGCAATGATATACAAAAGCCACTGAAAGACAATTTGGGCATCGAATTTTTGGCGAAAAAGACAGACATTTTTTGAGAAAAAACGTGAACTAGCAAAATTCCTGCTTCTAATTAGTGGTAAACCATGTAACTCTTCTACTGTGTATCCCGGTAAAGCTCAGTAGCAAGAGCCTCCTCGAACTGAGTCTCAGGGTCGGCTTACTACTGGGTAATCGGAGGGGTTTCGCGACCAACTGTGCAGGGTACTATCACTTAACTAAACTGTGGGTTGTGAAATTGGCAATTGAATCCGAAATGTAAACTTCAAAAACTTTTTTATTAAAATGAATTTAACTTCAACTAATTCGCTTTTTATTGAACTATGGCTTGCGTGTGTGTATGTGGGTTGTGGGTTTTTACCGGTACGTACCGCTGCTGTTGCTGGAAGCTGTTGGTGGTTCGGGGCCATCCTGCGAGCGCTCGCGTGGCTGCTGCTGACGACGATGGGGTTCGGGAACTGGTGACAACGGTGGCTACGCTATTTCTCTGGTGGGTTTGGCGGGTTCTTGACGGCGTTGCTGGAGTCTAATGGCGGCTGCTGGCGTCTTCCCTCATTGACTTGTATGGACAGGCCCAGGACGATACCGGAGTGACCATGCCGAGAGGGGTAAGTCCTCCTTAGCGGTTATGGCACAAGGCCAGAGGACGATCGCTGGTCTTTGACGGGTTAGACGTAGCGAGCATCCAGGGCTCGCTAGGCCGAATCGTGTGCTGCCGGGTGAGGATGATCGTGTCACCCAAGGCACTTAAAATTATATAAAATACCAAAAAAAAGGTCCTGAACAAATGTGTCACCTCTCACCGATAATTTTAAGTTTATTTAAAACTCACTCCACTTCAAGGATGTTAAGCACACGAACGCCAGATTATGTCTGAACGTTGGTGGGCTCATCAAGTAGTCCAAAAGTCTTAGGTGGCGAAGCATTTTGGCGGTTTTCCACGGCTTTCTGGGTGCGAACTTTGGGAGTGTCGCGCTACCATTTTTCGCCTGCCGTATAACAGATTTCCTACCCCTTTCATTATATGTTATACGGTTTGGTGTTCGTTGGTTTTACCACCCACTTGTACCCACAGTGTTGTCTTAGTGTGTTGACAATTATTTGTGTTCATTCTTATCCTACTAATCCTAATTTTAACAAATAACAAATAACTTTTAGTATTGACATTTTATTAGTACTAACCCTACTAACAATTAACCCTTATATCATTTAGAAACGTGACAGTACATTAAACATTTAGGCACATACTTAAAATAAACAGAGGACTTTGTAACAAACGGTTACAACTACCCATTTGATGTGTTTTAAATACTTAGGGGTCTTTTTTGATTCCAACGGCACATGGGGTAAACATACTGGTTACTTGAAGCAAAAATGTTAGCAGTGAGAAGATTTTCTACGTTAAATTTCTGGAGCTTGATGGGGTTCCCATCCTTTCGATTTGATCAGATTGTATAAGACAACTATCTTAGAAAGACTTCAGTTTCGGTGTTTATGTGTAGCTTTTGGCAGTTCAGAAGTGGAAAATGTCCCCCTTTAATGACTATTTAACGCTACGTAGTCCATCAATAATAAATTCTGCTTAAATTATACCATTGCAGTTTGAAAACTCAAAGATTGCTTTTAATCTAACCATGAACCATCTCACACATGGAATCCCTGACAATCTGCGATCGTCGATTACACAAGCTGTTTTTTGGCTAAGTATAATCATATCGATTAAGACAAACAGTACTTCACAGATGGATCAAGTATTGATGGGTCAACAGGTTTCGAAGTAGTCAACAAGAATCATACTATTTTTTGCAAATCGGAAGAGCCATGTTGCGTCTATGTTGCAGAACTGGCAGCAGTACGTCCATTGTGCTCTTGATCTAGTAAAGGTTCTGGCTTCTGACTATTACTTTATTTTTTTCGGACAGTCTCAGCTTTATTGAGGCTTCCCAATGAATGAAACCTTCCAAGAACTGGTCGACAAGTCATTCCACGTGACATTTGCGTGGGTCCCGGCCCATTGCTCAATTCAAGGCAATGAAAAAGCGGACGAATACGCATAAAAAGATGCTGCCAAAAGACATGTACTTGAAATACCTTTCACGTACAGCGAATATCCCAATGGCACAAGTGTTCATGGAAGCTAAATGGCCAGTGGCGGATCCAGGAGGAGGGTCGTGGGGGTCCGGACCCCCCCCCCCCCGAAATTTTTTAACTTCTTAAGAAATTTTAAAATAGTTTCTATTTTAAAATCATTTTAAATTCAAAATCATTCCAAACCAGATTCGACCACCAAAACTGAATTTAATTAAATGAGAATATTACATATTACGTAATGTACAATGAACATTTCAAAATCGATATTTCGGACCCCCTCCCCGATTTTTTTCCTGGATTTTCCTGTAAATGGCTCACGGAAACGAACATCCGTATCGGGAAAAATTTACCGTTCGGTTTCGGGAGAACCTCTCTCGCCGGGGGATTCTCCGTTGAAGTAGGCTAGATCCATCGTCGAGGACTAGACCGAGTAGTTCGCGAACAAGAATTTAGTAAAGTCGGGAGCTAAATGGCTTATCGTGGAAGTGGGGCAAAATGGAACGAGATGGGAACCAAAGGGCATAAATGAGTTGCGGTGCTAAATGGCACCGGGCAGAGATCCAAAGGGTTCAAGAAGTTGTGGTGCTAAAACCAAAGAAGAATCGGTATCGGGAGAACTTTCCTCGCCGGGGAGCTCCCCATCGGCATTAGCTAGATTCACCGCTGGGGACTAGACTGAGCAGACCGCGACGAGACATCACTAGCGAACCGGATTACCTGCTCCACCCGAATCGCCGAACTGACCTCGATACCTGGTTGGTTGGCTCGGCCGGGGAGGACTCAGGTTCTGGGTTCTGGACAAGAGCAATGGTTTTTAGCGGGTCGGGTGGCAACCCAAACCCGTTCCCTGAGAAGTTAGGGTTTTGTACATTTTTTCCCTGCAATCTCAGGGCTTTTTTGAAAGTTTTTTTCTGCCATTTAAAAACACAAATACACACACATTCCGATATTATCCCAATTTGTTGAGCTGAGTCGATTGGTATATGAGACTCGGCCATCCGGGCCTCGGAAAATGTTTTCAAAGTTTGAGCGAATCCTAAATATTTCATTTGATAGAAATATAAAACGTTCCATTATAAGCTTAATTTTGTAAAGACATAGTATGTAGTTCGTTGAATGAAAAACTATCAACAAGGTTCTCCAAACTTGTTTCATAACATGTATTGCATAAAAAACAAATCCAAAAATAAGAAAAAAATTCTGTATTATACACTAATATATAATAGCTTATTGAGTTAAAACTATCAGCAATAGTCTAGAAATGTTTCACTTATATAAATACTAATTTCATAATAAATCCGAAGAGGGTAAATTTTCTGTATTGTATTATGAAAATATTTTAGTTTCTTCCATGACGGTACGGTCTTCTAGAATTTTTTTGCCCATTTCGATACAAATAATTTAAGGTTACGATAGATTTAAATTCTTCTTTATAATTGCAATTTTCAGTGTTTGTAGATTTTGCACCGCCTCTTTTAGTCGTATAAAATTAAACTTTGGTCAAATCTAAATACAGTAGTAGTAGTAGTACCGTAGTCTAGATAGCCTAAAAAATTAGTAGCTTGTAATATTTTCCAAATTTTTTGAGCGACTGCTAAGATGTAACGAGATGGAAATAACGTTCGTTTATTTCCGAGGTCTGGTTGTTAAATTGTTAAAATTATGACTGACGTGACCCTATTCCACGCCTCTTGGTTTCGAACCGAGCATATGAGCACAAGGTGTTATGTTTCTTCCTTCGAACCTCTTGCTCTCATGTATTTTGTTTTCGACGCATTTATTACCACTTATTACCGCATTTATTCCAATACAATATTGAATAGTAGATCACATCACTCGATCCACTGTCGATTTGATCAAATATGTCGGTTTAACTGGGAACCCATATTCGTGAATTATATCCCATAGGTGATGTCGATCGATTGTATCACATGCGGCTTTGGAATCTATAAACAGGTGACACGTTGTTTTCGCAACATTTTAGAGAGACTAGTCGAATCGAGAATATTTCGTTTGTAGAGATTCCTGTCCTAGTAAAACCTGCTTTGTATTTCCCAACGAACTCCTTTTCTCTCAGTGATAGGTGGCGGTGAACACAGTGTATGCGGCATTTAGGAATGTGATTGACCGGTACTTGCAGTAATCCAGCTTTGTCATAGACGGGATATATGTACTACCCCCTCATTATTTATTATTATTTTTATTATTTTTGAATATTTGGGAGAAAAACAAAGAATGAAGAATTTTTCTTCCAAACATTTACACAAAATCACATTTTAGAAAGCATATTTCAGCAGGCAGTCGCGGAAGAACATAAAATGGGGAATCATTAATTTACGTACCTATAATTAACACAAGTTGGCTTCATAAGCCTGATAAAAATAAACAGCAGTGTTTGAATTGCGCGTTCATTTCCCCGGCAAGCAGTTTCTCGTCTATTTTTTCTTCATTAGTGGGTGGGTAACCAAAAGTTCACCTCTCAATAACTACTAACAATGCAGTATGGAAGCTCCACCTCAACGGTATCCCTCATTATTGAACGCCCAGACAGTTTAGTAACTATAATAACATATCGGAAAGAATGAAATATTCAAATCAACAGTCAGACTATAGAAATCATCGATGGGGAAACACGTGGCTCTGCATAAACAACCACGCGGTAGCATGCGGCTAACCGACATTTGTGATTCCTTACCTGTTTCACCATTGTGCTGTATGATCGGTGTAAAGTCAGACCGGACTAAGTAGCAAAATCGCAAAAGAAGAGATAATGATAGGATTGAATCAAAAATTTCTTCTTCAACTACATTTCATTTGCGCCAGATTTGAAAAATGTTATCATTAGTATGAATTATGGAATAAATCCATTGCGAATAATACCGTAGAGAATGCAAAGATTCAATCTTTATACACGTTTTTCTCTGTATCAATGTAGTATCGCTTTGTCCGGTCTGGCACAAAACCGACATCATGCATCCGCGTGCGCTTTGTATTCATTTTCACTGAAGTTAGAATGGACATACGGCATTTGGTAAAAATGCGGCTGCAAATATGGGTATTTCATCAACTTTACTAAAATATGAATAACTCAAAAACGAAGCATCGTAGCTATGTAATGTAAGCGAACGAAAAATTCTACACAAAGCAAGCTACAATCCTATGCAATAATATTGGGTACTTTTGAATAAAATATCTGAGATATTTTGGTTCAAACTAGAAAATACTAGCCGTGAGTAATCATGAAAATTTTAAAATTTTAGTTATACCAAAAGTAGGATTACAGATTCGAACGGATGCATCAAGTATTGGGACGCCGGGCGGTTTTCCTCGAGCCGGCAAGGGGTTCCTCCAGACGATTACGTAGCACGAAGTGTTGTACTGCAGGTCTCGTGTTGTTGGTTCATTCGACAGATGTTTTGTCTCGTCTTGGAGTCGTATCAGACCATCGTTGGGGTACAATAGGCGGAAGAGGGCACTTCTGGGAATGATAAGAGAAAAGATAGGGGCATTTAAATTTGGATATTGATGGTTTTGAGGAACGTGTATATAAGGGACATGTAGAGAATATCGCGGCATGCTAGTACATCTCGAACCGGGACATTGGGCGATCTTCCTCGGGCTCGAAGGGAATCGAATAGTTGAGATCTGGCAGAACAGTACTCGGCGCATGCCCAGACAATATGTTCGATCTCGTGATAACCGTTGCCACAAGCGCAGATACCGCTATCCACGAGCCCAATACGCCGGAGATGTGCGTCCAGTGTGTAGTGATTAGACATGAGCCGAGACATCACGCGAATGAAATCCCGACCCACATCCATCTCCCTGAACCAAGGTTTCGTCGATACCTTAGGGATTATCGAATGTAGCCACCTTCCCAGTTCACCATTGCTCCATGAAGTTTGCCAACTTTCGAGGGTTCTCTGATGAGCAATACTGAAAAATTCGCTGAAGCTAATTGGTCTTTCATATATGTCACCTTGTAAAGCACCCGCCTTAGCTAAAGAGTCCGCTTCTTCATTACCTGGAATGGAGCAATGCGAGGGAACCCAAACTAAGGTAATCTTGTACGATCTTACAGACAAAGCACGCAGGCGCTCCCAGATTTTCCCCGTAAAATATGGAATGTGATTTCTAGGTTTCATTGAACGGAGAGCCTCGATTGAGCTGAGGCTATCCGAAACAATAAAGTAATGATCGGTGGGCAAAGTATCAATGATTCCAAGGGTATACTGAATAGCAGCAAGTTCTGTGACGTAAACTGAAGCAGGATCATTGAGTTTGAATGAGGCGGTGAGGTTTTGATTGAATATACCGAAGCCAGTGGAGCCGTCGAGGCTTGACCCGTCGGTGTAAAACATCTTGTTGCAGTCGACTTCTCGAAATTTACTATGAAAGATGCTTGGGATCACTTGCGGACGTATGTGATCCGGAATTCCACGAATCTCGTCTTTCATGAATGTGTCGAAGAATACAGTTGAATCAGAAGCATGAAGGAGATTGACACGGTTGTAATAGTATGAAGAAAGATTGCTATTTTGTGCCATGTAATCGAAGTACAAGGACATAAATCTGGTTTGAGAATTGAGCTCAACAAGCCTCTCGATATTTGCAATTACTAACGGGTTCAGGATGTCGCATCGGATGAGCAATCGATATGAGAGGTCCCAAAATCGATTTTTCAGCGGAAGAACGCCCGCCAGCACTTCTAAACTCATCGTATGTGTCGAGTGCATGCAACCCAAAGCAATATAAGTTCGCAGCGGAGCGGAAACAGAAACTACCGTACTCCATCACCGACAATATTGTTGTTTGGTACAGCCTGATCAGGTCTCCTGGGTGGGCACCCTACCATGTTCCGGTTATTGTACGGAGAAAGTTGATCCTTTGCTGGAACTTCTGTTTCAGATACCTAATGTGAGATCCCCAGGTTCCTTTAGAGTCGAACCAGACCCCGAGATATTTGAAAGTTGAAATCTGAGCAATAGTTTGACCCATTAATTGAAGCTGTAGTTGCGCTTGTTCACGCTTCCTTGAAAATATGACTAGCTCAGTTTTCTCCGTGGAGAACACGATACCCAGCTGGAGGGCCCAAGCAGACAAATTGTCCAAGGTATTTTGCAATGGTCCTTGCAGATCGACGGCTTTGGGTCCTGTAATAGAGACCACGCCGTCATCTGCAAGCTGCCTTAGCGTGCGGGAATTGACAAGACATTCGTCAATGTCATTCACGTAAAAGTTATAGAGAAGGGGGCTTAGACATGAGCCCTGGGGAAGACCCATGTAGCTAATTCTTGATGTCGATAAATCACCATGCGAAAAATGCATATGTTTTTCGGACAGCAAGTTTAGCAAAAAGTTGTTTGGAGTCGGTGAAAGACCATGCTGGTGCAGCTTTTCAGAAAGAATTATGATAGAAACCGAATCAAAAGCCCCCTTTATATCTAGGAAAACTGATGCCATCTGCTCTTTGCTAGCATAAGCCATTTGAATTTCTGTTGAGAGCAACGCAAGACAGTCGTTCGTGCTTTTACATTTGCGGAAACCAAATTGTGTATCTGACAGTAAGCCATTTGCTTTAACCCAATTGTCGAGGCGAAACAAGATCATTTTCTCGAACAACTTTCGGATACAGAACAGTATCGCAATCGATCGATACGAATTGTGGTCGGAGGCTGGTTTTCCTGCTTTTTGAATGCCGATGACCTTCACTTGCCTCCAGTCATGAGAGACAACATTACCCTCAAGAAACTTATTAAATAAATTCAACAATCGTCTCTTGGCAGAGTCTGGCAGATTCTTTAACAAGTTAAATTTGATTCTGTCTGGCCCTGGAGCTTTATTGTTGCTAGACAAGAGAGCAAATGAGAACTCCACCATTGAAAACGGTGTTTCGTTCACGTTATCGTGACGGTACGTGGCGCGGTAGATCTTCTGTGTCGGGGCGGAATCCGGACAAACCTTCTTGGCAAAATTGAATATCCAAAGGTTTGAATATTCCACGCTCTCGTTAGTACTGTTTCGGTTTCGCATACGCCGGGCCGTACTCCAAAGAGTGCACATCGATGTTTCTCTCGCTAGTTCGTCGACGAACCGGCGACAGTAGCTTCATTTTTTGGCTTTCATCAAACTCTTCATGCGCGTTTCCGACATCGCGTACTGTCGGTAGCTAGCTGGCAGCCCGTCGTCCCGGAAGGTCTTAAACGCAGCGGCCTTCTCCGCGTACACGTCTGAGCACTCTTTGTCCCACCATGGATTGGGAGGACGCCCGCGTGAATTCGCGTCTGGTACGCGTTTAGTCTGAGCTTGAATCGCGGTATCGAGAATCAAGCCAGCCAGGAACCCGTACTCTTCCTCCGGAGGAAGCTCTTGTGTCGATTCTACTTTTTCGGATATCGCGGACGCGTAGCTCTTCCAATCAATATTTCGTGTGAGGTCATACGAAACATTGATTGTATTCGGTGGCCCTGAACCGTTAGCAATATTAATTACGATTGGCAGATGGTCGCTGCCGTGGGGATCAGAGACTACCTTCCACATGCAATCTAACCGCAGCGATGTCGAGCAGAGGGACAGGTCTAAGGCGCTCGGACGCGCTGGAGGGGCAGGAATCCGTGTCATTTCACCCGTATTCAACATGGTCATATTGAAGTTGTCGCAAAGCTCATGGAGTAGGGTAGATCGATTATCGTCATGAAAGCAACCCCATGCCGTGCCGTGGGAGTTGATGTCACCTAAAACTAGCCTCGGTGCGGGGAGGAGTTCCGCAATATCGCAAAGCCGTCGGTGGCTAACTGAGGCTCTAGGGGGGATGTAGGTGGAAGCAATGCAAAGGTCTTTGCCTTTAATTCTGGTTTGGCAAGCGACAACTTCAATGCCTGGTGTCGAGGGGAGGTCGATCCGATTGAAAGAATAGCACTTTTTGATCCCCAAAAGTACTCCTCCGTAAGTCTTCTTGATCCAAGCGAATAATATTAAAATCGTGGAAGTGTAGGGTTATTTCTGAAGTGAGCCATATCTCGCATAGTGCAAATGCATCGCATTTCAAATTATTTAGTAAGATTTTAAAGGAATCTATTTTCGGGATAATGCTTCTGCAATTCCACTGTAGAACAGTGATTAAATCCGTGACCTCGTTCGATGAATTAGCCATCGAAGGATACAGTCGCTGAAAGGAGGGGATAGGTAGATCGATTATCGTCATGAAAGCAACCCCATGCCGTGCCGTGGGAGTTGATGTCACCTAAAACTAGCCTCGGTGCGGGGAGGAGTTCCGCAATATCGCAAAGCCGTCGGTGGCTAACTGAGGCTCTAGGGGGGATGTAGGTGGAAGCAATGCAAAGGTCTTTGCCTTTAATTCTGGTTTGGCAAGCGACAACTTCAATGCCTGGTGTCGAGGGGAGGTCGATCCGATTGAAAGAATAGCACTTTTTGATCCCCAAAAGTACTCCTCCGTAAGTCTTCTTGATCCAAGCGAATAATATTAAAATCGTGGAAGTGTAGGGTTATTTCTGAAGTGAGCCATATCTCGCATAGTGCAAATGCATCGCATTTCAAATTATTTAGTAAGATTTTAAAGGAATTTATTTTCGGGATAATGCTTCTGCAATTCCACTGTAGAACACTGATTAAATCCGTGACCTCGTTCGATGAATTAGCCATCGAAGGATACAGTCACTGAAAGGAGGGGCCATTTCACAGTGAACTGCATCAAGAATGTTTTTACTACGGGGAGAAAGCTTATCAAGATGCTTTTAAGGGGGTCAGAAATATTTAAAGCTGTAAGAATCCGGTCCACAATGTCAGAGAAATTTATTAAGCCAGCGCTGTTTTCTTTCTCTGGCTGAGATATGGGAACACTTGGGGTTTTTGATGTTCCTGGAAGTGCTGGGAACTCCTTTTCTGAGCTCAGGTTACTGAGATCGGGAGCGACTTGCTTCGGTTTTGCACCAGTACTTCCTTGAGTAGTTATTTTAGGGGGGTCATGAAGAGACACCTTCTGGCCTTTACGACGAAGCTTGGGAGAAGAAATGTTCCTCCTTTTTCTATTGCTTCTAGGCACAGCAGAAGATGTTCCCTCCTGGGGTTCATCACAGTCGCCTTCGTCAGTAGAATAGTTGGTATAGATGTTCGTAGAGACAGGTGGAGTAGCTATCTTAAGCATTTCTGCAAAAGATCGCTTAGAGCGTCCCTGAAGGGAACGCTTAAGATTCTCCTCGCGCTGTTTGCACGCGGGACATGAAGAGAGATCGTGTGGGTTTCCCCCACAGTAGAGACACTTTTCGACATCTCTACCACAGGAATCATCCGCATGATTCCCACCGCATTTCCCACAACGGGACAGATGTTTTGTCTCGTCTTGGAGTCGTATCAGACCATCGTTGGGGTACAATAGGCGGAAGAGGGCACTTCTGGGAATGATAAGAGAAAAGATAGGGGCATTTAAATTTGGATATTGATGGTTTTGAGGAACGTGTATATAAGGGACATGTAGAGAATATCGCGGCATGCTAGTACATCTCGAACCGGGACAATGGGCGATCTTCCTCGGGCTCGAAGGGAATCGAATAGTTGAGATCTGGCAGAACAGTACTCGGCGCATGCCCAGACAATATGTTCGATCTCGTGATAACCGTTGCCACAAGCGCAGATACCGCTATCCACGAGCCCAATACGCCGGAGATGTGCGTCCAGTGTGTAGTGATTAGACATGAGCCGAGACATCACGCGAATGAAATCCCGACCCACATCCATCTCCCTGAACCAAGGTTTCGTCGATACCTTAGGGATTATCGAATGTAGCCACCTTCCCAGTTCACCATTGCTCCATGAAGTTTGCCAACTTTCGAGGGTTCTCTGATGAGCAATACTGAAAAATTCGCTGAAGCTAATTGGTCTTTCATATATGTCACCTTGTAAAGCACCCGCCTTAGCTAAAGAGTCCGCTTCTTAATTACCTGGAATGGAGCAATGCGAGGGAACCCAAACTAAGGTAATCTTGTACGATCTTACAGACAAAGCACGCAGGCGCTCCCAGATTTTCCCCGTAAAATATGGAATGTGATTTCTAGGTTTCATTGAACGGAGAGCCTCGATTGAGCTGAGGCTATCCGAAACAATAAAGTAATGATCGGTGGGCAAAGTATCAATGATTCCAAGGGTATACTGAATAGCAGCAAGTTCTGTGACGTAAACTGAAGCAGGATCATTGAGTTTGAATGAGGCGGTGAGGTTTTGATTGAATATACCGAAGCCAGTGGAGCCGTCGAGGCTTGACCCGTCGGTGTAAAACATCTTGTTGCAGTCGACTTCTCGAAATTTACTATGAAAGATGCTTGGGATCACTTGCGGACGTATGTGATCCGGAATTCCACGAATCTCGTCTTTCATGAATGTGTCGAAGAATACAGTTGAATCAGAAGCATGAAGGAGATTGACACGGTTGTAATAGTATGAAGAAAGATTGCTATTTTGTGCCATGTAATCGAAGTACAAGTACAAGCTCAACAAGCCTCTCGATATTTGCAATTACTAACGGGTTCAGGATGTCGCATCGGATGAGCAATCGATATGAGAGGTCCCAAAATCGATTTTTCAGCGGAAGAACGCCCGCCAGCACTTCTAAACTCATCGTATGTGTCGAGTGCATGCAACCCAAAGCAATATAAGTTCGCAGCGGAGCGGAAACAGAAACTACCGTACTCCATCACCGACAATATTGTTGTTTGGTACAGCCTGATCAGGTCTCCTGGGTGGGCACCCCACCATGTTCCGGTTATTGTACGGAGAAAGTTGATCCTTTGCTGGAACTTCTGTTTCAGATACCTAATGTGAGATCCCCAGGTTCCTTTAGAGTCGAACCAGACCCCGAGATATTTGAAAGTTGAAATCTGAGCAATAGTTTGACCCATTAATTGAAGCTGTAGTTGCGCTTGTTCACGCTTCCTTGAAAATATGACTAGCTCAGTTTTCTCCGTGGAGAACACGATACCCAGCTGGAGGGCCCAAGCAGACAAATTGTCCAAGGTATCTTGCAATGGTCCTTGCAGATCGACGGCTTTGGGTCCTGTAATAGAGACCACGCCGTCATCTGCAAGCTGCCTTAGCGTGCGGGAATTGACAAGACATTCGTCAATGTCATTCACGTAAAAGTTATAGAGAAGGGGGCTTAGACATGAGCCCTGGGGAAGACCCATGTAGCTAATTCTTGATGTCGATAAATCACCATGCGAAAAATGCATATGTTTTTCGGACAGCAAGTTTAGCAAAAAGTTGTTTGGAGTCGGTGAAAGACCATGCTGGTGCAGCTTTTCAGAAAGAATTATGATAGAAACCGAATCAAAAGCCCCCTTTATATCTAGGAAAACTGATGCCATCTGCTCTTTGCTAGCATAAGCCATTTGAATTTCTGTTGAGAGCAACGCAAGACAGTCGTTCGTGCTTTTACATTTGCGGAAACCAAATTGTGTATCTGACAGTAAGCCATTTGCTTTAACCCAATTGTCGAGGCGAAACAAGATCATTTTCTCGAACAACTTTCGGATACAGAACAGTATCGCAATCGATCGATACGAATTGTGGTCGGAGGCTGGTTTTCCTGCTTTTTGAATGCCGATGACCTTCACTTGCCTCCAGTCATGAGAGACAACATTACCCTCAAGAAACTTATTAAATAAATTCAACAAGCGTCTCTTGGCAGAGTCTGGCAGATTCTTTAACAAGTTAAATTTGATTCTGTCTGGCCCTGGAGCTTTATTGTTGCTAGACAAGAGAGCAAGTGAGAACTCCACCATTGAAAACGGTGTTTCGTTCACGTTATCGTGACGGTACGTGGCGCGGTAGATCTTCTGTGTCGGGGCGGAATCCGGACAAACCTTCTTGGCAAAATTGAATATCCAAAGGTTTGAATATTCCACGCTCTCGTTAGTACTGTTTCGGTTTCGCATACGCCGGGCCGTACTCCAAAGAGTGCACATCGATGTTTCTCTCGCTAGTTCGTCGACGAACCGGCGACAGTAGCTTCATTTTTTGGCTTTCATCAAACTCTTCATGCGCGTTTCGGACATCGCGTACTGTCGGTAGCTAGCTGGCAGCCCGTCGTCCCGGAAGGTCTTAAACGCAGCGGCCTTCTCCGCGTACACGTCTGAGCACTCTTTGTCCCACCATGGATTGGGAGGACGCCCGCGTGAATTCGCGTCTGGTACGCGTTTAGTCTGAGCTTGAATCGCGGTATCGAGAATCAAGCCAGCCAGGAACCCGTACTCTTCCTCCGGAGGAAGCTCTTGTGTCGATTCTACTTTTTCGGATATCGCGGACGCGTAGCTCTTCCAATCAATATTTCGTGTGAGGTCATACGAAACATTGATTGTATTCGGTGGCCCTGAACCGTTAGCAATATTAATTACGATTGGCAGATGGTCGCTGCCGTGGGGATCAGAGACTACCTTCCACATGCAATCTAACCGCAGCGATGTCGAGCAGAGGGACAGGTCTAAGGCGCTCGGACGCGCTGGAGGGGCAGGAATCCGTGTCATTTCACCCGTATTCAACATGGTCATATTGAAGTTGTCGCAAAGCTCATGGAGTAGGGTAGATCGATTATCGTCATGAAAGCAACCCCATGCCGTGCCGTGGGAGTTGATGTCACCTAAAACTAGCCTCGGTGCGGGGAGGAGTTCCGCAATATCGCAAAGCCGTCGGTGGCTAACTGAGGCTCTAGGGGGGATGTAGGTGGAAGCAATGCAAAGGTCTTTGCCTTTAATTCTGGTTTGGCAAGCGACAACTTCAATGCCTGGTGTCGAGGGGAGGTCGATCCGATTGAAAGAATAGCACTTTTTGATCCCCAAAAGTACTCCTCCGTAAGTCTTCTTGATCCAAGCGAATAATATTAAAATCGTGGAAGTGTAGGGTTATTTCTGAAGTGAGCCATATCTCGCATAGTGCAAATGCATCGCATTTCAAATTATTTAGTAAGATTTTAAAGGAATCTATTTTCGGGATAATGCTTCTGCAATTCCACTGTAGAACAGTGATTAAATCCGTGACCTCGTTCGATGAATTAGCCATCGAAGGATACAGTCGCTGAAAGGAGGGGATAGGTAGATCGATTATCGTCATGAAAGCAACCCCATGCCGTGCCGTGGGAGTTGATGTCACCTAAAACTAGCCTCGGTGCGTGGAGGAGTTCCGCAATATCGCAAAGCCGTCGGTGGCTAACTGAGGCTCTAGGGGGGATGTAGGTGGAAGCAATGCAAAGGTCTTTGCCTTTAATTCTGGTTTGGCAAGCGACAACTTCAATGCCTGGTGTCGAGGGGAGGTCGATCCGATTGAAAGAATAGCACTTTTTGATCCCCAAAAGTACTCCTCCGTAAGTCTTCTTGATCCAAGCGAATAATATTAAAATCGTGGAAGTGTAGGGTTATTTCTGAAGTGAGCCATATCTCGCATAGTGCAAATGCATCGCATTTCAAATTATTTAGTAAGATTTTAAAGGAATCTATTTTCGGGATAATGCTTCTGCAATTCCACTGTAGAACAGTGATTAAATCCGTGACCTCGTTCGATGAATTAGCCATCGAAGGATACAGTCACTGAAAGGAGGGGCCATTTCACAGTGAACTGCATCAAGAATGTTTTTACTACGGGGAGAAAGCTTATCAAGATGCTTTTAAGGGGGTCAGAAATATTTAAAGCTGTAAGAATCCGGTCCACAATGTCAGAGAAATTTATTAAGCCAGCGCTGTTTTCTTTCTCTGGCTGAGATATGGGAACACTTGGGGTTTTTGATGTTCCTGGAAGTGCTGGGAACTCCTTTTCTGAGCTCAGGTTACTGAGATCGGGAGCGACTTGCTTCGGTTTTGCACCAGTACTTCCTTGAGTAGTTATTTTAGGGGGGTCATGAAGAGACACCTTCTGGCCTTTACGACGAAGCTTGGGAGAAGAAATGTTCCTCCTTTTTCTATTGCTTCTAGGCACAGCAGAAGATGTTCCCTCCTGGGGTTCATCACAGTCGCCTTCGTCAGTAGAATAGTTGGTATAGATGTTCGTAGAGACAGGTGGAGTAGCTATCTTAAGCATTTCTGCAAAAGATCGCTTAGAGCGTCCCTGAAGGGAACGCTTAAGATTCTCCTCGCGCTGTTTGCACGCGGGACATGAAGGGAGATCGTGTGGGTTTCCCCCACAGTAGAGACACTTTTCGACATCTCTACCACAGGAATCATCCGCATGATTCCCACCGCATTTCCCACAACGGGATTTATTGCTACAATGGGAGGCTGTGTGTCCCAATTGTTTGCAATTAGTACAGTTCATGACCCGCGGCACAAAGAGGCGAACAGGTAGACGAACCTTGTCTAAGAGGAGGTAATTGGGTAGGGCAGAGCCGGCGAAGGTCACCCGATAAGAGTCTGAGTTGACGTATATTTTCTTGCCGTCAGCTGCGACTGATGCTGAATGCAAACGTTTGCATTCCAGTATCTTCACTGGCTTAAGCATGGGGTCTTTGAAACAGCCAGTCCCATATTTTAGCAGGTCCTCGCAATTCTGACTCGAATCGGAAACGACCCCACTGACTTCAACCCTGCTAGCTGGAATATACACCCTGTACTCCTTCGTAAAGGGCTCGTAGCCAGCAATATCGTTTGCCTGAGTTGAACTGTTAACCACCACCCGAAGCTTAACAGGCCGAATTTTCGATATTTCTGTCACGGCCGAATACCGATCCGTCAGAACTCGAGAAATCTGCAACAGATTCAAACACTTTTTTCTTTGGTCCGAAAGAAGATCACAAATGGCCCGGTGGCCGAGCTCGGATATACCTTGAGCCGGGAGCCGATTTTATTTCGACGTCCATCTCATCTTGAGATGAACCGCCATCAGGGGAAGTCATTTTTGCACGGGCCTATTGCCCAGTGCACGTTATTAAGAAAACCAAGAAGGGGAAACGTAAACTAATACTTAGCTTGTGTAGGTAACGGTATCCAGACGGCTTACTAGAAGAACACTGCTTCACTTGTCACTGACCGGCTAACGGTACTCAGAAACAGAAACACAAAAGAAGGGAAAAAATACTGAAACCTCAACTAGGCGTAGAGTGTGCGAATAACCTTGAACGCGGATTAACACTATTTGTCGCTATAGAGTGTACGGACCGATGACAAAAGTCTTCTATCTCGACTGAGTGCTCGATAACGAATGGCATTATGTCGTATTGTTTGAAGAGGGTAGACACAAGGTAACTGAAGACGGGTCTACTCTTCAGAAAACTGTTTTTGACTGGATAGTTTCCGGTCGCGTTCCCAGTTCATCATTTAGCGGTGCGATTTCGACGACCAACGAGATTCAATATCAATTAGCCAAGTTTTGGGAGTTAGAGACGTGTCGAACAACCAGCACGAATTGAGATTCTGTTAGAGGTACCAGAACATCTGAGAGACGATCGTACTATTCTCCAGCTTGATTTCCCAACATCCACTGTTAAAACGCTAGGTTTACTGTGGGAACCCAGTACAGATCGATTCCAATGCAGCACCTCGCAGTGGAACTCATCGGCGATCATCACCAAGCGCACCGTTCTGTCGGATGTCTCTTGACTTTTCGATCCACTCGGACTCGTAGGGCCCGTGATCATACAGGCCAAGATGTCCATTCAAGAATTGTGGAAACTTGACTGGTTGGAACGAACCACTCGCTGAAGGCATGCAGGATCACTAGCATGAATATCGTCGAAATTTGTCTGGTCTTGAGGGATTGGATCCGATACCATCGACAAACAGCTCCAGCTCCATGCATCTACGTGAGAAGTATCTCCAATAGCGGGTGGGTTGCTGTACACCTACTGGCATCGAAGTCCCGTGTCGTCCCTCTCGAGAACCTGAACGCTTGGAGCTTTCTTCAGTTTTACTCCTTTCCCACCTCTACGAAAGAGTGGACAGTAGCACACACATCACAGCCCCAGCTTTCTTTTGGACAGATTCGTTGATTGTTAAGTGCTGGTTAGCATCATCACTGTCGCGATGGAATGAATTCGTTGTGAACCGAGTTATAGAAATCCAGCATATAACAGCAGCATCTGGAATCACGTATCAGAAGTTGAAAATCCTGCCGATATAATTTCTCGCGGCATGACGCCAGCACAGCTGCAGTACCAATCGCTATGGTTTGGTGGACCTCACTGGCTGCTTCTGGAGCAAGATAACTGGCCGGGAACTCGGCAAACTTGCGAAGACAGCATTGACAGATCAGTACTAGAACAAAAGGGAGTCGTTGTCGCAGTTGTGAAATCCATTGCTTCCAGTGAGCTATTTAATCTTCCATCAACTTTCACTGGATTGGTGCGACTCACAGCATACATTTGTCGATTCCGGTTCAACGCTAAACCTGCAAATCTGAATTGTCGAAACCTCGGAAGTTTAACCGTCCAAGAACTCAACGGCGCAATACTGACACTTATCTCTTTGTCTCAGCGAGAATATTTCCCACAAGAGCTGGCGGATTTGACCAACAATCGTCCATTACGTGATTCATTGATCCTTTCGCTCGATCCTCAGCTAATTGAAGGCATACTCTGCGTTGGCGGCCGGGTACGGCACGCACATCTGTCGACCAGTCGGAAACATCCGCTCATTTTGGATCGTCGTCACCCTCTAGAAAGGATAGTAATGGAGTACTATCATCATAAGCTGTTCTACGCGGGTCAACAGTTACTTATTATTTATTATTATTATTTATTAAGGCTTTAACCTCGAGGGTCATTCGCTATTTTGAAAATAGTATACATTTTAAAAATACAAATAATTTTTAAATTCAAAATAGATAAAAAAATATATAAACAACCGAGTATCATTTCTGTCGGCTATCCTGGGCGCACTGCTTTCCGCTTCTTGTGTTTAGTTTCTTTCTTGGTGGTGAACGATGGTGTACCTTCTGCCGCTTGCTGATAATTCTGTCTGCCTTCCCCCTCGCTCGTGGTTGTGTCCATATCGTCATCGCTAGATCGGCTCTGATGGTCGCTGTTAGCCTTTTGCTGTTTTTTTTTGTGTTTTCGAGTTACGTTACGTCTTCGTTCTTGTTTATTTCTTCCCTGCGTACGTTAACTGATGTGTATGTAGTTAACACCTTGGGATGATTTGCCCTCGAAAGTCAAGTAAGACGGTATAGGTTGGTACAGCCGCATTCGCACCACCAGAACGCCGTTGAGTATGCCAGAGAAAAAGTTTCTCCATGTATCATTTGTGACGGATACCACTTCTCCATACTTCGACATGAATCTTTTAATGCAATCCGAACTAGTACGAGGTGCCAGACCATGAAGTTTTATTTCAGTTAGATCGAGATCCATATACACGGGGATCTTGGTTTTGACGTTTTCATATTCAACGTCATGTTGCATATTGTTCTATGCTTTCTGCCTCGACTAAGGAGTTGAACGTTATAAGAACTACTTGCCTCGTGTGGTGAAGCTGGACGTGTGAAACCTCGGTAAGATCAAGTTCCATTTTCACCTTGACCAACTGTTCCACATCGCGCACTGAAGGTCTAAGACGAGTGTGCGAAAAATCAATCGCGATTGTGTTCTCCCGTAATGGGCGAAATTTATTTTGTGGTGCACTCATTTCACTCACAGTTAGGTGCAACGGAAATTTCCTGTGTCTATATATTACACGTACACGTTAGAGCGGCGCGGCGCGGGTAGTATATTTGTTTGTATGCTGTTCGCAAGCGGTGTGTTTTTTTGCTTCTGATCTGTACGAGATGAGGAAGCAGACTGACAACAGTTACTGATATCGGCAGTTCGAGAACGATTCTGGCCGACATTCGCCCGCGATTTAGCATGAAGCGTAATCCATAAGGTCGTCGCATGCTTTCGGGTGAAACCGAGAGTCCAGGATCAACTGATGGCGGATATACCGCCAGAAAGAGTCACACCATGCTTACCGTTTCGTCGTGTTGGAGTTGACTACTGTGGACCGTTTTTGGTAGGCTACCCGTATCACAAAATCGCCCAGTAACGTGCTTTGTAGTCATCTACGTTTGACTGGTCACCAAAGCAGTGCACCTGGAATTAGCAGCAGATTTGACAACCCAGGCCTTCTTGGCCACACTGAAACGTTTTTCATCACGACGAGGCAAGCCAGACCTCACCATGTGCGACAATGCTCGAAATTTCGTCGGTGAAAACGGGAGCTTGACGAGCTTCGTAAATTTTTCAACATTCAGCAGTTTCAAGAACAGAGAAGCTTCAGAGGACAAAATAAACTTCAAATTCATACCAGCACGATCGCCGAAATTTGGCGGATTATGGGAGTCAGCATTAAAGTCGTTCAAAACCTTGTTCAAACGCAGTATCGGAACACGAAGTTTGCTTCACGACAAAATGCTTACCGTACTTGTGCAAATCGAAGCACGATTTTAATATTATTCGCCTGGATAGAGACACCCCCTATGGAGGAGTGCTTTTGGGGATCAAAAAGCGCTATTCCTTCTACAGAATTAACCTTCCCTCGATAACAGGTATTGAAGTTGTCGCTTGTCAAGTAACAACCAAAGGCAAAGATCTTTGCATAGCTTCCATATATATTCCCCCCAACGCCGCGATTGGGCATTGCTGGCTACATGACATCATAGAATCCCTGCATGCACCGCAACTAGTTTTAGGCGACTTTAACTCTCACGGTACGGAATGGGGTTGCCTTTATGATGATAACCGTTCCTCCTTAATTCACAATATTTGCGACAACTTCAACATGACAATTCTAAACACGGGTGAAATGACACGGATTCCTCCTTCACCAGCGCGTCCAAGCGCATTAGATTTATCCCTTTGCTCGACCTCGCTACAGTTAGAATGCGCGTAGAAGGTAATCCCTGATCCCCACGGTAGCGACCATCTGCCGATCGTAGTATCAATCAATAACGGCTCAAGGCCATTGGAAACAATGAATATTTCGTATGACCTCACACGAAATATCGATTGGAAGAGCTATTCTGCCGCGATATCCGACAACATCGAATCCACTCAATAACTTCCTCCGGAGGAAGAGTACAGCTTTTTGGCTGGCTTGATTCTCGACAGCGCGAATCAAGCTCAGACTAAGCCAGTACCCGGCTCGAACATACAAAAACGTTCTCCCAATCTCTGGTGGGATAAAGAGTGCTCAGACGTGTACGCAGAGAAGGCCGCCGCGTTTAAGACCTTCCGGAACGACGGGTTACCTGTTACGCGACAGTACGCGACGTTAGACAAGCGAATGAAGAGTTTGATAAAAGCCAAGAAACGCGGATATTGGCGCCGGTTCATCGACGGATTAACGAGAGAAACATCGATGAGCACTCTTTGGGGAACGGCCCGGTGTATGCGAAACCGAAACAGTACTAATGAGAGCGTGGAATATTCAAACCGTTGGATATTCGATTTCGCCATGAAGGTTTGTCCGGATTCCGCCCCGGCACAGAAGATCTACCGCGCCACGTCCCGTCACGATAACGCGAACGAAACACCTTTTTCGATGGTGGAGTTCTCACTTGCTCTCTTGTCGTGTAACAATAAAGCTCCATAAAGCCAGACAGAATCAAATTCAACTTATTGAAGAATCTGCCAGACTCTGCCAAGAGACGCTTGTTGAACTTATTTAACAAGTTTCTTGAGGCTAACATTGTCCAGCACGATTGGAGACAAGTGAAGGTCATCGCCATGCAAAACCAGGAAAACCAGCCTCCGACCACAATTCGTATCGACCGATCGCAATGCTATCTTGTATCCGGAAGTTGTTCGAGAAAATGATCCTATCTCGCCTCGACAATTGGGTCGAAACAAATGGCTTACTGTCAGATACACAATTTGGCTTTCGCAAAGGCAAAGGGACGAACGATTGTCTTCCGTTGCTCTCAACCGAAATTCAAATGGCCTGTGCTAGTAAAGAGCAGATGGCATCAGTGTTCCTAGATATAAAGGGGGCTTTTGATTCAGTTTCTATCAACATTCTTTCAGAGAAGCTGCACCAGCATGGTCTTTCAGCGACTTTATACAACTTTTTACTAAACTTGTTGTCGGAAAAGCACATGCATTTTTCGCATGGTGACTTATCGACATCACGATTTAGCTACACGGGCCTTCCCCAGGGCTCATGTCTAAGCCCCCTGTTATACAATTTCTACGTCAACGACATTGATGAATGTCTTGACAATTCCTACACGTTAAGGCAGGTTGCAGACGATGGCGTGGTGTCTGTTCCGGGACCCAAAGCTGTATTGCTACAAGGACCATTACAGAATACCTTGGACAATTTGTCTGCATGGGCTATTAAGCTAAGTATCGAATTCTCCACGGAGAAAACTGAGCTAGTTGTATTTTCTAGGAAGCGTGAACCAGCACAACTACAGCTTCTATTAATGGGTCAAACTACCGCTCAGGTCTTCACAATAAAATATCTAGGAATCTGGTTCGACTCGAAAGGTACTTGGGGATGCCATATTCGGTATCTGAAACAGAAATGTCAACAAAGGATCAACTTTCTTCGTACAATAACCGGAACGTGGTGGGGTGCCCACCCAGGAGACCTAATTAGGTTGTATCAAACAACGATACTGTCGGTACTGGAATACGGATGCTTCTGCTTTCGATCCGCCGAGAACATATATTTCATCAAACTCGAAAGAATTCAGTATCGTTGTTTGCGTATCGTCTTAGGGTGCATGCAGTCGACCCATACGATGAGTCTCGAAGTCCTATCGGGCGTTCTCCCGCTGAAAAATCGATTTTGGGAACTCTCATATCGATTGCTCATTCGATCCGATATCTTGAACTCGTTGGTGATTGAAAATTTCGAAAGGCTTGTTGAGCTCAATTCTCAGACCCGTTTTATGTCCCTGTACTTTGACTACATGGCGCAAAATATTAATCCTTCTTCTTACAATCCCAACCGTGTGCATTTCATAAATACTTCTGAATCTACTGTTTTCTTCGACACATCCATGAAAGATGAGATTAATGGAATTCCGGACCACATACGCCCACAAGTGGTTCCAAATATTTTTTATAATAAATTCCGAGAAGTCGACTGTTCTAAGATGTTTTATACTGACGGATCAAACCTCGAAGGGTCCACTGGCTTCGGTATTTTTAATCAAAAGTTCACCGCCTCCTACAAACTCAGTGACCCCGCTTCAGTTTACGCCGCAGAACTAGCTGCTATTCAGTATACCCTTGGAGTCATTGGCACATTACCCGCAGACCATTACTTCATCGTCTCGGATAGTCTGAGTTCTATTGATGCTATTCGCTCGATGAAACATGGAAAGCTTTCCTCTTATTTTTTGGGGAAAATACGGAAGCTATTGAGTGCTTTATCTGACAAATCTTTCCAGATTACCTTGATGTGGGTCCCTTCTCATTGCTCCATTCCGGGCAATGAGAAGGCGGACTCCTTAGCTAAGGTGGTGCCCTTGAAGGTGACGTTTTTGAAAGACCAATTTGCTTCCACGAACTTTTCAGTATTACTCATCAGAGAACCCTCGAAAGTTGGCAAACCTCGTGGAGCAATGGGGTGCTAGGAAGGTGGCTACATTCGATAGTCCCTAAGGTATCGACAAAACCTTGGTTCAAGGGGATGGATGTGGGTCGTGACTACATTCGTGTGATGTCCTGACTCATGGCGAACTATTACACGCTGGATGCACATCTCCGACGTATTGGGCTCGTGGGGAGTGGTATCTGCGCTTGTGGCGACGGTTATCACGATATAGAGCACATTGTCTGGGCGTGCATCGTGTACAGTTCCGCCAGGTCTCGGCTAATGGATACCCTGCGGGCACGAGGAAGACCACCCAACGTCCCGGTTCGAGATGTTTTGGCAAGCCGCGATGTCCTCTATATGTCCCTTATATACACCTTCATAAAAACCATCAATATCCAACTTTAACTGCCCCTTTTTCCTTATCATTCTCAGAAGCGCTCTCTTCCACCTGTACCATACACCCACGATGGTTTGATGCGACTCCAAGGCGACACAAAACATCCCTGTCGAATGAACCAACAAACACGGGACCTAAAGCACAAACATCACACGCACAACTCGAAATGTAGCCGATCAACATCTGAGCCGCACTACGAAATCGTCTGGAGAAACCCCTGCCATCTTGAGAACGACCACCCGGCGTCTCAGTACATGATTCTTCCTGATGAAGGCCACCCTGATTCTGTAATCCATCCGTTGATCTCCCGAAGCCTGAAACTGAAATAATGTTCTCCCCCTGCCATCTTTGTCCACCCTACTTCCCCTGACTCTTATACACAGAAGTAAAACCCCTTACCACCCCCCCCCCCCAACAATATCTTCACGAAGCATTTAGCTCTTCTTGCCTTTTCTAGTTTTAACTATTATATTATACGATCTCGTTGAAAATGCCCAACTCTACTACCACATAAAATAACTCTAATTAATGTCCCCGCATCTTTAAAAAAAATAATCACGCCCTTTAATTATTTCTACTGTTAAGATAGTCGTAAAAATTTTCCCCCTTAGTTAAAAATTATTTGCTCCAATAATCTCATTGCTAAAAATGTCAAACCATATTGCCATAAAAACTAAATGACCCCCTAATCTTACGAAAATTATATTACCCCCTTGTGTATATGTATAGCTATAAATGCGCCTTAGTTTAATTTCAAAAATCAATATGTAATCGCCTAGTTTTAAGTAATTTAAAATGTAAAACAAAACAAAATTGGCACCTTTAAGATAACGCAAACCTGCCTTATCAAATAAACGAATTGAAAAAAAACTGCTCACCAAAAAAATGCATAACTTTCAACATTTGCTAAACATGTTTTTGCCTTTCTCATTCACTCTAAAACTCGTCAATCTAATCCCGACCCGGAGGGTCGAGTGTCAAGTGTCAATCGACTGAGTTCGTCGAGTCTGTTTCTCAGAGCTGGCTGGACCGATTTGCACAATGTTTTGATTGGACTTCCGGTTCCGGGGTTACGAGTTGAAGAGTGCAATCACACAGCAAATTCCTATATAAACTGAAGTGAAAAATTTTCAAAATCAAATTTGTATTTTTGATGCCAAATGATTTTAAAATGCATGAAACATTGAGATGTTTGACAAAAATTGACTTTTCTGGATTTTGGTACATTTTTGCCTTTCTCATATAGAAAGGTTATACAATCACTCTAAAAATCGTCAATTATACCGGCCCGGAGCGAATATGCAGTGAGGGGTTGCTACTTTAAAATTAAAACTAGTTTAAAATTTCTTAACAAGTTGAACATTTTCGGCAGCACCCGGATCTCCCGGATCTTTCTTCATGATCCGCCGCTGGTTTCAAGCGATGTTTCAGTATCACATAGTATCTCAAGATCGTGGCTGTCGATCCATTGTATGTATGTGCAAATCGTATTGAACATGTAATATTCTTTTCCACCATTGTATTGAACATAACCAGCCATGGAATCGTAGTCTGGACAAATGAGAAAAGCACAATTACACCACTAGGTGGATTAAAACAGGTTTTTATTTTGGGAAGTTGAGACGAAAACGTAATATGATTAATAACGAGGTTAACATTTTCCGAATGTAGAGAGAAATTTATGAAAAATGACGATTTCCATTCGACTCCAGCAGGTCCTGATCGATTTTGATGAGAATTTGATTTTTGTTGTATGACCAATTATATGTATAGGTCAAATGTTCAAAAACAGTAATTTAAGGTCAAGATAGCATCATTTTGAAACCGCCAATTTCAGAGGTTTAGTATCTTCGACGAGTTTTACAAACGTTAAACAGCGCATCATTTGGTAAAATAATTTTGACGGTATATCGTCTAAAAAGTATTTATGGTGAATTTTCTCCACTGTTAAAACGCTAGGTTTACTGTGGGAACCCAGTACAGATCGATTCCAATGCAGCACCTCGCAGTGGAACTCATCGGCGATCATCACCAAGCGCACCGTTCTGTCGGATGTCTCTCGACTTTTCGATCCACTCGGACTCGTAGGGCCCGTGATCATACAGGCCAAGATGTCCATTCAAGAATTGTGGAAACTTGACTGGTTGGAACGAACCACTCGCTGAAGGCATGCAGGATCACTAGCATGAATATCGTCGAAATTTGTCTGGTCTTGAGGGATTGGATCCGATACCATCGACAAACAGCTCCAGCTCCATGCATCTACGTGAGAAGTATCTCCAATAGCGGGTGCGTTGCTGTACACCTACTGGCATCGAAGTCCCGTGTCGTCCCTCTCGAGAACCTGAACGCTTGGAGCTTTCTTCAGTTTTACTCCTTTCCCACCTCTACGAAAGAGTGGACAGTAGCACACACATCACAGCCCCAGCTTTCTTTTGGACAGATTCGTTGATTGTTAAGTGCTGGTTAGCATCATCACTGTCGCGATGGAATGAATTCGTTGTGAACCGAGTTATAGAAATCCAGCATATAACAGCAGCATCTGGAATCACGTATCAGAAGTTGAAAATCCTGCCTATATAATTTCTCGCGGCATGACGCCAGCACAGCTGCAGTACCAATCGCTATGGTTTGGTGGACCTCACTGGCTGCTTCCGGAGCAAGATAACTGGCCGGGAACTCGGCAAACTTGCGAAGACAGCATTGACAGATCAGTACTAGAACAAAAGGGAGTCGTTGTCGCAGTTGTGAAATCCATTGCTTCCAGTGAGCTATTTAATCTTCCATCAACTTTCACTGGATTGGTGCGACTCACAGCATACATTTGTCGATTCCGGTTCAACGCTAAACCTGCAAATCTGAATTGTCGAAACCTCGGAAGTTTAACCGTCCAAGAACTCAACGGCGCAATACTGACACTTATCTCTTTGTCTCAGCGAGAATATTTCCCACAAGAGCTGGCGGATTTGACCAACAATCGTCCATTACGTGATTCATTGATCCTTTCGCTCGATCCTCAGCTAATTGAAGGCATACTCTGCGTTGGCGACCGGGTACGGCACGCACATCTGTCGACCAGTCGGAAACATCCGCTCATTTTGGATCGTCGTCACCCTCTAGAAAGGATAGTAATGGAGTACTATCATCATAAGCTGTTCTACGCGGGTCAACAGTTACTTATTATTTATTATTATTATTTATTAAGGCTTTAACCTCGAGGGTCATTCGCTATTTTGAAAATAGTATATATTTTAAAAATACAAATAATTTTTAAATTCAAAATAGATAAAAAAAATATATAAACAACCGAGTATCATTTCTGTCGGCTATCCTGGGCGCACTGCTTTCCGCTTCTTGTGTTTAGTTTCTTTCTTGGTGGTGAACGATGGTGTACCTTCTGCCGCTTGCTGATAATTCTGTCTGCCTTCCCCCTCGCTCGTGGTTGTGTCCATATCGTCATCGCTAGATCGGCTCTGATGGTCGCTGTTAGCCTTTTGCTGTTTTTTTTTGTGTTTTTGAGTTACGTTACGTCTTCGTTCTTGTTTATTTCTTCCCTGCGTACGTTAACTGATGTGTATGTAGTTAACACCTTGGGATGATTTGCCCTCGAAAGTCAAGTAAGACGGTATAGGTTGGTACAGCCGCATTCGCACCACCAGAACGCCGTTGAGTATGCCAGAGAAAAAGTTTCTCCATGTATCATTTGTGACGGATACCACTTCTCCATACTTCGACATGAATCTTTTAATGCAATCCGAACTAGTACGAGGTGCCAGACCATGAAGTTTTATTTCAGTTAGATCGAGATCCATATACACGGGGATCTTGGTTTTGACGTTTTCATATTCAACGTCATGTTGCATATTGTTCTATGCTTTCTGCCTCGACTAAGGAGTTGAACGTTATAAGAACTACTTGCCTCGTGTGGTGAAGCTGGACGTGTGAAACCTCGGTAAGATCAAGTTCCATTTTCACCTTGACCAACTGTTCCACCTCGCGCACTGAAGGTCTAAGACGAGTGTGCGAAAAATCAATCGCGATTGTGTTCTCCCGTAATGGGCGAAATTTATTTTGTGGTGCACTCATTTCACTCACAGTTAGGTGCAACGGAAATTTCCTGTGTCTATATATTACACGTACACGTTAGAGCGGCGCGGCGCGGGTAGTATATTTGTTTGTATGCTGTTCGCAAGCGGTGTGTTTTTTTGCTTCTGATCTGTACGAGATGAGGAAGCAGACTGACAACAGTTACTGATATCGGCAGTTCGAGAACGATTCTGGCCGACATTCGCCCGCGATTTAGCATGAAGCGTAATCCATAAGGTCGTCGCATGCTTTCGGGTGAAACCGAGAGTCCAGGATCAACTGATGGCGGATATACCGCCAGAAAGAGTCACACCATGCTTACCGTTTCGTCGTGTTGGAGTTGACTACTGTGGACCGTTTTTGGTAGGCTACCCGTATCACAAAATCGCCCAGTAACGTGCTTTGTAGTCATCTACGTTTGACTGGTCACCAAAGCAGTGCACCTGGAATTAGCAGCAGATTTGACAACCCAGGCCTTCTTGGCCACACTGAAACGTTTTTCATCACGGCGAGGCAAGCCAGACCTCACCATGTGCGACAATGCTCGAAATTTCGTCGGTGAAAACGGGAGCTTGACGAGCTTCGTAAATTTTTCAACATTCAGCAGTTTCAAGAACAGAGAAGCTTCAGAGGACAAAATAAACTTCAAATTCATACCAGCACGATCGCCGAAATTTGGCGGATTATGGGAGTCAGCATTAAAGTCGTTCAAAACCTTGTTCAAACGCAGTATCGGAACACGAAGTTTGCTTCACGACAAAATGCTTACCGTACTTGTGCAAATCGAAGCACGATTTTAATATTATTCGCCTGGATAGAGACACCCCCTATGGAGGAGTGCTTTTGGGGATCAAAAAGCGCTATTCCTTCTACAGAATTAACCTTCCCTCGATAACAGGTATTGAAGTTGTCGCTTGTCAAGTAACAACCAAAGACAAAGATCTTTGCATAGCTTCCATATATATTCCCCCCAACGCCGCGATTGGGCATTGCTGGCTACATGACATCATAGAATCCCTGCATGCACCGCAACTAGTTTTAGGCGACTTTAACTCTCACGGTACGGAATGGGGTTGCCTTTATGATGATAACCGTTCCTCCTTAATTCACAATATTTGCGACAACTTCAACATGACAATTCTAAACACGGGTGAAATGACACGGATTCCTCCTCCACCAGCGCGCCCAAGCGCATTAGATTTATCCCTTTGCTCGACCTCGCTACAGTTAGAATGCGCGTAGAAGGTAATCCCTGATCCCCACGGTAGCGACCATCTGCCGATCGTAGTATCAATCAATAACGGCTCAAGGCCATTGGAAACAATGAATATTTCGTATGACCTCACACGAAATATCGATTGGAAGAGCTATTCTGCCGCGATATCCGACAACATCGAATCCACTCAATAACTTCCTCCGGAGGAAGAGTACAGCTTTTTGGCTGGCTTGATTCTCGACAGCGCGAATCAAGCTCAGACTAAGCCAGTACCCGGCTCGAACATACAAAAACGTTCTCCCAATCTCTGGTGGGATAAAGAGTGCTCAGACGTGTACGCAGAGAAGGCCGTCGCGTTTAAGACCTTCCGGAACGACGGGTTACCTGTTACGCGACAGTACGCGACGTTAGACAAGCGAATGAAGAGTTTGATGAAAGCCAAGAAACGCGGTTATTGGCGCCGGTTCATCGACGGATTAACGAGAGAAACATCGATGAGCACTCTTTGGGGAACGGCCCGGTGTATGCGAAACCGAAACAGTACTAATGAGAGCGTGGAATATTCAAACCGTTGGATATTCGATTTCGCCATGAAGGTTTGTCCGGATTCCGCCCCGGCACAGAAGATCTACCGCGCCACGTCCCGTCACGATAACGCGAACGAAACACCTTTTTCGATGATGGAGTTCTCACTTGCTCTCTTGTCGTGTAACAATAAAGCTCCATAAAGCCAGACAGAATCAAATTCAACTTATTGAAGAATCTGCCAGACTCTGCCAAGAGACGCTTGTTGAACTTATTTAACAAGTTTCTTGAGGCTAACATTGTCCAGCACGATTGGAGACAAGTGAAGGTCATCGCCATGCAAAACCAGGAAAACCAGCCTCCGACCACAATTCGTATCGACCGATCGCAATGCTATCTTGTATCCGGAAGTTGTTCGAGAAAATGATCCTATCTCGCCTCGACAATTGGGTCGAAACAAATGGCTTACTGTCAGATACACAATTTGGCTTTCGCAAAGGCAAAGGGACGAACGATTGTCTTCCGTTGCTCTCAACCGAAATTCAAATGGCCTGTGCTAGTAAAGAGCAGATGGCATCAGTGTTCCTAGATATAAAGGGGGCTTTTGATTCAGTTTCTATCAACATTCTTTCAGAGAAGCTGCACCAGCATGGTCTTTCAGCGACTTTATACAACTTTTTACTAAACTTGTTGTCGGAAAAGCACATGCATTTTTCGCATGGTGACTTATCGACATCACGATTTAGCTACACGGGCCTTCCCCAGGGCTCATGTCTAAGCCCCCTGTTATACAATTTCTACGTCAACGACATTGATGAATGTCTTGACAATTCCTACACGTTAAGGCAAGTTGCAGACGATGGCGTGGTGTCTGTTCCGGGACCCAAAGCTGTATTGCTACAAGGACCATTACAGAATACCTTGGACAATTTGTCTGCATGGGCTATTAAGCTAAGTATCGAATTCTCCACGGAGAAAACTGAGCTAGTTGTATTTTCTAGGAAGCGTGAACCTGCACAACTACAGCTTCTATTAATGGGTCAAACTACCGCTCAGGTCTTCACAATAAAATATCTAGGAATCTGGTTCGACTCGAAAGGTACTTGGGGATGCCATATTCGGTATCTGAAACAGAAATGTCAACAAAGGATCAACTTTCTTCGTACAATAACCGGAACGTGGTGGGGTGCCCACCCAGGAGACCTAATTAGGTTGTATCAAACAACGATACTGTCGGTACTGGAATACGGATGCTTCTGCTTTCGATCCGCCGAGAACATATATTTCATCAAACTCGAAAGAATTCAGTATCGTTGTTTGCGTATCGTCTTAGGGTGCATGCAGTCGACCCATACGATGAGTCTCGAAGTCCTATCGGGCGTTCTCCCGCTGAAAAATCGATTTTGGGAACTCTCATATCGATTGCTCATTCGATCCGATATCTTGAACTCGTTGGTGATTGAAAATTTCGAAAGGCTTGTTGAGCTCAATTCTCAGACCCGTTTTATGTCCCTGTACTTTGACTACATGGCGCAAAATATTAATCCTTCTTCTTACAATCCCAACCGTGTGCATTTCATAAATACTTCTGAATCTACTGTTTTCTTCGACACATCCATGAAAGATGAGATTAATGGAATTCCGGACCACATACGCCCACAAGTGGTTCCAAATATTTTTTATAATAAATTCCGAGAAGTCGACTGTTCTAAGATGTTTTATACTGACGGATCAAACCTCGAAGGGTCCACTGGCTTCGGTATTTTTAATCAAAAGTTCACCGCCTCCTACAAACTCAGTGACCCCGCTTCAGTTTACGCCGCAGAACTAGCTGCTATTCAGTATACCCTTGGAGTCATTGGCACATTACCCGCAGACCATTACTTCATCGTCTCGGATAGTCTGAGTTCTATTGATGCTATTCGCTCGATGAAACATGGAAAGCTTTCCTCTTATTTTTTGGGGAAAATACGGAAGCTATTGAGTGCTTTATCTGACAAATCTTTCCAGATTACCTTGATGTGGGTCCCTTCTCATTGCTCCATTCCGGGCAATGAGAAGGCGGACTCCTTAGCTAAGGTGGTGCCCTTGAAGGTGACGTTTTTGAAAGACCAATTTGCTTCCACGAATTTTTCAGTATTACTCATCAGAGAACCCTCGAAAGTTGGCAAACCTCGTGGAGCAATGGGGTGCTAGGAAGGTGGCTACATTCGATAGTCCCTAAGGTATCGACAAAACCTTGGTTCAAGGGGATGGATGTGGGTCGTGACTACATTCGTGTGATGTCCTGACTCATGGCGAACTATTACACGCTGGATGCACATCTCCGACGTATTGGGCTCGTGGGGAGTGGTATCTGCGCTTGTGGCGACGGTTATCACGATATAGAGCACATTGTCTGGGCGTGCATCGTGTACAGTTCCGCCAGGTCTCGGCTAATGGATACCCTGCGGGCACGAGGAAGACCACCCAACGTCCCGGTTCGAGATGTTTTGGCAAGCCGCGATGTCCTCTATATGTCCCTTATATACACCTTCATAAAAACCATCAATATCCAACTTTAACTGCCCCTTTTTCCTTATCATTCTCAGAAGCGCTCTCTTCCACCTGTACCATACACCCACGATGGTTTGATGCGACTCCAAGGCGACACAAAACATCCCTGTCGAATGAACCAACAAACACGGGACCTAAAGCACAAACATCACACGCACAACTCGAAATGTAGCCGATCAACATCTGAGCCGCACTACGAAATCGTCTGGAGAAACCCCTGCCATCTTGAGAACGACCACCCGGCGTCTCAGTACATGATTCTTCCTGATGAAGGCCACCCTGATTCTGTAATCCATCCGTTGATCTCCCGAAGCCTGAAACTGAAATAATGTTCTCCCCCTGCCATCTTTGTCCACCCTACTTCCCCTGACTCTTATACACAGAAGTAAAACCCCTTACCACCCCCCCCCCCCAACAATATCTTCACGAAGCATTTAGCTCTTCTTGCCTTTTCTAGTTTTAACTATTATATTATACGATCTCGTTGAAAATGCCCAACTCTACTACCACATAAAATAACTCTAATTAATGTCCCCGCATCTTTAAAAAAAATAATCACGCCCTTTAATTATTTCTACTGTTAAGATAGTCGTAAAAATTTTCCCCCTTAGTTAAAAATTATTTGCTCCAATAATCTCATTGCTAAAAATGTCAAACCATATTGCCATAAAAACTAAATGACCCCCTAATCTTACGAAAATTATATTACCCCCTTGTGTATATGTATAGCTATAAATGCGCCTTAGTTTAATTTCAAAAATCAATATGTAATCGCCTAGTTTTAAGTAATTTAAAATGTAAAACAAAACAAAATTGGCACCTTTAAGATAACGCAAACCTGCCTTATCAAATAAACGAATTGAAAAAAAACTGCTCACCAAAAAAATGCATAACTTTCAACATTTGCTAAACATGTTTTTGCCTTTCTCATTCACTCTAAAACTCGTCAATCTAATCCCGACCCGGAGGGTCGAGTGTCAAGTGTCAATCGACTGAGTTCGTCGAGTCTGTTTCTCAGAGCTGGCTGGACCGATTTGCACAATGTTTTGATTGGACTTCCGGTTCCGGGGTTACGAGTTGAAGAGTGCAATCACACAGCAAATTCCTATATAAACTGAAGTGAAAAATTTTCAAAATCAAATTTGTATTTTTGATGCCAAATGATTTTAAAATGCATGAAACATTGAGATGTTTGACAAAAATTGACTTTTCTGGATTTTGGTACATTTTTGCCTTTCTCATATAGAAAGGTTATACAATCACTCTAAAAATCGTCAATTATACCGGCCCGGAGCGAATATGCAGTGAGGGGTTGCTACTTTAAAATTAAAACTAGTTTAAAATTTCTTAACAAGTTGAACATTTTCGGCAGCACCCGGATCTCCCGGATCTTTCTTCATGATCCGCCGCTGGTTTCAAGCGATGTTTCAGTATCACATAGTATCTCAAGATCGTGGCTGTCGATCCATTGTATGTATGTGCAAATCGTATTGAACATGTAATATTCTTTTCCATTATTGTATTGAACATAACCAGCCATGGAATCGTAGTCTGGACAAATGAGAAAAGCACAATTACACCACTAGGTGGATTAAAACAGGTTTTTATTTTGGGAAGTTGAGACGAAAACGTAATATGATTAATAACGAGGTTAACATTTTCCGAATGTAGAGAGAAATTTATGAAAAATGACGATTTCCATTCGACTCCAGCAGGTCCTGATCGATTTTGATGAGAATTTGATTTTTGTTGTATGACCAATTATATGTATAGGTCAAATGTTCAAAAACAGTAATTTAAGGTCAAGATAGCATCATTTTGAAACCGCCAATTTCAGAGGTTTAGTATCTTCGATGAGTTTTACAAACGTTAAACAGCGCATCATTTGGTAAAATAATTTTGACGGTATATCGTCTAAAAAGTATTTATGGTGAATTTTCTCAGGTTTATATTTATGACTACAAATTCTCAACAAATTCGCCAAAGACACGAACTCTGTTATTATTTTCTGAAAAATTAATTCTGCATAATTTCAAAACTTCAAAAACTACGGTTTCGGAATTATGCCGTTTGGACAGTAAGATCGATTTTCATCAAACCGAATTTCTGGCTACGCCACAAACTTCAAGTAAGTAGACACAAAGTCGTTCTACACTCGTTCACAAGAAACTTCTTCGAATGCTGAATATCTATTATAACATTTTGAAACCCCGATTTTATCAGCCAAATATGAACATATGTTTGATGGGCTCCAGCAGACAAAAAAGACTGAATTCGAGTAAATCCTTTCTTGAGCATGTTTTACTTATCATGAAGATGGAAATACGCAAAAATAAAAAGTTCATCATAATCAGAAATAGTTATCACACTACATCATGGGACGGGAAGAATATTTTAACAGCTTCAGTTTATTATAAAGAAAACAATTGCCCGATTTAGTCAATGTCCCCATTTTATCAGCCTAAAATACACCACGAGACTGATAAAAATGGATCTTTATTGTATGTATTATTCACTGTGTTTCACATTAATAGGTACATTTCTTTTTTGGGGATTTTTTTATTACATCGAACTACAACAATTTTTAGGTAGTTTTCAAGGGGTTATTTTATAGACTTCTTCCAAAATTTGGCGAACCTATTCCAATTCGTATACCAATTAATTGGTATACTTAAGAGTTGTTGCAGATAGAGAAAATACTGAAATTTTCAGCTTTTTTCTTACACAATATTACGAAAGCTTATTAAACATTTTTTTCCAATAAGTTTGTGAAAATTACAAACTATTTGAAATTTTTTAATAGTTTTATTTTTTATTTAACCGTGATTTTTTAATAAAAAGAGACCATCACTTCACTACGTAGTCTATTTTTCATGGCTTGCGTTGAGCACGATCTCCCGAATAGCTGAACTGAAAATTATGGAATAGAAATTAATTTTTAGTATTCTTTACAGATTTAACTCGCCGCGCAGATAGCTCTGAATTAGACCCGCTGGTGCCCCAAGACGATTTCGCTAGATTTTCAGAGCACTGCACACCCAGTGCATTAACGCAAGTGACGGAAGGTTATCGAAAAGTTTCGTGAAAATGAAAATTCCAGTAATGATAATGATTTTCCCAAACGGTTCGTTTTCGAGAGGTTTTTATTTTTTCATTGGCATTAGGATTAGCGATAATAATTTAAATCAAGGATACTACTGGGAAGTCACCTTTAGAAAAAGTCGATGTCGAAGTAAAATTTGGAACTATGCACGCATGCACTTCAGAGATAGCGTGATATCAGGAGTTGCGATTTCATTTCAACGCTTTTTTGTGAAAAGGGCGATACTTACAAATGAAAACATAAGGCTTTTTTCATACATGCGAATGAAGGCTTTGAAACGCAACAAATTTACCTAAAAAATTGGATTCTACGATATTGCTTTCTTAAACTACAGCAAAAAATACAACGGGCGAAACTGTATTTTTGTTTGTTTATTTAAAGTTTCGCCCTCCGCGCTCCATGCAAACAAACAGAGCGATACGATTTTTGCTAGCAGTTTAGAGGCGAAACTGTTTTTTAGTATTTTTTAGGATTATCAGCTGTAAATAGTAACAATGATCGCTATTGAAAAAACTCCTTATTTTTGGTCTCAAACCTTGGCATTTAGGGTGGTTCAACATGATGTTTTTAATAGGGCATGTCATGTTATTGTAGTTTAGTATTGTTTGCCACCACAGTATGCTCACCATTTTCAAATTATTCAACTACCGAAAATCAGCGATCTGTGAGAAATGTGTTCGTGTTCTCCGACCATGATATGGTCGACATAATCGGCCAACTGACTACACTATTCGCCATACAATCAAGGAGTAAAAATTGCAGTTCTCGTTATTGGATGATTGGATGACATTCCCAAGCATTGGAAACCAACATTACTCGACTAATTAACCAGATACCACTTGAAATACTCGAATCCGTCAACAAAAATTGGACTAGCCGAATGGGTAATCAAGCGCCAACATGGTTAACATTTAAAAGAAATTGTTTTGAAACAATAAATGGCAAAAAATATTCTTTCGATTGTCAAATAAACATTTCGCGAATTACTCCATTTTTCAATTTTTTGCGAGATCAGAAAAACGTCATGATGAATCACCCTGTATTAAATTATTCAGATCAATTCCAAGAGAATCAATTTGAATTGTCAATTTCAAATATTTCCAGCGATTGTTTTTGTTAATGCATACTCTCTGCGACTCATTCCAACCAAAAGTTCTTTTACTCAGAAGTAACCAAAATTTGTTGGATAATTCGATATGAGGTTTGGCCAAAGTGGTTATCTTCGTTCAATATTGGCACTACACCATTCCAATTTGTCTCGATCAAGATTCAACGTACCAGTTCAACTACTGGAAAATAAGCCAGAATCCCGACTTTTTCAGAATTCTGGCTCAAGTGACAACTGATTCAGGCTCCAATTCCGAATAGATTTGGTAGGGATGTCCTTAATTTGCTCTCAGTCCATTTGGTAACCCTAGTCATGCTGCTTCTTTAGTTAATATTTTTTCTCAGCGAATTTTTATATACTTACAATGTTCCACGAATGTGTTCAGTTGAAGAGTACCTTTAGAAATATATAGTGTTCACATGAATTGATTGAGGAGGTGATTTTTTAAGAATTTATTTGCTGCCTTTATGTTCGCGAATATCTGATTTCTTCGTTGCTTCTCGCCCTCAATAATTGCCCTTCCGAATGGATTTCATTTCTCCTAAATGTAACATTAATCTGCGGTATCCGATATTGTAGCGGAACATTGAACCATGCGGTTTCATCGTTTTCTGGTGCATACATAGATTTTACATTTTCTGGTGTACACATAGATTTTACATTTTCAAAAAATTATATCTCCGAAACCTCTAGATTTGACTCAAAAATATATTTGGAGATGTTGTGTAGAATTGAATGTTCTTTCAAATAAAAATATAAAAGTATGTAATTTTTAAGACCCCTCGCAGTGAAAATGAAGAAAAATCATTTAATACGTATTTTGTTCGTACAAAACTCAATATTTTTTAAAGTTAATATTTTTTTTCTTGAAACTGCTCTTAAATACCTTTCATTTGCCCTATAACCATTGAAAATAACTACGCTTTATTTCACCCTAAGGAGAAAAAAGCCGGCGCTAATCTATTCCGACAAAAAGTTAATGTCAGTTTCTTATGAGACGACGTCGAAACGCACCCATGTTATAAGTAAATATTTGTACCCTTCAAGTTTTCGTCCTAATGAGAAATTTTAATGCTTACACAATTTTTTTCTCCTTAGGGTAAAATATAGCATAGTGCTTTCGCATAGGCCTGCTAAGCCAAGACAAGTTTCGGCTTCACTTGTGTCTTATCGGCATGGAAGTGCAATGAAAAACAAAGCCAAATAGATCATATTATAGTCCCCCGATTGAAAGATTACAGGATAAGATATATAAAAGGGAAATGGACTACATTAAAAACAGACCACAAGTTAATAATAACAGAAATAAAAATGAACGGAACTAACACTTGTTTTTGGGGGGTTGTGCCAACGTAAGGACTCGATTCACACTCACAAAAACGCGACGCGAGACAGGACACAACACTTATTGTCCTTACTAACTTTAAAAAAGGATTAAAAATTACCTTTTTGTCGACCGGTTTCGGGCTCGATGTTGCCCATCTACAGGACGATGTCCGACCCACGGACATCGTCCTGTAGATGGGCAACATCGAGCCCGAAACCGGTCGACAAAAAGGTAATTTTTAATCCTTTTTTAAAGTTAGTAAGGACAATAAGTGTTGTGTCCTGTCTCGCGTCGCGTTTTTGTGAGTGTGAACGGAACTAAATGGAATAAAAAAGTAAAAGAAGTGACAAAAAGGATAAACGTGGAGCTACTTAGAAATCCAGAAATCAGGAAGAAGTACCAGGATTGCTTAACTAAATTAACACCAACAGATAATGAGGGTAATAAATCAATTGACGAATGCTATAACGAACTAGCAATTAGACTCAGAAAGGCCGCGTCGAAAACATTGAGAATATCAATATTGCCAAACACCCCCAAAAGAAAAAGAGCTCGCAACCGATTAAATAAAGCACTAAAACAAACTAAAAAACGGCCTTTTATGCAAAATTATAGATACAAGGTGGAAACTTGTAGGCAAGAGTTTATCCAAGCTATCAAAGAGCATAAAGAGAAGGAAGTTAGGAGTTTTTTTAAAAATCTTAATGATTTCGATGTAGGTGTTAGGATCAGGAAGACTTACAAGTATCTGAAAGAATTCACAAAACAAAAAAAAAGTAGCAAAACGGTGATCAGCAATAAAGTTTGGGAAGATATGTTAAAGGAAAGCCAGGGGCCAAATATCGAAAAGTGTAGAGATCAAGACTACACGCCATTACCAAACCCACCAACGGAGGATGAGATAAAGGAGATTATCAGAGCTTCTTGTAATGGCAAATCCCCAGGCCCAGATAGAGTATACGCAGAATATATAAAATATGCAGACGAAGGATCAATTGAAACACTAACCCGGATCATAAAAGAAGTGTACATCTCCAATAAAATGCCAGAGGAATGGAAGAAATCAATACAGGTCCCAATCCCGAAGAAATCAAATGCTACGGAAGCAGAACATTTCAGGAGAATTTCCCTGTGCAATGTGGCATACAAAATATATGCCCGGTGGTTAACTAAACAATTACGAACATTTGCAGGTGATCCAGGACTACATCAGGCGGCATTTACATCTCATAGATCCACAGACGACCATATTTTTATTGCAAGAAGGATAATGGAAGAACATTGGAATTCAGGAGATAAGTTATATATACTAGCATTAGATATAAAAAAAGCATTTGATACAGTCAGCTTACAGAGCCTAACAGACATCTTAGTTAGACTAAAGGTACCAACGAGACTAGTCGATAGGATAATAACTTGCGTCCATGGGGAAATAACAAGGATCAGATGGCAAAACCAGTTGTCGTCTGAAGCTAAACGCGGAAAAGGCATCAAACAAGGATGTCCGATATCGCCCATAATTTTTAATTTAATAATGCAAGATGTGTTAAAAAAAGTTGAAGAAGACATCCCAGGCGTTAGATTATTGGATGTAGGCTATCTATTACTCCCATTGATTCTAGCTTTTGCAGATGATATTTTAATAATCTGTAGAAGTAAAAAACAACTGGAAGAAATATTGAAGACGCTAGAGGAAAGATTGTCAAATGTAGGACTTATGATAAACTGTGAGAAGAGTCAAGCCATGATTAGATATCCCAACACCGATGCAAAAACCCCAGAAGAGATAGTTTTAAACGGGAAAACATTTAAGGTCAGCGAAAGTATAAAATATTTAGGAATATGCCTAACTGCTTCACTGAACAGAAAACTTACCAATAGACAAAGATGTAGAAACGCGCTTAAAGCATCTAGGCTTATCATTGATTTTTGTAAAAAATTTAACCCTTCTTGGGAATTAGGAAAATTAATGTATAATACAGTAATAGCTCCATCTGTTCTATATGGTACTAAAGCAACAGTTTTGACGAAGAGAAACAGGATAACAATGAGTGAATACGAAAAAATTATTTTAAGAAACATATTCAGCCAGTGCAAGAAGCCCCCAGGTCTTATATTTAATGCGAGCAGGATATTAGAGGGAAAAACAATAAATAGGAGAGCTAGAGTAGGTAGAATAAATTACTATGGACACATTCTTCGTAGAGAAAATCATCATCCATTACGCAAGGCGCTGAAACTGAAATGTAAAAAAAAGAAGGAAGGAAGACCAAGCTTAACATGGACAGATGCACTCAAAGAAGATTTGGAAAAATATCAAAACTTCAGCGAACAACAATGGAAAGAAATGACAAAATGCAAAGATAAACTAAAAAGAAAGGCAGAAGAAATATATGATAACACTAATAGTGAAATTTCGGAAGGAGAATCATCACAAGAAGAAACGAAAGGAAGCAGATATAGGCACTGGAGAAATAAGACAAAAAATCAAAGAAAATGAAAAAAGAAGTAATAGCAATAGAGGATGGAGACGGTCACAGGGTGCGAGATACGTTCCGGTTGGAAATACGCTAGTTTTTGACAAATAAGTACGAAACAAATCAGCACATACAAGACAACCGTTCTCATCGATCTTACATCAGCTTACACCACCAATAGTACGCAACAAAAGAAAGACACCATGCTGTATACGAAATAGTGCAGCAATAGAGATAGGAATAGCGAAAGTATCCCAAGAGCAGATCGGAAACGGAATACCCAAATGAAAATGTGCCAAGGACAAGATATACGAAAGGAATAAGCCATGGAATTTAAATAATGGGAAACACAGGAAAAGTAGTTAACTGGAAAGATGTGAACAAATCAAAAGGTAAGTAAGAGGCGAGAGTGAGGTATGTAGAACAGAATTAATTATAATACTAGAGAAACAAAAGATGACCTATTCGATCGAAGAAAGGCGACAATATGAATGGATTATACATTTTAAAAGAACCCAATATTATATTTACATAACACGTTCGACCAACGAGTAAATCGCAGTCAATATCGACAAATCGCAGTCAAAACAATCGGTTAAATTTGCTCTCTGGTAAATGGTTTTATGGTGAGTAACTAAACAGCACTTCACGTCTCGAACTTATATTCCAATATATCATATTACTAAGTAAGTGTAATGATATATTCGTTACTAAATACCACATTAATTCATTGTATATAATAAACATATCATCCCACAGGTATTTAACAACTGAAAACATTTAAGTAATCATTACTACAGGGTTGCGAATAATGATTTAGCACGAGAGGGCCTAAAGCGGAGCAACCTTAACGGATAGCAAGAGGGTATTACTAGGAAAAAATGGTTCAAAAATTGAAATATTATTGCATGACACAAAGCGATAATTATAGGATATTAATACCAGCAAATTATTCGAAGTTACGTAATTTATTACAAATGCCCTGTCCAGAGTCGCGTCGAGCTTTAGGTAATAACAGGGGTGCGAGGAAGATCTCAAATGCATGTAAGTGACAAGGAATACATTCATGTAGGTACAATAAAAACACCATGTATAATTTGGTGAGTAAAATTATCATGCCCAGTGCAGATTACAGGTATATTGTAGCATTTTCAGCACCATAGGAAAACTTAAGGAATTGTTTTTCTTCTTGCCCATTTCGAAGTGATTCCTCCGTATTCTCTTTTTTTTCTTTCTTTTTCTTTTCCTTTTTTTGTTTCAAAATATAGGAAACAATACTGTGCTCAGCACCAAAGATGACGTCGACTGAACATGGAGAAATTTATTTATTACAGCCACATGGTATCTGCTATATATGGATAAAGGTAAATGATCAATTACATCAAATTCCTCCACATAATATGTAATAAATTTCATATAACGAAAGGGGATTGGGAGGGACCATCAGGGCACCTGATCGATGCGATTTGGACAGGGAGAGTAGAGTCGCTAGCTCCCTGTTACTAACATTTCGTGGACATTGGGCGGGCTCTTCTCCCCACCTATTGGGGTTACCTTTCACATCAACGGCTTGCATTGCGACTTATTCATATGATCTTGTTATTGGAAGGAGATTCTTGAACATCCCCATGATACGTGCAAGCGAAATTGCTTACCGGTCGCCCAACTCCTTTTTGGCCCTTCGTACAATGACATGTTGATTATAATAAGTGGGTAATACTTGATCAAGTTGAAGTGTAAGGACTACCCAGTGCTATGGAGGGTGCTCCTGCTACAATAGGTGGCAGTAACATATCATCATCATATCATCATCATCACTTGTGTCTTATCGGCATAAACAGAACTTCTGCTCGGACGGGACATCACGTTTGACCAGTCGTTCGATTGAAACACAAAGTGTGTTTTAGTGTTAGGGATTTGCGTCAAGCCGGCGCTAATCTATTCTGACAAAAAGTTAGTGTCGGTTTCTGATGAGACGAAGTCGAAACGCACACATGTAACATTGAAAATCGGTTCAGCGGTTCAAGAGTTAAAAATTGCACTTTTGAAAAATCACGATTTTTTTAACCTCTCCAACGTGGAAAGGGCCACCTTAATAATGAAATAAAAAAATATGTAGGTTGTTGAGCCCATTTACGCTATGTTTCTATTATCACCTTACGCATTTGAAACCGTTGGTTAGAGCAGTGTCTGCCATCTTTGTTTAACGCATTCAGTCAAATGATAGCGCAACAATAGAAGCACTCGATTAGAGTTTTCGTTGCGCTGAAACACAAGATTTTCACTGTTTTCAGTTCATTTGTGTTATTATATTGACTCTTTACAACGAAATAAAGCTATTGATATCAATTTTTACGCATTCCATTGATTGTAGGCCGAGAAATTAATGAATTAGTGAGGCACCCTGCTTAGTTTGGAGAAAATAGGCTCTATATAGTTTTCTCAGGAATTGATTGATGAGGTGATTTTTTAAGAATTTATTTTCAATTTTACCCGATTTTCCATACTAATTTCCATATAAACTTTGAAATTTTTGGAGGGTCCGTAGACACATCCGATCGGTACCAAAATTTGCACAATTACTAAGGGCCATAAAAGGAATCAGTAGAGCCTGGTGGAGCTAAAAGTCAAAAATTGAACCAGTCTACTGTGCACTTTGTACTCTGTATTCTACCCATGATCGCATAGTTGTCCCGTTTTCTATGGGATTCCCTATCATTATGGGACTGATATGCGATCATGGGTAGTATTGTGCTACAGAAAAAGCATTTCAATTTGTCTGAGAACGATTCAGCCGAAAAGGCAGCTTTTGTTTCGCGTCATTTCAACGCAATACCGCGCTTCATTGCATTTTTACGCGGAATTCGTTCCATACTAATACAGTATGTCCCACATTTATACGTTCATCCTGTTTTTTTCAGAATAACTTTTTTTTCGTTTGAACAAACTGCACCAAATTTTCAGCGCTTGTTTTAAAACTTAATCAACGATGTTTCTCTAAATTTCGAAGCCCTGGTGCGTTTTTTCGTTTGCGATGGGAGTTTAAGTGAAAAAAGTGGTATCCCGCATTTATACGTTCACCCTACTATTTTTTGATAACTTTTTTTTCTGTTCACACAAACTGCTCCAGATTTTCAGTGTTTATTTTAAAGCCTAATCAACGATTTTTCTCGAAATTTGGAAACCCTACTGCATCTTATTCGTTTGTTATAGCAATTTAAGTGAAAAATGTGTCCCTTATTTATCCGTTCACCCTATTTTCTCAGATAACCTTTTTTCAGTCAAACGTACTGCGCCAAATTTTCTAAGTTTATTTTAAAGCTTAATTTACGAAGTTTCTCAAAATTTGGAAGCTTTGGTGCATTTTGTTCGTTTGTTATGGCAGTTTGAAGTGAAAAAAATTGTTCCTGAATTTATACTTTCACTAAGAAAAAATATAGGTTTTGATTTGTATATTGTCTTCAACTAAAATATTACATCGCACAGACTAAATATCTATAATCTAACTATAAACTAACTATTTTTAAATTGAATTATTGTTTGCTTATACTAAAATCAAAGAGATGATAAACATTGTTGAAAAGCTGGCAACAAACATCTAGTGGATTATTCTGGCCGTATAGCGTGCGATGTGTTGAGCGCCGGAAAAAATCATTTCTCCGGAAAGACCTTCCCAGAACGAATCAACCTTTGCTAGCAGCGCAGGGGAATCTATGTTGTCTGTAAGCAAGTCGAAAATGAAGAGTCGTTGCAGAAAAATTTGCCTATTTCGCAGCGTAAGGAGATTGATGAGAGCGCAGCGATCTTCGTTTGGAGGTAGCAGTAATCGATTTTGCCAGGGCAGCCGACGCAGGGCAAACCTGATGAAATTCTTCTGTACCCGTTCGAGACGATTAATGTGGACGATGTGATACGGGGCTTAGTATGGTGAAAATATGCTCTTAACCGTATCATATATTTTTCGCTAAGGAACGATTCTACCAAATATTGCAGAATTCTCAGAGATCGTATAACTTTTTTCATGGAATTGCTGTATATATATATATATATATATATATATATATATATATATATATATATATATATATATATATATATATATATATATATATATATATATATATATATATATATATATATATATATATATATATATATATATATATATATATATATATATATATATATATATATATATATATATATATATATATATATATATATATATATATATATATATATATATATATATATATATGTGTGTGTGTGTGTGTGTATGTATATTGGAGAAAAAATTGTTCTACACATACCTTCAAATTTCAATTATTTGACATGATACACTAACCTTTTCTTGTTTTCATGTGATTGGGTTATTGAACTTGAGTTTTGCCTTTCTCAATAGAAAAATATTGCAATTGCTCTACAAACCGACTTTTCAACGGAGGCCCGGAGGGCCGAGTGACATATACCATTCGATTCAGTTCGTCGAGCTCGGCAAATGTTTGTGTGTGTATGTATGTGTGTGTCCCAAGTAGCAATTCGCAACTAGTTTTATTTGTCTAAGTCCGAACTATGTTGCAAGGAAAGAACAATAAAGTTATTTTTGTTGCACTGGTTGAACATAGATAACATCAAGGTTATTTCATAACACCTTTTATCACCAAATAGTCATTTATGTTGCCAGCTAGAACATGTTCATTAATGTTCCGAACTGGTTGCTGATGTTGCATTGTTTGTTGAAAATTAGTTGCGATTTTGATTTTGTGATATGTATTATGACAATTTCACAGTTGTCAAATACCAAAATTCTTACTAAAAACGTTTCAGTTTACAAAGTGGTATTCATGTTATACGTATGTATCCGTCACATATCATCATTACGTCTTTCAGCACAAACTCACACGTATGAACAAAATGCTTTCACAACACTGAATCAACAAGCTCAAAACAAATGCTTAGCAAAACGAAAAATAAGTTGTATTTTTGTTGCCATTACATTGCGAAAATTCACCGATGACACTTCATGCGCTCCACTTGATATTATAGAGGCACTGAACTGTACGGTGGCGCCAACTATAATATTTGAAAATAATTTCGGAACTAATAACAAGAAGGATGGTAGATAGTTCGGAACGAGCAGTATGAATTTGAGACAAATCGTTTAGTTAAAGTACCTTCCGAAAACAATAGCAACTTATTAAGCAAATTCCCTGTTTAATCTGTGAAGCGTCTTATGGATTTTGTTATAAATAACTTATGCTAACTGACATTTGGTCTAAGAATGCAAGAATTTCTCAAGAACGCCAATTGAAAAGATACCGTTTACAAACCTCCTAGACAAAATTCCGGCATTTTTAGACCCAAATTAATGATCAGATGCGAACTCAGTTTATCAAATAATCCAATTGGAAAAATGTTGAAAGCAGCAGCATTACAGCAATCAAATACTATCAGTTCCTCTTTATTGGAAAACATTAAAGTTTTCTTTTTCATATTGTAATCGCGCCCAATTTCAGTTCCTATAATAATTGAGTTCTTATTCCTATCCATTGATTTTTATATGAAACGCAAGTATAAATACATTTGATTTACCGTTTGTTTCAAATAGCTCCAATTTTAGTGGATATTGATTATGTTTTTTTTTTGTAATAATGTTTCCCTGCGCTTCTTTTAGGAGTATGACCCAATAGTTGAACTATTGGTATTAATGCTACCTTGGCGGTAAAAGAATAATTTCCTTTTAAAATTTCTCATTAAAGTCATACATGTCACATGTTTATATTTTTACCGATACACCGAACATGTTATAGTTGGCGCCACCGTACAGTTCGACGCCTGTATAATATGAAGTGTAGCGCATGAAGTGGCCACAGGGAATTTTCTCAACGTAATGGAAACAAAAATACAACTTAATTTTTGTTTTGCTGAACTTTAGTTATGAATTGGTCAATTCAGTGTTGCGAATGCCTTTCATTAATACATATGAGTTTGTGATTCAAGGTATAATGACGATATGTGCCTGATACGTATGCATGACAAGAATACGACTTTGTAACTAGAACGTTTCAGCAAGAATAGTATAGTACAGGGTCATATTAAGGAAAGGCATATTTTGATGCAAACTGAAAATTACTCAATGGAGACAAACCGTATGCTGGAAAATGGTTGTTCACAAATTAAAAGCTTTGCTCATTAATAAAAATAAGTTCGGAAAGCATATTGTTTCGTATTCACCAAAATCACATCCTTAATTTGGCCCTGGATGGGTTGAAAGCCATACTGCTTATATGCTCCATTTTCTAATATATTGGAAATAAAACCTCAACCGGCTCGCGAACCTTAATAAATGTTTACACCCAAAACGCGAACCGCATGAATTACATGCGAATAAGCATGATTCTAATGAGAATTTTGCATTGTAACTGGTATAATGCATATAAAGCGATATTGGTCCGGGACAAAAATGCATTAAGGCGATTACACCCCAGAAACTTACACAAACCCACAGTTGAGAATGTATTAGTGAATTTAACGATATTGGAGTATTAGTATTAAAATGATTCCGCACTAATACACATGTAAAGGACATCTCCACTCGGATACATGTGCGCTCTGAAAATACTAATACACGCTCAAGGACCAGTTTCCATTTCGCCTTCCTACTGATCACATGCTGCATATTGGAGAGAACAGTTTATAGCATCATCAAATTGGTGGGGTGTGGGTGATGATTTTGTTTTGATAATATGTTGACCTTTCGGCGTTCTCTAAACTCTAAATTTACCAGCGATATGCGAGTTCTAGCCACTAGATAGGTTCATAAATAATGATTAATGGTTATTTAAGCGCACTATACGCAGGAGAAAGTTACCTATATGGGAACATTGGGTTAACAAGTTAATTCAACATTTGTCGGATAGAAGCCGTCCGCCAATCATTTCTGGCATTCCTCATATCAACAGTACTTTCAGGTGATATCATATCAGTATTTCGCAGTAAAAGTATCTAAATTTAAAGTATCGTAAACTATAAGGGCAGTGATGACATGGTTTTGCACATAACAACGCGTATATCACACACTATCGTGAACGTAAACTGTTCACGCGTTTAGTGTGGTTGGAATTGAGCTGTTCGCAGACAAAAAAGCGTAACTGTGTATGAAGACAGAAGTTCTTACAAACACCACAGAGGTATTCATGTATAGAATACACCTTTTTGGCAGACTCAGCAAGCAAAACCAACTAATACTTTTACATGCGGGCAGATAATATGGTAGCGTGTATTCTCAATCAATTTATTTCATCATGAATCAAGCGGTGTTGGTATAATGCCGTAGCTATGCTTGGTCTACAATGCGAAGAAAGCATGATTCTAATTCGGAATATGCACGAAAGGATGTAATGCCTTTTTTGCATTGGGAAATTGTTTTGGGTGTACCTTTAAAGCAATTTGTGTCCCTGATTTATGTTTAATGTGTGTTTTCATTGAATAATATTGGATTTTTAGCATGTTTCGGTTTTCCTAATGAAAAATGGTTTTTAAATACTATTGCGGATTTGGTTTCACCAAGAGCGCTTGAAATAATTAGAAGTAGAATAAAATATCACTCGATAGACTCTGCTGCGCAGTGCAATTTGATGCATCATTGTCAATTTTTGATATGAAAAATGACACTACTGTTCATATTTAAATTATCAACATATATTTGGACTTGGTCTTCATTTTCATTTCCACTGGTAACATAATCTTAACATATTTATAAGAAAATAGGTTACTTTTCAGTTGTGATTGACAGTCCAGGTGAACGGCAAAAAGGTATGATTAAGTAATCTTGTTGCGACCTACAATCAACATGTTGAAAACAATATGATTTCATTTAGCTATGCTAGCATCGTTACTGCAACGAACCGGCAACAAGTTTTTACTGTTTTGCTCAATAAATATTATATTGAAATTCGGCCTAAAACTGCACTTTTTTGGTCGCGCTGAAAGTTAGATGTCAGTCGCAACAGCACATATTTTTTGTTGCCAAGTGGTTATGAAATAGTTACTGAAACAAAAATTGCTACTTGGGGTGTGTATGTGCGTTTGTGTGTGTACGCGAACACAATCTTACTCACTTTTCTAAGAGATGGCTGAACCGATTTTCACAAACTTCGTCCCAAATGAATGAAAGGTGCAACGTTCCCATAGGCTGCTATTGAATTTCTAATGGATCCGACTTCCGGTTCCGGAATTACAGGGTGATGAGTACGATCACGTAGAAAATGTCGATTTTAATAAACTTTGCAATGAATGTATAATGGTGAAAATTTTTCCAAAATATGACCACAACTGCTTCGATTTGTAGTACTAGGTCACTAACAGCCATTAAAAGTCTTTTTGGTCACATTGTCCACCATCATCGGTTCCGGAAGCCCCGGCGGAAGTATCCAAATTCAGAATAACAGTCACATCGGTTTCTCGGAGATGGCTAGACCGAATCAACCAAACTTATTCTCAAATGAAAGATGTTGCGTCCCCGTAAATGGCTATTAAATTTTATCCCGAACCGACATCCGGAGTTACGGGTTGTGGCGTGCGATCACATAGCAAATTGTGATTCAAACCGATACTCCGATGAAAGCAAAAAAGGTAAAAATTTCGCTAAAATGTCTCTCAAACAACTTAAATTTGCAGTTCTAGGTCACCGACGGCCAAATAAACTTTCGTTGACTACATTGAGCACCATAGACGGTCCCGGAGGTGCCCGGGAAAAGGCTATCTTTCAAAACTAGCAAACTCATATCAGTTTCTCGGAAATGGTTGGGCCGATTTTCACAAGCTTAGTCCCAAATGATAGCTATATTATCCCCACAGATGTCTATAAACGAACGGCAAGGATGGCTTATATGGTTCCGGAAATATAGACTGAACCGTCCGGTCACATATGCAATTCCCATATAAGCCGGAACTCCAAATTTTTTTCAAAGGGGGGACCCCATGAAATTTCAGAAATCGAGTTCGTATTTTTGATGCCAAACATCTTTAAAATGCATGAAACGTCGAGATTTTATGTTATCTTGAAAATTTTTCGACTTTTTGGGACTTTTCGCCGATTTCGCACCTTTTTAACAGTTCAATATTACCGTGGCTGTTTTTTCCTTTACAAAATTTTGAACTCGAATAATGATTTCTTTTCTTGTATATTTGTCATGTCATGTATAATAATAAAATGTAATATTTGCATTTGAAAGCTTTTAATGAATATAAACAACGCAAACATTCTCGTGTTCATGATTGAGAAAGGCACAATTGCACCGCTTGGTGGATTAAAACAGGTTTTTCATCTCATTTTCGCTAATACTAGCTCTTATTGAAAAAGTCACTTATTGTACCGTTTCTCATTTTTATTCGAAAGCCAGGGAAGTTTCGCAGAGAAAAATATATCAATACCTTTCAGTGTTATTGTTAGTATTTTCGTTATTTAAAAAAAATAGGTAATAATATGCATCACCATTATTATCATGGAATTAATGCATCTCAGCAAGTTCTATAATTTTTTCTTTGACTCCATTCAATTATCTCTTTTAGTTTTGAAGCAAAATCATTTTGATCACCTCGATTCATATGCAAAAATAACGGTTTCGAACCCACTACATTTGCGGTGAGGTCATGCTGTGTTAACTGTTAAATTGTAACGAATTGAAAAGCGATAGGGATAACGTGTCAAATAACAAGTTATAGAGAATGCTAAGGGGCATTTAATGAACAAAATTAACGATAAATTTATTTGATTTATAGTTAGGGGGATGCCAGAGTGAACGCGATTCGCGCCGCGACGCGATGCGAAGCGATTTTTGACACATCGCGCGACGACGCGCGACCGAGCTCCGTTCATTTGATTCCTGCAAAATAATACAGTATATGCCAGAGTGGAAGCGACGCGATGCGATGCGCCAAGCGATTTTTTGCGCGATGCGCGACCAACCAGTACATGCACAGGTTTTTCGCGCGAAATGAGGCGATCAATTTCAAAATTTGATTGCACTATGACGGATGAGGATGTTTTTGTCGATGTCGCAGCACTCATTGGACCTGTCTTCCAAAGGTGTGCGCTGTGGGACCAACAATCCCGCCATTGCTGGAACCTTGTGAACCAATGTTGGAAAGATGTTTCGGATGAATTGGTAATACTTGTTAAGTAAAATTTATGAACAATTTTTAAATTGCTTTTAATGGGCACTGAGAGTGACCGAGTTGATTTTTCTCAAATGTTATACTGGTTCTAAAGCCTATATTTTTTTTTAAATTTCAGGCGATGTTGCAAAGAAAAGGTGTACAAACTTGCGTGACACTTTTGGTCACGAACTGAGTAAGCTGTGTTGAGATCCGGGGATGCTGGCCACTAAATCGTCTCCTCTAGCTGATCGCATTTCAAAAGTCTACCTTTTGCGTCAACAAATGAAGCCCCGGCGAACAAGTGTCAATCTCAAGCCGCAAAGCAAAGTGTTTGAGGACGTCGGGGCATTGGAAATCCCAACTAGTCAACTAGAAGCATTCGAGGCAGCTGATAACTCCACTGGACGATCATCAAGTGCTCCTGTCCCGCTTCCCACCAAACGATATAAAAAGAACAACGAAAAGAACGCTCAAGAAGAACATCTTTTAGAGTTTGAGCAGATGAAGCTAGAGCTGCTCGAAGAAAGCGTCATCTCGCGACAGGGATGAAGATGAAGCTTTCTTTGATAGCCTGCTACCCATGTAAAGAAATTAGATACCCCAGAGAAACTTCGGTTTCGACTTGTGCTACAATAGACAGGATTACGTGTAGGCATTTGAATGTTTTGTAATAAATCTTCCCCCTCGCTAATAACATCTCTATATCCTTCCCTATCAATGATAACATCGTGCAACATACAGATAGCTTTGGTAATATCTACGGTCATTCCTTTCAATTGGTTTCATAGCAGTCTCCATTTAGCATTTATTTCCCCGAAAGCAGACTCGATCGATTTCTTTGCTCTTGAATGTCTTGAGTTAAAATATTCTTCTGAAACAGTGATATCTCGTCGAGCAAATGGTCGCAAAACATGTTTTAACAGCAGGTAAACTTCATCAGCTAGGAAAACATATGGCATGAATATGTTTGTTCCGGGGAGATTACTATGGTGGAATACCTAGTTGTCCCGGTTCCATCAAGTACTACAAAAAAAAACCTTTTTGTAGTTGTGGAACATTGTCCCAGAGTGTGGCAGATTGTTCCGAAATTCGTGAAGATATACTACAACGGGGAAGGAAGCTTATCTTGTGGTTCTTTTGGAGTTGTAATAACGTTGGCTCACTCTTTAGTAAGAACAACTTCAATATGGCTTAAATTGTAATCGAACGTTTCGATACTCATACGGGTACAGTTGCGACATTTGCTTGGATCATTTAGCACATATTGGTACAGGGTGATACTCCCCGTATCCTCTTTTCCTATGGATCGGATGAATTTAAAAATCTTTATTTCTAAAAAGAAATCGCGTACGCCTTCGAACATGAAATATTTTTCGTCTGAGCCTATTTTCATAGAAACTTTTCAACTCGTAATCCGTTCGACACGCATATGGCCATCGCTTCCAGTCGCGTTCACTCTGGCTATCATTTCGCGTTGGAAATCGCGCGCAGTTCGCATCGCATCGCGTCGCGTTACGCATCGCGCCCACTCTGGCTTCACCCTTAGGGACCGTTCATAAACCACGTAGACCGAAATTAGAGATTTTTTACCCCTCCCTCCCCCCTAGTAGACTTAAGTAGACTTTTGCCAACACCCCCCCCCCCCCTTCCTAAAAGTCTACGTAGACTTTTCATTTTTTTTTATTTGTGGAAAATGTGAAATTAGCAAGAAACATATTATATTCAAACAAAAATTAAAAGTGAGGCGTTCAGATTTGTTTCAAGCTTTCCAAATATTAAGGACAAAAGCAAACATCGATTTCACATTGCTTTTTATCTACTACTGCTTAAATAATTTAGTATTGCCAAGGGAATTTAAAATCTATGTATTATAAAATATTTATAAAGATCGAAATACAAGATTCCTATTTCTAATTTTTAAAATTACTTGCAGCTTTGAAATTAAATGTTTCCATTTAATTTCATTATACTATCAGTTTGACTTGTGCGAACACCGTGTTGTATTTTATATAACACAAGGGTAAATTTAAAAGTGCTTTCAAATATTTGTTTAGCAGAATACTTTTTTTTTTTCAATAAATCATATTTCAAAAGATATGTTGCTATAACTAATTCAGATTTAACCGAAATGCAATTGACTCCAACAGTGCAGAATTGCAAAGATAGCAAGAACTTTTTGGGCATCAGTGGAGCATTAAAAATTGATGGACTTTAGGAAGCAATTTGAAACTATGCTGTCGATGTTTAGTATTATCTAGACAGAAACCTTCACTTTTTCATTTTTTCGAGAACAAATTTCAATATTTCTAAATTAAAGGAATTAAGGGGACAATACTATCCAAATCTTTCCAAAAATATCTATTTTTCTTAAGAAATTAATATTCATATTACCTGAGAATATTATCGCAAAGTATCAAAGCTTAACTCCAAATATTTATGTAGTAGAACTGAAATGTACGGAGATAAACCGAATCAAGAAGTAAAATTTTACGGGCGTTTAAAGAAAGTAGTATAAATGATTGCAGGAGAAAATTCATGCTAATTTATTCGAGTAAACACTTTGTTTTAGAAGTTTAACTACTATCTGCTTGAACAACCGAAATTAAATTAAAGAGTAGTTTCGTCAATAGTGTGCTATCTTCGAAGTGTCTGCATAAAAACATCGACTAGTATGTTAACACAACTCTCTTTAAATCCCATTTATAATTAGTGATACAAGAATAACAAAAATAAAGTCTACGTAGACTTTTGCAAATAACCCCCCTCCCCCCTCGTAGACAATCGTAGACTTTTGCTGGACCCCCCCGTCCCCCCATGAGTCTACGTGGTTTATGAACGGCCCCTTAGAATAATTACAAAAATCTCCAAAAAAAACGATAATTTTGAATTAATTCACTAATAAAAAGTCATGTAGTAGGCTTAACTAAAGAATATTTGCATATACTTCGGAAGGAAAGCTTTCCAATGGAATCAGGAATCAAAATATATTGGCTCAAATGGCACGTTCCCCATACATAGTCGGGGATTTGTGCCTTGCCGTGTGTTTTCATCATTTCCTGAGCGGAAGGAAAGGACAAGGAGGTGTGGGGAAGTAGAATTGGAAGGGTGGGAAAAATAACAGCACAAAACAAAAATAAACAACAGGTAAGTTAAACTCACAAGTAGTTCAACTTGCCTGCGAATAAGCCTAAAGCTCTTTACCACATTGGATAAGAAACTTTAGTATGTCTCTGAGTTTCAGTCGTCCAAACATGGTTTCGTCTATATAAGGACGGCTGAAGACTCGAAATCGCAATTGCGCTACCGCTGGACAGTTGCATATCAGATGATATGAAGTTCCGTAGTCGGATTCACAAAGATCATATGAAAAAGACTTAGCGCGCTGAATAGTTGCCATGTGATAATTGAGTTTGCAGTGGCCGGTTAAAGCCCTGGTCAGCATGCCGCAGTGGAGCTTCGAAAAATGTAAAAGATTTTTCGAAACCACTGGGCATGGTTGTTCTAGAAACGCCTTTGTTTGGCGACATGTTTGTAGATTTATCCAATAATTGCGGTGCTCGGACGAAGCTCAGGACCATATTTTTTTCCCTATCCAACTTGTCGAAATTGGCAGCGCGGGCTCAGGACCAACGAAGTCAATCGCTGAACCTGCCCTGGCCAATTCGTCAGCCCATTCATTTTTAGTAATACCGCAATGTCCGGGCACCCAGACAAGGTATATAATGTTGACAATGCCTAGTTCTTTGATTTGGGTTCAGCACGCGATCACTAGCTTGGACCGGGATTTGTCTGAGCTAAGGGCCTTGATTGCAGCCTGACTTTCGGAGCAGAAATTTATAACTCTGCCGGACAAACTCAGTTGAAGGGCCGATTGCACCCCGCACATAATCGCAAAGATTTCTGCTTGGAATACAGTACAGTATCTACCTAGTGAGTGAGATTGTTCCAATCTCATTTCACGACAGTAGACACCAGCACCAGCACGTCCCTCCATCAGAGAACCGTCAGTGTAACAAACCACTTACGTTTGTTGTCTTTCCATAAAGCCAGACAACCACTCCTCTCGAGAGGGAATCTTCACATGGAATGTGCTGTAAGGAAAACTACAAGTGAGTGTAATATCGCTGGGAGCAGGAATATCTTCACCCCATGTAACCATTTGTGACCACAATCATGTATGACTGGTAGCAAGATCAACATGATTACTGTTCCAAAGCCCAGTAACCTGAAGTCTGTATGCACATGATAGTGCTTCTTATTTTAAGTGTATGTGTAATGGTTTGATATTTAGAAGTGCCTCAAGAGCAGCAGTCGGAGTCGTGGTGAAAGCACCGGTCAACGCCATGAGCGCCTTTATTTGCAGATGGTTTTGCTTTGACTGGACTGTCACCACCTCTCCCCTCTGCCACCACACAAGGCATCCGTATGACAGTATTGGACGTACAATTGTCGTGTAAATCCAATAGATGTATTTAGGTTTGAGACCCCAGGTCTTTCCAAAAGTTCGTCTGCACTGCCCGAAGGCCATGCACGCTTTCTTGACTCTGAACTCAATGTGAGCAGACCAATTCAGTTTGGAATCCAATATGACTCCAACGTATTTGACTTGATCTGCACACAGTAGCTCAGAATCAAAGAACTGCAAGGGACGAACCCCGGTTGTTATTCGCTTTTTCGTGAAAAGAACCATTGAAGTTTTGCTTGGGTTAACTGATAGTTTAACTTGTCGACACCACTGTTCGACAGCTCTTAATGCCTGTTGCATTATAACAAAGATTGTTCCGATGCAAAATCCAGTAATTAGTATTTGGTAATCGTCAGCAAACCCGTAGGTTGGAAATCCAAGCTCATTGAGTTTCTTCAACAAGCCGTCAGCTACTAAGTTCCATAACAAAGGTGACAGAACGCCGCCCTGAGGACAACCGCAAATACTCATCTTCCGTATCTCAGCCTGTCGCAGTGACGAGCAAAGTATGCGGTTACTAAGCATTGCGTTTATCCAACCTGAGATACATGCAGGTATCCCATGACCGCGCGTCGCTTCCAGAATAGACTGGAAGGACACATTGTCAAAAGCACCCTCAATATCTAGGAATACACCCAAGCTAGATTGCTTGAGCGAGAAGACTTTCTCAATGTTGTAGACAACATCGTGAAGCAGAGTGATCGTGGATTTCCCACACTGATATGCATGTTGCATTTTGTGCAGTGGATATTCAACTAAACTAACGTTCCTGATGTGATCATCGATTATCCGTTGCACAGCTTTCAGAAGAAAATAACTTAAGCTGATAGGCCTAAAACTCTTGGCTTCTTCATAGCTTGAGCGCCCCCCTTTGGGAATAAATCTAACAGTTATTTCTCGCCATGCTTTCGGGATATACCCGGTAGCAAGACTGGAAAGCAAAATCTTTTTCAAGACATGTTTAAGAATATCAAATCCCTTTTGCAGTAGCACGGGAAGTATTCCATCTTTTCCGGGTGATTTGTATGGAGCAAAGCTGTCAACTGCTCACTTGACCGATTCAGTGGAAACCAATGTGCGTGCTAACGCCCACGAGTCCGAATCACCAGAATGAGATCTGTGAACATTGTTCAACTCCGGATCGATACAACCTGGAAAGTGTGTGTCGAAGAGACAATCAAGAACATCTTTTTCGTCCGTCACATAAACACCATCTCTGGTTTTTAAGGAGTTCATCTGAAAATCATTCGATTTGGAGAGAATTTTATTTAATCTGCTAGCCTCGTTCAGACTAGAGACATTAGTGCATAGGCTTTGCCAGCCAGCCCGTTCTGCAGATCTAAGACATTTCTTATATGCACTACGAGCTGATCTGAAAGCCATCACGCTGACGCCGGTTCCAAGCTCTTCTCATAACTTTCTTCATTCTTTCAAGCTCAGCCCTCCACCAAGGGGTTCCCCCAGTCGATTTAACAGTACGAAGTGGACAAGCTTCTTCGTAGAATGCTAATATGAATGAGTTTGTCGTATCCACGACATCATCTAAGTCGTCTAGTTGACTAATTGTTGGAAAATATCCATGAAGTTTAGTCGCCAAGTTTTCCAAAAAGAGGTCCCAGTTTGTAGATTTATGATTACGATATGTCACCACATTGAAGGTGACATCAAAACGATCGAAAAATATATATTTATGATCGGATAGAGACGGTTCAGTTTCATTTGGAACCTGCCAATTTCCCAGCTCATGCAAAATTCTATCAGAGCAAAGTGTTATGTCTAACACCTCCTCCCTCCCAGATCTCGCAAAAGTTGGTCGGTTTCCCACATTCAGAATATGGAGATTTGTACTACTTATGTACTCCATCAGTTCAGAGCTTCTCAGATTGATGTCTGAGCTGCCCCAAATGATGTGATGAGCATTCGCATCATTGCCGATAATGAGCGGAAGCCCATTTCTGCTACAATATGATACAATGCTTTTGAAATCATCAGAAGGAGATGATTCGTTATGCGGTAGGTATGCTGAACAATATATATATATTTTTTGTCTACGTTTCCGACAGTCAGTGTAGCTGTGACAACACAGATATCGCGAGTTGTGAGCTCCGATATGAGACACGCGTCAATAGCCTTATTTGCAAGAATGCAAGCACGAGGCATTTCACGTGGGTTAGTCATGCCTGTCTTGTTGTAAGCAATGAAGGCAGTGTTATGTAACTTTCCAAAATAGAAGTTTCCTTTATGGAAATACGGTTCTTGAACCAATGCTATGGAAGCTTTACCTTCCTGCATGAGTCGAGATAAATTCATAGTTGCTGTACGTTTATGTTGGAGATTCATTTGTGCTATTCTAACCATTGTTGATTGGAGAACTGTACATTTCATCTCCAACACAAATTGCACAACAACTAGAGGACACGAAGCGAGTTGGAATGTTAATATAGCGAGCCATATCAGGTTTAAATGGGACATGATCATTTGATTCCCACGATTTGCGAATAAAATAATGGTCCATTGTGTCAGAGATTCGCATAACACAGTAAGGGCAAAACCGAAAATGCTCCGTGCGCGACTGGCATATTTTAGACCCTCCAGTCATTAAGTCCTCGGCACGGAACTACACCTTGACTTAGGGTCTCCTACTTTCAGTCGCCTCCTACAACATGGGGCAGGACTCCAGTGGCTCAATTCTAGGCCGGATACCACACGGCCTCTGGGCAGGTTCATCTATACACATCGAAATTTGATAAACGAAACTCAACAAAACTTCACCGAACTACCATCAGCCGAGAGTCTCAGCAAACCCCCAGCCAACAAAAATTCGGCAAAATTAAGTGGATCATCGGTGAAAAAAAATCGGTGTGTAGAGTGAACGTTCCGCTGCGTACTGGGGAGTTCGCCCAACTCTTCCCAGGCTCCGTTCGCCATTGAGAATGTTTTAAACCCCCTCAACAATTTTACCCATAGCACGGGTCGCATGACACTATGGAATTGGGGTTCCCTGTTTGGTAGATTTTTACCACTGAAACAGGTAGTCCGTAGTGTAATTCTTAGCTGGTTGAAACAACCACTACCGACACTACACGGCTTATCTAGGCTGTTCGGTGAAAGAAGCTGACATTGAAGAACAGCTTCCATATTTAGATGGGCGAACAGCCGCAATTAACGATAAATTTATTTGATTTAGAATTAGAATAATTACAAAAATCTCCAAAAAACGATAATTTTGAGTTAATTCACTAGTAAAAAGTCATGTAGTAGGCTTAACTAAAGAATATTTGCATATACTTCGGAAGGAAAGCTTTCCAATGAAGCCTTGGAAATAACGATATAAAGCATATTTTTTAGGTTAGAGTTTCTTAAGCACTTGCAAGTCGATTACAGGAAAAGTTTAGTAATGAAATTACAAAAATGCGGAAAGAGATAGGAATATGATGTTGAAGAACAAATTATGAATAGTCCTAAAACCCAACTTTTGGATAATAGATATTAGATAATCATTATTTTGAGAAAATTAACAAAAACCTCATCAAAAGCACCAACTTTTAACTACTTTACAACTGAAAGATAATTAAAATTAATTAACTGAAAGATATGAGAACACCATTCAATAGGAAATTTTCTCACTTTCCAATGGAACTAAAAGATTTAAAATACAAAGCATACTTTTTGAGTTAGAGGTATTTTAAGATAAATAAGTTGCTTAAGTTCAATAGCTTTGTAACGGTTGAGATTTGATGGTATGGGTACAACGATTTTTTTCTCCAAATATGACAGTCAATCACCCCTGGAGAGGTTCTTAATCATACTTATGCTTATATCTTTTTTACATAAATTGATACATACCTTGTAATGGCAGATCCAGTTGGTAAAGATTTTAAACGTGTATTTGCTGTTATGGAATTCGCTATAACTGTTCCGTCCACAAATGGTGCGTATCCAGGAAGAAACCTGTGTGAACGTGATATATTAATTAACTTGTGGAAAACACCATAAAAATAAATATGAGCATTTCAACTATGCTTTGTTATTGTTATGATTAATGCTAAGTTGGTGTTTCTTTTTTGTGCTTGCCCCTAGTTTGTAGTTATTATATCATGAGTTTGCCAATTATGCCCTACATGGGTGTATAGAGACAGATGAGCTAATTGAATGGCTATTGCTGTTGTGAAACATTCCTATATTTGAGCAACGTAACTGTACGAGTACATACCTATCGTGCAATTTGAGAGTTTTTTAAACCTTTTTAGGTGTTACTTTTGAAGTAAAGTACTTCTGAGTAAATCCATGTCAAATGATCCTCGAATTGTTCACAAAATCACCAATTTTTATGAGTTATATTTTATTGTATCGGGATTATGGTATAAATATTTCGTTAAAACTCTATTATACATTTCTTAGAAAAGAAATGTATAGAATTCGCTAAAACTTTCAAGAGTTTTTCCGAGCCCGTAGGGCCGAGTCTTATATACCAATCGACTCAGCTCGACGATTTGGAACAATGTCTGTGTGCGTGTGTATGTAACAGACAAACTCTCAGTCGTGTTTCTCAACAATAACTGAACCGATCTTATCCAAACCAATTTTAAATGAAAGACCTATCACCCAGATAGAACGTTATTAAATGGTTTTTGATTCTGATGTTTAGTTTTCACGATATGAATGTTTAAAGGTGCAAAAATCGCGTTTTTCGAAGTTTTTTTTTAAATTTGTTACCGAAATTGACTACGTAACTAAACAATTTATATATTTTTAAAATGCTTATATAAATACCATTCGAACGTAAATAAAGTGTTGAAATCGGACTATTATCAAAAGAGATATTTAACATTAAATGCGGATGAAACATAACTATCCGAGCTCTCGATCGAAGCAGCAGTTCGTTTTCTGGTTCCGTGCATTAAGTGAATAATTATATATATATATATATATATATATATATATATATATATATATATATATATATATATATATATATATATATATATATATATATATATATATATATATATATATATATATATATATATATATATATATATATATATATATATATATATATATATATATATATATATATATATATATATATATATATATATATATATATATATATATATATATATATATATATATATATATATATATATATATATATATATATATATATATATATATATATATATATATATATATATATATATATATATATATATATATATATATATATATGATATATATATATATATATATATATATATATATATATATATATATATATATATATATATTTATATATATAGTGCTTTCGCATAGGCCTGCTAAGCCAAGACAAGTTTCGTCTTCACTGTGTCTCATCGGCATAAACAGAACTTCTGCTCGAATGGGACATCACGTTTGATCAGTCGTTCGATTGAAACACAAAGTGTGTTTTAGTTTTAAGGGTTTTGCGTCAAGCCGGCGCTAATCTATTCCGACAATAAGTTAGTGTCGGTTTCTGATGAGGCGAAGCCGAAACGCAACTGAGTATGATTGAAATTGTCGCTTGTCAAGTTCTAATCAAAGGTTTGCATTGCTTCCATCTACATTCCTCCTAGAGCCTCGGTAGGGCACCGAACGCTTTGTAATATCACGGAATCCTACCGGCACCGCGACTAGTTCTGGGAGACTTTAACTCGCACGGTACAGTATGGGGCTGTCTTCATGATGATAATAGATCAACATTAATCCAAGATCTTTGCGACAATTTCAACATGACTATCTTAAACACTAGAGAAATGACGCGGATTCCTACACCACCAGCACACGCAAGCGCGTTGGATTTATCGCTATGCTCGATATCGCTACAGTTTGATTGCATGTGGAAGGTGATCCCTGATCCCCACGGTAGCGGTCATTTACCTATCGTAATTTCAATTGCTAACGGTTCAGGACCATCAGAAACAATCAATGTCTCGTATGACCTCACATTGAAAGAGTTACGCGACCGCGATATCCGTTAAAATCGAATCCACTCAAGAGCTTCCTCCGGAGGAAGAGTTCAGGTTTTTGGCTGGCTTGATTCTCGACAGTGCGAATCAAGCTCAGACTAAACCAGTACCCAGCGCGAACACCCATGGACGATCTCCCACACTGTGGTGGGATAAAGAGTGCTCAGAGCTGTACGCGGAGAAGTCCACTGCATATAAGGCCTTCCGAGAAGACGGGTTACCCGCTAGCTATCAGCAGTAGGCATCGTTAGAAAGGCGAATGAAGAGTCTAATGAAAGCCAAAAAACGCAGTTATTGGCGCCGGTTCGTCGACGAATTAACGAAAGAAACAGCGATGAGCACTCTTTGGGGTACGGCTCGACGTATGCGTAACCGAAACAGTACCAACGTGAACGTGGAATATTCAAATCGTTGGATATTCGCTTTCGCCAAGAAGATCTGTCCAGACTCTGTCCCGGTATAGAAAACGTACCGCGCCGCGTCTCCTCACGTTACCGCGAACGAAACACCGTTTTCGATGGTGGAGTTCTCACTTGCTCTCTTGTCATGCAACAATGTCGCCCCAGGGTTAGACAGAATCAAATTCGACTTGCTGAAGAATCTGCCTGGCACTGCAAAAAGGCGCTTGTTGAATTTATTGAACAAGTTTGTTGAGGGTAACACTGTCCCTCATGACTGGAGGCAAGTGAAGATCATCGCCATCCAAAAATCAGGAAAACCAGCCTCCGACCACAACTCGTACCGGCCAATTGTAAAGCTTTCCTGTATCCGGAAGTTGTTCGAGAAAATGATCTTGTTTCGCCTCGACAATTGGGTTGAAGCAAATGGCTTACTGTCAGATACACAATTTGGCTTCCGCAAAGGCAAAGGGAGGAACGATTGCCTTGCGTTGCTTTCTACAGAAATCCAAATGGCCTATGCTAACAAAGAGCAGATGGCATCAGTCTTCTTGGATATTAAGGGGGCTTTTAACTCAGTTTCTATCAACATTCTGTCAGAGAAGCTGCCCCAGCATGGTCTTTCGCCAATTTTAAATAAATTTTTGCTAAACTTATTGTCTGAAAAGTACATGCACTTTCCGCATGGCGATTTGACAACATCGCGATTTAATTACATGGTTCTTCCCCAGGGCTCATGTCTAAGTCCCCAGCTCTACAATTTTCACGTGAATAACATTTTTACGTGAATGCAAGGACCATTACAAGATACCTTGGACAATTTGTCTGCTTTGGCTCTCCAGATCGGTATCGAGTTCTACACGGAGAAAACTAAATTGGTTGTCTTTTCTAGGAAGCGTGAGCCGGCGCAACTCCAGCTTCTACTCATGGGTGTAGCGATCAATCAGATCTTCACATTCAAATATCTCGGATGTCACATTAGGTATCTGAAACAGAAATGCCAACAAAGGATCAATTTTCTCCGGACAACAACTGGAACATGGTGGGGGGACCACCCAGGAGATCTGATCAGGTTATACCAAACAACGATATTGTCCTTGATGGAGTACGGGTGTTTGTTTCCGCTCCGCTGCGATCATACACTTCATCAAACTGGAGAGAACCCAGTATCGTTGTTTGCGCATTGTCTTGGGTTGCATGCACTCTACCCATTTAATTTCGAGAGGCTTGATCCCGATTTATGTCCTTGTACTTCGCCTACATAGCACAGAGCATGAATCCTTCTTCGTATACTCCCAAGCGTGTTCGTTTCCTAGATACTTCGGATTCCACTGTATTCTTCGTCACATCCATGAAGGAAGAGATTCGTGGAATCCCGGACCATATACGCCCGTAAGTGATCCCCAATATATTTTATAATAAATTCCGAGAAGTCGACTGTGACAAAATGTTTTACACTGACGGATCAAATCTCGATGGGTCCATTGGCTTCGGTATCTTCAACATTACTATCACCGCTTCATTCAAGCTCAATGATCCCGCTTCAGTTTACGTCGCAGAGTTAGCTGCAATTCAGTACACTTTTGGGATCATCGACACTCCGCCCACAGACCACTACTTCATCATTTCGGACAGCCTCAGCTCTATCGAGGCTTTTCGTGCGGTGAAGCCTAAAAAGCAATTCCTGTATTTTCTGGGGAAGATACGGGAGTCCTTGTGTACGTTATCTGAAAAATCTTATCAGATTACCTTTGTTTGGGTCCCCTCTCATTGCTCTATCCCGGGCAATGAAAAGGCTGACTCATTAGCAAAGGTTGGCGCATTAAATGGTGACATATACGAAAGACCAATCTGCTTCAACGATTTTTTTAGTATATGTCGTCAGAGGACACTCAACAGTTGGCAAACCTCGTGGAGCAATGGTGAACTTGGACGTTGGCTACATTCGATTATCCCAAAGGTATCAACGAAGCCTTGGTTCAGGGGGATGGATGTGGGTCGGGATTTTATTCGTGTAATATCCCGATTTATGTCCAATCACTACACCTTGGATGCGGAAAGTAGTCTGTGCGCTTGTGACGAGGACTATCACGACATCGAGCACGTTGTCTGGGTATGCGCCGGGTACTTGGACGCCAGGTCTCAGTTAAAGGATTCCCTTCGGGCCCGAGGTAGACCAGTCCGAGATATGCTGGCAAATCGTGATTTCCCCTATATGTCCCTTATTTATACTTTCATAAAAACGATAAATATCCCAATTTGGCTCCTCTATTTTATTTCTCGTTTTATGAAGTTTCCTCCTGCCTCGTGGAACCGATCAGCTCCAGACTGCCACTATGTAACCGCCGTCACCCACACCACTACGGAAACTGAAGCGAGCGTGACTCGAGGTCCGGTGACTTTTGAAGGATTCCCCGCGGGTCCGAAGAATACCATCCGCCAATCCGACCTACTAGACTGAGGCGCTATTTGGTTTCACTGATCTCCCGTTTGCCCGAAAGTTGCAAGTTTTGCTCTTCTCTCCCGGTCACCATCTACGCCTTCTCTCCCCTGTCTTTGATACAACTGCTTTTACACCGATTTTGGAAATAAGCCCCCTCTGAATATCTTGACCAAGCATAAGTCTCCGATGAAAAATCAAACTTGTATTCCGTATTCCTAATTTTAAGATAGTTGTAATATTTACTTTTTGTTAAAACTATTGACCCCCATCTTGTAAATAGAATTGAATCCCTAGTTTTAAAACATCTGTGAAATTTCTCATAAATATTTGTTCCCCCTTTTGTGTACCAAACTATATTGTTAGTCTTAAGATAACTGTAAAATATTTCGTAAAAACTATTACAATTGAATTCCTTGTTTAAAAATTTTCCATAAAATTTTTTTTTGCCCCCTTTCTTGTATATAGAATCTTATTTCTACTTTTAAGATAGCTGTAAAAATTTTCTCTTTTATAAAAAAATATATTTCAACATTGTAACCTCCTAGTTTTATGATATCCAAAATGTCAAAATAAAAGAATTTGGCACCGCCAAGCTAACGCATTTGTGCCTATCAAATAAACGAAATTAAAATAATGCGGATGAAAGATTTTTATCATTTTCCATAGCCAGAAATAAGATCAAAAACGTTTTTAATCCAACTATGAGTGATGAGACATTTCTTATAACTGTTATCACTCTCTTCCGATAATATATCGATTGAGAGTATTTAGAACATTATATTTCGCGATGTTTTTGATAACACATGCAGAGAACTAAGAACTGAAATTGCAGCTCTTGATATCACGCTACCTTTGAAGTGCATGCGTGCATAGTTCAAACTTTATTTTGATATCGACTTTTTCTAAAAGTGACTTCCCAGTAGTAACGTAAGCGGAATGAAATTTGGACAACGCTTCCAGCATTAAAACAAAAAAGCAACCCTGCGCAAAGCACCATACTAAACGTCATACTCTAGGCACACTCATTTCAAATATCCAGTGTTATTTTCGACCCACTAGGAGATACCATGTGAACAAAATGGCAGCGAACGCCCAATCTGGCACTTAGCTATTATGCCAAAAAAAATTTTGGCGCATTGGAGGATTATGGTATATATTTTGAACAAAAGGCTGATATCCCTCCAAATGTACCACAACAGCACCCAAATCAGATTTTTCGGGGATAATATGAAGCAGAGAGTAAATGCTCATAATTTTCGACCTAAAACTAACAAAAATGATAATCAAAATTAAGAAAGAAATTAAAAATATGCCAACATCAATTTTTTCGACTCCTTTGCAAAAAGTTCCTGCAAACTGTCGTAAAGCTTCTCGAATGAGCTCAATTTTTTTTTCTACATTAAGTTAAAAAGCTGACAAATGTTTTCATATAGAGAGAACATTTAATAAAGGGTTTTATACAAAAAAATTGCCTTTTGAATTTTGTCCAAATTTTATTCCGCATACGTTATCTTTGATTTGAATTATTATCGCTCATCCTAATGCCAAAGCACAAATAAAAAACTCTCGAAACCTGTTAAAGAAAATCATCATCACTGGAATTTTCGTTTCCACGAAACTTTTCGATAACCTTCCGTCACTTGTGTTAGTGCACTGTGCACGCTGCTCTGAAAATCTAACGAAATCGTCTTAGGCCACCAGCGAGTCTCATTACGAGCCATTTGCGCGATTTTTGGCGGGTTAAATCTGTGAAGAATTTTAAAATCAACTTCTATTCCATAATTTTCAGCTCAGCAATTCGAGAAATCGTACTCCCCGCAAGTCATAAGAAATAAACTGCGTTGTGGAGCGACTGTCACTACTCCGTATACTAAAGCTATTAATAATTCTCAAATACTTTTTAATTTTTACAACCTTATTAGGGAAACTTGTTTAATAAGCATTTGTAATATTGTGTAGGAAAAAAGTTGAAAATTTCTGTATTTTCTCAATCCGCAACATATAAGCCCTTACATATACCAATTAATTTAGGAAGCCTTTTTAACATAAACTATCGCACGAATGGGAAAAGGGTTCACCAAAATTTTGGAAGAAGTCGTTTAAATAACTACCAAAAAATTGGTGTAGTTCGATGCAATTGAAAAAAAATATCCTCAAAAATGGGATGTACCTATTAATGTGGGACACAGTGAATAACAAATACAGTAAAGACCCATTATTATCAGCCCATGCCGTATTGTAGGTTGACAATGTGGGGACATTTACTAAATCGGGACATTTTTTTCTTTCTTTATAATAAAATAAAGCTGTTAAAATATTCTTCCTTTTTCATGTAGTCGGATAGCTATTTATGATTATTTAATATAAATTTCTCTTAAAGTGACCTTCTAGTGCATATTTTAAAAACATGATTTTTTTATTTTGGCATATTTGCATCTTTTAGGTAAGAAAAATATGCTCAAGAAAGGATTCACTCGAATTCAGCCTTGTTCGTCTGCTAGAGCAAACATATTTTCATATGAGACTGACAAAATCGGGAGTAGATTAAATCGGACGCTAATCAAATGGGGTCTTCACTGTATTATAATAGAGTATTCGAAGAAGTTTCTTGTGGACGAGAGTATAACGACTTTGCTTCTCTTTACTTAGGATCAGCGGCGTAGCTCGGTTTGGTGAAAATTAAACATAATGTCCAAATGGCATAATTCCGACATCGTCATATTTGAAGGTTTGAAATTATGGAGGATTAACTTTTCAAAAAATAGTAACAGAGTTCGTTTCTTTAGCGAATTTGTTGAGACTATCATTTAAAACAAATTTATTGCATGAATGAATTCTACGTGTAGGGAATATATTGAGTTCTAAAATGATATTTACAAAATGTTCTTTAATCTATTTTTTTATCTTAAACAATTTTTTATTACGAGCTTCGCAAACTCAAGCTTTGGATAAAATGTAAAATTTATTGTTTATAAATAGTAGAAGATCATAAAAATAAACAATAAAATCATAATAATGTATTTTAAAGGTACAAATAACGTTTGTAAAATTCATCGAAGATACTAAACCTCCGGACTTGGCGGTTGCGAAATGATGTAATCTTGACCTTAAATTATTGTTCGCGAACATTTTTTCCACCTATTCTACCTATTCATATAATAAAATACAACAAAAATTAAAAGCTCATCAAAATTGATCAGGACCTGCTAGAGTCGAACGGAAAATGCCATTTTTCATAAGTTTTACAGTACTTTCGGAAAGTGCTATCTTCGTTATTAATCATATTACGTTTTCGTCTCAACTCTACGTTTTCCCAAAATAAAGGCATGTTCAGCAAATGTTGAATGCTGTGCAATTTTTCGGAGAGCAGTTCTATGTTTCATGTTTCTGTGTTTCCAACTTCACTTTCTATTAAAAAGACCATAATCCATGTTACAGTACATCCATTAAAAAGTGATTTCAATATGAAAGGAAATCTGAGGATTATGATTGATTTCAGAACTCTGGAATGAGTGTCTATTGGAATGTGTTTAGGCGGGTATTTGATATTGATGTGATTAGACAACTGTTAGATTAAGATCAATAGATCTGTTACAGGTCAGGATCCCATTCCCGCAACTTTTCAAAAGTCCTCATAATATTTAAAACGACAGGTTATCAATGTACTGATTTGATAATTACACTGTTCAACACACGATCGGGGAGCAGAACGAAAAAAGTTTGCGGTCCCTGGAAACCCCTGGTGAAGCAATTTTTGAAAAAAATCTCAAATTAAAACCAAAGTTTGTATGGAGAACTAAGGTGGTTCTACAGGGTAGATATCAATGAAAATGGTGATCTTAAATTTTTCGCATGAAGTCTTACATAAAATGCTTATTACATCGAAAAAGTAATCTATGCAAGTGTTTAGCTCAATCGGACATCATTAAGGGGGTGCGGCGTTTGAATATTGATTTCATAATATAAGAAAAAATCCAAAGCTTGGAGGGAGTACATGAAATGATGAAAATCGATTTTTTTACGAAATATGTCTAAAAATAGCATGAAACATAAGCGTCTAGTGTCAAAACAAACCAATACCACTAAAAGAATCTTAATTTTTTTAGTTCCAAGGACTTGGAAATTTTTGGAAAAATTATTCGAAAATCGTAAAGTTTATCGTAATGTCCTATGATTGCAAAAAAAATTCCAACGAAATGGGCTTGGGAGCAGAAAAAAAAATAGCAGGAATTTAGGATTCCTTCTAAATCATCCAAGCCCAGTTCGTTGGGAAAATTTGATCAAAGGTGCCCATTTTTACCTAAAAGAAGTTGTTTTAAGAAAATTCACAAAACTTTGGTTTGAAACTGTAAAGTCCCGTTCCAATTTTTTTCAAAAATCGTTTTACATTGATGTAGTTGGAACCCCAAATACCTGCCATTTGTATTTGTTCTGCAACCAAACCCAGTTCGTTGGGAAAATTGGATTCAAGATGCCCATTTTCGCCTAAAAGATGTTATTTTTTTAAATTTCACAAAACTTTGGTTTTATGCTATGAAGTCCCATTCCAAAACTTTCTTCACGACGATTCAGTTGGAAATTTAGGGTTCTAAATCGCTGCCATCTTTTTATTTGTTCTGATCTCAAACCCAGTTCAATGGGATTTTTTTTGCAATCATAGGGTTTCGATTTCGAATCATTTTTTCAAAAATTTCTAAGTCCTTGGAACTAAAAAAATTAAATTTGTTTTCAGCGGCTTTCGTTTGTTTTGACACTAGATGCTGATTTTTCATGCTATTTTTAGACATATTTTGACAAAAAAAATCGATTTTCAACATTTCATGTACTCCATCTGGATCATGTACTCTGCATTTTTTCTTATATTATGAAATCAATATTCAAACGCCGCACCCCCTTAATGATGTCCGATTGAGCTGAAAACTTGCATAGATTATTTTTTCGATGTAATAAGCATTTTATGTAAGATTTTACGCGATTTAAGATCACCATTTTCATTGATATCTACCCTGTAGAACCACCCTAGTGCTCCATACGTAATTTGGTTTTAATTTGTGAAGCCCCGTTCCAAATTTTCAAAAATTTCTTCCCCAGGGGTTTCCTGGCACCATAAACTTTTGCCATTTTTATTTTCGTTCTGCTCCCAAATTTTTTTTTATTTTGTTTCGCAGTGTTATAAAATTAATATTGTATTTTGTAATATTGAATGAAGTCAGTCAGTATCAATGAATTATCCTCATCAATCCAATTATTTTTTTTTGGGTAGGGGCAAGGGGTGGGGTTGAATCCTAAAGCCTTCTCTTGGTTACGCCGTTGCTTGGAGTTATTTTTATCGATCCGGTGTTTTTCACTTAGAAACTTTACAGTCATTAGGTTCGCGCTAATGAAAATTTTTGCATCGATCAGTGATCAAGTTCCATGTAGACAACTCGGAATTGTTCGGCGGTTATTTCTAGCGATTGTAGATAGATTCGTTTTATCGAATTCATATTTGGCTAATTTGAATGCTTTACTACTATATAGAAACATTAAATAGGCGATAAAGGGTAATCCACACCTGTCTTCAGTAAAGTTATTCGCAATAGTAAGAGCTACAAATTTGCTGAAGACATCATTTCAATACAATCACTTCCAAGAAAATTTATGAAAATATCTCACCTGTAGTTGGTTTAATGAAAAAATTAATACCCAAAGAAAGGGCATATTGCCTCCATTAAATTCTCCGAAGACACTATTGACCTAAAATTAGACGCTTTGGCGTTAAAAATAGATTACATGTTTTTGGTCTTATCTGTGGCTATGGGAAATGATAGAAATCTTTCGTCCATATTTAATTATAAATATCTCTTGATAATAGTCCGTTTTCAGCAATCCATAGGTCGTTCGAAAGGTATTCTTATAGGCTGTCCAAAGATATATATAAAGTGTTCATCTATATCGTCAATTTCGGCAGATAATTTAAACCGCAAAAAACGCCTTTTTTACACATTCAAACATTCATATCTTGAAAACTAAAAATCAAAAACAAATTATTAGCGTTCTGTCTGGCTGATAGGTATATCACTTAAAATTAGATTTGGATAAGATCGGTTCAGCCATTGCTGAGAAACACGAATGAGAGTTTGTCCGTCACACACACACTGGTGCTCAACGAGTAAACGGCGCTGAATGGTGCGAGAAGGGAGTTGCGGTGCTAACTGGCACAAGGGAGCCGAAGGGCTCGGTGGATTAGACAGTCTGAAGTTTGCCGCCCATATTGTATTCGTAGGGGAGGAGCACTAAGTCTCGAGTCACAGCCAGCTTTCCGACTGCCATGCAGAAATTGCATGGTGGATGGTAGAGAATTGGTGGTGTGTCGAGGAGTGGGGCTGTAACCCTGCGGAAGAAACGAACTAGTAAGTAGTTGAATTAGAGTATGTGCTATTCACATAAAAACCCCTCCCCGAAGTAATGCCGTATGGTAGTGCCGGGGAGGAATCAGGTTCTAAGCAAGAGCAGTGGTTTTTTAGCAGGTCGGGTGATGGCAGCCCAAACCCGTTCCCTGAGACATTGGGGTTTTGTACATTTTCCCTCAGGTCTAGGGTTTTCTTGGAAAGTTTTTTACTGCTCTCTAAAAAAACACATACACACAGAGTTTTGCTAGGATATGATGGGGTTTGGATTGGGTTCTTCTAAACCTCTAAAAAAAGCCATAATACCGAAAGCAGCTCCGACGAAGCGAGTCTGTGCCGCTTCTGCTAAGATCCTAAGATTCCAATAATCGATGATCTTAGCAATAAAAGCACCCTAGCCCAACCGGAGTGCCAACCGGCACATCAAGATAGACGCCAGTAACATCCTGATTATGGCATACTGGCCATGGCAAACGACAACGGACAGGACACAGATTTCGAATAGGACGGCGACTTTGGGCTGACAGGCGTGCTGTTCTACTCCCTGAGTAAGGAAGGATGACACCGACCTGAAATGGCGATTGGGCTAACAGCATGCCTGCCTCCGTCCCAATAAAACCGTGGCAGGTCTCCGAGTACGTTCGACACTCGGCATCATTTGGTTGGTGGTACTAGGTTCGGTTAGAGCATTCCCGATTTACGCCGATCCGGCTCTGAACACTACTCCCCATGAAGGATAGTGTCAACCCTTGCATGACCTCCCTGCTGCCTTTTGGCAGTATAGATAATCATGGGATTACGAGAGACGAATATGTGCAGCGAGTGGAGATAGCGGCCGGAGTTGGGACCCAATAAAATGGATGGAAGTAGCCAAATGCAAAACCCATCAATTGCTGCATGACACGAATAGAACTCAGCAATCCCAACTTCGCTATAATCGAACCCAACGAAGAAATGCTGGACAAGAAGGTTCAGCTCAGCGGGAAATGTGCCCTCTTGTGCATTGTCAGCAAGCAGGCACCACCCAGCAACGATTCGAGCGCATTGTCGGTGAGAAATACGCACTCAACGATTTGAACCCGACCCCAGAGTCTAGATATCACCGTAGAGAACGAGATATCCACACACGAAGCGGCAGGATACACCATAGACGGCCTGCTGGTGCTGGCAGTTATTATTGCCATCATCATTTGACGATGGAGGCGAAACACCAGAAGAATCCAGGAACTGGAGGACGCGACGAGGCGAGCTCTCCTAAATCCAAACTTTGTGTAGCAGTCTAAACGGTGAGCGGCGTCATCCTACGCCCGCTTAGTCAGCGATCCTGGTGCACCCGGTACCAAGTGGGACTAGCCATGAAGCGGTGCTCACGGCACCAATCATAAACGTAATAACTCTGTAAGATTATGTGAATAAAATAAAGATCAGTTCTTGATCTGTGGTCAACGTGACAAGTCATTTATATCACGCCCAGTTAGTGGAATAGGGTGCGGGCCTATTCCACAGTTTAGCTTTCATTTTTGTTCAACGGTCCTTGCGGAAGTGGGACTGAAGTTAATTCATAACATACATTTTGGTGACCCCGACGTGATCAGCACCGGCTGATCACTCCTTATTTGCGCAGAGAGAAGTCAAGTGCAAATTCGTTCAATTCGACGCGAAAAGTGTAGTGAACCAGAAAAAGTGTATCTAATTGCAGTTGGCTCGAACCACGCGTGTCGTGAGCATTACCCAAGAAAAGTCGTAAAAATCAATCCTACTGCCACCCGTAGGCAGCGGTTGTGGAAAGTAAATTGAACGCTCTCACCCGTGTGCGGTGGATCAATCATAATTAATTGAACAAAACAAAGTTGTTAGCCCGTCTGTTTCAAGTGCAGTGGCCCCGTGCTGGGTAGATAGAGCGCAAATAAATAGACGAGGCTGAAAAATTGCCTCCCGGGCACTTAACAGTGGTGCGCGGTAAAGTGTAAAAGTTTTCAAGCGCCGCCCGTGCGGAGACGAGTGAAAAATTCGCGGTTAGTGGACGGCGAAGATCACAACCAATCGTGCAACTTGGAGGTACAGTGAGTAGTGAAAACATTGAATAACAGTAAGCACCAGCATAGTGCAGTGCGTAGTGAAAAACAGAACAAAATGCCGCGAAAAGAAGTAGAGGTGTTGGAGTTGGTGGAAGCCACTAAAAATCAGCTGTTTGCATTGGAAAATAGCTTGAAAAACATAGCGAGCGACGCAAAGAAACTAAAAGAGCTGCCCCACTCTTTGGTGCAGGTGAAAACAACAATCGGGATGTTGGACGGCCTGTATGACCAGGCCTCTGGTGTCCTGCTAAAACTGAAAGGACTAGAAGGTCCGCGCGCGCAACCTCGAAGGGAGCCCCTTAATTGCCATTTACCTTGGCGCTAATATAGCATTGGAAGAATTGGCCGAGGCACTGAGACCAGCTCCCCCAGCAAACCAGCCTAACGTTCTGCTGGATCAGACTATCCAGCAGCCTCCTGGTCGATCAGACCATCTACCAAGAATTGACTTACCACGGTTTAATGGATCGCCGACCGAATGGCTCTCATCATTCAAGAGCCGGTTTGAATAGCGCATATCTGCGCTGAGCGAGGATGCGGATACATTCGCGTTCTCGTGCAAGTGCCTCGAGCACTTCGAACCCGCAAAAAATTCCATCGAAGCATTGGAAAATTCAGGAAGTTCCTTTGCCCTACGCCTGGCAAAAGTTAGAAGCGCGTTTTTTCAAACGCAGAATAGCCCTCGAAGGTTATTTCACAAAACTACTGCGAGTGAAGAGCATGACACATCCCAGTGCCAAGGGAATATTTGCACTAATTAACGCGGTGGACACCACAGTCCATGCCGCTCATCAAATCAACGGAAGGCGCAACCACATATTGGATTGCGTCGCAAACGGATTAATCATCGCAACCGTCAAAGGTAAGCTAGACGTTTCCACTTTATCCAAGCTCGAAGAGAGCTTGGATCTTCAAAAAATATATACATGGATAGATTTCAAGGCCGAGTTGGAGAAGCGGGCCAACCAACTTACCTGCAAAAATTTCGAAGATTCTTCGCAGAAGCGCCCTCAAAAGACTGCAACAGTGATCACTGCTAACACAAAGAAGGATTCAGCCACAAAGGCTCCAACCCAAAAGGAACAACATAATTGATTCTCTTGTGGCGGCAAAGGGCACAGCATTTTCTACTGTGTCCCTTTCAACAAGTTGTCCATCAAACAACGTTAGGAGGCTACTACGGCAGCGAGGCGGTGCTACAACTGTCTTTTGTGGGGACACCCTGCACAAAAGTGTTCCTCCAACGTCAATTGCAAAGAATGTGGTGCGCGGCACCACACTCTACTACACCTAGAGAGCATAGAAAAAGCTCTAGATCAAAAGCAGAGTATCACCGACGGATCGACTACTCAGGCCACGGCTTCAACCAGCACTTCGAATTGACTACATAACAATTACGTGTTCCTGGCTACCGTGACCATAAAAGTGAGGGGAGCAAACGCATGGTACCAAATTAGGTGTCTGCTAGATTCCGGTAGTCAGGTCGAAACCATAACCGAGGATGCTGCATTAATCCTCAACTTATCGTATGAAGAGACATTATTGACCATAAATGGAATAAACGGAGGCATAACCGCACAACGAAAAATATCGACCTCGATATCATCCATAGGTGGCAACTTCGCCACAATCATAGATATGATGGTGGTCCCTCGTCTCTTGGAGGACCAGCCTAGTATCACATTGCACAAGCAGGACATAGAAGTCCCAGCAGGCATTGAATTAGCAGACCACGGTTTTTATCGGAAGCAACCAGTGGAAATTTTACTAGGATCCCGAGTCTTCTTTCAAATTATGGGACCTAGATCTATTAACCTCGGCAGCGGACCCATATTTCAGGAATCTGCACTTGGATGGCTAGTTGGCGGAATAGCCTCTTTGCAAGCTCCTCGGCAGACCACCGTGGCGATTGTTACAGCCAACCCGAATACAACAAAGATGCCAAACGTCGAATCGATACCGGAGGCCAATGACGACGGTGAGAACCTAGAAGTTCTATTCAGGAAATTTTGGACGCTGGAAGAGGTGACTTCTGCGGAAGCGAAGCCCTGCCACAGCGTGAATATTTGCGAAGACCATTTTCGAAAAATACAACCATAGGGCCAGATGGAAAATTTGTAGTACGCTTACCCCTAAAGCACGAGGCACAGTTATTAGGCCATTCTTTCGAACAGGCAAAAAGGCGACTGCTTTCGCTGGAGAAGCGCCTAGCCTATCACCCAGAAATTTACGAGCAATATCGAGCATTTTTTGCGGAATATTTCTCTATGAATCACATGGAAGCTGTCCACCCTAGAGATTTGTTTTTGTTTAGTTTTATTTACGTGACTTTAAATTGGCACCACCGAATCGGGTACTACATATCACATTCCTGCGTGATTAAGCCAGATTCCACCTCAACCAAGTTGCGCGTAGTTTTTTATGCTAGCGCAAAAACATCAACACAATTATCACTTAATGATATCCAACACAGTGGCCCCGTGATTCAGCGTGAATTATTTGATCTGCTTTTGGATTTCCGATGCCACGACAAGGTAGTCACCGCTGACATAGCAAAGATGTATCATCAGGTGAACATTCACGAGGAGGACTCATGGTTGCAATGCATCCTTTGGCGGGAATCGCCGTCTGAGAAAATTCAAGCATACCGGTTGAAAACGGTAACATACGGGGAAGCGGCATCATCCTTCCTAGCATGCCGAGCACTTCACGAGGTCGGACAGGAAATTATACCTGAACAGCCTGAAATTGCAGACACCATTCAGCAATGTTTCTACGTGGACAATCTTATGATGGGGAGAGATTCTACAATCGACTTACTGGAAAAACGAAAAGCTGTAGAATCAGCCTTGATGAAGCGAGGTTTTCCCCTGCGAAAGTGGGCGTCCAATGATGTCAACATTCTCGCCGACGTGTCGAACGAGGATCTAGAGAAGGAAATACGAATCGGAGGTCATGACATCATAAAAACCCTGGGCGTTGCTTGGTCGCCAAAGGACGACACATTCCGCTGTATCGCAGATAATCAGATATATACAATAGAAAGCATGACGAAACGGCAACTAGCCTCAGATATATTGAGGCTGTATGATCCATTAGGCATCATGCAACCGATAATCATCACCGCTAAAATACTTCTCCAAGGACTTTGGAAAGTTAAGTTAAAATGGGACGACAAGATTCCTTCTGAATCGCTACATCAATGGCTGCAGCTTAAAAAAACGCTGCCGAAATTGTCTGACTTGGAGCTACCACGCCAAGTAATTTCTAGTAATCCAGTGCACTTGGAACTGCACGGGTTTTCCGATGCATCCAACCTGGCCTATGAGTGTGCGATCTATGCTTACGCCCAGGATGAGCAAGGAATAGAATCCATGAATTTATTGTGCGCAAAATCGCGCGTGGCTCCACTGAAGGACGTCACACTTCCACGAAAAGAGCTCTTAGGCGCGAAACTGCTAGCAGAGCTGATGACCCTAATCAGTAAAATTGTACCATCTCGTGCCACAAACACTTGCTTTTGGTGCGACTCACAAATCGTATTACTTTGGATCCACTCGAACGCTCCCCACAACGAAGTATACGTGCGAAACAGGATCAACGTGAGCCAGTCCCTCACTAATTCCAGAGATTGGCACTGCATTCCTACAGATCACAACCCCGTGGATATAGTCTCCAGAGGCATCTCTGTGAGAAAATTACTGAACATGAAAAGAGAAATGTGGTTGCATGCCACCCCCTACGTTTTACAAAATCGCCAACCCGCCGAGCCACACGTAGCTTTGCCAATGACTACCGTTAGTGCTTCTGCCAACGACAACATCATCATCGAAGCCGAGGACCTAACAGCAAGGTATCTTCATCACAATTCATTTCGACGAACGCGAAAGCACTTTGCCTTCCTTCAGCGGACCTAGAATAATTTCATGGCCAAATCTGCAATTATCCGGGGTCGCAGTATCATCAGGGAGTCCTCAAACGGACCCATAACTGCCAGTGAGTTAGAAGCTGGCGAACGCCTGATCATCAAGCATCTTCGACGTCTCAGCTATCCGGAAGAACTCGCTCACCTTGAAGATAAAGGGGTTCTTACCAAACAAGGCCCTCTTCAACATCTCAGTCCAGTCATCAAAGATGGACTGATTCGGATCGTGGAAAGACTAAGCCTCGCTGATCTGCCCCAAAATCAACGAAGTCCCTCGAGAACACTTCTTCGGAAAAATTGTGTTGGACCATATTCATAGGCGAAACCTCCATGCAGGAATGGATACTATCATTGCAGATTTCCAGCAGTATTACTGGATGCGAAACCTCAGAAAAACAGCCAAAGCTGTTATTAACAAGTGCATCTTATGCGCACGAGCTAGGCCCCGGAAACTTCAACAACAAATGGGCCAATTACCCAGAGCAAGGGTGACTCCATCACCCACCTTTGCACATACCGGAGTCGATCTATGCGGCCCGTTCCAGGTTTTACCAAGCCCACGGGCTAAGACGAGGATGACGGTATACGTATGCATATTCATATGCTTTTCTACAAAAGCAGAGCATCTAGAAGTGGCGGAAAACCAATCTGCCGATGCGTTCATTTCAGCATTAATGAGATTTACTTCGCTGCGCGGCAGGCCAGAGGTAATCTACTCCGATAACGGAACAAACTTCGTCGGAGTGAGCAGAGAGCTCGCCGAACTCCGGAAAATCTTCAACGATATGAATTTTCAGAACAAATTGGTTGAAACTACAGCGGACAAGGGAATAAACTTCTCCTTCATTCCACCTGAAGCCCCAATTTTGGAGGGCTCTGGGATGATAATATAAAAGTCGCGAAGCGCTTGTTTGCCGCAGCAGCCCGTGGAGCTTGTTTCAACATTTTGGAGTTGCAGACTGTGCTCTACCAGGTTGCGGCGATAATGAACTCTCGTCCTTTAACCGCGGTCTGGTCGGACCCCAGCGTGCCACAGCCGCTAACCCCAGGTCACTTTCTCATCGGGAGATCCATGACGGCTCTACCCATCCCAATCAAACTGATCGAAAACCGGAACCTTTCAATACGCTGGAAGCGCATTCAGCGTCAAACCCTGCAATTTTGGATCAAGTGGCAAGATGAATACTTGCAACACCTGCGCTGCGTAGCCAAGTGGACTAAACGGCAGCCTAATTTGGAAATTGGACAAATTATCCTCATAGGAGATGACAACAACCCCGTAGCAAAGTGGCCTATGGGGATAGTCACTAGTACCCATCCGGGTGCAGACGGAATCGTTCGAGTCGTCACGGTTCGCGTGGGACCCAACGTGTACAAGCACAATGTTCGGCTATTGGCTCCTTTACCACTCGAATTACCAGAAGCGTCGGCTTCAGCATCGAACGAAGGCCAGTCAACCAAATATCAGAGCACGAAGAAGACCTTCCACCTCAAGCCATTTGGGACGGTCGCCTATGCCTTCGCCCCAAAGTGGGGAGAAAATGGTAGTAGCCAAATGCAAAACCCATCAGTTGCTGCATGACACGAATAGAAGTCAGCAATCCCAACTTCGCTATAATCGAACCCAACGACGAAATGCTGGACAAGAAGGCCTAGCTCAGCTGGAAATGTGCACTTCCGAGCATTGTCAGCAAGCAGGCACCACCCAGCAACGATTCGAGCGCATTGGCGGTGAGAAATGCGCACTCAACCATTTGAACCCGACCCCAGAGTCTACTTCGATTGTACCGCGGCAATGCGGTGCTATTCATAGCAACATCAACCAACAACAATGTGGCCATTCAAGTCGAGCTTCGATATCACCGTGGAGAACGAGATATCCACACACGAAGTGGCAGGATATACCATAGACGGCCTGCTGGTGCTGACAGTTTTTATTGCCATCATCATTTGGCGATGGAGGCGAAACGCCAGAAGAATCCAGGAACTGGAGGACGCGACGAGGCGAGCTCTCCTAAATCCAAACGTTGTGTAGCAGTTTAAATGGTGAGCGGCGTCATCCGTCGCCCGCTTAGTCAGCGATCCTGGTGCACCCGGCACCAAGAGGGACTAGCCATGAAGCGGTGCACACGGCACCAATCATAAACGTAATAACTCTGTAAGATTAAGTGAATAAAATAAAGATCAGTTCTTGTTCTGTGGTCAACGTGACAAGACATTTATATCACGCCCAGTTAGTGGAATAGGGTGCGGGCCTATTCCACAGTTTAGCTTTCATTTTTGTTCATCGGTCCTTGCGGAAGCGGGACTGAAGTTAATTCATATCATACAATGGAGAATAAACAAGCAACTAACATAAACGGAGCCAGCATGGCGAATCCGTTCGCCAGAGGCGGGTTGGTGAGGTCAGCACCAGCAGCAACTGAACGCACTCAGCAAGAGCGTGGAGAAGCAGCAGCAACAGCAGCAGCCGCAACAACAGCCAGGACAGAACGGAATGAACTGCACCTCACAGAAGCCAAAAGTAGTGGCAGCGAAGCACTTGGTGGAGGAGCTCCACAAATTTGTGGATGCAAGAAACAATGTCCATAAGGACATTAAAGAAATGGTCATCAGAATCCGAGAGGTGCTACTATCTGCCGTAAATGAGTACGACACGGCAACGCGGAGGGCTGATGTAGCCGAGCGAGCATTGGCGTCGGCTAAGGCTACTATCGTCCTAGCCCCTCCGGTAAGGGTAAGGAGAAGCAGATTGGTGTGGAGAACACGCCAGTTTCCGTGACTCCAAAGAGGACAAGATCCTCGCCAGGAGACGGAAGACCAGGCGGGCCCAAAAAGCAGACGGTTGAGGATGCTGTGGCTGTTGCCGAAGAAAAAGACGACACCCAACAGGGAGAAAGCTGGAGTACCGTTGTAGGTCGGAAGGAGAAGCACGGGAAACAGCAGAGGAAGAAGGAAGACCAAAAAAGGGAGCAGATGAAGGAAGGAATACCTTCGGCCCGTCAGAAGGCGCCGAAAGGAGATGCACTGATCGTCGAAGCGAACGATACGAAATCCTACGCCTATCTTCTCAAAAATGTGAGAGAAGACCCAGAACTGAAGGAGTTGGGAGAGAACGTCGTTAGAACGAGGCGCACACAGAAGGGCGAGATGATCTTCGAGCTGAAGAAGGATCCTTCCGTCAAGAGCTCGACCTACCGCGAGCTCGTCGCTAAATCCTTGGGATGCGAAGCGAACGTGAGAGCCCTGTCGCAGGAAGCCGTAGTCGAGTGCAAGGGTCTAGATGAGATAACGACCATCACCATCGAAGAACTGAAGCATGCTCTGATCGAGCAATGCAAACTGGAGGTACCAGCGACGATCCAGATTTGGAAATCGTATGGAGGAACGCAAACGGCGGCGATTCGACTACCGGTGGCCGCTGCCAGCAATCTGGTGGAGACTGGCAAAATAAAAGTAAGATAGTCGGTGTGTTCGCTGAGAGTTACTCCGCGAGTTTTCAAGCAGATGGAACGATGCTTCAGATGCTTTGACCTCGGACACCTGACGAGGAACTGCAAGGACCAGGACAGGTCTATATTGTGCAGAAAATGCGGAGAAAAGGGGCACGTTGCTAGAGACTGTAAGAAGCAACCAAGGTGCTTGATCCGCAAACCGGAAGACGGAAACGACCACATGACAGGAGGCTTCAAATGCCCTGCGTATTTAAAGGCGAAGGCAGGCCAACGATGATGATGATGGAGATAACCCAGCTTAATCGCAATCATTGCGACATTGCACAGCAACTGTTGTCGCAGTCGACAACAGAAACGAAGGACGACGTTGCAATTATTGCAACGTTCCCCACGATAACGGTAACTGGGTTGTGCATAGTGCAGGGATGGCTGCAATACAAGTGATGGGCGGTTTCCCTGTTCAAGAGGTGGTGGATAACACAAACGAAGGCTTCGTGATCGCCAGGATCAACGGCGTATTCGGCTGCTACGCCCCCCAAGGTGTACACCTGAGCAGTACAATCGGATGCTGGACGCACTAACTGACCCGTTAGTCGGACGAACACCGATTGTTATTGGAGGAGACTTTAACGCTTGGGCCGTGGAGTGGGGTAGCAGGCTGACCAACGCAAGAATTAGAAGCACTGGCAAAGCTGGACGTAAGGCTGTGCAACGAAGTTTCCGCTAGCACATTCCGCAAAGACGGCCGGTAATCCACCCTAGACGTAACATTCTGCAGCGCGTCGCTGATGGATAACATGTATTGGCTAGTTAGTGAGCAGTATACACATAGCGACCACCACTGGTCGGCGGAATTGTACTGTAACGCGGAGAGTGAGGACTGGCGAGCGGAAGTGGACTTCGACAAGGACCTTTTTGTGGAAGCACTTCGTGCTGACAGCGTAACTCCAATTCCGAGCGCCGATGGGCTGTCGGAAACAGTAGCGAGGGCATGCGATGTAACAATGCCGAGGAAAATGGAGCCGAGGAACTACCGGCGTCCGGCGTACAGGTGGAACGAAAGGCTCAGCATCCTCCGGGCTGCCGGTTTAAAAGCCAGAAGACGCGTTCAAAGAGCAAGATCAGAGGCGGTCAGAGAAGAGTGTAAAGTAACATTCCGCGCGGCCAGGGCTGATTTTAAACGCTAGATAGCGCTAAGCAAGTCCACCTACTACAAGGAGCTGTGCAGAGAAGTAGACGCTAACCCCTGGGGCAATGCATATCGTGTCGTTATGGCCAGGATCAAGGGTCCAATAATGCCAGCCGAAATGTGCGCTGACAAACTAAAAATTATCGTGGAGGGTCTTTTCCCGCACGACCCAACCGTATGGCCGCCTACGCCGTACGTTGATGCAGACGGTGGAAATGCTGGTGACAATCAAGTTTCCAACGATGAGCTCCTTATTGCAGCAAAAGGGCTGAAAGCGAAGAAAGCTCCCGGACCGGATGGTATCCCCAACGTGGCACTGAAGACTGCGATCCTGGCGTTTCCGGACATGCTCAGGATAGTCTTACAGAAATGCCTGGACGATGGCTACTTCCCGGATAGATGTAAGATCCAGAAGCTGGTGTTGCTGCCAAAACCAGGGAAACCACCAGGAGATCCAGCATCGTGTCGGCCTATATGCCTGCTGGATACTCTTGGTAAACTTCTGGAAAGGGTCAGCCTCAATAGGCTGACGACCTACGCTGAAAGTGAGAACGGACTATCGCAGGGACAGTTCGGGTTCCGGAAAGGGATATCGACGGTGGACACCATCCGCACAGTCATCGAGACCGCGGAGAAAGTGTCGAAGCAAAAAAGAAGGGGAAACCGCTACTGCGCCGTGGTCACGATAGACGTGAAGAACGCGCTCAACAGCGCTAGCTGGGGGGCCATCGCTGCACAGAATGCGGGTTCCGGACTATCTGTGCAAGATTCTGGAAAGTTACTTCCAGAACCGAACATCAAAAAGAGGTCGATTATGGTCACGGCGGGAGTACCTCATGGCTACATACTCGACCCAACGCTCTGGAATATAATGTACAACGGAGTGTTAACACTGGAACTGCCCAGAGGAGTTGAGATCGTCGGTTTTGCAGATGATGTTGTCCTGACGATAACGGAGAGACCCTTGAGGAGGTGGAGATGTTGACGGCAGAGACAATAGACATGGTAGAAACCTGGAAGTCAAGTTGCAACTGCCTCATCACAACTGTAAAAAAATCCAGCGTGTCGAGATCAGCGTCGGGTGACAGTCCATCCCATCGATGCGGGCGCTGAAGCGCCTTAGTGTGATGGTCGACGATCGGTTAAATTACAACAGCCATGTCGACTATGTATGTGAGAAGGCTGCGAGGACAACTAACGCATTGGCAAGGATCATGCCGAATCACGGAGGAGCAAGAGGCAGCACGAGACGTCTCTTGGCGGGTGTCTCATCCTCAATATTGAGGTATGGAGTACCGGCCTGGGCTGCTGCGCTGAACTCAAAGCGGAACCGGACGAAGTTGACAAGCACGTTTCGCCTAATGACTGTTCGTGTTGCGAGTGCGTATAGAACGATATCGTCGGAGGCGGCATGTGTAATTGCCGGGATGATTCCCATCTGCATCACTCTGTCCGAGTGGAGTCATTGGCTAAGTGGCAGCAAGAGTGAGACAACGCGGAGAAAGGAAGGTGGACCCATCGACTCATCCCAAATGTGTCTGCTTCGGTACATAGAAAACATGGAGAGGTGAACTTCCATTTGACGCTGTTTTTGTCCGGGCACGGATGCTTCCGTGCTAAACGGCGACGTAGACGTAGACAGATGGAGACAACAAGCAAGAGATGGTCGAGCCACTCCATGAACCAAGCGAAGCTCTGAGATAGAGGTGCGACGGAAGCACGACGAACCCCCCAACGAGGTAATACGATGACGTAGTTCCGTGGGGAAGAAGGGGGTAAAAAGTAAGGAATGTTGCAATGAGAGAGAGACAGAGAGAGAGAGAGAAATAGAGAGAGAGAGAGAGAGAGAGAGAGAGAGAGAGAAAGATTGTCCCAAATCGTCGAGCTGAGTCGATTGGTATATAAGACTCGGCCCTGCGGGTCTCGGAAAGACTTTTGAAAGTTTGAGCGAATTCTATACATTTCTTTTATAAGAAATGTTAAACATTCAATTTTTTTATTAGCGCCGAAACGGATAATTTTAGATCAATAGTATCTTTGGAGAATTTGAAGCATACGCATGCCCTCTATTTTGGTATTGTGATTTTACTGATTAATCCCCCTAAGAGTGAGATATTTTCATACATTTTCTTGGAAGTGATTATATTGAAATAATGCCTTCAGCAAATTTGTAGCTCTTACTTTTGCGAATAACTTTACTGAAGATTTGATGTCATATTTCGAATACTTTAAAAGTTATGGCTTGTTGTTTGTGGATTACTCTTTGTCGCCTATTTATTGTTCAATATAGTAATAATCCATTTAAATGAACCAAATATTTTTTCAATAAAACGAATTTCGTATTTCATTTTTCTATCTACAACCGCTAGAATAACCACCGAACAATTCCAAGTTGTCTAGATGGAACTTGATCACTTATCGGTGCAAATATTTTCATTTGCGCGAACCTTCTGATTTATAACCATCGGATCGATCTGAAACATATCTCAGAAAATGAAAAGCGAAATAAATAACTCCAAGCAGTTATGTAGCCAAGAAGATGCTTTGGGGTTTAACCACACCCCCCTCCCCCTTACAAAAAAATTGGATTGAAGTTAAAATTTTATTGATTCTGACTGATTTAACTCAATATTACAATGATAATTATCTGATCAGTACATCCATAACCTATTGTTTGAAACATCATGAGGACCTTTGAAAAATTGTGGGAATGCGATCCTGATCTGTAACTGATCTATTGGTCTTGATCTCACAGTTGTCTAATAACATCAATATGAAATACCTGCCCAAAAACATTCCAATAGAAACTCATTCCAGAGTTCTGTAATCAATCATAATCATAATTTCCTATCATATTGAGTTCAGTTTTGAAGGGGAGTACTGTAATATAGATTAGGGTTTTTTTAATAGGAATCGAAACTGGAATAGCTTTTATGTCTATGAAACTTAGAATTGCTCACCGAAAAATTGCATAACTTCCAAAATTTGCTGAAAATGTTTTTATTTTGGGAATGCGTCGAGTTGAGACGAAAACGTTATAGAATTAATAACGAGAAAACCACCTTCCAAAGGCAGGGGAATTTATGAAAAATGGCGTTTTCCGGAACGGAAATTTCGCAAGTTTAGTATCTTCGATGAATTTTACAAACGTTAAACAGCACATCATTTGATAAAATAATTTTGGCGCTATATCCTTCAGCAAGTATTTATGGTGAATTTACTCTTCAAACAAATTTAGTTCGAGACTTAATTTCTTCAGCAAAATTTTTGGGGAGTGCTATTACAAACTACTTTGTTGAAGACATGAAGGCTCCATATGTTCAATGTAGTAACATATTTTAGGCTATTTCAATTTAATTTTAAATTAAATTATTATTATTTTACTGTTTATGTCAAAACTCTTCTATTGTTTATAAACGATAAAATTTACATTTTATCCAAAGCTTGAATTTGTGAAGCTCACAATAGAAAGTTATTTTAGAAAAAAAAACTAGATTAAGGAGCACTTCGTAAATAACATTTTATAACTCAAAACACTCCATATACGTAGTATTCATGCCTACAATAAAGTTGTTTTAAATGAAAGGCTGAAACAATTCGCTAAAGACAGGAACTCTGCCACAATTTTTTGAAAAGCTGATTTTCCATAATTTAAAACTTCAAAGATGGCGGTTTCTAAATTATGCAATTTGGACAGTAAGTTAGATTTTCATCACATCCCCACCAAATCGAATTTCTGTCTGCGCCGCTGACTCCAGGTAAGTAGAAACAAAGTCGTTCTACACTCGTCGACAAGAAACTTCTTCGAATACTGTCTATCTATTATAATAGATTGAAGACCCGATTTGATCATCCCCCAATTTTATCAGCCTCGTATGAAAATATGTTTGATGGGTTCTAGCAGACAAACAAGGCTAAATTTGAGTAAATCCTTTCTTGACCATGTTTTCCTTATCTTAAAGATGCAAATATGCAAAAATAAAAAAAAAAACTGTTTTAATCTACCTAGTGGTGCAATTGTGTCTTTCTTATTTGTCCAAGCCACGATCTCATAGATGGATATGTTCACTACAATGGTGGAAATGTATATTACATATTCAGTATGATTTGCACATAGTACATACAATGGATCGACAGTCACGATTTCGAGATACTATGTATCGACACTGAAACATCGCTTGAAACCAGCGGCGGATCAAGGAGGAAGATCCGATAAGAAATTTTAAACTAGTTATAATTTTAAAGTAGCAACCCCTTACTGCATACTCCTACCTAAGGCAATACAAACCAAAAAATTTAGGTTGATGATTTTTAGAGCGATTGCATAACCTTTCTATATGAGAAAGGCAAAAATGTGCCAAAGCAAAAAAAGGCAATTTCCGCAGAAATTTTTTTTCGAGTTCACATCAAATCTCAACGTTTCATGCATTTTAAAGTCATTTGGCATCCAAAATACAAATTCGATTTTGAAATTTTCCCCTACTCCCACTTTGAGAATTTTTCATTTCTGTTTATATGGGAATTTGCTGTGTGGTCGTACTCTTCAACCCGTAGTTCCGGAACCGGAAGTCCAATCAACAAAATTCAATAGCAGCCGATGGGAAGGTTGTACCTTTCATTTGAGACTAGTGTTCGCGATGATTGCCACCTCTCGAGTATACGTCTTGATTACGGCCCAGCCATATCTTTGCCACTGGCCGCAGAACCGTCAAATGGGGAATGACAGACTGAATTAAACCAACGTCAATCACAATTAAGGCGATGAGCATATCAAATTTACAACAGCGAATATATTTTTCTAAATTGTTACCTAATTTGTCAACTATCCTATACGGTGAACAGTGAATTTAAAGGTAAAATTAAGATTTCATATGATCGATTTATTTAATTAAAGCTAAGTATTTGGCAGTATTCATACTTTGAACAGAAGCCACACTTACGTGCAATTGGCGCCACTAGTTAAATTTATCAATTAATTGTAAGTAAAACATGTTTAAATATTAATCTAAAATCACAATATAACAGATTATATAACCTAGATTCAACAAAACCACACAGATTGTTACAAAAGACGGAAATCAGGTCGAAAAAGACTAAAATTGTAAGTTAACCTAACATTTTGTAACCTAGCTTAAGAACTAATGAATTAAAATATTATAGCTTGAAGCTTACTCTGATAAACGACGAGTTTGACTAAAGATCTCTGAAAACGATTCCGTCCGTAACAAATCTTCAAGAATTTTACGGTAATAATATGTCGCCGAAATTAAAACCAAAAAAACTGAGTGCTGTACGAATACTGTCGTTGGAGGAACAGTTAATCGGGGACAAATGTCCAGCTTGCCACGAATCGGATATTGCGGATAACATGATGGTTCAATGCGACAGGTGTGACCAATGGTTTCACTTCACTTGTGCTGGAGTGGACGAAGGGATAAAAGATACCAGTTTTGTATGCGTTATCTGTGTTTATCGCAGTACTCCAGCAAGCACACACTCAGGGAGATCTGAAAAGTCGAGAATCTCGATGAGAATCCAACTCGACTTACAACGACTAGAAGAAGAGAAAGCAATAAAACAGAAGTTACTTGAAGACAAATCTGAGCTAAATAAGGAATTCGTCGGAAAGAAGTATGAGCTACTGCATGCGGAGTTAATAGATGTTGAAGACAACATAAGTGAGAGGAGTCATAGTAGCAACCGAAGTATTACTAGCAAAGTCCAACAGTGGTTACAAACCCAGGAAAAGTCGACTATGAGTACCGGCATCGGTAAAGCAAAAAACCCAACTGGTCTCACAGCGAATACGGGTACAATCCCCAAAAGGACCGCTGCAGTTAACGGTGTAAACACGAAGCCATTCACTTCCAGTCCACACAACGCTCAATCTAATCATGCTTCGGGGGATGCAAACAAGCAATACGGTACACTAAATCAGCAATTAGTACCCTACGGAAACCACAAACAATCGCTCTATTCCAGTCCTCAGCAGCCAACTTCAGTGTCAATGCTGACAAATCAACAAATTTCTCCCCTCACAGAGCAACAAAAAAAATCAGCTGTGAGTAAAGATGTCGTAATCTCCCCCAACGAAAAAACTATTGTTAAACAGCTCGAGAATCAAGTACAAGATCTGCAGCAACAATTGAACTAGTTACAGTCACCCTCGCAAGTTCAGCCAATTTTATCTAGAACTGAAAGCAGACATTTGGCACCGCCGCTGCCACAAGCGGCTAGCGTAAACAGTAAATTTTCTTACGGTGCAGGGTATTTACAACCTCGCCCGCATATAGCCTTTCCATCTCTAGGACCCGATATGTCAATGGGAAACCCTGTAGGGAACTCAACACCAGTTACTATTCCCCAGCGACAACATTCCTTCGCACCAACGAACCAGGCAAACTCTAACACTTCACTGCTGGTGCACCCCGATAATAAGGGTTCAACGTTCTCCACTCTAACGAGCGTCCCGTGCTACACTGAATCCATTTCTTCGCCTTTGGCCTCACATACACATGCTATAAGCCCATCGGTACACATATGTGAACCAAACGCACAACAACTTGCTGCGAGACACGTCGTCCCAAAAGATCTCCCTATTTTCTTCGGCGACCCGGTTGACTGGCCACTGTTTTACAGTAGCTACCTAAACTCAACGCAAATATGCGGCTATTCAGAAGCAGAAAATCTTATGAGACTTCAAAGATGTTTGAAGGATAACGCTTTAGAGGCGGTTCGCAGCTGTCTCCTTCACCCATCGTTCGTCATGCAAATCATCACGACGCTCCAAACACTATATGGACGGCCAGAATTGATTGTAAAATGTCTCCTTGACAAAGTTCGTTCTACTCCTCCACCAAGAGCCGATAAATTAGAAAGCCTCATAAATTTCGGTCTTGTAGTGCAAAATCTATGCGGTCACTTACGGTCGATGGGGATGGATGCATATTTGTCGAACCCAATTTTGTTGCAAGAGCTAGTGGATAAGCTTCCCACCGTTAATAAACTTAATTGGGCAGTGCACCAACAACAAGTTCGATCCGTGGACGTTGGCGTTATCGGGGACTATATGGCATCACTTGTATCGGCGGTATGCCAAATAACACCCTATAACGAGACGGTTTCGAAGCAAGAGAAACCCAAGAACAAAGAGAGGGGTTTCCTCAATACTCATTCAGCAGAAAACGAATTGAGCAAGTGCGACTTCAAGCGAAACGAGAGCAATGCTGAAAAGTTTATTGACTCGCCAAAGCCTTGTCCTGTTTGTAAGAAAGATGGACACAAGGTAAAAGATTGTAGGAATTTCAAAGAGAGCAGCTTGGACAACTGGTGGAAGCTTGTAGAACAATTGTATCTTTGTCGTAGATGCTTAGTAGCTCATGGAAAATGGCCTTGCAAAGCGCCAGTTTGTGGAAAGGATGGGTGCGGTGTACGTCACAACAGTCTTTTGCATCCCGGGAAACCTGATATGTCGGCTATCATTGGAGAACATTCGAAAGGCCCTGAAACAGTGTCTGTTCATCATCAACTGCCTCGTTCAACTTTGTTTCGTGTAATCCCAGTAACGTTATATGGGAAAAAGGGCAAGTTTGAAACTTTGGCTTTTCTAGATGACGGATCTTCCTTGACACTAGTAGAAAAGCATATAGCGAATCAGTTGGGGATTGAAGGCGAGGCAGAGCCACTCTGCTTGCAATGGACGAGCAACGTAAAACGGATGGAAAAAGAATCCAAATTGATTAGTTTGGAAATCTCTGCGACCAATGGCAACCAGCGTCACATGTTAAATAATGTACGGACAGTTGAGAGCCTTGAGTTACCCAGACAGTCGCTACAATTTGATGAGTTAGCAGGAAGATTCCCATACATCAGGGATCTGCCTGTGCATAGTTTTAAGGAGGGCGCTCCTGGTATATTGATAGGGCTGGATAACGCCAGGCTAACTGTCACACTGAAAAAACGGGAAGGGCATCTCAACGAGCCAGTTGCAGCCAAAACAAGACTGGGATTGACCATTTTCGGATCTATACAGGATGCACGTGCACAAGAAACTCCACAAAACACTTATCTTCACATTTGCGCTCGCTCACGTTACCAAGAATTGCATGATGCAGTGAACGAGTTTTTTAACGTAGAGAATCTTGGTGTTACTGGCATCCCAATTATTGAAGCAGAGGGTGATCAACGAGCTCGGAAGATTCTGCAAGAGACAACTAAGCGCTTGGGTACCGGAAGGTTTGAAACGGGTTTACTATGGAAATGCGACTACATTGAATTTCCTCACAGTCGGTCAATGGCAGAGCGACGTTTAAAATGTTTGGAACGAAGGCTAGAAAGGCAACCAGGTCTATACGCAAACGTCAAGCAGCAGATCAACGATTATCGAAACAACGGCTATGCACATATAGTGACAAAGGAAGAATTGGCCAACTCTGACCCCAGGACAGTTTGGTATCTTCCATTAGGAATTGTTTTAAACCCAAACAAACCAGGCAAAGTTCGAGTAGTGTGGGACGCAGCAGCAAAAGTTGATGGCATTTCACTTAACTCTATGCTGTTGAAGGGGCCTGATCTCCTCGCATCGCTACCAACGGTTTTATACGGTTTCCGACAACGTCAAATTGCTATAACTGGTGATATAAAGGAGATGTTCCATTAAATAGTTATTCGTCCTCAGGGCCGACAAGCGCAACGATTTTTGTGGCGGGATAATTCAACACAACCAATACAGGAGTACGTGATGGATGTGGCAACCTTTGGTTCAACATGCTCGCCATGCTACGCTCATTATGTCAAAAATCGGAATGCCGAAGAGTGGAAAGATGTACACCCGCAAGCTGCCATGGCCATAATTGACAACCACTACGTGGACGACTATTTGGACAGTGTAGATACCGAAGAAGAAGCGATTCGCTTGGCGTTAGAAGTGAAAACCGTACACGCGAAAGGTGGATTCCATATTCGAAACTGGTTATCTAATTCGGATGCGGTCATTAAACAGATCGAGGACTGCGGTTCGGAAGCGTCAAAATGTTTTACTCTGGACAAAACGACGGGAGCTGAGAGAGTATTGGGTATGATTTGGTTACCAAATGAAGATGTATTCACGTTTGCTGTCAAGTTTCGAGACGATATCCAGCCCTTGTTGGACGACTCCAGGAAACTAACGAAGCGAGAAGTCTTACGTGTCGTAATGAGCATATTCGATCCTCTGGGTTTCGTCGCCCCCTTTGTAGTACATGGCAAGTGTCTAATTCAGGATATATGGCGATCGAAGGTAGGATGGGATGAAAGTTTCCTGATGAGATTTTCTCGCGTTGGAAAAAAAGGGTTCAAGTACTTGGCAGACTTTGCGAGGTTAAGATTCCTCGCTGCTACTTACCAGGATACAGTGCGGATAGCTTAGACACGTTAGAACTCCACGTGTTCGTGGACGCAAGCGAAAGTGCATATGCTTCGAGTAATGTGGAGCGATTCGAGTACAATGCTTTCGTGGATTCGTTCTGATACACGACGATATCCCAAATTCGTAGCATTCAGAGTCAGTGAGATTCTTAACGTGACGAGCTTAGATGAGTGGAGATGGCTTCCAACACGTTTAAATGTAGCGGATGAGGCTACGAAATGGGGTACTGGACCATGTTTCCGTAAAGAAAATCGTTGGTCCCGAGCCCCAGAATTCTTGAACGGATATGAAGTAGAATGACCAGCAAATAATCTACCACCCCCAGGCACGGCTGAAGAACTGCGCCCTGTCGTTGTTCATCATAGGCAGGCATTCGAACCACCAATGGATTATAAACGATTCTCTAAATGGGAGAGACTACTTCGGTCAGCGGCCTTTGTTTACCGCTTCATCGAAAACAGTAGGAAAATGTCCCAGGGCAAAAACTCCATCAACACGGGAATTTTATCCCAAGAAGAGCTGCAGAAAGCAGAAGCATGTCTTTGGCGTTGGGTTCAAATGGAAGCATATTCTGAAGAGCTAGCTGCAATCTAAAGGAATCAACAACAGAATCCAGGTGGTATTGTGAAACCAGGATACGCCAGCAAATTAGATGGAGTTTCTGCATTTTGTGACCTGTGATTTCTTAGGTCACAATATCGTCGCTTTGGTCACTGAGACCAGCTTGTATATATTTGTAAATATTGTTATTTTTTGTCGTATAAATAAATAACAGTGTACGGTCTATCTCGTGTATTTGACGACGCCTGTTCTTTGTTTATACTCTGAAATTATTGTTCGTAAATGTCTAAGTAGAATTTAAACGTCAAACCGTTACTACTCCGTGCTTGCATGTTTGAGTCGCGTTTAAGTTCTGCTTAATAGCCCAGGTTGGTGTCAAATGTAGGTTTCGTTATTTATTTGTTCAGAGATTTATTTACTTATTTATTTATTTATATATTTATGCGCTTATTTATTCATTTATTTATTTATTTATTTATATTTGTTATTTATTTTGCTTGTTTATTTATTATTCGTTTTGTTATTATATTCGTTATATTTGTGCATTATAAAAAAAATCTTTTTGGTACTTGTTTCCGCCGAAAATTAATTACGATTCGCTCAGTGACCCTAGTGTGGGAAGAAAAGTCCGCCCAGTGTGAATTTCTCCAGGAGACAACCGTGAAACGACCCTAATAGCTGGTGAGTACAGTGTGGCCCCACCACCACAATAAGAACGTTACGAAACCAATACGTAACAATAGACCTTTCTTGTCAGACCTAACCCCTATTTTTCTTAATTTTTATCAAAAGAGTTCACATTTTGAAGAACAAATCCGTTGAAAAGATATTTTTAAAACTTTTCCTGATTTTGTTATGATTTTTTAAAAATCAAAGAATGCAAGAATGTTGTATATTTTTTTCACCTATGCAAGAATGGTGGAACACGGAATATCCGTTTCGGCAGCACTGTTTAACATATTTCAGATTAAGTTATCGGCAACACTGCAAATGAAGTGGTGAATTGCGGTATAACGTTCATTAATGAATTCAAACAAACTAAGTGAATTTCATCTGTCAAATTTTATAGAGCAATGCATGAAAATGCTTAACCTCACTTTTTGACAGTTTAGAGAGCTTGTTTACACGGACTTGGATTTTTCATTCGACCACAATGCGAGAAACTTGGTTCGAATCGCTTTTAAATGTTAATACTTTGTAAACTGTAATTTTTCCTTCTATATCGTCGCTGTGCAGTATTCAACTATTTGTTTTTTTTTCTGGTTTTCAGTTTTATTTTGGCGGGATTAATCATCAGTTCCCATAATTCGGCGACGTGCAGAACGGGAACTATTTGTCTCCTCCACAAATGCTCACATGTCAAGTGGTGTAATTCCGGCAAATGCATTACCTAAAGTCACGATCTCTTACCTTTCCACATCGGACGCAACCTTGGTTGTTGCATTTGAGCTGGAATCCATTCAGAATTCCGAACCGCTCTTCCTGAATAAACACTGTACACCAGCGGTTCTCAACCTTTTTCGTATCACGGACTCCTTAGAAATCACCCTGGGTTGGTGCGGACCCCTACGGATAAACATCGATTTTGTATGCTATCAATATGTTATTTTCAGTTTGTTGGGAAACAAGACTTCAAACTTCAGTATGCACTTGGAAAACACAATTTTCTATCCGGACCTATTTCAAATTTTCATTTCTATGTACAGTTCCTTTGGGTTTGTTGTCTTGAAGGTTAGTTTGCGTTAGGCGTTTAACGATCGTGTGAAACATTTAATTTTCTGTATAGAGATCCGTTGAAACAACCAAGTAACTCCCACCGTCCACTTGAACCTTAATACCTAAAGAATAAACTGAGTAAATCGAAAAACGGCGATTACAAGTTTCCACGAGGAGACCATCACTTACGGCTTTGACGCTCAGTATTAATTTTCTGCTCAATCTCATGCAGAGGGGTGAATGTTCGGAAATCATCAGTATGACAAAACATTTATTTCACAATTGATTTGTAAATCATACAAACATGTTCAGTAGCTAGAATGCATGAGACTGAAAAACAGGAATTTGCGGCAGTCAAATACCATCGGTAATTACGTAACAGAAAATACATGATGGATATTTCTATTTAATAGTTTACTTTTTTTTAACTTATAGTCTAAAACTTTCATTTTCTCTCATTTGTTGGCATTGAATTTTCTTAGTTACTGATATTTGCCAAATTATTTACGTTAGTGAAATATGAGCATATAAAATACTTGTTCAGGTTAAACTTGTTCATATCGATTCCGAGTTCGTAAAAATCGCATTTTACTGTTCACAGAAAACCTCATTTGTTTCGCAAATCAATATCAGTGCCCTCACAACGCTTTTGTGATTCACTGGTTGGACACTTTTTAACTAAACCACTTTTTTGTTGAACCTCCGCTAGTTCAATTGTACAATTAAGAAGCATTAGAATGCCAAAATTTCATGTCAAATTTTCTTTGACATTCAGTCTGACTATAATTGGAGATGTGAACAAATGCATTTACTCTACTAACGTTTTCTTTGGGGAGGTTTTGACATCTGTTGGTCGGTCCAACAAGCGAATAAAATTTGTTTGTTGGACAGAGGGTGTCCCAACCAGCAAATCACGACAGTAATTGAAGACGAAGCCATAAGATCAACACAATGTACTAGAGAGCACAAAGCATTAGTGTCACCATGCATTTACTGGTCTTACTACAGCACATCGTTGATCACTATTAGTTGTACATAAACGGGACAATACATGTAAAGCTAATGGGCATCTGAGCATCATATCAATATCCAACTAGTACTAGTGGCCCTCTAGTCTTACAGTCTCCGAATGTAGCGCCACGCACTGAGAAATCAACAGTATAATTTTAGAAAATATATAAAAATTGCATAGTTTCGAAAATTTGCTTAGAGAATTTCATTAAAAAACTATCCCCTCACGGAGGATGATACATATATTGTTTAAATTTACATATGGAAACGTTGACTTGTACATCTTATCTAAGAAAATCGTTCACCCGAAGATATACCCATACGTTCTGCAGAATAAGTATCTACACCTGATGATAAAAAATCGACAAAACAGACAATGTTTTCGTTCTACAAATCCACAGAAATTTCTCATATTCCTCTGCTGTTTCTATTTTTAGCAATTCTTTATTATATATCTATGAACTGTTTGATTTCGAACATAATATTCCTTGTCCAGTTTTGCTCCAGAAGCCCACTGGATTCAGCCACTGTTGGTTTCACTGGCCATACCTCAACTCCTTATTTTGCCGATACATAACACTTTCTGGGCAGACACTCGTACGTTGCTTTAGTTGACTAACGTCCCTTTCCCGTTTCGATATTGCCAGGCATCCGCTATTCTTTCAGCTGCTATATAAAGATTTTGTCGTTATACTGCTACCGTTTTAATACACATCGACTTCTTACTGTTTTTGACGCTGCAGGTACTCCGAACATTTTCATATAAACCTTTGCATACAACAGAGGCGGTGAGCAAACTAAACGCTGTTTCCATTTTCTTTCATTAATCCGGAACAAATGTTGAAACGAAGCCGATTGGTTATTCGGCAAAAACATCAGGTACTGTAAACAAGACATAATTAGTTATCTCGATAAACCTAACGAAGATTTTTCAGATACTTTTGTATCACCTAATCGGGTACTTTAGGCCACTTTACCATAACTAACTCACCTGATGGTCCAATCGCTCCATGTTCCTGGCTACTGTAGCAGTCACAAGGCACACAGCTGGGATACGGAAGATAAACTTAATCCAGCCAGATTTGGTTCTCGTGGGACTTTTTCTTTTGATTTTTTGGAAGTTCATCCAAATCAAAACAACACTTATATTTTGACAGTTTTGAGTAGGGTAGCCAGATAAAATTTCTTAATGTCGTTAGACCAATCAAAAGTTTATCAGTAGTCATCGGAAATCATATTGTTGTTGACATTAAATAGCAAAATACTAATATACTGAAACAATAAATGATGCATAGAAGCAATTAAAAAATATCTCTTTCCCGGTAGGAAAGCACAAAATCGACGGCTACTGATAAATCAGTAGGTCTGGTCACCCTGAGTTATTTGATATTCCCCACTTGGAATTCATTCAAATGGTGTAAAGGTATGGGGAACCAAGGCAAGTTAGTACAAGAGCATATGGGGTGAAACGGGTAGTTCCCAGTTTTTTCAATTTTTTCAATAGTTAGAGGCACCAAATCATCGCGGCAATATGCAGCGTCGATTTTGATAGGAAAAAGGAACAGTTTTATCACATAAAATTTTTTGACGAGAAAGGTCTATTGGCGCCCAACGCAAAATAAAAGAAAAAGTGATTTGTTTCCAAGACCAGAAGCAAATCCCTTTTTCGTTGTGTCTCCCGGAGAAATTCAATTTACATTGTTCACTTCATTAATCGCTAAGTCATTGGGTCGATATCCAAACTTGAAGTTGATCCTGAAACTTAATTATGATTAGTGGAATTGCGAGTTGTTGCGAGTGATGAAAAATTGTATATCTGGCACTCTGTCGTTTGCTAGTGCTTGAGTAGAAAAATTGATCGTTTGTTTTGAACATATATCATACACAGGTAGCATTGATCGGATTGAATTTGACATTTACTAATACCATTACATTTGTTTCTTGTCGGGTTTTTGTTTACTTTTCAAGCGGGTGTTAAAACTATTTGTGGTTTGTGATAAATTTGTTATTTTTTGCCTTTTTATACAATGGCAATGGCACAGCTCACATTCGATCAAGCTAGTGAGCTGATCCAAGGTTGGTATTTTGATATGAGTGTGGAGTTTTTAGCCGACGATGAACTGAATTATGAACTGACTGCCCGTTCTGTCAGTTTGTCTATCGGTCTCGATCGCTCACGAAAACGCAAGTGGCTGCGAGACCAGTTGAAGGTGGAAAGGGATGATCCGTCGGGAAAATGCCCACGAAGAGTAGTGGGTGATCCTACTGTGGAAGTCGAGGTTTGTACGCATAAGTTTACCGAGTTGAAATCGTGTTTGGAACAGGAGGATGATGAGGAAAAGAAGGTTTGTTCCACTAGAATGGTACACGTCGGTATGCGTTTAGTGACTGTGTTGAGGGACTCGCGGGGGTCGCCCAACTTGCACAGTCAATTGCAAAATACGATGGTTGAATTAGCGGAGGTTCTTGAACATTTCTTTCGGGGTTCTGCTTCGTCTTTGCAGAGTGATCAGCAAGAGGGAAATGATATTTTAGCTCTGTTGGATGCAGACAAAGCAGATGAAAATCCTAGACCGAGAGTTTCCGTTCTTAGTCAGGATGTTCTACACAATCCGTACCCCGCACCGTACCACAACCGTCACACTCTTCCTGTGTCCAAATGGAACATCACTAAATACAGTGGTGACGATCAAGGGCTGAAGCTAAATGAGTTTTTGGAAATTGTACAGGCTTTATCCCAAGCTGAGCATGTGTCGGAGGTCGAGCTTTTCGAGTCGGCTGTGCATTTGTTTGTTGGTTCAGCGCTCAAGTGGTATCCCGATCAGAATGAAATAACAAGATTATAACAGAACACAATTTTTGCAACATATTGTGTTATATATTAGGTCTCGTTAGTAGTTAAAATAACAGAAATTTATAACAAGTAACAAAGCGAGATATAGTTTTGAAATATTTTTGTTATGTGTTTCTGATCGGGATATGGCACAAAGAACCACTGGTAGATTGATGAATTGGCAGCATTTGGTATTTGAATTAAAACGCACCTACATGCACCCTGATTTGGACGCGTTGATCAAAATGAAAATTTACCAGCGTCGTCAACAAAAACATGAATCTTTCCACGAGTACTATTTCGAAATCGAGAAACTGTTCAGAACCATGAGTGTTCAGATTCCAGATTACGAAAAAGTACAGATTCTACAGCAGAATATGCGAGTAGACTACAAGCGACAAATGACATTTATTCCGATAGTCGACCTTGAAACACTTGTTGCTGCTGGACAGAAATTAGATGCATTAAATTTCTCGGCATACAACAAGGTTTTCGGGACGGACAGGAATGTCCAAGTGGTCGAAAGCTCTGAAAACAATTCGAAGAAAAAAAACAAGAACCAATCCCAGACTCAACAGGTGATACATCGGTATCTATCACCAAACACCCTAGTTCTGAAAACATTCTCACCGACGATGAAATCATGGTTATTGAAAACATAAAAAAACTTTTCCTTCCTGCTCAAGAAGGGAAATTGACCCTGACCAACCGAGCTCAGCATCGCATCGTGTTGGGAGAGGAATGGAAAAATAAACCACCAGTGCGCCAGTTTCCATACGTGATGTCTCCGAAGACGCAGGATCTGGTAGCCGTCGAGCTGCAACGACTGTTGGGTTTAGGGATTTTGGAACGGAGCAACTCGGATTGGTCGCTTAACTGTGTGCCCGTCATCAAGCCCAACAAAGTTCGGCTCTGTTTGGACGCGCGCAAGATTAACGAGCGGACTGTTCGGTATGCTTATCCGTTGCCTCATCCCGGTCGAATTTTAGGTCAACTTCCCAAGGCTAAATACCTGTCCACGATAGACCTGTCTGAAGCATTTCTCCAGGTTCCATTGGACCAAGAATCGCGGAAGTACGCGGCCTTTTGTGTACAGGGCAAAGGGCTATTCCAGTACACACGGATGCCTTTTGGGTTGATCAACAGTCCTGCTACGTTAGCACGACTGATGGACAATGGATGCTTGAACCGTACGTCTTCGTCTACCTCGACGACATTGTTGTGGTGACGGAGACATTCGAACACCATGAACGCCTTCTAGTGGAGATTGCACGTCGCTTAAGGGAAGCAAACCTAAGCATAAACCTCGAAAAGTCTAAGTTTGGAGTGTCCTAGATTCCCTTCCTGGGATATCTCCTTAATACAGACGGTCTTCGAGCCAACCCGGAAAAAGTTCGTCCTATTGTCGAATACGAACGGTCCAATACCGTAACAAAACCAAGGAGATTCCTAGGAATGGCGAATTACTATCGGCGCTTCATCTTAGACTTTAGCGGGGTGACCGCTGCACTCACAAACCTTCTGCAAAGCAAAACGAAAACCATCCGTTGGAACGATGACGCCGAACAGGCATTTTGCGAAATCAAAGAGCGGCTGATATCTTCACCAGTCTTGGGCAGTCCTGATTTCAGCAAAGAGTTCTGTATCCAAACGGATGCTAGTGACGTGGCGGTAGCTGGGGTACTCACACAAAAACAGGATGGGGTAGAGCGGGTCATTTCATTCTACTCTCATAAACTGACAACGCCCCAGAAGAACTACCATGCCGCAGAAAAGGAAGCGCTTGCAGCCATTCTCGCCATCGATGCATTCCGTGGGTATATTGAGGGTTACCATTTCACCCTAATAACCGATTCTTCCGCGCTGACCCATATACTCAGTACAAAATGGAAGGTCGGGTCACGATGCAGCCGATGGGCGTTGAATCTGCAGCAATTCGATATGACCGTCAAGCATCGCAAGGGCAAGGAGAACGTGGTTCCGGACGCCCTCTCGCGAAGCATCGCAGTTGTTCAAGAATCGTCGTGGTACGCGTCAATGTTCGACAAAGTGGCCCGCCGGCCCGATGATTTTGTAGACTTCAAGATCGACGATGGTAAACTCTTTAAGTTTATCACCGTGAACGATAATCCCTGTGATACTCGCTTCGAGTGGAAAATGATTCCCCCGCCCACCGAAGTTCCAAATATTCTTCAACAGTACCACGACGATTGCTTTCATCCAGGCTACGACAAAACCCTTGCACGGATTCGTCCAAGATTCTACTGGCCTAAGATGGCAGTTGAAATACGGCGGTACGTTCAACAGTGTGGAATGTGCAAGGAAGTCAAAGCTTCTTCCGTCCCTGTTGCACCTGCCATAAGAAACATGAAAATTGCCACCCGCCCTTGGCAGATCGTATCAGCGGATTTCATTGGCCATCTCCCCCGCACTCGCCGCGGTAGTCAGCACATTTTGGTAGTTTGTGACGACTTTTCGAAATGGGTAATGGTTCAGCCTGTGAGGAATGTCAGTAGTGCCCCCATGTGTGCGATTTTGAAAGACCAATGGTTCCTGAGAAACTCGGTTCCTGAAGTGATAATCACTGACAACGGAAGCAGTTTCATTTCCAAAGAGTTCAAGGAGCTGTTGGATCGTTTCAAAGTTGCCCACTGGCTCAACTCACGATATCACTCACAGGCAAACCCGGTCGAAAGAGTCAACCGAACTATCAATGCTGCTATCAGGACATACGTGAGGGAGGACCAACGCCTTTGGGACACTCGTGTGTCGGAGATCGAGATGATTTTGAATACCAGTGTTCACTCGTCGACTGGTCACGAGTACTCTGAAGTTGGCACTGATCATTTACTCACCCGTCTCGATGTAAAGCTGACTTCGGAAGAGATGGAAGAACGACGATCGAAAATGTTTGAGCGAATCTACGACCTTGTCCGCAAAAATCTGGTGAAAGCTCACAATGCTTCCCAACATCGCTATAACTTACGTCACAGAAAATATTCCAAATCGTTTGTAGACGGCCAGTTGGTGTATCGGAGAAATATGAAACCGTCAAGTGCGGCCCAGAATTACAATGCCAAGTACGGCCAACAATTTCTCCCATGCCGCATCAAGGCAAAAATTGGGTCGTCCTCCTATGAGCTGGAGGATTTGAAGGGCAAAAGTTTAGGGATTTGGCCGGCTGCCCATCTAAAACCTGGTTATCATCATTTCCGCATTGCAGCTGTACGATTTCGGGAAAAAAAAGTATCAAAAAAAAAAAAGAAAACTGAAACACTAATTTATTCGCACGTCCAAATAAAACGAAAAGGCAGCTGCACTATCTACCAACACTCAGAGTCCTCCGGTATCCTCCACCGATCTCAAAGATAACGGTGCAAACTTCGACGTTCAATCTAAAACAAAACAAAAAAACATAATTAGCAACCAAAAATACTTACCAACATCACGAATCATCCTATTTTCCATCACTACATAAACAATCAACATTAGTCAGCTGAGTATGAGTAGCTGTGACAGATCGGATAATAGACAATCTGACGACAGGGTTGTGCTGGGTTACGACGGGGTTACGTTTGCCCGCCGCCAGTTTTAAGTCGACTTTACACTCTACGTGTGAATGGGTTAATTCTGCGTAACTTCAGCTAGTTTTCTCTCGCATGTCGAGAGAGTAAAAGAAGTTCACAACGAGTTAACCATTTCACAAAAGTAATAGTCTTTCCGACTCTTGAAAAAGAGTCCGGTAAAGCACAAATTTAAATTTAGGGGCCCCTATCATAGTTAAAAGTTAGTGTTTAGTGTTACTTATGGCATGAATGTGAGTGTAAATGAAGAGGAATGATAGGCTAGCAAATTGAATTCTGAGTGAGTGTGTGCGGTATATAAGCGATAGTGTTAGATGTTTCGTCCAAGGATAGCCCTTGTAACGGTAATGGTAGCAGAAAGAAATGTCAAATTCCGTCTGATTTCTTTCTGGTAATTTTCTGTATCAATAATTCTACTCAGCCAATGCAGCAACGGCTTTTATTCTGACGCATTATAGGCAATTTCGACAGTGAAACTTTCACAGTTGTTTTGGAATTGATGGATGGATTGAATCGTACCTGATTGTGACAGATATATCGGTGAGTGCGCGAGACTAAAAACGGACAGGCTCACTTTCTCAGAGCCACGTAATTGCGTGGGACAGATTCCTCTGGCCTTTGGAAAAATCATTCCACGGAATTAAAACTGGCACTCGGGAAGAAGTAGTCGCGTTTGAAGTCGGCATTCATTCGAAAAAAAAACCATTTTGGGTTTTTTTTACCCGAGTCGGGGAAAATTGTGACCTGTGATTTTTTAGGTAACAATATCGTCGCTTTAGTCACTGAGACCAGCTTGTATATATTTGTAAATATTGTTATTTTTTTGTCGTATAAATAAATAACAGTGTACGGTCTATCTTGTGTATTTGACGACGCCTGTTCTTTGTTTATACTCTGAAATTATTGTTCGTAAATGTCTAAGTAGAATTTAAACGTCAAACCGTTACTACTCCGTGCTTGCATGTTTGAGTCGCGTTTAAGTTCTGCTTAATAGCCCAGGTTGGTGTCAAATGTAGGTTTCGTTATTTATTTGTTCAGAGATTTATTTACTTATTTATTTATTTATATATTTATGCGCTTATTTATTTATTTATTTATTTATATTTGTTATTTATTTTGCTTGTTTATTTATTATTCGTTTTGTTATTATATTCGTTATATTTGTGCATTATAAAAAAAATCAAGGAAACAAGTACCGCACGTTTAGCATGTCAATACATTGTACTAAAATTTGAGCATATTTCGTGACACCAACCGAAACGATAACATGTTTGTAAACGTCAACCATCATCATTCTGTCATCGCATCATCACCGTCATCAAATGCGGCGTGGCAGGATGCGAGGAGACGCGGAGGGTATGTGTTGGAAAGTGGACAGGGCAATGATAAAATGTACCGCGAAATCAGAATGCGGGCTCTAATAGTTTTCTGGCCCGGAGGAGTGTAGAACAGCAGCAGCGAGTTACAAGTGACAGTGCGTTTCGAAGGAAAGTTTTGTACAAGTCGATCCGTGGAATCTTGTTTTCGCCGTCCAGAACCACCACACGAACGTTAAGGTTCTGTCCGGTCAGTCGAGTGGGATCAGTGTGGTTACCGGTTTTTTTTCGTGCAGTGAACGTACTAGTACGACGCGAGTGCAAGAACGGTCAGTGATTGGCAAGCCAAAACGCCATTGTAGATGCTCGTACCCAAGTACCGGTGGGTAGGCTCTACTAGACCGAAAACGTTGTAAATCCCACTCGACTTAGTGTTAGACACTCGTGTTGAAGATAAAGTGTGCATTGTACCACTCTCCGGGCCCAATAGTGAAACGCAGGCCTCCGCTACAAATAGGCCGAGTTGCTGCTTCATCTGGAGTCCCCCGTCGCCATCGTCCGTCAGTTCCGGCATCAACATCGAAGCCCGCCCCGCATCCAGCCAGCTGCAAGTCGACCACCGTCATCACGGCCGCAACGTTGTACCAAGAAGAAGGTTTAGGAGAAAATAAAGCGTATGTACAAAAAAGTGTTAAATGAATAATTTTCTTCCAATTAGTAGAAATAAAACTAGTGTATGGTCTATATATACAAGTTGTGTCGTCCATTTTGTTTATAGTGTAATCCTTTTTGGTACTTGTTTCCGCCGAAAATTAATTAAGATTCGCTCAGTGACCCTAGTGTGGGAAGAAAAGTCCGCCCAGTGTGAATTTCTCCAGGAGACAACCGTGAAACGACCCTAATAGCTGGTGAGTACAGTGTGGCCCCACCACCACAATAAGAACGTTACGAAACCAATACGTAACAATTTGTGGATCAGAATGGAATATTAAGGATGGAGGGGCGCATTTCTTCCTAAAAACATCCAGTCACTGAACTTCTCGTAGACGTTACGGACATGGCAGTGGTGAGACGGTAGTAAACGAAATTAAGCAGCACTTCAAAATCGCACGCCTTAGGCCCGTTGTTCGGAAAATAGCAAAGTAGTATACATGGTGTGCTGTCTATAAAGCAACTCCAGCGGTTCCCAGAATGGCGCCGCTACCGGAATCCAGGGTAACACCTTATGTTCGACCTTTCACCTTCACCGGTGTCGATTAATGTGGACCGTTCATCATTCGGATTGGTCGAAGCAACGTAAAAAGGTGGGTGATGCTCCTCACTTGCTTAACAGTAGGAGCGGTGCCTTTAGAAATCGCCTGCAGTTTAAGCACTGAGTCATGTAAGATGGCACTACGCAGATTCATAGCTCGCAGAGGATCTCCACAGTAGATATACAGCGATCAGGGTACTAATTTTCAAGGAGCTAGGAAAGAGCTAAAGGAAGAATTAGCAAGCATCAATCGTGATCTAGCCGGAACCTTTACGAACTGTACCACCCAATGGTATTTCAATCCACCCGCAGCCCCTCACATGGGTGGAGCGTGGGAACGCCTAGTTCGTTCGGTTAAAACTGCACTATTCAATCTTGCACCAGTCAGAAAGCCTGATGAAGAGACCTTTGGAACACTTTTAGCAAAAGTCGACGGAATTGTCAACTCTCGACCATTGACCTAGATGCTGCCGACAACGAGGCTCTTACTCCCAACCATTTCTTGATGCTTAGTTCCAGCGGTGTAGTGCAACCACTTAAGGCGCCGATGGACAGTAGTGCAATCCTCAGATCTAACTGGAATCAAATACAAGCTTTGCTCGATCAATTTTGGACCAGATGGATAAAGGAATACCTGCCAAATATTAACCAACATACAAAGTGGTTAACCGACACCAAACCACTTCAACCAGGAGATTTAGTGATAATTGTGGACGATAGAACTCGTAATAGCTGGACACGCGGTAAAGTCGTCAAAGTGATTCCAGGAAGGGATGGCAGAGTACGTCGTGCAGAAGTAATAACTTCCAGCGGAGTAGTCGAAAGGCCTGTTTCAAGACTGGCTGTACTCGATGTGCTCAGAGGTAGTGTGGCAGAGAAAAGTATCCTGCAACACGGGTCGGGGAATGTTCACGATGATTGCCACCTCTCGAGTATACGTCTTGATTACGGCCCAGCCATATCTTTGCCACTGGCCGCAGAACCGTCAAATGGGAAATGACACACTGAATTAAACCAACGTCAATCACAATTAAGGCGATGAGCATATCAAATTTACAACAGCGAATATATTTTTCTAAATTGTTACCTAATTTGTCAACTATCCTATACGGTGAACAGTGAATTTAAAGGTAAAATTAAGATTTCATATGATCGATTTATTTAATTAAAGCTAAGTATTTGGCAGTATTCATACTTTGAACAGAAGCCACACTTACGTGCAATTGGCGCCACTAGTTAAATTTATCAATTAATTGTAAGTAAAACATGTTTAAATATTAATCTAAAATCACAATATAACAGATTATATAACCTAGATTCAACAAAACCACACAGATTGTTACAAAAGACGGAAATCAGGTCGAAAAAGACTAAAATTGTAAGTTAACCATTTTGTAACCTAGCTTCAGAACTAATGAATTAAAATATTATAGCTTGAAGCTTACTCTGATAAACGACGAGTTTGACTAAAGATCGTCTGAAAACTATTCCGTCCGTAACAACTACGTTTTTGCAAATCGGTCCAGCCATCTCTGAGACACAGAGGTGAAATTTTTTTCCACATACACACATACATACACTCACAGACATTTTCCGTTCTCGACGAACTGAGTCGAATGGTATATGACATTCGGCTCTCCGGGCCGGGATTGAATTTACGATTTTTAGAGCGAGTGCTTAACCTTTCCATATGAGAAAGGCAAAAATGTGCCAAAGTAAACAAAATCAATTTTCGCCAAAATTTTTTTTTTCGAGATTACATCTAATCTCAACGTTTCATGCATTTTAAACTCATTTGGCATCCAAAATACAAATTCGATTTTGAAATTTTCCCCTACTACTTCCTTTGAGAATTTTTCATTTCAGTTTATATGGGAATTTGCTGTGTGGTCGCACTCTTCAACCCGTAATTCCGGAACCAGAAGTCCAATTAGCAAAAAAAATCAATAGCGTCCGATGGTAAGGTTGTACCTTTCATTTGAGACTAAATTTCTGCAAATCGGTCCAACCATCTCTGAGAAACAGAGATGACATTTTTTTCCACATACACACAGACATTTTCCGATCTCGACGAATTGAGTCGAATGGCATATGACATTCGGTCCTCCGGGCCGGGATTAGGTTGACGATTTTTAGAGCAATTGCATAACCTTTCTATATGAGAAATGCAAAATTCATTTTTTTTTAAATTTGTGCGCTAGAAGACTATTAAATAATCAGAAATAGTTATTAGACAACTTCAAGGGAAGGGGGAATTTTTAGGTAGTTTTCAAGGGGTTATTTTATCGACTTCTTCCAAAATTCGGTGAACCTATTCCCATTCTTGCTATAGTTTATGTTAAAAGGGTATCCTAAATTAATTAGTATACTTAAGGGTTTATATGTTGTAGACAGAGAAAGTTAATAAATTTTCAGCTGTTCATAATAAGATTATGTAAATTATAAAGTATTTGGAAAATTTTAATAGAAGTGACGGAAGGTTATCGAAAATTTTGGTGAAAAAGAAAATTCCAGTAATGATAATGATTTTCCCTAACGGGTTTCGAGAATTTTTATTTGTTCTTTGGCATTAGGATTAGGGATAATAATTCAGATCAAAGATACTACTGGGAAGCCTTTTTTAGAAAAAGTGGATATGGAAGTAAAGCTTGAACTATGCACGCATGCACTTCAGAGGTAGCGAGATATCAAGAGCTGAAATTTCAGTGCTTAATTCTCAGCCGCGTTGGGAATTTGAGTTAACGCTATTGTGAGTATGAACTTCAAATCCAGTCGAAAATTTGTTCTTCGAATTTTTTGACTCAGCGCAACATATATAACCCCTTTAGAAAAAAATAGTTTTCCCAACACAATGCATTGATTGAAGAATTTATATATGTTATTAATGGAGCATTACCTATAATTCTTTTGTATTTCTATTTTATGGTCTAACCTTTGAGATTTATTGCACTGATATTGTCCTATGCTAATTTAAGCGATTCTCTGAGTCCTTGTAGTTTGTGTTTCTCAATCGATATAATACCCGAAGAAAGTGATAAGATTTATAAGAAATGTATCATCACACTGTAAGGTGGATTAAAAGCGTTTTTCTTTAAGATATCAACCCTTAAAGTTTATTGCATGATAAAATTGTAAATTTCATATTTTTAAAACTACTGAAGATAATTGAATGAATTTTTGTACACTTATGGAATGATTTTGCACTATCTAATAAAAATACTTCTGTTGTATAATTGTTTGAATAACGGTACATTGAAACCTCCATTTACGAACTCTTTTTTTACGTAATATTCGATTTACGTAACTTTATTTATGAACTAAATTCAAAATAACGAACTCTTTTTTTACGAACTAAATTCGAAATAACGAACTCTTTTTGGAAAGTTTGAGTTCGTACATTACAGCATGAAGTTATATACTCAAGTATTTTTAGTTAATTGTTACTAATATAGGTTGGGTATTTTCGAAATGGGGTTGACGAGTGCATGACGAAAAGCGATGTCTTGAGCCATTTTGGAATCTAAGATGGCGACTTCCGGTTTAGTTAAATTCTCTCAACAATATGGGTATTTTCGTGATTGGGTTAACGAGTGCATAACGGAAATAGAACCCATATTGTTCGTTATCAAGAATATTGCTCAACCGACAATCGTCATATTGGACTTGGAAAAGGTTCCAATTGTCCATTTTCAGCATCTTCTATTCCAAAAACATCCATATTGTTAGGGTTATCGAAAATATTGTTCAACCGAAAGTCGCCATCTTAGATTTCAAAACGGTTTTAATTGTCCATTTTCAGCATTTACTTTTCAAGCCCGTTCCAAAAATACCCATATTGTTAGGGTTATCAAGAATATTGCTCAACCGGAAGTCGCCATCTTAGATTTCAAAACAGTTCTAATTGTACATTTTCAGCATCTACTTGTCATGCCCGTTCCAAAAATACTCATTTTGCTAGGGTTATTGAGAATATTGCTAAACCAACGAATATTAATAAGAATGTGAAGCAAACTTTTTTTACGAACTAAATCCCAAATAACGAACACTTTTTTACGAACTAATTAAAAAAAATATGTGTGCTGTTCGAATATGATATTGCGTGTATATTTAACTGTCTTTAGAATTGTGATTGTTTTTTTTTAAATGAGCATTTGTAGTACAAAGATAATTATTGTATCTTCCCTATGCTGTCTAGAAAACTATTTCTACATAATTAAAATGTCTCGAAAACTAATTTTTTACTTGTAAAATGCATATAAGCATTCCGCATAACGGTGTACGAAAATGAGATTGTGTCACTGTACTTAGCTCTCTGAGTTTCTGTGGGTTTTTAAATTCCGTTTTACCAGAACGGTATGGGTTTTACATTCACCTATAGCAACAGTTGATGAAAGATAGATTGGATACAACATGAACTAATATTAATGATTTATAATGATAATAACCTTGGGTTCTCAGTGGAGATCTGAAGAAGTTCACTAACGGGTTTCGTTCGTAGACATGGCGCCAAGTCATCAGTTACTAAATCAAGTTGACAAGCGGTTTGTTCGGCGACTATTTTTTTCACTCCTAAGGGATCTTTCTGTATTGCCCATGGTGACAAGGCTGAACCACTCAATAGAATTACACGATGTATTAAATCTATGGTATATATGTAATTACATAATGGAAAAAGAGAAGCAGACGATAATTAGGAAATATAGCATTTCATTTTGTTTATTAAACATAGTGTGGTAAGATGTGTTTTTATCCTTCATTGATTTTTAGGTATTCTATACATTTAACAGTTCCTATCAAAACAAATGATAAAATGTATGAAAACAACAGCTCCTAGAAAAGATTGTGCAAATATACATACCACTAGCAACAGGTGAAACAACTAAAATATTCGCCAAGGCTGCTCCAGTTCCATGGCCCATCAACGTAATTCGAGATGGATCACCATGAAACGCTGACAGATTCTCTCTCAACCAGTGTAAAGCAGCAACCAAATCCATTAATCCGAAATTTCCTTGCGCACTGCCTTTAGATCCTGTTTTCAGAAACCCTAGAATCGAATTATGCGATATATATATATATATATATATATATATATATATATATATATATATATATATATATATATATATATATATATATATATATATATATATATATATATATATATATATATATATATATATATATATATATATATATATATATATATATATATATATATATATATATATATATATATATATATATATATATATATATATATATATATATATATATATTAGACCTCTCCACATTTTGAAAAAGTTGAAATAAACATGGGTCAGCCCAGATTTTTGTTCTACGTGTGAATTTAAGAAGTTTCGCCAAAAATGACTTAATTTGGACATGATTTAGAGGTGTCTCCAATCAAAAATCGTGTTTTGCTAAGCTTCGCCAAACATGACTTAACCCTTTCATGCCCAACTTTTTTCTAGTGCTTGTAGGGTTTCAAAACTATTTTTTCTTGAAAACGGTGAGATAATGAAACACGAAAAGTCTATTTTCATAAAGATAGGTGCTTCCCTGGCAGTGCTAGAAGCTGTTCAATTTTTACCTTCCAATGCTCAATACAATTCTCCTTGAATATATACAATAGTCCAATTGCATGGAAAACGTAGCCAACGACAGTCTAAATTGATACGTTTTATCAGTTTTTAATAATATTGCACCATAACGAAGATATATGAAAAAATCATTTTCCGTTGTAAACGTAAACTGTCCCTGGCAGCACTGCTCCATCGGAGTCCAATCAGACCAATTGCAATAACTTCAGTTCTAGAGCTGATCCTTGTAACTGTTATTACTCAAATGGAAGGCGATAGTCACATTAATTAGCCTTACTTGTTTTTGTGAGCAAATCTTGCCTCAATCAAAAGTTATATCTATTTAAAAACGTTGTTGTCCACAAACAACATGTGTATGAATGGGTTAATTTGGACATGATTTAGAGGTGTCTCCAATCAAAAATCGTGTTTTTGCTATGTTTCCATAGTAAGATCACTTGCACTCTGTTTTAATAGGCCCTACATGCCCACATTAGGGTGGGGCAAAATGATCGTTTCAGCACAGCACTTTTTTGGTTCCATTTGGGATCCCAAACAACTGTGCAAAATTTGGGGTCGATTGGATTTAACCCGGCGTAGCGCATTGCGTTCGAAATTTGTATGGAAATTAGTATGGGACTACTTTTTTGCATTTTCAATTTTACAGACTACAATTCTTTCTGCAGTATACCAACAATTAGATAGAAGTGTAGTCCAGGACACGATGAACAACTCTGCTGAAGGATGCATGGTGCTAGAATGTCTCTACAACAAGTTATAGCTGTTCAAAGTTCGATAGATCGAATTAATTGCCAAAAAACTTTTTTTTTGCCAACACTGCGGGTGTACTAATGATATTTCATATAGCATACCAAAATAACATCATATACTTTAGATTTACCACATTGGTATGTTTGGATGAATTATTCAAAAGCCTTAGCTCAATTTCATGGGCATAGGTAGTTTAGCAATAGGGTGTAGTGAGGGGAGAGGGGGGGCGGACTTTTAAATATAGAAATTTGAACTGAAATAACTGAAATCTTATCGAGTTGGAATGTTCAGATGAATTATTATACAACATTAGGTAGGTAGGTTTTCCCATACTAATTTCCATACAAATTTCAAACGCAATGCGCTACGCCGGGTCAAATCCAATCGACCCCAAATTTTGTACAGTTGTTTGGGACCCCAATTGGAACCAAAAAAGTGCTGTGCTCGGTTGATTAGGTTAAGCTTACGTTTTTCCATATAACAATGCCCCACCCTAGCCCACATATCATCAAATGTTGTTCCTTAGATATATCTTAACATGTTTTAACAGGTGAACATAGCTCTAATCACAATAGAAAATTTGTTAACTGGTTTTGAATATAGAAAAGTATATCAAAAACAAGAAAAATTAGTAGTATTTTTCCTTGGTTTTGAAATTATTTTCTATATAAAAATTCAGTTAACAAATTTTCTATTGCAATTAGAGCTATGTTCATCTGTTAAAACATGTTAAGATATGTCTAAGGAACAACATTTGATGATATGTGGGCATGTAGGGCCTATTAAATCAGAGTGTAAGTGATCTTACTATGGAAACATAGCAAAAACACGATTTTTGATTGGAGACACCTCTAAATCATGTCCAAATTAAGTCATGTTTGGCGAAACTTCTTAAATTCACACGTAGAACAAAAATCTGGGCTGACCCATGTATATTTCAAAACTTTTTCAAAATGTGGAGTGTTCTAATATACATATATATATATATATATATATATATATATATATATATATATATATATATATATATATATATATATATATATATATATATATATATATATATATATATATATATATATATATATATATATATATATATATATATATATATATATATATATATATATATATATATATATATATATATATATATATATATATATATAACGTTTTTTCAGCGCAGCACTTTTTTGGATACATTTAGGGTCCCAAATAACTGTGCAAAATTTGGGGTCGATTGGTTTTGATCCGGCGTAGCGCATTGCGTTTGAAATTTGTATGGGAAAACCTACTTTTTTGTATTTTCAATTCTACAGACTACAATTCTTCCCACAGTATGCCAACAATTAGATAGAAGTGTAGTCCAGAATATGTAGCACAATTTTGCCGTTGGATGTATGGTGTCAGAATGTCTCTAAAACAAGTTATAGCTGCTCAAAGTTCGATTGATCGAATTAAATGCCAAAAATAATTTTTTTGCCAACACAGCGGGTGTATCAAAAATATTTCATATGGCATACCGTCGTGCGGGGTATCTTTGCGCACTTTTTTCAATTTTTCAATTTTGAAGAATTATAACTCCTTTAATAATCGATGGATTTGTACATATCAGCACAGATTTATCGTCATCATGCATGTGTTATTTATGCGAAATATGAGCAGAATTGGTTCACACATAAAAACCTGTTTTAATCCACCTAGCGGTGCAATTGTGCCTTTCTCATTTCTCTAAACTATGGCACGGAGGCTTTTTATGTTCAACATAATTGTGGAAATGTCCATTACATTCTTAGTACACTTTGCACTTATACACAATGGCATGCCAGCCACGAACTTGATGAGCTACGTTTCGACGGTGAAACACTTGAAACAAAAAAATATCATACTCCATTCGTCTAACCAGCATTAGATCAATGTTATCTGCTTGCTAACTCATTTTGTCATGCGGGGGTGGGTATGTGAGGAGGGTGAAAGTCCCATGAACGAACGATTCCCCAGCTTAAATTGGTATGCTTTGTGATATAGTGGTGGTTTAAAGATGATGGGGTTGAAAGGGAGGGGTATGAGGGCTGGATGGGGTGGTGTTCTGAGGGGTGATTTAAGGAGATTTTTAAAGGAGGAGAGTGAACAGTAGAGGGGGGGGGGGTGTAACCCCTCTCCGTAAACCATCAACTACGCCTCTGTTAAAATCCAGAAACCTTATGCGAGTCGAAAAAAAAATTGCCGGGATTAGGTTGACGTTTTTCAGAGTGATTGCATAACCTTTCTATATGAGAAAGGCAAAAATGTGCCAAAATTCAAAAAAGTGAATTGTCGTCAAATTTTTTTTCGAGTTTGCATCAAATCTCGACGTTTCATGCACCTTGAACACATTTAGCATCAAAAATAAAAATTCTATTTTTAATTTTTCCTATAGTTTATATGAGAAATTTCTGTGTGGCCGCACTCTGAAACCCGTAATTCCGGAACCAGAATTCCGATCGATCCAAAGTTCAAGTTTGGGCAAATCGGTCCAGCCATCTCTGAGAAAAATGAGTGACATTATTTGACACATACGCACATACATACACACACATACACACACACATACACACATACACACACATACAGACTTTTTCCGATCTCGACGAACTGAGTCGAATGGGATATGACACTCGGCCCTCCGGGCCGGGATTAGGCTGACGTTTTTCAGAGTGATTGCATAACCTTTCTATATGAGAAAGGCAAAAAGTTGTGCATATAGCGTTTAAAAACATTTTAAGTGGACTAGCTGGGGGCTGCTTTGCACACTTCTTGAATTTGATATAAAAGTAAAAAATTAACCAGTTTTATTTACTTTCAACGAAATATCATTAATTCAGATTGATATCAGAGGCTTTTTCAACAATAAAACATCACATTTATCGCATTTTCTAAAATGAGGGATTTATTTTAATTCAACATTTACATCGTTACTTGTCAAAAAACTTGAGTGGGTTGAGACTGCATATTGTTTTTTCTTAGAGAGAATAAAGGAAATGGATGAAAAATGGCGATATCATTTTATTTCTAATATGTCAGAATAGGCTTTAAAGTGCGTTTAAAGATTTTTTGTATTATCAATTATAAAAATAGCCACGCGGTGGGATTGAAAACTTAGCAAAATAAAAAAAGTGAAATAAGGGGCTATTTATGACGTACATGTGAGCGCTAAATGGATGGCGTAATTAGTTCACAATGCCGCGTTATCAAGTTATGCACTTTTTAGGTCGTGAATTTCGATATAAAGGTTTGAAGCCAGTTTTTTTCACGGCCAAGATCACATTATTTCGAAACCACCAACATGTCTTCAAAGAAATTATATAATATAATACAGAGCAGCTCTTGAAAAAAACAATTTTGGTAATTAATTCTCTTGGAAATAATTACTGCTGTAATGTTGTTGATAATGATATTAAAAACAACTTTTAAAAAGATTCAAAAATCTTCAAATGCTCATAAAAACCGATCCTGACATACTAGACACAAACGGAAAAAGCCATTTTTCATTACACAGAAATCTTCAAATGCTTATAAAAACTGATCCTGACGTACTAGGAATAAGCGGAAAACGCAATTTTTCATCCTTTATGCCTTTCTCATATAAAGAAAGGCTATGCAATTACTCTAAAAATCGATTTTAAAACAGAGGCCCGGAGGGCGAAGTGTCATATCCCATTCGATTCAGTTCGTCGAGATCGCAAAATGTCTGTGTGTATATATGTGTGTGTCAAATAATATCACTCAATTTTCTCAGAGATGGCTGAGTGTGGTCAGCAAATTCCCATATAAACTGGTAACCCTATGATGTCCGAACCAATGGTGCTTTAAGCCGAATTTACACCTATCCGATCCGTTTCAGTGCCGGTTCAGTTCCGTGCACGGACGCCAATATTCTTTCATACAAATCAAATGCAAGCGTTCACACTTGTCCGGCACGGCGCCGTCCCGGACAAGTGTGAATGCTTGCATTTGAAGTGTATGAAAGAATTTTGGCGTCCTTGCACGGAACTGAACCGGCACTGAAACGGATCGGATAGGTGTAAATTCTGCTTTAGAATCTTCATCGCAACGAAGCACGGTGAATATGAATCAGCTGCATTCGACCCATATCGTTCTTCGCTCTTATATTCAAGTTGCTGTTGATATTCACCCACGAATGAAACCGACGGCCAATCCGTGTTTTTCCGAATGCCTTATCCATACGTTCTTGCCTTCCTAGTCATCGAGCGACGAATGAACTGCACGAGGAAGCTATGAAGTGAATGACGAATAAACGAATCAGCAAACCATTCCTCACCATAGCGATGATCGTTTACAACTATTGGCGAAGATGACTACAATTTCATCTTCGCAGAATGATGACTGGCGAAGAAATATATTTGTATTCTGATGCGTTGTACTGTTCGGAACAAGCCAATGCGCTACTTGTTTTTAGTACAAGACTATGGGTAAAATTAACAGGTAACCGAATCAAGGCAATACATGTTATACATATAAACAACAATCTTAATAGAAGCCTTGTTTATCAAGCATTCAAGGGAAATTGAATCCACGTCTGGTGATAAAATTCGGCATGAGGCCAATAAAATGAGGACGAAATTTTGATTTTAATATGCGCATGGTGATATACCATAGTAATTTATTACTCTATTACTGATGCTTTGCTACTATCACGACGAAATCGTTCAATCAGCACGACTGTTTAAAAATAACATATCTGACATACGGTGTGGAAAAAACTGCTTTTTTCGTTTGCGAATTTTGCGCTTTCTCTGTGCAACCTTAAGCAGTAAAATGAACAGTTTTTAGTGGGTGTAATATGGAAAACGCAAATATTATTTTTTGCTCCCCCATTCAAGAGACTTGACGAAGAGTGTTGTGAAAAATAAAAATCACGCGAATAAAGGCATAAGAAAAAGCCGATTTAATCCACCTAGCAGTGAGATGAGACATTTCTTACACATTTCACTATTGGATTAGTTTGCAGAACTCACGAGAAGTAGGCACCCAACTAGAGGTGGGATGAAAACAGTTTCTAGTCTTGCACAGGGATGTTATGCACCTCAGAGCAAATAAAGAGAAGAACAACAAACGCTCTTTGCACTTTTCATGCGAACCACCGCTCTTCTCTTTCATAATAAACCTCTTCACTCCGATGCGTATTGCTCCCACACGTGTATTCTACTCCATGGCTGCACGCCACAAAGAGTAGAAATAAAGAGGCTCTTTAGTGTGTATCTTGGTCCCACGCGCACGTAGGTAGAGAAGGCAACCAAAAAACATGTTTAAAACATTCTTCCGATCAAACTTTATCTGAATTGTAGTTTGATTTGCCTTCCTATCTGCTTTCCAGTGAGGGGAGGCACAAAAAAATTAAAGGGTTGTGTACAGGACACGACCACGGTGACATTAAAAATGTAGCTTTTTTCAAGAGCGTGCAAATGAATTTTATCTATCACACATATCGCCTCACGTTCTTGCTCACTCGCCTGTTTTCATATGTTACAATTTGCTGTATACCCTCCCCATTAAAACATTATTTATTGAAGGTTGGTGTGACACAAAGTAAAGCACCACACCAAGACAATGTTGCAGCAAACAAACGAAAAGCGCTTTATCGTAGCGTTTTTAAAACAATCGAAATACCCGTTCTCAGCATAAACGGGTACCACAAACATCCGCACGGAGGGCCATAAAAAGTATGCGCGCCGCCATCGCTCTGCAACAGTTCTCCAATTTCAACGAAGTACGCAACTCTACGCGATGTGGCCGTTCGGAGACGACGTAATCATACAAAATACTATCAGCGCACACGACGTCGCATCGTATTCTCTGGACGGTGCATTCTTCATCATCGTCGTCATCATCATATGGAGATGGCGTCGAAACGGCAAGAGGCTAAAAGCGCTTGAATCAGCAAATCGACGGAACCAGCTCGAGGTTTAAACAACTCTGTAAATAAATGTGAAATAAAATCAAATCAGTTCCCTTCTGGACACTCAAGTAGAATGTGTTTAATTTCATAAATCACATATCACACCTCAAAGAACGGCATTGGGTTTGGGCCAATGCTGTAGTTCATACGGTGATTGGTGCCTCGAGACCGGGTTCGTGCCGGTGAGGCATCAATCAAAATCAGCAACAAACATTTTGGTGACCCCGACGTGATCGGGTCACTTCGCGCGCGAAGAAAAGTGATCCGAGTGACAAATTAGTGTGAAAAAAGGCCGCTTACAGCGGAAAACTTGTGACAATGAGCGAGCAGGGCAATCAAAATAAGTTATTTACGAAGTGCATGCTGTTAATGCATGACACTCTCGACAGAGTGAAAGTATCTCCCGTGTCCACTACGGAAGCGTGGGCATTAATTAAGCTAACTGAAACCCATTTCGAGATGGCATCCGGCGCGGCCATCCGCGGAAAAATGGGATTTGTATACAAAAGCTCGCTGCTAAACCTAAGAAACTCTATCATCGACCAAATTGAGTGGAACATAGTGCGGGATGTTCCTACTCAGCCGCCGCCAGCTACTAACGAAAGTGAGCCTTAAGAGGCTAAATACGATACATAGTGCGAGGTGGCATCAGACCACCCCATTGAAGTGAATGAATTGAACAACAAATTGCATTGAAATGCCGGCCGGGTGCGGGCCATGCAACGAACAAAGAACACGTCGGCAAGTGATAAGAGCTGCGTGAAATGATGCTGTTCAATTATGAGCCAGTGAACCACTGCCTGAGTGCAGTCCGCGTGTGGGGTGGCATAAAACCACCCACCTAACTTAATGAGCTGCCGCCCGAGTGCGGTGGATGTAACTAAATCAGGTGCGCCGGCACGCAAAGGCCGTGTGTAATAGTGCAGCTCGTATCGCGAGCCAGTGACAACGAAGCGAAAACCCTTCGGCATAGTGCTACAAACTGCCGGCGGAGTGAACCAAGTGACGAAAAGTCCTCCTAAGCTGAGGTTAAATAACACAGTGTTAACGAAGAACAATAACGATGAGTGAAATTGAACAGGAACGTGCCGCAACGGCGGACGTTTTAAAAAATCAATTGACCGCTCTTGAGGGCGGTCTGAAGAATATTTATGACGAAGCGGTTCGGCTTGGCGAAAGTGAAGACCAGCCACCGCAAATTGAAGTGAAAACGCGCATTGCAATGCTGAACGGCCTGTATACGCAGGCGTCTAGCGTACTCCTCAAACTGGAAGGCATTGGTGGGCCCTCAAAAAGGAAGGCGCCCCTAATGGCCTCCTACCTGCGAGTCAAGGTAAGTCTCGAAAAACTTTTAAACACGAACAAGTCGGGACAAATGATGCAAGCCCCACTCGACCAGACGATGAACCCTACGGCGCGTGCAGACCATCTACCAAGAATCGAGCTGCCGCGATTTACAGGCTCGCCCACTGAGTGGCTGGCCTTCAAAAGCCGCTTTGAAAAGCGCATACTGACACTACACAAAGATGCGGATAAATTCGCATTTCTGAACAAATGCTTAGAGCGGTATGAGCCCTCTCTAAATACCATGGAGGCACTCGAAAATTCGGGTGTTAGCTTTGCCGAAGCCTGGGCAAAGCTCGAAGAACGCTTCTACAAGAAACGGGTAGCCTTTGAGGGCTATTTTGCTAAACTGATTCGCATGAAGAAAGCGAACAACCCCAGTGCCAAGGCAATAATGGCACTTATCGATGCGGTGGACATGACGGTCCATGCCGCAAAACAAATAACGAACGAAACCAGCGGGCTCGATTACGTCACAAACGGGCTAATCGTCAGTGTCGTCAAAAGCAAGTTAGACGATGCTACCGTCTCAAAATTGGAGGAACGATTGGATATTCACAAGGTCTATCCATGGGTCGAGTTCAAAACCGAACTTGAAAGACGTGCCAACCAACTGGCGTGTCAGCAGCACGACGAAGGGCAAAACAAGCCCCGACCACCAACAAAGACCGCAGCTTTGGCTAGCACCAAAGTAGTGGATTCACGCCCATGTTTCGGGTGTAGTGAAAGTGGACACACCATCTATTCGTGTCCAAGCTACACCAATCTCAGCGTCCCCCAAAGGAAGCAATTAGTATCGAAAGAAGGACGATGCTTCAATTGCCTCGGAAGGGGACATATCACAAAAGGATGTAAATCACCACATCGATGCCATGAATGTAATGGCACTCATCACTCATTGCTACACGAGCAGCGAGAACCTAAGCCCACTGGATCTAATGACAAAAGGGAGCCTAACAAGGTAATGCTCGAGATGGCCGCGGGCCCTTCGAAGTGACTAAGCCAGGAATATGTATTTCTGGCCACAGCTGAAATCAACGTAAAGGGTGCCACGGCGTGGTACCAACTCAGATGTCTGCTGGATTCCGGCAGCCAAATCGAAACTATAACTGAAGAAGCAGCCCAAGCACTTGGGTTACCCCAGCATGACGATCACCTCACCATAAAAGGTGTGGGTGGATGTATCAACACGAGTAAGAAAATAATAACAAAGAGGGCATCTAGATGCGGAAAATTCCAAGCTATTATTGAAATGATGGTGGTGCCCAAAGTACTGGAAGACCAACCAAACGTGCAGATGAAACCCGAATCCATAAAGGTGCCAACCGGACTTACGTTGGCAGATCCAACGTTTTACAAGAAAAGAGGAGTGGAAATATTACTCGGAGCGAGAATATTCTTTCAAATTTTGGGCCCCAGGTGTACTAAACTGGCAACCGGCCCTACTTTTCAAGAATCAGCACTCGGATGGCTAGTCGGAGGACTAGTCTCTACGCACATTAAACCAAAGGCCACTCTAGCGGTAGTATCTGTGAAAGTGGAAAACCATGACGAACGTGATGACGAGCATCACGATAAACTAGATTACCTATTCAAGCAATTTTGGAACCACGATGAAGTTGGTGCAACTAACTCAAGCTCAAATGAATGCGAAGATCATTTTCGCAAAAACACTACGGTAGGCTCGGATGGAAAATTCATCGTCCGAATTCCTATGAACGGAGAGCCCGAACTGCTAGGGCTTTCTTATCAACAAGCTAGAAGACGCCTTCTGTCACTTGAACGACGACTCATTATGAACCCTGATCTATATGAAGAATATCGAGAATTCCTTAGAGAATACCTAGACCTGGGCCACATGAAGCTCATATCACCAAACGACCTAGCCAAAGTCCAGTACTTCATACCACACTCCTGCGTAATAAAAGCAGAGTCCACTTCCACGAAATTAAGAGTGGTGTTTGATGCTAGCGCTAATACATCAAACAACCGATCATTGAACGACCTGCAAAGGTGCGGGCCAGTGATTCAGCGAGATTTATTTGATCTGCTGCTGGATTTCAGATGCCACGACAAGGTGGTAATAGCCGATATTGCCAAAATGTACAGGCAAATCAACGTCCATGACGATGACACGTGGATGCAATGCATCCTGTGGAGAGCACAAACCAATGAAGAAATTCAAGCATACCGCTTGACAACTGTAACGTACGGAGAAGCCGCTTCTTCCTTCCTGGCCTGCCGGGCGCTTTACCAAGTAGGAGAAGAAATCAAATCAACGAGCCCCCAAACCGCAGAATTAATTCAACGATGTTTCTACGTAGCCAACCTCATGATGGGGGGAGATTCAATACCAGAGCTCACGAAGCAATGAAAATCAATAGAGGCACCGCTCGACACATACGGATTTCCCTTGAGGAAATGGGCGTCTAATGACGCTCAATTACTATCATACATTCCAAACGAAAACTTAGAACAGGTAATCACGATTGGTGATCAAGACGTAATAAAAACATTAGGCGTAGCATGGTCACCACGCGACGACACATTCAGATTCCCAGTAGAAGATGTGCCATCTAACAACTCGAAAATAACGAAGCGCCAACTCGCTTCGGAAGTACTACGATTGTACGATCCCTTGGGCATCATGCAGCCCATTATCATAACGGCCAAAATCCTTCTTCAAGGCCTTTGGAAAACTAAACTGAAATGGGATGACGAAATCCCAGTCGAAACCTTACATGAATGGCAGAAACTCAAGCGAACACTGCCGAAACTAGCGAACTTGGCCATCCCGCGACAGGCGGTTCCAAGTAACCATCAATATTTAGAATTGCACGGTTTTTCCGATGCATCCAACGTCGCCTATAGCTGCGCGATATATGCTTACGCCATAGATCTCAATGGACACAAGTCCATGAATTTGCTATGCGCAAAATCAAGAGTTACGCCTTTGAAAGGAATTACTCTCCCACGGAAAGAATGCTTAGGAGCAAAGTTACTGGCTGAACTAATGACAAGGGTCGTTAGCAACGTTCCGCACCAAGTGCAAAATATTCGCTATTGGTGTGACTCAAAGGTGGTCTTGGCTTGGATTAAATCCAACAAGCCACATAAGGAAATCTATGTACGCAATCGAATCAATGCTATCCAAACACTAACGAAAAAAGAAGACTGGCAATACGTGCCAACTGACAAAAATCCGGCAGATATTGTCTCTCGAGGGGTGTCTGTAGACCAGCTACTCACCACCAAAACGGAAATGTGGCTCCACGCCTCGGAATATGCACTCCAACCTGAACACATTTTGCAATTCCACGTAATCGAACTAGAACAGACGAGTGCAGAAACACAACATGAAGAAACTAAGAAAATCGAAACCGAGGATTTAATCCAAAGTTACCCACACCATAACTCCTTCAAGAAAACACGACGGCATTTCGCCCTACTTAACCGAGCAATGAACAATTTTCTATCTAAATCGACGGCAGCTAAGCGCCGAGGAATCAATAAAGAATTAGTCTCAGGACCAATCACACTCAACGAATTAGAAGCCGGAACGAAACTACTAATCAAGCATATGCAGTTCATCTGCCATCCAAACGAATTATGTAACCTGCAAGAAAATGGAGCGCCTACCAAGCAAGGCCCTCTCCAAAGTCTAAGTCCTGTCATAGAGGATGGGCTAATCAAAATTATGGGCAGGATCAGTTTAGCTGATTTGCCACAATCTCAACGATGCCCCACGTAGATCCCACGGGAGCACTTCTTCACGAAAATAATCCTAGAACACATTCATCGACAAACCCTGCACGCTGGGTTTGAAACCTTAATAGCAGAATTCCAACGCAACTATTGGATGCGCAATCTACGAAAGACGGCCAGAGCAGTCGTACACAAATGCATCTTATGCGCGCGGGCAAGACCGCGCCAACTACAACAAAGGATAGGCCAATTGCCCAGGCCTAGGGTGAACCCATCACCCGCTTTCACCCATACAGGCGTCGTTCTGTGTGGGCCATTCGAAGTACTACCAAGTAAGCGAGCCAAATCAAGAATAATAGCATACGCATGCATTTTCGTATGCTTCTCAACGAAAGCAACCCACATCGAAGTGGTCGAAAATCAATCGACCAACGCATTCATGGCCGCGCTAATGCGATTTGTATCGTTGCGCGGTAGGCCCGAAATCATTTACTCAGATAACGAGCGCAACTTTGTAGGAGCGAGCCGCGAGCTTGCTGAGCTAAGGAAAATTTATAACGACGAACTATTTTAAAATGAACTAAAAGGAGTAGCCGCAGAGCAAGGCATACGATCCTCATTCATCCCCCCCAGGAGCCCCAACTTCGGAGGGCTCTGGGAAGCTAACATAAAGGTCGCCAAGCGATTATTCACGGCAGCAGCACGAGGAGCAAGTTTTAACATTTTGGAACTTCAAACAGTATTTTACCATGTCACGGCGATAATGAACTCCCGACCTCTATATTCGATTCTATCGGATCCTGACGCACCAGAATCACTAACCCCAGGTCACTTCCTCATAGGAAGGCCCATGACAGCGCTTCCAATCCCATACAAGGCCACAGATGAAAGAAACTTATCAATTCGATGGAAACGCATTCAATCACAGACACTGCAATTCTGGCAGAAATGGAAAAATTAATATCTACAGCACTTAAGATGTGCAACTAAGTGGACCAAACAGCATCCGAATTTGCAAGTTGGTTAGATCGTCTTAATTGGTGATGACAGCACCCCTGTGGCAAAGTGGCCCATGGGAATTGTCATCAAAACGCACGCTGGTGAAGACGGAATTGTACGAGTGGGTACAGTTCGCGTAGGAACCAATCTCTACAAAAGAAATGTAAGGCTGTTGGCTCCCCTGCCAATAGAACCCTCCATCAAAGAAAATGAAACTCTTAACACGAATGAAAACTCTCAAAGTTTAGACGGTGACCTCTCACCTTCCAGCCGAAACGACACGATTTGGAGCGGGCGGCTCCGCTCCAAAGGGGGGAGAAAATGGTGTGACACAAAGTAAAGCACCACCCCACGACAATGTTGCCGCAAACAAACGAAAAGCGCTTTATCGTAGCGTTTTTAAAACAATCGAAATACCCGTTCTCAGCATAAACGGGTACCACAAACATCCGCACGGAGGGCCATAAAAAGTATGCGCGCCGCCATCGCTCTGCAACAGTTATCCAATTTCAACGAAGTACGCAACTCTACGCGATGTGGCCGTTCGGAGACGATGTAATCATACAAAATACTATCAGCGCACACGACGTCGCATCGTATTCTCTGGACGGTGCATTCTTCATCATCGTCGTCATCATCATATGGAGATGGCGTCGAAACGGCAAGCGGCTAAAAGCGCTTGAATCAGCAAATCGACGGAACCAGCTCGAGGTTTAAACAACTCTGTAAATAAATGTGAAATAAAATCAAATCAGTTCCCTTCTGGACACTCAAGTAGAATGTGTTTAATTTCATAAATCACATATCACACCTCAAAGAACGGCATTGGGTTTGGGCCAATGCTGTAGTTCATACGGTGATTGGTGCCTCGAGACCGGGTTCGTGCCGGTGAGGCATCAATCAAAATCAGCAACAAACAAAGGTCTTTTAACGGTAATCTACTAATTCATCAAGTATCGCACTAGGTGATTGGCATTATTTGGCTGATCCATCTGGTAAAAATAGGCTGGTCTGTCCAGAAAATATATTGAAAAGAAAAGTTCCATATTGAGAACTGTGATGAGGAAGCCCACGCCCGCCAACGGAAATATACAGATTCTCCATGAAATATGAAATTTCATTTTCCATTTGAATTTTCAATAATGTACTAATGAACTTAAGTAAACAATCTTAAGGTTAAGTATTTCTTGATAGATTAGTGGTGGAAAAAAGGAAATTATTTGATAAATTACATTGTTATACAACGTTCGCACTACCAGTTAAAACGGGTTTTTATGCTATCTTGGTGACATTTTTCTTGTTGCTAATTATTATTACATGTTATAACTCTGTAGTGTAAACATTGTATTGTTGAACCAATTCTGCAGCGTTTTTTGTTATGTAGGTGTTTTATGTGGTAATAGGACTGTCATAATTATATCTTCAGTACAGCGGTTTGTTTCATAATTTAAAACAGATTTTTTTTAAATTTAGGTTAATATACCCAAACGTTCAATTTGTTGTAAACTTTAAAACGCAATTAGAACTGTGTTTTAAATACATAGGGCAGGACAGATACTCTGATTGGATAAACTGGGAAAACAATTTTAAGTCCAGTAACGCTTAAGACATGGCTTGAATTTGAATCGAAAAAGAACACCCGCTTAAACTGCTGCTGGGACGGTAAGTTCTGTTTTAAAATTTTCCGTTTGGTGCAGTACGAAACAAGTGTTTGAAATTAGAAAACAAAAAGTTCTGCTGGGAATGTGATTGTTTCCGATGCAATTACACTCAGGTTTTTTACGCAGGGGATACAGGCCGTGTAAATGAAAACCGCGTAAATTTCAAAAAACGCGTAAATGAAAACCGCGTAAATTTCAAAATCCGCGTAAAAACCTGAGTGTACTCTCCTATATAAAATACTACGCTACTGAACAGTGCAATAACTACAGAAGCACGTTGTCAGATGCCTTACTGACTGCTCTGGCCGTCTTTCGTAGATTGCGCATCCAATAGTTGCGTTGGAATTCTGCTATTAAGGTTTCAAACCCAGCGTGCAGGGTTTGTCGATGAATGTGTTCTAGGATTATTTTCGTGAAGAAGTGCTCCCGTGGGATCCACGTGGGGCATCGTTGAGATTGTGGCAAATCAGCTAAACTGATCCTGCCCATAATTTTGATTAGCCCATCCTCTATGACAGGACTTAGACTTTGGAGAGGGCCTTGCTTGGTAGGCGCTGCATTTTCTTGCAGGTTACATAATTCGTTTGGATGGCAGATGAACTGCATATGCTTGATTAGTAGTTTCGTTCCGGCTTCTAATTCGTTGAGTGTGATTGGTCCTGAGACTAATTCTTTATTGATTCCTCGGCGCTTAGCTGCCGTCGATTTAGATAGAAAATTGTTCATTGCTCGGTTAAGTAGGGCGAAATGCCGTCGTGTTTTCTTGAAGGAGTTATGGTGTGGGTAACTTTGGATTAAATCCTCGGTTTCGATTTTCTTAGTTTCTTCATGTTGTGTTTCTGCACTCGTCTGTTCTAGTTCGATTACGTGGAATTGCGAAATGTGTTCAGGTTGGAGTGCATATTCCGAGGCGTGGAGCCACATTTCCGTTTTGGTGGTGAGTAGCTGGTCTACAGACACCCCTCGAGAGACAATATCTGCCGGATTTTTGTCAGTTGGCACGTATTGCCAGTCTTCTTTTTTCGTTAGTGTTTGGATAGCATTGATTCGATTGCGTACATAGATTTCCTTATGTGGCTTGTTGGATTTAATCCAAGCCAAGACCACCTTTGAGTCACACCAATAGCGAATATTTTGCACTTGGTGCGGAACGTTGCTAACGACCCTTGTCATTAGTTCAGCCAGTAACTTTGCTCCTAAGCATTCTTTCCGTGGGAGAGTAATTCCTTTCAAAGGCGTAACTCTTGATTTTGCGCATAGCAAATTCATGGACTTGTGTCCATTGAGATCTATGGCGTAAGCATGATGATGATGATGGTCCCACCTCATACCCCCACAAAGGTGTGAGCTGAACGATTTATCTAAAAGATAATTAATATTTTGATCCATAACAAAAACAGTTAACAAAAAGAAACGGACTGGTTCAATTTGCAGACATAGCCTTTCCTTCAAAAAAACGTAACCAGATACATTTCGAATAATCCGCCAACAACCAGGGTCCATCAAGAAAATTTCCATTCCGGGAAGATACTTGATAGAATCGGGAATTGAACCCAATAGCTTCCATTTCCGATAATTCTCTGTAAGACTCCTCCCGCCTGACCAAGACATCGGTACTACCACCTGCTAAGGTGAGCAGTGACGAGCCTAGTGGCAGTGCAGAGTCCGGTCGAGTTATATCATCCACATCAGACCCCTTTATTGAAAGTTTCCTACCATTAACCCAAGGCAATTAAGGGATACTCCTATCCGAGAACATCCTTGATTGATCAGGAATTGAACCCGATATCTAGTAGTTATCAGAAGGAGTCATCAAGCCCCATACTAAACGAGCTAACTCCGTTATTACCACTATCGCAGCAATAACCGAAATTAACTCTATTGTCGAGCAAAGTCAACACAACTCCATCATCAAATCAGACCCTGAACACAACAAAAGTCTAAAAGCTTCGATTCAACCCGATGAGCTTTTAGTGCTGGTCACCATGTTCGATTTCAAGTTAGTCTCTATCTGCTTAGCGCGCGCGTGGCTCAGACTTTTGTAGACATCTCATTATTTTTTAATAACTTTAATAAACAAGTAACAAAAATCCATCATCATCATAGCGAATATAATAACTTAGTGTGACTAAATGCAAATAATAGAAGAGAAAAAAAATTCAATCTTCGTGGTATTACATAGTTATTCAAATAACTCCAAAATATAAAAATTCAAAAAATCTGTCTACAAAGCAGATTTTACGTGTGAAATACATAGTGTTTTGAACTCCGCTAATGTTGCTGCACGTTTAATATGCCTAGGCATCGAATTGAAAAAACTTATTCCTTTGTACAACAAGGAGTTCTGTGATCTACTAAATAAAAAGTTTGGTGTTCTTGCATCCGACGCGTTTCTAGTGTTGTACCTATGCAAATCACTTCCTCTTTCAATTCGATCACACAAATATCGAGGCAGCATTCCATTAATAATTTTAAAAATGAACACCATTGTTAAGTAATAAATTCTTTGCTTCACAGAGAGCCATTGTAATGCGCTTAGCATGAAACTAGAGGAAGTGTATCTGTTACATTTTAAAATTAATCGCATGATTCTATTTTGCAATCGCTGTAACCTCAATATTTGTGTTTGATTGGCAAGAAACAAAATGGATGGGCAGAAGTCAATATGTGGTGAAACAATAGATTTATATAATAAAATTTTACTACTAATTGTTAAATCATTTTTAAGACGACACAATATACCATACTTTTTAGCAATCTTTTTGATGACATTGTCGATGTGAGACTTAAAGGTTAACTTGTCATCAATGATTATTCCAAGATATTTTAATTCACTAACGCGATCAATAGTCTCACCATTTATTTCAACGTTAACGTCAGGCCTATTATTAGCCGAAGAGATAATCATATATTTAGTTTTAGCAACATTTAACTTTAATTGTTTAAATTTTAACCAACGAGCAAGGGAATGCAAATCTTCGTTCAAATGCGCCACGGCTTCATCTATATCCTTAGCTGCAATGAACAGAACAGTGTCGTCAGCAAACAAATTTAAGTCACAAAATCGTAAAACTCGCCATTTATATACATAATAAATAAAATAGGACCTAAGACACTACCTTGCGCCACTCCAAGAGGATTGCCGAGAGGACTAGATACAAAATCGTTGAAACTAGTTTTCTGAGTTCTATCACATAAATAGTTTTCAAACCACTTATGTGCTATCCCTCCGATACCAAATCGCTCTAAAGTTTTCAAAAGTAACGGTCTCGAAATTGTCTCAAAAGCGCGTTTCAGATCCAAAAATACAGCAAAAATAGTCTCTTTAACCTCGATTTTCTCTTTCCATTTTGCTAACACTAGATTCAAAGCGGTTTCGCAAGAGTGTCCCTCTCGGTATCCCGATTGCTCCGGAATTAGCAAATTATTATTATTCAAATAACTCATCAGCTGGCCCTTAACAACAAGTTCTAAAATTTTCTCTAATGTGTGCAACATGTAATGGGGCGGTACTCTTCGGCTTTATCCGTCCCAGTAACTTTGGGAATAGGAATCACAAGTGATTCCTTCCAAACTGTCGGCACGTGCCCAGTTTGTAGCGATTCATTTACAAGGTCCAGCAGATCGTGTCCGATGACATGAAAGCAATCCTGTATCACTTTTGCGTTTACATTATCGATACCAGCCGATTTTCCCAAAGAAAAACAAATATCTTTCAATTGTTCAAAAGTGATTGGGTGAAATCCATCAAATCTACAGTTTATATTAATCGGCTGTGTTATTTCCGCAGGTTCACTGACCAGCTCAATACTTTGATTGATCAGTTGGACACTGTTAACGAAATAACTGTTCAATTTTTCAGCTATTATTTGCTCAGATTGTTCTTCTACCGCGTTAAAAGTTATGGACTGCGAGGAACTAGGTTTAGGTTTAATTAAATTCTTTAGGATTTTCCAAAACTCTTTGCTGTTGTTTTGATGTTGATCGATCTTCCTTTGAATGTACTCACATTTGGTCTTTTTCAAAGCTCGTGAATAAATATTTCGCGCGTGTGTGTACCCATTCCAAAGACGTTCACTATTAGTTCTGCAAAATTTCTTGTACTTTTTATCCCTTTTACGTTTCAGGCGCAAAAGATGTAAAGAGTAGCAGCTGTTCGAGTTATTTAAATTAACATACTTTTGAGAAACTAAACTATTTGTACACTCTTTTAACACATTAGTTAGAACAGCTGCCTGTTATCCAAATTTCCATTCAATTCCGTAAAATCCAGGCTTCTCGAAACCAGTTGAGACATGGCTTGTTTCGAATATCTTTTCCAGCACTTAATTTTAACTTTATCCTCCTCACGGTTTGGTTCATTCTCCAGTTAAATTGAAATTGTCTCATGATCTGAAATTTTACAATCGGCCTCTACATACGAATAAACCCCATCAAAATTGGAATACACGTGATCTATCAATGTTCTACTGTGTCTGGAAATTCTTGTAAACTCACTAACCGTTTGCTTGAAATTGAAAAACTCAGCCAACTGCTTCAACTGATTCGAATTTTGATCGTTGAGCCAATCAATATTGAAATCGCCCGAAATTACATTAAGTTTGTTTAAATCAACGAAATTCTCCCACCAGTTTTCTAAAATTTCTAAAAATCGTCGATCGCTAGAACTAGGAGAATGGTATACTACTGCAAAGTTTCCCATCTGCATGCCTCTTTCAACTGATATACCCAAGAACCAATTATTATCAACTGCTTCGTTTAACCGCACGTTGAATTTAATCGATTCTTTGGCGTAAATAGCAACTCCACCGGTATGTCTGGAATGAGATAGGCAAAAAGCAACTTTATAACCCGGAATGCTATACTGATCAAATGCATCAGCATCAACAATATGTGTTTCTGATAGAAAAACCAACAATGGACGTTTGTTTTCTACAAGATGTCGCATTGCAACAAAGTTTGTAGACAACCCAGCTATATTTAAACATAATATTTCAGACAGCCTCCCGTTTGTTAGTTGCTATTCACTCAACAAAACGTTGCTTTTTTTAGATTCTAGCAGTCTCCGATATACTGAACACTGCTTACTAAATGCCGCATGGTTTACGTCCAAATTCATTTTGCGTTCACTATTCTTTTTTATACAATTTACACATTTAAAATCAGTTGACGAGCATTCAGATGTTCTATGTGCTCCATTACATCTGGAGCATGTTTCTTTATTAACGCATCCCGTACTCTTATGACCATATTCTCCACAGTTGAAGCAGCGCAGCACGTTAAAGGCCTCTAAAACAGAACACCTATCCCAACCGATGTTCACCGTACGGGCTGACATCAGGCCGCTATAAGTGTTCTTATCAACTTCAATTATAACATTGTATTTGTTATATTTGAAGCGTGGATTTTCAAAATTGGCAACAACTTTAACAAAATCGACCGGAATGCCCTCATTCTGATTCTTTAATAAGTCAACGAAAACTTCCTCAGAGTATCGATCACTCATCCCCATTATTTTCAACTTCGGTTTACCGGGTATCGGTATAACAGCATTATACTTTTCACCCAGATTGCTTAAAATGTTTTCTTTCACCGATTCAATATTATCCCGAGTTGCACACTCCACAATAATCGAGCCATCTTTACCGTTTTTAAAGTTGCTAATTTGTGCACCTTTGGATCTAATTTATTTTTTAATGCATTCCTCGTGTCGTCACTCGATTGCAACGGCTCGACTGGTTTAATTACAATGACCGGGCGAGCCTTACGTTTAGTTCTAATTTTATTCGTCCCAGTAGCTCCCGACAAAACATTCGCGTAAGTAATTCTACTATTTTTATCAAAAACCTCGTCATTATTTCCATCATCGTCTATTTCAATTAACATCGGTTCATCTTCTTTATTCGTCAAAATTTTTCGTTTTCTACTGGGATTCCCGTCAGATTCAGAATGAACCTTCCTATTACTAAAATTCCTCTTTCTGTTCATTCCAACTAATTCAATTTCACGCTTAACATTTTCATTTAAACAACTTTTCAAATCTTCCAACTTTTTGGCAACACTGTTTTCCAAGCTAGCCAATTTACTCTCGAGAGAGTTGTTGAAAGACCTGATCAATTTTTCTATTCCGTTTTCTACTGCGATGTTTATCTGTGCATCGATGTTTTTTCGGGTATCAGTGAGAGACTCAGAAATGGAAGCGAATTGTTCCAACTTCTTATTCAACTCAATGGATATCGAACTGACATCCTGCACACCAGAAGACTGATCTGATAAACACTTCGCACACTTGTAGCAAAGACTTGCATTATCAGCCACCCAATTTACCATGGCCTTTGTTAACCCGGAACATTTTTGATGATATTTATCACCGCAAAAAAGACATACAACAAGGCCTTCGGCGAGACTCACCGTGCTCGTACACCTTGCACACAGGCCGCTCATTATAGGCAAATTAAACTACAGCTGGAGAAGCGGGTCAATACAAAAGAACAATATAACACTGCGTCTTCCACTGCGGGCAAGCTTATAAAGCCAGCCGCAGCGAAATGAAATCTGAAAATCACAGAACAATAATAGTCTGTATGACTACACACTATACTTATCTGAATGATATTTCGATTAGCAATAGGCGCCCACAAAGTTTTCAACGAAAAGTAAAGTATTTCACACGATTTAACCAATTAATGTTTACGCACTCTTTCACACAAGTTACCATATTAAGCATATATCGCGCAGCTATAGGCGACGTTGGATGCATCGGAAAAACCGTGCAATTCTAAATATTGATGGTTACTTGGAACCGCCTGTCGCGGGATGGCCAAGTTCGCTAGTTTCGGCAGTGTTCGCTTGAGTTTCTGTCATTCATGTAAGGTTTCGACTGGGATTTCGTCATCCCATTTCAGTTTAGTTTTCCAAAGGCCTTGAAGAAGGATTTTGGCCGTTATGATAATGGGCTGCATGATGCCCAAGGGATTGTACAATCGTAGTACTTCCGAAGCGAGTTGGCGCTTCGTTATTTTCGAGTTGTTAGATGGCACATCTTCTACTGGGAATCTGAATGTGTCGTCGCGTGGTGACCATGCTACGCCTAATGTTTTTATTACGTCTTGATCACCAATCGTGATTACCTGTTCTAAGTTTTCGTTTGGAATGTATGATAGTAATTGAGCGTCATTAGACGCCCATTTTCTCAAGGGAAATCCGTATGTGTCGAGCGGTGCCTCTATTGATTTTCATTGCTTCGTGAGCTCTGGTATTGAATCTCCCCCCATCATGAGGTTGAACAGTGCAATAACTACAGAAGCACGTTGTCAGATGCCTTACTGATAAAAAACATATAACCGATATATATATATATATATATATATATATATATATATATATATATATATATATATATATATATATATATATATATATATATATATATATATATATATATATATATATATATATATATATATATATATATATATATATATATATATATATATATATATATATATATATATATATATATATATATATATATATATATATATATATATATATATATATATCACATATAACCGAAATCTTGAGCGTTTTTTCAAAACGTCATATCTGCAATGAGTTACTCTCTTTGTTTACTTTCTCTTTCGATTTTTACGGCGTCACTATAACACTTTTCACTTATTTTACAGAACTGATCGAAAGACGGTGGTTTTAACTAGCATATTATGCAAAGAGTTGAGGGATAAATGTTAAAATGACCGAATTATTAACAGAAGAGAAAGTAAACAAAGAGAGTAACTCATTGCAGATATGACGTTTTGAAAAAACGCTCAAGAAATATGAAACATATGAAAACCAATAGGCTCTTTACCCTAAGCAGCTACAAAGCGCCGTAAACATGGATTAACAAGTTACAACGCACATGGATGCATAAAAATAAATATATTTTTTTCAAACGCAACACTTAAGCAGCACACACCGTATTGAATTAAATCCAAACCACCCCACCCACCCGCTTTGCAAATCATTCTGTGACACCGTGCTGGTACCCGAAAAATCTGTACAGGGCCACCGCTGCCGAAAATGAATAGCATCTACCGCTTATTGTAGCGCCCAGACGCTGCAGCCATGATCTTACCCGTTCGACATAAGAACAAAAACTGATTCAAACGTGTACGCGTCACCTCTATTTATAAACTAACCGTATATGGTTTAGTCACTTAGGTGCGAGTGTGTGCAAATGCCAACGTCGCCGAAAATCGACAGCGCTTATTGCATCACCCGGAGACGATGTTGCTCGTATGGGATAAGAGCAACAACTGATTTAAACGGACATGCGTCGCTTCTATTTATGACTTTTAGTGTTTCATTGTGGCACTAAGCTGCCCTCTATGGACGGCTGTGTCTGAGAAATCTGCCTCCCGAATGGTAATTTTCCCGTTTTTCGTGAACTTTTTAATTTTACCAATTTCCAAAAGTCTAATTTTATTGGGGAGATATTAAATTATTACCAATATTTAAGTTAGGTGATTCTGAATCGGTTGGTGCATGAATGATTAAAATCCATCTAGTAATAGCGTAGTTATAAGCGTGCAAACCTTACATAGTTTCGTTACATGGGAGATAGTTTAGATTTTAGAATGACACCTAGCCCCAGATAGTGGAGTAAGACATTTTACATTTCTTATAAAATAAATGTATAGAATTCGCTCAAACTTTCAAGATTTTTTTCCGAGGCCCGGAGGGCCGAGTCTTATATACCAATCGACTCAGCTCGACGATTTGGGACAATGTCTGTGTGTGTGTCTGTGTGTGTGTATGTAACGGACAAATTCTCATTCGTGTTTCTCAGCAATGGTTGAACCGATCTTATCCAAACCAATTTTAAATGAAAGAACTAAAAAACAGTATGAACGCTATTAATTTGTTTTTGATTCTGATGTTTAGTTTCCAAGATATGAATGTTTGAATGCGTAAAAATGGCGTTTTTTGCAGTTTTTTTTAAATTATCTGCCGAAATTGACAATATAGATTAACAATTTATATGTTTTTAGATAGCTTCAACGAATTCCTTTCGAACAAGCTATAGATTGTTTAAATCGAACTATTGTCAAAAGAGATATTTAACATTAAATGCGGACGAAAGATTTTTATCATTTCCCATTGCCAGAAATATGACCAAAAACATGTAATCTATTATTAACGCCAAAACGGCTTATTTTAGGTCAATAGTATCTTCGGAGAATTTAATGAAGGCAATATTCCCTTTCTTTTGGTATTGTGCTTTTGCTGATTAATCCCCCTATGAGTGAGATATTTTCACAAATTTTCTTGAAAGTGATTATATAGAAATGATGTCTTCAGCAAATTTGTAGCTCTTACTTTTGCGAATAACTTTACTGAAGACTTCAAATATCTATTTTGAATACTTTAAAAGTTATGGCTTGTTGTTTGTGGATTACTCTTTGTCGCCTATTTATTGTTCAATATAGTAATAATCCATTGAAATAGCCCAAACATTATTTCAATAAAACGAATTTTGTATTTCATTTTTCTATCTACAACCGCTAGAAATAATCACCGAATACTTCCAAGTTGTCTGGAAGGAACTTGATAACTTATCAGTGCAAAAATGTTCATTTGTACGAACCTTCTGACTGCAATTTTTCTAACTTATAACCATCGGATCGATCTGAAAAATATCGGAAAATGAAAAGCGAAATAAATAACTACAAGCAACGGCGTAGCCACGAGAAGGTTTTGGGGTTTACCACCATACAACACTCCCCCCCCCCACACCCAACAAAAAAAATTGGATTGAAGTTGAAAATTTATTGATGCTGACTGATTTAATTCAATATTACAATAACAATTATCTGATCCGTAGATTGATAACCTGTTGTTGTAGACATCATGAGGACGTTTGATAAATTGTAGGAATGGGGTCCTGATATGTAACTGATCTATTGGTTTTGATTTCACAGTTGTCCAATTGCATCAATATCAAATTCCTGCCTGAAAACATTCCAATAGAAAATTTCAGAGTTCTGTAATCAATCATAATCCTCAGATTTATTTTCAAATTGAGCTCGTTTTTGTAGAGATGTACTGTAATAAGGGTTTTTATTTAATAGGAAGCGAAGTTAAAATTGATTTAATGAAACATAGAACTGCTCACCAAAAAAAAAATGCATATCTTTCAACATTTGCTAAAAATGTTTTTGCCTTTCTCATTCACTCTAAAATTCGTCAATCTAATCCCGACCTGGAGGGCCGAGTGTCATATATCAATCGACTGAGTTCGTCGAGATCGGAAAATGTCTGTGTGTGTATGTATGTGTGTATGTGGAAAAAATGTGACCTCTGTTTCTCAGAGATGGCTGGACCGATTTGCACAAAGTTAGTCTCAAATGAAAGGTACAACCTTCCCATCGGCTGTTATTGAATTATTTATTGATTGGACTTCCGGTTCCGGGGTTACGAGTTGAAGAGTGCAATCACGCAGCAAATTCCCATATAAACTGAAATGAAAAAATTTCAAAATCAAATTTGTATTTTTGATGCCAAATGACATTAAAATGCATGAAACATTGAGATGTTTGACAAAAATTGACTTTTTTAGACTTTGGTACATTTTTGCCTTTCTCATATAGAAAGGTTATGCAATCACACTAAAAATCTTCAATTATACCGGCCCGAGGGGGGTATGCAGTGAGGGGTTGCTACTTTAAAATTAAAACTAGTTTAAAATTTCTTAAAAAGTTGAAAATTTTCGGCAAGACCTGGACCTCCCGGATCTTTCTCCATGATCCGCCGCTGGTTTCAAGCGATGTTTCAATATCACATAGTATCTCAAGATCGTGGCTGTCGATCGATTGTATGTATGTACAAATCGTACTGAACATGTAATATTCATTTCCACCATTGTATTGAACATAACCAGCCATGGAATCGTAGTCTGGACAAATGAGAAAAGCACAATTTCACCATTAGGTGGATTAAAACAGGTTTATATTTTGGGAATGCGTCGAGTTGAGACGAAAACGTAATATGATTAATAACGAGGATAACACTTTCCGAATGTAGAGAGAAATTTATGAAAAATGACGATTTCCATTCGACTCTAGCAGGTTCTGATCAATTTTGATGAGCATTTGATTTTTGTTGTATGACCAATTATATGTATAGGTCAAATGATTAAAAACAGGAATTTAAGGTCAAGATAGCATCATTTTGAAACCGCCAATTTCGGAGGTTTAGTATCTTCAATGAGTTTTATAAACGTTAAACAGCGCATCATTTGATAAAATAATTTTGACGGTACATCGTCCAAGAAGTATTTATGGTGAATTTTCTCAGGTTAATATTCATGACTACAATAAAGTCTCAACAAATTCGCTAAAGACACGAACCTTGTTACTATTTTCTGGAAAATAATTCTGCTTAATTTTAAAACTTTAAAATTTATGGTTTCGGAATTATGCCGTTTGAACAGTAAGATCGATTTTCACCAAACCGAATTTCTGGCTACGCCGCTGACTTCAAGTAAGTAGAAACAAAGTCGTTCTACACTCGTTCACAAGAAACTTCTTCGAATGCTGAATATCTATTATAATACATTGACACCCCAATTTTATCAGCCAAATATGAATTGCCAAATATGATTTTTTATTGCATCGAACTGCAACAATTTTTAGGTAGCTGTCAAGGGGTTATTTTAAAGACTTCTTCCAAAATTTGGCGAACCTATTCCAATTCGTATACCAATTAATTGGTATACTTAAGGGTTTATATGTTGCAGATAGAGAAAATACTGAAGTTTTCAGCTTTTTTCCTACACAATATTACGAAAGCTTATTAAACAATTTTTCTTAATATGTTTGTGAAAATTATAAACTATTTGAAATATTTTAATAGTTTAATTTTTTATTTAACCGTGATTTTTTAATAAATAGTGACCATCGCTTAACAACGTAGTCTATTTTTCATGGCTTGCGGTGAGCACGATCTCTCGAATTGCTGAACTGAAAATTATGGAAAAGAAATTAATTTTTAGTGTTCTTTACAGATTTAACTCGCCGCGCAGATAGCTCTGAATTAGACCCGCCGGTGCCCTAAGACGATTTCGCTAGATTTTCGGAGCACGTTGCACCCAGTGCATTAACGTAAGTGATGGAAGGTTATCGAAAAGTTTCGTTTTCGAGAGGTTTTTATTTGTTCTTTGGCATTAGGATTAGCGATAATAATTCAAATCAAGGATACTACTGGAAAGTCACCTTTAGAAAAAGTCGATGTCGAAGTAAAATTTGGAACTATGTTTTCTATTTTTGGTCACCGTTGGTAAATGCTATCGTTTTTTATTGATATTTTTCGGTGATTATATTAAAAAAAAACTCTTACTGTTGACGTTTCAGCTTACTCGATTATAATTTCAGCCATCTTCAGAACTTTACAATAAAAATACAAAAAAATACAATAAATTTTACAGATCACAATTTACGTTAAAAACGATCACGATTTACATTTAACATTCGCCTCTTGCTATCGCTGGGGGAAACAAATTTAAACTAAACCTACAGCGTCGTTGCCAGCGTCGTTGCTCCCTCTTCTCCTGTGAATTGCTGCGTTGATCGTAGCTTGTTGAGAAGTCCATTATACGTTATGGACTTCTCAACAAGCTACGATCAACGCAGCAATTCACAGGAGAAGAGGGAGCAACGACGCTGGCAACGACGCTGTAGGTTTAGTTTAAATTTGTTTCCCCCAGCGATAGCAAGAGGCGAATGGGGTTAAATGTAAGTCGTGATCGTTTTTAACGTAAATTGTGATCTGTAAAATTTATTGTATTTTTTTGTATTTTTATTGTAAAGTTCTGAAGATGGCTGAAATTATAATCGAGTAAGCTGAAACGTCAACAGTAAGAGTTTTTTTTTAATATAATCACCGAAAAATATCAAAAAAAAACGATAGAATTTGGAACTATGCACGCATGCACTTCAGAGATAGCCTGATATCAGGAGCTGCGATTTCATTTCAACGCTTTTTTGTGAAAAGGGCGATACTGACAAATGTAAACATAAGGTTTTTTTCATACATGCGAATGATTAATAAATAACCTTTTAGGAAAATTCAGTTTTCCCACCACAATTTAGATATTTTATTAACAGAGCATTAACAATAATTCAATGGTATGTCTATTTTATGGGCTATTTTTTCGCTTTCCTATTGATTTGGTTTGAGATTTCTAGCACTGATGTTGTCCTATGCTGATTTGAGCGATTCTCTGAGTCCTGCCACTATCCCATGTAGTATGTGTTATCAAAAACATCGCGAAGCATCAAGTTCTAAATGTTCTCAAACGATATAATATCCGAAGAGAGTGATAAGAGTTATAAGAAATGTTTCATCACACTGTTAGGTGGATTAAAAGCGTTTTTAATGTCAAAAAGTGGCTCTTCAAGGTGACTCTTCTAACGAAATTGTGCAGCTCTTGGTGCACAGATCTCACTCTTTTTCGTTTTCAAGTTTCTCTTTGTGCGGTCGTTCTGTACATTGCAGTGTTTTTGTGCTGCTCTATTTTCAATCGGTGTATTTCGCTCTTTGTGGCTCATTGTGTGAGCAAATAACAAGCCTGGTCTTGCACGAATAAAATATCGAATAAACTGAATAATAGAAATCAACAAAACGACCGAAATAAATAAGTAAAGCAAAAAATGAAATAATAGGTTTTTAAATTCATAAAATGAGTAGAAAAATTAATGTAAATCAAAATTATCAAATACACGAATCAAATTAGATTAGGTTATTAAATAAAAATTAAGACTATATTTAGATACAGTTATAAGATTAATATTAATTGACTCATACTAACAAATTCAAGGAAATAAAACGAATTACTGAACATGAAATTAAAAATATGAATAAAATGAATCAAATGAATCAAATAAATCAACTGAATCAAATGAATCAAATGAATCAAATGAATCAAATGAATCAAATGAATCAAATGAATCAAATGAATCAAATGAATCAAATGAATCAAATGAATCAAATGAATCAAATGAATCAACTGAATCAAATGAATCAAATGAATCAAATGAATCAAATGAATCAAATGAATCAAATGAATCAAATGAATCAAATGAATCAAATGAATGAAATGAATGAAATGAATGAAATGAATGAAATGAATGAAATGAATGAAATGAATGAAATGAATGAAATGAATGAAATGAATGAAATGAATGAAATGAATGAAATGAATGAAATGAATGAAATGAATGAAATGAATGAAATGAATGAAATGAATGAAATGAATGAAATGAATGAAATGAATGAAATGAATGAAATGAATGAAATGAATGAAATGAATGAAATGAATGAAATGAATGAAATGAATGAAATGAATGAAATGAATGAAATGAATGAAATGAATGAAATGAATGAAATGAATGAAATGAATGAAATGAATGAAATGAATGGAATGAATGAAATGAATGAAATGAATGAAATGAATGAAATGAATGAAATGAATGAAATGAATGAAATGAATGAAATGAATGAAATGAATGAAATGAATGAAATGAATGAAATGAATGAAATGAATGAAATGAATGAAATGAATGAAATGAATGAAATGAATGAAATGAATGAAATGAATGAAATGAATGAAATGAATGAAATGAATGAAATGAATGAAATGAATGAAATGAATGAAATGAATGAAATGAATGAAATGAATGAAATGAATGAAATGAATGAAATGAATGAAATGAATGAAATGAATGAAATGAATGAAATGAATGAAATGAATGAAATGAATGAAATGAATGAAATGAATGAAATGAATGAAATGAATGAAATGAATGAAATGAATGAATGAATGAAATGAATGAAATGAATGAAATGAATGAAATGAATGAAATGAATGAAATGAATGAAATGAATGAAATGAATGAAATGAATGAAATGAATGAAATGAATGAAATGAATGAAATGAATGAAATGAATGAAATGAATGAAATGAATGAAATGAATGAAATGAATGAAATGAATGAAATGAATGAAATGAATGAAATGAATGAAATGAATGAAATGAATGAAATGAATGAAATGAATGAAATGAATGAAATGAATGAAATGAATGAAATGAATGAAATGAATGAAATGAATGAAATGAATGAAATGAATGAAATGAATGAAATGAATGAAATGAATGAAATGAATGAAATGAATGAAATGAATGAAATGAATGAAATGAATGAAATGAATGAAATGAATGAAATGAATGAAATGAATGAAATGAATGAAATGAATGAAATGAATGAAATGAATGAAATGAATGAAATGAATGAAATGAATGAAATGAATGAAATGAATGAAATGAATGAAATGAATGAAATGAATGAAATGAATGAAATGAATGAAATGAATGAAATGAATGAAATGAATGAAATGAATGAAATGAATGAAATGAATGAAATGAATGAAATGAATGAAATGAATGAAATGAATGAAATGAATGAAATGAATGAAATGAATGAAATGAATGAATGAATGAAATGAATGAAATGAATGAAATGAATGAAATGAATGAAATGAATGAAATGAATGAAATGAATGAAATGAATGAAATGAATGAAATGAATGAAATGAATGAAATGAAATGAATGAAATGAATGAAATGAATGAAATGAATGAAATGAATGAAATGAATGAAATGAATGAAATGAATGAAATGAATGAAATGAATGAAATGAATGAAATGAATGAAATGAATGAAATGAATGAAATGAATGAAATGAATGAAATGAATGAAATGAATGAAATGAATGAAATGAATGAAATGAATGAAATGAATGAAATGAATGAAATGAATGAAATGAATGAAATGAATGAAATGAATGAAATGAATGAAATGAATGAAATGAATGAAATGAATGAAATGAATGAAATGAATGAAATGAATGAAATGAATGAAATGAATGAAATGAATGAAATGAATGAAATGAATGAAATGAATGAAATGAATGAAATGAATGAAATGAATGAAATGAATGAAATGAATGAAATGAATGAAATGAATGAAATGAATGAAATGAATGAAATGAATGAAATGAATGAAATGAATGAAATGAATGAAATGAATGAAATGAATGAAATGAATGAAATGAATGAAATGAATGAAATGAATGAAATGAATGAAATGAATGAAATGAATGAAATGAATGAAATGAATGAAATGAATGAAATGAATGAAATGAATGAAATGAATGAAATGAATGAAATGAATGAAATGAATGAAATGAATGAAATGAATGAAATGAATGAAATGAATGAAATGAATGAAATGAATGAAATGAATGAAATGAATGAAATGAATGAAATGAATGAAATGAATGAAATGAATGAAATGAATGAAATGAATGAAATGAATGAAATGAATGAAATGAATGAAATGAATGAAATGAATGAAATGAATGAAATGAATGAAATGAATGAAATGAATGAAATGAATGAAATGAATGAAATGAATGAAATGAATGAAATGAATGAAATGAATGAAATGAATGAAATGAATGAAATGAATGAAATGAATGAAATGAATGAAATGAATGAAATGAATGAAATGAATGAAATGAATGAAATGAATGAAATGAATGAAATGAATGAAATGAATGAAATGAATGAAATGAATGAAATGAATGAAATGAATGAAATGAATGAAATGAATGAAATGAATGAAATGAATGAAATGAATGAAATGAATGAAATGAATGAAATGAATGAAATGAATGAAATGAATGAAATGAATGAAATGAATGAAATGAATGAAATGAATGAAATGAATGAAATGAATGAAATGAATGAAATGAATGAAATGAATGAAATGAATGAAATGAATGAAATGAATGAAATGAATGAAATGAATGAAATGAATGAAATGAATGAAATGAATGAAATGAATGAAATGAATGAAATGAATGAAATGAATGAAATGAATGAAATGAATGAAATGAATGAAATGAATGAAATGAATGAAATGAATGAAATGAATGAAATGAATGAAATGAATGAAATGAATGAAATGAATGAAATGAATGAAATGAATGAAATGAATGAAATGAATGAAATGAATGAAATGAATGAAATGAATGAAATGAATGAAATGAATGAAATGAATGAAATGAATGAAATGAATGAAATGAATGAAATGAATGAAATGAATGAAATGAATGAAATGAATGAAATGAATGAAATGAATGAAATGAATGAAATGAATGAAATGAATGAAATGAATGAAATGAATGAAATGAATGAAATGAATGAAATGAATGAAATGAATGAAATGAATGAAATGAATGAAATGAATGAAATGAATGAAATGAATGAAATGAATGAAATGAATGAAATGAATGAAATGAATGAAATGAATGAAATGAATGAAATGAATGAAATGAATGAAATGAATGAAATGAATGAAATGAATGAAATGAATGAAATGAATGAAATGAATGAAATGAATGAAATGAATGAAATGAATGAAATGAATGAAATGAATGAAATGAATGAAATGAATGAAATGAATGAAATGAATGAAATGAATGAAATGAATGAAATGAATGAAATGAATGAAATGAATGAAATGAATGAAATGAATGAAATGAATGAAATGAATGAAATGAATGAAATGAATGAAATGAATGAAATGAATGAAATGAATGAAATGAATGAAATGAATGAAATGAATGAAATGAATGAAATGAATGAAATGAATGAAATGAATGAAATGAATGAAATGAATGAAATGAATGAAATGAATGAAATGAATGAAATGAATGAAATGAATGAAATGAATGAAATGAATGAAATGAATGAAATGAATGAAATGAATGAAATGAATGAAATGAATGAAATGAATGAAATGAATGAAATGAATGAAATGAATGAAATGAATGAAATGAATGAAATGAATGAAATGAATGAAATGAATGAAATGAATGAAATGAATGAAATGAATGAAATGAATGAAATGAATGAAATGAATGAAATGAATGAAATGAATGAAATGAATGAAATGAATGAAATGAATGAAATGAATGAAATGAATGAAATGAATGAAATGAATGAAATGAATGAAATGAATGAAATGAATGAAATGAATGAAATGAATGAAATGAATGAAATGAATGAAATGAATGAAATGAATGAAATGAATGAAATGAATGAAATGAATGAAATGAATGAAATGAATGAAATGAATGAAATGAATGAAATGAATGAAATGAATGAAATGAATGAAATGAATGAAATGAATGAAATGAATGAAATGAATGAAATGAATGAAATGAATGAAATGAATGAAATGAATGAAATGAATGAAATGAATGAAATGAATGAAATGAATGAAATGAATGAAATGAATGAAATGAATGAAATGAATGAAATGAATGAAATGAATGAAATGAATGAAATGAATGAAATGAATGAAATGAATGAAATGAATGAAATGAATGAAATGAATGAAATGAATGAAATGAATGAAATGAATGAAATGAATGAAATGAATGAAATGAATGAAATGAATTAAATGAATTAAATGAATTAAATGAATGAAATGAATGAAATGAATGAAATGAATGAAATGAATGAAATGAATTAATGAAATTAATGAAATTAATGAAATTAATGAAATTAATGAAATTAATGAAATGAATGAAATGAATGAAATGAATGAAATGAATGAAATGAATGAAATGAATGAAATGAATGAAATGAATGAAATGAATGAAATGAATCAAATGAATCAAATGAATCAAATGAATCAAATGAATCAAATGAATCAAATGAATCAAATGAATCAAATCAATCAAATCAATCAAATCAATCAAATGAATCAAATGAATCAAATGAATCAAATGAATAAAATGAATCAAATGAATCAAATGAATCAAATGAATCAATTGAATCAATTGAATCAAATGAATGAAATGAATGAAATGAATGAAATGAATGAAATGAATGAAATGAATGAAATGAATGAAATGAATGAAATTAATGAAATTAATGAAATTAATGAAATTAATGAAATTAATGAAATTAATGAAATTAATGAAATTAATGAAATTAATGAAATTAATGAAATGAATGAAATGAATGAAATGAATGAAATGAATGAAATGAATGAAATGAATGAAATGAATGAAATGAATGAAATGAATGAAATGAATGAAATGAATAAAATGAATGAAATGAATGAAATGAATGAAATGAATGAAATGAATGAAATGAATGAAATGAATGAAATGAATGAAATGAATGAAATGAATGAAATGAATGAAATGAATGAAATGAATGAAATGAATGAAATGAATGAAATGAATGAAATGAATGAAATGAATGAAATGAATGAAATGAATGAAATGAATGAAATGAATGAAATGAATGAAATGAATGAAATGAATGAAATGAATGAAATGAATGAAATGAATGAAATGAATGAAATGAATGAAATGAATGAAATGAATGAAATGAATGAAATGAATGAAATGAATGAAATGAATGAAATGAATGAAATGAATGAAATGAATGAAATGAATGAAATGAATGAAATGAATGAAATGAATGAAATGAATGAAATGAATGAAATGAATGAAATGAATGAAATGAATGAAATGAATGAAATGAATGAAATGAATAAAATGAATAAAATGAATGAAATGAATGAAATGAATGAAATGAATGAAATGAATGAAATGAATGAAATGAATGAAATTAATGAAATGAATGAAATTAATGAAATGAATGAAATTAATGAAATGAATGAAATGAATGAAATGAATGAAATGAATGAAATGAATGAAATGAATGAAATGAATGAAATGAATGAAATGAATGAAATGAATGAAATGAATGAAATGAATGAAACGAATGAAATGAATGAAATGAATGAAATGAATGAAATGAATGAAATGAATGAAATGAATGAAATGAATGAAATGAATGAAATGAATGAAATGAATGAAATGAATGAAATGAATGAAATGAATGAAATGAATGAAATGAATGAAATGAATGAAATGAATGAAATGAATGAAATGAATGAAATGAATGAAATGAATGAAATGAATGAAATGAATGAAATGAATGAAATGAATGAAATGAATGAAATGAATGAAATGAATGAAATGAATGAAATGAATGAAATGAATGAAATGAATGAAATGAATGAAATGAATGAAATGAATGAAATGAATGAAAATGAAATGAATCAAATGAATCAAATGATTCAAATGAATTGAATGAATCAAATGAATCAAATGAATCAAATGAATCAAATGAATCAAATGAATCAAATGAATCAAATGAATCAAATGAATCAAGTGAATCAAATGAATCAAATGAATCAAATGAATCAAATGAATCAAATGAATCAAATGAATCAAATGAATCAAATGAATCAAATGAATCAAATGAATCAAATGAATCAAATGAATCAAATGAATCAAATGAATCAAATGAATCAAATGAATCAAATGAATCAAATGAATCAAATGAATCAAATGAATCAAATGAATCAAATGAATCAAATGAATCAAATGAATCAAATGAATCAAATGAATCAAATGAATCAAATGAATCAAATCAATCAAATTAATCAAATTAATCAAATTAATCAAATGAATCAAATGAATCAAATGAATCAAATGGATCAAATGAAACAAATGAATCAAATGAATCAAATGAATCAAATGAATCAAATGAATCAAATGAATCAAATGAATCAAATGAATCAAATGAATCAAATGAATCAAATGAATCAAATGAATCAAATGAATCAAATGAATCAAATGAATCAAATGAATCAAATGAATCAAATGAATCAAATGAATCAAATGAATCAAATGAATCAAATGAATCAAATAAATCAAATGAATCAAATGAATCAAATGAATCAAATGAATCAAATGAATCAAATGAATCAAATGAATCAAATGAATCAAATGAATCAAATGAATCAAATGAATCAAATGAATCAAATGAATCAAATGAATCAAATGAATCAAATGAATCAAATGAATCAAATGAATCAAATGAATCAAATGAATCAAATGAATCAAATGGATCAAATGAATCAAATGAATCAAATGAATCAAATGAATCAAATGAATCAAATGAATCAAATGAATCAAATGAATCAAATGAATCAAATGAATCAAATGAATCAAATGAATCAAATGAATCAAATGAATCAAATGAATCAAATGAATCAAATGAATCAAATAAATCAAATAAATCAAATAAATCAAATAAATCAAATGAATCAAATGAATCAAATGAATCAAATGAATCGAACGAATCGAATGATTCAAATGAATCAAATGAATCAAATGAATCAAATGAATCAAATGAATCAAATGAATCAAATAAATTGAATGAATCAAATGAATCAAATGAATCAAATGAATCAAATGAATCAAATGAATCAAATGAATCAAATGAATCAAATGAATCAAATGAATCAAATGAATCAAATGAATCAAATGAATCAAATGAATCAAATGAATCAAATGAATCAAATGAATCAAACGAATCAAATGAATCAAACGAATCAAATGAATCAAATGAATCAAATGAATCAAATGAATCAAATGAATCAAATGAATCAAATGAATCAAATGAATCAAATGAATCAAATGAATCAAATGAATCAAATGAATCAAATGAATCAAATGAATCAAATGAATCAAATGAATCAAATGAATCAAATGAATCAAATGAATCAAATGAATCAAATGAATCAAATGAATCAAATGAATCAAATGAATCAAATGAATCAAATGAATCAAATGAATCAAATGAATCAAATGAATCAAATGAATCAAATGAATCAAATGAATCAAATGAATCAATTGAATCAAATGAATCAAATGAATCAAATGAATCAAATGAATCAAATGAATCAAATGAATCAAATGAATCAAATGAATCAAATGAATCAAATGAATCAAATGAATCAAATGAATCAAATGAATCAAATGAATCAAATGAATCAAATGAATCAAATGAATCAAATGAATCAAATGAATCAAATGAATCAAATGAATCAAATGAATCAAATGAATCAAATGAATCAAATGAATCAAATGAATCAAATGAATCAAATGAATCAAATGAATCAAATGAATCAAATGAATCAAATGAATCAAATGAATCAAATGAATCAAATGAATCAAATGAATCAAATGAATCAAATGAATCAAATGAATCAAATGAATCCAATGAATCAAATGAATCAAATGAATCAAATGAATCAAATGAATCAAATGAATCAAATGAATCAAATGAATCAAATGAATCAAATGAATCAAATGAATCAAATGAATCAAATGAATCAAATGAATCAAATGAATCAAATGAATCAAATGAATCAAATGAATCAAATGAATCAAATGAATCAAATGAATCAAATGAATCAAATGAATCAAATGAATCAAATGAATCAAATGAATCAAATGAATCAAATGAATCAAATGAATCAAATGAATCAAATGAATCAAATGAATCAAATGAATCAAATGAATCAAATGAATCAAATGAATCAAATGAATCAAATGAATCAAATGAATCAAATGAATCAAATGAATCAAATGAGTCAAATGAATCAAATGAATCAAATGAATCAAATGAATCAAATGAATCAAATGAATCAAATGAATCAAATGAATCAAATGAATCAAATGAATCAAATGAATCAAATGAATCAAATGAATCAAATGAATCAAATGAATCAAATGAATCAAATGAATCAAATGAATCAAATGAATCAAATGAATCAAATGAATCAAATGAATCAAATGAATCAAATGAATCAAATGAATCAAATGAATCATGAATCAAATAAATCAAATGAATCAAATGAATCAAATGAATCAAATGAATCAAATGAATCAAATGAATCAAATGAATCAAATGAATCAAATGAATCAAATGAATCAAATGAATCAAATGAATCAAATGAATCAAATGAATCAAATGAATCAAATGAATCAAATGAATCAAATGAATCAAATGAATCAAATGAATCAAATGAATCAAATGAATCAAATGAAACAAATGAATCAAATGAGTGAAATGAATCATGAATCAAATGAACCAAATGATTCAAATGAATCAAATGATTCAAATGAATTGAATGAATCAAATGAATCAAATGAATCAAATGAATCAAATGAATCAAATGAATCAAATGAATCAAATGAATCAAATGAATCAAATGAATCAAATGAATCAAATGAATCAAATGAATCAAATGAATCAAATGAATCAAATGAATCAAATGAATCAAATGAATCAAATGAATCAAATGAATCAAATGAATCAAATGAATCAAATGAATCAAATGAATCAAATGAATCAAACGAATCAAATGAATCAAATGAATCAAATGAATCAAATGAATCAAATGAATCAAATGAATCAAATGAATCACAAGAATCAAATAAATTATTTGAATGAAATGATTGAAACTGAAAAAGTTGTCAGATTATTAAAATGAAGAAACTGAACAAAATGAATAAAATGCATACAATGAAAACAATGAATTAAATATGTTGAATGAATGATATGAGTAAAATGCACAAAAAGAATAAACTGATCAGAGTGAATCCAAAGAATGAAACGAATAAAATATGTAAAAGGAACGCAGATGAACAAAACGAATAAAAAATGCTGAATTAAATAATTAATTAAAATGAAATGGTCATATATTTGAAGCTAAAAACATTTTTGAATAAAGAAAATGAATAAACCGGATTGTACGGATTTGAGAACCATTGCATCAGAAAGTTTTGAAATGTTTTTGAAAATCCTATCTTCTGAGAATAGGCTAATAAATATGCAATGGACTTTCTAGGGCTTCCATCTTTTTTTTGGTTTTATTCTTTTTGTTTTCATGCTTCTTTGCTTGACGGCGTCGTTTTAAGATTATCTGGTATTTCTACTTTATTGTTGGACCTTAATTAGTTATCAGGAACCTGGAACGTTCAATTTGCTTTGGAATTCGATGTTTACTTTTTGGTCACATATTCCCGAAAAAAGATTTATGTACAGAATAGAATTTACTGGTCCAGTATTTTAACGCGCAATTGAATATAGTGAAGTGAGACAATGTCACATGTGCTTTCAAGCCCCTTGAACAGAGAACGACAGGGAAAATGCAATTCGTGAATGAGACAGGTAGATATTTCAGTTTTTATTTGCATTGAAGTAAATAGTGTGAAATGTCTAGGCTATATCGATAGTATAAAAGCCGTGTATTCAGTTGATTGCAATGCAGTCTCTTTCCATTCATCCTTATAGCTTTCATATTGTTTCGTTCGGAATTCTCGTGCAGGAAATAATTGAATAAGTCCTATACAGACCAATACTGTGAAAAAGAAATGGTTCAAACTACTCAGTATATCCAGATATGGACGACGATAAGTCAGAAGGTACATTGTAGTTGCATTCCCCAACGAGAGTGGGTACTTTGGATCTAATTTGTGGATATTTTTGCTCTTTGATCCGTTATTTTTCATGAAAGTTCGTACCAATACAACGAATGTGCAGCTGATACAACTCATGGTTCATTCGTCACGTTCCGTCTTCCATCTGCACGCCACCATAGATGGTACGCAACACCTTTCGTTCGAAAACTCCAAGGGCGCGTTGGTCCTCCACGAGCATAGTCCAGGTCTCGTGGCCGTAGAGGACCACCGATCTAATCAGCGTCTTGTAGATAATCAACTTCGTGCGGCGGCGAATTTTGTTCGACCGAAGCGTCCTCCGGAGTCCAAACTAGGCACGATTTCCCGCCAAGATCAGTCTCTAAATTTCTCTGCTGTTATCATTGTCGGCGGTTACCAATGAGCCCAAATACATGAATTCGTCGACCATCTCGATTTCGTCACCGTCAATCCGAACTCGGGTGGGAGGTTCACATTGTCGTCTCTAGAATCTCTTCCTCTTCTGTATTTTGTCTTAGAAACGTTGATGGCAAGTCCAATCCTTCTGGCTTCAGTTTTTACGGTCTTTGAGCATATGTTTCATTCAAAATTCAATAGAGATACGAATAGTTTAAATATCGCACGTGGAATGTCTCTTTTGGAAATTTTCATCGTCAAACTTTCATATTACCCAGTTAAGCCAAATATTTTTTTCTGATATAGCCATGAATTTCCTTAATTATAGTGTAGATACAGGCTTGGAATACAATTGAATTAAAGTTGAGTTGATGTAGCAGCAGACAAAAAATAGTTTTGTTTTCTCAAACCTTCGCAATTACAATTAATAAATATTTCAGATTGGCAGAAGATCTTATCACACAACTTAGTAATGGATACAGAAATAGCTAGATAGATGCGATAGAAGAGAGACAGAGAGAGAAAGAGAGAGAGAGAGAGAGAGAGAGAGAGAGAGAGAGAGAGAGAGAGAGATGGTGGGGGGGGGCGTGTGAGGAATGGCAAATGATGGTTAATGCAATGACATTATTTTTATAGGTATATTATTATGATATATTTCTTACATTCTTACATTCTTATCATAAATAATGTAAGTAGCAGAGGCGACGCGTCGGTACGTTCAACCTGTTCATTGAACAGGTAAGCAAAATCTGACGACCCGAACATTAACAGCAGCAGCACACAAATTAATTTAAATGAAATAAATAATCTCCAAACCTTGACGTTCGACAACTTGATCCAAACGATAAACCAACTTAGCATACCAAGTGAGTACATTTCAAAAAAACTCTGTCTACTCATGACCGGTTCAACCTCAAACATGCACGCATCTCGTACTCTCACCGCATGCTTTCAGCAGCTACATGAGCAACGGCTGTAACAGCAGCGTGAATGACATGGGCGACCGCGACGGCTTTTTATACTGATTTTCCTTTTGCACCGGTTCAAGTCAAATATTGAACCAGGGCGCATTGGTGCGATGTCCATATGAGTGTGTTGTGTGCAAACGAGAGCAATTTATAATTTTTGAGTGCGTGTTGTCGTACGTTCAAAACAGTCGGTTGAACGTGAACGCTTTCTTGGGTAGCCTGAAGAAATGTCGCTGCACTTGGGGTATATTGGTTTTGGGTATGGATTGCGTTGGTTCAACGATAATAACGAACCGTCTACTTTTGCTTCGAAGAACTGTGTGCTCTTTACATTTATATGTTGAAAACTTATCTACTGAGAGTGTAAAATGGATTCGAATGATCTTGTGTTCTATTGTAAAAATGAACGGGTTTATGTTAAATATCTCGTGCTTACAATATTTCACGAGCAATTTTTTTTCTGGATTCAATGAATTGCGTGAAGAACATTCAAATTTCTACCCCATTTGAAAGAATCGAGGGATGACTTTTAACCGGTTGACAAATACTTCAATTTTTCTTATACAAAATTTGACGATTATTTCTTGGTGTGTGGTACAAAAGATTCTACATTCCAAGATAATTCGTACCATACTATGATATGTCATCACAAAATTCATCGTAGTTTCGTTTTCTTTTTTGAATTTCGTACAATTTACACTAAATATTTAAAATTACGAAAAATTTCGTTCATCAAGTCACCGTGCTATTTATTAGTTCACGAATTGGAAGAATCCAATATGTTTTTAGCAGTTTTACCAATAAATTCGTTCAGCGATATGAATTTTTGGCGCATATTTATTGTGGAGATCCTTCGGAAAAAATCGTTCTTATTACGAAAGATGCTCGTAAATATTATAAAGGCATTCGTGTATTTTATCATACAATTCGTTTGAATAATGAAATGTAATAAGATAACGAAAGTCGTTTCGTGGTTTTTACAAAAAACTTGTGATGAAAATAAAATCGTTTCCGTAGACATACGAATGATTCATCATATGTACGAAAAATTCGTATATTTTACGAAAGTTTTCTGAACGAAATATATTCGTAGCAGATTTACGAATATATTTTCTTAGTGTACTTTTTGGTCTTTTAAGCATTCTACCAGACGTTTGTTTGACAATTATCGGTGGGTTTTTGACAACAAATTTGTTTTGCTCAGCTCTCACGTACAGAAAAACCCGAACATCTTTCATTGGTCCTATTCGTTAGACATTGGATGGAATCGATAATTTTGTCGAGCCCACCCGAGTACCGTCAGAAAATATAAACGAGAAATAATTAGCTGATCTAAAAACCCCCAATTAGAGATGATTGTGACGTTTCCAGGACCTTTGTAAAATATTGAACGGGTTGACAGTGGAACCACGCGTCGCCTCTGGTAAGTAGTAATTTTTGCACCATAACCAATATAACCTTAATCTTGCAAAAGAGCTAAATTTTCGCTAGATTTTTGGGCTTCAAACATACAGTTGCTTTCGGTGACGCCACGAGTATTATTATATGAGAAGTCTTTTATCTCACTACCAGGTGAATTACTTTTTGATCTGTGTATTTATATACCATCCAACATTTACCTCATGATTGAACGCAATGCCTAATCCAAGATATAAATAATAGAACTCACTGTTTCTTTATCAACAGATTATTTTGTCTTTGAAGTGAACTTATATATTGATTTTTGAGAAATAGTTAATTTATTATAAAGGTAATTCACAAAATGTTCTCAACATCGAGTTCTTTGAATCACGTAGATGTGTTTTCATACCCCGATATTCAAAATCGGTTTAGTTTTGCCCCTAAAACACAAGTAAAGCAGTACTCTGTATGAAACAATCTCATTTTTAGTTAGTGGAAATTGGTAAGCGAGGACTAAAAATACAAAATGTCCAATATCTCCGCCGCTCGTGCACGGATTTCGACAATCTATAGCTTGTTAGAAAGGTATTTTTACAAGCTTTCTATTTATGTGCAGTCAATAATGCGGGACAATAATGTATCGTTCGAAAGTTATTTGCAAAAAAACCTGCTGTATTTTGACAAAATCGGCCATATCTCAGAAAGTAAACAACATATCGAAAATCAAAAATAATAGTGTCAAATGGCAACGTTGTGCCTTTCATTTGAAACTAGTTTAATTAAGATCGGTTCAGCCATTGCTGAGATAATTACATGACATTTTGTACATACATACATACACACATACACACACACATATAGACATTGTCTCAATTTGTCGAGCTGAGTCGATTGGTATATGAGACTCGGCCCTCCGGGCCTCGGAAAAAGTTTTCAAAGTTTGAGCGAATCCTATACATTTCTTTTGTAAGAAATGTAAAAGGAGCTGTAATTTTTTTTTCAATATTGTCGAGATCCTTAGATACCAATAAAAAATATAAAATGGTTGCATTTCATGAAGTTCGATTTTTTTTAAATGCATTTCCTTTTAGGGATAAGCTATACAGCATACATTGCATGCGCAGACGTCACAAATTCAGCCATAAGACTGCAAACTTTGTTAACTAGCAGGGGTTACAATATTCGCTCATTCTCACGACAAGCAGTTTATCGCACAGCTTTTTTATCCTTAGTAGGCATGAACCTAAATTTTCACCTTTTAAGAAATTGCGAGAATTTCTTAACAATGCAGTATGGAAGCGCAATAATTTCGCAGCTGCGAACCTCGTGATCAATTAAGTTCAAGAAAAACTATAAATATATTACATTGTAGGATTTATTTCCCCACATTATTGCAGTATTTTGTTTCTAATGCTCTGTATCTACTCATTTTTGTGAATTTTTGCGAAACCATTAGTTATTCGCTAGTTTTATATTAGGCGCGATAATATCATCTCATACCGCGTAAAGATGAGATCCAATGCTATATTGTCGAGAAAAGTTGGAGAGCAAACAATGTTACATCGCATGTTTGCCTTTTTATTGCTAGTCGAAGTAGGTAAAATATCGCCTTATTCTGATCACGAATGCGAAAATTTTAAACGCTGTTAACTAGTACTATAAAGAAAGATAGATTCATGTTTAAGGTGAGATTTTTTGTGACGTGGTTTTCATTAACAGCAGGTACAGAAATTTTGTATCTTTCTTCAGCATATTACACAGTGGTCGGAAACGCCAAAAACGTAAATTTAATTCACTAGAGGCCAAACCATCGAATGTATCACAGGGTGTCTTTGGAGGAATTGTTCGTATGAATATTCCGACAATCTGATAACAATTGAAATTAGGCATGGCTTACTATGATCGAACTAAAACAACGACTTTTTATACTAACGAGGTGTAAAGTTGGTCTCTTCGACAAAGTTTTGGAAATGCTCGTAGTGAAGACTTTAGTTGAATAACTTGAGCTTGTAGGACTAAAGGTTATCGATTTATAAGGCGTTTTCTATGGCAACTTGTAATTGAATATCTAGTTTTTTTTAATATAACTTTGTTGTGATTTTTCGTGCAAACAATGTTCAAGACAAACTATTGTAATATTGTCGAAGACTGTATGTAAAAATACTCATTCGTTTCAAAGTTATTGAAGATTTATTTATTTATTTATTTATTTATTGGGCTTTAACCACACAGGGTCATTCGCCGTCAGAAAGGAGATAGTTGTAATACATATCACTGATTTAGTTTTTCTTCTTTGAGATCAATTGGCTATTGAATTGATGAGGTGTTGAGCTCCGGAATGAAGGCAGCTTGCCAGGGCCGATGGAGAGCCTCCACAGCGCCCGGTTTTGGTATGTCAGTGGACCCACTGAACGATGGTGGTGGGTGACTTGTTTATTTGCGGTTAGACGAGAGACCTCCCCAGCATCCGGTTTGGATGTGGCGGGAGGCCCGTTGAGCGTTCCTGATTGATGAGTTGGCAGATTGTCGCTGTCGGAGGGCCGCGGGTGAACCTCCTTAGCACCCGGTCCGGGTGTGGCGAAGGGCCCCACTGGGCGTTAATAGCAATTGGGCTGATGAATTGCGGTTGTAGAAGGGCCGCGGGAGAACCTCCCCAGCACCCGGTCCAAGTGTGGCGGAGGGCCCGCAGGGCGGTGGTAGTAATAGTGCTGACGGATTGCAGTTGTAGAAGGGCCGCGGGAGAACCTCCCCAACATCCGGTCCGGGTGTGGCGGAGGGCCCGCAGGGCGGTGGTAGTAATAGTGCTGACGGATTCCGGTTGTAGAAGGGCCGCGGGAGAACCTCTCCAGCACCCGGTCCGGGCGGTGGCGGAGGGCCCGCTGGGCGGTGGTGGTAGCTGGGCTGACGGATTCCGGTTGTAGAAGGGCCGCGGGAGAACCTCTCCAGCACCCGGTCCGGGCGGTGGCGGAGGGCCCGCTGGGTGGTGGTGGTAGATGGGCTGACGGGTTGCCATTGTAGAAGGGCCGCGGGAGAACTTCCCAGCACCCGGTCCGAGTGTGGCGGAGGGCCCGCAGGGCGGTGGTAGTAATAGTGCTGACGGATTGCAGTTGTAGAAGGGCCGCGGGAGAACCTCCCCAGCACCCGGTCCGAGTTTGGCGAAGGGCCCGCTGGACGGTGGTAGTAATTGGGCTGGCAGATTGCGGTTGTAGGAGAGCCGCGGGAAAACCTCCCCAGCACCCGGCCGGGGCGGAGGGCCCGCTGGGCGGTGGTAGTAGTTGGGCTGACGGGTTGCCATTGTAGAAGGGCCGCGGGAGAACCTCCCCAGCACCCGGTCCGGGTGTGGCGGAGGGCCCGCTGGGCGGTGGTAGTAGTTGGTCTGACGGATTGCGGTTGTAGAAGGGCCGCGGGAGAACCTCCCCGGCACCCGGACCGGGTGTGGCGGAGGGCCCGCTGAACAGTAGTGGTAGTGGTTGCAGTAGAGGATGGTGTGGAGTTGGCCGGTTCGCGGTCTGTCTCAGATGGATTCGAAAAGATTGGCATCTTTCAGGAAGGCAAGTAGTGCCTCTTCGTGCACTGGGTCGTTTGCCAGTGTTTCTCGAATCGAGGAGGGCAAGTTGTGATGTCGTCGTAGGTTGTCGAACTCCCTGCAGTTTATTAGTAGATGCTCCACCGTGAGTCTAGTGCTGCAAGATGTACATATTGGAGGATCGACGCGGGTAATGGTGTGGGCATGGGTGAGCCTCGTATGACCCACGCGGAGGCGGGATAGCGCTCTTTGTTCGACTCGGTTTTCGCGGTCTGTCCACTTTTCGAGGTCTCCCTTTACCTTTTGAGGGTAGCCTCGGAGAGTCCTCCAGTGAGTGATGAAGTGCTCAGAGGTCTTCGCCTTGAATTCCCTGATGATGTCGGATGACGGTACCTCATTAGAGAACAGGGCAGGGGTTACAATATTCGCTCATTCTCACGACAAGCAGTTTATCGCACAGCTTTTTTTATCCTTAGTAGGCATGAACCTAAATTTTCACCTTTTAAGAAATTGCGAGAATTTCTTGACAATGCAGTATGGAAGCGCAATAATTTCGCAGCTGCGAACCTCGTGATCAATTAAGTTCAAGAAAAACTATTAATATATTACATTGTAGGATTTATTTCCCCACATTATTGCAGTATTTTGTTTCTAATGCTCTGTATCTACTCATTTTTGTGAATTTTTGCGAAACCATTAGTTATTCGCTAGTTTTATATTAGGCGCGATAATATCATCTCATACCGCGTAAAGATGAGATCCAATGCTATATTGTCGAGAAAAGTTGGAGAGCAAACAATGTTACATCGCATGTTTGCCTTTTTATTGCTAGTCGAAGTAGGTAAAATATCGCCTTATTCTGATCACGAATGCGAAAATTTTAAACTCTGTTAACTAGTACTATAAAGAAAGATAGATTCATGTTTAAGGTGAGATTTTTTGTGACGTGGTTTTCATTAACAGCAGGTACAGAAATTTTGTATCTTTCTTCAGCCTATTACACAGAGGTCGGAAACACCAAAAACGTAAATTTAATTCACTAGAGGCCAAACCATCGAATGTATCACAGGGTGTCTTTGGAGGAATTGTTCGTATGCATATTCCGACAATCTGATAACAATTGAAATTAGGCATGGCTTACTATGATCGAACTAAAACAACGACTTTTTATACTAACGAGGTGTAAAGTTGGTCTCTTCGACAAAGTTTTGGAAATGCTCGTAGTGAAGACTTTTGTTGAATAACTTGAGCTTGTAGGACTAAAGGTTATCGATTTATAAGGCGTTTTCTATGGCAACTTGTAATTGAATATCTAGTTTTTTTTAATATAACTTCGTTGTCGAAGACTGTATGTAAAAATACTCATTCGTTTCAAAGTTATTGAAGATTTTTTGCCCCAATTTTTGAAATTCTTGGTTTTATTACAAGTATTACTTTCACATATACCTGAAAATTTCTGATTTTATAAACGTGGGAGCAAAAATATGAAGTTTTTAATATCATTGGAGATCCCAAACTGATATATACCCTAATAGACATGTCATAATGAATTTAATGCTTACAAAATGTAATACCATTAATTACTAAATTTTACGAAAAAAATCGGAAAAATTTTTTCTTGCTGATTTTTGTATGGAAAAAGTAAAAAACATGATAAAGTAAGCTTACCCAATTCATAGGGTTCTAGAGTGCCACACACCACTTACCTTTATTGTGCATAGTTTAGACATTGAATAAAGTGCCTGTTCGTGCATTTTGGTTTGCACCTTTCTTTCTTATACATAGTTGAAGTTGGTGTAAAAAATGTAAAAATCTTCAATAGCATTTAATTTTACATTTTTATTAGATTGTGGGGAATATTCATACGAACAATTCCTCCAAAGACACCCTGTGATATATTCGATGGTTTGGCCTCTAATGAATTATGTTCACGTTTTTGGCTTTTCCGACCAACTAAACTTTATGAGTGCATTTAAAAGTAAGATTAAACTATGGTATAAGATTAATTGGTTCAATTTTGGTAAAAAGTTTAATTTTTGCTATTTGCTTTGCACCATTGTATAATATTAGTACTGGTTCGTAGGGTTCGTCGCGGTAATTAGCGCAACCGCGGATGCGGTGCGGGAAAAGAGCTTTTACCGCACGGTATTACCGCAACCGCACTTCAAAAAATAATTGTCTGCAGTCTGCATTAACAAGTGAATTAAAAGTATCACTTTTACCGTTTGAGAAGGACGCAACTAGATTTATTTTCTTAGCGAATGCAATGTCATTATTAGGAAAATCCCTCTATCAGAATGTTCGAGTTTTACTTATTACCCTACAATAGAGAAATATAATTAACATTTAATTTATTATTTCCATAGACTTGATAATGATTTGAAAAGAAATCCGAATATAATCTGTATTCGACCTATAGTTATTTGATTTCTTACATTTCGGTTATTCTAATATTATAAAACATACTGTTACTGAGAAATAAAATCTATAATCTGCGTCCAATATAATTTGGCACCATTATTTCAACGACATATTTTGAACACTATTTCTTTTATACTTCAAAGATAAAAAATCACAAACGAGCCTTTTCAAATACATAAAACTCACAATCCAATTATTGAAAATCAATTGAATTGTACTATCAAATACAATTTAAACATGCATCATTTCTCTCGATTCCCCATGGCAATCGTGGAATTATGAATCGTTTTCTATGACATTTTCTCAACTGTGATTTTTGATTAATTTGGAGAGCTTAAAGATTAACTAATAATACTGAGACTTAAAAACAACCCAAAGAATGTAATTATCATCATCAAACCAAACGAATTTGGAGGAATTGGCAGTAAAGGAGACAAATGTATGAAAAGCGTCCAAAATAACGAGGGGTCCAAATTAGATTGATTATCTTATCATTCGTTCTTCAACATCGTATTTCTATCTCTTTTGATTTTTGTGTAAATTCGCAATTTGTCGGCAGTCCGTTTTATAAGACTCCTTCTCAAAATGTATTCCACATAACTTTTTTTTCGCGTACGTCCATTGTTCGTCCAACTGGGAATATTTTCTACCAAATCAACAACTAATATTTTCAGTTAGGAGTATTTTGTGGTTTTTTGAAAGTAAAGCTTTCGAAGTTAGTGTAGAGTATTGCGATGTTTTGTATTTCTCAAAGACAGTGACAATTGTCAAAGTTAGTCCAGATGCCAAATTTTGCAAAGGGGCCATGCTTAAATGACGTAGCATTTTAGGGGGTAGGGGGTAGGGTAAATTTGTGACGAAGTGTGAAAAGTGTAAAGAAAACAATTTAATGTTCCTCCATTCCCAAGAGAAATAAATTTAATTTCACGCAAGTTACTTTGCACGCGGTTTTTGATGTGGTAAATTTTACGATTCCCGGAATTGCAAGCTCGCAAAAAAACGAAACATTTTGTATGCAGATTTTACTTACTACATTAGTTAGCTTATATTGCTAACTAGTAGACTTTTCTTTTCGGATTCAACCAAACAAAATTTAGTAATTTAGATGAAGGTATGCTTCTTAGAATCATTGGCAGCTACAGAATTTTTAACTGAGAGAACTTCTTTTAACGCTCCATGACATATAAAATTCAAAACAAAACTATAAACACTATATTCACACCAAAAAATAATGAAATTTAAAACGACATGTAAATCAATACGAATGTAAACATACAACGATTGAATCAAAAATTTGATGGAAAATTACGTTAAAATCAATTGGAGCATCAAACAGCATACAATTTTACACTTTCATTCGTGTAATATTACATGTCATTCATTTTACAGCAGTATTCGAGTAAAAATACATTGAAGTGCATTGGTTTTCCGTTTAAAGAAACTGTAATTTTCAATCCACGTGTAAAATTGTAATAAAATTCGTTGAGGAAAGCACGACAAGTCGTGTGTGTTTGTTGTGGAACTTAATTTTACATTTATATTCATGCTAGAAATATGTGCATGAAAATAAACTTAAAATTACAAAATATTTTTTTCTGTGTTTGTCATGAAATGGGCTTATTTTGTACGGAATTTGCTGTTATAATGAAAATGTTGATAAAAGTCGTCAAACATATTGTAAGGACATGTATTTAAAAGAATTAAAAAACATATGCATTTTTTTCATTCCCCGGCCGCGTTGCGCAAGGATGGGGGGGGGGGAATGTAGGGAAATGCTACGTTATTTACAAGGGGTAGGTTTGAGTTTTGTGACCAAATGCTACGAGGGGGGAGAGAGGGGTCGAAAATCGTCGAAAAAGCTACGTCATTTGTGTACGGCCCCTAAGCTTGGTTTAAATCAGAATGCATTGAATTGACACAAACTTGTAAATGAGCTCGATTACACTTCTATGGATATAGAAATTGCTTTTGTTTACCTCAACCATTATGATTCATTGAAGTTCCAGTAGTCTAGTGGATTTATAATAGGAAACATGGTGTTGATTAATTTTCACCCGCGAGACATTAGCAGATTTGCAAAAATAATTGATTTGTTTTGTTTTGCTTACGCAGCTTCCCGTTTCGACTCTGATCAACCAAAAAACATCAACAAGCAATCATTATGTACTGTTAATGCTTCTTTATAACAAAAGTCATCCAATTTCGCACATATCTAGCAAGCATTTCTGTACAATTCCGGTCAAGAAACTGACCCTTCCAGCAATGAACAAGGAATTTGTTTTTCTATGAAGCAATGCCGGAGGAATGAAGAACGAAGAATCCTAAGCGAAGAATGGCTAGTGGCGATTATCATCTAAGCCATTCGTGTGCCGATCCGAATGATGCGTGAAGATGAACATCGCATGAATGGTTAAATTCAACAAACAACGATGCGAACAAGCAGCGAACAGCAGACATCAGATTCGTATTTTTTGTTTGTTTGTATTATTCATTTTCGGTGATTCGGTGCCTTCGTGCGAAGAACGAGGTAGAGTTATTCGAGGCATGGGTGAATAACACAACGAATATCGCATTGAGGATGAACGAATGAACTAGTTTGGTGAAGAACATTTGCAACATTGTTCCGAACAATTCACAGTGGTCCGAATTATTAATTTAGGAAAACAAAAATGTTTGTGGCTAAACCTTATGTTTCAGAGCTATGATGTCTTCAGGACAAATAATCAGTATTGATTAGGCCATCTCAGGATGTAGATGGTATTAGGATGGCTCTTATTGTTAGGGTGCTTCAAACATTATTTTTTGATTGTGAGGAGATAGAATATGGCAGTCTTCAACAACATTGTAGAAGAACTTACACCAAGCAACTTTACTGAAGACGTCATAGTTGTATCTCCAAAGGTTTTTATTTTATAGCTATTTTAATGGAGCAACTTAGGGTGTTCCTAACAAATTCAGTTTTTTTGCTCTAACTTTTTTATTTTTTATTTTTTATAAACGGTGTTCTCAGACAACTTGTAAAGCTTATCGAGACAATTTTTTTCATGATAGAAGAATTCAGATATCACTTTTAGAACCGTAGTTATGAGTAATATTGAATAAAAAATAGGTCCTTTTAGAATATTTATATCTAAAATTGGGGCAAATAAAAATAATTTCTTATTCTTGCAATTCAAAGAGAATACTTTCAGGCATGTTTAGAAAAAAAATTGCGAAGGTGATATTTCTGAACAAAATTTAAATGGAGTTTGAAAATTGTGATTTTACTACCGAAAATTCCTCATATAGAGTCAAAATTTGTTGAATGGGCCACCCAAATTGTCACATTTTCGATGGAAGATCCAATTTTTTGATAATATGTGGCATTACAAAACCAAATCACGATGAGCACCTAAAAAATTGTTTTTACCATAATATCATAGGTTAACAGACATAACACTTTGAGGGAATTCGTTCAAAAAATATCGATCTGCGGATTTTACTAGAACACTAGCTCCACCTTTTATACACGGTCCCAATCATTAATTTACAAAAGGGTTATCCCTCAGGCTCAGGCACAATTTTTCACTAGTGGTCTATCCCTCGTATGCTTGCTCATATCGTCGCTGTTGTCCTATCTTATGACAAGAGCCATTTAGCACATTTCGAGAAAAATGATTTTTAATGTTTGAGATTGAATATCTTGAAACTTATACATGGTAAAAACAATTCAAAGAAGACAATTGATGCATCTATCTACTTTGTATTAACATCTCAAATATTACGAAGATCGGTTGACTATGTTGCGAGTTTTTACTATAAATGTAAACAAAAGTCGCACTCACACATGTCATAGGTGTGTACTGATGACAAAGTTTGTATGGCGTGTCATAATCGTGCATGGAAAATTTTCCATAGAAAAAAATCATTATTTTATTAACTTTTATTCATATCTTTGACTATATTTGGTCTATAAACAATCGGTGAGGTACATTTTGAAGGAAATGGGTCAGGGAATCTAGAAAAAATGAAATAAATGAAATAAATAATCTCCAAACCTTGACGTTCGACAACTTGATCCAAACGATAAACCAACTTAGCATACCAAGTGAGTACATTTCAAAAAAACTCTGTCTACTCATGACCGGTTCAACCTCAAACATGCACGCATCTCGTACTCTCACCGCATGCTTTCAGCAGCTACATGAGCAACGGCTGTAACAGCAGCGTGAATGACATGGGCGACCGCGACGGCTTTTTATACTGATTTTCCTTTTGCACCGGTTCAAGTCAAATATTGAACCAGGGCGCATTGGTGCGATGTCCATATGAGTGTGTTGTGTGCAAACGAGAGCAATTTATAATTTTTGAGTGCGTGTTGTCGTACGTTCAAAACAGTCGGTTGAACGTGAACGCTTTCTTGGGTAGCCTGAAGAAATGTCGCTGCACTTGGGGTATATTGGTTTTGGGTATGGATTGCGTTGGTTCAACGATAATAACGAACCGTCTACTTTTGCTTCGAAGAACTGTGTGCTCTTTACATTTATATGTTGAAAACTTATCTACTGAGAGTGTAAAATGGATTCGAATGATCTTGTGTTCTATTGTAAAAATGAACGGGTTTATGTTAAATATCTCGTGCTTACAATATTTCACGAGCAATTTTTTTTCTGGATTCAATGAATTGCGTGAAGAACATTCAAATTTCTACCCCATTTGAAAGAATCGAGGGATGACTTTTAACCGGTTGACAAATACTTCAATTTTTCTTATACAAAATTTGACGATTATTTCTTGGTGTGTGGTACAAAAGATTCTACATTCCAAGATAATTCGTACCATACTATGATATGTCATCACAAAATTCATCGTAGTTTCGTTTTCTTTTTTGAATTTCGTACAATTTACACTAAATATTTAAAATTACGAAAAATTTCGTTCATCAAGTCACCGTGCTATTTATTAGTTCACGAATTGGAAGAATCCAATATGTTTTTAGCAGTTTTACCAATAAATTCGTTCAGCGATATGAATTTTTGGCGCATATTTATTGTGGAGATCCTTCGGAAAAAATCGTTCTTATTACGAAAGATGCTCGTAAATATTATAAAGGCATTCGTGTATTTTATCATACAATTCGTTTGAATAATGAAATGTAATAAGATAACGAAAGTCGTTTCGTGGTTTTTACAAAAAACTTGTGATGAAAATAAAATCGTTTCCGTAGACATACGAATGATTCATCATATGTACGAAAAATTCGTATATTTTACGAAAGTTTTCTGAACGAAATATATTCGTAGCAGATTTACGAATATATTTTCTTAGTGTATTTTTGGTCTTTTAAGCATTCTACCAGACGTTTGTTTGACAATTATCGGTGGGTTTTTGACAACAAATTTGTTTTGCTCAGCTCTCACGTACAGAAAAACCCGAACATCTTTCATTGGTCCTATTCGTTAGACATTGGATGGAATCGATAATTTTGTCGAGCCCACCCGAGTACCGTCAGAAAATATAAACGAGAAATAATTAGCTGATCTAAAAACCCCCAATTAGAGATGATTGTGACGTTTCCAGGACCTTTGTAAAATATTGAACGGGTTGACAGTGGAACCACGCGTCGCCTCTGGTAAGTAGTAATTTTTGCACCATAACCAATATAACCTTAATCTTGCAAAAGAGCTAAATTTTCGCTAGATTTTTGGGCTTCAAACATACAGTTGCTTTCGGTGACGCCACGAGTATTATTATATGAGAAGTCTTTTATCTCACTACCAGGTGAATTACTTTTTGATCTGTGTATTTATATACCATCCAACATTTACCTCATGATTGAACGCAATGCCTAATCCAAGATATAAATAATAGAACTCACTGTTTCTTTATCAACAGATTATTTTGTCTTTGAAGTGAACTTATATATTGATTTTTGAGAAATAGTTAATTTATTATAAAGGTAATTCACAAAATGTTCTCAACATCGAGTTCTTTGAATCACGTAGATGTGTTTTCATACCCCGATATTCAAAATCGGTTTAGTTTTGCCCCTAAAACACAAGTAAAGCAGTACTCTGTATGAAACAATCTCATTTTTAGTTAGTGGAAATTGGTAAGCGAGGACTAAAAATACAAAATGTCCAATATCTCCGCCGCTCGTGCACGGATTTCGACAATCTATAGCTTGTTAGAAAGGTATTTTTACAAGCTTTCTATTTATGTGCAGTCAATAATGCGGGACAATAATGTATCGTTCGAAAGTTATTTGCAAAAAAACCTGCTGTATTTTGACAAAATCGGCCATATCTCAGAAAGTAAACAACATATCGAAAATCAAAAATAATAGTGTCAAATGGCAACGTTGTGCCTTTCATTTGAAACTAGTTTAATTAAGATCGGTTCAGCCATTGCTGAGATAATTACATGACATTTTGTACATACATACATACACACATACACACACACATATAGACATTGTCTCAATTTGTCGAGCTGAGTCGATTGGTATATGAGACTCGGCCCTCCGGGCCTCGGAAAAAGTTTTCAAAGTTTGAGCGAATCCTATACATTTCTTTTGTAAGAAATGTAAAAGGAGCTGTAATTTTTTTTTCAATATTGTCGAGATCCTTAGATACCAATAAAAAATATAAAATGGTTGCATTTCATGAAGTTCGATTTTTTTTAAATGCATTTCCTTTTAGGGATAAGCTATACAGCATACATTGCATGCGCAGACGTCACAAATTCAGCCATAAGACTGCAAACTTTGTTAACTAGCAGGGGTTACAATATTCGCTCATTCTCACGACAAGCAGTTTATCGCACAGCTTTTTTATCCTTAGTAGGCATGAACCTAAATTTTCACCTTTTAAGAAATTGCGAGAATTTCTTAACAATGCAGTATGGAAGCGCAATAATTTCGCAGCTGCGAACCTCGTGATCAATTAAGTTCAAGAAAAACTATAAATATATTACATTGTAGGATTTATTTCCCCACATTATTGCAGTATTTTGTTTCTAATGCTCTGTATCTACTCATTTTTGTGAATTTTTGCGAAACCATTAGTTATTCGCTAGTTTTATATTAGGCGCGATAATATCATCTCATACCGCGTAAAGATGAGATCCAATGCTATATTGTCGAGAAAAGTTGGAGAGCAAACAATGTTACATCGCATGTTTGCCTTTTTATTGCTAGTCGAAGTAGGTAAAATATCGCCTTATTCTGATCACGAATGCGAAAATTTTAAACTCTGTTAACTAGTACTATAAAGAAAGATAGATTCATGTTTAAGGTGAGATTTTTTGTGACGTGGTTTTCATTAACAGCAGATACAGAAATTTTGTATCTTTCTTCAGCATATTACACAGTGGTCGGAAACGCCAAAAACGTAAATTTAATTCACTAGAGGCCAAACCATCGAATGTATCACAGGGTGTCTTTGGAGGAATTGTTCGTATGAATATTCCGACAATCTGATAACAATTGAAATTAGGCATGGCTTACTATGATCGAACTAAAACAACGACTTTTTATACTAACGAGGTGTAAAGTTGGTCTCTTCGACAAAGTTTTGGAAATGCTCGTAGTGAAGACTTTAGTTGAATAACTTGAGCTTGTAGGACTAAAGGTTATCGATTTATAAGGCGTTTTCTATGGCAACTTGTAATTGAATATCTAGTTTTTTTTTAATATAACTTTGTTGTGATTTTTCGTGCAAACAATGTTCAAGACAAACTATTGTAATATTGTCGAAGACTGTATGTAAAAATACTCATTCGTTTCAAAGTTATTGAAGATTTATTTATTTATTTATTTATTTATTGGGCTTTAACCACACAGGGTCATTCGCCGTCAGAAAGGAGATAGTTGTAATACATATCACTGATTTAGTTTTTCTTCTTTGAGATCAATTGGCTATTGAATTGATGAGGTGTTGAGCTCCGGAATGAAGGCAGCTTGCCAGGGCCGATGGAGAGCCTCCACAGCGCCCGGTTTTGGTATGTCAGTGGACCCACTGAACGATGGTGGTGGGTGACTTGTTTATTTGCGGTTAGACGAGAGACCTCCCCAGCATCCGGTTTGGATGTGGCGGGAGGCCCGTTGAGCGTTCCTGATTGATGAGTTGGCAGATTGTCGCTGTCGGAGGGCCGCGGGTGAACCTCCTTAGCACCCGGTCCGGGTGTGGCGAAGGGCCCCACTGGGCGTTAATAGCAATTGGGCTGATGAATTGCGGTTGTAGAAGGGCCGCGGGAGAACCTCCCCAGCACCCGGTCCAAGTGTGGCGGAGGGCCCGCAGGGCGGTGGTAGTAATAGTGCTGACGGATTGCAGTTGTAGAAGGGCCGCGGGAGAACCTCCCCAACATCCGGTCCGGGTGTGGCGGAGGGCCCGCAGGGCGGTGGTAGTAATAGTGCTGACGGATTCCGGTTGTAGAAGGGCCGCGGGAGAACCTCTCCAGCACCCGGTCCGGGCGGTGGCGGAGGGCCCGCTGGGCGGTGGTGGTAGCTGGGCTGACGGATTCCGGTTGTAGAAGGGCCGCGGGAGAACCTCTCCAGCACCCGGTCCGGGCGGTGGCGGAGGGCCCGCTGGGTGGTGGTGGTAGATGGGCTGACGGGTTGCCATTGTAGAAGGGCCGCGGGAGAACCTCCCCAGCACCCGGTCCGAGTGTGGCGGAGGGCCCGCAGGGCGGTGGTAGTAATAGTGCTGACGGATTGCAGTTGTAAAAGGGCCGCGGGAGAACCTCCCCAGCACCCGGTCCGAGTTTGGCGAAGGGCCCGCTGGACGGTGGTAGTAATTGGGCTGGCAGATTGCGGTTGTAGGAGAGCCGCGGGAAAACCTCCCCAGCACCCGGCCGGGGCGGAGGGCCCGCTGGGCGGTGGTAGTAGTTGGGCTGACGGGTTGCCATTGTAGAAGGGCCGCGGGAGAACCTCCCCAGCACCCGGTCCGGGTGTGGCGGAGGGCCCGCTGGGCGGTGGTAGTAGTTGGTCTGACGGATTGCGGTTGTAGTAGGGCCGCGGGAGAACCTCCCCGGCACCCGGACCGGGTGTGGCGGAGGGCCCGCTGAACAGTAGTGGTAGTGGTTGCAGTAGAGGATGGTGTGGAGTTGGCCGGTTCGCGGTCTGTCTCAGATGGATTCGAAAAGATTGGCATCTTTCAGGAAGGCAAGTAGTGCCTCTTCGTGCACTGGGTCGTTTGCCAGTGTTTCTCGAATCGAGGAGGGCAAGTTGTGATGTCGTCGTAGGTTGTCGAACTCCCTGCAGTTTATTAGTAGATGCTCCACCGTGAGTCTAGTGCTGCAAGATGTACATATTGGAGGATCGACGCGGGTAATGGTGTGGGCATGGGTGAGCCTCGTATGACCCACGCGGAGGCGGGATAGCGCTCTTTGTTCGACTCGGTTTTCGCGGTCTGTCCACTTTTCGAGGTCTCCCTTTACCTTTTGAGGGTAGCCTCGGAGAGTCCTCCAGTGAGTGATGAAGTGCTCAGAGGTCTTCGCCTTGAATTCCCTGATGATGTCGGATGACGGTACCTCATTAGAGAACAGGGCAGGGGTTACAATATTCGCTCATTCTCACGACAAGCAGTTTATCGCACAGCTTTTTTTATCCTTAGTAGGCATGAACCTAAATTTTCACCTTTTAAGAAATTGCGAGAATTTCTTGACAATGCAGTATGGAAGCGCAATAATTTCGCAGCTGCGAACCTCGTGATCAATTAAGTTCAAGAAAAACTATTAATATATTACATTGTAGGATTTATTTCCCCACATTATTGCAGTATTTTGTTTCTAATGCTCTGTATCTACTCATTTTTGTGAATTTTTGCGAAACCATTAGTTATTCGCTAGTTTTATATTAGGCGCGATAATATCATCTCATACCGCGTAAAGATGAGATCCAATGCTATATTGTCGAGAAAAGTTGGAGAGCAAACAATGTTACATCGCATGTTTGCCTTTTTATTGCTAGTCGAAGTAGGTAAAATATCGCCTTATTCTGATCACGAATGCGAAAATTTTAAACTCTGTTAACTAGTACTATAAAGAAAGATAGATTCATGTTTAAGGTGAGATTTTTTGTGACGTGGTTTTCATTAACAGCAGGTACAGAAATTTTGTATCTTTCTTCAGCCTATTACACAGAGGTCGGAAACACCAAAAACGTAAATTTAATTCACTAGAGGCCAAACCATCGAATGTATCACAGGGTGTCTTTGGAGGAATTGTTCGTATGCATATTCCGACAATCTGATAACAATTGAAATTAGGCATGGCTTACTATGATCGAACTAAAACAACGACTTTTTATACTAACGAGGTGTAAAGTTGGTCTCTTCGACAAAGTTTTGGAAATGCTCGTAGTGAAGACTTTTGTTGAATAACTTGAGCTTGTAGGACTAAAGGTTATCGATTTATAAGGCGTTTTCTATGGCAACTTGTAATTGAATATCTAGTTTTTTTTTAATATAACTTCGTTGTCGAAGACTGTATGTAAAAATACTCATTCGTTTCAAAGTTATTGAAGATTTTTTGCCCCAATTTTTGAAATTCTTGGTTTTATTACAAGTATTACTTTCACATATACCTGAAAATTTCAGATTTTATAAACGTGGGAGCAAAAATATGAAGTTTTTAATATCATTGGAGATCCCAAACTGATATATACCCTAATAGACATGTCATAATGAATTTAATGCTTACAAAATGTAATACCATTAATTACTAAATTTTACGAAAAAAATCGGAAAAAATTTTTCTTGCTGATTTTTGTATGGAAAAAGTAAAAAACATGATAAAGTAAGCTTACCCAATTCATAGGGTTCTAGAGTGCCACACACCACTTACCTTTATTGTGCATAGTTTAGACATTGAATAAAGTGCCTGTTCGTGCATTTTGGTTTGCACCTTTCTTTCTTATACATAGTTGAAGTTGGTGTAAAAAATGTAAAAATCTTCAATAGCATTTAATTTTACATTTTTATTAGATTGTGGGGAATATTCATACGAACAATTCCTCCAAAGACACCCTGTGATATATTCGATGGTTTGGCCTCTAATGAATTATGTTCACGTTTTTGGCTTTTCCGACCAACTAAACTTTATGAGTGCATTTAAAAGTAAGATTAAACTATGGTATAAGATTAATTGGTTCAATTTTGGTAAAAAGTTTAATTTTTGCTATATTTGCTTTGCACCATTGTATAATATTAGTACTGGTTCGTAGGGTTCGTCGCGGTAATTAGCGCAACCGCGGATGCGGTGCGGGAAAAGAGCTTTTACCGCACGGTATTACCGCAACCGCACTTCAAAAAATAATTGTCTGCAGTCTGCATTAACAAGTGAATTAAAAGTATCACTTTTACCGTTTGAGAAGGACGCAACTAGATTTATTTTCTTAGCGAATGCAATGTCATTATTAGGAAAATCCCTCTATCAGAATGTTCGAGTTTTACTTATTACCCTACAATAGAGAAATATAATTAACATTTAATTTATTATTTCCATAGACTTGATAATGATTTGAAAAGAAATCCGAATATAATCTGTATTCGACCTATAGTTATTTGATTTCTTACATTTCGGTTATTCTAATATTATAAAACATACTGTTACTGAGAAATAAAATCTATAATCTGCGTCCAATATAATTTGGCACCATTATTTCAACGACATATTTTGAACACTATTTCTTTTATACTTCAAAGATAAAAAATCACAAACGAGCCTTTTCAAATACATAAAACTCACAATCCAATTATTGAAAATCAATTGAATTGTACTATCAAATACAATTTAAACATGCATCATTTCTCTCGATTCCCCATGGCAATCGTGGAATTATGAATCGTTTTCTATGACATTTTCTCAACTGTGATTTTTGATTAATTTGGAGAGCTTAAAGATTAACTAATAATACTGAGACTTAAAAACAACCCAAAGAATGTAATTATCATCATCAAACCAAACGAATTTGGAGGAATTGGCAGTAAAGGAGACAAATGTATGAAAAGCGTCCAAAATAACGAGGGGTCCAAATTAGATTGATTATCTTATCATTCGTTCTTCAACATCGTATTTCTATCTCTTTTGATTTTTGTGTAAATTCGCAATTTGTCGGCAGTCCGTTTTATAAGACTCCTTCTCAAAATGTATTCCACATAACTTTTTTTTCGCGTACGTCCATTGTTCGTCCAACTGGGAATATTTTCTACCAAATCAACAACTAATATTTTCAGTTAGGAGTATTTTGTGGTTTTTTGAAAGTAAAGCTTTCGAAGTTAGTGTAGAGTATTGCGATGTTTTGTATTTCTCAAAGACAGTGACAATTGTCAAAGTTAGTCCAGATGCCAAATTTTGCAAAGGGGCCATGCTTAAATGACGTAGCATTTTAGGGGGTAGGGGGTAGGGTAAATTTGTGACGAAGTGTGAAAAGTGTAAAGAAAACAATTTAATGTTCCTCCATTCCCAAGAGAAATAAATTTAATTTCACGCAAGTTACTTTGCACGCGGTTTTTGATGTGGTAAATTTTACGATTCCCGGAATTGCAAGCTCGCAAAAAAACGAAACATTTTGTATGCAGATTTTACTTACTACATTAGTTAGCTTATATTGCTAACTAGTAGACTTTTCTTTTCGGATTCAACCAAACAAAATTTAGTAATTTAGATGAAGGTATGCTTCTTAGAATCATTGGCAGCTACAGAATTTTTAACTGAGAGAACTTCTTTTAACGCTCCATGACATATAAAATTCAAAACAAAACTATAAACACTATATTCACACCAAAAAATAATGAAATTTAAACGACATGTAAATCAATACGAATGTAAACATACAACGATTGAATCAAAAATTTGATGGAAAATTACGTTAAAATCAATTGGAGCATCAAACAGCATACAATTTTACACTTTCATTCGTGTAATATTACATGTCATTCATTTTACAGCAGTATTCGAGTAAAAATACATTGAAGTGCATTGGTTTTCCGTTTAAAGAAACTGTAATTTTCAATCCACGTGTAAAATTGTAATAAAATTCGTTGAGGAAAGCACGACAAGTCGTGTGTGTTTGTTGTGGAACTTAATTTTACATTTATATTCATGCTAGAAATATGTGCATGAAAATAAACTTAAAATTACAAAATATTTTTTTCTGTGTTTGTCATGAAATGGGCTTATTTTGTACGGAATTTGCTGTTATAATGAAAATGTTGATAAAAGTCGTCAAACATATTGTAAGGACATGTATTTAAAAGAATTAAAAAACATATGCATTTTTTTCATTCCCCGGCCGCGTTGCGCAAGGATGGGGGGGGGAATGTAGGGAAATGCTACGTTATTTACAAGGGGTAGGTTTGAGTTTTGTGACCAAATGCTACGAGGGGGGAGAGAGGGGTCGAAAATCGTCGAAAAAGCTACGTCATTTGTGTACGGCCCCTAAGCTTGGTTTAAATCAGAATGCATTGAATTGACACAAACTTGTAAATGAGCTCGATTACACTTCTATGGATATAGAAATTGCTTTTGTTTACCTCAACCATTATGATTCATTGAAGTTCCAGTAGTCTAGTGGATTTATAATAGGAAACATGGTGTTGATTAATTTTCACCCGCGAGACATTAGCAGATTTGCAAAAATAATTGATTTGTTTTGTTTTGCTTACGCAGCTTCCCGTTTCGACTCTGATCAACCAAAAAACATCAACAAGCAATCATTATGTACTGTTAATGCTTCTTTATAACAAAAGTCATCCAATTTCGCACATATCTAGCAAGCATTTCTGTACAATTCCGGTCAAGAAACTGACCCTTCCAGCAATGAACAAGGAATTTGTTTTTCTATGAAGCAATGCCGGAGGAATGAAGAACGAAGAATCCTAAGCGAAGAATGGCTAGTGGCGATTATCATCTAAGCCATTCGTGTGCCGATCCGAATGATGCGTGAAGATGAACATCGCATGAATGGTTAAATTCAACAAACAACGATGCGAACAAGCAGCGAACAGCAGACATCAGATTCGTATTTTTTGTTTGTTTGTATTATTCATTTTCGGTGATTCGGTGCCTTCGTGCGAAGAACGAGGTAGAGTTATTCGAGGCATGGGTGAATAACACAACGAATATCGCATTGAGGATGAACGAATGAACTAGTTTGGTGAAGAACATTTGCAACATTGTTCCGAACAATTCACAGTGGTCCGAATTATTAATTTAGGAAAACAAAAATGTTTGTGGCTAAACCTTATGTTTCAGAGCTATGATGTCTTCAGGACAAATAATCAGTATTGATTAGGCCATCTCAGGATGTAGATGGTATTAGGATGGCTCTTATTGTTAGGGTGCTTCAAACATTATTTTTTGATTGTGAGGAGATAGAATATGGCAGTCTTCAACAACATTGTAGAAGAACTTACACCAAGCAACTTTACTGAAGACGTCATAGTTGTATCTCCAAAGGTTTTTATTTTATAGCTATTTTAATGGAGCAACTTAGGGTGTTCCTAACAAATTCAGTTTTTTTGCTCTAACTTTTTTATTTTTTATTTTTTATAAACGGTGTTCTCAGACAACTTGTAAAGCTTATCGAGACAATTTTTTTCATGATAGAAGAATTCAGATATCACTTTTAGAACCGTAGTTATGAGTAATATTGAATAAAAAATAGGTCCTTTTAGAATATTTATATCTAAAATTGGGGCAAATAAAAATAATTTCTTATTCTTGCAATTCAAATAGAATACTTTCAGGCATGTTTAGAAAAAAAATTGCGAAGGTGATATTTCTGAACAAAATTTAAATGGAGTTTGAAAATTGTGATTTTACTACCGAAAATTCCTCATATAGAGTCAAAATTTGTTGAATGGGCCACCCAAATTGTCACATTTTCGATGGAAGATCCAATTTTTTGATAATATGTGGCATTACAAAACCAAATCACGATGAGCACCTAAAAAATTGTTTTTACCATAATATCATAGGTTAACAGACATAACACTTTGAGGGAATTCGTTCAAAAAATATCGATCTGCGGATTTTACTAGAACACTAGCTCCACCTTTTATACACGGTCCCAATCATTAATTTACAAAAGGGTTATCCCTCAGGCTCAGGCACAATTTTTCACTAGTGGTCTATCCCTCGTATGCTTGCTCATATCGTCGCTGTTGTCCTATCTTATGACAAGAGCCATTTAGCACATTTCGAGAAAAATGATTTTTAATGTTTGAGATTGAATATCTTGAAACTTATACATGGTAAAAACAATTCAAAGAAGACAATTGATGCATCTATCTACTTTGTATTAACATCTCAAATATTACGAAGATCGGTTGACTATGTTGCGAGTTTTTACTATAAATGTAAACAAAAGTCGCACTCACACATGTCATAGGTGTGTACTGATGACAAAATTTGTATGGCGTGTCATAATCGTGCATGGAAAATTTTCCATAGAAAAAAATCATTATTTTATTAACTTTTATTCATATCTTTGACTATATTTGGTCTATAAACAATCGGTGAGGTACATTTTGAAGGAAATGGGTCAGGGAATCTAGAAAAAATATTTATTTTAAGTTACAGTGCTACATTTCCGGTTGAAAACTTAAACTGCATTTTTCTCAGAAATTGTGTATTTTTGTTTCGAAAATGATTATGTCATTGTGTTTCTCAGATAATTTTACACATAAAAATATCTTATACATCAAGATAACTGGAGCCAATGCACAGAAACAGTCATTTGAAGCAAAAAATTGAAAATTTCTCAGCACGTTTCTCACTATATCTCAGTAACCAAGCAAAATGTTAACATGCTGAAAACGCGACTTTGTAGAGATTTTTTAGACAAGTTATATGGAATATCATACTAAGTTTACCCCAAAATGGCGTTTGTTATAAGATAGCACAACATCGCCGATATATCAGTGGCGCCATAATCTCAAATGCGACCACAGTCCCAGCTAAAAATGACCGTAAAAGCGGGCGAAGAATTGTTTTCGAGTTCTATGTGTGTTAGTCTGTGATAATATTGACATTTGAAGTTTTTAGCCCGCTTATTTTTAAAATGTTAATACGGGCGACCTAATTAAATTTTAACGAACTAATCAGCAATAAAATTCTCACAGATTGTTCGTGATTTTTTCCAATTCGAAAAATTTCTATTTTGTAGATTTTTTAAACACTTGTCTATAAAAAAATGGAATAAGTCTTTTTCGTTCGAAAAAATATCACATATACTACTTTTTGTACTTAACAACATGCCGTCGAGAAAAAAAATTAAATGTGGGGACAAGCATAGCGTATTTGGAAATCCTTGTACGCAGCTTAAAAAAATATAAACAAAAACATTTTTTTTTCGCGGAACTCGTCTGGATTTGGTTTTGCAATGCCACATACTACCAAAAAATGGATCTTCCATCGAAATTGCGATATCACCTAATTTGGGTGACCCATTCGAGAAATTTTGAATCTACATGAGGCATTTTTCAGAAGTAAAATCACAATTTTCAAACTTCATTAAAATTTTTATCAGAAAAATCACCTTCGCAATTTTTTTTTTCTTAACATGCCTGAAAATATTCTCTTTGAAATGCAAGAAAAAGAAATTATTTTTGTTTGCCCCAATTTTAGATGTAAATATTTCAAAAGGACCTATTTTTTATTCAATATTACTCATAACTTCGGTTCTAAAAGTGATATCTGAATTCTTCTATTATGAAAAAATTTGTCTAGATAAGTTTTACAAGTTGTCTGAAGACACCGTTTATAAAAAATAGAAAATAGTAAAGTTAGAGCAAAAAAACTGATTTTGTTAGGAACACCGTAAGTTGCTCTATTAAAATAGCTATAAAATAAAAATCTTTGAAAATACAACTATGACGTCTTCGGCAAAGTTGCTTGGTGTAAGTTCCTCTACAATGTTGTTGAAGACTGCAATTTTCTATCTTCTCATAATCAGAAAATAATGTTTGAAGCACCCTAACAATAAGAGCTACCCTAATACCATCTACATCTGGAGATGGCCTAATCAATACTGATTATTTGTTCTGAAGACATCATAGCTCTAAAACATAAGGTTCAGCCACAAACATTTTTGTCTTCCTAAATTGTGAATTCGGACCACTGTGCAATGTAATACATATTCAAATACGTTCAACATTACTTGAATTTGCGGGTCTAGATCACTAATGACCAATTAAAGTAGTTTTGACCAGACTGGTCACCTATGACGGATCTTGATGCCCCCTGGGAACTCGCCATGTTCCCGAGCTAATGTCACACCTATTTGTCAGCAAACTCTCAACCGATGTTTACAAACTTGATTTCAAATGAAACATATAATACTCCCATTGACTGCTATTGAATTTCATTCAGTTCTGACTTTTGGTTCCGGAGTTACTGGTTGGTAATTGCGGTCACATAGGAATTTCTCATATAAACCAGTACAATCGTGATACCTCATAGGTTTAAAATCTATTGATATAAACATCAATTTACTTCGATTCGCAGGCCTAGATCACTGATGGTGAATCAAAAAATATTGGGATGTATTGTCCACTATCGATAATTCCGGAAGTCCCGGGGTTCCGGGCAAATTTCAGATCTATGCCACTTCGGTAATTACAACCAAATTTCCCTAACCTAGTCTCAAATGGAAGATATAATATGAAGTTCGGTATTGAGCCCTTCATCTTGTAGCGGGCCAAATGGCCGTTTACGGTTTCCGTCTACCAAAACGCTCCTCAGGACGTTTTAAATAGAGATGGTCGGGTTCGGGTTTTTGGACCCGAAACCCGGACCCGACCCGAACCCGACGGGTTTCGGGTCGGGTTCTGGTTCTGTAAATTAAAGCTTCTCGGGTTCGGGTCGGGTTCCGGGTGTTCAAATTAGAAATTCTCGGGTTCGGGTCGGGTCCGGGTTTTTGAAATTTTGAACTTTCGGGCTCGGGTCGGGTTCGGGTTTTTCAAATTACAAATTAACGGGGTCGGGTCGGGTTCGGGTTTTGAACAAAACAACCCAGCCATTTCATGACAGTCTTTTTTGTAGTAATGAAATATACTTCGTGATACGAATGGATGACACATATAACCGTACCAAATGTTAGCACCTCTGAATCGCTAGAATTCGTCGTATTTTCTGGTGCTCAAATATTGTATTTTTCATTCTTGCATAAAATTCCGTCTCTTCAGACTCGCAAACTACCTGAATTATTTAATTTTTTAAACGAACATTCATGAGAGAGCGTGTTTCGCATCTAAAATCTCTGCGATTTATTTTTCATGATAATTAGTAATAAACCAAGTCAACAGGAATTTATCGAAAAATATCGGTTCATCTTTCTATAATGGAATATAAATTTCAACAGGTACTTTAAAACCGATACTTAGGCCGCGGCGACTTTTTCTCTACGTAAGCGGTTTTGTGGGGTACATTCGTACCCCAGAATTAAAAGCGCTCTAATATGTCTAATTTTTATTAAATTTATAATTAAATTGGATAGTCTTATTCTAAAATCAATCGTAAAGTAACCTGTTTAAAAATATTCGCGTTTTGACTATTTAATTATGTAATATTTCATTTTGTATAGAGTAAGTCTTTAAAGTACGTCAAAATTCCCTTTTTTCTTCATATTGCTATAACTCCGGTAGTTTCAAATCGATTTTGACCATTTATACGATCTTGTAAAGACTTTTAAATTTCCTTTTGAACAATTTTTTTTCAAAAACCGCTCAAAAAGCGTATTTATTCCGATGCTTTTTTGAAAACCAATCGCCAATACAAACGTTAAAAATACAGCAAAATGCAATAACGGAGATGAAACAGGAAGGCGTCGAAGGAACAGGTAGAGCCGGTGCATTATACGTGTATATAAGTAAGTATGTTCCAGAGCCTGGGCTGCAGAAGATAACAAATCGAATGATGCGTTTTGCATACTATATACAAATCATATTCATGAATGTGTTTTGCCTCTTTAATCCGCAAAAGCAAAAATTACGATACCAATCCAAGCGCATTTTCTAGTTACTTTGGTATAGTGCTTTGTTATATCAAATAACCAGGCATTGTAATTCTCTCTCACTCACTCGAAAAGAAGCTTATCCGATGTCCAACTTTTCCGAGATAAGATGAGTCGCAAAATTCTCCGTCTCCACAAATAGCATGAGAATGATTTTCCGGATAAAATTTATTTGACTTTTTCCTTCTCACCGGAGAAGGTGATAAAATTTTAATTTCGTGGAAATCAATAAAAACTTAAAAAATACACTTAATTATAAAGAAAAGCGGCAAAGAAAAATGATAGACTTGTTTTTTCGTGCTTTGGAATAACGGCAGGAAAGCAGCGAGCGAAGAAAAGATACCGTGAAAAACTCATTTACTCATTCTCCGGCTGTTTTATTTATCCGGAGAAATAACACGTTGTATTTATCCGGAGAAGTTGTGTGAGTGCCAGTAACTTTTCGTGTGAAAATGTGAGTTTTTATTGTCGCAGTAGCAAACTATCCGGGCGAATTTACTCATATGAGCGATAAATGCAATGCCTGCAAATAACAGATACTATTATTCGGCAGAGTTGGAACTTATACAGTTTTACACAAGTTCCTCGCTTTCTATGTATCGATATTTTGCTTTGAAAAAAAGATAAAATATTTTTTTTTAATTATGTACACATGACAAAACACTAACGCAAACCAGTTTGGGTGGGACATTTGTACCCCAAACAAACTTTAAGCGAGCACTGTTAAGTTGGTCAAATGAAACAAATAGGTTGTACCTACTTTAACGAAAGTTTAATAATCAAATTGGTTTATGATAAAGATTGCTTGCAATATAAATAAACTATAACGGAAAATTAAGGATTTGGTGGTACTTTGGTGTCATTATGGAGGCTCAAATTTAAAAAGGGCGCATTATTTTTTTAAAAGCGGATAATTTAGGCCTAATTTATTTTCTAGAGACTGTCTTTGTTCCATCAGACCTAAACCTAGCTTCACTTCCGCCAGGTTCCGTTGTTCATGACACTCATATGGTGTTGGGATAATAGCACCACTATCAAATCAGTGGTACATATATGAAACAAGCACTTTCTGTCAGATTGTTCCCGGGCTGAGCTGTTGCATGATCTGGATTCCTTCATGAAAATACACGAATTTCCACGAACTTAAAGAATTGATCGCAGAAATTATATGTGTTCTGTTGAAGCAATTACCGGATTTTTAAAAGTTTGGAGTCATTCCGAGAGCTCCATTGGAGAAGTAGAAGCATCTCTACTGGCGCGCTTACCGTATAATCTGAAGCATAAAATAACTTAGATACCCCATCATAGATCGTCCTAACGCTAATGATGGGACATCAAGTACACGTCGAAAAATCTTGATTGATACCCTTCGATACAGGTTTGACCCTACCAACCAGTAACGTGCGTGACGTCATGTAAACTGTCGAATACGAATTTCCAATTGCCATAGCTTAATTTAATACATGTAATAAATTATACGAAACTGCCTTGCAGGAACGGTTTCTGATAAAAAAGATGGGTGGGTAATGTCAGAGACATAACCGGAGTGAAGTAGAATACACTTTAGACCGGTAAATTCTGCTCTGGAATAAGCAATTTCTATGCGATTTTGTCGTCTTTTGCACATTCATAGTTTATTTGGAGTATTTTTGGAATTATCAAGTTGACAATTTGCAACATTCTTTGAAAATATTGTTGAACTTTTATGAATGAAGGCACGAAAATGAGCGTTTGACCGTCGTCCTACTACCAGCATCAGAGAAGTAGCAGATCAGCATTTTTCGCTACATGGCCTGTACCAAACAAACCGCTCGTAAGTCCACCGGAGGAAAGGCTCCCCGCAAGCAGTTGGCAACGAAGGCCGTGTAAAAGTGCCCCAGTCACGGTTGGCGTTAAGAAGCCTCATCGCTACCGAACAGACACTGTCGCCCTGCGAAAAATTCACAGCTATCAGAAATCGAGTGGGCCTAAATTGTGACCCAAAGTAAACCACAAACCAACAAGTTCTTTTCAGGACTAGCCAATTATAAAGTAAGATATAAATGAAATTCTCCATTGCCTTACAACCTCTCTACCCCTTTCCTCCCGGCTTGAATTACTATCAATCTTGATGCTGTGCGGCTGGGGCACTAGTTTTTATTATAGTGGAAAATTTAGGTGTGCGTGTTTTCCCCAAAAGTTTTTTAGCTGTGCTGTTTTCAAGGAAGTTGTAGTTGAATTCAAAATAAAATATTTTACTTCTATTGTCAGAGGTCAACCTTCCAACGAAAAATAGTCTGGCTCGCTTGGAATCGAATTGTACGGACCAACCACCGCTTTCACAAAATCTGTTATTTTCAGTAATTGTACATTCTACACAACTAGTCACAACTATTTCCAATCAGCGCAAAAGTCGAAGGTTTTCATTCAGTACAACAGCAGATTTTCACTTTTAGAAAAACAGGCAACTTTCTGGCCGAAAATTTTGAAACGGAGCACCCATATCGAAACGTTAGAAAACGTTCGATTTTTGTAAATTGAATCATTACACTAACCCAAGGGGTGAGTCGCTTAGAACAGTGTGCCATACACACTGTATCACCTACCATAACACGATATAAAATTACGATTCACAGTAATACACGATCATTTCACTCGTTACCACAATGTGTGGCACAATGAGGCACACTTTTGACAACTCAAAAACTGTCAACAAAGTGTAGTTGAATAATCATAGCAACCATTGCTTTTGTTTTACTGAACACCATGGCACAGCGTGGCACATCGTGGCACATTGCGGCACAAGCTACCACGCTGTTTGTTTGTGAGCACAATTCGATTTGTGCTAAGCGACTCACCCCTTGCACTAACCTGTCTACAAATCACACAAATAACTTTTTTATTTTGTGCCATTCTACTTGAAAGCGACGATATTGTTCACAAGTGGCTCACTTACCATCCAGCGCTCTTGGCAAGCCACTTTCTGAAGCTTGTAATAACAAAACTTCAATTCGATTCTTTGTCGATAAATTGATGGCCCTGAAAAGGGCCTTTTGTTTGGGCAGTGTTCGGAATTTACTTGGAGCTGGTGTATATGGTAACAGTTTTGGTGCCATCTGAGACGGCGTGCTTGGCCAACTCTTCTGACAGCAGCAAACGGACGGCGGTTTGAATTTCGCGGGAGATGCTGCAAACGAACTAAACGTGAACCACAGCATGCTGAGTTTTTATACCTGACTGCAGCACTATGTAAGCTAGTCCTTTTTTGTGTTGTCCTCAATATGTGTTCTTCGTAGCTCCACCCCTTTGTTGGTCGACCACATATTTTTGATAAAGAACAAAATTGAAATTGTGTTTCCAATACGGAGGTTATCCAACACTCAGGGTAAAAAGAGTAATGTAATACGGCACCTTGGTAAAATGTTTAAGAATTGAAATCTTTTTTGAATGCGCCTAGTAAACACGAAACTGTAAACAAACACACAAATGATAACTTTTTATTTTGTGTCATTCTACATGAAATCGACGATATTGTTCACAAGTAGCTCACTTGCCATCGAACGCTCTTGGCAAGCCACTTTCGGATGCTTGTAATAGCAAAATTTCAATTCGATTCTTTGTTGATAAATTGATGGCCCTGAAAAGGGCCTTTTGTTTGGGCAGTGTTCGGAATTTACTTGGAGCTGGTGTATTTGATAACATCTTTGGTGCCATCTGAGACGGCTTGGCCAACTCTTCTGACTAGGGTTCGTCGCGGTTGCGGTAATTACCGCAACCGCGCGGGATTTACCGCACCCGCACCGCAAAATCTGCGGTGCGGTAAGACACTTTTTCCCGCAGATGCGGTGCGGGAGAGAGCTTTTACCGCGCGGTTTTACCGCAACCGCACCGCAAAATAAAATAATTGATAAGGTGATAATTTTGGTTATTATAAATTGATAAACAGACTGCTATTACGAAAGAAAATTTAGCTGTGTCCGAAATAATTTGACGCCATTTTTTACAACATATTTTGGATACTAGTTATTTTATACTTCTAAGTAAAACTTCACAAACTAACCATTTCAAATACATAAAATGCAAGATCATTATAGAGACAAAATTATTAGATCATTTAAAAACAATAAATTTGTACTCTTAAATCCAATTTAAAAGTGCATCACTTCTCCCGCTTTCTGTTGGAAATCGTGGAATTATGAATCGTTTTCGAAATAAATTTTTCAACTGTGAATTTTGACTAATTTAAAGGAATTAGAGATGAACTAATTATGCTGGGACTTTAACACAACCCAAAGAATATAATTATCTTCATCAAACCAAACGAATTTGGAGTAATTGGCGGTAAAGGATACAAATGTATGAAAAGCGTCCAAAATTAGGAGAGGTCCAAATTACGCCAATTATTCTATCATTCGTTCATCAACATCGTATTTCTATCTTCTTTGATTGCTGTGTAAATTCAATGTGAGTCAATGCAGTCAATTTTATTGGACTCTTTCTCAAATAGTATGCTACATAATTTTTTTTCGCGCATTTCCATTCAAATTTACGATATTTTTCTACCAAATGAAGTCCTAATATTTTTCAGTTAACCCTCCAGCACTCGCGCGAATGGTTCCTCGAATGAGCAGCCGCTGGTGCTGAAAGAAGATTTCGCTAGTGTTTCGGAAGGTGTTTCACAAAATACAACGGCGCGTGTGCTGGAGGGTTAAGACTATTTTGTAGCTTTTTTGAAACTATTTTTGCCAAATACCACATCGTTTGACTCCCGTCCTTATTGATGAAATACAATATGTTTTTATTTCACTGTATTGGAATATATGCGCTACTATATAGAAGTACTAGTATTTCGACATTAAATTTTTTGTTGTTGAAATTCCTTTAAGAATGAAAGGTGGTTTTTACTACGTAAATGCGAAAATTATCCATTTCATTTTCATATGTCTAAAACATTGAAAATAAGACAATTTAAAGAAAAAATACTTCATTTCTTATTACATTTTTATTCCATTTTTTCAATTAACTGAAGGGTTGCTAAAATAAAAGTTTTCCTATTACTGCAGTAGCACGTTTTTGAATGTATAATGTTTGCCTTAAAATGTACGGAATTTTATTAATAGCAAATGCAAAAGTTGATTTTTTTCTTAAACATTATATTCTGAGTCTATTAAAGTTAAATTTCGTGTAAATAAGAATAATATTTTATTATATATGGTTATACAAATGAACAATTTTTCAACACAATTTTTAAATATAAAAAAAATTACCGCATTACCGCGCGGTGCGGTGCGGAAAATAAAGTGCGGTTGCGGTAAGCGGTGCGGTTTTATTATTTTCTTGCGGTTGCGGTGCGGACAATCCATTTACCGCCCACATCCGCACCGCGACGAACCCTACTTCTGACAGCAGCAAACGGACGGCGGCTTGAATTTCGCGGGAGGTTATTGTCAAGCGCTTGTTGTAATGAGTCGGGCGGGAGACCTCGTTTGCAATGCGTTCGAAAATGTCTGTTTATGATGCTCGACGAGACTCTGGTATCTGGATGGACCTCTTTCAGCACCTTGTAGATGTAGATATACAGTTTCAGTTACGATGCTGCAAACGAACTGCTGCATGCTGATGCTGCAAACGAACTGAGCGTGAGCAACAGCATGCTGAGTTTTTATACCAGATTACAGCACAACGTAAGCTCGTCCTTTTTTGTGTTGTCCTCAATATGTATCCTTCGCAGCTCCTCCCCTTCGTTGGTCGATACACAAGCAAATTGTGTTGAACGCGTCGGAGTGCCGTTTACTTAGTAGCTGTAATGGAATACCTTGCTGCTTAAGTGTTTAAATTGGAAGGAAATGCTGCCCGTGACAACAAAAAGACGAATTATCCCACGTCTTCAGCAGCTGGTGATTCTTAACAACGAAAAGTTGAACAAACTGCTCTCCGGAGTGACAATTGCTCAGGGTGGTGTGTTGCCAAATATCCAAGCCGTACTGCTTCCCAAGAACAAAATTGAAATTGTGTTTCCAATACGGAGATTATCGAACACTCAGGATAAAGAGAGTAATGTAATACGGCACCTCGGTAAAATGTTTGAGAATTGAAACCTTTTTTAAATGCGCCTAGTAAAAATGTTTTCCACTTCACTCCAGTTTGTTACTGACCATATTTGCAATTTGCGTACTGAAATAAATCATAATTTAGGGTTTAACCCAAATTGCTCTCCAGGGAGAAACAGTCCATGAAACAGAAAATGAAATTATTCTTTGAAATGATTTTGGTGGCCCTGAAAAGGGCCTTTTTGATAATGATACAAGTGAGTTCTACCTTTTCAACTTCCAAATCCATACAAAGTGCGTCCGTGCTGCTTCAGAGTATAGACGACATTCATTGAGGTTTTGCGCTTGGCGTGCTCAGTGTAGGTCACGGCATCTCGGATGACATTTTCCTGCACACCATCAGCATTCGTAGATTAAATCGGAAATGCATTTTACACCACCACGATGAGCCAGACGCCGAATTTGGTGATTCCCTGGATTTTATCACGAAGAACCTTGCGATGACGCTTGGTAGGGAACGCAAAAATGATACCGCTCATTGTACCGTCCGGACGAGCATGTTACTCGTGTGGTAAGCGAGCACCTACTGATACAAAACAAGCTCGCGTGACCTGTATATATAACATTCCCGTATGTAATGAAACGCTTACATGCTCCTTTTTGACGGCTCTGCGTGAGATGTGCTTGCAAATTGCGCATTTCCATCGCTGTTTTCGAAGGATTTTCTAAAAATCCTTGTTTTGGTTTATTTATAGTAGTCGCTCTAATTCTGAAATTTAATACGAAATACGTGCACGAATTTCCGATCAGATAGTGCAAAAATATTGCGATTTCGATCAGTAGAACGGAAGATATTCGCATTTCAAACCTGGGAAAATTTCTCAACTGAAATTTTTGAAACGGGACCCCATATTGAAACGTTAGAAGTATTCTACTTCAAAATTAGAAATTTTGGTTAAGGACGACGGACAAGGTTGTTGGAAACTGTGAACAAGCTTTCTGTTTCCCCATGAGTTAGCCGCCGATTTAACTTAATTTCCGGTTAAGATATCGACGATGTATAAGTTTCTCAGAACATTACAAATTCGACGTTCAATAATAGTAAATATAAATGCGGATTATACTCAGCAGTGATTTGTTTTTCCATATGCAGATATAACTTAATGCGTATGTTGCTACTTCAGATTCGAGTGATCCTACTTGATGAGCCTAGGGTCCAGATCGGGTGTCTAGAATTAAAAATCTTCGAGATCTTTGGTTGATTCTCCGTAGCAAGTTGGATTCGGATCGGGCTTCTCAAATTTTAAACTTTCGGGTTCGGGTCGGGTTCGGGTTTTCAAATTTTAAAATTCTCGGGTCGGGTCGGGTTCGGGTTTTACAAAATTTTCATTCTCGGGTACAGGTCGGGTTCGGGTTTTTAAGTTTTAAAATGTTCGGGCTCGGGTCGGGATCGGGTTTTTCAAATTTTATAATTTCGGGCTCGGGTCGGGTTCGGGTTTCTAAATTTTCATGCTCTCGGGTTCGGGTCGGCTTCGAAAAAATTGAAACCCGACCATATCTAGTTTTAAACGAGTAGTTTTAGCGCCACCCCCGAAGAGGACCACTCGTCAGGTTAGAATTGCCCAGCATGAAACCTAACCTCAGGGCAGGTTATAGAAATTGATCCCGAAATGGCGCAAAGGAACGGTAGGTAAACACAAAATGTGAAAAGATGCACTCCGTTTCGCGTATAGATGGAGCCACTACTATGTTTAACAAAGACGCAAGAGAAATGACCGTTATACCAACTCGAAAGCTCATGCACTAAAAAAACGATCAGTTATCATCACAGGCAGAAATCAGTCGAACACTCTTTCCCTCTCGCTTTGTAGGTAGTAGTGGGGACTAATTCCCGATAACCCATCGGAGTAAAACAAACACAACGAAATTCAAATCTACGGAAACGACGCGAAACGTGAGAAATCTTCTCGGACCAAATTCACTACACGGGAAAGCTAATCAACATAAAAAATACAAACATTTCAGGTAACACTAACTAACAGGAAAACATTTTATTGGACGGATTGAAATACGGCATTTTATTCTTAACCTAGGTTTTATATATTCATTAAGCTTTACATTTTTCGTGTTCCTTCCCTTTCTAGCTTTCCCCTTTCCTGTCTACCTATGTGCGGTCAAAATTTCCTGCTAGCGGATAAAGCTGCGCTGAGCAGTACAAATGCGCGCTCGGCTTTAGCTTTCGAGCGGCAAAGAAAGCTTTTGAAGGTTTGAGTTTTGTGTGTGTATGGATCTACGTGCACGGATCAATGATCTATTTTTAACTTACATGCGTTATTTCAGGAACATCGTCGATCTAGCAGAGCTGCATCTCAGCTGGGTGCCGACTGGTATTGCGGCTTCGGCACCGACTTCCTGTCGCAAACCAATTCAGCGATGGCGATGAACGGCGTGTACAATGGCGTCGCAATGATGACGCTAATTAGGCCTTTGCTTACCGGGTGTTGAATTCGGCCAACTTTCCGACGATGAAGATGGCCGTCGCTCTAACGAAGCGCGTTGATGATTTTGCTGCTTCCTTCCGACCTTTTGCCAAAAGCGTCGGGAACTTTCGAAGCCGGAACGTGGGGTCAGCAGGGTGGCAAACGAGACGGGCGGTGTGCCGAGCGTATGCGTCGCTAGAACGCGGATGGCGGAAAATCTCCAAACTTTCAATAAAAGGAAAGCCGTCGATCGGCTATTCGACGCTATAAAGCTTTTTATCACACAACTCAATTATTTAATCTTACCTTCTTTTCACACACAAGTTCGCACGAAATGTAGCGAATTCAAATTTGTATTTCTGACCGCCCAATTCACTGACCGCACTAGCTATGCCTATAGGAAAGGAACTTTTTTAATAAATTTAATCCTAAAAGAACTTATCACATTTTTAACAAACTACCTTTTAAAACACACCGCGTTACTAAAAAAAGAACTTCACACTGCTGCCTCTTCCACGATCAGGATCGAAATGGACGAGTTGCAGTTCTGTAAATCCTCAGATAGGCGTCAAGTGATTCGAGTATTCGTAGTCGGAAGTACGTATTTTTACAAATACTACTCTTTCGACAACTATTTCTCTCGCTTGAATTTTAAGAATACTCTTTCCTCTTAACACATTCGTATTTATCCATTTCATTCTAATGCGCATTCGGGTTTCGGTGAGACGGAATATTTTTTGAAAGTTCATGCAAAATAGGCTAAAATTGCATGCAAGGGAATATTTGCACACAAGCGTCTAAATATTTCTTGATGTGATGCGTTTTGTCACAGTGAGCGTAGTGAACGAATAATGACAAAATTACAAAAAAGGTGAACATGCTACATCATCCCCTACTAATTGTACAAAAATTTGATTGAATTGCAAAATTCAATCAAATTTTCGTAGGGTTTAATTTTACTGAATTGAAAAATTTGGCTATTGAAATGAAATTCCAAAATAAATATGACAAGCAAAGTAATTCAAACATCAACACCCAATAAAAAACATTAATTCAACAATTATAAAAACATTACTTGGCTGAAATTTATGAAAAAACAATACTAGAACATTGTTCTCACTTCAGCAATGAATTAGCCGAACAACTGAAAACAATAATCTGTCAAATAAACCGCGACTTGTGGATCCAGAATCATGATCTACTCCAGAATAAATTCCGAATTAATGATCATGTACGTTTTCCACATTATAAACGATATAAATAAACCTGCAAGTCCTGAATAACGATCACTCCAGAATTATTCCCGAAATTCTGATCGTATTCACTCTCCACAATAATAAACCTGTGAATCCTGAATGGCAATCCCTCCAGAGTATACTCCGAAACTCTGATTGCATTCATTTTCCACAATAAATTCGTCTTGCGCTATGAAAAACCCTTCAGAAATAATAATCCGAAAAACTGTTTGTCATAAACACAAAACGTCAAATCGAAAATATTACATTTTCGACGAAACTAACAATACAAATTTACTTCTCAATCACTCACACGCATACTGGGAGCAAATCGTCACTCACTCCCGTAACTCATTCACTCCTACTGCATTGCCAACAAAACGGAACAGAAATGAAAAAACAAATGTCAAAATGAAAAAAAGTGATGGCGGCTGTGTTTACGATCAGTGTGGACGTTTATTCCGAAATCATTTTCGGTGAATTCTCGCAGGAAAATGTCGGGAAATCTAACGGAAACTTTACGGAAGTATATTTTATTGATGTGCCGTGTCATTGTTTTGCTCATTCCCAGTTAAACTCATTCCGGAACCGGAATCAAATTCCGGAGGATTCCGAATCAAATTCCGAATGGTTTGACCGGGTTTGAGCTATTCTTTTTCAGGAACACGGCGATTTTTCCTTTTTTTTTGGTTAGGTTGGAGGAGGAAAATGGTTTAGCGATAGAAAAAAAATGCGAATACAATTACAACAAAAAATGTAAACGAATGCAACGAAATAATTATGGAAAAAAATATAAAATACAACGGAGAAAAAAATATTGATAAAAATAACTATGAAGAGAGGAAATACTAAATTGGAGGCAAATGATTTGGATGAAAAAAATTAAAAGAAACAATGAATTAATCGTGAGTCTGAACAATTAACTAACAGAAACTTAAACTAACAATACATTTAACGTAGGGCGTTAGGCGCGTACTAATCACTAATTGACAGTATTTACATGGGGAAGTAAGTCCTCTTTGTTCATTGATTATTTCTTCTCCGTTTGGGTTTTTTTGATGGATTTTTTTTAATTTCTCGGTTGCTTCGTATGAAGTGAGCATAGCTTGAGATCCATCTTAAACCATCTCGTGAGGTCTGATCACGCTTTACTGTGATCGAAAAAGTCCAAGAAGTTTCCTAGAGAATGACTCCAAGAATCGACGTATGAGGCTTCAGTTTCGTGCTCATTCTCGCTCTTATAGGAAGCATATACTTTTTTGTTTTTCGAAGTCAGCTCCAGGCTCACTTTAAACATTCGTTTGTTAACTACTGTTGACAGGTCATCGCCTTAGCTCGTTCTTATCATTGATGAATCCTACTACTTTTTTGAAATCAACGCACAGATTCCTCTTAGGCTATCTCAAAGCAAATGATTCAAGAAGTATTCGTGGGTTTCCTTTCTTGAAATGTTTTTTGAAGTTCTTGTCATTCACGATACATAGCTTGGAAATTAATGGGTGGTGTTGTTCTGTAATGTTCAATAATGACCCCGGAGGTGTTTTATTATGACATGCATGTAGTTACTCCGTAGAGCTTCATAGCTGGAAGAATTTACTTATTTTAGTCTTATTTTACAACACGATTTCAATACTGACCCGAAGGTGTTTTCTGTGAAAGTGTTAAGTGGTTACTCCGTAGAGCTACATAGCTGGAAATCGTTGGATGTTGTTATTGTACAACACGGTTTCAGTATTGACCCCGAGGTATTTTGTTATGAAACGGATTCATTTTGTCACTCCGAAGAGTTTCATAGCTGAGAAAGGGGGGTTGTTACTTCGTAACAATGTCTCAGTATTGACCCGAAGGTGTTTTATTATGAAAACAAGTTCATTTTGTCACTCCGAAGAGTTTCATAGCTGAGAATATTTTACTTCTTGGGCAAATGCATCTTCTTCAGGTGGTTCCCATAGAAGACGCCAAGTCGCTTCCCAGTAGAATCTTCAAGCTCGTAGCAGTGTTTTCCTAATATTTTCCTGACTACGGCGAGTTCATACTTTGGGGCTAACTTTGCACAGAAACCTTTCTCTTTGTCTGAAAGCGCAAAGTTTCACTTCAAAACAGTCTCCCCGAGAGCATAGGTGAAACAATCTGAGTTTGACCGAAGGTTATCTTGCTTTTTGTGACGGTCATAAGCCTTCGTTAATTGTTCTTTTATTTCGTCGCACAATTTTTTTCTTCTTTTCTGCGCTTCGTCATTCTGCATTGGACCTGCCGTTAGCTGATCCCGTATTTTCTGGTATTCAAAACCATCAAACACCCTTTCCCGACCAAAGACTACAAAATACGGCGTATATTTCGTCGATTCGTGAACCGCATTCCGGATTGCACATGCAATCGTTTGCAGATCGTCTGCCCAATCTTTGTGCTGCTTTATCGTTGCTCGAATCGCTGTTGTTATTACCCTATTCGCTCGCTCAGTTTTGTTTACCTAAGGGTGGTAAGCCGGTGTAAGCCAGTGGTTTACGTTGAAGTCTGCCAACAGTTCGCGAAAGATTTTCGACGTGAACTGAGTACCTTTGTCTGTCAGAATCACTTCTGGTACGCCGAAGAGTAAGAAAATCATATTCTTGACAAAATCGGCAAGCGAATTCGCTTTTGCTTCTCGAAATGGCTGTATCAGGACGAATTTGCTAAAAACATCGGTGGCAACCAGCAGACACGTGTGTCTACCCTTTCCCGATGCCGGAAGCGACCCTACATAATCCAGCGTAACGAACTGCCAAGGATACTCAACGAACTCTTTCTGCATTCCCATCGGAGGGGTTGCGTTGATGTTACTGGCTTTTGAGGTCTGGCATTTTACGCATTCGCGACAGAATTTTTTCACCTCTTCAGCCATTCCTGGCCAGGTGTAGCGACGCTTCAGTGCCTGCAGCGTCTTCTCTATCCCTAAGTGCGTAATATTATGCTCGGTCTGAATGATTGGTACCCTCTCTTCTTTTCTCGGGAACATTTTCCAGCGGAATCGTGGATCGTCGACACGGCTTTCGCTTTTAACGTAACGGTAGATTACGTTGTCCGTTATTCGGAATTCGGCGAACTTCGCTGGGTTTGCTTTAATTTGTTCTACCAGTTCTTCGTACTCGTCATCCTCGGACGTTAGATCGAGGAGATTGATGGACCTTGAAAGGCAATCGGCGGTAATGTTGCAAGCTCCTTTCATATACTCCAGCTGTATGTCGTATGACTGTATTTTTAGAGCCCATGAAGTGCGACCCCTCTACATAATGTTGGAAGCTCTCTATCGCGAGCAGCACTCCGAGGCATTTCTTCTCGACACTTGAATACGCTCGTTGTGTTCTACTGAGCTTTTTGCTGAAATATGCAATCACCGGTGTTTCCCCGTCGATGCTCTGGACTAATGCTGCTCCAACGGCTGTGTCGGACGCATCTGATTCAATGGTGAAAGGCTGGTTGAAGTCCGGATTTGCCAGTATCGGTGCCGACGTTAGAACTGACTTGAGCTCTGTAAATGCCAGTTCCGCTTCTTCGGTCCACTCGAGCTTCTTTTTGGACTTTTTCAGCAGGTCGGTTATCGGCACGGTAATCCGATTATAGTTTTTAATAAACCGCTGATAAAATCCGGTTAATCCCAGCAGTCGTCTTACGTCCTTGACGTTCTTCGGTCTCGCATAGTCCAAAATCGGTGCGATTCTGGAACTATCGATTGCTACATCTCTTTCCGTTAGCAAATATCCGAGATATTTAATTTGCTTTCTGCAAAATTTCGACTTTTCTAAAGAAACAGTCAAATTTGCGTTTCGCAGTCTCTCGGCTACAATTCGTAAGAGACGGAAATGTTCGCTCAACGTCTTGGTCGCAATAACGATATCGTCCAAGTAAACAAATACCGCTGGCATGAGAAGCCAATCACCTTGTTCATCAGTCGGCACATAGTGAAAAGCGCATAAGTTACTCCGAATGGACAAACCTTGAACCGGAAAAGGCTCTTCGAGGTCCTGAAAGCGGTCAAATTCTTGCACTCTTCCTTCAGCGGAATTTAAAAGTACGCATCTTTCAAATCGATTATGGAAAATACTTTGCGTGTTCTAGTCTACTGAAAATCTCCAGCATGTTCCGGATTGGGTATTGGTCCTTCACCGTCATCGCATTCAGCCTTCTGGAAACGAAACAAACTCGTATTTTCCCGTTCGACTTGCTCACGGGCACCAGCGGGTTTGTCAATTCACTGTAGCATTCCTCTATCACATCCATTTTCCGAAATCGCTCAATCTCAGCATCTATTTCCTTCTGTATGCTAGGAGAGCAGCGATACGTTGGCTGGTTCCGAGGTTTCGCCCCCTCCTTTAAACGATTTCGTGCTCGATTATATATGGGTTCGACCGAGCTTTTCGCTGGATGTGAATTAGAGAAGGTCGGGTTCGGGCTTTTGGACCCGAAACCCGAACCCGACCCGAAACCCGATGCTGAGATTGAGCGATTTCGGAAAATGGATGTGATAGAGGAATGCTACAGTGAATTGACAAACCCGCTGGTGCCCGTGAGCAAGTCGAACGGGAAAATACGAGTTTGTTTCGTTTCCAGAAGGCTGAATGCGATGACGGTGAAGGACCAATACCCAATCCGGAACATGCTGGAGATTTTCAGTAGACTAGAACACGCAAAGTATTTTCCATAATCGATTTGAAAGATGCGTACTTTTAAATTCCGCTGAAGGAAGAGTGCAAGAATTTGACCGCTTTCAGGACCTCGAAGAGCCTTTTCCGGTTCAAGGTTTGTCCATTCGGAGTAACTTATGCGCTTTTCACTATGTGCCGACTGATGAACAAGGTGATTGGCTTCTCATGCCAGCGGCATTTGTTTACTTGGACGATATCGTTATTGCGACCAAGACGTTGAGCGAACATTTCCGTCTCTTACGAATTGTAGCCGAGAGACTGCGAAACGCAAATTTGACTGTTTCTTTAGAAAAGTCGAAATTTTGCAGAAAGCAAATTAAATATCTCGGATATTTGCTAACGGAAAGAGATGTAGCAATCGATAGTTCCAGAATCGCACCGATTTTGGACTATGCGAGACCGAAGAACGTCAAGGACGTAAGACGACTGCTGGGATTAACCGGATTTTATCAGCGGTTTATTAAAAACTATAATCGGATTACCGTGCCGATAACCGACCTGCTGAAAAAGTCCAAAAAGAAGCTCGAGTGGACCGAAGAAGCGGAACTGGCATTTACAGAGCTCAAGTCAGTTCTAACGTCGGCACCGATACTGGCAAATCCGGACTTCAACCAGCCTTTCACCATTGAATCAGATGCGTCCGACACAGCCGTTGGAGCAGCATTAGTCCAGAGCATCGACGGGGAAACACCGGTGATTGCATATTTCAGCAAAAAGCTCAGTAGAACACAACGAGCGTATTCAAGTGTCGAGAAGGAATGCCTCGGAGTGCTGCTCGCGATAGAGAACTTCCGACATTATGTAGAGGGGTCGCACTTCAAAGTAGTCACGGACGCACGAAGCCTCTTGTGACTGTTTACCATCGGAGTTGAATCCGATGGGCTCTAAAAATACAGTCATACGACATACAGCTGGAGTATATGAAAGGAGCTTGCAACATTACCGCCGATTGCCTTTCAAGGTCCATCAATCTCCTCGATCTAACGTCCGAGGATGACGAGTACGAAGAACTGGTAGAACAAATTAAAGCAAACCCAGCGAAGTTCGCCGAATACCGAATAACGGACAACGTAATCTACCGTTACGTTAAAAGCGAAAGCCGTGTCGACGATCCACGATTCCGCTGGAAAATGTTCCCGAGAAAAGAAGAGAGGGTACCAATCATTCAGACCGAGCATAATATTACGCACTTAGGGATAGAGAAGACGCTGCAGGCACTGAAGCGTCGCTACACCTGGCCAGGAATGGCTGAAGAGGTGAAAAAATTCTGTCGCGAATGCGTAAAATGCCAGACCTCAAAAGCCAGTAACATCAACGCAACCCCTCCGATGGGAATGCAGAAAGAGTTCGTTGAGTATCCTTGGCAGTTCGTTACGCTGGATTATGTAGGGTCGCTTCCGGCATCGGGAAAGGGTAGACACACGTGTCTGCTGGTTGCCACCGATGTTTTTAGCAAATTCGTCCTGATACAGCCATTTCGAGAAGCAAAAGCGAATTCGCTTGCCGATTTTGTCAAGAATATGATTTTCTTACTCTTCGGCGTACCAGAAGTGATTCTGACAGACAAAGGTACTCAGTTCACGTCGAAAATCTTTCGCGAACTGTTGGCAGACTTCAACGTAAACCACTGGCTTACACCGGCTTACCACCCTTAGGTAAACAAAACTGAGCGAGCGAATAGGGTAATAACAACAGCGATTCGAGCAACGATAAAGCAGCACAAAGATTGGGCAGACGATCTGCAAACGATTGCATGTGCAATCCGGAATGCGGTTCACGAATCGACGAAATATACCCCGTATTTTGTAGTCTTTGGTCGGGAAAGGGTGTTTGATGGTTTTGAATACCAGAAAATACGGGATCAGCTAACGGCAGGTCCAATGCAGAATGACGAAGCGCAGAAAAGAAGGTTTCTGTAAATCTAAGCTTCTCGGGTTCCGGGTTTTCAAATTTTAAATTCTCGGGTTCGGGTCGGGTCCGGGTTTATGAAATTTTGGACTTTTGGGCTCGGGTCGGGTTCGGGGTTTTCAAACAACCGATCCATTTCATGACATTGTTTGCGTCTATACACAAAACGCTGTCTTTTTTGTAGTAGTGAATTATACTTCGTAATACGAATGGATGACACATATTACTGTACCAAATGTTAGCACCTCTGAATCGCTAGAATTCGTCGTATTTTCTGGTGCTCAAATATTGTATTTTTTCATTCTTGCATAAAATTCTGTCTCTTCAGATTCGCAAACTGCCTGAATTATTTAATTTTTTAAACAAACATTCATGAAAGATCATTCAACAATACGTGTTTCACATCTAAAATCTCTCTACGTATTATTTTTCATGATAATTAGTAATAAACCAAGTCAACAGGAATTTATCGGAAAAAACCGATACTTAGGCCGCGGCGACTTTTTCTCTACGTAAATGGTTTTGTGGGGTACATTCGTACCCCAGAACTAAAATCGCTCTAGTATGTCTAATTTTTATTAAATTTATAATTATATCATTCGTAAAGTAACCTGTTTAAAAATATTCTTGTTTTGACTATTTAAGTATGTAATATTTCATTTTGTATAGAACAAGTCTTTAAAATACGTCAAAATTCCCTTGTTTCTTCATATTGCTATAATTCCGGTAGTTTCAAATCGATTTTGACCATTTATACGGCGTTGCAAAGCTTATTAAATTTCCTTTTGAATATTTTTTTTTCAAAAACCGGTCAAAAAGTATATTTATTCCGATACTGTTTTGAAAACCAAGCGCCAATATAAACGTTAAAAATACAGCAAAATGCAGTAACAGAGATGAAACAGGAAGACGTCGAAGGAATAGGTAGAGCCGGTGCATTGTATGTGTCTATAGAGTAAGTATGCTCCAGAGCCTGGGCTGCAGAAGATAACGAATCGAATGATGCGTCTTGCATAGTATATACAAATCATATTCACGAATGTGTTTTGACTCTTTCATTCGCAAAAGCAAAAATTACGATACCGATCCAAACGCATTTTCTAGTTACTTTGCAATAGTGCTTTGTTATACCAAATAACAGATACTATTATTCAGCAGAGTTGGAACATATACAATTTTACACAAGTTTCTCGCTTACTATGTATCGACATTTTGCTTTTATATATATATATATATATATATATATATATATATATATATATATATATATATATATATATATATATATATATATATATATATATATATATATATATATATATATATATATATATATATATATATATATATATATATATATATATATATATATATATATATATATATATATATATATATATATATATATATATATTTTTTTTTTTTTTTTTTTTTTTTTTGAATTATTTACACATGACAAAACACTAACGCTAACGGTTTTGTGGGGTACATTTGTACCCCAAACAAACTTTTAACAAGCACTGTTAAATTGGTCAAATGAAACAAATAGGTTGTACCTGCCTTCACGGAAGTTTAATAATCAAATTTGTTTATGATAAAGATTTCTTGCAATAAACTGTAACTGAAAAATAAGGATTTGGACTCATAAATTTGGTGGTACTTTGGTGTCTTTTTGGCGGCTCAAATTTAAAAAGGGCGCATTATTTTTTTAAAAGCAGATAGTTTAGGCCAAATTTATTTTCTAGAGACTGTCGTTGTTCCATCAGACCTAAACCTAGCTTCACTTCCGCCAGGTTTCATTGTTCATGTCACTCATATGGTGATGGAATAATAGCACCATTACCAAATCAGGGGTACATATATGATACAAGCACTTTCTGTCAGATTGTTCCCAGGCTGAGCTGTTACATGATCTGGATTCCTTCATGAAAATACATGAATTTCCACGAACTTAACGAAATGATCGCAAAAATTTTGTGTGTTCTGTTGAAGCCATTAACGGATTTTTAAAGGTTTGGAGTCGTTCCGAGAGCTCCATTGGAGATGTCGAAGCATCTCTATTGGCGCGCATACCGTATAATCTGAAGCATAAAATAACTTAGATACCCAATCATCCTAACGCTAATGATGGGACATCAAGAACACGTCAGAAAATGATTGATACCCTTCGATACAGGTTTGACCGTTCCAACCAGTAACGTGGGTGACGTCATGTAAACTGTCGAATAAGAATTGCCAATTGCCATAGCTTAATTTAATACATGTAATAAATTATACGAAACTGCCTTGCAGGAATGATTTCTGATAAAAAATCAGGAATTTTGGTTAAGTACGACGGGCAAGGTTGTTGGAAACTGTGACCATTAAACTTTCTGTTTCTCCATGAGTTGGCCGCCGATTTAACTTAATTTCCGGTTAAGAAATCAACGATTTATCAAGTTTCTCAGCACGTTACAAATGTGACGTGCAATAATAGTAAATATAAATGCGGATTCTACTCGGCAGTGATTTGTTTTTCCATATGCAGATATAACTCAATGCGTATGTTGCTACCTCAGATTCGAGTGATTCTACTATTCTTAGATGAGTCAAGGGTCCAGCTCGGGTGCCTAGAATTAAAAATCTTCGAGATCTTTGGTTGATTCTCCGTATTAGTAAGTTAGATTAGGATCGGGCTTCTCAAATTTTAAATTTTCGGGTTCGGGTCGGGTTCGGGTTTTCAAATTTTGAAATTCTCGGGTCGGGTCGGGTTCGGGTTTTTCAAAATTTTCATTCTCGGGTACAGGTCGGGTTCGGGTTTTTAAGTTTTAAAATGTTCGGGCTCGGGTCGGGTTCGGGTTTTTCAAATTTTATAATTTCGGGCTCGGGTCGGGTTCGGGTTTTTAAATTTTCATGCGCTCGAGTTCGGGTCGGGTTTAAATACAAATACAAATACAAATTCGTGCTCCACCTCGATTGAATCCTCAGTGGGGACCTGTGCGGTACGTCGAATGTGGGAACGTCCAGCGTTATATCCTCGCCTGTTAGAGGTGGCAACGTGCCTAACGGCTCCAACGTGAAAGCGATGAGCTCGTTAACGTGACCGAAATCCTCTACTGGTTCTGGTCCGTGTCACAGGTCGACCATAGGAGTAATGTCAAAACTTTTCCAGAAATTACAACCTAATATTGGTTTTGAAATTTCTGGAACAACGACGGTCGGAACTACTCTCTTAACACCTTTATAAGTGTGCGGGATGTTTAAATAACCCAGACAATTGTACTGGGTGTTGTCGGCCGTGCACACTCGCAGCTTTGTTGGCTGAAGTTTCAATCCGTATTTCTCAGAGAGATCCAACGAATTAATTACAGATATGCCTGCACCGGAATCCAACAACGCTGTTATTTCGCTGTCAAAAACGTTCACGATTAATTGGCTCGTAACCGGGTTTAATGGGAACTTTGCCGTTTGTAGGAATGACCGTGTTCCCCGGCGTACACCCCCTTAATGGTTTCCCTGGTTCTGACTGGGTTGTATTCGAGCAGTTGCAGCACAATGTGTGGAAGTGCGAATCGTCCTCCCCAGTTCTCCGCAACCATAACAGAACACCCTTCTGGTCTCTCTGCAGTCCCGCCAATTGTGACCGGATTTCCTGCCGTTCCAACAAATATTTAGCTGGGTGTGCTCTGCATTTCGAAGATTCGTCGCGTTCCTTTTATCTGCTGACGGTCTCCAATTTTTCGCTTCCGCCCTTGGATTGATTGCATCGATCGCTTGCGGGGTGTCACTGTCGTACTCTGACTGCTCACAATACACGTGATTTACCATCCGCTGGGTTCGAGCATCCGGCTGTTGAAGATTCAGGTCGGCTGCATCGATACCGTGATTCAGTCGAATCAGATGGTCAAGATCTCGCACCGGAACGATAGAAATTTTCGAACGGTAGTGCTGTCGCATATTGTCCCATACTACTTCGAACTTCCGTCTGCGCGAGAGGGGTCTTGATAAGTTTGTTCAACCTCTCTATTTCTGTCACGAACGCAATGAATGGCTCTCCTCTGTGCTGCTTGCGTTCATGGATTTTCTGCCGAATTCCCTGGTCCTGATTCGGGTTGCCAAACCGATATCGTATCCTCTCCTCGAAATCGTTCCAGTTCTCCAATTCGTCGACGTACGTAAAGAACCAGTCCGAAGCTTGTCCTTCCAAAATGAGATGAATGTCACGCAGTAGACTCCTGTCTGACACTCCCTCACGTCCGGTGATCTTTTTCAGTTTATACAGGAAGTTCTCCACCGAAACGGACTTAGTATCACCTGAAAAAAATAATTTCCAATGTTCTATTCTCCGGTAGTGTCGAGGTTCGCGATTCTCTCGCAAGATTCCACCCTGACGCGCCATCCTTCCATGGCTTGCTCGGTCACTGTATTCTCCCGAACCGTACCAATCATCGCTGACCTCTCTATAGTTCTGCCTATGACGTCTCCCTTGCCAGTCTGTCGCCCTATGTCTTCAAAAATCTTCCTCCGATTCAACTTCGCTGCTTTCTTCGGTTCGTTGAGTTGGCAGTCCGCTGATCCTACGATTTAGCGTCTCATCCGGGTATTGTCGTTCCGTCCTGGCGAAAAGCCCTGTCTGTAGCTGAACTGATCTTCTCCTCTCCGGCTCGTTGTTACCGTGTTCTGATTCGGTTGCGTTCATTCTAGGATATATATTATTGGCTGCTTCCATCTTACACTGGATTAACTGCGATTCGAGTTGGTTGATGTGTTTCAGGAGTTCTTCAATCGACGGTTGCACAGCGGTCGACTCACTATTTTGCCGATTTGTAGTTTTAGCCGGTGTCTGGTTAGTTTTCTGGATCGCTCCAAAGCTTTCATCCAGTGTTAATTCCCGGTTTAAGCCTTTAGGGTTCTCCAGGTCAGCCTCAAATTCTTGTTTGTCCTCACCTCCTACGACATCGCTCTCATTCCCGTCATATTCGGGGAGTGTTTGAAGCTTATTGGTAGCTTTCTAAAGCAATTCATGAATGTACTTCAGAAGCTCTTGGTGCGCTCTTTCTCCACTCTCGTTTGTAGCTTCACTTCGATGTACCCGCAAATCATAGTGTCTAAGACGAGACACCAACTTGGGACTCGATCCATCCTGCAAAGACACATCTATTTGGTGTAGCCGACTCCTAATGACGTCAATTTCCTGCTCAAATCTGTATGGGGGGCGATACTCCTTTCCCTCCTTCTGGTCTTCCTTGAATAGTCGTCGTAATAACCGCAGTTTTGACGATGTGTCTTTCTGCCGCTCCTCTAACTGATTCCGAAGCAATAGTTCGTAATCCACTTCTTCATTCGACAAGTGTTCCGCATATGGAAATTTCAAAGCCAATTTCAAATTTTAAATTCAACAATTTGTAATTCAAATCAAGTTCACTCACCAACTTCACTGCTTACAGTGCAGAAACTAGGAATAATAAATTTTTTTAACTTAATTATACTCAGGTCGCATGTACAAATATAAAAACAGAAGAATAAACGTTATAAAAATGCCCAATTTTGCTTTTGATTTCAACAAATCCGAAAAAAAAATTACCCGAAATCGTTATGTATTTTTTAGAAAATGCAGTTCCCAAAAACACAACTAAAAAAAATTCCAACACTAGATTAACTCAAGATGCAAATTGCATTACCTGAGTCCGCAAAATTTTAGCCTTTTTTAAAATTAAATGCCAAAATGTGATGCGCGCAACAGAAAAAAAATTACCCCAAAATTTACGTTGGGGTGGCCGTTTACGGTTTACGTCTACCAAAACGCTCCTCAGGACGTTTTAAACGAGTAGCTTTAGCGCCACCCCCGAAGAGGACCACTCGTCAGGTTAGAATTGCCCAGCATGAAACCTAACCTCAGGGCAGGTTATAGAAATTGATCCCGAAATGGCGCAAAGGAACGGTAGGTAAACACAAAATGTGAAAAGATGCACTCCGTTTCGCGTATAGATGGAGCCACTACTATGTTTAGCAAAGACGCAAGAGAAATGACCGTTATACCAACTCGAAAGCTCATGCACTAAAAAAACGATCAGTTATCATCACAGGCAGAAATCAGTCGAACACTCTTTCCCTCTCGCTTTGTAGGTAGTAGTGGAAACTAATTCCGATAACCCATCGGAGTAAAACAAACACAACGAAATTCAAATCTACGGAAACGACGCGAAACGTGAGAAATCTTCTCGGACCAAATTCACTACACGGGAAAGCTAATCAACATAAAAAATACAAACATTTCAGGTAACACTAACTAACAGGAAAACATTTTGTTGGACGGATTGAAATACGGCATTTTATTCTTAACCTAGGTTTTATATATTCATTAAGCTTTACATTTTTCGTGTTCCTTCCCTTTCTAGCTTTCCCCTTTCCTGTCTATCTATGTGCGGTCAAAATTTCCTGTTAGCGGATAAAGCTGCGCTGAGCAGTACAAATGCGCGCTCGGCTTTAGCTTTCGAGCGGCAAAGAAAGCTTTTGAAGGTTTGAGTTTTGGGTGTGTATGGATCTACGTGCACGGATCAATGATCTATTTTTAACTTACATGCGTTATTTCAGGAACAGCGTCGATCTAGCAGAGCTGCATCTCAGCTGGGTGCCGACTGGTATTGCGGCTTCGGCACCGACTTCCTGTCGCAAACCAATTCAGCGATGGCGATGAACGGCGTGTACAATGGCGTCGCAATGATGACGCTAATTAGGCCTTTGCTTACCGGGTGTTGAATTCGGCCAACTTTCCGATGATGAAGATGGCCGTCGCTCTAACGAAGCGCGTTGATGATTTTGCTGCTTCCTTCCGACCTTTTGCCAAAAGCGTCGGGAACTTTCGAAGCCGGAACGTGGGGTCAGCAGGGTGGCAAACGAGACGGGCGGTGTGCCGAGCGTATGCGTCGCTAGAATGCGGATGGCGGAAAATCTCCAAACTTTCAATAAAAGAAAAGAAGCTATTCGGCTATTCGACGCTTTTTATCACACAACTCAATTATTTAATCTTACCTTCTTTTCACACACAAGTTCGCACGAAATGTAGCGAATTCAAATTTGTATTTCTGACCGCACAATTCACTGACCGCACTAGCTATGCCTATCGGAAAGGAACTTTTTAATAAATTTAATCCTAAAAAAACTTCTCACATTTTTAACAAACTACCTTTTAAAACACACCGCGATACTAAAAAAAGAACTTCACACTGCTGCCTCTTCCACGATCAGGATCGAAATGGACGAGTTGCAGTTCTGTAAATCCTCAGATAGGCGTCAAGTGATTCGAGTATTCGTAGTCGGAAGTATGTATTTTTACAAATATTTTTACAAATACTACTCTTTCGGTGAGACGGAATATTTTTTGAAAGTTCATCCGAAATAGGCTAAAATTGCATGCAAGGGAATATTTGTACACAAGCGTCTGAATATTTCTTGATGTGATGCGTTTTGGCACAGTGAGCGTAGTGAACGAATAATGACATAAATTACAAAAAAGGTGAACATTCTACAATCTACCCCTCCACATCCTACCTCTCAATCTCCTACCTCTCACCCTCCATTCTCTCAGACCAACCCCCACCCAGTAAACTACAATAAATTAGCTGATTTCCGACGCATCCTCCCTCTCCCACTAGTTATATCCCTTCCTTTCTCCACCATGAAGTAAACATGAAGACAACATTGAACTCACGCTGATTAAGCTATATAAATATTATATTTTTGTTTGTTTCAAGTGTGTCAATGTCGACATCGTTCTTATCAGGTAAGCAGCTATTAAATCATTATTTGATGAATGAGAAAGGCACAATTGCACCACTAGGTCAATTAAAATAGGTTTTTTCAATTTAATATCACCGTGGCTGTTTTTACTTTTAAAAAAGTTTTAGGCTCGAATAATGATTTCTTTTCTTGTAGGGGAACTGGGGGGAAGCCCGACACCATGGGTAAGCCCGACACCCCACGACTTTTCCCAGATATCAAATTTTAAATCATACAATAATGACAGGATATTATTAGTACCATTATTTTTGGCATTTCGATACATATCGATGCCATATGGGTTCATAAACGTCAACAAAACAAGCGAAAGCAAAGTTGATGCGCTTTTGGATGTTATTTTTAGTTGATACATTTTAAGACTTTAATAACACAAAGGCTTTGAAAATGAACAGTCTTTTGTCACACATTCTATTCTACTCTCCATACCGTTATTTGTATGTATTGAAGATAAGTTTGAGTATTTCAATACTGTTAATTGAGCATTGAACAAAAATGGGCGCTGTTGGGGTAAGACCGACAGTTTTTGGGTGGGGTAAGACCGACACGGTGTTTAGATAATTGGGTTCGTTTTTGATTCGATACAAACGACTGGGTATATTTGTTGTGTTCAATTATACTATAATTACGTCATGTTAATAATTGAAATACACGGAAACTATGTTTTGCCTTTCTCATATAAAGAAAGGCTATGCAATCACTGTAAAAATCGACTTTTTAACCGAGGCCCGGAGGGCCGAGTGTCATACACCATTTGATTCAGTTCGTCGAGATCGGCAAATGTCTGTGTGTGTATGTGTGTGTGTGTCATTTGTGTGTGTATGTATGTGTGTGTCATTTGTATGTATGTGTGTGTGTGTCATTTCTGGTTCCGGAGTTACGGGTTGAAGAGTGCGGTCACACAGCAAATTCCCATATAAACTGGTACCACCATGATGTTCAAATGATGTAAAACATATTAAAATTGATGTTACATTACTCTAGTTTGCGGGTCTGGATCACTAATGATTAATTAAAGCAGCTTTGACCACATTGGCCACGTATGACAGTTCATGACGCCCCGGGGGAACCCGCCAAGTTCCAAAGCTAATATCACACCCATTCCCCAACGAATTCTCTACCGATTTTTACAAACTTGATTTCAAATGAAAGATACAGTAATAACATTGACTGCTGCTGAATTTCATTCAGTTCTGACTGTTGCTTCCGGAGTTACAAAGGTTTTAGTAAGGATACACTGGAATTTCCCATATAAATCGGTACAATCGTAATACCTCAGAGGCTAAAAACTATTGAAATAATCACCAAATTACTTCTAATCGCAGATCTAGATCACTGATTGCCAATCAAACATTCTTTGAATATATTGTCCACTATCGACGATTCCGGAAGTCCGGAATTCCGGGCATATTCCACAATTAAAGTCACATCGGTTCCTCGGTGATGACTGAACCGATTTTCTCAAACCAAGTCTCAAATGGAAGGCAAAATATGCAGTTGAGCATTTCGTCGCCGCCCCTCCCCCCCACCTTGCCTTTACACCACTCTCCTTCATCACTCCCCTCCTCTTGGGCCACCCTCACGCCCGCATTTCCTTCATCCACCCCGTATACCGAAATAAGATGAAAGATTTCTGACGCATCCTCCACTCCCACTCTACTAACCCCCCATTCCCTCCACTTTCAAACCCATTCCACCAACATTTCAAAATATAATCACATGAAGATAACATTGAACTCATGCTGATTAAGCTAATTAAATATTATTCTTTTGCCTTTCTCATATAGAAAGGTTATGCAATTGTTCCAAAACCGAATTTCTAACCGAGGCCCGGAGGGCCGAGTCTCATATAACATTCGACTCAGTTCGCCGAGATCGCAAAATATCGGTGTGTATGTATGTGTGTATGTATGTGTGTATGTATGTATGTATGTATGTATGTATGTATGTATGTATGTATGTATGTATGTATGTATGTATGTATGTATGTATGTATGTATGTATGTATGTATGTATGTATGTATGTATGTATGTATGTATGTATGTATGTATGTATGTATGTATGTATGTATGTATGTATGTATGTATGTATGTATGTATGTATGTATGTATGTATGTATGTATGTATGTATGTATGTATGTATGTATGTATGTATGTATGTATGTATGTATGTATGTATGTATGTATGTATGTATGTATGTATGTATGTATGTATGTATGTATGTATGTATGTATGTATGTATGTATGTATGTATGTATGTATGTATGTATGTATGTATGTATGTATGTATGTATGTATGTATGTATGTATGTATGTATGTATGTATGTATGTATGTATGTATGTATGTATGTATGTATGTATGTATGTATGTATGTATGTATGTATGTATGTGTGTATGTATGTATGTATGTATGTATGTATGTATGTATGTATGTATGTGTGTGTATGTGCGGATTTGTTAACAAAATGTCCACATCGGTTTCTCGGAGATGGCTGAACTGATTTTTACAAACTAAGATTCAAATGAAAGGTATAATATTCCCATAGGTTGCTATTGAATTTCATTTTCAACCGACATCTTGTTTCGGATTACGAGTTGAAGAGTATGGTTACAAAACAAAATTTGTTGATTTGTCCACATCGGTTTCTCGGAATTTTCTGAACCGATTTTGACAAACTTGATTTTAAATGAAAGGTCCATCAGCTGCTGTTGAATTTTATGTAGATCCGAGTTCTGGTTCTTGAATTACAGGGTGATACGTACGATCACGCAGCAAATCCCGATTCTAACGAATTCTGCGATGAATGTAAAAAGGTGAAATTTTTTCCAAAATGTAAACACAACTGTTGAATTTGTAGATCTAGGTCACCAACAGTCATTCTCTTTAGCCACACTGGCCACCATCGATGGGACCGGAAGCATCCAAATTCAGATAACGGTTATATTGGTTTCTCGAAAATGGCTAGATCGATTTGATCAACTGAAATGAAAGGTGTTGCGTCCTCGGAAACTGATATTAAATCTCCATCCGACTTCCGGCTCCGGAGTAACGGGTTGTGGAGTGCGATCACATAGAAAACTCCGATTGAAAGCGATACCGCGATGAATTCAAAAAGGTGCTCTTATATATACTTACCAAGTGTAATAAGAATGAAAGACATTTTCTTAATGTTATATTGTACGAACCAGCTATTAAATCATAGTTTGGATAAATGAGAAAGGCACAATTGCACCGCTAGGTGGATTAAAACAGGTTTTTGTATTTATTTATCAGTATTGTCTCAAGCCGACCAAAAAAATTAAAAATTAATTGAACGTGATTCATAATAATATTACAAAAAGAAACGAAAAGTATAATCTAATATGAGATTTTGAAATGATATTGATGAAAAAATTTCATTCACCGTCGGATTGTTGATCAACAATGTTCCGAAAAATCACAACACGAACCGGACAGCTTACTACGAAGCGTGCGTCACTTCTACGTGAATGAGTCCTAGTAACAGCGTATATAATCTGCTTGCAGAATAGCTCTTCCTCGTTAGAATGGCTATACAAGTGGCAATAAAGCTCGAAAGAATTACTTAAGAAAACCTGTACCATAATATAAACCATGCGTTAAACATTATTTATTCATAACACCACGCATTCGAATGCTCTTCCTCTTGCTACGCGATGAAACTACAGAAAGTATGCGTTTGCATCACACATACTCATATACACATAATTGCACGTTATCACACATACACAATACATTTTTAATGGAAAAAATTGGACAAAAAGAAAGCTCAAAAAGGGGGTCGCTCTTGCCGCTTTGGGGTGTCGGTCTTACCCGCAGCGTTTTTAAAATGACATTTTTCTTCATTTTTTTGCAACCAATAATTTTTAATGAATTAATTTTTTTGAAACGCTGAAAAAATTATATTTTGTTAAGAACCACCTAAACAAGGATTATGCACAGAATATACAATTTTAGGAACTTTGTGGAATTTTAGAAAAATTATTGCGCTTAAGGTGTCGGACTTGCCCCGCGTTCCCCTATATAGTTGTCATGTCATGTATAATAAAAATGTAATATGTACTTTTGAAAGCTTTTAATAATTATAAACAACGCAAAAATTCTTGTGTTCATGATTGAGAAAGGCACAATTGTACCGCTAGATAAATTAAAACAGGTCATTTGTGTGTGTATGTATGTGTGTGTCATTTGTATGTATGTGTGTGTGTGTCATTTCTGGTTCCGGAGTTACGGGTTGAAGAGTGCGGTCACACAGCAAATTCCCATATAAACTGGTACCACCATGATGTTCAAATGATGTAAAACATATTAAAATTGATGTTGCATTACTCTAGTTTGCGGGTCTGGATCACTAATGATTAATTAAAGCAGCTTTGACCACATTGGCCACGTATGACAGTTCATGGCGCCCCGGGGGAACCCGCCAAGTTCCAAAGCTAATATCACACCCATTCCCCAACGAATTCTCTACCGATTTTTACAAACTTGATTTCAAATGAAAGATACAGTAATAACATTGACTGCTGCTGAATTTCATTCAGTTCTGACTGTTGCTTCCGGAGTTACAAAGGTTTTAGTAAGGATACACTGGAATTTCCCATATAAATCGGTACAATCGTAATACCTCAGAGGCTAAAAACTATTGAAATAATCACCAAATTACTTCTAATCGCAGATCTAGATCACTGATTGCCAATCAAACATTCTTTGAATATATTGTCCACTATCAACGATTCTGGAAGTCCGGAATTCCGGGCATATTCCACAATTAAAGTCACATCGGTTCTTCGGTGATGACTGAACCGATTTTCTCAAACCAAGTCTCAAATGGAAGGCAAAATATGCAGTTGAGTATTGCGTCGCCGCCCCTCCCCCCGCCTTTCCCTTACACCTCCCTCCTCCATCACTCCCCTCCGCTTGGACCACCCTCACGCCCACATTTCCTTCATCCACCCCGTATACCGAAATAAGATGAAGGATTTCTGACGTATCCTCCACTTCCACTTTACTAACCCCCCATTCCCTTCACTTTCAAACCTATTCCACCAACATTTCAAAATATAACCACATGAAGATAACATTGAACTCATGCTGATTAAGCTAATTAAATATTATTCTTTTGCCTTTCTCATATAGAATTGCATAACCTGCAATTGCTCCAAAACCCGACTTTCTAACCGAGGCCCGGAGGGCCGAGTCTCATATAACATTCGACTCAGTTCGCCGAGATCGCAAAATATTTGTTAACAAAATGTCCACATCGGTTTCTCGGAGATGGCTGAACCGATTTTTACAAACTAAGATTCAAATGAAAGGTATAATATTCCCATAGGTTGCTATTGAATTTCATCTTCAACCGACATCTTGTTCCGGATTACGAGTTGAAGAGTATGGTTACAAAACAAAATTTGTTGATTTGTCCACATCGGTTTCTCGGAATTTTCTGAACCGATTTTGACAAACTTGATTTTAAATGAAAGGTCCATCAGCTGCTGTTGAATTTTGAGTGGATCCAAATTCTGATTTCTGAATTACAGGGTGATACGTACGATCGCGCAGCAAATCCCGATTCTAACGAATTCTGCGATGAATGTAAAAAGGTGATTTTTTCCAAAATGTAAACACAACTGTTGAATTTGTAGATCTAGGTCCCCAACAGTCATTCAAAGTCTGTTTGGCCACACTGGCCACCATCGACGGATCCTGAAGTATCCAAATTCAGAATAACGATTATATTGGTTTCTCGAAAATGGCTAGACCGATTTGATCAACTGAAATGAAAGGTGTTGCGTCCCCGGAAACTGATATTAAACTCCATCTCCATCCGACTTCCGGCTCCGGAGTTACGGGTTGTGGAGTGCGATCACATAGAAAACTCCGATTCAAACCGATACCGCGATGAATGCAAAAAGGTGCTCTTATATATACTTACCAAGCGTAATAAGAATGAAAGATATTTGCATAATGGTATATTGTACGAACCAGCTATTAAATCATAGTTTGGAGAAATGAGAAAGGCACAATTGCACCTCTAGGTGGATTAAAACTGGTTTTGCCTTTCTCATATAAAGAAAGGCTATGCAATCACTGTAAAAATCGACTTTTAACCGAGGCCCGGAGGGCCGAGTGTCATACACCATTCGATTCAGTTCGTCGAGATCGGCAAATGTCTGTGTGTGTATGTATGTGTGTGTATGTGTGTGTATGTGTGTGTGTCATTTAAACTCACACAATTTTCTCAGAGATGGCTGAACCGATTTTCGCAAACTTAGTTTCATCTGAAAGGTATAACGCTCCCATAAGCTGCTATTGAAATTTTAGTTGATCCGACTTCCGGTTCCGGAGTTACGGGTTGAAGAGTGCGGTTACACAGCAAATTCCCATATAAACTGGTACCACCATGATGTTCAAATGATATAAAACATATTAAAATTGATGTAACATTACTCTAGTTTGCGGGTCTGGATCACTAATGATCAATCAAAGCAGCTTTGACCACATTGGCCACCTATGACGGTTCATGACGCCCCCGGGGAACCCGCCAAGTTCCTAAGCTAATATCACACCCATTCCCCAACGAATTCTCTACCGGTTTTTACAAACTTGATTTCAAATGAAAGATACAGTAATACCACTGACTGCTGCTGAATTTCATTCGGTTCTGACTGTTGCTTCCGGAGTTACAGGGGTGTTAGTAAGGATACACTGGAATTTCCCATATAAAACGGTGCAATCGTAATACCTCAGAGGCTAAAAACTATTGAAATGGTCACCAAATTACTTTTAATCGCAGATCTAGATCACTGATTGCCAATCAAACATTCTTTGAATATATTGTCCACTATCGACGATTCCGGAAGTCCGGAATTCCGGGCATATTCCACAATTAAAGTCACATCGGTTCCTCGGTGATGACTGAACCGATTTTCTCAAACCAAGTCTCAAATGGAAGGCAAAATATGCAGTTGAGCATTTCGTCGCCGCCCCTCCCCCCCACCTTGCCTTTACACCACTCTCCTTCATCACTCCCCTCCTCTTGGGCCACCCTCACGCCCGCATTTCCTTCATCCACCCCGTATACCGAAATAAGATGAAGGATTTCTGACGCATCCTCCACTCCCACTCTACTAACCCCCCATTCCCTCCACTTTCAAACCCATTCCACCAACATTTCAAAATATAATCACATGAAGATAACATTGAACTCATGCTGATTAATCTAATTAAATATTATTCTTTTGCCTTTCTCATATAGAAAGGTTATGCAATTGTTCCAAAACCGACTTTCTAACCGAGGCCCGGAGGGCCGAGTCTCATATAACATTCGACTCAGTTCGCCGAGATCGCAAAATATCGGTGTGTATGTATGTGTGTATGTATGTATGTATGTATGTATGTATGTATGTATGTATGTATGTATGTATGTATGTATGTATGTATGTATGTATGTATGTATGTATGTATATATGTATGTATGTATGTATGTATGTATGTATGTATGTATGTATGTATGTATGTATGTATGTATGTATGTATGTATGTATGTATGTATGTATGTATGTATGTATGTATGTATGTATGTATGTATGTATGTATGTATGTATGTATGTATGTATGTATGTATGTATGTATGTATGTATGTATGTATGTATGTATGTATGTATGTATGTATGTATGTATGTATGTATGTATGTATGTATGTATGTATGTATGTATGTATGTATGTATGTATGTATGTATGTATGTATGTATGTATGTATGTATGTATGTATGTATGTATGTATGTATGTATGTATGTGTGTATGTATGTATGTATGTATGTATGCGTGTGTATGTGCGGATTTGTTAACAAAATGTCCACATCGGTTTCTCGGAGATGGCTGAACTGATTTTTACAAACTAAGATTCAAATGAAAGGTATAATATTCCCATAGGTTGCTATTGAATTTCATTTTCAACCGACATCTTGTTTCGGATTACGAGTTGAAGAGTATGGTTACAAAACAAAATTTGTTTTTTTTTTTTTCATACGTTTATTTGACACGGCATTTGCAATAGCTTTTTACGCCAGTTTCTTTTTTTACATAGCACGTTACAAAAATCCTTAAGACTAATTTTAACTATACTAGTACTTTGTCTAAAACTAACACTGAAATCACTTTATTGTTTGCTTTTTTCCTTACATTGTTGTATTTCATACTGATCTAGTATTTTCGGGTGTATTTATTTACTTTTTTTTCTCTTATTGTCTAAATTTAAAAACTAAATATTCTAGGTTCCTTTAATTGGTGAATGATTAGCCTTGGATGAGAGTATGAGGAGATGAATTTAATTAAATTTTGACAGACGCTGTTTTTAGAAAATGATAGATAAGTTCCATGTATAGAGGATCGCGATACGCCAGGATGTCTCTAACAGGAACATGGATTGGTCTTCCTCGGACTTGTAAAGAATCTACTAATTGTGATCTGGCTTCACGATATTCAGTGCAGGACCAAACAACATGCTCAATGTCATGGTAACCTTCTCCACAAGCACAATGATTACCCTCAGCGAGCCCAATACGACGGAGATGCGCATCTAAAGTATAATGATTGGACATGAGCCTAGACATCACACGGATGAAGTCCCGACTTACATCCAATCCTTTGAACCATGCCTTCGTTGATACTTTAGGGTTAATTGAGTGTAGCCATCGTCCCATATCTCCATTGTCCCAAGATGTTTGCCAACTAGCAAGTGTCCTCTGTCGAGAAGCGCTATAAAATTCATTGTAAGCGATGGGTCTTTCATATATTTCACCATCTAGTGCACCAATCTTGGCTAAATTATCAGCTTTCTCATTGCCCGCAATAGAGCAATGGGCGGGGAGCCACACTAGGGTAAATTTATAACATTTTCTTGTCAGGTTACTCAGAGATTCTCGTATCTTCCCCAAAAAGAATGGATCGTGATTATCAATCCTCTTTGAGCGTAGAGCTGCAATTGTGCTGAGACTATCAGTGAGGATAAAGTAATGGTTCGGGGGTAAAGTATTAATTATTTGCAAACTATAGTGAACTGCTGCTAGTTCCGCTATATAAACAGAGGCGGGTTCTGCAAGTTTGAGAGAAATTGAAAAATTATTGTTGAAAATACCGAAACCAGTGGCCTCACTGATTCGTGACCCATCAGTGTAAAACATTTTAAGGCAGTCTATGTGTTGATATTTACTTGTGAATATTTTAGGGATCTCCCGCGAGCGTAGATGATCCGGAATTCCACGAATCTCTGCTTGCATGGACGTGTCGAAGAATAAAGTGGATTCAGGAATATCTAGTATATTGACGTATGTGGGAACATACCTAGCAGGCGTTATTTCTTGTGACATGTGATTGAAATACACTGTCATGAATCTGGTTTGGGGTTGAAGCTCGACAAGTCTTTCAAAATTTTCAATTACCAGTGGGTTCATAACCTCACATCGAATAAGTAAACGAGAAGAAAGATCCCAGAATTGGTCTTTTAAAGGAAGAACTCCCGCTAGTACTTCAAGACTCATCGTATGGGTCGACTGCATGCAACCTAAGGCAATTCGTAAACAGCGATACTGTATCCGTTCCAGTTTAATAATGTGAGTGTTCGCAGCTGAACGGAAACAGATGCACCCATATTCCATTACTGAAAGTATTGTTGTTTGATACAATCTTATCATGTCACTTGGATGAGAACCCCACCATGATCCAGTTATTGTTCGCAGAAAATTTATCCTTTGTTGGCATTTCGTTATTAGATACCTAATGTGGCCTCCCCATGTGCCTTTAGAATCGAACCAAATTCCAAGGTATTTAAAAGTCAGGACTTGGGCTATCGTTCTACCAACCAACTGAAGCTGAAGCTGAGCTGGATCACGCTTCCTTGAAAAAACAACCAACTCTGTTTTCTCCGTAGAGAAATCGATGCCTAACTTCAAAGCCCAACTTGATAAATTATCCAAACTATCTTGCAGTGGTTGTTGTAAATTTAAGGCTTTTGGTCCTGTAACAGAAACCACGCCATCATCTGCAAGTTGTCTTAGAGTGCATGGGCTGACAATACAATTATCAATATCATTCACGTAAAAATTGTAGAGAAGGGGGCTTAAACAAGAACCTTGTGGGAGGCCCATGTAACTTATTCTGAATGTTGCCAAATCGCCATATGAAAAATGCATGTGCTTTTCTGACAATAAGTTGTATAAATAATTATTTAATATTGGTGAAAGACCACATTGATGTAGTTTCTCTGAGAGAACATCAATGGAAACAGAGTCGAATGCTCCTTTTATGTCTAAGAACACAGACGCCATTTGTTCTTTTTTTGCATAAGCTAGTTGGATTTCTGACGAAAGTAGCGCCAGACAATCATTCGTTCCCTTTCCCCTCCGAAAACCAAACTGGGTATCTGATAGCAAGCCGTTCGCCTCAACCCAATTGTCGAGACGTCGTAGGATAATTTTTTCCAACAATTTCCTGATGCAGGATAACATTGCAATCGGTCGATACGAGTTATGATCGGAGGCTGGTTTTCCCGGTTTTGGAATAGCGATAACTCTCACTTGTCTCCAGTCGTGCGGGACAATGTTCTGCTCAAGAAGCTTATTGAATAAATTCAACAAGCGTCTTTTTGCTAGGTCAGGCAGATTCTTCACCAAGTTGAATTTAATTCTGTCTAGTCCCGGAGCATTATTGTTGCATGAGAGGAGTGCAATTGAGAATTCCATCATTGTCAAAGGCGAATCTATGAAATCGTTACTTGTGGGAGCATCGCGAGTGATTTTCTGCGCAGGAGCAGAATCGGGACAAATTTTCTTGGCAAAATTAAATATCCAACGATTCGAAAAATCTTCGCTTTCATTAGTCACGTTTCGATTCCTCATTCTTCTGGCTGTGTTCCAAAGAGTACTCATTGATGTTTCTCTTGACAAGCCATTAACGAAGTGTCTCCAATAACTAGATTTTTTGGCACGACGTATACTGTCAAATTTGTTTTGCAAAATGAAATAATTTTCAAAGTTCTCACGTATACCCCCTTTCTGTTTCATAATTTCTTTGTAGGCAACTTGTTTAGCTTCATATGCATCAGAGCACTCTTTGTCCCACCAAGGATTAGGGGGCCGTCTATTTATTGTCATTCCAGGATTGCATTTCGTTTGGGCTTGTTCTGCTGCTTCAATAATTAAACCCGCTAGGAATTCATATTCTTCGGTAGGGGGTAGCTCTTCTGTCGAAGCAAGAGAAGTGGAAATTAATGTTTCGTATGTTTTCCAATCAATATTTCGTGTTAAGTCATAAGGAACATTGATTGAATTCGTAAGGCCTAATTCACTGTTAATTGAAACAACGATTGGCAAATGATCGCTACCGTGAGGATCAGGTACAACCTTCCACGTGCAGTCTAACCGAAGTGATGTCGAGCACAGAGATAGATCTAATGCACTTGGACGTGCAGGAGGTCTGGGGATGCGTGTTGTTTCGCCAGTATTTAAAACTGTCATATTAAATTCGTCACAAACATTGTAAATCAAAGAGGATCGATTATCATTGTAGAGGGAACCCCACAATACTCCGTGCGAGTTGAAGTCTCCCAGTATCAGACGCGGAGCAGCCATGGATTCCACTACCTCAAAAATTTGACGTTGTCCAATTTGAACTTTGGGAGGTATATATATAGAAGCGATAGACATGTCTTTGCCTTTAATGTTCGTTTGGACAGCTACAGCCTCAATGCCCGCAAACAAGGGGATGTTAATTCTATAGAAAGAATAGCACTTTTTAATTCCTAGAAGCACTCCTCCATACGGGGTGTCTCGGTCTAGGCGAATAATGTTGAAATCATTTAAGTTGAAATTAATGTTTGAGGTAAGCCATGTTTCACATAGAGCAAAAGCATCGCATTTTAAATTATGCAGTAAAATTTTTAAGGAATCAATTTTAGGTATGATACTTCTGCAATTCCACTGTAAAACAGTGATGGAATCTTTCATTGGAGGAGGTGAATTACCCATTGAAAGATACAATCGCTGCAAGGATGGGCCATTGAGCAATCAGCTGCTCTAAAAATGTTCTAATTGTTGGGAGGAAAGCTGAAAGTATACTCTTTAGTGGTTCAGAAATATTGAATGCTTTAAAAATCCAATCAACAATTTCAGAAAATTTCAATAATCCTACCCCCGGCTGAGGCTCAGAGGAAGTCGAAATTTTATTATTTCCAGTAATGGTGTTCTGTTTGGATTGTACGTTCCCAAAACCGGGCGGAATTGATTTCGGTTTTGAATCGGAATTTTTCGGTTTTGGGCGCAGTTTATCTATTGGTGGAGAAATTTTAAGGCCCTTGCTTGGCAGCTTGGGAAAAGAAGACTGTTTTCTTTTTCTGGAATTTCCGGGTAAAACAAATGATGTACCTTCGCACGCTCCGTCAGAGTCAGACTGTTCCGAAAATAGAGATGTGTAAGTGTTTTCTAAGAAGATGGGTTTAGGGGTAGCATTTTTCAACATTTCTGCATAGGAGCGCTTAGACCTCTCCTTCAAGGATCGTTTAATTTTATCCTCACGCAATTTATAAATGGGGCATGCAGGGACCTCATGTGAGTTTTCTCCGCACATTAAACATTTTTCTGAATTTTCATTACATGTATCCTCTTGATGAGAACCCCCACATTTGCCACACCGTGCCTTATTGGAACAGTAAGTGGCTGTGTGGCCAAGCTGTTTGCAATTAAGGCAATTCATTACACGAGGGATAAAAAGGCGAACAGGGAGACGAATCTTATCGATAATGACATAGTTGGGCAGCGCAGACCCAGCGAAAGTCACTCGAAATGAGTCAGACAGTCGATAAACTTTTTTATCTCCTTCGTGTGATACTGAATGCAATTGCTTGCATTCAAGTATTTTTACGTCTTTAAGTATGGTGTCTTTGAAACGACCAACCCCATGCTTAACTAAGTCATCAACAGTCAAACTCGATTCTGTGATGACCCCATCAATTTCAATTTCCTTTGAAGGAATATACGCTCTATACTCACGCGTAAAAAGCTCGCAAGAAGCAATTGCATTGGCTTGTTTGAAACTACCAACGACAATGCGTATTTTATCTTTATTGACTTTGACGATCTCTTTTACATCCGAGAATCGCGAAGTCAAATCTTTAGAAATTTGAATAATATTTAGCGCCTTTACTTTACGCCTAATAAATACAATCCATGGTCCCGTTGACGACTCTGGGTAAATTTTAATTCTAGTCGGATTTACATTTTCAGCATAAGGCTTAGGGGGAGGGTCTGTTACTCGTTCTCCCATCTCTTCATCCATTTTACCTAGCAAGAAAAACTATCACAAAAAGGAATGAAAAATATACCTGTTATACCTGTAGAACACACCTCATGTGTTACGTTGTAAACTCGGTGCCCGTTGTTTGACAATGTGACACCTGCTGTTCTTCTTCGTCGCGTTGCTTCTTCAGTAGAGAAATAGTCCTACCTGCAACACTTCAAAACTCTCTCCGATTAAGCTGCTCGTCGGTATCACCACCACAAGCGCGCTCTCTCCGTTTCCACCACCTCGGTAGACAAATGTGGCTACCTGTGGCTTGCTGCGAAAATCCCACTGTCGATGCGGCACTTTTCAGTGCCACTTGTTTTCCTTATTCGTCGTACCACTTCTGCGGTAGACAAATAGAGCAAATGGGTCTACCTGTGACGCTTCCCTCTCGTCGATTAGAATTGCCCGACGACACCAATACACTATATTTTTTTCTGTGTGTACAGGCACGATCACTGTCGATCTCTGCCACCGCGGTAGGCAAATTCGTCTACCCGCGGTTTGCTGTCAAAACACCACTTGTCGAGGATGCCGTTGACCACGCCTCCGACGTATCAACTGTCGACTCACACTTAACAAACTGGTCTCTCTCTCTCTCCCACAATAACGCATACAGCGTCTCGCACTCCGTCACTCTCTCGAGAACAAATCCTTCCACCTGGAGGCACAACCGTCTCGGTCGGTTGCAAAAACTGTTATGGAAACAAAATTTGTTGATTTGTCCACATCGGTTTCTCGGAATTTTCTGAACCGATTTTGACAAACTTGATTTTAAATGAAAGGTCCATCAGCTGCTGTTGAATTTTATGTAGATCCGAGTTCTGGTTCTTGAATTATCACCCTGTAATTCAAGAACCAGAACGTACGATCACGCAGCAAATCCCGATTCTAACGAATTCTGCGATGAATGTAAAAAGGTGAAATTTTTTCCAAAATGTAAACACAACTGTTGAATTTGTAGATCTAGGTCACCAACAGTCATTCTCTTTAGCCACACTGGCCACCATCGATGGGACCGGAAGCATCCAAATTCAGATAACGGTTATATTGGTTTCTCGAAAATGGCTAGATCGATTTGATCAACTGAAATGAAAGGTGTTGCGTCCTCGGAAACTGATATTAAATCTCCATCCGACTTCCGGCTCCGGAGTAACGGGTTGTGGAGTGCGATCACATAGAAAACTCCGATTGAAAGCGATACCGCGATGAATTCAAAAAGGTGCTCTTATATATACTTACCAAGTGTAATAAGAATGAAAGACATTTTCTTAATGTTATATTGTACGAACCAGCTATTAAATCATAGTTTGGAGAAATGAGAAAGGCACAATTGCACCGCTAGGTGGATTAAAACAGGTTTTTGTATTTATTTATCAGTATTGTCTCAAGCCGACCAAAAAAATTAAAGATTAATTGAACGTGATTCATAATAATATTACAAAAAGAAACGAAAAGTATAATCTAATATGAGATTTTGAAATGATATTGATGAAAAAATTTCATTCACCGTCGGATTGTTGATCAACAATGTTCTGAAAAATCACAACACGAACCGGACAGCTTACTACGAAGCGTGCGTCACTTCTACGTGAATGAGTCCTAGTAACAGCGTATATAATCTGCTTGCAGAATAGCTCTTCCTCGTTAGAATGGCTATACAAGTGGCAATAAAGCTCGAAAGAATTACTTAAGAAAACCTGTACCATAATATAAACCATGCGTTAAACATTATTTATTCATAACACCACGCATTCGAATGCTCTTCCTCTTGCTACGCGATGAAACTACAGAAAGTATGCGTTTGCATCACACATACTCATATACACATAATTGCACGTTATCACACATACACAATACATTTTTAATGGAAAAAATTGGACAAAAAGAAAGTTCAAAAGGGGGTCGCTCTTGCCGCTTTGGGGTGTCGGTCTTACCCGCAGCGTTTTTAAAATGACATTTTTCTTCATTTTTTTGCAACCAATAATTTTTAATGAATTAATTTTTTTGAAACGCTGAAAAAATTATATTTTGTTAAGAACCACCTAAACAAGGATTATGCACAGAATATACAATTTTAGGAACTTTGTGGAATTTTAGAAAAATTATTGCGCTTAAGGTGTCGGACTTGCCCCGCGTTCCCCTATATAGTTGTCATGTCATGTATAATAAAAATGTAATATGTACTTTTGAAAGCTTTTAATAATTATAAACAACGCAAAAATTCTTGTGTTCATGATTGAGAAAGGCACAATTGCACCGCTAGATAAATTAAAACAGGTTTTACATTTCTTAGGAAAGAAATGTATAGAATTCGCTCAAACTTTCAAGATCTTTTCCGAGGCCCGGAGGACCGAGTCTTATATACCAATCGACTCAGCTCGACGATTTGGGACAATGTCTCTGTGTGTGTGCATTAGGGCATTGCAAAAAAAATTTTTTTTTTAATTCTCAAAGGCCCCCCCTCTCATGTTGTGACAAATGTCAAAGTAAGCTCAGATGCCAATTTTCACATCATTTGGACAATTTTAGACACCCGCCCACTTCGCTTGAATTTTTTTGAAATTGGTTGTATGGGAAAATATGGAGGAAAAATACAATAAATGCTATAACTTTTGAAGTAGCAATCAGAAAATTACAATTAATACCTCTTTTGAAAGGAAGTAATCTTAGTATTTGAATGGAGATATTTTTGTTTCTAGAAAAATACGGGAAGTAGGGTACTGGGTCATTTTGGCCCCAAAATCCCATATCTTTGATGATTTTTCTGCTCCGTGATGCAAATCATACATATTTTATAGTTTTTCTAATGTGAAAAAATCTCAAAAATCGATCGGAACCTTTTTGACTTTTGTCCAAATACGAGAAGTTGGGGTTAAATGGCTTTTTGTCATTCATATTAAACTTCATCATTTTCTCGTGCATATATCTCTATTATTCTTCACTCAATTTTCATAAACTATACCTTGTTGAACGTGGAAAATCCTTAGGATTATACCAAAAATAGATTCGTTACCCGTAAAATTTAGGAACATCAAATTATCTGACATATAGTATCGATTTCACATTTTTATCATAAAATCGCGTATATTAACTCCATTTAACAACAAAATTCTTATTTGATTTACTACTTTTAGTTTAAAATATGCTTAGGGATCACATGAGAAAAGTTTCATTCCTGGAAAAATATGGGAAGTTGAGGTATTAGGACAAATAATGAAAAAAATGAGATTTGTAGAGTAAATATCCAAAAGTTTGATGTTTCTGAATTTTAACTCTAACGTTTTTATTTTTGTTTTATTCCTCAGAATTTTACATGTTCAACAAGTTACATTTTATGAAAATAGATTGAAGAATAATAGAGATATATGTATGAGAAAATGATAAAATTTAATATGAATGACAAAAAGCCCTATAACCCCAACTTCTCGTATTCGGACTAAGGTCAAAAGGGTTTCGTTCGATTTCTGAGATTTTTTCACATTAGAAAAACTACAAAATATGCATAATTTGCGTCACGGAGCAGAAAAATCTTGAAACATATGGGATTTTGGGGCCAAAATGACCCAGTACCCCACTTTCCCATATTTTCCTAAAAACAAAAATATCTCCATTCAAATACTAAGATTACTTCCATTCAAAAGAGGTATAAATTGTAATTTTTTGATTGCTACTTCAAAAGTTATAGCATTTATTGTATTTTTCCTCCATATTTTCCCATACTACCAATTTAAAAAAATTTCAATCGAAGTGGGCGGGGGTCTAAAATTGTCCAAATGATGTGTAATTTGGCATCTGAGCTTACTTTGACATTTGTCACAATATGAGAGGGGGGCCTTTGAGAATTCAAAAAAAAATTTTTTTGCAATGCCCTAGTGTGCATGTAACGGACAAACTCTCATTCGTGTTTCTCAGCAATGGCTGAACCGATCTTATCCAAACCAATTTTAAATGAAAGGCCTATCAACCAGAACGCTGTTGAATGGTTTTTGATTCTGATGTTTAGTTTCCAAGATATGAATGTTTGAAAGTGCCAAAATCGCGCATTTTGCCATTTTTTGAAATTTTTTGACAAAATTAAAAACGTAATTAAACAATTTATATATTTTTAGAAAGGTCATACGAATACCTTTGGAACAAACTATAGATTGTTAAAATCGGATTATTATCAAAGAAGATATTTAACATTAAATGCGGACGAAAGATTTTTATCATTTCCCATAGCCAGGAATAAGACAAAAAACAGTCAATGTATTATTAGCGCCAAAACGGATAATTTTAGGTCAATAGTATCTTCGGAGAATTTAAAGCATACAACATTCCCTTTCTTGTGGTATTGTAATTTTACTGATTAATGCCCCTAAGAGTGAGATATTTTCATGAATTTTCTTAGAAGTGATTTTATTGAAATAATGCCTTCAGCAAATTTGTAGCTCTTACTTTTGCGAATAAGTTTACTGAAGACATCGAATACATACTTCGAATACTTTTAAAGTTATGGCTTGTTGTTTGTGGATTTCCCTTTGTCGCCTAATTATTGTTCGTATTTCATTTTTCTATCTACAACCACTAGAATAACCACCGAACAATTCCAAGTTGTCTAGATGGAACTTGATCACTTATTGGTGCAAAAAATTTCATTTGCGCGAAGCTTCTGACTTATAACCATTGAATCGATCTGAAACATATCTCTGAAAATGAAATGCGAAATGAATAACTTATCGATTGAAGAATTCGACTGTAACGTACTCAAACAGATCTTAATTTCGGCTATGCAGTCTCTTATGGATTAAAACGAATTATATTATGATTACTCCGACGTTTCGATGCAGGGCCGCATCATCTTCAGGGGACAAATCTACTCATTCGTTCTTTGTTAAGTGGCTTTTCTAAGCATACTGTCTTTACAAAAAGGAGCGGTGGGTGGTACATGGGTGTTCGCTTTGGTCGAGCTTGCTATACCCGTTCTGAACTAAACAAATTGGTATTTGATTATGGGAACTATTGCTATAAAATGTGGTAGTCGATATTTTTGACAGGTTTGTGATGTGATTGCTAAAGTGAGATAGAACTATTATTGCTCTAATATTCTGTAAGTTAGTGTGGTCCAATACTATGTAGTATAGCCGCATATGCAGTATTGAGTTCGTCCAGATCAACTCGTTTGTTGAGTGTGTTGGGTGTGTTGTGAATTTTCTAAAAAACACATTATCTGTTGCACATTATCGGTGACCACTTGTTCCAGCACTGCAAGTTTGTTTATGTTCGACTTGTGACCAGATAGTCTTGTGGAAAGTTTATTGTGGGTCATTCCTATGTAGCAGCACTGACAGCTGTCACAAGGAATTTTATAAATGATGTTGTTTTGATCATATTTGCTTTTAGCATCTTTAACATTGGTATGGATTTTTTGGATGGTGTTATATTGCCTGGTGCAAATTTTTATATGTGGAAAATCGGTGGCTAGTATTTTAGTGAGTCGTTCAGTGAGATAGGGGACGTATATCCTCAATCGATATGCGGGTACCTGTTGTTGGTTATTGTTACCATTCGGCTGATGTGCTAGAGGTTCAGTAAAGGTTGGACTAGCGGTGGTTGTCTGGGCGATGATCGGCTGGTCGGTAGCTGGCTGGGTGGTATCTGGCTGTGCGGTGGTGTATGGATGGCTGGACGATTCGGTTGCCTTGTGATGTTTATGTGTTTGATATCGCTGGAGTAGTCTGCTGATGAGTGTCCGAGGATAGTTGTTGCTGATTAAGTTGGTGTAGATGATCTGCTTTTGCTCCAATTCGTTGTGTGTGCGTGACAGTGTTCTGACTCAATGAATGAAGTTGTTTGCGACCTTCACCTTATATTTCAGCTGGTGAAATGAGTAGTAATTTAGCATTCTTCCTGAAGCTATTGGTATGGCATACCATTGTGTCGTGAGAGTTTGGTCAGGGTTGCGTATCATATCAAGGAATGGTAATTTACCGTTTTGCTCTTCTTCTAGTGTGAATTGTATGTTTTCATCTAGATTATTAAACTCTTGGAGTGTTGTTTGTACGGAATTGCGGTGCACAGCAAGAAACAGATCGTCGACATATTTTCTTAAAAACGGTATGCGGAATGGAAGATTCGATATAGCACAATCAATTACTGCATCAAGAACTATCTCGGCCAATATTGGAGAGTGGGCTTCCCATAGCAGTGCCGTAGATTTGGTAGTAGTATTTATTTTTGTAGCGAAAATATGACGCTTCCATACAGAATTCTATGACTTCAAGGAAGAGGTCCAGGTTGATGTCAGTTTTTACTTCCCTAAAGCGTTCAATTATGTTTTAATGACCAAGTTTCTTGGCACATTGGTGAACAGCGACACGACATCCAGTGAAACTATGATGTAGTCTTCAGGTAGTTGTACGTTGTTTACTTCTTCGCAGAACTCAAAGGAGCTATTAGTGCTGTATTCGCTTTTGAATGATGCTTGGAGAATTGTTGCCATAAATTTAGATAGGTTGTATGTTGGAGCTGTTATGTTTGGTGTGACGGGCGAAGAGGTAGGTCACTTTTGTGTGCTTTAGGTTGGCCATAGATCCGTGGACAGGTTGCGTTGTAGGTTGTCAACTGTCTCGCAGTTCGATTGTCAATGAGCATCAAGTTTTGTAATCTTTTAACTAAATTGTTATTCTTAGTTTGAATGCTATTTGTGGGATCCCTTGAGACACATTTCTATGTCTGTTCTGCGTTAACTAACGAACTCATTTTTCCTCGTAGTCCTTAGTATGCATGATGACAGTTCTATTTCCTTTGTAAGATGACAGAACACTGATTTCTGGGTGTGATTTGAGAAATTTGTTGGTGGTATTGAAAGACGATGTGCAGAATCTGACTAGTGGGTTGTGTTTGTCAGAGTGTTTAGAGATTGATATAGTTTTGAACGACGTTGATTGCTTGGCATCGAGTTTTGTCTTGAATTTGTCTATTTTGGTGAGTGCGGAGAATACCCTCTAAATCTGCTAGCAGGTGATAGAAAGGAATCTGGTTGATGCTTGTTGGTGGTAGTGCGAATTTGGGTCGCAGACTAAGCAGTGCCATGGCTTCATCTGAAACATTAACGTTGGTGGCGTTGAGAATCGCACGTTCATTCGTTTTTACAGATTTTGGATGTTGGTGCGATTGTCGTAGAGTATTCTGAAGCTTTTTGGATGTGGGTTTTGCGCGGATATTCAGATTTTTACGAAAAGCTATTTCTTGGGTTTCGATGAACTTTTGTGCGATCGTCTGGTTTGTGAGTTCAGCTATAGTGTCTCGGTTGTTGTTGATCACAGCAGATATTTGCTTTATTTTATGGAAAGTTTGCTTTATTTCCAGATTCAGAAGAGCTTTTTTAAACCTGGTTATTATGCGGTTTAGTTTATGTAAGTATGGACTGTTTTCTGCAAGCAGTTCGTTGATTCACTTGAAGGAACGAACTAGATGTTGAGGGGATATGCCGTTATGTTTACATTTCATCAAGTATGTTTTCCGACTTAGCATATTTCTCAGTTTTTTGTAGTTTTGAGCATAGATTTTCATTGTTAGTACCGCTCGTGGGCCAAAAGACTCATCTATGTACCGAAAGAAGTTTTTACATAGGTGAGAGTTTTGGCCCACGAGCGGTACAAACAATGAAAAGCTATGCTCAAAACCACAAGAATCTGGGAAATATACTAAGTCGGAAAAACATACTTGATGAAATGTAAACATAACGGCATTTTCCCTCAACATCTAGTTCGTTCCTTCAAGTGCATCCACAAACTGCTAACAGAAAACAGTCCATACTTACATAAACTAAACCGCGTAATAACCAGGTTTAAAAAAGCTCTTCTGAATCTGGAAATAAAGCAAACTTTCCATAAAATAAAGCAAATATCTGCTGTGATCAACAACAACCGAGACACTATAGCTGAACTCACAAACCAGACGATCGCACAAAAGTTCATCGAAACCCAAGAAATAGCTTTTCGTAAAAATCTGAATATCTGCACAAAAACCACATCCAAAAAGCTTCAGAATACTCTACGACAATCGCACCAACATCCAAAATCTGTAAAAACGAATGAACGTGCGATTCTCAACGCCACCAACGTTAATGTTCCAGATGAAGCCATGGTACTGCTTAGTCTGCGACCCAAATTCGCACTACCACCAACAAGCATCAACCAGATTCCTTTCTATCACCTGCTAGCAGATTTGGAGGGTATTCTCCGCACTCACCAAAATAGACAAATTCAAGACAAAACTCGATGCCAAGCAATCAACGTCGTTCAAAACTATATCAATCTCTAAACACTCTGACAAACACAACCCACTAGTCAGATTCTGCACATCGTCTTTCAATACCACCAACAAATTTCTCAAATCACACCCAGAAATCAGTGTTCTGTCATCTTACAAAGGAAATAGAACTGACATCATGTATACTAAGGACTACGAGGAAAAAATGAGTTCGTTAGTTAACGCAGAACAGACATAGAAATGTGTCTCAAGGGATCCCACAAATAGCATTCAAACTAAGAATAACAATTTAGTTAAAAGATTACAAAACTTGATGCTCATTGACAATCGAACTGCGAGACAGTTGACAACCTACAACGCAACCTGTACACGGATCTATGGCCAACCTAAAGCACACAAAAATGACCTACCTCTTCGCCCGGTCACACCAAACATAACAGCTCCAACATACAACCTATCTAAATTTATGGCAATAATTCTCCAAGCATCATTCAAAAGCGAATACAGCACTAATAGCTCCTTTGAGTTCTGCGAAGAAGTAAACAACGTACAACTACCTGAAGACTACATCATAGTTTCACTGGATGTCGTGTCGCTGTTCACCAATGTGCCAAGAAACTTGGTCATTAAAACATAATTGAACGCTTGAGGGAGGTAAAAACTGACATCAACCTGGACCTCTTCCTTGAAGTCATAGAATTCTGTATGGAAGCGTCATATATTCGCTACAAAAATAAATACTACTATCAAATCTACAGCACTGCTATGGGAAGCCCACTCTCCAATATTGGCCGAGATAGTTCTTGATGCAGTACTTGATTGTGCTATATCGAATCTTCCATTCCGCATACCGTTTTTAAGAAAATATGTCGACGATTTGTTTCTTGCTGTGCACCGCAATTCCGTACAAACAACACTCCAAGAGTTTAATAATCTAGATGAAAACATACAATTCACACTAGAAGAAGAGCAAAACGGTAAATTACCATTCCTTGATATGATACGCAACCCTGACCAAACTCTCACGACACAATGGTATGCCAAACCAATAGCTTCAGGAAGAATGCTTAATTACTACTCATTTCACCAGCTGAAATATAAGGTGAAGGTCGCAAACAACTTCATTCATCGAGTCAGAACACTGTCACGCACACACAACGAATTGGAGCAAAAGCAGATCATCTACACCAACTTAATCAGCAACAACTATCCTCTGACACTCATCAGCAGACTACTCCAGCGATATCAAACACATAAACATCACAAGGCAACCGAATCGTCCAGCCATCCATACACCACCGCACAGCCAGATACCACCCAGCCAGCTACCGACCAGCCGATCATCGTCCAGACAACCACCGCTAGTCCAACCTTTACTGAACCTCTAGCACATCAGCCGAATGGTAACAATAACCAACAACAGGTACCCGCATATCGATCGATGATATACGTCCCCTATCTCACTGAACGACTCACTAATACTAGCCACCGATTTTCCACATATAACAATTTGCACCAGGCAATAAACACCATCCAAAAAATCCACACCAATGTTGAAGATGCTAAAAGCAAATATGATCAAAACAACATCATTTATAAAATTCCTTGTGGCAGCTGTGAGTGCTGCTTAGGGTTCGCAGTACCGACCCTTTTTGACGAGAACAGCGAGAATTTTTTTTTTTAAAATCGAAAAAAGCTTCAAAGTGAAAGTGAATGCTTAAACTGATCACCTTATTGTCAGATGATTGATTTGTGCTGATCAAAAAACATGTCTATTGTTTTTAATTGCTTCGGTATGGCATGACTCATTTCAGCAGAAGATATTTTTCTTATGCAGCACCTGTTTTTATTTCGAAATCTAGGCCACTTTGAAATCGATAACTGCAAAGCGGTGCGATTTTCTTCGATTTCACAGATTGTAAATATAAGAAACCCTATTAACAACAGTAAATCAAAGCGATCTCCGAGCAGGCTGCTCGCATTTCCCCTCTTGTTTTTCTGTAATTTGGTTTCGACCTTTATGGCCTTTGCCTACTGTTCTCTAATGTATACCAACGCTCCTTGCTTCATAACAGTTTTAGCCTTCGCCTTGAAAGGTTGTGTTTGCTGATTGGTTGTAGCAACCAATGCTGTGCAAGCCGTGAATAGGCTAGAAGATTGTGTACCGTGTCAGTATTTGATGCTGTGTTGGTGCGGAGACAGGCAGGATTGTTGGCTGCGAGAGCGGTCGTTTGGTGGTGGTACCACGCGATAAGCGAGTGTTGGTGCGAAGGCAACGAAGTCTCAGGTAAGCGGCGCCCCACCTTGGTGGTAGTAGTGGTTGCGCTGCATACAACCGGCGCTTGCGACGGAGTGAGACAGAGCTGCATCTGGTTGGTGAAGCGGCTCGCTTCATCACCACTCATTCATCCGTATTAGTGCAGATACGGGATTTTGAGTATTTGTGTACCTAGCCACGCTGTGTAGTAGGAGAATACCTCTGGACCCACAGGTAAGCCGCGGCCCCACCTTGGTGGTGGTAGTGGTTACGCTGCATACAGTCGGCGCTAAGTGAGACAGAGCTGCATCTTGTTGGTGAAGCGTCTCGCTTCATCATCGCTTATTCATCTGTGCTAGTGCAGATACGGGCTTTTGTGTATTTGTGTACCTAGCCACGCTGCATAGTAAGGAAATACCCCTGGACCCACAGGTAAACAGCGGCTCCATCTTGGTAGTGGTGGTTGCGCTTTGTTCAACCCGAGCGTGTGACAGAGGGAGACAGCGTGAATCTGCAACTCTTCGAAGGACAGGTAGATTTTAATATAATTTTGCTAGTGTTAGTATTTAATTAACTTACTGTGTATGGTAGGCGAGATGGAGGATAGTGAGAAGGAATCCTCCATTTCACAAGAGCAAAATTCTTCTGATCCCCCTCCCTCAACTCCCCCTAGAATAAAATTATACCCTCAAGGGTCTTCTGGACCTTGGCAGGTTTTCTTCAGGCGGAAAGGAAAGTCATTAAACCTGGTGCAAATTGCACGGGATCTGACTTCACGATTTTCTGCTGTAACAGAGATCGTGAAAGTAAATATAGACAAACTTCGAGTTAGCATTGATAACATTAGACAAGCTAACGAGATAGTAGCCTGCGAACTCTTCACGCGTGAATATAAAGTTTATATACTTTCGCGCGATATAGAATGCGATGGAGTCATCTCCGAACCCAGCATCACTGCCGAGGATATACTTAAGCATGGTGTTGGTTGTTTTAAGAACACCCTGCTTAATAAAATAAAAATACTCGATTGTAAGCAATTGTACTCAGTATCACACGAAGAAGAGAAAAAAGTTTACCGACCATCCTATTCGTTTCGTATAACTTTCGCTGGGTCTGCTTTGCCTAGCCATGTTCTTATTAATAAAATTCGTCTCCCCGTTTGCCTTTTCATCCCTCGTGTGATGAATTGCCTCAATTGTAAACAGCTTGGCCACACAGCCACTTACTGTTCCAATAAGGTACGGTGTGTCAAATGTGGGGGGCCTCATCAAGAGGATACATGCAATAAAAACTTAGAAAAATGTTTAAATTGCGGAGAAGTTTCACACGAGCTCCTTGCATGTCCCATATATAAATTGCGGGAGGATAAAATTAAACGATCCTTGAAGGAGAGGTCTAAGCGCTCTTATGCAGAAATACTGAAAAATGCTACTCCTGAACCCACGGTCCCAGAAAACAGTTTTGGTAATGTACAATCCAAACAGAACACCATTACTGGAAATAATAAAACTTCAACTTCCTCCGAGCCTCAACCGGGGATAGGTTTATTGAAATTTTCTGAAATTATTGATTGGATTTTCAAAGCATTCAATATTTCTGAACCACTAAAAAGTATACTTTCAGCGTTCCTCCCAACAATTAGAACATTTTTAGAGCAGCTGATTGCTCAATGGCCCATCCTTGCAGCAATTATATCTTTCAATGGTTAATTGAACTCCTAAGGTGAAAGACTCCATCACTGTTTTACAGTGGAATTGCAGAAGTATCATACCAAAAATTGATTCCTTAAAAATTTTACTGCATAATTTAAAATGCGATGCTTTTGCTCTATGTGAAACATGGCTTACCTCAAACATTAATTTCAACTTAAATGATTTCAACATTATTCGCCTAGACCGAGACACCCCGTATGGAGGAGTGCTTCTAGGAATTAAAAAGTGTTATTCTTTCTATAGAATTGCCATCCCCATGATTGCTGGCATTGAGGCTGTAGCAGTCCAAACGAATATTAAAGGCAAACACATGTCTATCGCTTCTATATATCCCCATGATTGCTGGCATTGAGGCTGTAGCAGTCCAAACGAATATTAAAGGCAAACACATGTCTATCGCTTCTATATATATACCTCCAAAAGTTCGAATTGGACAACGTCAAATTTTTGAGGTAGTGGAATCCATGGCTGCTCCGCGTCTGATACTGGGAGACTTCAACTCGCACGGAGTATTGTGGGGTTCCCTCTACAATGATAATCGATCCTCTTTGATATACAATGTTTGTGACGAATTTAATATGACAGTTTTAAATACTGGCGAAACAACACGCATCCCCAGACCTCCTGCACGTCCAAGTGCATTAGATCTATCTCTGTGCTCGACATCACTTCGGTTAGATTGCACGTGGAAGGTTGTACCTGATCCTCACGGTAGCGATCATTTGCCAGTCGTTATTTCAATTAACAGTGAATTAGGCCTCACGAATTCAATCAATGTCCCTTATGACTTGACACGAAATATTGATTGGAAAAAATACCAATCTTTAATTTCCACTTCTCTTGTTTCGACGGAAGAGCTACCACCTACCGAAGAATATGAATTTCTAGCGGGTTTGATTATTGAAGCAGCAGAATAAACCGAAACGAAATGCAATCCTGGCATGACAATGAATAACCCGCCTCCTAATCCCTGGTGGGACAAAGAATGCTCGGATGCATATGAAGCTAAACAAGTTTCTTACAAAGAAATTATGAAACGGGAAGGGTGTACACCTGCGAACTTTGAAAATTATTCGATTTTGCAAAACAAATTTGACAGTCTCCGTCGTGCCAAAAAGTCTAGTTATTGGAAACGCTTCGTTGATGGCTTGTCAAGAGAAACATCAATGAGTACTCTTTGGAATACAGCCAGAAGAATGAGGAATCGAAACGTAACTAATGAAAACGAAGATTTTTCGAATCGCTGGATACTTAATTTTACCTAGAAAGTTTGTCCAGATTCTGCTCCTGCACAGAAAATCATTCGCGATGCTCCCACAAGTAACGATTCCATAGATTCGCCTTTGACAATGATGGAATTTTCAATTGCACTCCCCTCATGCAACAATAATGCTCCGGGTCCAGACAGCATTAAATTCAACTTGGTGAAGAATCTGCCTGACCTAGCAAAAAGACGCTTGTTGAATTTATTCAATAAGCTTCTTGAGCAGAACATTGTCCCGCACGACTGGAGACAAGTGAGAGTTATCGCCATTCCAAAACCGGGAAAACCAGCCTCCGACCATAACTCGTATCAACCAATTGCAATGCTATCGTGCATCAGGAAATTGTTGGAAAAAATTATCGTCTCGACAATCGGGTTGAGGCGAACGGCTTGCTATCAGATACCCAGTTTGGTTTTCGGAGAGGAAAGGGAACGAATGATTGTCTGGCGCTACTTTCGTCAGAAATCCAACTAGCTTACGCAAAAGAAAAACAAATGGCGTCTGTGTTCTTAGACATAAAAGGAGCATTCGACTCTGTTTCCATTGATGTTCTCTCAGAGAAACTACATCAATGTGGTCTTTCACCAATATTAAATAATTATTTATACAACTTATTGTCAGAAAAGCACATGCATTTTTCATATGGCGATTTGGCAACATTCAGAATAAGTTACATGGGCCTCCCACAAGGTTCTTGTTTAAGCCCCCTACTCTACAATTTTTACGTGAATGATATTGATAATTGTATTGTCAGCCCATGCACTCTAAGGATGCCTACAGAGTGGCGGCGAGAAGCTGAGCTGGCGCTGGAACATTAGAATGCGAGATGCTAAAAACCTGCTTGCTGCAAACCAAAGGGATGATGTCAGAGTGAAAGCTGAGCGGATCGGCGCCGACTGCCTGCTTTTACTCTGACAGGCTCCATTTGATATGCTGCGAGCAGGTTTCTCGCATCTCGCACTCTAATGTCAGCTCCAGCCCCAGCTCAGCTTCTCGCGGCCACTCTGTAAGCGGCCTAAGGCAACTTGCAAATGATGGCGTGGTTTCTGTTACAGGACCAAAAGCCATAAATTTACAACAACTACTGCAAGATAGTTTGGATAATTTATCATTATTGAAGTTAGGCATCGATTTCTCTATGGAGAAAACAGAATTGGTTGTTTTTTCAAGGAAGCGTGATCCAGCTCAGCTTCAGCTTCAGTTGGTTGGTAGAACGATAGCCCAAGTCATGACCTTTAAATATCTCGGAATTTGGTTCGATTCTAAAGGTACATGGGGAGGCCACATTAGGTATCTGATAAAGAAGTGCCAACAAAGGATAAATTTTCTCCGAACAATAACCGGATCTTGATGGGGCGCTCATCCAAGTGACGTGATAAGATTGTATCAAACAACGATACTTTCAGTAATGGAATATGGGTGCTTCTGTTTCCGTTCAGCTGCAAACACTCACATTATTAAATTGGAACGAATACAGTATCGTTGTTTACGAATCGCCTTAGGTTCCATGCAATCGACACATACGATGAGCCTTGAAGTACTAGCGGGAGTTCTTCCCTTAAAAGATCGATTCCTCTCGTTCACTTATACGATGTGAGGTTATGAATCCACTGGTAATTGAAAATTTCGAAAGACTTGTCGAGCTTCAATCCCAAACCAGATTCATGACAGTGTACTTCAATCACATGTCACAAGAAATAACGCCTTCTAGTTATGTTCTGACATGTGTTAATATACTTGATACTCCCGATTCCACTTTATTTTTCGACACGTCCATGCAAGAGGAAATTCGTGGAATCCCGGATCACCTGCGCTCTCTGGAGATCCCTAAAATATTCATAAGTAAATACCAACACATTGACTGCCATAAAATGTTCTACACTGATGGGTCACGAATCAATGAGGCTACTGGCTTCGGTATTTTCAACAATAACACCTCGATCTCTTTCAAGCTTGCAGAACCTGCCTCCGTTTATACAGCCGAACTAGCAGCAGTTCACTAATGTCTGGAAATCATTGATACTTTACTTCCGAGCCATTATTTCATCCTCACAGATAGCCTCAGCACAATTAAGGCACTTCGCTCATTAAAGCTTGATAATCACGCTCCGTTCTTTTTGAAGAAGATACGAAAATACTTAACTAAATTAACAAATAAATCTTATCAAATTACCTTAGTGTGGATTCCCGCTCATTGCTCCATACCGGGTAATGAGAGAGCGGATAATTTTGCCAAAATAGGGGCGCTGGACGGTGACATCTATGAAAGACCTATTGCCTTCAATGAATTTTATAGCGCTTTTCGTCAGAGGACGCTTACTAGTTGGCAAACATCATGGGACAATGGTGATCTGGGACGGTGGTTGCACTCAATTATCCCTAAAGTATCAACGAAGGCATGGTTCAAAGGGTTGGATGTAAGTCGAAACTTCATTCGTGTGATGTCTAGACTCATGTCCAACCATTATACGTTGAATGCGCATCTCCGCCGTATTGGGATCACAGAAGATAATCAATGTGCTTGCGGAGAGGGTTACGAAGACATTGAACATGTTGTTTGGTCTTGCACTGAATATCGTGAAGCCAGATCCCAATTAATAGACTCCTTACGAGCCAGAAGAAAACCACCCTATGTTCCTGTTCGTGATATCCTCGCTTTACGAGATCTCACATACATGGGCCATATTTATCATTTCCTGAAAACAATAAATATTCAAATATAATTATCCCCACAATGTTTCTAGTTTTTTTCCCTTGCTACCCACAAACAATTTAGATTTCTTCGCAGTTAGTTAAGTTAGATAAAACGATATAAATAAAGAAAAAAAATAAACAAAGATTACAGAAAAACTATCAATAGGTTTACAATGAAATTCAAGAAAATATAGTATAAATAAAAATATTCAAAATGATGATTATCCTCAGTGTTAGCATTAGAAAGTGAACTTTTATTATAACGTGAATAGTATAAATAAAAATATTCAAAATGATGATTATCCTCAGTGTTAGCATTAGAAAGTGATTTTTTTTATAACGTGATAGTCTTAAGAACCTTTGTAACATGTTATGTAAAAAAACCCCGGCGTAAAAAGCTTTTGCAAATGCCGTGTCAAATAAACGTTTTATGAAAAAAACGCTCCTTGCTTTCCTGTAAACTATGGAGTTTTGCTGTCATCAATAATTACAAATCGCCCCATTTGAAGCAGTTCACCAAGTCTAAAATTGTTAGCTACTAAATCGCTATTCGTTCTTTTTTAGATAAAGGTTTAAGAGCAAACCAAATACAGACATGACTTAGACCATAGCAAATTTTTACGTCTCTGACACTAGATGTGACTATTTTGAAATTTAGTACAAGATCGTTAAAATTTAATTTCTCAGCGCATTCGCGAATAGTTTATTTTTCTTCTTGTGTTTCCTTTTTTGTCGTTGAGAACTGATGTGTCCACTACCAGGGGACTCTCTGTACGAGCCTTTTGGTGTGGGGTGATAGGCGGGCCTATTTTTAAAAAAAAATAATTTCGACAAAATAGTGCCCTAATTTGAACATTCCGTTCAGTACAACGGGAGCTGGCAATCTATAACTTCTAGAATTATTATGATCATGGCCCCACCTCATTCCCCCACTAAGGTGTTAGATCAACGATATATCTAGAAGGTAATTAATATAATTAAAAGTCATCTTGCAGACCGATATTTTGAAACAGGTCCCCCTAGAGAGTCCACATATTTTTCATAAAAAAAAATTATGGTACCGAAAATACCGGTACTGGCTTTTGTTCAGTACCGGTATTACGATACCAAAAATGGTACCACAACCCTAGTGCTGCTACATATGAATGACCCACAATAAACCTTCCACAAGACTATCTGGTCACAAGTCGAACATAAACAAACTTGCAATGCTGGAACAAGCGATCACGGACAATGTGCAACAGATAAACGAGCTGAAAGAGAAGACAGCGCTTATCGAACACTGCATCCGATATGCACATCACTTCGATCTCGAGAATACATCCATAATTGACCATAGCATGCACACCAGTACCCTGTATTTTTTAGAAATGTGTCATATTCACAACGCACCCAACACAGTCAAAAAACGAGTTGATCTGGACGGACTCAATACTGCATATGCAGCTATAATACATAGTATTGGACCAAACTAACTTACAGAATATTAGAGCAATAATAGTTCTATCTCACTTTAGCAATCACATCACAAACCTGTCAAAAATATCGACTACCAGATTTTATAGCAATAGTTCCCATAATCGAATACCAATACGTTTAGTTCAGAACCGCCATACCAAGCCCGACTAAAGCGAACACCCATGTACCACCCACCGCTCCTTTTTGTAAAGAAAGTATGCTTAGAAAAGCCACTTAACAAGGATCGAATGAGTAGATTTGTCCCCTGAAGATGATGCGAACCCTGCATCGAAACGTCGGAGTAATCATAACATAATTCGTTTTAATCCATAAGAGACTGCTTAGTCGAAATTGAGATTTGTTTGAAATGAATAACTCCAAGCAGTGGTGTAGCCAGGAGGATGCTTTGAGGTTGATACAACATCCCCCCCATCACCCAAAAAAATTAATTGGATTGAAGTTAAAAATTTATTGATGCAGACTGATTTAATTCAATATTACAATGATAATTATCTGATCAGTACATTGATAATCTATTGTTTGAAACATCATGAGGACCTTTGAAAAAATGTGGGAATGCGATCCTGATCTGTAACTGATCTATTGGTCTTGATCTCATAGTTGTCTGAAAACATCAATATCAAATACTTACCTAAATACATTCCAATAGAAACTCATTGCAGAGTTCTGAAATCAATCATAATCATAATTTCCTATCATATTTGATTCAGTTTTGAAGGAGTGTACTGTAATATGGATTAGGGTCTTTTTTAATGGGAAGCGAAACTGGAATTGCTTTAATGTCTATGAAACTTAGATCTGCTCACCGAAAAATTGTATAACTTCCCACAATTTCTGAAAATGATTTTATTTTGGGAATACGTCGAGTTGAGACGAAAACATTATAGAATTAATAACGAGAAAACCACCTTCCAAAAGTTCCCTCAATTTCGCAGGTTTAGTATCTTCGATGAATTTTACAAACGTTGTACAGAACATCATTTGATAAAATAATTTTGGCGTTATATCCTCCAAGAAGTATTTTCGGCGAATTTACTCTTCAAACAAATTTAAATCCAGACTTAATGTCTTCAGCAAAATTTTGGGGAGTGCTATTACAAACCGCTTTGTTGAAGACATGAAGGCTCCATGTGCTCAAGATATTAACATATTTTAGGCTATTTCTATTATATTTTAAATTAAATTATTATGAGATGAATGTTTATGATAAATCTCTTCTATTGTTTATAAACGATAAAATTTACATTTTATCCAATACGAGGGTTTGTGAAGCTCACAATAGATAGTTATTTTAGAAAAAAAATAGATTAAGGAACACTTCGTAAATATAATTTTATAACTCGATATACTCCGTATACGTAGTATTCATGCCTACAATAAAGTTGTTTTAAATGAAAGTCTCAACAAATTCGCTAAAGACAGGAACTCTGTCACAGTTTTTTGAAAAACTGATTTTCCATAATTTTTAAACTTCAAAGATACTACCTATCTATTATAATACATTGAAAACCCGATTTGACCAGCCCCCGATTTTATCAGCCCCATATGAAAATATGTTTGACGAGCTCTTGCAGACAAACAAGGCTGAATTTGAGTAAATCCTTTCTTGACCATGTCTTCCTTAACTCAAAGATGAAATAAAAAAAATCAATTTTTTAAATTTTTGCGCTAGAAGACTATATTAAATAATCAGAAATAGGTATTACAATACAGCAAGGGAAGGAAATAATATTTTAACAAATGACTGAAATACCTACCAAAATCGTCGCCCATCCACTTATACTATCAAAATGTGGGAGGCATGAATTCCTGTGCAAATACCTATCGTCTAGCTACCTCGGACTGCTGTTACGACATCATCGCATTGACAGAAACATGGCTAAATGAGCAGACTCTATCCAGCCAGGTGATTTGCTCTGACTACGAGGTTCTCAGATGTGATCGTAGCCCTCTCAACAGCAACAAATCCTCCGGTGGCGGTGTTTTGCTCGCTGTGCGTCGTGGATTAAAAGTTCAACATATAACAAATTACGCTTGGAGCAGCATCGAACAAGTATGGGCAGCGATAAAATTGGGAAATCGAACATTATATATATGTGTGGCTTATTTCCCTCCCGATAAAATTCGCGACTCTGCACTAGTTGATTCTCATTCTGAATCATTGACTTCTGTTTCCGCGATGGCGCAACTCACTGACGAAATCATGATTATCGGCGATTTCAACCTTTCTACAGTGGCGTTTCGTTCATAACGGATTTCTACAACCCGACCCAGACGAATCTGTTTTTCATCCTGGCAGCATCACTCTTCTGGATGGCTATAGCACGGCTACACTTCAGCAGATCAACAGCACCACGAACGAGAACGACCGGATTTTAGATCTATGCTTCGTCAATGCCAGAGATCAATCGCCGTATATTTCCACCGCCCTCACCCCGCTAGTAAAGTATGTTCGCCACCATCCGCCTCTACATCTTACACTCCAGGACGTACCGCCTATGAAGTTTTCGAGCCACGCGCCCACCGTGTGTTACAATTATAAGCGGGCCGACTATAGCAGCATTTTGAATATTTTACAAAGTATTAACTGGGATTCTGTGCTAAGCAAGGATGATGTGAACTCTGCCGCTGAAACGTTCTGCCATATAATGAGCTACCTTATCGACCGTCATGTCCCAAAGTGTAATCAACGAAGTGATCAATCCCCCTGGCAGACAGCCGAGCTACGTCAGCTAAAAACTGCGAAAAGAGCAGCATTACGAAAGTTTACCAAACGCCGTACCTTGTCACTTAGAGCTTATTATGTAAGGCTCAATAACGATTTAAAAAAACTGAACAGTTTTTGTTTTTCAAACTACCAACGAAAAATGCAACGTAAGCTTAAGTCGGATCCTAAATCGTTTTGGAGATACGTCAATGAGCAGCGGAAAGAAACCGGCTTACCTTCTACAATGTTCTTGAATGGTGAAGTTGGGCATGATTCACAAGCCATATGCAAATTGTTCGCCTCTAAATTTGCGAGTGTGTTCGTCAGTGAGACTCTGTCCTCGCAGCAGATTGACGTTGCAGCTAGCGGCGTGGCCCAACTCGAACGGTCAGTGAGTGAGATTCATGTGGAGCACTCGGATATTGTATTAGCAGCATCCAAGCTTAAAGCATCGTCATCTCCTGGGCCAGATGGTGTCCCTGATGTGTTTTTTGAAAATGTGTATATCTGGTTTGGTGGAACCTCTCTGTCAACTATTCAAAATGTCACTGACAACCGCGATTTTTCCTCAATTGTGGAAAGCAGCTTTCATCTTTCCTGTCCACAAAAAAGGTGATAAGAGGAACGTTGACAATTATCGAGGAATATCTGCGCTCTGTGCCATTTCCAAGCTCTTTGAGTTAGTCGTGGTGGAGTCAGTGTTTTTTCACTGTAAGGAATATATTTCTAAAGACCAACACGGATTCATGCCGAATCGATCTACGTCGACGAATCTACTATCTCTAACCTCTTTTGTGTCCGAAGGGTTTGATGCGAATCAACAAACTGATGTTATATATACTGACTTATCTGCAGCTTTCGACAAAATCAATCACGATATCGCAGTCGCTAAATTGGAAAAACTTGGCTTCAGTGGATCACTCCTGCGATGGTTTCAATCCTATCTCGTTGGCCGTCAACTCAGTGTGAACATAGGTGATGCATACTCCAAACTGTTCTCCGCAACGACTGGTATTCCGCAAGGAAGTCATCTCGGACCATTAATATTCACTCTCTATTTCAACGATGTAAACTATCAGCTGAAAGGACCACGGTTGTCGTATGCAGATGATCTAAAAATTTTCAACAGAATTAGGAGCCGATCGGACGCACAATATTTGCAGCAGCAATTCGACACTTTCAGCAGATGGTGTGAAAACAACCGAATGATTCTGAATCCGGCGAAATGTTCTGTGATATCGTTCACCAGAAAAAAAGATCCCATTGAGTTTGAATATAACTTGTCTGGAGCTCTTGTTTCCCGGGTGAGCTGCGTTAAGGATCTTGGAGTGCTGTTAGATTCGAAACTTACATTTAAGAATCACATTTCGTATGTTGTTGGTAAAGCATCGCGAAGCCTGGGCTTCATTTTCCGTACGGCTAAATCCTTTACAGACATTTACTGTCTCAAAAGCCTATACTGCTCTTTAGTGCGCTCTACGCTGGAGTATTGTTCGGCGGTCTGGAACCCGAATTACATGAACAGCAGCGATCGAATTGAAGGCGTTCAACGAAAATTTATACGGTATGCTCTTCGACGCCTGCCTTGGCGCGATCCTGTTCGTCTACCAAGCTACGAGAGTCGGTGTCAACTCATCCAGCTCGATACTCTCCAGCGTCGTAGAGAAACTGCAAGAGCCTTATTCATCTCTAATCTTCTGTCAGGACGCATCGATTCTCCAGATTTACTAGAGCGAGTTAACATCCAAGCAAGGTCCAGAACGTTACGCGGAAACGTTCTTCTGAGAGTGCCGTTTCGACGAACTAATCAAACAGCTAATGCAGCTATCACGGGACTACAACGCCTCTTCAATCGTGTGTCGCACTTGTTCGACTTTCATTTGTCTCGAATATCATTGAGAAATCGATTCCTGCAGTTTTTTAGATGTAATTAGTTTAAGTTTCCATCATTGGGGCCGAGTACGGCCTGTTGATGTGCGTGATAAATAAATAAATAAATAAATAAACCAATTTCCCATGATCCAACATCTTGCTGTGAGAAACAAAACAATAACCTAGTAGAACGCCTCCAAAACCTAGAACTCATTGACAGAAAAACAGCAAGACACTTATCAACATACAACGCAGATTGTCCTAAAATCTACGTACAACCAAAGGCACACAAACCAGGACTTCCATTCCGGCCCGGTGTGCCCAACATCACCGCCCCCTCATATAAACTCTCGAAATTCATCGGGAAAATCATCCAAAGCTCCATCAACAGCCAGTGCAACATAAAGGACTCGTTCACATTCTGCACATTCATCAATAGTGTAAAACTATCCCCAGAGTTCATTTTAATCTCATTAGACGTCACTTTTCACCTCTATTCTGAAGCATCTAGTCATTCATGTTATCATCAATAATAGGAACGACATCAAAGAACAAACTGATATAAATTTGGACCTTTTTCTTGAAATAGTAGAATTTTGCAAAGATTACAATCTAATCGATTGCAGCTATTTCAAAAAGAACAACCAACACTACCAACAAGTTTTCGGTACAACTATGGGCAATCCTCTATCGAAAATCTTAGCTGAACTAATTATGGAAAATCTTCTTAATTCAGTCATCCGGTTACTAGACTTCAAACCACCATTTCTCAAAAAAAATTGTCCAGTTCACCTCTGAATTGGGAACAAACAAACGATTACCGTTCTTGAATATGATGCTCGTTCGGCAAGAAGATCAACAAATAAAAACGGAATGGTACATGAAACCCATCGCCAGCGGTAGGTTTTCAAATTATCATACTCATCATCCACTACATCAAAAGCTAAATATGGCTAAAAGCTATGTTAGCCGTGTAAACTGGTTATCGACCAACCTTAATACATCACAAAAAGCTGCAATAATTGAACAACAACTAAGCCTTAACGACTACCCTAAGGGTCTACGCCGCAGGCTCATAAATCGCATGAATGAACACAGCGTTACACCAGCAAACCAACCATCCGATATTTTGCAGTACACCTATCGTTATATTGCATACATACCACAGCTGACCAGCAAAATCGATAAACACCTGAAAAAAGAATACCCGAACATACGACTAGCATAGCAACATACAACATCAATACAGTAGGACATTTATTCTTCAAAATCAAAGACACCATCTCCGAGGAAAACCAATACAACGTCATCTATAGCATACCCTGTTCAAATTGCAACGCATGCTACTCAGGAATGACAACAAACAGGACACAAAAAACTCTACAATGCGTGGGACAAACTTCTTTCTCAAGGCACCAACAACACCGATCCACAAATCATAACACTAGCCGTAAGCACAAAGCCGTACTAACTGTTTTTAAACCGGACTAACTTTTAAACCGGCCTAAAATATTTGGTAAGCATTAATCAAACGATCCCACTTTCTGCTGAGGCATGATAGCTAATGAAATTTTGATTTCGTCCGCCATGGCTAGTAAACGGCGGGCGAACATCGTAATAGCGCAGCCCGCTTTTGAGACTTGTATTTTTTTCATCGACGGCTGACACTTAGCCGTTTTCGCGATTTTTTCGGGACATAGTTTTTTTTCGATTTTTTTTGTTATAGGACTTTACGGTATTTTACTGGAGATGTACAGCAGTGAATTACGGTGGTGTTTCCTCCCGTTCTCGGGGGAGCGGATTATACTGCTAGTGCAAGTGATTTACGGATCGAGCCGAATCTCCGCAATCAAAAGTGTTTTCAATAAGAAAAGTTGCTGTTGTGCAAAATAGTGATATTCGATCATAGATGTTGATGTCGTTGTCAAATTCTTCTGCATGAAAATACTTGTTTCTTCCAAAGGTGAGCGAAGTATTATATTGATAGTAAAGTAGCCAGTAGAGCCAAGATTATTCAGATGTTGATTCGGCGAAGAAATTTCATTGTGGATTGCGTGTTGGAAAAAAGCAGTCGGTAATCACTTGCTAGTTCACGGAGTGTTGCAAACTAAATTGTATCCACTGATTATTGCATTCATTTGTCATTTGCTTTGCTCTAAAATATTCACCTTGAGGATTTGTGATCTAGTACCCGGAGAGTGGACTGTTCCACCGCGCTGCTTCGTACATCAGCAACCCTCGCTGGAGGTGCTGCACGATGTATTGTGGAAATTTCTCGTTTCACGCCTTTTTGTCCGGTGAGTAATATTGCGTAGAAAGTGTTAGGTTTGTTCCAATGCCAAGAGAAACTTGAAGTACTCCGGAGGAAACAATGAGAAAATTGTTCCTGTAATCTCTTCTTTCTCTTGATAATTATCTAGTTTAGAAAGTGAAAGATGTCCAATTTTAATGAGGTTTTTTGCTAAAAGAATGTATTTCAATCTAAATAAACCGAATCCGAGAGCGTAAATGTGAAATTTTCAACCGTAGTTAAATAAACTGAAGAAATAAGTTGTGCTTAATAACAGTCTTAACAATAGCAGTTCTTTAACAAATGAGCTTACACAGCGGAGCTAGTGTGATGCGGCCTGGCCGCATACCCGAGGCGAAGGATCCGAAGCGGCGCAAAGCCGCTGAGGATCCGCCGAACGAGAAATTGATTAACCCGTTGCTGGAATTTGCAAGCAAACCTGTGATCATCTCGTTGGTCCGGTTTACTTAAACATAAGGGTTATAGGTAGTTTAAAGCCGACTGAGCGGCAGCGAAGTCTGACAATGCACCAGAATACGATGTGGGGTAGCCACATTAGTCAACCGAATACTGACTAATGTGGCTATGCCACATCACTTTCTGATGTACGAGCTTTCAACTAACTATAGCCCCTATGTTTGAGTAAACCTGTCAAACGAGAGGATCACAGGTTTGCTTGCAATTCCAGCAACGGGTTAATCAATTCCTCGTCCGGCGGATTCTCAGTGGCTTTGCGCCTCTTCGGATCCTTCGCCTCGGGTATGCGACCAAGCCACATCACACTAGCTCCACTGTATAAGCTCACTTGTTTAAGCACTGTTAGTGTTATGAGTGTTATTTTTTTCAGTTTATTGAACACTGGTTAAAAATTTCACATTTCCGCTCTCGGATTCGGTTTATTCAGGCTAAAATACACCCTATTGGCAAAAAACCTCATTGAAAATGGACCTCTATCACTAGAGTCACTAGACAATTACTTTTCTCTTTTTTCTTCTTCTTCTAGTAAACCGGAGTAAAAAGGAGTAAGTATGTTTTGCTCCGGAGCAACTTTCGTGTACTGCAACAAACCTAATATTTTCTTTGTCCTAGTCAAGGTGAAGGGTTTCATGTACAATTGTGAAATAGTTTATCAGAATTGTCAGGAGGAAAAGCTTCCTAATATTGCATAGTTCTCTCCGCTTCAAGGCAAATCAAACGATAAGAAGATTTGTCACACATGTGATGAAGTATTTGTAAGTGTTAAGTAGCATCGCATAATTAAGGAGAATCCAAACCTAATACATACTCATTGCCAGGTACTTATGCAAATGACTATCAGAACCAATCCCAATTATAGCGACTTCCTTAAATTCCATACTGACGTATTCTACTCAAATGCGTACATAGAAACTCGGCAAAAAAATTTAAGAATCTAAAAATTTGGAAATTTTAAGATCAATAAATTTAAAAATTTGGAAATATTAAGATTCACAAATTTAAAAATATGTGAATCTAAAAATTTACCGATTCAAAAATTTTGAGATTTGAAAATTTATTATTTAAAAACCTAAAAATTTAGAGATGCGAAAATTTGAGGATTAGAAAAATTTACAGGTTTAGAAATTTAAAAACTTAGGAATTCAAAAATTTGGGAATTCAAAAATTTTAAAATCTTGGTATGTAAAAATTTAACTATTCAATCTTTTGAAATTATTTTTTTTTATTTAAAAGTTTAGAAATTTAAAGATTTTAATGCTTAAAATTTCGAAACTTAAATTTTTTGAAATTTTCGAATTTAAAGGTAATTTTAAAAACAAATATTTAAAAGTTAGGAAAAATCAAAATTGAAAAGAATTTGAGGATCAAAAAATAAAAAATTTATGAATTTAAAAATTTTCAAGTTTAAATATTAAAAAATTGAAAAGTAAAAAAATCCAAGAGTACAAAAATTTGAATTTAAAAAGTTTAAGGATACTAAAAATTTAAATATTCAAGAAACTAAAAATTTAATTTTAAGATTTAAAGATTGAGAAATTTAAAAATTTTAAAAATTTTATAGTTTAAGCATCTAAAAATTTAAATATTTAATAATTAAAAGATTTCAATATTAAGGAATGCAAAAATGTAGATTTAAAAACAAAAATTTAAGAAATTTGAATATCAAAATATTTTGAAATTTAAAGATTTCAATATTAAAAAAAAATCAAATTGGAATTTAAAAATTTAAGAATTAAAAGTTTAAAACATTAAAAATTCACAAATTTCAATATTTAAAAATTTAATAATTTATAATAATTTTTAAAAGCTTCAATTTCTGATATTTCGAGCTGTTGAATTTTGGAAATTTTCATTTTATTTGCGTATTTTTGAATATTTGTATTCAGAGTTTTTAAATTTTAAAGCTCTTTGATTATAAATTTTTGAATTTTTGTTTATCTCTTGAATTTTTCTACTTTTTATCAATTTGTATTTTTGTATTTCTGAATTTTTTGTTTTCTTGGACTTTTGCATTTTCGTACCTTTTATATTTTTGTAATAAATAACACATAATTGTGTTTTTGTATTTGTGTACTTTACCATTTTGTATTATGGTATTCTCGCATTTTTGTAATTTTGTATTTTTGTATTTCTACATTTTTGTATGTTTGTGTTTTCGTATTTCTGTATTTTTGCATTTTGTATTTTGGTATTTTTATATTTTTGTATATTAGTATATTTGTATTTTTGTATTCTTGCATTTTTATATTTTTCTATTTTTGCATATTTGTATTTTCAAATTTTCGTATTGCTGTATTTTTGCATTATTGAATTTTTGTATTGCTGTATTTTTGTATTTGTATATTTTTGTATTTAGAATTTTTGTATTTTTGCGTTCAAGTATTTTTGGATTTCTGTATTTTTGTATTTTTGCATTTATGTGTTTTAGTTTTCTGCGCTGTTGTATTTTTGAATTTTTACATTTTTGTATTTTGCATTTTTATTTTAATTCGTATTTCCTTTAATGTCCTTAAAATTCATGAAACGTCGAGATTTTATGTTACACCGAAAAAAATGTTTTTGAGAAAAATAGACTTTTTGGAACTTTGCTGATTTCGCACCTTTTGCCTTTCTTATATAGAAAGGTTATGCAATCGGTCGGAATTTAGACCTATTAAACGAGGCCAGCAGGGCCGAGTCTCTTATACCATTCGATTCAGTTTGAGATAGCAAAATGTCTGCGTATGTGTATATATGTGTGTGTCAAATAATTTAACTCAATTTTCTCAGAGATGGCTAAACCGATTTACATAAACTTAGTTTTAAATAGACGGTATAATGCTCCCATAAGCTGCTGTATAAATTTGAGTTGATCCGACTTCCGGTTCCGGAGTTACGAATTGAAGAGTACGGTCACACAGCAAATTCCCTTATAAATTGGTAATACCATATTCAAATAGGTTCAACATTACTTGGATTTGCGGTTCTATATCAATAACCGATCAAAGTAGTTTTGACCACATTGGCCACCTATGACGGTTATTGATACCCCGCCAAGTTCCTAAGCTAATATCCCCCTATTTTCCAGCGAACTCTTAACCGATTTTTGCAAACTTGATTTCAAATTAAAGACATAATACTTCCATTGACTGCTATTGAATTTCATTCAGCCTTAATTTTTGGTTCCGGAGTTACAGTTTGGTTATTGCGGTTACAAAGGAATTTCTCATATAAACCGGTACAATCGTAACACCTCATAGTTTAAAAATCTATTGAAATGAACATCAAAATACTTCGATTTGCTGGCCTAGATTCTTGGAATATATTTTCCACTATCGATAATTCCGGAAGTCCCGGGTTCCGGACATATTTCAGAACCAAAGCCACTTCGGTGATGACTGAACCAATTTTCACTAACCTAGTCTCAAATGGAAGGCATAGTATGAAGTTGCACCCCCCCATCTACCCCTCCTTCCTCTCACACCCCTTTCCAACTCTCTTACCTTCATCCCCCTCCCCCTCTCTTTGACCAACTTCACACCCGCATTCCCTTCACCCCAAATATGTTAGGTTTTTCCTAACGCATCCTCCCCTCCCACTAATTATGCCTTTCCCTCCACTGCGCATTTCAAAATATGTTAAAGTGAAGACAACATTGAACTCGCGCTGTTAAGCTAATTAAATATTATATTTTTGTTTGTCTCAAGTGTGTCAGAGTCGACATGTTGCTCATCAGGTTCGTAGCAGTCGTGCACTCATATATACTTACCAAGTGTAATAAGAATGTAATAGCCATTTCCTCAATGTTATACTAAACGTAAGCTTTGATAAATGAGAAAGACACAATTACACCACTAGGTGGATTAAAACAGGTTTTATTGCATTTTTGTGTTTTCCTATTTTTGTATTATTATATTTTTGTGTTTTCGTACTTTTGTATTTTTAAATTTTGTATTTCTGTATTTCTACCTTTCCGAATTATTGCATTTTTGTTATTATATTTTTGTAATTTTGGATTTTTTGTCTGTATTATAACATTTTTGTGTTTTTGTATTATTGTTTCTTCATATTTTTGTATTTTTAATTTTTGTATTTTTGTATTTCTGCATTTCTGAATCATTTCAAATTTGAATTTTTATTTTCATTGTATTGTATTGTATTATGGTGAATTTCTGAAATTTTTATTTTTGAATTTTGAAATTTTTCTATATTTAATTTTTTAAATGATTGAATGTTATAACTTTCGAATTACTGAATTTTTGAAATTTCTAAAATTCTAAAATTCATGAATTTTTGAAATATTGAATTTTTGAATCAAACTTTTTGAATTCCTAAATAATTTAATTTATGGGTTTTTGAATATTTGATATTTTCATCTCTTGATTTTTTATTTATTGATCCTTTGAACTTTTGCAGTTATGAATTTTTGTGTTTTTGTATTTTTGTTTATTTGAATTTTTGTGTTTTATAGTTTTATAGTTTTGTGATTTTGTGTTTTTATATTCTTGTGTTTTTGTATCTTTGTGTTCTTGTATTTTTGGGTTTCAGTATGTTGAATTTTTCTATTCTTGTATTTTTGTATTTTTTAAGTTTTGTATTTTCGTATTCGTAGTTTTGTATTTTAGTATATTCGTATTTCGGTATTTTGTTATTTTTGTATTATTAAATTGATGTATTGTTGGATTGTTGTATTTCTGTATTTGAGTATTTTTGCATTATTTTATTCTTGGATTTTTAGCATTTTTGTATTGTTGTAATCTTGTATTTTTGCATCACTGAATTTTTGTATTTTCATATTTTCGTATTTTTGCATTTCGTTTTTTTGTGTTTCAGTATTTTTGTATTCTGGTATTTTTGCATTTTTAGTAATATCGTATTTTTGTATTTTCGTATATTTGTATTTTCGTTTTTTTTATTCTTTTGTTTTTTGTATTTTGGTATTTTTGTGATTTAGAGTTTTTATATTTTTGTGATTTTGTATCTTTGTGTTTTTGTATGTGTTCTATTATTGCATTCTTGTATTTTTGCATTTTCTTATTTTTGTATTTTAAAATTTTTGTATTTGCCTATTTTGACACTTTCGTATTTATACATATTTGTATTTTTGTATTGTTGTATTTCTGTATTTGAGTATTTTTGTATTCTTGTATTTTTAGTATTTTAGTTTTTTGTATCATTGAATTTTTTGTATTTTTATATTTTTATGCTCTTGTATTTTGGTATTTTTGTGTTCTCGTATTTTTATATTATTGTGTTTTTGTATTGTTGTGTTTTTGTATTTTTGTGGTATAGTATTCTTGTATTTTTGTATTTTGCATTTTTTTTATTCTAGTATTCCTGTATTTTTGAATCTTTGTATTGTGCGTTTAATCTCTATCTGAACACGGACGGTTAATGTATTCGTTCGGTCGAGTAGTCGCGAGAATAGTCGCTGACACTTCATTGTCAACCAGTTTGTCAAAAATTAATCGAGTCATTCACTGTCTGTGAATTGCACACAGATATAATGCATAAAGGCGTGGAATGAGTATGTTATCCTTCAGCTAACTTAACCTCAACCCCCAAGGTCCAACAACATTTAACCTCAACTGTCGCACTAACACAACCACACATGAATTAGACTATACGAAATGAATGAAACAGCCGCCAGTGAGTGATAATTGTTTTGGTTTGACTTCTACTGCACGGGGGTGACAATACCAGCAATTATGAGAAGCATTATCAATAAAAGCATTATTCTAGGAAATAAATTATGTACACATTAAATTTCATTGTAAGCATTTTGAAAGTATTGCTTTTTCTACAGACATATATGTGAATTGTAATGATTCAATACCTCATACAGCGCGAAACAGCAGACACCATTCACACATCCTCTGTATTCGAACGCTTACTTTCAACCAAATACATATTTGCTTTCAGCTTTCGAGTAAATACACAATATTTTCGTACTTTCGAATTTTTGATTTTTTTATATTGTAGTATTTATCTATCTGTTGTATTTCTACATTTTCGTATTTTTGTGCTTTTGTATTTTTGTGTTTCAGTATTTCTGTATTATGGTATTTTTGAGTTTTTCTATTTTTGTATGAGTTTTTGTATTTCTGTATTGATTCATTTTTGAATTTTAGTAATTTTGTATTGTTGGATTGTTGTATTTCTGTATTTCAATAATTTTGTATTTTTAACATTTTTGTACTTTTTGTACTTTTTTATCCCTGTATTTTTATATTTTTTGTGTTTATGGATTCTTGTATTTTTGAAATTTTTATGTTTTTAGAATTTTAGTATTTCTGTATTTTAATTTGTTTGTATTATTGTGTTTTTGAATTTCTGGATTTATATATTTTGTTTTTTTTTCTGAAATTTGAATTTATGAACTTAAGAATTTTTCAATATCGGATTCTTATAAATTTTCGAGGTTTTTAATTTTAAACATTAGAATTTTTGAATGGTTGAATTTTCGAAATATTGAATTTTTGGTTATTGAAATTTCTAAAATTTTCATCTTCTTGAATTTTTGAATCTTTGACTTTTTGAACTATTAAATACTCGAATTTATGATTTTTTCAATTTCTGAATATTTAGTATTCTGTTATCTTGAATTTTTAATTTATTGATCCTTTGAATTTTTGCATTTATATTTTTTTGTATTTTGTTTTTGTTGTATTTTTGTGTTTTTGCGTTACAAACGCAATTTTTACAATTTTACAATTCAATTTTTTTGCGTTGAATTGCAGAAGTTTTTAATTTTAGAATACAAGAATTTTTTAATTGCTGAATTCTTGATATTTTTTAATATTTGAATGTTTGAATTAGAATTTTCAAGTTTTTGCATGTTTTAATCATTAATTTTTCGAGTTTTTGAATTTCTGAACCTTTGAATTACCGGATCTTTGAATTTTTATTTCTTTTCCAATTTTTGGATTTTAAAAATCTTCGAATTCTTGAATTTTCGAATTTCTGAATTTTTGATGTCTTCAATTTTTGATCTTTTGAATTTGAGAATTTTGTGCTAAGAGGGGTTATCATTTTTTTGTATTTTTAGTGCTTTTGAATTTTAGTAATTCTGTATTTTTAATTTTTTCTTTTTGTATTTGTATTTTTATTGTGGTTGTATTAATTTGATTTGGAATTTTTGCATCTCTGTATTTTAGAACTATTGAATTTGTAATACTTGAATTGCATTACATGAATTTTTGTATCATCGTGTTCTTGAATTTTTGGGTCTTACTTTTTGAACATTTCGATTTTTGAAGTTTATAATTTTTAACATTTGAATTCTTCAACTTTCCTGAATTTTTGAAGATTTGATTTTTTTAATTTTAGACTTTTTTAATAATAACATTGTTTAATTTTGGAATATTCATTTTTTTAATTTTTGTGGATGTTTGTTGTTGTTATTGGAATTCTCTAATCTCAAAATTTTTAAATTTTTGATTACAGATATCTTGAATTTTAGATATTTTTAGCAAGCAATTTATATATTTTTGTTCCTTCTGTCATTTATTTTCAAAAAACTATAAATTTTTCACTCTCAACGTCTTGTATTTCTGATTTTTATAATGTACATAATTTATCCTGTTTTAGAATTTCGTTCAGTTTTGAATTTACAAATTATTGAATTTATCATTCCTCAGTTGTGCTTAATAACACTAGTAACAGTGACGTAGTGCTCTGCCAGTGATGTTATGCAGCAAAGCTAGCGTTGTGTGGCTGGACCACATAGTCGCAGCGAAGGATACCAAGCTGCACAAAGCCGCTGACGGCCCACCTGAAGAGGTGTTATCAAATCCGCCGGCGGATGTGCAAACCAACCTGTGATTCACTTATTTGTCCGATTTACTCCACAGTTTATAGAGAACAATTGCGCAAAGAGTGAAGTCAAAAAAGTCTACCTATCGTGCACAATTGGAATCCGTCTTTGTAGCAATTTTGCTCGATAAGTAGACTTTTTTGGCTTCACTCTCTGCACACTCTTTGCGCCCCTTTATACCCACTAAGACGTCCAAAAAATTGTTGCAAAACCGTTCAACACGGGTCCAACGATAGACGTTTGTTGAACGGTTATTTGGATGTTGTACAAATTGGTCCAACGAACGTCCTTTATTGGACGATTTTGAAACCAACCGTTCTTAGAGGGTACCCAGTCAAACCATTCGGAATTTGATTCGGAATCCTGAATGGAGTCAGTATGGATTCCAAATCAAATGCAACAACCGATTCTAAGTCGGAATCGGTTGTTGCATTTGATTTGGAATCCATAATGACTCCATTCAGAAATCCGAACCGGTTCCGGAATGAGTTTAACTGGGTACTAATGCCTTCGGTTTACTCAAATATACTCAGTCAAACCGATTCCGAAACCGGTTCGGTATCTTTAATGAATTCAATAAGGATTTCGACTTAGCTCAAATGCAATAACCTATTCTGACTCAGTAGGTTTCGGAATCGGTTGTTGCCTTTCAACTGGATTCGATAGGTAGACTGGTTTGACCAGGTACCGGGTAAGCCGACTGAGTGGTATCGATTTGATCTGCAGTAACTTGGTATCCACAAAAACGCACTGTGATTATGCCTAAGCATATCATTTATACAAAATATCAGAGTACTACATCCGTAGCAACGTTACATTGCATTTATGTGCGTTATCCATCTTCACTGCCGCTTAGTCAGCTTTAAACTAACCATAACCCATGTTTGAGTAAACCAGACGAACGAGTGGATCACAGATTTGATTGCACTTCCGACGGATGATTTACAAACACGTTCTCCAGCGGAAACTTGGCCTCAGCTGTGTGGCCAAGCTGCATCACACTAACTTTGCTGCATAACATCACTTGGCAGAGCATTGTATAACTGTTACTAATGTTAATAAGTACAACTGAAAAATCAAACAATTAAACAACTAGAAAATTCAAATACTGCAGTCCAAAATTCCGAAACAAATTATGCAGAAATTATCCCCACAAATCCAGAAATACAAAACTTTAAGAACTTTTTTTTCAGATTAACTAATATTAAATGTACTTTGTAAAACATTTTCAATTTTTCCTGAATAATATTTCTAAATCGATGAAAGGAGTATGAGCTGTCATTAAACGTCAAATTTTGACGTTTACAGACAGCTTTTACACGTTTCATCGATTTAGAACAACTTTGAATTATTTGTTACTCTATGGGAGGCGGGATGCCCCACCCGAAGGTACCATCCGCCGGCAGGCATGCTGGCGACCGGATGGCGTGCGAACGGCAGGCAAAGGGCATGCGAATGGCGGGGCTAATATTCATAGCAAAGAACGCAGCCATCCGCCTGGTTGTTGCATCTGAGCCTGCATTTCGTTCGCCCGTCACTTGTCGGCATGTATTGAGGCGATCGGTGTTGGCAGGTGGGGCATCTCGCCTCCGGTTAGCTATCCATCTGCCGTGGTAATGTGGGATGCTGTCATTTATATGGCTGCGTTCTGATCTGCGACACGTCAATGTTAAAAAACAACAAATTCAAGTTAAAGAAAATGAGTAAATTCATTCCGATATTTTCTTGCAGTAAAATAGCTTTTCTTCGTCAAATATCTCGTTCCATAGGGTTTGAGAACATATGTTTCTGTTGCCGATATGTTTCTGAACATAGAACTTTAACGTGTTGGATAGTTGAAAGTTGGCCGATGATGTGCAGTACAGTCGTGATTCGCTGGTTGGACATTTTTTAACTGGACCGCTTTTTGGTTGGACCTCCGCTAGTTGGACCATTGTCTAACTAAAAAGCACCTGAACGTCAAAATCTCATGTCAAATGAACTTTGACAATCAATCTGACAATATTTAGAGATGCGAATAGATGCATTTACACTGCCAACATCTGCTTTGGAGAGTTTTTGACATTTAGCGAATCAAATTCGTTAGTTGGACAAGGCTGTGGCCCAACCAGCGAATCAAGACTGTACTTTGTAGTGACATAATATGCACAAAAGAAAATAAATTGATATACGTATGCATGTTTTTATTCAGTTTGAATAGGCACTCGTCGAGTTAGAGGTGGCTAAACCATCGGTTGTAATTGGTGCCATGATAGTTACTTCTCGACAAAAATATGATTACTGGCTAAAACCGAACTGTCAAAATTCTCTTTGATAGGAAATTCCGGACAAACCGTCGTTGGATAAACACGGTTCATAGCAGTTAATGGAAGAGAAAATTTTTCTCTTTTGTTTACTGCCAACATCTGTGATTGGCGAGTAACGGTTTGTCCGGAATTCCCTTTCAAAGAGAATTTTGACAGTTGGCTTTTAAGCCGGAATTATATGTTTGTCGAGATTTCATACCTTGATTAAAAAAATTGTTAAAATATTTCAATTTGAATTTAAAATGAACTGTGAGTGTCATTCTAATTGAACATGATACCTATCGACGTGGGGGAGAACATTTATTTTCGTTTCAAGTGAATTTTCACAAGTTTGGAATAAAGATCAATTATCAATGAAGGTCTGCGAATTAAAATTATATACGTTTTTCAGCGAGGTTTGAATAAAAAGTAAACAAAGATCAAACAGAAAATTAAACTTTGACAGAATGATCATTTATATTCACGAGCGCTATATTTAATTTTTTTGCACTGTTGCAGGCAGAATATAAATATATTTCTATAATGCATCAATGCAAATTGGAACGAATTATGCCAAAAATCGAAATAAATATATTGATCACCGTTGTGTTCACAATATATTTCAAAACATTTTGTATTCAGAAGTTTTATGTGATTTTATTCTTATTGGAACATTGCACATATTTAAAATCAATTATTTACTCTTAGCTTAGGGTATTTGTGGAGCTAATTCCTAAGCTGTTAACATTCTGATTCAATTTGCTAACGACCAGTGTAAGTAAATTCCTAAAATATTGCATTCTACGATTGTCCAATCATTCATGGGCAATCATTCGTGAAAATATGTTATCGATTTATATTAACGAATTAAATGGTCCCGCTTATTCTCTTAGCGATAAGCAAAACGAAAAGAATCAAAACAATTCTTATTTATTTATTATTTCTTCTGAAGAACCTAAGACATATGTCTTTTCTGTTCACGAATGCACGGTAAGATTCACGGATTCTTATTGTAGTTCTGTTTCTAATTCACAAAAACAACTTTGATCTGAATTGATTGAATAGATCTCAATTTATCCAAACGTGCTCTACTGTTACCCTAGGATAGGATCCGCCAGCTGGCTTCTTCTTATATTTTACTAATCCCTGTTGAAAACGACATACCCCCACTCGACCAATGTTGCCAAAATATTTGTTTTGTTTCGGTCGTATATTTGTTCTGATTAAAATATTCTATATTATGTACCAATTTCATGCTTCTGGAAAAATCAGATTTAGTCTTTATATCCGCATTTAAACGATCATAACGTTTTTTCCATCGGAATACAGCAAAACAAAATAATATATATTCGTTGTTGGACATTACGAAAAATATCTTCATGCCTCTTCATTTTTGTAAGTTGCTTTCTGAGACAAGCAACCTCTATCACAAGAATAATCTTCTGTTCGGATTTATTTTGAATATTCTAAAACTACTTTTCTGCAAGGTTTAATTTTTGTTTTGGAGCAATGTATAGGTTTGTTCCAGTACTACATGTGATCGTTTCGGAGAAAACAGCAGTAGAAAATACACGCTCCTATTTACACCGATGATCGATTCAGTTGAAAACGGTAAAATTCAACTGTATCGATAATACCAAAGGAAGAACAAGAAGCGACTTCCGGGATAACTTTCTCCCTGTTTGCTCAGTACTTCCAATTTACTGGAACAAAGACAATTTTTACATGAAGTTGAAAATATTTTCGTACTTACGCTACACAGCCTGTTGATTTCGAAAGAGGCTGGCTGGCGGATTTCCGCATTATTCCGCACACATAACAGAATCCACGATAACCGCCCTACCGGATCTCTCGGGAACTTCAGTTCTGGATAATATGTTTGATTTCGTCTGCCAAATAATGCCTGCACTTCAAAATTACAGACGGATGTTATAGAAAGAAAGCGGCATCTCGAGAAAACAAAAAAATCAACACAGTTAACAATCGTCGTTTTATGTTTGACATTACAATATGACAACACTTCCAAGCAGCCCTTTAGTACTGTTAGTTTCCAAGCCGAAGGTTTGCCTATGTCACTTTCGTCCAATCACGAGCTGGTTCAGAATTGGTTCAAAAACAGGGGACAGAGCTGGCGGATCCTATCCTAGGCCGTAGGTAAACTAACGAACGAAAACAATTTTCATCTCTGAATCCAATTATAAAATTTCGTTCGACAGTTTGTTTCAATATGATTCGACTTCTGCTAACCTGCAATATAACTCTTCGATGTGGCGTTTTGAAATGAGCATGTAGTACCTTCTAGATATAGGACGATAAAGAATAATAAAAAAATGCATTTAAAATTCGATTACACCTGTTTTTCGTACGGGATGAAACTTGCTTACTTGCCCTCATATGGTTTGTGTGCAACATGGGCCCTAATATTGCACATAAAGTTCGAAAAGTTGATTCAAATTATTGAGATGTATGCAAGAGTAACATGGCGGCCTTTTACACTGTTTTCATTTGGCTTCAGAATCAGCCATTTCTGCAATGACAGGTACTAAAGTCTTAGGCCGGACTCTAGGATAGGATCCGCCAGCTCTGTCTACTGTTTTTGAACCAATTCTGAACCAGCTCGTGATTGGACGAAAGTGACATTGGCAAACGTTCGGCTTGGAAACTAAAAGTACTAAAGGGCTGCTTGGAAGTGTTGTCGTATTGTGATATAAAACGTAAAACAACGTTTGTTTACCGTTTTGTTTTTTTTTGGTTTTCTTGAGATTCCGCTTTCTTTCCATAACGTCCGTCTGTAATTATGAAGTGAAAGGCATTTTCTGGCAGACGAATTCAAACATATTATCTCTCTTTTCGAAGTCTAACCGAGTAACTGACTATTTAGCCTAAGTATGAAAATTATTTCAACTTCATGTAAAAATTGTCTTTGTTCCAGCGCCGAGTAAATTGGGAGTATTGTCTATCGCGAGATAATATAGCATTTCGTCGAGTTGTTGCTATATGGGATACACACGAGTGCGGTCGAAACAAAAACAAACGTCAAAATGTTTTCTCACTCGCACTGATGCAAACTAGATGGGCGCGTAATTCAACACGCAGAAAAACGGATTGTAGAAACAATAATATTCTGGTTAGAACTCAACAATAAATATTATTATCTCAAGGCTAATCAAGTTAATTAGTTGTTTTGATCGATATTATTGTTATTTCTACAATATGTGTTGGTTTTGGCATTTCTTGATTTCAATCTCATTATTGGTTAAATTAACAGTATTATTGTTGAATTAATTGCACACTGTATTATTGATTCTGTGACGAAACACAATAAATTCAATATTGTAATCTTGTTGAAACAACAATAATTTTATAGAATTGATTATATATGGTTACTGATTGTTATTTTTCTTTTGTTAACAAAAGTAAAACAAATTAATAGAATTAGCAACTATTCATTTATTTTTTCTCACATAATTCATTGAAAATTCCTAACCGATTTGCGAATGGCTTGACTTGGATAAGAAATTGAGAGAATTCCGAAACATATATCGGATAGATTTAACTGGGTTACAGTACTGAACATTATTCGTGCCATTTCAAATTTCTTTGTAAATTTTACCTTTGACTGATTAGTAAACAATCCATGCAGTCGACGATAAAATGCTTTACAGCTCTCTTGTGAGGAACGTGGACTATTGGTACCATTGGAGTAGAGCTATTCCCTTGCCGGATGAACTCTATTAATATGCTGCTGTGTCACGGTCTAGTGGAGCCTGCGGATGCTGTGTGCAATCAAAATCCGCCACAGGAGGAAAACCATTTTTTAATAAGACTTGTTTAAAGTGGTTTTTAAGTAATCTACATTTTTATACTCACGAATAAAGAATCCAATTGTGTCCACTCTCAACCCAAATGAAAGGTGAGCAAACACCAATTCATCGTCTTTAAGTTATTTAACGTTTAGCTAAGGTTTCTTCTTTGCCGAAATCATTTTGAGATTTTGCAATTTGTCAAAATGGCGGGTTCTCATGCGCGCGATTTACATAAAAAAATATAATACACGTTCATTCGTTAATATGCTAAACCAAAGTAAGGTAAAATATTGTTGAAATAAAAATAATATTTTTAGTTCAATAAGAAAGCAATGTTATTACAACAATATTATTTTTTAATTCAACAACAAGTTGTCTATTGAAATCAAATATTTTATTTTAATTCAATAATAGGTGATCGATTGAATCCAAAAATATTTTTATTGGTTTGATCATTCAAAATTTCGCTGCGTGAACGCACGGCCCTGTGGCGCATGGCTGAAAAGTCGCAATGTGGATTTAAGAAAAGATTCGCAATACTTTGGGGCAAATCGTGAGAGTTATCCTGGAAATCGCTAGTTGTTCTTCTTTTAGTATTATCGATACAGTTGAATTTTACAATTTTTAACTGCATCAATTATCGGTGGAAATAGGAGCGTGTTATTTTCTACTGCTGTTTTCTCCGAAAAAATCACATGAAGTACTGGAACAAACCTAAACACCTATACAAACTAAACAAAAATTAAGCCTTGCAAAAAAGTAGTTTTAGAATATTTAAACCAAATGCGAACAGAGAAGATTGATCTTGTGAATGAGGTTGCTCGACTCAGAAAACAACTTACAAAAATTAAGAGCATGGAAATATTTTTCGTAATGGCCAACAACAAATCTCGACAAACATATGATTACGGCCTAAAAGCCAACTGTCAAAATCTACTTTGAATGGAAATTGCGGACAAACCGTTACACGCCAATCACAGATGTTGGTAGTAAATGAAAGAGAAAAGTTTTATCTTTCATAAACTGTTGTGAACTGTGTTCGACTAGTAACGGTTTGTCTAGAATTTCCATTCAAAGTGGATTTTGACAGTTGGCTTTTAGGCCGTAATCATATGTTTGTCGAGAAATATATATTATTTTGCTTTGCTGTATTCCGATGGAAGACCCGTAATGATCATTTAAATGCGGATATAAAGACTAAATCATTGATTTTCCCGGAGCGTGAAATTGATACATAATATAGAATATTTTAATCAGAACAATTTAAGTTTTGGACACGACTGTAACAAAACAAATATTTTGGCAACATTGGTCGAGTGGGGGTATGTTGTTTTCAGCAGGGATTAGCAAAAAATAAGAAGAAGCCAGCTGGCGGATCCTATCCTAGGCCGGACTAAACTCAGGCCTAAAATCAAAGATAGTAATGTGTGGTGGTACCAACTAGATTCAAGCTTACCGCTATATGAGAACGGACAGCACTTATGGACCACAGCATAGCATTTGATCACAGGTTCGATTTAAAACGGAGCAAGAATGTAGACATACACAACAGAAAACAGTCACTAGAATATCTTGAAGTTTGTCACATTATGTCCACTGAAAATAGCATAAACAAACGAACCAACACACAGGGACTAACTACCAGCAGACTAGCAATTCAATGCAAAAAGAGAAAATACAATCAACCGCAAAAATATCGACACACATTTTTCAGACGCCATTACATTTTTACCAAGACGATTTGATGTTAGAGATACACACACACTTAACAACAACAAAAACAGCCTATGTAAGTCTAACACACAGTAAACTCTCCCTAACGCAAAATGAAACAAAAACCGAAAATTATATAAAAATGAAATTTATTTTAGATTTCTTGAAAAAGGTGGAATAAACCACCGATACGTCGGAGCTGAAGCGATACATCGTTTTTGCTGCTATCAAAGATTGCATAGTCGAAAAATTATTATTATTATTATTATTAAACTATAAAGTATTTAAAATTTTTTAATAGAAATGCCGGAAGGTTATCGAAAAGTTTCGTGAAAAAGAAAATTCCATCAATGATTATGATTTTCTCTAACGGGTTTCGAGGGTTTTTTATTTGTTCTTTGGCAATAGGATTAGGGATAATAACTCAGATCAAAGATACTACTGGGAAGCAGAGTCGGAAAATGTTTTTTTCATTTGCCGAAATCAGGCGAAACTGACGAAAGAACGAAGCTTCTTTCCATACCACTAGCACTTTGCGAAATCGAAAATGAGACAACGGGCTAGAACAAAGCAAGCATTTAGCAGAGCGTTTTCATAATTCTCTCCGCATGCTCGTTTTCGCTTTGAGATTCATAATGATATTGGTAACTTCTATATTGACCTTACTGCTGGGGAAACGAAAATACACTAGCAATGATATTTATTTGTCTATGCTCGATTCCGTAGATTTGCGAGCTAATGATGGTATTGTCAGACGGAAGCCTGATCGGTGTGCATATTTCTCATTTTAACTATGTTCTAGTTGCATTATTAGATGCACATTGCATTAATTTCATTTAATGAATGATAATCACAAATTACTGACCATGCATCAAAACGAAATTGAAATTCGGATTGTCATAGGAAAACGAAAGTCGCTGCTGCTGCTACTCGTTTTCGTAGAATCGAGAGAGGAAGGGACATCGCCTTTATTGTTTTATTTTTTCATGCATTTAGCGACGAAAGAGGCAAGGAAAGGACAAAGATGAATTCTCTGAATTTCGTCGTTCATTGAATAGGTATGAGAATTTTAGGCTCTGCTGGGAAGTAATTTTTAGAAGAAGTCGATAACGAAGTAAAGTTTGAACTATGCACGCATGTACTTCAGAGCTAGCGAGATATCAAGAGCTGAAATTTCAGTGCTTAGTTCTCAGCCGCGTTGGGAATTTGAGTAAACGCTATTGAGTATGAAATTCAAATCCATTCGAAAATTTGTTTTTCGATTTTTTTGACTCAGCACAACATATATAACCCGTTTAGGAAAATTCAGTTTTCCCTACACAATGCATTCATTGAAGAATTTAAATATGTTATTAACGGAGCATTAGCAATAATTCGTTTATATTTCTATTTCCGCTTTTCCATTAAATTGGTTTAACCTTTGAGATTCCTTGCACTGATATTGTCCTATGCTGATTTGAGCGATTCTCTGAGACCTGCCACTATCCCATGTAGTATGTGTTATCAAAAACATCACGGAGAATCAGGTTCTAAATGTTCTCAAACGATATAATATCCGAAGAGAGTGATAAGAGTTATAAGAAATGTCTCATCACACTGTTAGGTGGATTAAAAGCGTTTTTTTTGCAGGAAATTGAGAACATTTAGAACTTGATGCTTCGCGATGTTTTTGATAACACATACTACATGGGATAGTGGCAGGACTCAGAGAATCGCTCAAATCAGCATAGGACAACATCAGTGCTAGAAACAGAGCCTAAAATTCTCATACCTATTCAATGAACGACGAAATTCAGAGAATTCATCTTCGTCCTTTCCTTGCCTCTTTCGTCGCTAAATGCATGAAAAAATAAAACAATAAAGGCGATGTCCCCTCCTCTCTCGATTCTACGAAAACGAGTAGCAGCAATTTCAATTTCGCTTCGATGCATGGTCAGTAATTTGCGATTATCATTCATTAAATGAAATTAATGTAATGTGCATCTAATAATGCAACTAGAACATAGTTAAAATGAGAAATATGCACACCGATCAGGCTTCCGTCTTACAATACCATCATTAGCTCGCAAATCTACGGAATCGAGCATAGACAAATAAATATCATTGCTAGTGTATTTTCGTTTCCCCAGCAGTAAGGTCAATATAGAAGTTACCAATATCATTATGAATCTCAAAGCGAAAACGAGCATGCGGAGAGAATTATGAAAACGCTCTGCTACATGCTTGCTTTGTCCTAGCCCGTTGTCTCATTTTCGATTTCGCAAAGTGCTAGTGGTATTGAAAGAAGCTTCGTTCTTTCGTCAGTTTCGCCTGATTTCGGCAAATGAAAAAAACATTTTCCGACTAGAAATCTCAAACCAAATCAATGGGAAAGCGAAAAAATAGCCCATAAAATAGACATACAAAGAAATTATTGCTAATGCTCTGTTAATAAAATATCAAAATTCCTCAATCAATGCCTTGTTGTGGGAAAACTGAATTTTCCTAAAGGGGTTATGTATATTGTACTGAGCCCGAAAAATCGATTTTTTTATCGATTTGAAGTTTATACTTTACTCAAATTTCCAACCCGCCTGAGAACTGAGAAATCAACGCTTTTTCTTGAAAAAAAGCGATACTAGTAGTGACACCATTCAAAGATAATCAACAGTGAATATTTCCAGACTTGGTTTAATTTTCTATTTAAGAACTATTGTGTTTTTTACATCCTAGATTGCATGATTCAGTGATCGAAACCCAAAACTTCATGAAGTATTTGAAATTATTAAATTAAAATTTGAGTTTGCTATTGAAATTGACAATAGTATGGCCCCTTTGGCGATTGTTTACTTTTTCGGTCTCACCTATCAGCATTGAAGTATCGCCCTTACGTTTTTTTTACAATACCACAATTGGTGGGGGTTTGGTGAAAATCGATCATACTGTCCAAACGGCATAATTCCGAAACCGTAATTTTTGAAGTTTTAACATTATGCAGAATTATTTTTTTAGAAAATAGTAACAGAGTTCGTGTCTTTAGCGAATTTGTTGAGACTTTATTGTAGTCATGAATATTAACCTGAGAAAATTCACCATAAATAATTCTTGGACGATATACCGTCAAAATTATTTTATCAAATGATGCGCTGTTTAATGTTTGTAAAACTCATCGAAGATACTAAACTTCCGAAATTGGCGGTTTCAAAATGATGTTATCTTGACCTTAAATTGCTGTTTTTGAACATTTGACCTATACATATAATTGGTCATACAACAAAAATCAATTTCTCATCAAAATCGATCAGGACCTGCTAGAGTCGAATGGAAATCGTCGTTTTTCATAAATTTCTCTCTACATTCGGAAAGTGTTATCCTCGTTATTAATCATATTACGTTTTCGTCTCAACTTCCCAAAATAAAAACCTGTTTTAATCCACCTAGTGGTACAATTGTGCTTTTCTCATTTGTCCAGACTACGATTCCATGGCTGGTTATGTTCAATACAACGGTGGAAATGAATATTACATGTTCAGTACGATTTGCACATACATACAATGGATCGACAGCCACGATCTTGAGATACTATGGGTCGATACTGAAACATCGCTTTAAACCAGCGGCGGATCATGGAGAAAGATCCGCGAGATCCGGGTCCTGCCGGAAATTTTCAACTTGTTAAGAAATTTTAAACTAGTTTCAATTTTAAAGTAGCAACCCCTCACTGCATACTCCCTCCGGGCCGGTATGACTGACGATTTTTAGAGTGATTGCATAACCTTTCTGTATGAGAAAGGCAAAAATGTATCAAAGTCCAAAAAAGTCAATTTTTGTCAAACATTATTTTTTCGAGTTTACATCAAATCTCAATGTTTCATGTATTATAAAGTCATTTGGCATCAAAAATACAAATTTGATTTTGAAAATTTTTCATTTCATTTGTGCAAATCAATCCAGCCATTTCTAATTAACAGAGGTCACATTTTTTTCACATACACACATACACACACAGACATTTTCCGATCTCGACGAACTGAGTCGATTGGCATATGACACTCGGCCCTCCCGGTCGGGATCAGATTGACGAATTTTAGAGTGAATGAGATAGGCAAAAACATTTTTAGCAAATGTTGAAAGTTATGCATTTTTTTGGTGAGCAGTTCTATGTTTTATAGACATTTAATCAATTTTAACTTCGCTTTCTATTAAATAAAGACCCTTATTACAGTACATCTCTACAAAAACGAGCTCAATTTGAAAAGAAATCTGAGGATTATGAATGATTACAGAACTCTGGAATTTTCTATTGGAATGTTTTCAGGCAGGAATTTGATATTGATGCTATTAGACAACTGTGAAATCAAGACCAATAGATCAGTTAGATATCAGGACCCCATTCCGACAATTTATCAAAAGTCCTCATGATGTTTACAACAACAGGTTATCAATCTACGGATCAGATAATTGTTATTGTAATATTGAATTAAATCAGTCAGCATCAATAAATTTTCAACTTCAATCCAATTTTTTGTGTGGGGAAGGGGGGTATGCATAGTGTTAAACCCCAAAACCTTCTCTTTGCTACGCCGTTGCTTGGAGTTATTTACTTCGCTTTCATTTTCCGATATGTTTCAGATCGATCCGATGGTTATAAGTTAGGAAAATTGCAGTCAGAAGTTTCGTACAAATGAACATTGTTTACAACAACAGGTTATCAATGTACGGATCAGATAATTGTTATTGTAGTATTGAATTAAATCAGTCAGCATCAATAAATTTTCAACTTCAATCCATTTTTTTTGTGTGGTGAAGGGGGGGGGGGATGCATAGTGTTAAACCCCAAAACCTTCTCTTGGCTACGCCGTTGCTTGGAGTTATTTACTTCGCTTTCATTTTCCGATATGTTTCAGATCGATCCGATGGTTATAAGTTAGAAAAATTGCAGTCAGAAGGTTCGTACAAATGAACATTGTTGCACTGATAAGTTATCAAGTTCCTTCCAGACAACTTGGAAGAGTTCGGTGATTATTTCTAGCGGTTGTAGATAGAAAAATGAAATACAAAATTCGTTTTATCATAATAATGTTTGGCTTATTTCAATGGATTATTACTATATTGAACAATGTTACTGGCATCACTGTTTGTTGAATACCGGTTGTTTATAGAGCTGAAAGTTTTTTTCAAGTTTTTAGTATTTTTACAATCGCGATCTGCTTTATTTTTGTTTTATGTGTTTATCTTGTTTTTCGGTTGTACGAGTGCATTGAAATTTAGTGGCTTCAAGCACGATATTATCTAGTTGTATTGATTCGTGAAAGTGCAAGTTTTGTTTGTGATTTGTGTTGACGTTATCACTGCGCACTACGTCACGCTCAATTTTTCCGCCAAAAGCGACATCTTCTGGTAGATAGCTGAGATCACACATTGCGTGCAAGCGTTATTTCTACACCAAAAGCATGGCTTGTACCAACTGCTCGAAAGTGGTTAATGATTCTGATCGAACCACATGTCGTGGCTACTGCGGAAATTCGTTCCACATGATTTGCGTCAAGATGGATTATGATGTTCGTGACGTCGTGGGAACCCACCCACCGAACCTATTCTGGATGTGCAACGGCTGTACTGACTTATTTTCGAATGATAATTTCCGTAGAATGGCTTCGCGTTGTTTGCGACATAGTACCCGACAACAGTTCCTTGAAATCTATAAAGAATGACATAGCTGATTTGAAAGATGTCGTCAAAGCTCTCTCGGCTAAAGTTGACTCGAAACCGCTATCCCCAACCGTAAGCACGCCTTAGAAAGGGATTGCTGCATATAATCCAGTTTCAAACACGCCCAAGCGCAAACGTGAAGATGATCCGCTCAAAACAAAAATTTCTAATATTCGTGGATCCAAAGCTGCGTTTGAAACGATAAAAACAATTTCACCACCTGAGGAGTTGTTATGGGTTTACTTGTCAGCATTCGATCCCAGCACGACGGATGATGAAATTTCTAAGCTTGTAAAAGACTGCGGAGAAGAATCCATCTGGTGGTGGACAGTAGCGTCAAGTTATTCTGGATAAACTCGTCTGTCCAACTTCTTGTACCCCGGCGAGCGATCTCGGTCTACCTGACGAATCGGCGACTTCTTCTGTGTCAGGTAAAGCCAAGAAGGGTATATGTCCTTCCGAAGCACTTCCAGATACTGCACACCCTCAATGTAAATTTCACTTACAGTCTGATGATGAACACAACTTAATGGACTCTACCGCTGTAGCGAATCTTCAATGTCAAAATGAAAATTTCGATCGCATCGCATCTGTCTGCTCAGGTAATCACTTGAGGAATATATGTCCTTCCGAAGCTACACGTGATACTGCGCACCCTCAAGTACGCCTCCCATTGCAGTCAGCCGCTGGACACAACAGTCATAACTCGGTCATTCCCTCCGCACCGCTGCTTGCTCCCCTTCTGGACAACAGTACATCCTGCTCTCCCCGCGTCACTCGCGGTTATGCTGATCATCGAACTCGCAGTCCTGAAAATTGGTATGCAGCACGACACCTCTCATATGACGCTGATGGTTTGCGGATCTACTATCAGAACGCGAGAGGGCTTAAGACGAAAATTGATGACGTGTATTTAGCTGCTGTGGACGGTAACTACGATGTTTGCGTCTTCACCGAAACATGGTTTGATGCGAGGATAACATCGGTGCAGCTTTTCGGCGATGCTTACACCGTGTACCGTGCGGACCGAAATAGAGGCAACAGTATTCGCGGTCGTGGAGGAGGAGTTTTGATTGCTGTTTCCACCGCATTTGCCTCATGTGAGATTGATGTAGGTAGTTTAACCAGTGTTGAGGCTGTTTGGGTTAGAATTACAACTCCATCGAGGAACTTTTACATTGGTACTGTCTATATTCCTCCTGAAAAGTGACTCGACTGCAATGTCATCCAACTTCACATGATGCTGTGAATAACGCTTCTTCACAAGCTGGCTCGGATGGCGTGATGATTGTTTTTGGTGATTTCAATCAGCCAGGTCTCATTTGGGTGCCATCACGACACGGATACGCTTACCCTGACCCGATTGCTTCGACAACCAACATCGCCAGTCGTATGCTACTGGACGGATTTGCTTTCAACGGATTAAGTCAAGTAAGCATGATTCCCAATCACCAGTCACGCTTTCTGGATCTCGTCTTTGTTAGTGAGACTATTATACCTGTATGTTCCGTCAATGAAGCATCCAGCGTGATTGTTCCACTTGACAACTTTCATCCCGCGCTTGAAATCTCAATTGGCACTATTCGCTCAGTTCAGTACGTAGAAACTGTTTCTGTCGACCGTCTCAACTTTCGCAAAACTGATTTTGTAAAGCTACGCAGTTCTCTGTCGCAAATTAATTGAAGTGTACTGTATGCCCAAAGGAGTGTTAATGTTGCAGTTGCCCTCTACAAGCGACTACTACTGAACTGTGTGGAGACATCAGTGCCTAAATGTCAGCCTCCTAGCAAGCCGCCCTGGTCAAACAGCATTCTTCGAAAGCTAAAACGTACTCGAGCAAAAACTCTACGTGCGTACACAAATCGACGGTGTCCTCTTTCTAAGCGCATGTTCACTTTTGCCAGTAATGAGTATCGTTGTTACAACAAGCTTCTGTATAAACGCTATGTAAACCGCATGCAGAATAATCTACGCCGAAACCCGAAGGGCTTTTGGTCATTTGTCAACACGAAGCGAAAAAAAACTGGACTTCCATCAAGGTTGCTTTACGACGGCGAAGAAGCTACGACAACTGTGGCGAAATGTACGCTGTTTGCCAGATTCTTCTCAAGTGTTTTTTCAGCTGACTCGCCAACCGCAATCGAACTCGAAAATGCTTCTCGTGACGTTCCTGCTTGTGCTGTTGATATGGATGTGTTTACTGTCTCCGAACAAATGGTTATATCTGCAATCCGGAAAACCAAGTCATCTTATGCACCCGGCCTCAGTGCTATAGCTAAGTATGCACCTCTTGCGAAATGAAATTTCCTATACAAAACCTATGCATAAAAAACGTCGCGAAATGTTCGCGAAAAATTTTTTCGTTTCCATTTCGTAAGCGGTACGCAGCTCTCGCGAAAACGATAACGAAAAATGTAGTTAGCTGAGACACGGTTCGACAAACGATAAGTTTCATAATACTTCCGCGAGACAGCGCTGCTTTCTATGCGCTGTCACCAAGGCAAACTTTTTCCTTGCGAAATAATGGTCAGCGGTATTATTTCGCACGGAGGCTCGCGAAATTTTGACAGGTTGCAATGAAAAAATATAAGAAAACACAAGATTGGTAATTTTTTGTATTTTTTTCATCGCAACCTGTCAAAATTTCGTTGTTTAGAAATTCAATATTTCGAATTTGAATGGTAAGTTTAAAAATATTACTGTAATGTAATACCCTATTCTTCTTTAAAAAGCTCGAGTTCACTCATTTACGGATATTTTTTTATTGTCATTTTTTCAGATCGAACACCAACAACATAATATGGTAATCACCCAGCAAGAGAACGCAGTGATAATGGGCCAACAGAAACCACAACATCAAGATGCTCGGAAAGGACTTTCTCTTTCGGTATGTATTTACCAGTAGCATCCCCCCTCCAAACATTCCTTTGCATATCTAGATGTCCTTATCAATTCACAGAACAAACAATGGCACGTCATGTTCAATCGGCTAACCGTTTGGAATAAGCGCTCATCATCGGTTTCATGGCAGGGAAGTGAGCATGTAAAAGAAGGCATCGTTTTTTCCGCAAGGTCGCTCTGGTCAAAATTTCAGCGGATTGCAAGGAATAAACCACCCGAGGGACAGTACCCGTGCTGATTCAGGACGATTACCCATACTTTGTACCTTGCTATTGAATTTTAATACCCGATCGGAACGATGGCAAGCGCTGCCGATAACTGGGTCAAAAAGACAACGGATAAAGAAATTTCTGCACTCGGTAAGTGTTTTTTTCGTTATAACCTATTTTTGAAGCGATCATTGGGATGGGATTTGAATTTTTCTTTTCAATACAAATAGGTTAGCGAACTGAGTACATATCACCAAGGATAAGGATTCAGAGCCGGCGGCTGGCAAGAAAGAGAATGCGGAAAAACCTAGTCCACCGGCAGTAGAACCAAAGCTGCACCTGATGTTTGGAGTTCGGTAGCTTCGGAAATTCTAACTCTAGCAGCTCCTGAAGAAAAACAAGCTGCAAGAGAAAATGGAGAAACAGCTTCCTCCGCGGAAGATGCAGAGGCATTCAAGTAAGTCGAAATCTGCAGAAAATTTTGATTAGGACATAAGGAACATTGAGAGCCTCTCTTTGTTTACTTTCTCTTTCGGTTATGACGTCACTATAACACTTTGCACTAATTTTCGAGTACATAGCCGATGGTTTTTACTAAAATATTAGGCAAAGAGTTGAGTACTAAATATTGAAACGACCGAGTAATAAACAGAAGAAAAAGACCCCAAAGAGAATCTCATTGTTGCTTACGTCCTATTCTAAATTTTCTCCCGAAATATTTAGTACCAGCTTTAAAATTATCCATGACTAATCTTTTAGCCCGGCGGATGCAAGTTTGCTAATGAAGGATGTTCGCTAAGATCTAGTAGAATCAAAGCTGGATCTGAAGGTGCATCGGAAGGATTCTTCTTCGCCGGTTGGTTGGTTAAAACTTTCGAAGCTTTGCACATGAAGCCGGAATTACTTCAGGGAGTCTATGCGATGGGTTTCAACGCCCCTTCCAAGATTCAGGAGATGGCTCTACCTACTCTGTTGGCCGGTCCGCCAGGGAATATAATCGCCCAGTCAGTCGGGAACAGGAAAAACCGCTGCCTTCGTGCTGGCAACGCTCAGTTGAGTCCATCAGTTAAAAAACTATCTGCAGGTGATTTGCTTTTCCCCCACGTATGAGCTGGCAATTCAGAAGGGGGAAGTAGCTGCCAAAATGGCAAAGTTTTGTCCTGAAATCAAACTTCCTTACGCCATTCGCGGTGAGGAGACCGTCAAAGGGGCGAAGCTGACTAATCATATCATCATCGGAACACCCGGCAAGCTAATGGACTGGGGTATAAAGTTCAGGACGTACGACCTAGTTTTCCCTTTTTGTACTGGACGAGGCGGGTGTTATGGTCGGTGTTCTTCTTGGCCACGTACGAGCGCGAGGTGATAGAGTTTGCCGAGTACATCCTACCCAATCCGATCGTCATTCGGCAGGCGCGGGAGCAAGAATCTCTCGATAACATCAAACAGTACTACGTCAAGTTCCGCAACCAGGACGAGAAATTGTGTGATTACCGTCGGACAAGCGATCATTTTCTGTCATATGATGTATAGGACAGTTGCAATCTCCAAGTAAACTTATTTTTAGAACTGTTAATCCATCGAAACAGGTACGCAAAACGGCCGGTTGGTTGACCGGCAGGATGTCCCAGGATGGTCACTCGGTAGCGGTACTGTCCGGTGATCTAACGGTGGAGCAACGGTTGGACGCTCTGGATCGATTCCGAACCGGACTAGAGAAGGTACAGATTATAACGAACGTTTTGTCCAGGGGTAAGTTCCACCACTTGATTCTGGCTACAGCACCAGGTTACGGAGAGATTCTTTCATCTTAGGTATCGACGTCGAACAGGTGACCATTGTCGTCAACTTCGACTTACCGATGGATCAGCAGGGACGAGCCGATTGCGAAACGTATCTACATCGAATTAGACGCACCGGTAGATTCGGTAAGTGTGACTCATTCTTGTGATCCTATAGATTGTATTTCTTCCCACTTCTTTAACAGAACGGAATCACCATCAACCTAGTGGGCAGTGATCGAAGCATGATGATTTGCAGATCAATTGAAAAACACTTCCGGAAAAAGATTCAGTTGCACCGTAAAGTGTTTTCGACCAGCTACTAGTGAAAGGCGTAGGAGCTTTTTTGGGTGTTTTGATTCTGAATTTATAATTTTATTTTTTTTTTTAATTTTTTTTTCTTCCTTGACCTGACATAAGGTATACAAATGTAACTAACAGGGTATCGTAAGCTAATAAATTTACAATTACAATTACAATTTAGCTCTACCCAGTTCTATCCAAACATTTGAAAAGGGCCTAACTGCAAAATGTAACAAATTGAAATTTCATGTTTTCCATTAACAAATATCTACCCGAGCACGTACATAACGCAACATTTGATTATGAAGAATTTTGATAGCGATTTTTCAACAATTTATAAAAGGGCATTTGTTAGAAATAGGATGTAATTCAAGGATTGTATAGCGCATGTTTAATGGTTATAACTTTCAGTTAAATGGACTTTTAAGAACCCGACTTTGTTTTTTTATTTTATTTGGTCGTTGAACGGCCAGTAGAGAAAGCGGTGGAAAAATTATCCGAAAGACTAACCTTGAAGCAGAAGATGAAAAATATTTTGCTCATTATCCTGTGAATCAAAATTCCAAGAAGACAAAACATAGCTATAAAACACAATAAGATATCTTAACTGATATATGCTTTGAAGCGATTCAAGGCGAAAGCGACTGGGTTTGAATTTAGTATATTTTTACATTTATTTATTCCTTCATTATTTACTTATATGTTCATTTATTTCTGGGGAAAATTTTCATTAGGTCGTATCGTAAGTAACAATGTTATTCTTATTTACTTTTTACTCTGTAATAAACCAAGCCGCTTAAACATTCGCCCCTTCGTTCTTTGCATAATATGCTAGACGAAACCTTCGTCCCTCGATATGTGCTGAAACATATGTGAAATGTTTATGTTAATGCCTATGAACCGAGAAACTATTCATTAATTTATTTACCAATTTAATTATTTATTGGTGTATTAATTTCTCTATATATTTATTTATTATTCATTTATATTTTATCAGTGTAGATGTCTCACAATCCTTTCTGATTATTTAGGTTAAATTTTTCTTAAGCGGATCTGACAGTGCAAAATTTTAAAAAAATCTGATTTTTATTTTTGGATATTTTGGATCCCTAAGACAAGAAATATATGCCCAAGAAAGGATTTACTCGAATTCAACTTGGTTCGACTGCTAGAGCCCATCAAACTACCAACTATCAATTTTCATATGAGGGGGCTGATAAAATCGGGTCTTCAGTGTATTTAATATTTTATGTTTTTTATTTTATATTTAATATTTATTGTTGAATATTTAACATTTGATATTTAATATATAAAATGTAATATTCAATGTTTAATATTCATATTCAATGCGTGATATTTAGTATTTAATGATCAATGTTTTATATTTGATATACATACAATACTCAATGATGATGAATGCTCTACTAGACTCGTCACACAAAAGTCACATAAATGCGCGCATCACATAGCAACGCTTGAGAACTTCGCGATAATACAAACCCGGTCGCAAACGTGATCATTCACACACACCGGTACCCACCGTCTAGCATACACAAAAGCAAACTGGTGATTAAGTAAACGTGCTATAGCACATACGGTATTCTTGAAGTACAGCAGTTGTTGATCCGATTGGTTGACGATTCGTTTGACCTTCAGTTTCGTTAAGTGATCAATTTAGTTATATAATATAATCCAGTAATTTGGAATCACGATTCAGACCATGGAACACTTTCCCACCTTCTCTAGTGTTTCATGCAATAAGAATTACCACGAATTACTTATGGCAATAAATTTGAATTACGATTCTCACAATTGTTATACAAAAATAGCTTTGTATCCGTACTGATTATTGGTAGCATTCCCTGAGACTTCCAGAACCTTTAGTAGTAGCCATTGTTATCATAATCGATTTTTAACGTCAGCCAAAGTTTAAAGCCTAGGGTTTGGTTCGACCTGAAACCGATTGAGTCGGAGTCGGTTGTTATATTTGCGCTGGAATCCATTCCGGATTCCGAAACGTGTTTCGAATGGTAGTTTCCCCGAGACTTGTGAAAGCGGTAAAGGCGGCCAAGGCAATCAGATTTGCTTCTTAATGGTCAAACGCCGATTTAAACTTACGATTCGAACAATTACAATAGATTTGGTTTGAGCGAATTTCGATCATTTCTCTGAGTCTTCTAGAACCGGTAGAAGCAGCCAATTTAGATAGAAAATGGCCAGCCAATGATTTAAATTTCCGATTGCAGGAATTGTGCTGTCTAAATTGGTCAGACTGAACTTCCCCGAGACATCCGGAACCGTCACAAATAAGCATTATGATTAATCATGCTCGAAATATGATTCACGCTGAGTACGTCACTTCCCTGAGAGCTTTATGAATGGCAAATAGGTTTACAATTGTTACCGATTTCATACACATCCGTGATGAATTAATAAAATACATCATTTAAAACATTCAAATGACAACAGAAATATAAAAAAGAAATAAACAAACAACAGCTGATGTCGTTTTTCATGTTATCAAAAGCGACATCTAACAGCAAACACACAGACTAGTTTTCGCGAGCAAATGTCAAAATTCCGCACGGAAGAAGGAAAAATATTTCGCGACCTCATTTCGCAAGAGGTGCATACTAAGCTTATACCTTCAACTGTATTGAAAAAATGTTCGGGCTTACTTGTAACACCACTTGCATATATTTTAACCTATTGCTTCAGCAGCGAACGTTTCCTGAGGATTGGAAACGCTCAGTTATGTTCCCGGTATTCAAGAAGGGTGACAGATGCAACACGGAGAGCTATCGCGGAGTCCCTTCGCTTGGAGTCGAATCTAAACTATTTGAATCAATCATCAACGAAGCGTTATTTTCTGCTTGTCGACACTACATCAGTACATCCCAGCACGGATTTTTCCCCGGACGTTCGGTCGAGACGAATCTCGTCTGCTTCACGTCTTTTTGCACGGAACAATTGTCTAAGAAATTGCAGGTGGATACTATCTACACTGATCTAAAGGCAGCTTTTGATAGAGTTAATCATGAGATACTGATAACAAAGCTTGATAAGCTAGGGGGTTCTACTAGATTCTGCCATTGGCTTCGATCATACCTTGTACACCGTGAAGTCGTTGTTCAAATTGGCGATATTGTTTCAGAATCATTTATCAACACTTCCGGAGTTCCTCAAGGTAGTACGCTGGGTCCACTGTTTTTTTCACTGTTCGTGAACGATGCAGTTTTCGTTCTAAGGCGTGGAGGAAAGCTGTTTTTTGCCGACGACTTAAATTTTTTTCTTGTTATACGAAATGAAGCCGATTGCCGTGAGCTACAGCATCTTATCGACACCTTTTATAGCTGGTGTGTAAGAAACATGATGGTCCTTAGTGTTGCAAAATGTTTTGTCATCAGCTATTTTCGAACGAGAAATTTGCTTACCTTCAACTATAACATCGCAGGAACTCAGCTGCAACGCGTTGACCACGTGAAGGATCTAGGAGTCATTCTTGATAAAAAGCTAGCGTATACTCATCACGTCTCTGCGTCCATCGACAAAGCCAATCGATGACTGGGATTTATTTTCAAAATTTCCAGTGAATTTCGTGATCCTCTGTGTTTCAAGGCTCTTTATTGCTCATTGGTGCGCCCGCAGTTGGAATTTGCAAACGTCGTTTGGTGCCCCTATCAAGCAACGTGGAGCCTTAGGATCGAAGCAGTCCAGTGTAAATTCATACGATATGCGTTAAGTGGATTGCCGTGGAACGATCCGTTAAACCTTCCACCTTACGAGGACCGTTGTCGTCTTTTAGAACTTAACACTTTAACGCATCGGAGATATGCAGCGCAGGCTACTTTCGTGTCAAAGATTCTGCTGGCTGAATATGATGACCCGGAGCTACTAGCGCAAATCAGCCTCTACGCGCCTACCCGTTCTCTTCGCCCATGAGCCCTGCTGCATTCTGAAATGCGCAGCACTAACTACGCTGCCAATAGTCCGATTTTAGCAATGAGTCGTCGCTTCAACGAGTTTGCTGAAATTTTCGACTTCGTCGTGAATTCTGTGCAGGTTCGTCGTCGTGTATTGTCACTAGTTTAATTGTGTTTAGTTTAACTTAATTTAGTTTAGTTCATTTAGACAAATTGTCAGTTGGACTTTTTTATACAAATACAAATACAAATAAATAGACGATGAAGAGTAATCCACAAACAACAAGCCATAACTTTTAAAGTATTCAAAATAGATATTTGAAGGCTTCAGTAAAGTTATTCGCAAAAGTAAGAGCTACAAATTTGCTGAAGGCATCATTTCGATATAATCACTTCCAAGAAAATTTGTGAAAATATCTCACTCATAGGGGGATTAATCAGCAAAAGAACAATACCAAAAAAAAGGGCATATTACCTCCATTATATTCTCCGAAGATACTAGGTTTGTTCCAGTATATGGAAGTTACTCCCTGTTGCTCCGGAGCAAAAAATTCTTGCTCCTTTTCATTCCGGTTTGCCACCAGAAGAAGAAAAACGAGAAGAAAATAGTACAGGAACGATTTTCTCCGTGTTTGCTCCGGAGTACTTCCAGTTTCTCCTGGTACTGGAACGAACCTACTATTAACCTAAAATAAGCCGTTTTGGCGTTAATAATAGATTACATGTTTTCGGTCATATTTCTGGCAATGGGAAATGATAAAAATCTTTCGTCCGCATTTAATGTTAAATATCTCTTTTGATAATAGTCCGATTTCAACAAGCTATAGCTTATTCGAAAGGTATTTGTATAAGCTGCCTAAAAATATATAAATTGTTAATCTATATTGTTCATTTCGGCAGATAATTTAAAAAAAACTGCAATAAACGCCATTTTCACACATTCAAACATTCATATCTTGCAAACTAAACATCAGAATCAAAAACAAATTAATAGCGTTCTTAGTGTGTGATATTTCTTTCATTTAAAATTGGTTTGGATAAGATCGGTTCAGCCATTGCTGAGAAACACGAATGAGAGTTTGTCCGTTACATACACACACAGACACACACACACAGACATTGTCCCAAATTGTCGAGCTGAGACGATAGGTATATAAGACCCGGCCCTCCGGGCCTCGGAAAAAACCTTGAAAGTTTCTATACATTTCTTTTATAAGAAATGTAAAACATGTTGATAAAAAATGGAATGTTAAACAAAAATTCATTGCAAAGAATAGGGATCTTTAGGGGTATGCGGGTTAAGGCATATCCTGATTCAGAATAGTACCGTGAGTTAATATCTCAGTCATTTTTTTCAATTTTTGGGCCCGAAATTAGTAAAAAAAACATTTTTTAGTTTGTTTCCTTTTAGGACCATAACACATCCAAACCCATGCGATTTGCACGACTCTATAGGTTGCCTTATCAGATCTACCATAGGTTGCATCAAAGGCCTTAGTATAAAGGTACGCAAAGAGTAGAATCCAACTTTGCTGCAGAGGTATCAGAGATGGATTCCAATTGTGCTCGATAGGTAGGCTTTTTTGACTTAACTCTTTGCGCAACTGTTCTCTATAGACTGTGGGTTGCATATGAAACTTGGGATGGCAGGTTGCTAGAGGATTGCAAAAGTACCAGATTATGCTGTGTGGAGTGCTGTCCCGGTTAACAATGAGGCAAACGAGATATTTGCAGATGTCATTTAGTAGGACAGCTGTCAGTTTATTGGTTAAATTTAATTTGGTTTTTTACATTTCTTATAAAAGAAATGTATAGAATTCGCTCAAACTTTCAAGGTTTTTTCTGAGGCCCGGAGGGCCGATTCTTATATACCAATCGACTCAGCTCGACGATTTGGGACAATGTCTGTGTGCGTGTCTGTGCGTGTGTGTATGTAACGGAAAAATTCTCATTCGTGTTTCTCAGCAATAGCTAAACCGATCTTATCCAAACCAATTTTAAATGAAAGAACTAAAAAACAGTAAGAACGCTATCAATTTGTTTTTGATTCTGATATTTAGTTTCCAAGATATGAATGTTTAAATGTGTAAAAATGGCGTTTTTTGCAGTTTTTTTTTAATTAACTGCCGAAATTGACAATATAGATTAACAATTTATATGTTTTTAGACAGCTTTAATGAATACCTTTCGAACAAGCTATAGATTGTTGAAATCAGACTATTATCAAAAGAGATATTTATAATTAAATGCGGGCGAAAGATTTTTATCATTTCCCATTGCCAGAAATATGACCAAAAACATGTAATCTATTATTAACGCCAAAACGGCTTATTTTAGGTCAATAGTCTATTCAGAGAATTTAATGGAAGCAATATGTCCTTTCTTTTGGCATTGTGCTTTTGCTGATTAATCCCCTTATGAGTGAGATATTTTCACAAATTTTCGTGGAAGTGATTATATCGAAATGATACCTTCAGCAAATTGGTAGCTCTTACTTTTGCGAATAACTTCACTGAAGACATCAAATATCCATTTTGAGTACTTTAAAAGTTATGGCTAGTTGTTAATGGATTACTCTTTGTCACCTATTTATTGTTCAATGTAGTAATAATCCATTGAAATAAGCTAAACATTATTTCGATAAAACGAATTTTGTATTTCATTTTTCTATCTACAACCGCTAGAAATAATCACCGAACACTTCCAAGTTGTCTGGAAGGAACTTGATAACTTATCAGTGCAAAAATGTTCATTTGTGCGAACCTTCTGACTGCAATTTTTCTAACTTATGACCATCGGATCGATCTGAAACATATCGGAAAATGAAAAGCGAAATAAATAACTCCATGCAACGGCGTAGTCAAGAGAAGGTTTTGGGGTTTAACACCATACAACCCCTCCCCACCAAAAAAAAATTGGATCGAGTTGAAAATTAATTGATGCAGATTGATTTAATTCAATATTACAATAACAATTATCTGATCCGTAGATTGATAACCTGTTGTTGTAAACATCATGAGGACTTTTGATAAATTGTCGGAATGGGGTCCTGATATGTAACTGATCTATTGGTCTTGATTTCACAGTTGTCTAATAGCATCAATATCAAATTCCTGCCAGAGTTCTGTAATCAATCATAATCCTCAGATTTCTTTTCAAATTGAGCTCGTTTTTGTAGAGATGTACTGTAATAAGGGTCTTTATTTAATAGGAAGCGAAGTTAAAATTGATTTAATGTCTATGAAACATAGAACTGCTCACCAAAAAAATGCATAACTTTCAACATTTGCTAAAAATGTTTTTGCCTTTCTCATTCACTCTAAAATTCGTCAATCTAATCCCGATCGGGAGGGCCGAGTGTCATATGCCAATCGACTCAGTTCGTCGAGATCGGAAAATGTCTGTGTGTGAATGTACGTGTGTGTATGCGTGTATGTGGGAAAAATGTGACCTCTGTTTCTCAGAAATGACACACATTTGCACAAAGTTAGTCTCAAATGAAAGGTACAACCTTCCCATCGGCTGCTATTGAATTTATTATTGATTGGACTTCCGGTTCCGGAGTTATGAGTTGAAGAGTGCAATCACACAGCAAATTCCCATATAATCTGAAATGAAAATTTTTTAAAATCAAATTTGTATTTTTGATGCCAAATGATTTTAAAATGCATGAAACGTTGAGATGTTTGACAAAAATGGACTTTTTTGGACTTTGGTACATTTTTGCCTTTCTCATATAGAAAGGTTATGCAATCACTCTAAAAATCGTCAATCATACCGGCCCGGAGGGAGTATGCAGTGAGGGGTTGCTACTTTAAAATTAAAACTAGTTTAAAATTTCCTAACAAGTTGAAAATTTTCAGCAGGACCTGGATCTCCCAGATCTTTCTCCATGATCCGCCGCTGGTTTCAAGTGATCCCTCTAAAAGTCGACATCAAGCATCGGACTGTCGGCATTCGAAAATTCTCCCTTTTTTTAGTCGGCAAAGTGGTCAGCGACCTTCAGCGACCAGCGACCTGTCAGCAGCGAGGATTTTGCGTCGCCATTTCATTTGTGAAAAAGTAGTTGGCGTCTGTGGAACTGGTGGAACTATCTTATCTTGAGGTAGGTATTTTGTTTGCATTGAAAGCTGGAAAATTCAATCTGCGACAATTGTATTGTTTAGTGCTAATCTATCACGTCGGAAGTAGTGCCCATTGTAGCGCACCATTGTATGATTAATGTGCACTACTTCCGATGTGATTCCCTTGCTTAGAGCAAGCGAAAATACGATTGTCGCTGGTAGGATTTTCCAGTTTTTAACTACATTAACATTTTGCAATTTTGTTATATGTATTATTTTCTTTCTTTGCAGCCGACGCATGCGACAGGGACGGTTTTTAGCAGACAGCAGTTTTTTCCGAGTGAACAGCAGAGAGGGCTCGTGCAGGTATTTCGTTCTTGACAAAGCACTACACCGGTGATGTCGATGTTACACTCATAATAGCGTTTTCGTTTTTACGTGGTGCTACACCGGTGTAGTGTTTTTACGTGGTGCTACACCGGCAAATCCCTACCGGTTTTGCGGCCAGGCCGCATCACACTACCACCGCTCCAAACGTCATTTTTACGTGCGCAATACCACTTCAGTATGTAGGAATAATTTATGTTTGCCTTTCTCAATAGAGAGGATATGCAATCACTCTGAAAGTCGGCATTTCAAACGAGGCCCGGAGGCTCAATCTCATACCATTTTACTCACTTCGTCGAGAACAGCAAATGTCTATGCGTATGTGTGCGTGTTTATGTATGTGTGAATGTATTTCTAAACTCACTTCTCAGAGATGGCTGTTCCGAATCTCTGAAACCTGATTTCAAACGAAAGATATGTCGCTCCCATAAACTGCTAGTTATTTTTTTATCGGACTTCCGGTTACGGGTGAAGAGTGCGGTCACACAGCAAACTTCCATTTGAACGTAACACTATAATGTCCAAATGGTGTAATGCATATTAAAAAGGGTCGCATAATTTTGCGGGTCTAGATCACTAACGATCATTCTAAGCAGTTTTTACTACATTGGCCACGTATGACGGTTCTCATTAAACTCGACCAAGCACACCGGCTCTCAGAAATGATAAGCAACCTTTTCGGGTCGGTGTGGTCTACTCGAGTCGAACCAGGCGGACATTCGATTCGAGCAAACTTTATGGGGAATAGTGGATAGATATTTCTTTTATGCGCATAGATTCTTTTTGCAAAATCCTAAAATACCTTCACTGGTATAGCTGTTCAGGATAATAATAATAGAAATAATTAAGGTTTGCCTGGTTCATAATGTAATGAATACAACAGAGTTGTAGGAAAAGTATTCACGAGTAAGGACTAATACTGCTAGTATGTTTACCGTTTCAATTAATAGTCGATTGATCCGCTTCGGACCTAGGAGACAAAAAGGAGATTAAGAAGAGACAAGCGGATTCAATGTGAAATTTGTCAATATGACGTTGACCCTTAGGCGATGGTAGGATAATTTTCCACAGGATGATAGACTAGATGACACGACGTTACACGCTCTAAACGTGTGCCAAATAGTTTGTATGAATGTAAGCCCGTATGTATGCCTGTATGCATGGATGTGTATAAAAGCAATGTATCCCTGAGCAACGCTCATGGGAAGCCAGGTGCGCGGTCGTAGGTGTGACCATAAAGCACTGAACGCACTGTCAAATGCAACGGTGAGACGGTAGGTGTACAGTTAATGCACATAGCCCGATTGCACACTGATAAATAACAATAACAATTGGCCACCTATGACGGTTCTTGATGTCCCCGGGTACTTTCCAAGTTCGTAAGTTAATGTCGCACCTTGTTATCAGCGAATTCTTGATCGATTTTTACAAACTTGGTTTCAAATGAAATATACAATACTCCTATGGACTGCCATTAGAGTTCATTAATATCAGACATTTGGTTTCAGTGTTACAGGTTGATTATTGCGTCCACATAGGAATTTTGAAAGGTTGGAAGGGATATCAAATTATTTCTATTTGCAAATCTAGATCACTGATGGCCAATCAAAGATTCTTTGAATATATTGTTCACTATCGATAGTTCCGGAATTTTCGGGTTCTGGACGTATTCCACATCGATTATTCGGTGAACCGATTTTCGTAAGCCAAATCTCAATCGGAGGGTGTAATATGCGATTGGGTGTTGTATCCTCCATCAACCTCTCCACTAGAGCCACCCGTGTTTCAAACTCGCCAAAAAACGTAAAGATGTATGGTGTTTAAAATTTATGATATACGTATACTCCTCCAAAAAGAGAATTTTCGGGAAATAGAAAATTTATATTACTAATTAGTAGACTGAGTTTGGTAGCTGAATTAAATTTTATAATTTGAATGTACGTATGCATCTTAGCATCATTGGCAGCAAAACTGTATCAAGCGCAGGATTGTGAACTGAGAGAACTACACAATTCAAAACTAACGTATCAACACGATATTACTCAGTGCAAGAACGGCCCAAGTCAAAAAATATCAAAAGTGGGTTAATCACAAATTATTGTGTGTTATTATGTAATGAATGCAATGACACGACTTCTGACCAAAAAATTAATTTGAAGGTATTTATTTGAATAAAATATTGTTTAGCATTTGAAAAAATATTCAAATATTCAAAAAGAAGATCGGCCCAAGTCGAATTGAGCCGTTTTTCGTTTTAGTCCTGGTGAGGGATAAGTAATCTTACATATGGTAATAAAAGTAATTTTTACGACTTTTGTACAGTACACATTTTTATTACATAAAGGCTTTTACACATAGAATATTTAAAACGATTTGATGGTACATCATGTCAAACTTTACAGTTATAACGTTCACTATTCGATACATGCATTTTTATATTGAATTAATATCGGATTCGTCCGAATCTCCGTTCGAAGTATTTTCAGTATGGGGCCGTTCATATACTACGTGACCAATAAAATCTTCATTTTTGACTCCCTCCTTCCCCACCGTGGACAAGCGAGGACAATTTCTGTACCACTACCTGCTTCTCACGATGTCCACGTGGACTTTCCAAAATTTTATTTCATAAATAGAAATGGATTTTCAATTCTGGGAGAAAATTTCACAATCTATTAACTTTATCCACAGAATATAGAATCTCTTTCAGAAATATCCTGGCAAATGTCTCATTTCTGAACGACGTAGTAAACTATTGGATTTACGGTTTAAAGAGTCATCATTACAACACAAAGTTGATATAGATAGATTGACAGATTATTGAGTTGCCTCGTAATTTTAACAAGCTTTCAAATCTAAAAATATTGCAATGTTCAAATGTTTTCAGTTTAAATAAATGTGCACATTCACACACTCATTTCAAAATTTTGAAAAATTCAAATGCAAATTTGTTTCACTTCCTTATATAAGTCAAAGATGTAATGCAAAGTCCAGGTGGACATTTCACATCCTCTTTACCCCGTCCCCGTGGACAAGCGTGTCCACGTGGTATATGGATAGCCCCAATCGGAATCAGAGTATGTGCCATCTGATAACATTGATTCTTCGGAAAGTTCTGATTTTAATTTGGCTTTGGAAGTTGCTGTAATATTCAAGATGGAAATTCAATGACCTGCAGCAGCAGTTATGCACAGCTTCTTAAAAAATTTAAGGACCTCTACTACAGCGAAAGATAAAGATGTTGATAAGTTCTTCGATAATAATTTGTGGCCTAAGTTCATGTTTTGGGAATTACGTTTTTTTTGTCTACGTTAGACCGGCCCAAGCGATTTTTATTTTTTTATAAACGAAACGTTGAATTTATGTTCAAAACTATCCTGGCATTATGCCATTTAGCCTTATGAAATTAAAATGCAGAGAAAAATTAATGGTCGTAAATAAATCGTAGAAACAAATTCAGTTTGTTTCATGTTCCGCTATATCTCAGATCAAGTTTTTTGCAGTTGGGCCGTTCTTGCACTGAGCCGTCATTTGTCATGAAATTGACTTATTTTGTATGAAATTTGCTTCTTTAATCTTCCGGCCATCACATCATATGATTTGGTATTCTTAGTATGTATAACAAACATAAGGGCATGTTCAGGAGCGTTTTATTTTATATAGGAGTTTCAAAGTAGAACTGGAACTGAAATATTCACATCCCCAGCAGAGCGTTTTGTTATATTATTTCGTACAGTTTTGTTTCAAAATTTAAAACTGTTATACGACGCCGTTCTATTTGTTGCTGATTTTTAAACACGTTTAGAACTGTGTTTTAAATACATGCAAAGTTTTTAGCAGGGACACTTAAAACAGATAGACTGGGAAAAAATAAATTTGAATGCAGTAACGCTGAAGGCATGGCGAGACATGAATTTTAAACTGAATAGAATACCCGCTAAAACTGCTGCTGGGGACAGAAAGTTTCAGTTTTAAAATTTCCAGTTTTATATAATAGAACTGTCAATATTATGAATCTAAAACTGAAACACTCCTGAACATGCTCTAACGATGTGACACAAGGTGCTAAAAGCATAATAAAATCCTACCACTCCTATTTTGCATTGGATTGTCTGGCCCTAAAGATATCACCAAGAGGCCGTTAATAAACGATGTCGTTTATTAACAGTTAGGGTGGAGCGTAATGCAAAATGATGTAGCGAAATAAAAACTGAAATTGAATTTGAGACGTACTAGTTGAGCAGGAGTAATAAAACTGACAACAAGTTGCAATGCGCTTGAAAAGGAAAGGTGTTTTAGATTATTTCCTTTTTTTTTCTGCGAGACATTGTTTATGAATGGCCCCCAAACAAACAATATTCCATAATGAATATCACGTAACATCGTTGTCAGAGCAGTGGGATCAAGGCCAAGTTCCCTCCGGTTCATGCTAAACTGAGAAGCATCATATATTTAGGCACCGAGAACAGACGTCCAGCGTAAACGTAAAAGTTGAGAAAAAATTTAAATTTACGGTCCAAAGAAAATTGTGATGGTTCTACCGTTGTTCCCTTTAGTGCGTGAGTTTTATTGAATAGACAGTGGACCACACAATTGATGCCCAAGTGACTATCTCAATTATACTGGATTATGCCAATATGATGACCGTAGTGGTCTAGCGAAGATTGGTTCAAATAGCAAAACAAGTATTTTAAACTTGTTTGTTCGACACCTTGGTGTCTTCTCAGTGATTTAGCTGTAACATATTAATCTGCCTAATTGAATCGAATAAGCAGATGGTATAGCGGAAGAGAGAGGTATTCAACAAAGTTAGGAAAACTAGGAGTGAGGACATCTGATGAGGAGGATTACACCTAGCAATATCCACTATATTAAACAAGCATAGTGGTGTTACAACAGAATAATTCAATCTGATTCAACAATAATTTAAGCAATCATTAATACACACTAGAACAGAAGGAATAACTGGTAGAATAGCTGAAGGGAATTTAGTAGCTACGTCATTTGTGTACAACCCCCTATGAATTTTGTTCTACCTATCCCAAAGCTGTTGCTGTAGCCTGGAATAAATAGCTAGAACAAAATCCATAGGGAATATTTTTTGTGGTATGTGTCCTGTCGCCTCGTGTGCCTCTCGGCATGACATTGTGCCTTGATGTGGTTCGGGGGCTTTTCCACCAAAGCAGTATTACAGTGATTATATCACAGAAACTTGGAATACGATTATTTTCTTTTTAGTTAAGCTACATTTTGATCAATTTTAGTACTTAACTTCCGACCTTTATTATCCACTGCCATGGTCAAATAATATACAATGTGGATTTAGGGCCCAATTCTCCCTGGAGGCACCCTTTCGTTACTATATTTTAAATTAGATCCATGCTAACACTCACTAACACAAATTGCTTATTCTCTAATAGGGTAATTTCGGGAGAGATGCCGCACTTTCTGTATCTCGTATGGTCACTTTTATACTGTAATATGATATTGTGAGTTTGTCTTTCGAAGAATTACAATCCTGGAGATGTAAAATAATCCTTATTATTAACTCACAAAATTTTTATTAATGATTATGTGCGTGCAGTTGCATCAAGGAGTGCCAAAAGTATTTCAGTACCACATTAAAATTTCGTTTTTTTTAAATTGTTCGATTTTTTTTGGTAGATCATGTATCGGTTGCATAGCTGGAACCTTTCATAATGCATTCTGATCATGAGCACGGTCATTCATAATTTCAGAGAAAAACGTCGTTGTGCGGCATCTCTCCCATACAATTGGAAGAGATCCCGCATCAAAATTGCGGGTGAGATGCCGCACTCGATGGCGGAGGATACGTAGCTAAAATGTACGGACCTAACACAGGGACATATAGGAATATGAGTCTATTTACCTATATATTTAAACGGGCGATATGTATCTAAATATTAGTTAATTTGGTTTATTCTTTAAAGTTTCAGGCACTAATTTTAGTAAACGCATTGATTTGTAGTGATGTCAATCTTGGGATAAAAATGAAAATTTCGACGAAAATGAACCTCAAGCACAAACAACCAAAAACTGCTTTTAAGGAACCCCAACCAATATATCGCTCGTACAAATATATAAATAAATAGTACCCTTAATTAAGTTACTCCAACTTAACCGTTACACAAGGTTGCAAAAGAAAAATATTTTTAAAATGTTGAATAAAAAATGTTTCTAGGAATGGTATTACCCCTTAAGAAAAATGATGCTGGCCGATTTATAGGTGTTATCTAGAAAAACTTTAGAAAGAGCACTGCGGAGAGAAAAGCCGCATTTTTGGCAACGTATGCCCCGGCCTTGTATGGCAACACGTCCAATGTTATAAGGATAGGCAATGTTCGATTGGATTCGTTTTTTGACAGCTAAACGCGAATACAATCGATCCAAAATGGAGTCTCCGCATTTCTCTTTCTAGAGTTTTTCCAGTGTTATCAAACTTCTTGAAACTCAGCTGAAGACAAAAACATCAACGATAGCTAAAAATATTTTTGTTCACCATTTTTCAGTATGTGACCATGGTGCTGCATCTCACCCGCACATGCGGCATCTCTCCCGCAATGACCTTTTTTTTAAAAAAAAATGTTCATGGAAATTTGATGATTTCATCACAAACTAACAGACATAACACTCAAAAATAAAGCTTCGCCCGCTTTAACGGTCATTTTAAATATATTTGTAGTTGGAACTGTGGCCACATTTGAAATTATGGCGCCACTGACATATGAACAAGCATATGGGGGATAGACCACTAGTGAAAAATTGTTCGCAAACCTGAGGGGTAACCCACCAGTAAATGAGTGGTTGGGACTGTGGATAAAAGGTGGAGCTAGTGTTCTGGGATAATTGTCGGATCGATGTTTTTTTATGGAATTCCCTCATAGTGTTATGCCTGTTAGTCTGTGATTTCATGACAAAAACCATTTCACAGTTTTCGAAACTTGTCGCAACTGATAAAAATGATTTTATCAAATATTTAATAGTTTACTTTGATGCAGGATCGATTTTAAGAAATGTGCGGCATCTCTCCACAAATTACCCTATACACTCACAATCTCTCATTCCAAACGTACAAACGTGACCTTCGCGATAACACAAACCTGGTCACAACTGCAAACGCCCGCGATCTCGCCAACATTCAAGAACACCCGGTAATTAAGTGAACATTTGCAGCTAAAAATTTACTGACGCGGTTTCAAGCATCAACCCACCACTCGCGCAATCATGGATCGGTCACGTCCGGAAGTCTTTACCCTTGATCCTAGCAGCCCACACTCATGCCATCAGTTGGACCAATAGAAATAAAAACTAGACAAGACGTCCACGCGCGATCATTGAACAATACGCGAACATGCGAATGGCCACACGCTTATAAAAATAATAATCACGCGAAGTAACATACACACTAGCTCAACTGACAAAAACTTCAACATACAGACGCTCGAGTCCTTCGCGATGATCCACGCACAACCACTCTCACGATCTCGCAAACAGGATAACACCCCGGAGACTAAATGAACGGTTTATACACAAGAGGTCACATACACGCGACAAACATAATGCTTGAGCCCTTCGCGATCATACACGCAACCTACACCCGCGCTCTCGCAGACACGATAACATCCCGGTGATAATATGAACGTCTCAGCACTTATAGACATTCAAACGTGGTCTCAAGCATGAACCTACAGTCCCCCGCACTCGCGCGATCATGAATCACGTCGGTCACGCCCGAAAGTCTCTATCCTAGATTCCAGAAGTCTAGCTCATGTCTTCAATTGAATAAAATAAAAAAAAAGCTCTCATATCCACTGGCCAACACGTTCCATGGCGACATGACCGGGAACTCTAGTGATATGGAGTAACTCACTCCCTGTCAGAATGTGATCCGTACACCGAAGACTAAATATCAGAATGACGGTTCGCGTGGCCATCCAAGAACACAATGTGAATGGCCACAGGGTTACGAAGTCGAATTTATTCACGCGAAGTAACATACACGCGACAAGCACGTCAACATACGAAGGCTTATGTTCCTCGCGATCATCTACGTACAAATAAGTTCGCGATCGCGCAAACTTTATAACACTCCGGTAACAATGAAAACGTTTTAGTACTTACGAAATTACGAACGCGGCCTCAAACGCACACCCACAAACGCGCGCGGTCATGAATCGGTCACATCCGGAAATATCTACCCTCCATTCAAGCAACTAGGTCCATACATTCAGTTATACCAATCAAAAAATAAAGCTCATATCTACTAGACAACATGACTGGCAACTCTAGTGATGTGGAAGAACACACTTTCTTTTAGAATTTGAACCGTACACGAAATATTAAGTATCAGATTCACGGTCCGCAAGCGATCATTCTAAAACACGCGAATATGCGAAAGGCAAACGGTTTTGATATAGAATTTATACACGCGACGTTACATATACGTTAGCAAACGTTACAAACGCACACGCATCATACAAACGCACACGCGATCGAACACGTTCACGTACAAATGCTCGTGTCTTTCGCGATGATACACGCGATCGCGAAATCCCTACGCTCGCACACACCTGAACCGTACAATAAATATCACATTCAGTAAAATACAGTCGGAAATGATCCAGAATTCTGGCTGGTTCTAGTTACTATTCGAAACTATTTGAAATATGTTTCAAGTTTTTGTTATAAAATCATTTATTGTTATTTTCTCCACAATGCAATTATATTTAAAACCTGTTTTATTTAATTAAATTTTAAACGCGTTATGTTTTTTAGAGTTTGGTATTTGTGAGTAACTTATTAAAACGGCGTATTTTCATCACGAAATATTGCTTTTTGAAGAAAATAAATATATATTTTGGAAAATTTTACTTAAAAACATATTGCTTTGAAATGATATTTAGTATTAATAGTGTATAACAAAATTATATTTATGACTATATTAGGAAATTTAGAAGCATACTTAAAGTCGTTGTGAAAAATGCTTTCTTACTAATAACTTCTTAATAATGCAATCACTGTTTCTTCTATGTTTAGGCTTACATTAACAAAAAATCATTGTTTTTGTAATTGTATTTTTCAACTTTTTTGTCTATTCTTTTTGAAAAATTTCATCAAAAAATATTCGCAGAGAAGAATTAGAACTCGCTATCATATAGTTTTGCTGAACAAATGGCGATTTTCGAACAGTATAATTTAAAGGTAGCGTATTCAAGATCTCATACGCCTTTTTTAAATATTACTCTTGAATAAACACTGCTTGTTTAACCAGGCAAAATACTTAGTCTCCAATATAGATGAAACGTAAGAAGTTTCATCATTGTCGAAGATGGTCACCATTTTTGACGTAATTGAATCAAACTTGATGCAATTGCTTTATAGCAGAAAACATCTGTCACGTTACATAAGATCAACTGTGTTTTCTCAAAAATGAATAAAATTATAAGGTTTTCACAATACAGTTTCAAAAGGTAGACTCAAAGTAGTAAGAAAAAATGTAGGTTAGATATTGTATGCAAACTGTTGGTGTGGTCCACAAAACTTTTTCGATTTTTTGATCTGTCACGTTACAAGTTATTTGTTTTTCATTACTTTACGATTAAAAAAAAGCATTTTTCCATATTCATCTTAAATTTTCAAGCAATATCAAATTTAAATTAGACTGCGATGGAAAAATGTGGTTCCAGCCAAAAAGTTGAAAATATGAATTTTGTTTACCTTTTTATCTCCTTAAGGTCTTTCAGTCATTTTCAGGTCATGCAAGAAGCATCAACAAACTTTTATAAATGACAGACATGGATTTTTTTTCTGCGCTCATAATTCATTTTGTTTAATATTAGAGGTTATATACAAATGGAAAAAAAACTTGCCATTGTGGTTGCCATTTTCGGAACCTTGACCATATACATACAAACATTGACTTTTATATATATATATATATATATATATATATATATATATATATATATATATATATATATATATATATATATATATATATATATATATATATATATATATATATATATATATATATATATATATATATATATATATATATATATATATATATATATATATATAGCGACATAATTTATATTCGCCGTGCGGGAACAGATTCGAATAATTGTCGAATTTGTACGGCTGATGCTGCGACGCATCAATAGTGACTCGATCCAATCTACGTTTGATTTGCGATGAATGTTGATTTCCGTTAAATTTTCTGTTAGATTTGTTTTTTGTTTTCTCCATTCTACTGCAAATAATGAATATAGAAAGCTATTAGTCGGATTAAATAATACATGGAAATTTTGGCCTACCGGAACGTAATTTTGTTGCAGAATGCACTGGATCAAATTCAACATGACCTGTCGGGGCTACAATGGATCTCATCCGAGTCAAAGCAGTTACCGTCGCACTGGAAGTAATGCTATGGTTGCTGGTGCACATATGGAAATCGAACTCCGTCGAGGGCAAAATGCCAGCCCCGTTCACCATCGTGCTTTTCGAATTGATATCCGCCTTTTCCCATCCACTGCGTATGTAGAAGCTTCATCACGACGATAAACGTGACGTAATGACCGGATCGTCGAATTCCTATAACAGAATTTATTTATAGTGATCGGATGTATTATAGAGTTCAGGCATTTACCTTCAAACTAGTTGCTGGTGCGGGAAGTTTATGCAATACAGTTATACGTTGTTCGGTCTAAATTTCGATTCGTAAAACTGCTTGTCGCCGATTGGCGCAGGGCGTACATCGGATTGTTGCGGATGTTCTGTGTCGTCACTCACCAGTGGTCGTACCAGACTGTTATCCAACCAGGACCAACAGATGCGTTACTCCCGTCCAGCAACAACTGGACCAAAGGCCAGATAGATAAATATTTTCTTTGGCTCGATTTGACCATTGCGGGAAACCTGTTCAACAGGTTGTATCTTTTCAGTGCCTTAAACACCATGTACGATACGAATTTGCACAAAACGTGACAGAACCCTTCACCATCGTGTCGTTTTTACTCCAGCCCGTTGAAGAATTCGGTTGGAGCTGACTCCTCGCCTTGATGTTTGCTACCTTATTGCAGGTTTTTCAGCAGGTCGAAGAAGGCGACAGCGTCAGCGCAACCGAATTCAGGTTCATCAGCGACATAACATATATTTGCCGTGCGGGAACAGATTCGAATAATTGTCGAATTTGTACGGCTGATGCTGCGACGCATCAATAGTGACTCGATCCAATCTACGTTTGATTTGCGATGAATGTTGATTTCCGTTAAATTTTCTGTTAGATTTATTTTTTGTTTTCTCCATTCTACTGCAAATAATAAATATAGAAAGCTATTAGTCGGATTAAATAATACATGGAAATTTTGGCCTACCGGAACGTAATTTTGTTGCAGAATGCACTGGATCAAATTCAACATGACCTGCCGGGCCTACAATGGATCTCGTCCGAGTCAAAGCGGTTACCGTCGCACTGGAAGTAATGCGATGGTTGCTGGTGCACATATGGAAATCGAACTCCGTCGAAGGCAAAATGCCAGCCCCGTTCACCATCGTGCTTTTCGAAATGGTATCCGCCTTTTCCCATCCGCTGCGTGTGTAGAAGCTTCGTCACGACGATAAACGTGACGTAATGACCGGATCGTCGAATTCCTATAACAGAATTTATTTATAGTGATCGGATGTATTATACTGCCGCTAGAAGCATAATTGTCCCATGTTGTATGGGAATCCCTATACACATGGGACAATTATGATTCTAGCAGCAGTATAGAGTTCAGGCATTTACCTTCAAACTATTTGCCAGTACGGGAAGTTTATGCAATACCGACTGATACACGTCAAGTAATCGGACTGTATCGTCGATTAACTAGCAAAAAAAGAATTTTATTATTGGCACGGTCATGTTAGCGTGCGCTATAATACGCTTGCACTGCCGCTAGAACCATAACTGTCCCATGTGCTATGGGAATCCCTATACACATGGGACAATTATGCTTTTAGCGGCAGTACATGTGTTGCGCGTGTTAGTGCCCCATTTTGAATAATCAGAGATAACGTGAGCAATTGTTTCGCAATAGCTTGCTCGAGCAAATGGGGTGAACGGGTAAGGGAAAGCCAAAATAAATTTAACGACGAAATAATTTTACAACTCAAGCAAGAGCATGTAGGTAATATGCAATCCGGTTGCTCTAACTCTGCTGGATATAAAACATACATGGTTTATGTTCATTTGTTATTTTTCAGAATGGCGAATATCAGATGCATATGAAAAGCTAGAGAAGAATTTTCGTGCAGATTATTCCCGAAGACAACGCATCTTCTCCCCGGACGAATCTTGAACATTTTTATGTTCCTCTGGTAAAAAAAAATCGCAAATTAAAAGCTAGTAACATGGATAAAAATTACATAAAGCACAATAGACATCAGTTTCTCGTCGTAAATCTTTGATCAAATTCAACGTTAATGTGGTAATATCTAACTGCACAAACAACATTCACTGGTTGCTTTTACAGGACAGCTTTTTTGGAGGGTGCATCCATTGTTTTGTTTTAATTTATCGTAAATGTAAGAAGGAACTTTTTCTGCATACTTTTTAAACATATTTACTGAATTTTTCTGCAAGATGAGATTAAATTGTTTAAAAAACATCGAGAAAAACAATGAAAATTTGAACAAATATGTTGATATGTCGATTGTAGCAAGCTGTGTACTTATCACCTTATACTGTGAGTTGGCTGTAACGTTTCGAGTTTTTGCGAGGCCATCGTTCAGAAGAAAATGTAGATATGACTTATGATCGTCTTAAACGACTGCTATCAGCCGTCGTCACTTTAAATCAAAAGTTCTAATTCTGATCTGAGATGCTACAAATAAATGTAAGTTGAACTGAATAGAATAACTCAATATTTTTAATACTTCTCGAAATAATGCATTGTGTTAAATCTCTAAGTGTGTATAGCTTGCATAAATAGCGTAAAAGATGATTTTTTTTTAAATCTTTCAGAGGGTGAGGGTGTGCGAAGACATACCTACCAAGCAAACTACTAAGCACTAAAGAATCATTATATCTATCCAACTATCTATCTATCTATCTTCTATATATATATATATATATATATATATATATATATATATATATATATATATATATATATATATATATATATATATATATATATATATATATATATATATATATATATATATATATATATATATATATATATATATATATATATATATATATATATATATATATATATATATATATATATATATATATATATATATATATATATATATATATATATATATATATATATATATATATATATATATATATATAGAAGATAGATAGATAGATAGTTGGATAGATATAATGATTCTTTAGTGCTTAGTAGTTTGCTTGGTAGGTATGTCTTCGCACACCCTCACCCTCTGAAAGATTTAAAAAAAATCATCTTTTACGCTATTTATGCAAGCTATACACACTTAGAGATTTAACACAATGCATTATTTCGAGAAGTATTAAAAATATTGAGTTATTCTATTCAGTTCAACTTACATTTATTTGTAGCATCTCAGATCAGAATTAGAACTTTTGATTTAAAGTGACGACGGCTGATAGCAGTCGTTTAAGACGATCATAAGTCATATCTACATTTTCTTCTGAACGATGGCCTCGCAAAAACTCGAAACGTTACAGCCAACTCACAGTATAAGGTGATAAGTACACAGCTTGCTACAATCGACATATCAACATATTTGTTCAAATTTTCATTGTTTTTCTCGATGTTTTTTAAACAATTTAATCTCATCTTGCAGAAAAATTCAGTAAATATGTTTAAAAAGTATGCAGAAAAAGTTCCTTCTTACATTTACGATAAATTAAAACAAAACAATGGATGCACCCTCCAAAAAAGCTGTCCTGTAAAAGCAACCAGTGAATGTTGTTTGTGCAGTTAGATATTACCACATTAACGTTGAATTTGATCAAAGATTTACGACGAGAAACTGATGTCTATTGTGCTTTATGTAATTTTTATCCATGTTACTAGCTTTTAATTTGCGATTTTTTTTACCAGAGGAACATAAAAATGTTCAAGATTCGTCCGGGGAGAAGATGCGTTGTCTTCGGGAATAATCTGCACGAAAATTCTTCTCTAGCTTTTCATATGCATCTGATATTCGCCATTCTGAAAAATAACAAATGAACATAAACCATGTATGTTTTATATCCAGCAGAGTTAGAGCAACCGGATTGCATATTACCTACATGCTCTTGCTTGAGTTGTAAAATTATTTCGTCGTTAAATTTATTTTGGCTTTCCCTTACCCGTTCACCCCATTTGCTCGAGCAAGCTATTGCGAAACAATTGTTCACGTTATCTCTGATTATTCAAAATGGGGCACTAACACGCGCAACACATGTACTGCCGCTAAAAGCATAATTGTCCCATGTGTATAGGGATTCCCATAGCACATGGGACAGTTATGGTTCTAGCGGCAGTGCAAGCGTATTATAGCGCACGCTAACATGACCGTGCCAATAATAAAATTCTTTTTTTGCTAGTTAATCGACGATACAGTCCGATTACTTGACGTGTATCAGTCGGTATTGCATAAACTTCCCGTACTGGCAAATAGTTTGAAGGTAAATGCCTGAACTCTATACTGCTGCTAGAATCATAATTGTCCCATGTGTATAGGGATTCCCATACAACATGGGACAATTATGCATCTAGCGGCAGTATAATACATCCGATCACTATAAATAAATTCTGTTATAGGAATTCGACGATCCGGTCATTACGTCACGTTTATCGTCGTGACGAAGCTTCTACACACGCAGCGGATGGGAAAAGGCGGATACCATTTCGAAAAGCACGATGGTGAACGGGGCTGGCATTTTGCCTTCGACGGAGTTCGATTTCCATATGTGCACCAGCAACCATCGCATTACTTCCAGTGCGACGGTAACCGCTTTGACTCGGACGAGATCCATTGTAGGCCCGGCAGGTCATGTTGAATTTGATCCAGTGCATTCTGCAACAAAATTACGTTCCGGTAGGCCAAAATTTCCATGTATTATTTAATCCGACTAATAGCTTTCTATATTTATTATTTGCAGTAGAATGGAGAAAACAAAAAATAAATCTAACAGAAAATTTAACGGAAATCAACATTCATCGCAAATCAAACGTAGATTGGATCGAGTCACTATTGATGCGTCGCAGCATCAGCCGTACAAATTCGACAATTATTCGAATCTGTTCCCGCACGGCAAATATATGTTATGTCGCTGATGAACCTGAATTCGGTTGCGCTGACGCTGTCGCCTTCTTCGACCTGCTGAAAAACCTGCAATAATGTAGCAAACATCAAGGCGAGGAGTCAGCTCCAACCGAATTCTTCAACGGGCTGGAGTAAAAACGACACGATGGTGAAGGGTTCTGTCACGTTTTGTGCAAATTCGTATCGTACATGGTGTTTAAGGCACTGAAAAGATACAACCTGTTGAACAGGTTTCCCGCAATGGTCAAATCGAGCCAAAGAAAATATTTATCTATCTGGCCTTTGGTCCAGTTGTTGCTGGACGGGAGTAACGCATCTGTTGGTCCTGGTTGGATAACAGTCTGGTACGACCACTGGTGAGTGACGACACAGAACATCCGCAACAATCCGATGTACGCCCTGCGCCAATCGGCGACAAGCAGTTTTACGAATCGAAATTTAGACCGAACAACGTATAACTGTATTGCATAAACTTCCCGCACCAGCAACTAGTTTGAAGGTAAATGCCTGAACTCTATAATACATCCGATCACTATAAATAAATTCTGTTATAGGAATTCGACGATCCGGTCATTACGTCACGTTTATCGTCGTGATGAAGCTTCTACATACGCAGTGGATGGGAAAAGGCGGATATCAATTCGAAAAGCACGATGGTGAACGGGGCTGGCATTTTGCCCTCGACGGAGTTCGATTTCCATATGTGCACCAGCAACCATAGCATTACTTCCAGTGCGACGGTAACTGCTTTGACTCGGATGAGATCCATTGTAGCCCCGACAGGTCATGTTGAATTTGATCCAGTGCATTCTGCAACAAAATTACGTTCCGGTAGGCCAAAATTTCCATGTATTATTTAATCCGACTAATAGCTTTCTATATTCATTATTTGCAGTAGAATGGAGAAAACAAAAAACAAATCTAACAGAAAATTTAACGGAAATCAACATTCATCGCAAATCAAACGTAGATTGGATCGAGTCACTATTGATGCGTCGCAGCATCAGCCGTACAAATTCGACAATTATTCGAATCTGTTCCCGCACGGCGAATATAAATTATGTCGCTAATGAAACTGAATTCGGTTGCGCTGACGCTGTCGGCTTCATCGACATGCTGAAAGGCCTGCAATAAGGTAGTAAACATCAAGGCGGAGGAGTCAGCTCTAAACGAATTCTTCAGTTGGCTGGAGTAAAAACGACTCGATCACGTTTTGCTTATCTACCACGAGTAGATGAAAAGATACAACCTGTTGAACGGGTTTCCCGCAATGGTCAAATTGAGCCGGAGAAAATATTTCTCTAACTGACATTGCAGTGCAGTTGTTACTGGACGGGAGTAACGTGTCTGTTGGACCTGGTTGGATAACAATCTGGTACGACCACTGGTGAGTGACGACACAGAACATCCGCAACAATCCGATGTAGGCCGTGTGCCAATCGGCGACAAGCAGTCTTTCGAGTCGAAATCTTGGCCGAACAACGTATAGCAGCATTGCCTAAACTTCCCGTACCAGATTGAAGGTAAATTCTCTATAATGCATGCAACCACAATTAATAAGTTCTGTTATAGGAATTCGACGATCCGGTCATTACGTCATGTTTATCGTCGTGACGAAGCATCTACTCACGCAGCGGATGGGAAAAGGCGGGTACCATTTCGAAAAGCACGATGGTGGACGATGCTAGAATTTTTGCCCTTGACGGAGCTCAATTTCTATGTGTTCACCAACAACTATCGCACTACTTCCAGTGCGACGGTAACCGCCTTAACTCGGACGAGATACATTGTAGGCCCGGCAGGTCATGTTGAATTTGATCCAGTGCATTCTGCAACAAAATTACGTTCCGGTAGGCCAAAGTTTCCATATATTATTTAATCCGACTAATAGTTTTCTATATTTATTATTTGCAGTAGAATGGAGAAAACAAAAAAACAAATCTAACAGAAAATTTAACGGAAATCAACATTCATCGCAAATCAAACGTAGATTGGATCGAGCCACTATTGATGCGTCACAGCATCAGCCGTACAAATTCGACAATTATTCGAATCTGTTCCCGCACGGCAAAGATATGTTATGTCGCTGATGAACCTGAATTTGGTTGCGCTGACGCTGTCGCCTTCTTCGATATGCTGAAAGGCCTGCAATAAGGTAGTAAACAGAAATGCGTAGGAGTCAGCTCTAAACGAATTCTTCATTTGGCTGGAGTAAAAACGACTCGAAGATGAAGGTCCTATCACGTTTTGCTTATCTACCACGAATAGTGCAAATTTGTCTCGCACATGGTGTTCAAGGCACTGTACAACCTGTGAAATGGGTTTCCCGCAACGGTCAAATTGAGCCGAAGAAAATATTTCTCTAACTGACATTGCAGTGCAGTTGTTACTGAACGGGAGTAACGCGTCTCAGTTGTTACTGAACGGGAGTAACGCGTCTGTTGGACCTGATTGGATAACAATCTGGCACGACCACTGGTGAGTGACGACACAGAACATCTGCAACAATCCTATGTAGGCCGTGTGCCAATCGGCGACAAGCAGTTTTTCGGGTCGAAATCTTGGCCGAACAATGTATAGCAGCATTGCCTAAACTTCCCGTACCAGCAACTAGATTGAAGGTAAATTCTCCATAATGCATGCGACCACAATTAATAAATTCTGTTATAGGAATTCCACGATCCGGTCATTACGTCACGTTAGCATCTACATACGCAGCCGGCGGGAAAAACGGATTACATTGGGAAGCGCACGATGGTAAACGGTGCTGGTATTATGCACTCAACGGAGTTCGCTTTCCATATTTGCACCAGACCAGCACCGTAGCATTGCTTCCAGTGCGACGATAATTATGCTTTTTTATATTCTTTTTATGCTTGGAAAGCGCAATTGTTGAATATAAAATGTAAATAAAACAGATTGCATCAACTGGTTTATTTTTTTTTAATGAAAAATGAATAAAAAAGAAATCTGACGGATCAAAAAGAAGAAGAGTGCCAAAATAGTGAGCACGACGGTGTCCGATTCTCTATAGCTTGACATCGGAGCTACGTAGCTCTTATATCGCCTGACGATTTTGACAACTTCGAAGCCCGACAGTCCGATTTCGATGGTGCAAAACAGCACGATATAGTTCTTATATAAAGCGCGGTGTAGCTCTTACTTCGGACCTCATCGGCCTGATCGTCAGCCCGATTGTCAGGCCGACTCGGCCCGACATTTTTCACTGGGATGTTTCAGTATCACATAGTATCTCAAGATCGTGGCTGTCGATCCATTGTATGTATGTGCAAATCGTACTGAACATGTAATATTCATTTCCACCATTGTATTGAACATAACCAGCCATGGAATCGTAGTCTGGACAAATGAGACAAGCACAATTGCACCACTAGGTGGATTAAAACAGGTTTTTTTTTTTTTTTTTTTTCCATACGTTTATTTGACACGGCATTTGCAAAAGCTTTTTACGCCAGTTTCTTTTTTTACATAGCACGTTACAAAAATCCTTAAGACTAATTTTAACTATACTAGTACTTTGTCTAAAACTAACACTGAAATCACTTTATTGTTTGCTTTTTTCCTTACATTGTTGTATTTCATAATGATCTAGTATTTTCGGGTGCATTTATTTACTTTTTTTTCTGTTTTTGTCTAAATTTAAATACTAAATATTCTAGGACACTTTAATTGGTGAATGATTAGCCTTGGATGAGAGTATGAGGAGATGAATTTAATTAAATTTTGACAGACGCTGTTTTTAGAAAATGATAGATAAGTTCCATGTATAGAGGATCGCGATACGCCAGGATGTCTCTAACAGGAACATGGATTGGTCTTCCTCGGACTTGTAAAGAATCTACTAATTGTGATCTGGCTTCACGATATTCAGTGCAGGACCAAACAACATGCTCAATGTCGTGGTAACCTTCTCCACAAGCACAATGATTACCCTCAGCGAGCCCAATACGACGGAGATGCGCATCTAAAGTATAATGATTGGACATGAGCCTAGACATCACACGGATGAAGTCCCGACTTACATCCAATCCTTTGAACCATGCCCTCGTTGATACTTTAGGGATAATTGAGTGTAGCCATCGTCCCATATCTCCATTGTCCCAAGATGTTTGCCAACTAGCAAGTGTCCTCTGTCGAGAAGCGCTATAAAATTCATTGTAAGCGATGGGTCTTTCATATATTTCACCATCTAGTGCACCAATCTTGGCTAAATTATCAGCTTTCTCATTGCCCGCAATAGAGCAATGGGCAGGGAGGCAAAAAACAGGTTTTTATTTTGGGAAGTTGAGACGAAAACGTAATATGATTAATAACGAGGGTTACACTTTCCGAATGTAGAGAGAAATTTATGAAAAATGACGATTTCCATTCGACTCTAGCAGGTTCTGATCGATTTTGATGAGCATTTGATTTTTGTTTTATGACCAACAATATGTATAGGTCAAATGTTCTAAAACAGTAATTTAGGGTCAAGATAGCACCATTTTGAAACCGCCAATTTCGGAGGTTGAGTATCTTCGATGAGTTTTACAAACGTTAAACAGCGCATTATTTGATAAAATAATTTTGACGGTATATCGTCCAAGAAGAATTTATGGTGAATTTTCTCAGGTTAATATTCATGACTACAATAAAGTCTCAACAAATTCGCTAAAGACACGAACTCTGTTACTATTTTCTGAAAAATTAATTCTGCATAATTTTAAAACTTCAAAAACTACGGTTTCGGAATTATGCCGTTTGGACAGTATGATCGATTTTCACCAAACCCCCACCAAACCCCCACCAAACCGAATTTCTGGCTACGCCGCTGACTTCAAGTAAGTAGAAACAAAGTCGTTCTACACTCGTTCACAAGAAACTTCTTCAAATGCTGAATATCTATTATAATACATTGAAACCCCGATTTCATCAGCCAAATATGAACATATGTTTGATGGGCTCTAGCAGACGAACAAGACTGAATTCAAGTAAATCTTTTCTTGAGCATGTTTTCCTTATCATGAAGATGGAAATATGCAAAAATAAAAAGTTCATCATAATCAGAAATAGTTATCAGACTACATCAAGGGACGGGAAGAATATTTTAACAGCTTCAGTTTATTATAAAGAAAAAAATGACCGATTTAGTCAATATCCCCATTTTGTCAGCCTAAAATACACCATGAAACTGATAAAAATGGGTCTTTATTGTATGTATTATTCACTGTGTTTCACATTAATAGGTACATTTCATTTTTGGGGATTTTTTATTGCATCGAACTACAACAATTTTTAAGTAGCTTTTAAATTTTATAGACTTCTTCCAAAATTTGGCGAACCTATTCCAATTCGTATACCAATTAATTGGTATACTTGAGGGTTTAAATGTTGCAGATAGAGAAAATACTGAAATTTTCAGCTTTTTACATTTCTTACAAAAGAAATGTATAGGATTCGCTCAAACTTTGATAAATTTTTACGAGGCCCGGAGGGCCGAGTCTCATATACCAATCGACTCAGCTCGACAAATTGAGACAATGTCTGTATGTGTGTGTATGTGTGTATGTATGTATGTATGTACAAAATGTCATGTAATTATCTCAGCAATGGCTGAACCGATCTTAATGAAACTAGTGTCAAATGAAAGGCCTAACGTTGCCATTTGACACTATTATTTTTGAATTTCGATATGTTGTTTACTTTCTGAGATGTGGGTGATTTTGTCAAAACACAGCAGGTTTTTTGCAAATAACTTTCGAACAATACAATATTGTCCCACAAACTGCACATAAATAGAAATCTTGTAAAAATCTCTTTCTAACAAGCTATAGATTGTCAAAATCCATGCACGAGTCGCGGAGATATTAAACATTTTGTATTTTTAGTCATCGCTTACCAATTTCCACTACCTAAAAATGAGATTGTTTCATACTGAGTATTGCTTTACTGGTTTTTGGGGGCAAAACTAAACCGATTTTGAATATCGGGGTATGAAAACACATCTACGTGATTCATGGAATTTGATGTTGAGAACATTTTGTGAATTACCTTTATAATAAATTAACTATTTCTCAAAAATCAATATATAAGTTCACTTCAAAGACAAAATAATGTGTTGATAAAGAAACAGTGAGTTCTAGTGTTTATGCCTTGGATTAGGCATTGCGTTCAATCATGAGGTAAATGTTGGATGGTATATCAATACACAGATCAAAAAGTAATTCACCTAGTAGTGAGATAAAAGATTTCTCATATAATTATACTCGTGGCGTCACCGAAAGCAACTGTATGTTTGAAGCTTAAAAATCTAGCCAAAATTTAGCTCTTTTGCAAGATTAAGGTTATACTGGTTATGGCGGAAGATGGAACGTGGCGCAGGCGAATGAACCATGAGTTGTATCAGATGCACATTCGTTGTATTGGTACGAGCTTTCATGAAAAATAACGGATCAAAGAGCAAAAATATCCACAAATTAGATCCAGGAAAAGAAGTTTCCCAAAGTACCCACTCTCGATGGGGGATGCAACTACAATGTGTCTTCTAACTTATCGTCGTCCATATCTGGATATACTGAGTAGTATGAATCATTTCTTTTTCACAGTATTGGTCTGTATAGGACTTATTTATCCATATTTCCAGCACGAGAATTCCGAACGAAACAATATGAAAGCTATGTTCAATACTCACCTTTAATCCACCACAACATGAACCTGAAATGAAATGAAATTTTATGCATTGTACATACCTGTAAATACTCACCTAGCCCTAAGAAAAAGTGAACTAAACTAACCCTAGAAACAAATGCAATGTAAAGATACTTACCATAAGATTCACACTTCAAACCCATTGTGCGAGCATAAGGCAGAAATGGATTCTGCAATCGCAAAACCGCTGTCAATCAGCTGTACCATAAAACAGACGAGGAATGTAAACAAACAACATAGAATAAATTCAAATAATTAAAAGCAATCAGTGGTGTCGGTCGCAGAAAAATCAATCGAAGTTCGTTTTTACTTCGCGATATCCCAAGTCCCCTACAAACCTGTTATACTCGCGCGCGATCTCCAGCGAAAGCTGCAGTGGATGTAGAAGAAAGTCCTGATCCAGCAGGTGAAAATAGGAGCAAAGTGTTTCGGAAAGATCCAAAAGTGAGAAGAGTTGTGAAGTGCGTGAACATAAATTTGGTCCTTCGAGCCGGATCTTGAAGAAAAGTGCCCGCGAGTGAACAGAAAACTGCCCAAAATAGGCAAAAAGTGAACTTAAATTGCCCAGAAAAGGCAAAGGTGAAAGGATAAAAGCCCAGAATAGGCGAAAAAATCCAATAAAACGGCCCCGTAGAAGACGGGTAAAGCCGAAAAAGTGCGCGGAAAGTGATTTTCGATAGCGTCCCCAAGCGGCAAACTAGCCATTTTACGCGGTAGTGCGAACAAAACCGCATAGTGTTCCCTCCAAGAATCCACCATCGCAGAATATTTTCATCGTCATAACGTGCAGTGCGTACGAGAAACAGCCAGCTGACGATAGTGTAAGTAGTGTTCGTTGTTTACCTACTGCATGAAAGGTGCGCGCCGTGCTGGAACGTAAAGATTTCTGAAGATAGAATTTCAAAAAAGTATTAAAGTTTCGCGGATAAATTTTTATTTGGCAAATTGACTGCTCGGGTGCATTTTGGATTCTTGGAGGTGGAAAATTGCGTGAGTGAACGGCGCTACCGAAAAAGAAAATGGCCGACGAGAGGAAAATAAATGAGTTGGAGCAGACGAAGCAGAATATTGTGGATTCGGTGGCTTTGTTGGAGTACTATGCGAAGGAGTTCGACAAGGACAGTAAGTTTGCGGGCCAAGTAGAAGCGTGGGCGGAAGAGTTGGAGAAATTCTACGACGAGTTTCACCGGACGGTGGTGAAATTGGAGATGTTTTCCACCGATAAGGAGCCAATCGACCTGAAAAAGGAACGGCAGTTGTTTGACGGTCGCTATTATGCTCTTCGGTCCTTCTACTTGGCCAAACTGGCGAAGAAAACACGTTCTCCCCCTTCTGCCAACCCCGCACCATCGAGACCAATGAACATCAGGCTTCCGGAGCTTAACCTACCCAAGTATAGCGGTAAGTTGGAAGACTGGTGTGTTTTTCGCGATTCATTTGAATCCGCAGTAGGTTCCCGGAGCGACATCAGTGCGGTCGAGAAGATGCACTATCTGAAGGGCCTCGTTCAAGGAGAGGCAGCGCGCATTCTCGACCCTATCAAAATAAGCGAGCAGGGCTACAAGGACGCTTGGCGAACGTTGCGGTTGCGTTTTGAGAACAACCGGAAGTTAATCAAGTGTCACATTCGGACGCTTTTCGACACTCCAGCGATGCGCAAGGAATCAGCTGAAGATCTGCTTGCGCTGATCGATCGCTTCGAGCAGCAGATCTCCGTTCTGAAGTGCTTGGGTGAACCAGCAGACCGATGGAGCTCTATCCTGGTTTACCAGCTATCTATACGCCTCGATCCTTGTACGTTCCGGGAATGGGAGAACTACTGTAGCAAACTCGATGCTGACGATATCGCTTCGGTTCTGGGAGGCATCGCCGGTACATCAGAGGACTGGTGCGTCAACTTCAATGCCATCATACGTGACGATGGTAAACTTCCTCCAGAACTACGCTCGAGTTTTTCAAGCAGTTTCTTCAGCCACTTCGAACACCGCTCCTCCTCGCAGCAAGCCAAATCCGACATCCAAGCCAGCAGCTTTTCCAGTCGCAGCTACACAGCAAACTGCAGTATCCAGTGCACCCTCTTCCAGCGCCAGCAAGCCGAAGCCGTGCGACAAGTGCGGTGAGAGTCATTACCTGTACAGTTGTCCGGAATTTCGGAAACTCAACCTTCGCCAACGGATCGATCTGGTAAAAACCTTTGCATTACCTGTTTGAGATCGAGTTCCCATTATGCCCGGAACTGTTCTGGGTCAAGATGCCGTACATGTGCCAAGAAGCACCACACGCTTCTTCATACTGAGCTCTCTGACGACAATCCCGCTTCTGGTGAAGCCACCGGATCAACTTGCTGTGTTGCCCTCCAGCCGACTCTCACCGCAGCATCTGCGCTGCATGCTCCAAACTCACTGTCACCCCAGTCTGTTTCGCAAGCTCCCATCCAGCAACCGTCTAAATCTACCTCAATCGCAAATTTGTCCCACATTCATGCGCCTTCCATGAGTTCTCAGACTGCCCTCGTATCACATACTGGTGAAGTGATTCCTGGAACCGTTTTCCTTCCGACTGCGCTAGTGAACATCCGTAACGGTAGAGGTCGCATCGTCACTGCTCGTTGCTTGCTGGACTGTGCTTCCCAACCCAACTTTGTTTCTGGGGCTCTTTGCGAACTACTGCAGCTTCCTCGCATCCGATTGCCGCATGCTATCCCGATAAGCGGAATCGGAAACACTACAACGCTGGTTGAATACCAGGCCACGATAACCATCTTCTCTCGAGTCACTCCCTTCTCCGTACAATGCTCCATGCTCGTTCTGCCTTCCATTACCGTCAAGCTGCCCCAGTCGACGGTAGAAGCCCGCCACTGGCTGATTCCAAAGCACGTGGAGCTTGCAGATCCAAAATTCGCTGTTACTGGCGACATCGACATGATTCTGGGTGCGCCCATTTCTTCCAAATTCTTCGATACGGCAGGATATCGCTCGGGGAAGAGTTACCGCTTCTGCAGAATACAGAGTTCGGTTGGGTCGTCTCCGGAGAGCGTTTATTGGAAAACCACGATCACAGCGATCCACGCAAGTGCCAGTTCAGTAATCCCTGCACAATCGATGAATTGGTCAACAGATTCTGGCAGCTCGAAGAAGTCCACGATGCAAAGGGATGGTCTCCGTCGTAACGATACTGTGAGGAAAATTTCTTGAAGAACACCACCCGCAACTCCGAAGGCCGCTACGTCGTCAAGCTTCCCAAGCGTGACGAGCTGCTTTGGCAGTTAAAGGACAACAAATACAACGCCACCCGCCGCTTCTTCTCTCTAGAACGCTCAGTCCGCGCGAGTCCCGATAAGAAGGCGATGTATCAGCAGTTCATCCACGAGTACGTGAGATTGGGACATATGCGGGAGATTGGCCCCAATGAAATCGACGCGCAACCGCAATACTACCTTCCACACCACGCTGTGATGAAACTCGACAGCACCACTACAAAGCTTCGTACCGTATTCAACGCATCATGCCGCTCGAAGTCCGGTATCTCGCTGAACGATGTCCTGCTTCCTGGTCCCACAATCCAGGACACTCTCGTAACGATTATCCTCCGTTTTCGAATCCACCAGTTCGTGATATCTGCGGACATTGAAAAAATGTACCGGCAGATTTTGGTCCATCCCACCGACCAACCGCTGCGGCGAATTCTCTGGCGCGACGATCCCGAGGCTCCACTGAAGAGCTACCAGCTCCGCACCGTCACATACGACACAAGCAGTGCTCCATTTTTGGCAACTAGGGTGCTGCAGAAGCTCGCCGATGATGAAGGGCAACATTTTCCGCTGGCGGAACCCGCTGTCCGCCACGACTTCTACGTCGACAATTTGCTGTCCGGTTCTGACGATGCTGAATCTCTCGCCGTTACCTGCAACCAGCTCATTGCAATTTTTGCATGCGCAGGACTTCCTCTCCGATAATGGTCTTCGAATTGTCAAGCTATTCTTGATACCATTCCGTTGGAGCTCCGAGAGACGAAAACACTACTCGATTTGGACCACGAGTCCTCCGTGACTGCACTTGGCCTCCGCTGGGAACCGTCGACCGATTTTCTTTCGTTCAAGACACCGGAATGCACGGTTCTGAACAAACGAACGATCCTCTCTCAGATCATTAGTCTTTTCGACCCCTTAGGTTTGATTGGACAGACCATTGCAAAGGTAAAAATCATGCTGCAGAGTCTTTGGAAACTCCATCTCGACTGGGACACACCCGTGGCTAACAGATTCGCTCTCGAATGGCAGGAATTTCACCAGAAGCTTTCAGCACTTGCCCACCTTCGAGTTTCTCGCCATGTGTTACGTCCGGGTTACGACCGCTTGGAGATTCACGGGCTCAGCGACGCTTCAGAGTCTGCATATGGCGCATGCATCTATCTCCGGTCAATACCTGCCGAGGGCCCTTGTACAGTTCGCCTGGTGATTTCTAAGTCCAAGGTCGCTCCGATGGGGACTCAAACCATTCCACGCCTCGAGCTATGCGCAGCTCAACTCCTGTCCAGACTTCTTAAACAAGTTCAGGACAGCATCGACATAACCGCCACCACATATCTGTGGACCGATTCTTCCATCGTCTTGAACTGGATATCCGCAACTCCATCGACATGGAAGGCGTTCGTAGCCAACCGAGTGGCTGAAATCCAAGAGCTGACGTCTCACGCCGTTTGGAATCACGTCCCATCCGAAGACAATCCCGCCGAGCTCGTTTCTCGAGGAATAGACCTCGATGAACTCCTCGCTAGTGCACTGTGGTGGAACGGACCGCAGTGGCTAAAACCAATATTCGCTCCTTGGCCAGCGAAGTACGTCGTCGTAGCGACCTCAAACTCAGACCAACCGGAGGTCCGACAGACTATTGCCCTTCCGGTCGTGAGCGTAGAACCGTCAGATATCGTCGATCGCTATTCCAATCTTCGTCAGCCACTTCGGATCGGCACACTTCTTCGGCGTTTCGCCGCTAACTGCCTTCACCGGAAGAATTACCAACCAATTCTTGTCGGCCCGTTGACGGCTCTTGACATTGATCGCACTCTGCTCAATCTGGTCCGTCGCATACAATAGCAGTACTTTGCCAACGAGATACGCCAACTTGAAACCGTCAGAAAAGTAAACCGTAAATCCAAGCTACGGTATCTGCACCCGACACTCGTAGACGGCATTATTCGTGTCGGCGGCCGGCTTCACAATGCTGCAATACCTGTCGACGGAAGACACCCGATCGTCCTCCCCAAATATCGTCTCACCGACATGATCGCCGTTTCAGAATGTTGGCGTTGACTTGGCTGGGCCAATGTACGTGAGAACGTCACTCCGAAATAAGAGATCGCCATTCTTCAAAGCCTACATCACCGTATACGTATGTATCGCTACCAAAGCCGTGCACTTGGACCTTGTGTCGGATCTGACCACTGGCACATTCATTGCGAGCCTGCGAAGATTCGTCAGCAGTAGAGGAAAGCCTGCGCATATCTACTGCGATAACGCCACGAACTTTGTTGGATCACAGCGAGAACTGGAAGAACTGCAGAAGCTTTTCCGAACTCAAGTTCACCAAGATGCCGTAGCAAACGAATGCGAAGACAACGGAATACAGTTCCACTTCATCCCACCTCGTTCTTCCACATTCAGTGGAATCTGGGAAGCCTGCGTGAAATCCGTGAAGACCCTGCTTCCCAAAATCCACGGAAATGCCCACTTAACCGAATCCGAGTTGCAAACCGCATTGATTCAGGTCGAGTCCATGCTAAACTCTCGCCCAATCACGCCGTTGCCGGACAATCCATCCGATGAGCTTGCTCTGACTCCAGGACATTTCCTGATTGGTCGTCTGTTGAATGCGGTACCCGATCCAGATTGCCGTGAAGTTCCTGAATCCAGGTTGTCTCGATGGGAACGAGTACAACAGCTAACTCAGCACTTCTGAAGTCGTTGGCACAAGGAGTATCTCGCCACCCTGCAAAATCGCTACCGCTGGACAGAAGCCATGGACAATCTAGCCGTTGGTTCCATCGTCGCTCTCAAAGATGAGAGAGCACCGCCGTTGAAATGGCCCCTGGGACGCGTGCTCAGCGTTCATCCCAGCCCTGGCGGCCTTGTTCGTGTCGCCACCGTGAAGTCGACCTTCGGCATCGTTCAACGCGCCATCCCGAAGCTCTGCTTACTTCCAGTTGAAGTGGCGCCACCCATCGTAGCACAGAGTCCCGCACCAACTAGCAGCCCTACGTCAACAACGCCAAATGAAGGCCCTTGCTCAGGGAACCGAGCCGCTTGACGAGATCCCGGCCCTTGCTCAGGGAACAGAGCCGCCGGACGAGATCCCGGCCCTTGCTCAGGGTACAGAGCCGCCGGACGAGCTCCCGGCCCCTACTCGGGGAAATGAGTCGCCAGACGAGATCCTGGCCCAAGCTCGGGGGTATCGAGCGGTTCGTGGTTCACTTGTAAAGAACCAAGCCTCGCGTTTGGGCTCCTAGAACCCCCGGCTGGGACTTGACTCGAGTTAAGTACCCCATCCTAATTTGTTAAACCAACAGTTCGCGTACAGATGTTCCTCCTTTACAGCACACCACTCCCGGACAGTATCCTGCAGTCGGACCCGACGCACCTCGAAAAATCATCCTGGAAGCTGTAAGGAGGCCTGTACCGGCAAGACGAATCCAGATCTCTATATCCCGTTGAACGTCAGTCATCGCAAGAAGCTCGAACTTCCGCCGCTAATGCCCGTTGAATTCCTTAAAATTTCATTGGCGGCCGGAATGTTCAATACTTCACCTTTAATCCACCACAACATGAACCTGAAATGAAATGAAATTTTATGCATTGTACATACCTGTAAATACTCACCTAGCCCTAAGAAAAAGTGAACTAAACTAACCCTAGAAACAAATGCAATGTAAAGATACTTACCATAAGATTCACATTTCAAACCCATTGTGCGAGCATAAGGCAGAAATGGATTCTGCAATCGCAAAACCGCTGTCAATCAGATCAAAAACAAAAAAAATTTCGGGAGGGGTCCGAAATTTTGAACATTGTACCTCATTTAATGAAATTCAGTTTTGGTTGTCAAATTTGGCTTGTAATGATTTTAAGTTTAAAACTGATATTAAATTGAAACTAATTCAAAATTTCTCAACAAGTTAAAAAATTTCGGAGGTGGTCCGGACCCCCAGGACCCTCCCGCTGGATCCGCCACTGCTCTAAACACATTGTAGCTGTTCCCGAAAACTTCTTCACTTCTAACACTTTCGTCCCAACTAGTTTCTGTAGCCAAAATAATTGTATAGGGGCTACTTAAAATTTTCTTTTTATTTTAATTCATTTTCGATGCACTTTTCATTCTATTAAAATTTTGACAGTAAATTAAAATTTCTTCTGACGACTCTACTTGAGAAGTCGAGATTGCCTCTTTTTGTTGTCGTTCAAATGGCGTCGAATCTTGGCAAACTGCGGTGTCATCGTCGTTTCCTTCTTCTAGGGAACGCGTCAATGTTGTCGAAAACACGAATGTTGAGAATGGCACGCCTTACACAAAACTGTTGACGAGCGCTCCGATGTTGGGTGCATCGTCGACCGTGGTAAATCATCCACTGGATAGGGATTTAATGTTGGTCTTCTTTGAAACTGAATTGTTGGCCTATAGTTCGTGGGGGGTCATGAGAAATGATCTTTTGCAGCCGCAAGAAGCACTCTATCCGGTGGCAGGAAATTATTGTTGTAGTGACTACTCGTATGGTTTTTGTTATAGTGGGTGCTGCCGGCCCTAAATGTGATTCTGCGATTGGTATTACTCGTATGGTTACTACTAACTGGCTGTCGTGAGTGGCGCGCCTTGATCAGGTCGAAGAAAATTTGTAGTGCTTTTGTTTTTTTCATTAACGTTATTATTATTATTTCGCCTCGATCTTTTTTACGTCTTCTAGCCTTTTCGGCCTGTTTTTGCTGGTTCAGGTTTCTTAATTTGCGTGCATCGTAATCGCTCCAGTCTGCTTTCCATACTTTCCTTGTACCCAAAAAGCGCCAACCTGGGTTATCGATATTTTTGTCGTTATTTAATTTGGCTTCCAAGCTGGGGCATGAATCAAGCGATGATGTAGCGTTTTGACTTGCCGTTATGTTTGATGAAAGCGCCTTAAGTTCGTCGAGGATATCAATAGTTAGCGCAGAATTTGTGAAGTTTTGACTGGTGGATATGTTCGCTGACAGAGATTTAAGCTCGTCAAGAATATCAATCCCCACACAGAAAAAAATATTTTGTAACTTTAAGTTTATTTTCATGCACATATTTGGAGCATGAATATAAATGTAAAATAAAGTTCCACTACAAATACACACGACTTGTCGTGCTTTCTTCAGCGAATTTTATTATAATTTTACACGTGGATTGAAAATTACAGTTTCTTTAAACGGAAAACCAATGCACTTCAATGTATTTTTACTCGAATACTGCTGTAAAATGAATGACATGTAATATTACACGAATGAAAGTGTAAAATTGTATGCTGTTTGATGCTCCAATTGATTTTAACGTAATTTTCAATCAAATTTTTGATTCAATCGTTGTAGAATTACATTCGTATTGATTTACATGTCGTTCAAATTTCATTATTTTTTGGTGTGCAGCGTCGGGTTTGACGTCATAGTAATACTAGCCGCTGTGTCCAGAGACAGTTGATTAAGCTGGCTCATTACATCATTCATGGTGCGCAGTTCAGCTGATAGCTGAGTAAAAATTCCCCCCATTTTTCACAAAGTGGTGAATTTTGCAGAACAGGACTTAATTTTATTGTTTAGGTACCCCTAAACATCTTCGTGAAATATTTTGTTATTATTCGAAATATTTCTAATAGTTTTAGTTAATTGAAAATTTATACACCTTTTTATTATAATATTTTTTACAGCAAAAGCTTAATTTCGAATTGCACCAAACTTCACTGGTAGTTTAACAAATGTTTAGTCTAGAAAATGTCGAAAAAAGTTTTAACAAATGTTAACTATTTCTACTTTTTTTTAAACAATTTTTCAAAAAATGCTATTTTAAATGGTTTCTTCGCGCGATATTCATACCGTTTAAGTTGTAAAATGTTGCATATATGATCAGCTTTCAATTCCAAGAAAAAAAATTGGAGCAAACATGACGTTTTTAAAATATTTGATTTTTTGTGTTACCCGGTATGCGAAAAACAGCGCGCGAGCGAAACAGTCGCTGGTCGCCACGGCACCCTTGGACCAACATTGCACCTGTCGAACCTGCGACACGTTTAGACAAGTATAAAAGTTGGCAATAATGAGTTTCGGTTGACAAATGGCGTGTGACGGACTCAATCAATCAGTTTTAGGAGACCAGTTGGTGCGATTACACTTGATACATACATACTGTTTATATTGTTTTTACCAAAGGGTTTCCAACAAGCCAACACAGTGAGACTTAATCAAAGATTACTTTTTTTTATTTCGATTATAGAGGTTTTAACCTTAAGGTCATTCGCCTCTTCGGGTTAGAAAAATCTCTTATGAAAATTTTCTAGCCCTATGTGCGGGGTCGGGACTCGAACCCAGGTGCGCTGCATACAAGGCAATCGATTTACCAACTACGCTACGCCCACCCCAAAGATTACTTTGATTTTTCTAAATAATTCGGTAATCCATTGATTACATTGGTAATCAATAATAATCAGGGTAATTGTCTTTATTCCTAAAATAATTCACGTAATCCACCATAGGTACAATGTAATCAATTAATCATAAAGTAACCGTAAAATAATTCGAAACTGCAAGACCAATTTTATTTCGATTTTCACCTATTAGCTCTCATTTTTTAAATATTTTTTCAGTTATTCCACATATGAATTGCACAAGATATTTTACTAGTGGTTTAATAACACTCTTATATACTTAAATTTCAGTCAAAACCTGTATTGCAGAATATATCAAAATGATTGGGCCACAAACTCGAGTAATAACTAACGAGGTATAACGATCCTCATTGCCGGCTACAAGGTACTGTTGTGTTCTGTATAGTAAACTACGCCCGTTAGCGATATCCTTTATCGGCGAATACCAAAACGGGTGTTTAAACATTTTAGTTTTTTAAATATCATCGACAAAAAGGGATTAATGATAAACTGGGTCATATAATAATGTGAATAAAAAAAAGGATTTGCCTACTTTCAAAAAAAGATTTTGTATTAAATGTTACTGGATCAGTCTGACATGCATTCCCCGTTGTGTTTTTCGATTTGGAATCTTTTTAGATTTTGGCATTTATTTATTTATATCATCGGACATTATAGTCTAAATGATTCGAGTGGGAAAAAGTCCGTTTGAGTTGGCCTCCTCCTACCAGGCGCCACCCTCAAATGGACGTAAAAACCACTATCTTTTCGTAAGGTTAAAGTATAAAGTCAAGTTAAATTGCGTGTCAGGTTTCTTACTACTAATACACATAATAATCACAGTAAACGCAATCTTCTTAAATTGCTTGCAAATATTTTCGAGGAGTCACCAAACTCAAAAGCAGCGTCAGCACGAGAAAAGGTTCGAATCATTGAAGACAGTGGCTCATGGAATCCAAAAGATGTCCGATGGAACCTCGGCAATAATAATGATGTATCTCGTGTTCTCCTCGCTACTCGGAAATCTAAGCGGGACAGCAGTTCAGGCGCATCACATTCTCCATTTAAGATTTTCACCAAGGTAGTAGCTTGCTGGATACTACGACGACATTCTAAAGTCTCCAAATTGAGCACCTGGCAACGGTCACGATACGGTGGTAAATTTTGCGGGTCCCGCCAAGGCAAGCTCCTAAGAGCTAAGCGTATAAACCTTTTCTGAACTCTTTCCAATTTTAAACACCAAGTTAGATGATGCGGATTCCAAACCGGTGAGACGAACTCGAGGATTGGTCTAACCAATGCGCAGTATAGGGATTTTAGACAGTAAGGATCCGTAAAATCCCGTGAAATCTTCGAAATAAATCCCAACTGCCGATTTGCTTTCGCAATTATGTTGGTCATGTGAGAATTGAAGGACAGTTTGTGGTCAAGAATTACACCCAGGTCACAGACTTCTTTGACTCTTTGTAGCGCAACCCCGTCGATACTGTAATCGAAGATTAACGGATCGTTCTTCCTATGGAACGTCATCACGGAGCATTTGGCAATATTTACGGTAAGTTGATTCATTCGACACCACCTCACAAAGCGATCCAAAAGTGCTTGCAGTTGGCGGCAATCCTCGACTGACTGGATGACTAAGTACAGCTTAAGGTCGTCAGCAAATATGAGCTTGCACCCGGAACCTAACACTACTGCTACATCATTAAAAAACAGTGAGAAAAGTAGTGGGCCCAGATTGCTGCCTTGCGGTACACCTGATCTATTGGTAAACGGAGCCGATATACAAGAGTCCAATTTCACACAAAGCGTTCTGTGCGTAAGATAGGAGCGTAGCCACGATGTAAGCTTGTCGGACGCTCCTAACTTGTACAACTTCTTGAGAAGAATTTCATGGTCGATTCGGTCAAAAGCTGCTATCAAATCTGTGTATATAGTGTCCACTTGTGTTTTCTTCTCCATGCAATTGATGCAAGTTGATGTAAATTCGAGCAGGTTTGTTAAATCGGATCGCCCGGGCATGAAGCCATGTTGGTCTGGGGAGATGAAACTTCCTGTACGGCTGAGGATGAATTGATTGACAACAATTTCAAACAACTTAGATCCAGCTGAAAGATTCGTTATTCCGCGGTACTGCTTGACATTTCGCTTATCTCCGGCTTTGAACACCGGGAACATGTAGGATTGCTTCCAAACGTCGGGGAACTTAGCCTGGTCAAATGATTGGTGGAAGATGCGAGACAAAGGTTCAGCCAAAGCGACGGCACAGCGACAGTAAACAGCAACTGAAATCCCATCCGGTCCAGGGGAGAAAGAGCTTTTTAGCTTTCTTGCAGCTGCTATTACCATGTCGGGTGAAACCAAAAAGGTACTTAAATCAGCGATATCTTGCGGAACAGTTCCTAATGCGATTTCGGTTTCCTGATCAGACGCTGAACAGGGAGCAAAGACGGAGGCGAAATGATTAGCAAACAATTCACAGGCTGTTGCAGTGGACGACGCTGCCTTTCCATCGAGGTACACATTGGAAGGAACGCTGTGATTTTTCCGTTTAGAATTCACAAAGTTCCAAAATCCTTTAGGACTACTTCGTAAGCCTACTTGAACTCGTTGTACATACGATTTATACAAAATAGCGTTGAGATTCCGGTATGCTTCACTGGCAACGTGAAAGTCGTGACTTGTAGCCGGCAATCGTTTGCGACGAAGTTTGCGTTGGCACGCATTTCGTTTTCGGCGAAGGGATCGCAGCGTCGATGTACTCCACGCCGGGGAAACAGGCTGTCGTTTTACCGGGAGATTATTCTGCAACCAGTCCTGAATTACTCGGCAGAAGTTCATAGTCATTGCATCTGCATTGCTGTTTCCTAGATGCGTTGACCAATCCAGATGGAGCAAATAATCACACAGCTCGGAAAAATCAATTCAGCTGTTGGCTATCTGGAACAACTACCGGCATAGCCGGACAACTAGGCGATTGCATCGTGACAACTAGCGGAGGGTGGTGCGTGTCGACGGGTAGAAGGGGGGATACTGACTTCTCGACCGAAATGTTGTGGTCCATCGAGCAGAAAACTAAGTCAAGGACCTGTCCGATTTGATTGGTATGTACATTAAACTGGTTAAGATTTAAAAAATCCATTCCCTCAATTAAGGCGGAGCTTGTTGGCGGTAACTGGGCAGCATTTTTAACTTGGATTACGTTGTCATGCGATAACCAACTCAAGCGTGGTTGATTGTAATCTCCGCAAACCTAGACAGTGTCCTCAATTGATCCCTTGTCACAAAGCTCACGCACTGATGCAATGTGTGACTCAATCATACAGACATCTCTACTGTTGTCTGGAGGAATATATATTGCACAAAGAAAAAGCTTACGTCCATTGATGAATGCCGATACGCAGACTTGTTCCAAATTAGTCCCGTGGGTAATGTTCACATGTGAACTAGAATGTTGCTGTGCAACAGCGATCAGAACACCTCCGAAGGTGGATTTCGTACTGTTGGTTTTGTTCCTATCGCAGCGGAATACATTATAGGAACTGCCGAAAAGTTGAAGAGACTCGATCCGATCATCAAGACCAGTTTCTGTCATAATAATGACATCGAAATTGCAATCGCATACAGCAAGAAAAGCAGCATCAATTTTGGTTCGTAAGCCACGTACGTTCTGGTAATAAAGCCAGATACCGTTGAGGTGATCATGTGAAACAGTGGGAGATTGTGTCTGCAAATGGGTAAACTCTTTCAACGTGTGTGTAGCATCAGACTTAGCTTCGGGAAGACATATACGCTCTATATTTTTACCTGACGAACGAGGGTTGGCACTAGTTTCCAAATGATTTCCCGAGCTTGTAGTTTGAGGCCCAGGTAGGTTGGCGTGCGTGAACTGCAACGTCTGTAATTGCGAGGTTTCTCTCAATGTGATTGCAGTATCAATCCTAGCTTCGTGAAGACATATACTCTCGAATTTTTTACCTGGCGAACCAGGGTAGGCACTGGTTTCCTTTCCGGACAGCTCCATTATTACAGGTAATTGCTACGAGTAATCAATCGTCGATCTAGCCAGCTTTAGGCGCCTTGAATAAAGCGGGCAATCCAAACTCCACGCAGCGTGATTCTCGTTCATTTTCTCGGTGGCAGACTGTGCTGCTGCATTCATTCCAACACAGTTCACACACTTCGCGTTAGTGGCTTCGCAGTCTTTGGCTTTGTGGCCTTCCGCACATTTTGGGCAACATACTTGCTTGGAGCAGGATTGTGCTTTGTGGCCATATTCGGAGCAATTGTAGCATCGGAAAACATCGACATCTTCGAAGATTCGGCAGCGGTCCCAGCCAATGTTGACACGTTGAAGTTTTAGCAAGCAGTTGTAGGTGTTGGCATCAGTTTCCAATGTTATTACAAAGGGATTGTTATTCACATGCTCTCGTTTCTGTGATTTCACGATCTTAAGCCCACAGGATTCCGGCAGACTGTTCTGTGCTTTTAGTTTTCCAATAATTTCATCCTGGGAAAAATCTTCCGAGATTCCAGTCACTTTGATTCTCGGTTTGAGCGGTTTTTGAATCTCGATGTCATATTTCTCGGAGAGCAACTCTTTGGAAGTGGACACTAGTTTTAGAGCGAGTTCGCTAGAATCACATCTAACGGCTACCGCGCCATTATCTTTAAATCTCCCATCTTTAAATCTCACATCTTTGTCACACAATCGTCATCCCAAAAATGGCTTAGGTTTTACCCTCTATTAGATATATTTTCACTCCTGGTAAGCACGTTACGAAATAATATGTTTGATATTTTTTATTCGGTTTAAATTCGTTAAGTTCAGTTTAGCTAACTTCCCCTCCACAAAATGTTACATGCATTTGACCATTTATTCTCATTTTTACAGACGACTTTTCGGCCTTTTTTATCTATTGACCTATTCCACTTAAATTTTAGGAAGAAAATAATCCGTGAATTTCGATTCTTACTAGACTTATTCCAATTTAGGAGGAAAACGTTTGCATGCCTGATGCTGCTGTTATTCGTCGAAGAAATCCGCAAAAAATCCGTGGTGTTTTGAAACCACAAAATACAGAAGTCTAAATGTCGCGTTAGGGGACGACATTGCAAAATATTGAATCTTCTAGATACTCTTGCATTCATCATGAATCCTGCTTTATTTCAAAATGCAGTATATTACATCGTTGCAGATATGTATGAGATTAGATTTTCAAGGTATCATATATTTTTTCAAGATAAGTACAACTCTTGACAATGATTTGGGAACAAGCCAACAATGAACACAAACGGCAGCACATTAACTGTTGCCTTCTGAAGCAACTGAAGTATTTATTTGGGTTCTTTCGTAGTGATTCATTTTTATATTTAGATTGTTTATTTTAACTGACACGTCTATGTTAGCTTGACGGTGCCAACATTTTATTGTTTTACAATTTAATGTTTTTAAATCTAAGGTACTACAGCTTCTATTTTTTTTAAACCTGGGATTATTTTTATATTAATTCAATGGCCATTCCAAAACTAGGAATATTGATAATATACAAAAGTTTTTAATTGAATTTCCTCAGGCCTAAGATATTGACTGAGCTTCATTTACAATAAGGGAGGCAATTCGGAACATTTTTGAAGACTTTGAAAACATTCTATTTTCTTTTGAAATGCATTGACAACGGAGTCATTCACAAGAGCGACATTCACAAAGGGAGTGGTAGAGTTCATATTAGGGACAGAGAAGAGATAGCGGACATCGATGGCAGGGAGAGGATGAACGCAAACTCACACCGTTATTAGCATTTGCTTTTCGATAGTGCAACATTAGATTTTCTAAGAAACTCGTAGTAGAGATCAAACAATGTTGAAAAAAAGTAATACTAAATTTTGGATATTTATCTCCAGCATACCCAGTACCCAAAAGAAATCGTTTAGTTAGGATCTGGCACGACAATACTCATCTCATGACCAGACAACACATTCAATGTCGTGATATCCCATCGTGACAACCTCCAAACCCCGTTCTAATGCGCTCTCTCTAGCTAAGGTGAAGCTAGAGTTTGCGCCTTCTCAGCCTGGAATGGAGTAGTTGGAAGGGACCCAAACTAAGGTAATCTGGAATGGTTTTTCAGATAAAACACTCTGGAGATTCTGTGTTTTCCCCAGAAAATACGAGGAGTGCTATCGACTCTTCATCGAACAGAGATAATTAAACTATCTGTAACGATGAACTAAAAGTCTATGAGCAGAGTGTCAACGATCCCAAGGATATACTAAATTGCGGCTAATTCTAAACGGTATAGCAGTAAAATTTTGAATGAATATGCCGTCGAGCTTGGACACATTAGAGCACCTTACCATATTCTTGTTAATGTACGAAAAAATGGATCCGTGCAGAAAATTACAAAACATTAATCGTCATCATTTACAAACAAATTGTACAAAAGGGGGCTATGATATGAATCCTGAAGAAGACCTACTTGCCAAATTGTGATGTTTGTGAATCGTCATGCGAAAGATAGCAAGTTGTTTAATATCGGTGCTGACAGAGCCGTAGCGTGGTTATCTTGCGCCCTTGGCAGAGTCTCAGTTTTGCGCCCCATTTTAGTTCGACTTTCGAGTAGTAATTTAGTGTGTACTTGGAAATTGCACATATATCCGGACTTATTTAGTGACTTATCTACACTTAGTCAATGAAGCAAATAAAATTTTCAGTGCTCAACCAAGACAAGCGTCTTTGGTGGGAAATTGTTCAACGTGGTGGCAATCTAACCGGGTAGACATCAATATAGAGCACCAAGAGAACTTTGCAGGTTTTATTTGCAATATCATTCGTAGTCAAGTGCTTGAATGCGATTGACGAGGCGTTTTTTTAGGAGACTTCGTGAAATCAGTTATCATTAGATGTTTAAAGACAACGGATGAATTTTTTCGGGAGACTATACGTGCGAATCGGTCAACTGAGCAAGCGATTTAGGAATACAATCCGCCTCTATCATACAACAATCCGAAAAATTTATTTGAATATTTGTTCCTTCACCAACCGTTTCATTTATTTTTTTTTTTTCATACGTTTATTTGACACGGCATTTGCAATAGCTTTTTACGCCAGTTTCTTTTTTTACATAGCACGTTACAAAAATCCTTAAGACTAATTTTAACTATACTAGTACTTTGTCTAAAACTAACACTGAAATCACTTTATTGTTTGCTTTTTTCCTTACATTGTTGTATTTCATACTGATCTAGTATTTTCGGGTGTATTTATTTACTTTTTTTTCTGTTATTGTCTAAATTTAAAAACTAAATATTCTAGGTTCCTTTAATTGGTGAATGATTAGCCTTGGATGAGAGTATGAGGAGATGAATTTAATTAAATTTTGACAGACGCTGTTTTTAGAAAATGATAGATAAGTTCCATGTATAGAGGATCGCGATACGCCAGGATGTCTCTAACAGGAACATGGATTGGTCTTCCTCGGACTTGTAAAGAATCTACTAATTGTGATCTGGCTTCACGATATTCAGTGCAGGACCAAACAACATGCTCAATGTCATGGTAACCTTCTCCACAAGCACAATGATTACCCTCAGCGAGCCCAATACGACGGAGATGCGCATCTAAAGTATAATGATTGGGCATGAGCCTAGACATCACACGGATGAAGTCCCGACTTACATCCAATCCTTTGAACCATGCCTTCGTTGATACATTAGGGGTAATTGAGTGTAGCCATCGTCCCATATCTCCATTGTCCCAAGATGTTTGCCAACTAGCAAGTGTCCTCTGTCGAGAAGCGCTAAAAAATTCATTGTAAGCGATGGGTCTTTCATATATTTCACCATCTAGTGCACCAATCTTGGCTAAATTATCAGCTTTCTCATTGCCCGCAATAGAGCAATGGGCGGGGAGCCACACTAGGGTAAATTTATAACATTTTCTTGTCAGGTTACTCAGAGATTCTCGTATCTTCCCCAAAAAGAATGGATCGTGATTATCAATCCTCTTTGAGCGTAGAGCTGCAATTGTGCTGAGACTATCAGTGAGGATAAAGTAATGGTTCGGGGGTAAAGTATTAATTATTTGCAAACTATAGTGAACTGCTGCTAGTTCCGCTATATAAACAGAGGCGGGTTCTGCAAGTTTGAGAGAAATTGAAAAATTATTGTTGAAAATACCGAAACCAGTGGCCTCACTGATTCGTGACCCATCAGTGTAAAACATTTTAAGGCAGTCTATGTGTTGATATTTACTTGTGAATATTTTAGGGATCTCCCGCGAGCGTAGATGATCCGGAATTCCACGAATCTCTGCTTGCATGGACGTGTCGAAGAATAAAGTGGATTCAGGAATATCTAGTATATTGACGTATGTGGGAACATACCTAGCAGGCGTTATTTCTTGTGACATGTGATTGAAATACACTGTCATGAATCTGGTTTGGGGTTGAAGCTCGACAAGTCTTTCAAAATTTTCAATTACCAGTGGGTTCATAACCTCACATCGAATAAGTAAACGAGAAGAAAGATCCCAGAATCGGTCTTTTAAAGGAAGAACTCCCGTTAGTACTTCAAGACTCATCGTATGGGTCGACTGCATGCAACCTAAGGCAATTCGTAAACAGCGATACTGTATCCGTTCCAGTTTAATAATGTGAGTGTTCGCAGCTGAACGGAAACAGATGCACCCATATTCCATTACTGAAAGTATTGTTGTTTGATACAATCTTATCATGTCACTTGGATGAGAACCCCACCATGATCCAGTTATTGTTCGCAGAAAATTTATCCTTTGTTGGCATTTCGTTATTAGATACCTAATGTGGCCTCCCCATGTGCCTTCAGAATCGAACCAAATTCCAAGGTATTTAAAAGTCAGGACTTGGGCTATCGTTCTACCAACCAACTGAAGCTGAAGCTGAGCTGGATCACGCTTCCTTGAAAAAACAACCAACTCTGTTTTCTCCGTAGAGAAATCGATGCCTAACTTCAAAGCCCAACTTGATAAATTATCCAAACTATCTTGCAGTGGTTGTTGTAAATTTAAGGCTTTTGGTCCTGTAACAGAAACCACGCCATCATCTGCAAGTTGTCTTAGAGTGCATGGGCTGACAATACAATTATCAATATCATTCACGTAAAAATTGTAGAGAAGGGGGCTTAAACAAGAACCTTGTGGGAGGCCCATGTAACTTATTCTGAATGTTGCCAAATCGCCATATGAAAAATGCATGTGCTTTTCTGACAATAAGTTGTATAAATAATTATTTAATATTGGTGAAAGACCACATTGATGTAGTTTCTCTGAGAGAACATCAATGGAAACAGAGTCGAATGCTCCTTTTATGTCTAAGAACACAGACGCCATTTGTTCTTTTTTGCATAAGCTAGTTGGATTTCTGACGAAAGTAGCGCCAGACAATCATTCGTTCCCTTTCCCCTCCGAAAACCAAACTGGGTATCTGATAGCAAGCCGTTCGCCTCAACCCAATTGTCGAGACGTCGTAGGATAATTTTTTCCAACAATTTCCTGATGCAGGATAACATTGCAATCGGTCGATACGAGTTATGATCGGAGGCTGGTTTTCCCGGTTTTGGAATAGCGATAACTCTCACTTGTCTCCAGTCGTGCGGGACAATGTTCTGCTCAAGAAGCTTATTGAATAAATTCAACAAGCGTCTTTTTGCTAGGTCAGGCAGATTCTTCACCAAGTTGAATTTAATTCTGTCTAGTCCCGGAGCATTATTGTTGCATGAGAGGAGTGCAATTGAGAATTCCATCATTGTCAAAGGCGAATCTATGAAATCGTTACTTGTGGGAGCATCGCGAGTGATTTTCTGCGCAGGAGCAGAATCGGGACAAATTTTCTTGGCAAAATTAAATATCCAACGATTCGAAAAATCTTCGCTTTCATTAGTCACGTTTCGATTCCTCATTCTTCTGGCTGTGTTCCAAAGAGTACTCATTGATGTTTCTCTTGACAAGCCATTAACGAAGTGTCTCCAATAACTAGATTTTTTGGCACGACGTATACTGTCAAATTTGTTTTGCAAAATGAAATAATTTTCAAAGTTCTCACGTATACCCCCTTTCTGTTTCATAATTTCTTTGTAGGCAACTTGTTTAGCTTCATATGCATCAGAGCACTCTTTGTCCCACCAAGGATTAGGGGGCCGTCTATTTATTGTCATTCCAGGATTGCATTTCGTTTGGGCTTGTTCTGCTGCTTCAATAATTAAACCCGCTAGGAATTCATATTCTTCGGTAGGGGGTAGCTCTTCTGTCGAAGCAAGAGAAGTGGAAATTAATGTTTCGTATGTTTTCCAATCAATATTTCGTGTTAAGTCATAAGGAACATTGATTGAATTCGTAAGGCCTAATTCACTGTTAATTGAAACAACGATTGGCAAATGATCGCTACCGTGAGGATCAGGTACAACCTTCCACGTGCAGTCTAACCGAAGTGATGTCGAGCACAGAGATAGATCTAATGCACTTGGACGTGCAGGAGGTCTGGGGATGCGTGTTGTTTCGCCAGTATTTAAAACTGTCATATTAAATTCGTCACAAACATTGTAAATCAAAGAGGATCGATTATCATTGTAGAGGGAACCCCACAATACTCCGTGCGAGTTGAAGTCTCCCAGTATCAGACGCGGAGCAGCCATGGATTCCACTACCTCAAAAATTTGACGTTGTCCAATTTGAACTTTGGGAGGTATATATATAGAAGCGATAGACATGTCTTTGCCTTTAATGTTCGTTTGGACAGCAACAGCCTCAATGCCCGCAAACAAGGGGATGTTAATTCTATAGAAAGAATAGCACTTTTTAATTCCTAGAAGCACTCCTCCATACGGGGTGTCTCGGTCTAGGCGAATAATGTTGAAATCATTTAAGTTGAAATTAATGTTTGAGGTAAGCCATGTTTCACATAGAGCAAAAGCATCGCATTTTAAATTATGCAGTAAAATTTTTAAGGAATCAATTTTAGGTATGATACTTCTGCAATTCCACTGTAAAACAGTGATGGAATCTTTCATTGGAGGAGGTGAATTACCCATTGAAAGATACAATCGCTGCAAGGATGGGCCATTGAGCAATCAGCTGCTCTAAAAATGTTCTAATTGTTGGGAGGAAAGCTGAAAGTATACTCTTTAGTGGTTCAGAAATATTGAATGCTTTAAAAATCCAATCAACAATTTCAGAAAATTTCAATAATCCTACCCCTGGCTGAGGCTCAGAGGAAGTCGAAATTTTATTATTACCAGTAATGGTGTTCTGTTTGGATTGTACGTTCCCAAAACCGGGCGGAATTGATTTCGGTTTTGAATCGGAATTTTTCGGTTTTGGGCGCAGTTTATCTATTGGAGGAGAAATTTTAAGGCCCTTGCTTGGCAGCTTGGGAAAAGAAGACTGTTTTCTTTTTCTGGAATTTCCGGGTAAAACAAATGATGTACCTTCGCACGCTCCGTCAGAGTCAGACTGTTCCGAAAATAGAGATGTGTAAGTGTTTTCTAAGAAGATGGGTTTAGGGGTAGCATTTTTCAACATTTCTGCATAGGAGCGCTTAGACCTCTCCTTCAAGGATCGTTTAATTTTATCCTCACGCAATTTATAAATGGGGCATGCAGGGACCTCATGTGAGTTTTCTCCGCACATTAAACATTTTTCTGAATTTTCATTACATGTATCCTCTTGATGAGAACCCCCACATTTGCCACACCGTGCCTTATTGGAACAGTAAGTGGCTGTGTGGCCAAGCTGTTTGCAATTAAGGCAATTCATTACACGAGGGATAAAAAGGCGAACAGGGAGACGAATCTTATCGATAATGACATAGTTGGGCAGCGCAGACCCAGCGAAAGTCACTCGAAATGAGTCAGACAGTCGATAAACTTTTTTATCTCCTTCGTGTGATACTGAATGCAATTGCTTGCATTCAAGTATTTTTACGTCTTTAAGTATGGTGTCTTTGAAACGACCAACCCCATGCTTAACTAAGTCATCAACAGTCAAACTCGATTCTGTGATGACCCCATCAATTTCAATTTCCTTTGAAGGAATATACGCTCTATACTCACGCGTAAAAAGCTCGCAAGAAGCAATTGCATTGGCTTGTTTGAAACTACCAACGACAATGCGTATTTTATCTTTATTGACTTTGACGATCTCTTTTACATCCGAGAATCGCGAAGTCAAATCTTTAGAAATTTGAATAATATTTAGCGCCTTTACTTTACGCCTAATAAATACAATCCATGGTCCCGTTGACGACTCTGGGTAAATTTTAATTCTAGTCGGATTTACATTTTCAGCATAAGGCTTAGGGGGAGGGTCTGTTACTCGTTCTCCCATCTCTTCATCCATTTTACCTAGCAAGAAAAACTATCACAAGAAGGAATGAAAAATATACCTGTTATACCTGTAGAACACACCTCATGTGTTACGTTGTAAACTCGGTGCCCGTTGTTTGACAATGTGACACCTGCTGTTCTTCTTCGTCGCGTTGCTTCTTCAGTAGAGAAATAGTCCTACCTGCAACACTTCAAAACTCTCTCCGATTAAGCTGCTCGTCGGTATCACCACCACAAGCGCGCTCTCTCCGTTTCCACCACCTCGGTAGACAAATGTGGCTACCTGTGGCTTGCTGCGAAAATCCCACTGTCGATGCGGCACTTTTCAGTGCCACTTGTTTTCCTTATTCGTCGTACCACTTCTGCGGTAGACAAATAGAGCAAATGGGTCTACCTGTGACGCTTCCCTCTCGTCGATTAGAATTGCCCGACGACACCAATACACTATATTTTTTTCTGTGGGTACAGGCACGATCACTGTCGATCTCTGCCACCGCGGTAGGCAAATTCGTCTACCCGCGGTTTGCTGTCAAAACACCACTTGTCGAGGATGCCGTTGACCACGCCTCCGACGTATCAACTGTCGACTCACACTTAACAAACTGGTCTCTCTCTCTCTCCCACAATAACGCATACAGCGTCTCGCACTCCGTCACTCTCTCGAGAACAAATCCTTCCACCTGGAGGCACAACCGTCTCGGTCGGTTGCAAAAACTGTTATGAACCGTTTCATTTATTTCCAATGTCTGGAAACCTCTAACAACGCGGAAAAACTCGATATCTAAAAGATTCGATCGCAAATCGTTCGTGTTTGACTATCGTTCATTTTATGTAAATTATCGCACAAATCTTGAACTTTTCATGTGTGGAATCAGTTGACGGTGGGTGTTTGATGGCGACGGGCGGGGCATTTATTCAGGAGACTGTATATCAAGACCAGTATACTGAGAAGACAATTTTTAGGAGCTGTGAACTGGTTAGTCAATTGATAAGTACGATGCATATCATTAGATTGGAATTAAAACGAATTAGCATCCAGCCATACATCGAGAAACGATAAGCGATCACACTTTTGCTTTATTATCCCCTGAGTCGTTTTTAAATTTCTAGTATCTCCCGTAATTTCTGTCCCACCGTTCCTATTCTTCAAGTTTCCACTTTTCGCTGGGTTCTAGGCCCGCGTATAAATGAATTCTCCTGAAAAAGACAGTGGGATAAATGGATGTCGAACAAGATTCACCATCGAAGAGAGTCCGATTCTCGTTTAAAAAATCATACGTATTGAACTAGGTCGTGCCATGTCTGATCTTCTTTCGGATCAAAAATAAGTATGTACTCTAAAGCTTTCGAAAAAATATTCAGCCGCTACAGAATGTTTTACCACATAAACTCAGAATAGTGATATCCTATCTAAAGCAAGCAACTGACTTTACAAACGACAAGTTTTATCTGAAGGACTACCGTGTCCACATGTCTGTTCATATAGTTGAGATCGACGGTGGGGTTACTGAATCGATCTGATCTTGCATGGGGTGAATAGGGTTGGCTTTTTCAAGGACTCCTTTCTCCAGTGAGTGAGATTTTGAATCACAGGATGGGACGAAATTGTATGCCCCTCCAAACTCGTATCGCGTCTGCGATTGTGTTGTCTAAGCAAATGTTCTTCGACAAGGTTCGTCTGCGTGTTCATACCGCGCGTCATGTTTTGCATTAAATACAAAAAAATGATCCCCTTGTGGGGACATCTGTGACTGTTTCTGCTGTTCTGTACATCAGGAACAGCAAAAATCCCAAACATTTCAATCAGAGTTGCATTTTAGTGCAGGATTGGTTGGGTCTAGGATAATTGCCGAGAACGTTATGATTTTGGGTAACTTCTAGCGGCACTGAGGAGACTTCAATTTTCACGGTACGGGATGGAGTCAAATCTTCACGATGATAAAAGATCTAACTTTCTTCACGATCTTTTCTACAGCATTAAGGAGATAAATCATAAATCATTCCTCGGTCTTTTCATTTCGAGCAATAATTTATGATTTACCTTCACTTATTTTATAACACAGATCAAGATTTCAGTGCCCCTCTAAGGTCAGCGCCCTTGACGCGGGCCAACCGCACGTTACGGGCCTACATGCTGATGCAGCCCCATGATATCCAAAAAGACCGATGTGTTTTTCTCTTTGTGAGCATAGGTTATTTGAATTTCCCTTGCAATCAACACAAGAAAATCGTTTAATTATTAGTTGTTGAAGATTGTGAATAAGAAATGATAAATAAACAAGCAAACAACAGTTTCTTATTTATACGAAATGTCGTTTTGATTTTTTGTCAGTTCACATACATTGTGGCTTTTAAAGTAAAAATGATCCAGCAGAACTAGAATGGTTAAATGAATTATCTAATAAAATAGCGATGAGCAGATTCCACTTAAAATAATCGAATAATCTGAAGTAATTCCAACAGGAATTCACTTTGATTCCAAGTAATCTAGAGTAATTGAGGAATTTTTCAGTAATCGTGTAATCAATTATTAATCGGACTTTCGAAAGAATAATCTTTAAAACCATGAAATAATCTAGGTAATTTTTTTCGTGAGTGACATGTAATCAACGCTGTTGGAAACCCCTTGGTTTTTACGTACTGTTTGTTGAAATAAGTTATATTTCTGTGGTTGAATGGTCACCCGGATGAGTGCAGTAATTCTTTGTATTAAATAAATAAAAAAACATAACCAATTTGCGAGGGAAAATCTTTCCGTTGATACGCATAAAGTAAAATAAATGAAATTTGGATTGCAAATATACAATCGAATTGATATTTACATATACTAAAGAAATGGTTTTTCTCCCGTGAGCAAGAACAGATCTTCAATGAAGCAATAAATAAACTATCGCGTATAGAGCTAGTTTGTACTGATTATACATTATACTATTTGTAAAATTATAATAAAATTGCAATGGTTTGATTGGACGAAGAGTTATTTCAAAAATATTGATTCTCTATTTTGCACTATGAAATTCACGCTTCTCAGCAAAAAAGCTTGTCCTGGAAATGCAATAACAATTGATGAAGGTAAATTAGATGGCAAATTTTCAGATAACACAGGATGTGATACACTGGGTATTATCGATAAGACTATCGCAACGAAACTCATTCTCTAGCTTTGCATTTGATGTGGTCAGAGACTTGGCGAGCTCCCACCGACTCGCTCATGCGATGTTGGTCCAAGCGTGCCGTGGCGACCAGCGACTGTTTCGCTCGCGCGTTGTTTTTCGCATGCCGGGTAACACAAAAAACCAAATATTTTAAAAACCTTATGTTTGCTCAAAAATTTTTTTCTTAGAATTGAAAGCTGATAAAATATGCAACATTTTACAACTTAAACGGTATGAATATCGCGTGAAGAAACCATTTAAAACCGAATTTTTTTGAAAAATTGTTTAAAAAATAGTAGAAATAGTTAACATTTGTTAAAACTTTTTCCGACATTTTCTAGACTAAACATTTGTAAAACCATCAGTGAAGTTTGGTGCAATTCGAAATTAAGCTTTAGCTGTAAAAAATATTATAGTAAAAAAGGTGTATACATTTTCAATTAACTAAAACTATTGGAAAAAGATGGGTGGGTAATGTCAGAGACATAACCGGAGTGAAGTAGAATACACTTTAGACCGGTAAATTCTGCTCTGGAATAAGCAATTTCTATGCGATTTTGTCGTCTTTTGCACATTCATAGTTTATTTAAAGTATTTTTGGAATTATCAAGTTGACAATTTGCAACATTCTTTGAAAATATTGTTGAACTTTTATGAATGAAGGCACGCAAACGAGCGTTTAACCGTCGTCCTACTACCAGCATCAGAGAAGTAGCAGATAGGCATTTTTCGCTACATGGCCTGTACCAAACAGACCGCTCGTAAGTCCACCGGAGGAAAGGCTCCCCGCAAGCAGTTGGCAACAGCCCCCTGGCAACCCTATACTATCATATGGAGTTTGACAGCGACCGACATATATGGGGCGTTATAGCTATAAAGCCCCAAACAAAGAATTATGTTCGGCACTATGCTCGATATTCAAGCATTCCACACGACGTTTTGCATCTTGTGGGATGATTTAATATCATATCATTCAGAAAATCGACATTTTGTAACTAAATACTAATCATTCGGTTCAAAATCAATGTTTTGCTTTCATGGCAGTGATGCTGGCTGTACAGAGACGTCGTCCTTGACAGGGAGCTGGTTGGCAACGAGGGCCGTGTAAAAGTGCCCCAGTCACGGTTGGCGTTAAGAAGCCTCATCGCTACCGAACAGAAACTGTCGCCCTGCGAAAAATTCACAGCTATCAGAAATCGAGCGGGCCTAAACTGTGACCCAAAATAAACCACAAACCAACGGGTTCTTTTCAGGACCAGCCAATTATATTCCAGTTAGATATAAATAAAATTTAGGTTTGCGCGTTTTTCCCAAAAGTTTTATAGCTGTGCTGTTTTCAAGGAAGTTGTAGTTGAATTCAAAATAAAATAGTTTACTTCTATTGTCAGAAGTGGACGAACGAAAACTACTCTGGCTCGCTTGGAATCGAATTGTACGGACCAACCACTACTTTCAAAATCCATTATTTTCAGTAATTGTACATTCTACAGAATTAGTCACAACTATTTCCAATCAGCGCAAAAATCGAAGGTTTTCATTCAATACAACAGCAGATTTTCACGTTTGAAAAAACAGGCAGCATTCTGGCCGAAAATTTTGAAACGGAGCACCTATGTCGAAACGTTAGAAAACGTTCGATTTTTGTAAATTGAATCATTACACTAAACTGTCTATAAATCACAAATAACTTTTGATTTTGTGCCATTCTACGTGAAAGCTTGTGAACAATACCGCCGTTCATAAGCGGCTCACTTACCATCCAACACTCTTGACAAGCTGATGCTTGTAATAACAAAACTTCAATTTCATTCTTTGTCGATAAATTGATGGCCCTGAAAAGGGCCTTTTGTTTGGGCAGTGTTCGAAATTTACTTGGTGTATATGGTAACAGTTGTGGTGCCATCGAAGACGGCGTGCTTGGCCAACTCTTCTGACAGCATCAAACGGACGGCGGTTTAAAGTTTGCGGGAGATGCTGCAAACGAACTGCTGCATGCTGATGCTGGAAACGAACTGAGCGTGAGCAACAGCATGTTGAGTTTTTATACCTGACTACAGCACAATGTAAGCTCGTCCTTTTTTGTGTTGTCCTCAATATGTGTTCGTCGTAGCTCCACCCCTGCGTTGGTCGACCACATATTTTTGATAAAGAACAAAATTGAAATTGTGTTTCCAATACGGAGGTTATCGAACACTCAGGGTAAAAAGAGTAATGTAATACGGCACCTTGGTAAAATGTTTGAGAATTGAAACCTTTTTTGAATGCGCCTAGTAAAAATGTTTTCCACTTCACTCCAGTTTGTTTCAGGTTTTATTTGCAATTTGCGTACTGAAATAAATCATAATTTAGGGTTTAACCCAAATTGCTCTCCAGGGAGAAACAGTCCATGAAACAGAAAATGCAAACTTATTCTTTGAAATGAGTGGTGGCCCTGAAAAGGGCCTTTTTTATAATGATACAAGTGAGTTCTACCATACAATGTGCGTCCCTGCCGCTACAAAGTATAGACGACATTAATTGAGATTTTGCACTTGGCGCGTTCAGTATAGGCATCTCGGATGACATTTTCCTGCACACCATCAGCATTCGTAGATTAAATCGGAAATGCATTTTACATTACCACGACGAGCCAGACGCCGAATGGCGGATTTGGTGATTCCCTGGATTTTATCACGAAGAACCTTGCGGTGACGCTTGGTAGGGAACGCAAACATGATACCGCTCATTGTACCGTCCGGACGAGCATGTTGCTCGTGTGGTAAGCGAGCACCCACTGATACAAAACAAGCTCGCGTGACCTGTATATATAACATTCCCGTATGTAATGAAACGCTTACATGCTCCTTTTTGACGGCTCTGCTGGCAAATTGCGCATTTTCTTCGCTATTTCCGAAGGATTTTCTAAAAATCCTTGTTTTGGTTTATTTATAGTAGTCGCACTAATTCCGAAATTTAATACGAAATACGTGCACAAATTTCCGATCAGATAGTGCAAAAATATTGCGATTTCGTCCAGTAGAACGGAAGATATTCGCATTTCAAATCTGGGAAAATTTCTCAACTGAAATTTTTGAAACGGGACCCCATATTGAAACGTTAGAAGTATTCTACTTCAATATTTCGAATAACGACACAATATTTCACGAAGATGTTTGGGGGTACCTAAACAATAAAATTAAAACATGGTTTGCAAAATTCACCACTTTGTGAAAAATGGGGGGGCCACTTCAGAAATTTTTACTCAGCTCTCACGTTACCGTTTTCAGCGTGCTATAGACATTATTTTTCGTTGTCGTCATTGCTGTATCGAATAGCGAGGTAATGTGATTTTTAATGGCAATGGCACTTCCAGTCAAACTGCTGTTTTTGTTTATTGCTGTCAATTCCTGTTTTATTGTTGTAAGCAAAATTTCTAGGCCATCGATCGCTTCGTGAACTATGTTAGGCTTCTCCAGTTGAAACGCGAGCCGGTGCATTACTTCCGTATTGGCTTGCAGTTGTGATTCCAGAAGTTGTTGTTCAATAAGCCCTTTAAACTCAATCTTGGCCTGCATCAATTCTTGACATGATTCACAGCACGGTAATAGATACGAGTTGATGTCCACCCCATTGTCCTTCTTCCGCAGTGATCCCCTCGGAACAGTCACTCCAATGCAAGCGGTGTGGAATTTTCTTGGGCAACCTATACACGTCCACATAACTGTATCGGCGGAAGTGACGAAAGTGCAAATTTTGCAACTCATTATGATTAATGTACACACACGAAAAGCTGAATTAATAAAAAAATTTAATCATTTGATTCATTTGATTCATTTGATTCATTTGATTCATTTGATTCATTTGATTCATTTGATTCATTTGATTCATTTGATTCATTTGATTCATTTGATTCATTTGATTCATTTGATTCATTTGATTCATTTGATTCATTTGATTCATTTGATTCATTTGATTCATTTGATTCATTTGATTCATTTGATTCATTTGATTCATTTGATTCATTTGATTCATCTGATTCATTTGATTCATTTGATTCATTTGATTCATTTGATTCATTTGATTCATTTGATTCATTTGATTCATTTGATTCATTTGATTCATTTGATTCATTTGATTCATTTGATTCATTTGATTCATTTGATTCATTTGATTCATTTGATTCATTTGATTCATTTGATTCATTTTGTTCGAGCGAGAGATTATATAATAGGGTAGAAAAACTTGATCATCCCCAATGTGATCCACACGTCGCGATCAGACCGTTCTCGCTTTCTCCCGTGTAAAGTTTTGGCCTGTTTCACTCCACGAGTGCAGGTAGTAAATGGTCGAGTGCGAATAGGCCTTCTGCTATCGTGCTTGACCCGGCAGCCGGTCAGCCGATCTATGTACTAGACAGATCAGATTGAATAAACTACCGTGACGATAAGATCGTCTTTTTTGCTCCGTTAATTATAATTAGGTTTTCGTTCGCGCAATAAAATTAAAGTGGTTTCAGTAGTGAAAATTATAGTTTCAAAGTGTCCGAAGAACCCGGTAAAATGCGCCCGCAAACATTGGTCCTTCGAGCCGGATAGTGAATCAGTGCAGTGGTTTTCGGACACTTTGCGAAACAGACAGAACACGTGGTGAACAGTTCAGAAACAAAAGCTATCAGTGAACTTTTACGAGGGCAGTGACCCCAAAGCAAGACCGCCAAAGTGCATTGAAAGCGGATTGAAACAGTGCGGGAAAAATAGCATCGCCATTTTCGACGCCGGTCAACGCCATCGTAGAGACGCTGTGGCGCCATCGCGAAGTGTGCGGTTCTGGTACTTTGGACGACATCGCAGAATTGGACTGGCTGGCAGCAGATCATCGGACGGAAAATACAGGGAGTAGAGTGCATGATTGTGGTGGCGTACTTGCATGTGGTGTCTGGTTCATATTGGTTGGCTAGATTAATAAATTATTCAAGCGTTTATGCGAGTATTTTTCTTGGTACGTGTGTCCCTGATTTTTGTTGGTCTCGGAATCTTTGCTGGATTTTATTTGCTGGTTGCTTTCCGCCTTTTTTCCCCCGCTGCAACTGTCAATTTCGGTTCGCGTAGTAATAGTGTGGAACGTCGAGTCGATCGGTCAATTTATTTGGTGAAAGTGGAGAGTGCTGTGAAATATCCGTGATTAAAATTTGATGGTATAGTGCAGTGCTGTGAGTCAGAATGGCAACCGAGTTACGATCCTTGCGGAAACGGGAACGTCAGCTTTTAAGGTCCTTAGAGGGTGTGCGTCATTTTGTCCAGCATTATGAAGAGGCCAGAGATGGCGGACAAGTCAGCCTGCGAATGCAAGGACTGGAGGAGGTTCACAAGGAATATTTCGCAGTTCGTAGCAAGCTTGAGTTGTTGGTTGAAGACGCTGAATTGACGAAACACGCCGATTCGGATCCAGACGTGAAGCAAGAGGTATTGGAACATCTGGACAATGAGAACGATCGAGTATTGCAGGAGTTTGAGGATCATTTTTATGCGCTTAAAGCATCGATGTTGACATTATTGCCGAATTTCTCACCACCACTACAGTTGAGAGGACATCAATCATCGATTGCTGGAGATGATGGCTCTGGTACGCACCAAGTAGCGACATTTTCGAAGGTAAATCCGTCTGCCGTCATTCAGTGGCAAAATTTTTGAGTGGGTAACCTTCCGCGATTCCTTTCAAAGTCTGATTCACAGCAATCCTCAGCTGACTGATATGGATAAGTTTACATATCTGAGGTCGTCGTTGTCGTGATGCACTGCAAGAAATCAGTTCAGTAGGATTGTCTGCCGCCAATTATATTGTTGCGTGGGAAATATTGGAGAACCGCTATGAGAACAAAAAAACTCATCGTGAAGGCTCACCTAGATGCACTTTTTGCCATTGAAGGTCTCAAAAGGGAGAGCTACGATAAACTCAATCAACTCATTAGCGACTTTGAGAAAAATCTCCAAATGTTGGACAAGATAGGTCAGAACACTTCGGAGTGGACCACCATTCTCGCTTATATGGTGTGTTCCAAGCTCGATTCTGTTACGCTACGCCAGTGGGAAACTCACCACAACTCGAAGGAGGTTCCCACGTATGCAGCCCTTCTCAGTTTTCTCCGCAACCACTGTGATGTTCTCCAATCAGTCGCTCCTGCAAAATCCCAGACCATTGATCATCGTTCTTCTAAATCAACCGTCTGTCACACTGTTGTGAAGACGTCGAACAGATGCACATTATGCAGTGAATCGTGGCATCCTCCTTCCCAGTGTGCTATGTTTCAACGAATGAAGGTTTCGGAGCGCATCGAAGCTGTTGCTAAGCACAGGTTGTGTCGTAACTGTCTGCGTCCTGGACACTATTCAAGTTCCTGCGAGAGAGGGGTCTGTCGTCATTGCCAACAGAAGCACCACTCCATGCTACATGGAGCACCCAAATCCTCCGTTCCACACGCGCAGCCGAAACCTCCGTCTCAAGACACGCAACCGAGACAGTCACAGACTAAGCAACACAATCCGAACCAACACATACACACTAATACTGCTAACTCGCAGCGCACAAACAACACACAGCCAACCACAGACACACCCACCACAAGTCAAAATTATGTTGCACTCCCCATCACACCAACACACAACATACTCCTGTCAACCGCTCTCGTGACAATCAAGGACCGTTTTGGCAGAACAACGCTCGCACGAGCCCTGGTAGATTCGTGTTCTCAGCACTGTTTAATGACAGCAAGTTTTGCGAATAAGCTGCAGTTTCATGAATTCCCTACATATTTTTTTCAGTTCAAGGAATCGGTTCATCTCGATCAGTTTCCACCAAATTGATCAGTGCAGAGATCAGTCCCAGATCCAGGATTATATCATCCTTCACCACAGAAATGCAGTTCCATGTACTACCGAAATTGACTGTTCTTTTGCCGACGACGAGTTGCAATCCTGCCGAGTGGGATCTTCCAGATTCTACTCTGATAGCCGATCCCGGTTTCCACGAGCCTGGCCCAGTTGATTTGATCATAGGGGCGGAGTATTACATGGACTTGCTTAAGAATGAGCGACAGAGAGCAACACCATCAGGACCGACTCTGCAAAATACGGTGTTTGGGTGGATACTTTCGGGACGCATTCCTAACAGTTCAAGTGGCGAACCATGCTCATTGGTATGCGTCTGCTCGACAGCGGAGGTCGAAGAGAAGCTTACTAAATTTTGGGATCTGGAGACTTGTCGTACCACCAGCATTAATTCTGTAGAAGATTCATCCTGCGAACAGTTCTTCGAGCAGACTACAGTGAGAGACGAGAGTGGTAGATTTGTTGTAACACTACCAAAAAAGGAACATGTTATCAGTAAACTGGGAGATTCAAAGGCAACAGCACTTAAGCGGTTCATGGGACTCGAACGGCGATTCGCAGCTAATCCGAACCTGAAGACGGTATATTCTGAATTCATCCACGAATATCTAACTCTCGGGCATATGAAGGAGGTGATCGAGGATATCGACGGAGGCAAGAAGTATTATTTACCGCATCACGCTGTTCTGAAGCCAGACAGCACCAACACGAAACTCCGAGTAGTTTTCGACGCTTCCTGTCGTACATCAACAGGAATTTCATTGAACGACGGCTTGATGGTCGGTCCCGTTGTTCAGGAAGATCTCCTCAGCATCACGCTACGTTTTCGTACGCACCGATTTGCAATTGTTGCCGACATCGCCAAGATGTATCGAATGGTTCGATTACAGGTAGCGGATCAATCCCTACAGCGAATCTTATGGAGAGATTCTATAGAAGAGCCAATCCGTACGTTCGAGCTAACCACAGTCACGTACGGAACCGCGTCTGCACCGTATCTGGCCACGAAATGTCTGCGAAGTTTGGCGGAAGAAGGAGCAGAAATGCACCCAGAAGCTGCTAAGGTGCTGAAGAAGGATTTCTACGTGGATGATATGCTCTCAGGTGTAGACGACGTGGAGGACGGAAAGAAGCTGATACAGCAGCTGGTCGAGCTGCTGGAGTCAGCTAGGTTTTCAGTACGCAAGTGGAATTCTAACAACAGAGAGCTGCTACTAAATGTTCCTGAACACTTAAGAGACGACCGTTCGATTCTGGAGTTAGACTCGTCTAGCTCAACTATCAAGACGCTAGGACTTGTCTGGGAACCCAGTACCGATCGCTTTCGATTCACCACCCCGGTGTGGAACTCTGCTGCTGTTATCACCAAGCGTACAGTGCTATCAGACGTATCGAGATTGTTTGACCCCTAGGGCTCGTGGGGCCAGTCATCATCCAAGCGAAAATCTTCATCCAAGAATTGTGGAAGCAGGAGTGTTCTTGGGATGAACCGCTGACTGCAGAGTTGCAAGAGTATTGGCACGAATATCGGAGAAACCTCGCCGGTTTGGATAGCCTCTCGGTCCCCCGGTGGGTTGGAAGCATTAGCAGCAGTGCAGAGGTGGAAATTCACGGATTCTGTGACGCATGCGAGCTAGCGTATGGAGCCTGCGTGTACATTAGAACAGTTACAGAGGCTGGGTCCGTAGCTGTGCGGCTGTTGACGTCGAAGTCGCGGGTTGCTCCGCTTGAAAACCTAAAAAAGAAGAAGAAAAGGCAGTCTATACCCCGCTTGGAATTATCGTCAGCGCTTTTGCTTGCTCATTTGTACGAAAAGGTCGTACAGAGTCTCCGCATTTCGGCAAAATCGTTCTTTTGGACGGACTCGATGATCGTTAAGTGCTGGTTATCAACGTCGCCGTCAAGATGGAAGCAGTTCGTCGCAAATCGAGTTTCTGAGATCCAGCACATCACGAAGGGCGGCACCTGGAAGCACGTCGCAGGTGTAGAAAATCCAGCAGACATAATCTCCCGTGGGATGACCCCAGCGCAGCTTCAGTACCAACATGCTTGGTTTGACGGACCACACTGGCTGTTATTGGAAGAAGCGTATCGACCTGAGACCAAGGAGATATGGGAAGAAAACATCGAGTCAGCAGATTTGGAGGAAAAGACTACAACGTTGGTTCTCCAGTCAACCTGTCCCAGTGAGATTTTCAAACTACGATCGTCACTGTCGGAGCTAGTTCGTATTACGGCTTACATTCGCCGTTTCCGATTCATGGCTCGAGCAGTCAATCGCAACTGCAGCAAGCACAGTCCTATCACGGCATCAGAACTCGATGAGGCATTACAAATGCTAGTCCGGCTAGCTCAACAAGAAAGCTTTCCGCAGGAACTTGCCGATTTGTCCAAGCAACCCCACGTGCGAGATTCGTCGCGCATTATTTCACTAAAGCCGATTCTCAAGGAAGGCATACTGTGCGTCGGCGGCCGGTTACGGCATGCAGCTGTGTCAACGAATCGCAAGCATCCGTATATTCTTGACCCTCATCACCCGCTGACAAAAATCGTAGTTGTTTACTACCATCGAAAGCTATTCCATGCGGGACAGCAGCTGTTGATTTCGGCTATGCGAGAGCAATTCTGGCCAGTGTACACCAGAAACCTGGTACGGCAGGTAATCCACGAGTGCGTCGCTTGTTTTCGAGTACGACCCAAGGCACAGGATCAGATCATGGCAGATCTTCCACCCGAGAGAGTAACTCCCTATTCACCGTTTCGAAGAGTCGGAGTCGATTACTGTGGACCATTTTCTTTGGTCTATCCGCATCGACGTTGCCAGCCTGTAAAATGTTTTGTCGCAGTTTACGTTTGCCTAGTCACCAAGGCAGTGCACTTGGAGATAGTCGCAGATCTCACCACACAAGCTTTCCTGGCATCGTTGAAGCGATTTACATCTCGACGTGGTAGACCCGATTTGATTATGTGTGACAATGCTAAGAATTTCGTCGGTGCAAAACGGGAGCTGGATGAACTTCGCCGACTGTTTCACAGCCAACAGTTCCAGAACGCTGTCACAAAAGAGGCAGCAGACGACAAAATAGAGTTCCGGTTTATTCCAGCACGTTCACCAAACTTCGGCGGGCTGTGGGAGTCCGCGGTGAAATCCTTCAAGACGCTTTTCAAACGTTCGATCGGCTTGCACACTCTAGTGTATGACGAAATGCAAACGGTTTTGGTTCAGATCGAGGCGATTTTGAACTCACGACCACTCACCCCAGTTAGTAACGACCCAGACGACTACGAAGCGCTAACACCGGGACATTTCCTGGTACAGCGACCTCTGACAGCAATTCCAGAACCCGATCTTGAAGCGATACCAGAAAACCGACTCTCGGCTTGGCAAAAAACACAGCGGTTCACGCAGCAGTTGTGGAAGAAATGGTCGACACAGTACTTGTCGAATCTTCACAACAGGACAAAGTGGACACGGCAAAGAGACAACATACGTGTAGGCACTATGGTTGTTCTCAAGGAAGAGAATCTACCTCCGTTAAAATGGCAACTAGCGCGAGTGACGGAGATTCAGCAGGGACCAGATCAAAACGTACGAGTCGTCAAGGTACAGACGAAGGATGGTAGTTATAAACGAGCGATCTCGAAGATTTGCGTGCTACCCATCCGCGATAACTTCATTTCATCAACCGAGGAGAACTAGACTCCTCCAACGGCGGAGGCCAGGAGGCCTCCGCACACCAGTTAAGTTATGCATTTCTTGAACTTTCAAAAAGCTAATTGAATTCTCTTTCTCAGTCATTATACATCCTTGAGCGTCTGGTAGACCCGTCGCTCCGAACGCTTATTCAAGCCGTTCATCTGAGAAAAGGTAACTGTGTTGTTTTCGGTGGTGGTTGTCATGCATGCCTTGTGCATCTGTTCGTGCAAAATGTTCCAGTTCGGTTGACCGTTCAACCACAGCAGCGGCGCTCGACGCCAGCGCGTGTTCACGGCCGCGCCACGTTAGAATTAATACTAACTCAAGTATCACGCTTGGTTATTTCGAGGTACGACACCAGCAGAACCATTTCCGAAGGAAGAACTGCGTAATTCTACCTTCCCGCTCTACGCCGAGGTCGTCAACGAGCATGGCCAGCTCGCTTAGGCGGTTTCACCAACGTAGTAGCTTCGTCGCAATCATCGTAGATCAATCTGCCCAGGTCTACCGTCGAGATGTTGTCTTCAATCAGCACGACAGATGGAGTTCATCGTCACCAAGGGGTGACCGCGGAGGCCGTAGGGCCTCCGTTCCAGGGAAGTCATTTCGTTGTATCATTTTACCTTTTAAAAAGCACCCGTTTTTTATCCCAGCATGTATCATCACCATCGAAGATGACATCAGCCAGTCGGCGGCACAGATCCGCTGCACTTTCGAAGACGATTCCAGCCAGCCGGCGGCACAGGTCCGCTGTACCATCAAGGACGACATCAGCCAGTCGGCGGCTTAGTCGCTGAACCAACACAATCGTTAATTCATCCAATCGAGTCTACCAGTCCGTCCGTCCATCAGTATCCATGAGAAAAGCTTAAAACGCATCCAACATCGACGATCAACCGTTCCAGTAAAAGGAAATATACACATCTGCGAACAAGCGGTGAAAATGCAAACAGTAGTTCCAGTATAGCAAGATGAGAAGCAACAACACTAATGTCACCGATCGAAAAAACACTAGTCAAAACACTAAATCGGCATCCAGACACAGCACGAAGAAAATCAGCTGATTTACGGTGTCAAGATCATCATTGCAGTTGCAGTATATAACAATCGTAAAAAGTAGGTCACTAGGACTTCATCAGACATAGTATATAACCCGCATCGAAATTGGGTCACGGTCAACGTTCCCAGCAGTAGCAGCAAATTATAATATTATATATACAGTAGCAGTAGAAACTTGAAATCAAAACAAACCAGAAAAATTGAATTTGTCTAGCAGTAGTTAGAGTAGGAGGCAATTATATTTGAATCCTTGAGATTCCAAGGCGGCCGGCATATGTTCGAGCGAGAGATTAAATAATAGGGTAGAAAAACTTGATCATCCCCAATGTGATCCACACGTCGCGATCAGACCGTTCTCGCTTTCTCCCGTGTAAAGTTTTGGCCTGTTTCACTCCACGAGTGCAGGTAGTAAATGGTCGAGTGCGAATAGGCCTTCTGCTATCGTGCTTGACCCGGCAGCCGGTCAGCCGATCTATGTACTAGACAGATCAGATTGAATAAACCACCGTGACGATAAGATCGTCTTTTTTGCTCCGTTAATTATAATTAGTTTTTCGTTCGCGCAATAAAATTAAAGTGGTTTCAGTAGTGAAAATTATAGTTTCAAAGTGTCCGAAGAACCCGGTAAAACGCGCGCGCGAACACATTTGATTCATTTGATTCATTTGATTCATTTGATTCATTTGATTCATTTGATTCATTTGATTCATTTGATTCATTTGATTCATTTGATTCATTTGATTCATTTGATTCATTTGATTCATTTGATTCATTTGATTCATTTGATTCATTTGATTCATTTGATTCATTTGGTTCATTTGGTTCATTTGGTTCATTTGGTTCATTTGATTCATTTGATTCATTTGATTCATTTGATTCATTTGATTCATTTGATTCATTTGATTCATTTGATTCATTTGATTCATTTGATTCATTTGATTCATTTGATTCATTTGATTCATTTGATTCATTGGATTCATTCGATTCATTTTATTCATATTTTTAATTTTATGCATTTCATGTTCAGTTATTCGTTTTAGTTCATTCAATTTGTTAGTATGAGTCAGATGGATGGGGGGGGGGTTAATTTTGTGGTATCGGAGACAGGGGTTCAAGTAAACGGGAGATCAACGACATCGATTACAGACTCGGGCGGTCTTCGTCAGAAGACGATCGGCAACATACCGAGTAGCCAGTCTCTACGCATCGCTCGATCGAGATAGAAGTGTTTTGTTTGTCGGTCTGTTGGAAAAAGAACAGTGCAGTAATCCGCGTTCAAGGTTATTTTGCCATTCTCTGCCTCTTCGAGGTTTGGACTTTTACTTTCTTTTGTGCGTGTGTTAACCGTTAGGTCACATTCCTCAACCTTTTGTTCGTAAAGCGAGGATTGAACAATAACCAGCTATTTAAGCTGGACTAGTGCGTCGTGGGAAACGAGTATACAGATAAGTGAAATCCACCTTTTTGATACATTTACGGCTTTTTCCCGTCTGCGCGGGTGCTGACCCCGTGCGTTGACGGTGTCGATGGCTTCCTCCCCGGATGGCCAAATGGAGATCGAGTGGACTCCTAAGGCTCTCCCCCGACCCAAACAATATCCAGAGCTCTCGACCGGTCCCTTTGTGGTCTTTTTTCGGCCCAAAACAAAATCGCTGAATCTATTACAGATTTCAAAAGACCTAACGGAACGGTTCTCGGCTGTGACCGAAATAAAAAAGGTCCGCTCAGACAGGCTGAGGGTCGTGCTGACTAACTCAAAGCAGGCAAACGATATTGCTTGCTGCGAGCACTTTACGAAGGACTATCACGTGTATATTCCAGCTGTAAAAGTACAGTCTGAAGGCGTTGTCACCGATGACAGTTTGACATGCGAGGATCTGCTGCAGTACGGGGTTGGCCGTTTTAGAGACCGCATAATTCAGCCAGTGAAAATACTCGAGTGCAAGCGTTTGCACTCAGTAGTAGTTGCGGGGGATGGTTCAAAAACGTACCCCCAATCAAACTCTTATCGGTTGACCTTCGCTGGTACCGCTTTGCCAAATTACGTCCTCTTACACAAGGTTCGTCTGCCTGTGCGTCTGTTTGTGCCGTGGGTCATGAATTGCACAAAGTGTAAACAATTGGGTCACACATCCACCCATTGTAGCAATAAGGCCCGCTGTGGAATCTAGATGATTCGTGCAGTAAGAATGCTGAGAAGTGTCCTTACTATGCAGAGAATCTGCATGATATCTCGGCATGTACCGCGTACAAACTACGCGGGGATAAACTAAAACGTTTCCTTGCGGGACGATCCGAACGTTCTTTCGCAGAAATGCTAAAGAAAGCTACACCACCAACCTCAACAAACATCTATGCTCACTTGCCTCCTAACGAGGGCGAGGCTGATGACCCACAAGAGGGAACATCTACTAGGGCGCCTAGAAGTTATAGGAAGAGGAGGAACATTTCCTCTCCTAAAGTTCGTTGTAAAGGCCAGAAGGTATCCCTTGACGGGGCTCCGAAAGTCACATCTATTGGAAGTGTTGCAAACAAACCGAAGCAATTAGCTCCTGGTCTCGGAGGATTAAACTCAGAGAAGGAGTTCCCAGCACTTCCCGGAACATCAAAAATCCCAAGTGTTCCTCTGTTTCAGTTCGAGAATAATCGGTGCACTGGAATTATCAAACTCTCGGACATTGTGGACTGGATAATAAAAACTTTCAATATAACTGATCCTATTAAAAGTCTTATGTTAGCTTTTCTCCCTACAGTAAGAACATTTTTGAAGCAGTTGACTGCTAAATGGCCCCTCCTCTCAGCGATTGTATCCTTCGATGGCTAACTCATCGAACGAGGTCACGGATTTGATCACTGTTCTACAGTGGAATTGCAGAAGTATCATCCCGAAAATCGATTCCTTCAAAATTTTAATAAATAATTTGAGTTGCGATGCATTTGCATTATGTGAAACTTGGTTAACTTCCGACATAGATCTCAACTTCCACGACTTTAATATTATTCGCCTGGATCGAGACACCCCCTATGGAGGAGTGCTTCAAAAAGCGCTATTCCTTCTACAGAATTAACCTTCCCTCGATAACAGGTATTGAAGTTGTCGCTTGTCAAGTAACAACCAAAGGCAAAGATCTTTGCATAGCTTCCATATATATATTCCCCCCAACATCGCGATTGGGCATCGCCGGCTACATGACATCATAGAATCCCTGCCTGCACCGCGACTAGTTTTAGGCGACTTTAACTCTCACGGTACGGAATGGGGTTGCCTTTATGATGATAACCGTTCCTCTTTAATTCACAATATTTGCGACAACTTCAACATGACAATTCTAAACACGGGTGAACTGACACGGATTCCTCCCCCACCAGCGCGCCCAAGCGCATTAGATTTATCCCTTTGCTCGACCTCGCTAAAGTTAGAATGCGCGTGGAAGGTAATCCCTGATCCCCACGGTAGCGACCATCTGCCGATCGTAGTCTCAATCAATAACGGCTCAAGGCCATTCGAAACAATCAATATTTCGTATGACCTCACACGAAATATCGATTGGAAGAGCTATGCTGTCGCGATATCCGACAACATCGAATCTACTCAAGAACTTCCTCCGGAGGAAGAGTACAGCTTTTTGGCTGGCTTGATTCTCGACAGCGCGAATCAAGCTCAGACTAAGCCAGTACCCGGCGCGAACATACAAAAATGTTCTCCCAATCCCTGGTGGGATAAAGAGTGCTCAGACGTGTACGCAGAGAAGGCCGCCGCGTTTAAGACCTTCCGGAACGACGGGTTACCCGCTAGTTTTCGACAGTACGCGACGTTAGACCAGCGAATGAAGAGTTTGATGAAAGCCAAAAAACGCGGTTATTGGCGCCGGTTCGTCGACGGATTAACGAGAGAAACATCGATGAGCACTCTTTGGGGAACAGCCCGACGAATGCGATATCGAAACAGTACTAATGAGAGCGTGGAATATTCAAACCGTTGGATATTCGATTTCGCCAAGAAGGTTTGTCCGGATTCCGCCCCGGCACAGAAGATCTACCGCGCCGCGTCCCGTCACGATAACGCGAACGAAACACCTTTTTCGATGGTGGAGTTCTCACTTGCTCTCTTGTCGTGTAACAATAAAGCTCCAGGGCCAGACAGAATCAAATTCAACTTGTTGAAGAATCTGCCAGACTCTGCCAAGAGACGCTTGTTGAACTTATTTAATAAGTTTCTTGAGGCTAACATTGTCCCACACGATTGGAGGCAAGTGAAGGTCATCGCCATCCAAAAACCAGGAAAACCAGCCTCCGACCACAATTCGTATCGACCGATCGCAATGCTATCTTGTATCCGGAAGTTGTTCGAGAAAATGATCCTATCTCGCCTCGACAATTGGGTCGAAGCAAATGGCTTACTGTCAGATACACAATTTGGCTTTCGCAAAGGCAAAGGGACGAACGATTGTCGCGTTGCTCTCAACCGAAATTCAAATGGCCTATGCTAGTAAAGAGCAGATGGCATCAGTGTTCCTAGATATAAAGGGGGCTTTTGATTCAGTTTCTATCAACATTCTTTCAGAGAAGCTGCACCAGCATGGTCTTTCAGCGACTTTAAACAACTTTTTGCTAAACTTGTTGTCAGAAAAGCACATGCATTTTTCGCATGGTGACTTATCGACATCACGATTTAGCTACATGGGCCTTCCCCAGGGCTCATGTCTAAGCCCCCTGTTATACAATTTCTACGTCAACGATATTGATGAATGTCTTGACAATTCCTGCACGTTAAGACAACTTGCAGACGATGGCGTGGTGTCTGTTGTCGATCTACAAGGACCATTACAGAATACCTTGGACAATTTGTCTGCATGGGCTATTAAGCTGGGTATTGAATTCTCCACGGAGAAAACTGAGATAGTTGTATTTTCTAGGAAGCGTGAACCAGCACAACTACAGCTTCTATTAATGGGTCAAACTATAGCTCAGGTCTTCACAGTAAAATATCTAGGGGTCTGGTTCGACTCGAAAGGTACTTGGGGATGCCATATTCGGTATCTGAAACAGAAATGCCAACAAAGGATCAACTTTCTTCGTACAATAACCGGAACGTGGTGGGGTGCCCACCCAGGAGACCTAATTAGGTTGTATCAAACAACGATACTGTCGGTACTGGAATACGGATGCTTCTGCTTTCGATCCGCCGCGAACATACATTTCATCAAACTCGAAAGAATTCAGTATCGTTGTTTGCGTATCGCCTTAGGGTGCATGCAGTCGACCCATACGATGAGTCTCGAAGTGCTGTCGGGCATTCTCCCGCTGAAAAATCGAATTTGGGAACTCTCATATCGATTGCTCATTCGATGCGATATATTGAACCCGTTGGTGATTGAAAATTTCGAAAGGCTTGTTGAGCTCAATTCTCAGACCCGTTTTATGTCCCTGTACTTTGACTACATGGCACAAAATATTAATCCTTCTTCTTACAATCCCAACCGTGTGCATTTCATAAATACTTCTGAATCTACTGTTTTCTTCGACACATCCATGAAAGATGAGATTATTGGAATTCCGGACCACATACGCCCACAAGTGGTTCCAAATATTTTTTATAATAAATTCCGAGAAGTCGACTGTTCTAAGATGTTTTATACTGACGGATCAAACCTCGAAGGGTCCACTGGCTTCGGTATTTTCAATCAAAAGTTCACCGCCTCCTACAAACTCAGTGACCCTGCTTCAGTTTACGCCGCAGAACTAGCTGCTATTCAGTATACCCTTGGAGTCATTGACACATTACCCGCAGACCATTACTTCATCGTCTCGGATAGTCTGAGTTCTATTGACGCTATTCGCTCGATGAAACATGGAAAGCATTCCTCGTATTTTTTGGAGAAAATACTGGAGCTACTGAGTGCTTTATCTGACAAATCTTTCCAGATTACCTTGGTGTGGGTCCCTTCTCATTGCTCCATTCCGGGCAATGAGAAGGCGGACTCCTTAGCTAAGGTGGGTGCCATTGAAGGTGACGTTTTTGAAAGACCAATTTGCTTCCACGAATTTTTCAGTATTACTCACCAGAGAACCCTCGAAAGTTGGCAAACCTCGTGGAGCAATGGGGAGCTAGGAAGGTGGCTACATTCGATAGTCCCTAAGGTATCGACGAAACCTTGGTTCAAGGGGATGGATGTGGGTCGTGACTTCATTCGTGTGATGTCCCGACTCATGGCGAACCATTACACGCTGGATGCACATCTCCGACGTATTGGGCTCCTGTAGAGTGGTATGTGCGCTTGTGGCGACGGTTATCACGATATAGAGCACATAGTCTGGGCGTGCACCGCGTACAGTTCCGCCAGGTCTCGGCTTATGGACACCCTCCGGGCCCGAGGAAGACCACCCAACGTCCCGGTTCGAGATTTGTTGGCAAGCCGCGATGTCCTCTATATGTCCCTTATATACACCTTCATAAAAACCATCAATATCCAACTTTAACTGCCCCTTTTCCTTATCATTCTCAGAAACGCTCTCTTCCACCTGTACCATACACCCACGATGGTTTGATGCGACCCCAAGGCTACACAAAACATCCCTGTCGAATGAGTCTAAAGCACGAACATCACACGCACAACTCGAAATGTAGCCGATCAACATCTGAGCCGCACTACGAAATCGTCTGGAGAAACCCCTGCCATACTGAGAACGACCACCCGGCGTCCCAGTACATGATTCTTCCTGATGAAGGCCACCCTGATTCTGTAATCTATCCGTTGATCTCCCGAAGTCTGAAACTGAAATAATGTTCTCCCCCTGCTATCTGTGTCCACCCTACTTCCCCTGACTCTTATAAACAGAAGTAACACCCCTCCCCCCCCCCCCCCAATATCTTCATGAAGCATTTAGCTCTTCTTGCCTTTTCTAGTTTTAACTATTATATTATATGATCTCGTTGAAAATGCCCAACTCTACTACCACTTAAAATAACTCTAATTAATGTCTCCGAATCTTTACAAAATTTAATCACGCCCTCTAATTATTTCTACTTTTAAGATAGTCGTAAAAATTTTCCCCCTTAGTTAAACATTATTTGCTCCAATAATCTCATTGCTAAAAAAGTCAATCCATATTGCCATAAAAACTAAATGACCCCCAAATCTTACGAATTTCAAAAATCAATATGTAATCCCCTAGTTTTAAGTAATTTAAAATGTAAAACAAAACAAAATTAACCTTTAAGCTAACGCAAACCTGCCTTATCAAATAAACAAATTGAAAAAAAAAAACATACCGAGTTGCGCGTGTGATGTTTGTGCTGCAAATTCCGTGTTTGTTAACTTTTTCGGCAGAGATGTTTCGTGTCACTTGCATCAAACCATCAATGATGTACGATATATGTGGAAGAGGACAGTTCTGAGAATGATAAGAAAAATAAAAGGGGCAGGCAAATCTATATATTGATGGTTTTTAGGTACATACGAGGGACATATAAATGAGATCGCGGCTTGCCAGTACGTCCCGCATCGGGACATTGGATGATCTTACTCGGACCTGAAGGGAATTCAACAGTTGAGATCTGGTGGAACAATGCTCGGCGCATGCTTGTGCGATTGGCTCAGTTTTCTCCTTGTAGAATTCGATACCCAGCTGGAGGGCCCAAGTAGGCAAATTGTCCAAGATATCTTGCAATGGTTCTTGTAAATGGACAGCTTTGGGATCTGGAATAGAGACCACATCGTAGCTTGACGGAATTTACAAGACATTTGTCAATGTCATTCACTTAAAAATTGTAGAGAAGGGGGCTTAGACATGAACCCTGGGGAAAGCCCATGTCGCTAATTAGTGAAGTCGACAAACAACTTTGCGAAAAATACATATATTTTTCAGACAACAAGCCCCCTGAGTCAGTAAGAAAACTGATGCCATCTGCTCTTTGTTAGCATATGACCATTTTCTCGAACAACTTTCGAATAGAAGAGAGCATTTCAATCCGTCCATACTAGTTGTAATCGGAGGCTGTTTTCCTGTTTTTTTTTTTGGATGGCATGGACCTCCACTTGCCTCCAGCCATGAAGGACTAGGTTACCCTTAAGAAACATATTAAATTAATTCAACAAACGTCTCTTAGCAGATTCTTCAAGTTAAATTTGATTCTGTCTGGTCCTGGGGCTCTATTGTTACTCCCAACTTGGGAGACCTTCCACGAGAGTTTGCGTTTGGTACACGTTTTCTGCGCTTGAATAGCGGTGTCGAGAGTAAAGCCACCCAAAAAGCCGTACTCTTCCTCCGGAGGAAGGTCTTGCATCGATTCGATTTTACCGGATGCTGTTTGAGTTCATACGAAATATTTATTGTACTCGTTGGTCTTAAGCCGTTAGCAATAGTAATTAAGATTGGCAGAGGATCGCTGCCGTGTGGATCAGGAATTAGCTTCCGCATGCAATCTAACCGTAGCGATGTCGAGCAGAGCGACAAGTCTAAAGAGCTTGAGCGCGATGGGGGAGCAGGGATCCGTGTCATTTCACCGGTGTTCAAAATGGTCATCTTGAAGTTATCCCAAAGCTTTTGGAGTGAGGTAGATTTCGATTATCATTATCATGAAAGCAATCCCATGCTATGCCGTGGGAGTTAAAATCAGCTAAAACTAACTTCGGTGCGGGAAAGTGTTCAGCAATGTCGCAAGATCTTCAATGTCTGGTGTCGAGGGAAGGTCAATTCTATTGAAAAAATAGCACTTTTTGATCCCCAAAAGTACTCTTCCGTAAGAGTTTTCTCGATGCAAGCAAACAAAATTTAAAGCTATTTCTGAAGTAAGCCATGTTTCGCATAATCAATTTAAAAAGAATCGCGTTTCGGGATAATGTTTTTGCAATGCCACTGTAAAACAGTGATCAAATTCGTGACCTCGTTCGAATTAGTTATCGAAGGATACAATCGCTGAAAGGAGGAGCTATTTTGCAGTCAACTGCATTAAGAATGTTTTATATTTCAAGATTTTTTTCCGAGGCCAATCGACTCAGCTCGACGATTTGGGACAATGTCTGTGTGTGTTTGTCGGTGTATGTGTGTAACGGACAAACTCTCATTCGTGTTTCTCAGCAATGGCTGAACCGATCTTATCCAAACTAATTTGAAATGTAAGGTCCATCACCCAGACAGAACGCTATTAAATGGTTTTTGATTCTGATGTTTAGTTTCCAAGATATGGTTGTTTGAAGATGCAAAAATCGAGTTTTTGCAGTTTTTTTTGCCGAAAATGACGACATAACTAAACAATTCATATACTTTTAGAAAGATTATACGAATACCTTTCGAACGAACTAGCGAAGATTGTTGAAATCGGCCTATTATCAAAAGAGATATTCATCCTTAAGGCGAAAGGTTACAGGATCGGCTGCGGCGCTTTCTCGAATTTTTAAAACTTTTACGTAAAAGATATCAACAACCCCTCTCGTGTAAAGTTGCGCAAGGAATTAAGCTATTTTTTGGTATAACTAAAATTTTAAAAATTTGATGATTTCTCACGGCTAGCATTTTCTAGTTCTAACCAAAATATCCCCGATATTTTATTCAAAAGTACCCAATATTATTGCATAAGATTGTAGCCTGTTTTGTGTAGAATTTTTCGTTCGCTTACATTATATAGCTACGATGCTTCGTTTACGAGTTATTCATATTATAGTAAAGTTGATGAAATACCCATATTTACAGCCGCATTTCTACCAAATGCCGTATGTCCATTCTAACTTCAGTGAAAATGAATACAAAGCGCACGCGCATGCAAGATGTCGGTTTTGTGTCAGACCGGACTAAGCGATATTACATTGATACAGAGGAAAACGTGTACAAAGATTAAATCTTTACATTCTTTAAGGTATTATTCGCAATGGATTTATTCCATAATTCATGCTAATGATAATATTTTTCAAATCTGGCGCAAATGAAATGTAGTTGAAGAAGAAATTTTTGATTCATTCCTTTCATCATCTCATCTTTTGAGATTTTACTACTTAGTCCGGTCTGACTTGACACCGATCATATAGCACAATGGTGAAACAGGTAAGAAATCACAAATGTCGGTTAGCCGCATGCTACCGCATGGTTGCAGCCACGTGTTTCCCCATTGATGATTTCTATAGTCTGACTGTTGGTTTGAATATTTCATTCTTTCCGATAGGTTATTATAGTTACTAAACTGCCTGGGCGTTCAATAATAAGGGATGCCGTTGAGGTGGAGCTTCCATACTGCAATGTCAGTAGCTTTTCGCAAGTTCTTAAGAGGTGAAAATTTGGTTACCCACCCACTAATGAAGAATAAATTGACGATAAACTGCTTGCCGGGGAAATAAACTCAATTCAAATGTTTATATTTACCAGGCTGCTGATGTCAGCTTGTGAGAATTATAGGTGATTTTCCGTGAATATTTGGGAGCAAAATTCTTCATTCTATGTTTGAATGAAGAACTTTTCTCCCAAACTATTACACAAAATCACATTTTGGAAAGCATACTTCAGCATAGTATGCATATGTATCATTAGTCGATTGTTCGATCTAGTAAAAGCTTCTGCTAAATCGAGAGAGATTTTGAAACTGGCTGTAGTTTTTAAATGTCCGTGTTTGTTTTTGCAGATATACGTTTCCCTACGTTCTTATTGCTGGCTTGAACCTTTCGAATAGAAATTCGTTCAGTTTACTCTTCATATAAAATAATGAGGGAGTAGTACACATGTCCCGTCTATAACAAAGGTGATAAGCTGGATTGTTGCAAGTGCCAGTCAATCACATTGCTGAATGCCACCTACAAAGTGTTCACCGCTGCCCATAGAGAAAAATGGGGAATTCAGAGCAGGTTTTACTAGGGCATGCATCACAACAAACGAAATATTTTCGATTCGACTAGTCTTTCAAAAATGTTGCAATTACAACGTGCCACCTGTTTATAGATTTCATAGCCGCATATGATACAATCGATTGAGATCACCTATAGGATCTAATACACGAATATGGGTTTCTAGCTAAACCGACATATTTGATCAAATCGACTATGGATCGAGTGATGTGTTACGTCCGAGTATCGGTGACACTATCAAGTTCTTTTGAAACTCAGGAAGGACTACGGCAAAGTTATGGAGCCTCTTATCTAATGTTTAATATCTTCGGGAAAAATGCGGTAATAAATGGTAATAAATATGTACACGAGAGCAAGAGATTCGAAGGAAGAAACATTACACCTTATGCTCATATGCTCGGTTCTAAACCAAGAGGCGTGATATAGGATCATGTCAATCATCATTTCAACACTCTAATAACCAGACCTCGAAAACGAAATTTCCATCTCGTTACATCTTAGCAGTTTAGAAAATATTGCAAACTACTATTTTTTTGGGCTATCTAGACTACTGTATTACTACTACTGCATTTAGATGCGACCAAAGTTGAATTTTCTACGACTAAAAAGTCGGTGCAAGTACTACAAAACACTGAAAATTACAATTATGTGGAAGAATTTAAATCTATCGTGAATAACCATGAATGATATAACCTTAAATCATTTGTATGTGAGCGAAACATTTCTAGAAGACCGTTGATAGTTTCTCATGTAAGGAACAAAAATATCTTTACAATACAATACAGAAAATTTATCTTCACTGGATTTATTATGAATTTAGTATGTATATGAGTGAGACATTTCTAGACTATTGCTGATAGTTTAAACTCAATGAGCTATTATATCTTCATATATAGTTCAGAAAATTTTCTTATTTTCAATTCAGATTTGTTATTTGGCCGAGTCTCATATACCAATCGACTGTGTGTGTTTTTTTGTTTTTGTTTTTAGATGATAGCAAAAAACTTCCAAAAAAGCCCTGAGGCTGCAGGAAAAAAAATATATTAAACTGTAACGTCTCAGTGAGCTGGTTTGTGTTGCCACCCGACTCGCCAAAAACCACTACTCTTGCCCAAAACCTGAGTCCTCCCCGGCACTACCTTACGGCATTACTTCAGGGAGTGGGTTTTGATGAGCATAACACCCACTCTAATTCCACTACTTAGCAATTAGTTCCTTCAGTAGGGTTACAGCACTACTCCTCAACGGTGGTGTGTTCTTCACCATCAACACAGACTGGCAATTTCTACATGGTAGTCGGAAAGCTAGCAGGGGGTCGAAACTCTTCCCCTACGAAGACAATCTGGGCGGCAAACTTCAGAGTGTCTAATTTACCTAGCCCTTCGGCTCCCTTGTGCCACTCTGCACCGAAACTTTCTTCTCGTACCATTCAGCACCACTTACTCGTTCAGCTCCCGACTTGTTCGCAAACTACTCGGTCCAGTCCCCAACGATGGATCTAGCCTACTCCGAAGGAGAATTCCTAGGCAAGACAGGTTCTCCCGATACCGAGCGGTAGATTTCTCCCGATGCCGATGTTCGTTTCCGTGAGCCAATTAGTTCCCCGCTTTGTTCCGATCTACTCGATGTAGCCCCAGCGATGGACCTAGCCTACTCTACGGATCAGCCAGTAGGTGCTAATTTTCACCCAGCGATTCCGCGTGGAGCGTAGCTTCTGGTTCACTGGCGCCCCAATGATCCATTGCTAGCTATTCGACGCGGTCTGATCCCCGGCTTTGCATCTACCCTACTCACGAGCTAAACGGTAGGGTGTTAAGGTCGGTCCGGCGATTCCGGTTAAGTCTGACGTCCGTATCACTGGCGCCCAGATGACTCGAACCCGGCTCTACGTTGCGTACTACTCAACTGGTCCCGGCGGGGGACCTAATCTACACCAACGGATAGTTTCCCGGCAGTGGAATTTCTCGCGAATCCCAATTTGTGATTTAACGGCGACTTTCTAGCCAAGGGTGTACTTTGTTGGTTCCTTCGCCACTTCCTCTGCATCTCGGAGAGTATACTCGTAACCACTCTATTGACAGCGTCCCAGGTATGCTCGTCGTGGCACATCTCTTCAACGATACTGTCAACTATCACACCCTACGAAAACTTCTCCGAACCTAGACCACGTGTTCTTGTGTCTTTGCACGTTTACACACTCCGCTAGCGAATGACGGATCTCAATAGTGGCATGTCTGTAATAATATACGTACATGGAACTATTGAGAACCAGAGCTACAGGTCCAAAGCCCTGGTAAAGGAGGATGGTTGTGATGATCTGGGCCGAGGTCACCACGTAAAGCAAGGTAGGTCATAACCCCAATTCCAAGGCGTGAAGCGACCCGTGCCGAGGGATGAGTGATCGAGGGGGTGAAAAAGATGCTCGATCGTTAACGGAGCCTGTGGGGTACCTGGGCAACCCCCACAGTAAGCGTCCCTTACCACGCTAATGCGGAGCTCTGGCGTGGCGGACATTTATTTCTCGCGCGACTCGTGGGATTTTACATGGAGTTAACAAAAAATAAAAACAAACAATCGGAGGTGCCAAACCCCTTCGCTAGAGGTGGTTTGGCGAGGTCTCCCTCCCCCCCGTGGGGAGAGTAGTGGAGCGATGAGTGCTGCATCTGAAAGCACCAGTGACCCGCCAGCAGCGGTAGGCAATAGCCCTACCAACGCACCGGACGGGCCATTATCGGCGATGCGCAAAGTGGTGGAGCAGCTCGATGCAATAATCGAGTACACTAGCGCAAAGCAAAATATAAGCAAGGAGTTAAAACAGAGTCTCCTGGAACTCCGAAAAACTGTTCGTGTCGCAAGACAGACATAGCAGGCTTATGCTAAGAGGGTGGAATGTCGGGAGAAGTCCGACAGAGAAACCCAGACAGTGGCCTCCAAGAAGAAGGGAAAAGAGAAGGTCGATACGGGCACTCAGACAGTGGCCTTCGCCTTCTATGGAGCAGCCACGTCGCTCGAAGCGGCGGCCGAGTTCCCCTCGAAGGGAAAAGGCAAGGGCAAGGGCAATCACAAGACGGCGTCGAACGCGAAGCGCCCTAGGAAGTCGCCAGGCGAGGGTGCAAAAAGCGACACCACACGGCGTGCAACCGTTAAGGTCAAACGCCGTTTGGGCGAGGTAAGCGAGGGCGAGAGTGACCTCGCTGAGCAGAGCGTTGGTACCAGCAACCCGGCGCGACCGAGGCAGGGGGGCCCAAACCCCTGGACGCTGGTCACCAGGAAGAAGCCGGCACCGACACCGGAGGTATCGCGGCCCGCGAAGAAGGCCAAGGACAGGGGCGAGGCCTTGTGGTTGAAAACCGACAAGGACAAATATGCCGATGTCCTAAAGTCAATGAAGGCGGCCGAAAGCCTTTCGGCGCTTGGGCAAGATGTGCGTAGCGTGAGACGCACCAACACGGGAGAAATGCTTCTGGTGCTGAAGCGAGGCGCACAATCTAGTGCGGTATACAAGGCCTTGGCCCAAGAGGTCCTTGGAGAGGGCGCCCAAGTCAGGTCGCTAGGGGCGGAAATGACTCTCCAGTGCAAGCACCTGGACGAGTTCACGACCCGAGAAGACGTCGTCGCAGCCGTTAAGGAGCATTGCGACGTCACAATCGAGCGGGCCTCTGTGCGATTGAGAGATGGACCCTCTGGCACCCAAGTAGCCTACCTCAGGCTACTGAAGGCGGATGCCAAAAAGGTAACCGAGAAAGGGAAGCTGAAGATCGGCTGGTCGGTATGCCCTATTAGCATACCCCAGCCGCCTTCAGTGGATAGGTGCTATCGGTGCCTTGAGTCCGGCCACAAATCATACGAGTGCAAAGGCATAGATAGGAGCAAACTATGTCGTCGCTGCGGCGAGGAGGGACATAAAGAGCGGGGGTGCACTAAGGCACACAAGTGCCTTATCTGCACCGCTAAGAAGCAAGCCCATAAACATGCTATGGGCGGACCTTCGTGTCCCTTCGGTGAGTTAAATAAGAAGAAGCCGTGAACGTCACACAGGTAAATCTTAACCATTGTGCAGCAGCCCAACAGCTGCTGTGGCAGTCGGTCTCGGAGTCGAGGACAGATGTCGCCCTCTTATCAGACCCGTACCGCATCCCTGCCGGCAACGGCAATTGGGTGTCGAACGGGTCTGGAATGGTGGCAATCTGTACAACGGGACGGTTCCCGGTTCAAGAGGTAATACACCCCTCCGCCGAGGGTGTGGCGATTGCCAAGATCAATGGTGTGTTCTATTGCAGCTGCTACGCCCCACCAAGGTGGCCAATAGAACAGTTCTACCAGATGATCGACAGGCTCTCGTCGGACCTAGTGGGCGGAAACCGGTAGTCATAGCGGGAGACTTTAACGCTTGGGCAGTGGAGTGGGGCAGCCGCTGTACAAATAGCAGGGGTCAAGCGCTAATGGAAGCGCTTGCGAAACTCGATACTGTGCTAGCTAACAATGGCTCCGCTAGTACATTCCGTAGAAACGGAGTGGAGGCGTGGATTGACCTAACGTTTGGCAACGATTATCGATTATCGAAGTACTCTTCCCGTCTCGAGCCACAAGCCCCTGGCCACCTGCACTACGAGACAGTGCGGGCACGGTCGAAATGGTGGCTCCAGTGACGAATGAAGAACTACTCGCAGTGGCTAAATCCCTAGCAATGAACAAAGCTCCAGGGCCGGATGGAGTTCCAAACAACGCTCTCAAGGCAGCGATCATAGCGAACCCGAACATGTTCAGACTAGCTATGCAGAGATGCCTTGACGAGTGCCGTTTCCCCGATAGATGTAAAAGGCAGAAATTGGTGCTGTTGCCGAAGCCTGGGAAGCCGCCAGGCGACCCATCGGCGTACAGACCAATCTGTCTGATCGACACGACTGGCAAACTGCTTGAGAGGATCATCCTCAACAGGCTCACCCCGTACGCGGAAGGTACGGACGGTCTTTCAAGCAACCAGTTTGGCTTTCGGAAGGGTAAGTCCACAGTGGACGCTCTCAACTCAGTGATAAATACTGCCGTGATAGCGATCCAACGAAAAAGGCGAGGTATTCGATACTGTGCGTTAGTGACACTTGACGTGAAGAACGCATTCAACAGCGCAAGCTGGGATGCCATCGCGCTCTCGTTACACCGGCTTAGCCTACCGGTGGGTCTGTACCGGATCTTGGAAAGTTACTTCCAGAACCGCGTACTGCTATACGAGACCGATGCCGGTCAGAAAAGAGTTCGGATTACCGCCGGAGTCCCGCAGGGCTCGACCCTAGGCCCGGTGCTATGGAACCTCATGTATGACGGGGTTCTGAGACTGAAGTTCCCTCCTGGGGTCAAGATCGTTGGCTTTGCCGACGACGTAACCTTGGAGGTCTACGGGGAGTCAATTCCTGAGGTAGAACTAACCGCAGAACACGCGATTAGCACGGTGGAGGAATGGATGAGCGCGAGAGGCCTGGAGCTCGCTCATCATAAGACAGAGGTAGTTATCGTCAACAACCGCAAGTCGGCACAACATGCAGTTATCCATGTGGGAGAAGTCGCGATCACTTCACAGCGAAGTCTGAAGTCTCTCCGAGTCATTATAGACGACAAGCTGACCTTCGGCAGCCATGTCGACTATACGTGCAAGAGAGCGTCGACTGCTATTGCGGCACTGTCGAGGATGATGTCCAACAGCTCAAAGGTGTGCGCCAGTAGACGTAGGTTACTGGCAGGCGTTGCCGTATCTATCCTCAGGTACGGCGGTCCGTCATGGTCAAGAGGGTAACCAGTTACCTACAGAAACTGGAGAGCACCTACCGCGTGATGTGCCTCAGAGTGATATCTGCCTACCGCACGGTATCACACGATGCATCCTGCGTGATAGCGAGCATGATGCCAGTCGGGCTGGTCATTCGGGAAGATGAGGAGTGCTTCGAGCTACGTGGAAATAGGGGAGCCCGCGAGCGCACCAGGGTGACCTCGGTCGCCAGATGGCAGCGTGAGTGGGACAACTCCTCGAAAGGTAGGTGGACCCACCGGCTGATACCTAGCATATCGAGCTGGGTGGGAAGACCCCATGGGGAAGTTCACTTCCACCTGACACAATTCCTGTCAGGCCATGGCTGTTTCCGGCACTACCTCCACAGGTTCGGACACGCGGAGGTCCCAGTCTGCCCGGACTGCCCAGGTGTAGATGAAACTGCCGAACACCTACTGTTCGTATGTCATCGGTTCGACGTCGAAAGAAGAGCAATGCTTGACGTCTGTGGCTGGGACACAACCCCTGATACCCTTATTCAGCGGATGTGTCAAACGGTGGAGAAGTGGAACGCAGTCTCGGCTGCTACCATCCAGATTGCCAGTAGGCTACAGGCCAAGCGCAAAAAAGGGAGTGAATGGTCTGTTCATGCCGAGGCAGGTTTGGCGCAGCGAATGGCAACCGCGTAAGGGGTAAACCCAGCCACCCCGAAGCAAGACAGAAGAGTGAGTGTATAGGCGTATAAGTGGACTGCCTCATGCCAAGACGGGAGGGTCGTAGAGTAGTATGTTGGAACTTAGCTATCGATGCCTCATGGCGTGGCAGAGGAGTGAAAGGATGAGCATCCAAGTCAGTCTCACACGGCATGTTAAGGGTGAGCATAAAAGTCAGCCTCACAGGTATGGTAGAGGCTAGCACAAAAGTCAGCCTAGAAAGGAATGAAAAAGGTGAGCACAAAAGTCAGCCTCGCATGGTATGTCAGAAGTGGGGCCTAAGAAAAATGTCCCATATGGGATGCCAGGGGGAGTGACAAAGGTACAATAGAGTAGCACGATTGAGAGTGAATCAGGTGATAGGGTGAGCACCCAAGTCAGCCTCACATGGTATGGGTGGGGCGAGCACAAAAGTAAGCCTAGCAAGGAATGAGTAAGGTGAGCACACAAGTCAGCCTCGCAAGGAACGAAAAAGGTGAGCACAAAAGTCAGCCTCATGTGGGAGTGTTTGAGAGTGAATCAAAGTGCGATTGAGAGAGCACCCAAGTAAGCCTCATACAGGACGTATGAACGCGTGAGCGAGAGTGAATGAGTACATTTAGTACAGCCATCCCCCCAGAAGTAATACCGAGAGGTAGTTCCTGGGAGGAATGATGGCGGAGCCCAATGGAGTTTAGTCGGTATTAATGGCTGGTCACCATTCGAGTCTGACACGCCCCCAGTGCACCCCGTGTGGTAGATTGAACCCTACCAATAGCACGTGTACTGGGCTAGGACATAAAGGTCTTCTCCATAGTTAAAAAAGAAAAAAAAACACTCCGGGCAAAGGAGTGCCGAAGCATGTCCAAACCGGTGCAAGTACTTCTGGAAGCATGCGTACCCGTACAAAATTTGCATCAAATGTAAGTTCACATCTCCATGTTTCCTATGCACCCAAATTGTCACATTTGGGATTAGTCCTCAGCCATAGTGATGTATTTTCGAGATCATGCCGGCGATAACGCATACTACCTCCGACGATATTGTTCTGTAACCACTCGCGACTCATACGGGCATCAGCCGGAATGTCCGGTTCAGCTTTTCACGATTCCGCTTGGTTTTCAGCGCAGCACCCCAGGCAGGAACCTCATATCGAAGTGTCGATGACGAAACAGTAGATGGCATACGTATCGTCTCGGTAGCCGACGTTTGGCATGATTCTCGTTGCCTTCGCCGACTTTTCACAGACGTATTCGACGTGGTTGTTGAAGCTCAACGTCGTCGGTTATCACTCAAAATTGTGCCCTCCAACGTCGATCTGAATCCGCTGAATCACTTTGACGCTGCTGACCAACAACTTGCGGTGAGTTATTTACAGCTTGACTCCGTTCATCCAGCTCGCGATCGCGTCTATTGTCTCCGTCACCGACAACTCCACTTCTTCTAATGTCTCACCAAGCACCGTTAGTTACATGTCGTCCGCGAAACCCACACAGAAAAAAATATTTTGTAATTTTAAGTTTATTTTTATAAACATATTTGGAGCATGAATATAAATGTAAAATTAAATTCCACCACAAATCCATACGACTTGTCGTGCTTTCTTCAACGAATTTTATTATAATTCTAATTGACATGTAATATTACACGAACGAAAGTGTAAAATTGTATGCTTCTTGATGCTCTAATTGAGTGCATTGATTTTAACGAAATTTTAAATCAAAGTTTTGATTCAATCTTTGTATGTTTACATTCGTATTGATTTACATGTCGTTTAAATTTCATTATTTTTTTGTGCGCGATTTTCACTTTTCTGGGCAGCCGAAAAGTTATGACCCCATCGTATACCCGTTCCAAAGAGTTGGACCAAGAATGGAGCCTTGAGGAACGCACGCTGTGAATGACATTGACTTCTGCTCTTCGCTCGTCTCGCACAGCAGCACTCTGCTCTATAAGTAGATCTTCAGGATCTAGCATAGATAGTTGGGAACCCTCATTCTGTGCAGCGCTGCAGCAATGGCTGTCCAGTTGGCGCTGTTAAATGCATTCTTAACATCTATCATGACCACATCCCAGTATCGATATCCTCTTCACTTCTGTTTAGATGCCTTCTCAGCACTCTTAAACATTGTCAGAATTGCATCCACTATTGACGCTTCTTGCGCAATCCGAGCTGCCTCTTAGTTAGTCTTCGCGGCTTCGGCTGCAGTACCAGCTTCTATACCTTCCAAATTTCGTGGAACCTTTATTTAAACACTTCTGCAGCACCATCCTGAACACGTCCGGATATGCCAGGATCGCAGCTTTCAGCGCTACGTTTGGTGTTCTATCTGGACCGGGGGATTTCTTTGATTTCAGACACTTCGATGATTTGTCGAGCTCATCGTTACTTACCAATCGTCCGTGTGTGCTCCTTCTTCTTTGCAGTATGGTGTTGGTGGCCAGATAGTTGGATCGTGCTTCGGGAAAAGACCCTCGATAATTATATTCAGCTTACTCGGGCACTTTTTGGCTGGCGGCGTCGAACCCTTCATTTTCGCCATCACGACTAGGAACGCATCGCCCCAGGGATAAGCGTCTACTTCTCGTCACAGCTCTTTGGGGCAATCTGATTTTTTAAGTCTCTCAGGTTACTCTCCAAACCCCTGGCGTTGAAGTAACCACCAATGACTACCGGCTTCCGACCGATCAACTACTCGGCTAACTGCTCCAGCATTAGGCTGAACTGCTTTACTGTCCACCTTGGAGGAGCGTAATAACTACACAAAGACGCCATTGATTTTGGCGATCACGAAGCCCTCATATGAGCGTTCTACCACTTCTTGAATGGGGAATCTGCCCATAACTTTTATCACAGCCGTTCAATCGATATGAGAGTTCCCAAAATCGATTTTCCAGCCGGAGAACGCCTTCCAGCACTACGAGACTCATCGTATTGGTCGAGTGCATGCAACCCAAGGCAATGCGCAAGCAACGATGCTGGATTATCTCCAGTTCGATGAAGTGTATGTTCGAGGGTACTTTTTAAGGTTTTAGACCACCCCCACCCCGCCTAAAAGGACGACCGATTGCATTGCGATGGCTTCAGTCTTCTTGGATATTAAGGGGGCTTTTGACTCAGTTTCTTTCTGAGAAACTGCACCAGAATGGTCTTTCACCGATTTTAAATAACTTTTTGCAAAACCTGTTGTCTGAAAAGCACATGCATGTCTAAGTTCCCTGTTCTACAATTTTTACGTAAATGACATTGACGATTGTCAATTCATGCACGCTAGGGCAACTTGCAGACGACGCGCAGTGTCGCCTAGCCGGACAAAACCTCTAAATTTTGTTTTGGATTTTTCATGATTTAACATTTTCTTTGTTTGTAAAGAGGTTTAATGGAGTTTTCTCAAAATATTAGGTCTTGAAGACGAAAGATAGATTTTTTGCAGAACTTCAAAGGTGAAATAGATGATCAACTCTGTAAAAAAATGTATTCAAACCTATGTGATTCAAATGACTATATATTTATAGTTAAGATTCCGATTAGGGTCGAACTGGTTTCATTTGAAAGGTTATTCGCTGGACTTATAACTTTCCCTTTAGTCGATACAAGCTTTTTTACTCACACAGACATGAAGGATAAATAATAAATCGTGCATTAAATTAAAATTATAATGTTCAATGTGGCTGTACTTTATTTTGAAACAGTTCGGAAAGATCCCTTGTAGATACTTGAAAATTGGTGTACGTTCCCAAAATGAATGTGCTGTTTTGCCCCTTTTTGCCCCGAGGAATGAAAAATGTGATTTTTCATTATATGTCTGAAGGAGACGCATGATTGTGTTTGATTCCCCAAGGTACGAAATATAATTTATGAATGTCTACAGCATTATCAACAATTGAAAAAATGTGTATTCTGCTCAAAATTCGCTACACCAATTTTTTTTAAATGAATTTTCATATATTGTGCATCTCAATATTCGTTAATGTTGAATTTTCGAACCACACTAATTACCAAAATTTTGAGGTAGAAATAAAAATAAAAAAATAACATCAAATATGAATTCAGTGCGACAAAATTACCCCAATGTGAAGTTTTCATCAAATTCGGGCCACTTTTGAGGTTTTGTCTGGCTTTTGTATGGAAGATGATCACTATGCGACGGGGTGGTCTCTGTTACAGCGCCCAAGGCATTTGGGGGTGTTTCTGTTTCCGCTCTGCCTCGAACATACACTTCATCAAACTGGAGAGAATCCAGTATCGTTGCTTGCACATTGCCGGCGTAGCCAGAAATTTGGTTTGGAGGGGGTTTTGACGAAAATCTTAGATTTTTCAAAAATGTTGGCGGATCTATTGATGACATTTAATCTGTAGGCCGCGATCGACTGGGTACTACCGTGTTCTGCAGTAATAGCGAAATAGGATGATGTGAGCGGGCATGGGCGCTATAACCCTACTGTAGGTAGAATTAAATACCTGTCGCATGTGTCAGTTATGTTGGGTGGCGGACTACGAGACAGGTTAGGTCAAGTTCAACGAGTGGCGCAAAACACCATTTTACTAACAATCAAGCAGAAAAGGATGAGCTGAAAGTTCGCAACTTCGAAACCGTAGCATTGGAAGAGCTTTGATAGACGGGGCAGAATGTGTGGAAATGCGGGGATCGAGCGACGGCATAAGAGCTGGGCAAAATGCGCCAACGCGTATCAAGTGGCAGGCGATCAGCGAAAGGATTTGTGTAGTGTGGATCAAAGGCCATTTCTTCGACTAGAACATTATCAATGTGCACTGACCTCACGAAGCCGAGAAAGATGCATTTTATGCGCAGCTGGAGCATGTCTATGATAGCTATGATGTCGGTGACATAAACATCCTGATAGGCCGGGGCATTGTATAAACCGGTTATCGCACAGGATAGTCTGTAAACCATATAAACAATGTGCAGAAATTCTCATGATTGATAAGAATATTATGACGAACACCTAAATATCGAAGCAGTAGACGACAAGAGTATTGCAAGAATCAGCTTGGAGACGCGCGCAGTCGACGACAGATTCCGGATCTACCTAAGATTCATGAAAAAATAGGACGGTTGGACCGCTGGCAATGATCAACTGTCATAAGCAACTCAAACACAGAGTAGAGGAATTGGCTAGAGCACTCCACTGGGTGCTTTTGAAGATCTGGAAGGAGGAGATTTTACCGAAATATAGGATGTAGGAAGTAGTATGTCCCATCTATAAAAATGGTGTTAAGTGAGATTTTTGCAACTAATTATCGATTAATTGCATTACTGAACTGCCCTTGTATGCAAAGGTGACGTAAATGCCATCGAGTATATTTATCAGGAAATCAATTTTCAAATCTTGCATGGTGCGGGTAAAAGCTTGCTTTCGCCACTTTGCTTTTCGTATTTCAACAGGTTATTTTTTTTAAATCGTTTGCACTGAAAGATGCACCTTTGCATACTAGAATAGTAAACGTCATCTACAAGGTGTTCTCCCAAATTCTTTGTTGCCGCCTATCTTCAACCAAGCTATTTGCAAAAACACTCTTGAAAACTTTGCTGAAGACACTAAGTCTCGATCTAAATTTGATTGGAATTAGTAATGCATCTGTGCGGTGCACAATGTATGGGATCAGGAATCTGGATGGCTTGTCTTGATGGTGCTCCAAAACGACGACGGTTGTCGATTCGGAACAGCAATAGGTTGTCCGTGTGCTAGTCGAACTGGTGTCCACAATAGATTACCGCGGGTGGGGTCTAAATGTGGATCAATTCGATGGGACGAACACTAATTGCTTCCTTGGGTGCGCACTCCGATGCGCAGCAAGTCAGTGGACTGTATTGCGATGGCTCAGCTACAGCAGCAAACGGATGCCTCAGATCCAGCAGTGGAGGACGAAACACGAATGGTGCTCTTTCGGTGGCAGAAAGGAAAATTCCGGATTCTCTTTGGATTTGTTTATTTCGCGATGTTTACGGTTTGAAATTTACAAAAATACTGCTATGATACGTACAGAATGCATTACTTTTATACCTGATTCATTTCCGATGTCTGAATCGGCGTTGTGTGATGTTGGCTCCTCCCACCTCCATTGAAACGAAAAAAAATATGATGGTACGGCTGGGCGGGAGGGGAATTCTTGCTAGGACATGATTGAACAGGATTTTATTTCTACTTATGAACTATGGGGGAAAGATACAAGTAATGGGATAAGATTTGTACTCAAGCATAAGATTTAATAATGGATTGGGCGATAGTGGGTGGGGAATTTAAAGCAAATATCGGTCAGGGAAAGACAAGAGAGATTTTTATGAATTTAGACGTTCGATACCGAACATTCTCCCGCCGGGTTACGATGTGGATCTACAGATGCGAGAACGTGGTCGTTATCATCAATTGGAAGTGGTGCGAGTCTAGATACTGAGCGACGGTATACTCCGGAAGATGTTTGTACATCTACTACTCTAACTACTAAATCTTTGCCAGGATAAACTTGCAAAATCTTACCCAACTTCCATGATTGGGGAGGAAGATTGTCTTCCTTAATTAACACAATGAGCCCAGGAACAACATTTGGGGAACCCTTGATCCACTTAGACCGAGCTTGTAGAGTATTAAGGTACTCGATCGACCAACGTCTCCAGAAATGTTCTCGGAGGGACTGTAAATATTTCCATCGAGTTGAACGGTTCAAGGAGGCATCTTCGAGCGTGGGTTCTGGAATAGCCACCAATGCTCTGCCAATGAGAAAATGTCCGGGCGTTATGGCAGACGGCTCGTGGGTGTCCAGCGAGTTAGCAAAAAGGGGGCGCGAATTAAGGACTGCTTCGATTTGCGTGAGAACGGTATAGAATTCTTCAAAGTTGAGACAGGCATTGCATAGAACCTTTCGCAAATGGGTTTTCGTACTCTTCACTCCAGCCTCCCATAACCCCCCAAAATTAGGAGATCGAGGTGGAATGAATTTCCAAACAATTTCTCTAGTGGAACAAAACTCATCAATTTTACGCTTGGTCTGATCATCCCGGAACATCAAAAATAGTTCATGGAGGTCTGATTTTGCACCAACAAAATTTGTGCCGTGGTCGGAATATATTTCTTCCACTAAACCCCTACGGCTAACAAATCTTTGGAGAGCAGCCACAAATGCTGCGGACGATAGGTCGGATACCAATTCTAAATGAATAGCCTTGGTAGCAAGGCATACAAAGATACAGATATAGGCCTTTACTCGAATGGACTTTCGGAGACCAACCTTTACAAATACCGGTCCGGCAAAGTCGACACCAGTTCGAGAGAATGGAGCGGAGGGAACAACACGAGCTTCAGGCAAGCGGCCCATCATGGGCTGGAGACAACGTGGGCGAGATCGGAAACAGGTTACACATTTCCGCAACACCTTTCGAACTGTTGATTTGGCATTGATCAACCAAAATCTCTGGCGCAAAAGTGACACTAATCCAGAGGGTCCAATGTGGAGATTTTCTAAATGGATATCACGAATAAGTAGTTCACAGACTGGATTCTTGTTTAGGAGCAAAATTTGATGGCGGGCATCGTAAGACAGATGGAAGTTTTCTAATCTACCACCTACTCTCAATAAACCATCCACCAACACGGGATCTAGTGAACCGAAACGACGACTAGGTTTTCCTGATGAAATCAAACTGATTTCATCCGACATATCAAGGCGTTGAACCAGTCCAACAATGGTAATCATCGATCTTCGTAATTCGGGTATCGTCAAGTTTCTGAAACATACGCGATCGGCATGGTTTGATCTACAATTATTTGCAAAACGTAAAACATAGCCAACTACTCTCTGCAATTTTCGAAATGAGCCGAAGGCTTCAAGGAAAGGAACATCTTGCAACACAACTGTGGCAGAGACAACGGGCATAACCGGGATGGTTTCGGGCAACTCAAATTCTTGAGGTAAATCTGGAACGGCTACTTCATAGTGGACTAATTTCAAAAAAGGCGATCCATTCCACCACAAACTGTTAGTCGCGAGAGCATGTGGTAATTGTCCCCTTGACACAACATCAGCTGGATTTTCTTCAGAACGGACATAAGACCAGTAGAAGCTGTCGGTGGTGGAATTAATCTCTGTCACGCGGTTGCGGACAAAGACTTCGAGCTGGCTTACGGGCTTCTTCAGCCAAGCAAGTACGATACGACTGTCGGACCACAAGCATACGCGTTGAATGTCAATTTTCAAAGACGAGATACACTTGGGGACTAGTCTTGACAACAACAAGGCAGCACATAGTTCCATTTTAGGGATTGTTATAGGTTTCAGGGGAGCAATTCTCGACTTACTACAAAGCAAGGAAACCCTTACGTTGGCATCAGAAACAACTCTCAGATAAATTACAGCTCCGTAAGCATGATTGGAAGCATCCGCAAAACCATGTACTTCAATAATTTCGGCGCCTACCAATCCAACGAAGCGCGGAATTTTAATCGAGTCAACATATTTCAAAGACTCTCTAAACGTAAGCCAAGACTGCAATATATCATCCTCCAAAATATCGTCCCATCCCACTCCATCCTTCCACAAACGTTGCATAATTTGCTTTGCCAAAACAATCACTGGGGCAACCAACCCCAAAGGGTCAAACAACCGAGCAATCTCGGATAGGACTATACGTTTGGTTGGCATAGATAATGGTTTGAAATTCAACTCGCAATGGAAACGGAAAATATCTTCTTCTGGATCCCACAAAAGGCCAAAGGTCTTTATAACCCTGTTCACATCTGAACATTCAAAACTTAAAAACCTTTCACGATCTTCTTCGGGCACGGTGTCAAGAATAGCAATGTTACTAGCACACCATTTGTGTACTGGGAAACCTCCGGAGTTAAACAAATTTGTTAAATCCAAACGCAATTTAATGGCCTTAGAAGCTATTGGGAAACGCTGAGATTCATCACGGGCTAACTGTAACAATGTTCGGGTTGCTAAAAATGGGGCGCAAGCTGTTCCATAGGTGACGGTTGTTAGTTCGAGGATTTGAAGCGGATCATCAGGATTATCCCTCCAAAAAATTCGTTGCAAACTGCAATTATTATCATTCACGTGGATCCTTCTGTACATTTTGGAAATGTCTGCTGTTATCGCAAAACGATGCTTACGAAATCGCAGGATTATGGAAAAAAGATCATCCTGAACAGTAGGGCCAATCATCATAACCTCGTTAAGGGATGGTCCAGTTATACGAGCAGAGGCGTCGAAGACAACTCTTAAACGGGTAGTGGAGCTGGTTGGTTTCAAAACTGCATGGTGGGGCAAATAGTGGACCAACTTCCCTGGGGTATCATCTAATTCGGAAATTTGCTTACAATGGGACAACAGCTTGTATTCGTTAATGAAATCTACATAAGCTTTCTTCAATTCAGCATTCTTTTTGAAGCGATGCTCCAGAATGTTAAAACGCTTTATGGCCAATGAACGATTATTTCCTAATTCGATTACAGATTCCTTAAGTGGGAGTTGGACAGTGTAGGTACCATCGGGATTTCGAACGGTGGTGGATTTAAAAATTTGCTCACAATCTTCTTCTTCCTTAGACCTAACGCCACTAGACTCAACCGACTCAATAGACCAGAACCTTTCAATACATTCTGTGAGTGGTTGCAAACTGGCTGTGTAGCAATTCTGATTCTCATTCGTATCCTCAGAACCACCACCAACAACCCATCCCAGACGGGTTTCTTGAAGGATCGGTAAGTTATAACCAAGCATAAATCTACCGGGAAGCATCAAATGGAAAAACAGTTTGATTCCAATCAGCAGATCAATTTCTGCTGGAATATGAAAGGTAGGATCGGCAAGAGGCAAACTTGAGGGAATTTTCAAAAAGCGGGGATCTAGTTTCCGACCAGGCAGAGGACCAGTTACCACATCGGTAACCAAACATTCTATTTGGGTTTGATAATCCGTGCAACAAGAACGGAACGAAAGTATTGCCTTCTTGTCCAGCACCGATCTTTTACCGGTTGCTCCAAAAACTTCAACATGGGTTGGTACCTGGTTGATTCCCAAACGCTGAACAAATGAACGAGAAATCAAATGTGGTTGGGAACCACAATCGAGGAATGCACGGCAGGGGTGGGGATTTCCTTGGCTGTCAAAGACATCAACGATGGCTGTAAGCAAAAGCGTGCCGTCTGACCGAGGGACCTTATGGACTGGATTAGACAAAGACGAAGCACTTTCAACTGGAGGAAGAACTTGGGAACTAACAACATGAGTGGATTCCGAATTGGGGTTTGGATTATCAACAATGGGCTTTGGCGTATCAATAATGGGCTTTGGATCGGGTCTTAGAATTTTGGGCTCATGTAGTAACGTATTATGTTTACCTTGACACTCCTGGCAAGTTTTACTGGAAGGGCATTTCGAGGAAATATGGCCTTTCCTCAAGCAATTGAAGCAAAGATTGAGTTCTCTTACCTTAACTCTACGCTGGGGTACCGTCAAGGAAACAAACTTGTCGCACTTAAAGTTAGGATGACTCGCACTACAGATCTCACATATCGTCACACTATTAGCTACAGGTGTAGCCATAGCGAACGACTTAGCGGGTGGGGGCTTTGGGGCAAACTTCTGGCTGGGTTCCTTGGCAAACGATGACCTTGGATGACTGGCTTCGCAACGCTCTAACATCGAGCATCGCTCCTTCAGGAATTGGACGGTGTCGTCATACTTCGGGATCTGCTTATGGGGAATGGTGGATTCCCACTGCTTTCTCGTCTCAAGATCAAAGGCATTGGATAATACGACGACAACAAAACGCTCGGAAACGCCTTTCAAATCCTGTTTCAGCAGTCTCAATCCTTCAACGTGGCGGGTTAACTCGTTCAAAAGCTCTCTCATCTGCTTTGAGCACTCCTTGCTCATTCGTTTGAGATTCAGCAAGCCATGAATATGAGAGTCTACTGCCTTTCTTTCATCTTCGTAAACGTCAAGCAGTAGCTCCCATGCGTGGGCAAAATATCCTTCACTGAGCGTCCTTGGATCGATAATCCTGGCGGCGGAACCACCTGCTAGTGCCCGCTCAAGGTGGTGCAGCTTGACTGCATTGGAGTCTCTGGACCTTGACATTATGTCCAAAAACACCTGCTGGAATCTCGGCCAATTTTCTGGTTTCCCATCGAACGAAGGGACAGGAGCCGGAAGCGGTTGCTGCTGAACAACTATCTGCGGTTGCAGGGTACTGGATGCTGGAGCGGATGATGTTGGCGGCAGAATCGGTTGCGGGTACACGGATTGGATCAAGGTTTCCACCATCGTTGCGGTCTCTGCATGAAGGGTTTCAAACTGTAGGTACGTAGCATCACTTTCATCTAACTTTTCCGCCGGTAACAAGGCGACGATTTGATGATGGAAATTGAGATACTCTTGGAAGTGGGCCTCCAAATTTCTGGTATACACTTTCAGCTGGGCAAGTGTAAACTGAACAGCGGCGGCTTCCGACACTTCTTCGATGGTTTTCCGGATCCTGGTCACCTTGGCCTTGGCTTGGCCACGAAGATGAATGAGAGTCTTTAGCTCGGCCATTCTTTCACTTTTCTGGGGCGTATGTTGCATCATCACTGATTATACTGTCTTTCTTCAGGCTTAACTAGCTCACACACAACTAAACTGTCCTTTCGAAACTTGTTCGATCGTGTTTCAACTTGTTTCACTTGCACTCGCGCGGACTATACTTTCGAAACGCGGCTGACGATCGAAACGGCAAATGTCTCAACGAAATTTTCAATTTCTCCCCGAGAGCCACTAAATTGTTTCCAATGCGGATGGGATGGCACCGATGCTGCAATCCGGCTCGAAGGACCAAACAATGTGCGGTGCACAATGTATGGGATCAGGAATCTGGATGGCTTGTCTTGATGGTGCTCCAAAACGACGACGGTTGTCGATTCGGAACAGCAATAGGTTGTCCGTGTGCTAGTCGAACTGGTGTCCACAATAGATTACCGCGGGTGGGGTCTAAATGTGGATCAATTCGATGGGACGAACACTAATTGCTTCCTTGGGTGCGCACTCCGATGCGCAGCAAGTCAGTGGACTGTATTGCGATGGCTCAGCTACAGCAGCAAACGGATGCCTCAGATCCAGCAGTGGAGGACGAAACACGAATGGTGCTCTTTCGGTGGCAGAAAGGAAAATTCCGGATTCTCTTTGGATTTGTTTATTTCGCGATGTTTACGGTTTGAAATTTACAAAAATACTGCTATGATACGTACAGAATGCATTACTTTTATACCTGATTCATTTCCGATGTCTGAATCGGCGTTGTGTGATGTTGGCTCCTCCCACCTCCATTGAAACGAAAAAAAATATGATGGTACGGCTGGGCGGGAGGGGAATTCTTGCTAGGACATGATTGAACAGGATTTTATTTCTACTTATGAACTATGGGGGAAAGATACAAGTAATGGGATAAGATTTGTACTCAAGCATAAGATTTAATAATGGATTGGGCGATAGTGGGTGGGGAATTTAAAGCAAATATCGGTCAGGGAAAGACAAGAGAGATTTTTATGAATTTAGACGTTCGATACCGAACAGCATCCAACTGGAAAAATTAATCAACAACATTATGCTGCTAAGTACTAAACCTCCAAAGGCTGATGGTTTCCAAATTATGGAATCTTGGCGCCATTCAATTCGATACCCAAATGTACACCATAAATAGCGAAAAACGTGAATAATTTCAATTTTGTGTATTACCAATCTTAGCTAGTGGCACTTTATATAAGTGATAACCCAAAAATAAATCAAATGCACATAAAAACCGATTCTCACCTGTTAGAGACAAGCGTAAAACGCCATTTTTCATCAGTTTCTATGTAGGCGTTTTCATTGAGCTATTGTGCTTGATATTTACATGATTTATCAACTATAGGATCCTTACTAAAATATTAGTTACAAGATCCCATTCTCACAACTTACAAAAAGTCCCCATAACGTTTAAAACAATAGGTTCTCAACGTAATGAACAGATAATAAACTTCCAAAATTATTATTTGAATATTTAATAAACTAGTCAGCATCAAACTTTTTTTTTCTTCGATTCAAATATTTTGGTTTGGAGGGGGTTTTAACCTCCAACCCCCCCCCCCCTTGGCTACGTCACTGTGCCTTGGGTTGCATGCACTCGACCAATACGATGAGTCTCGTAGTGCTGGAGGGCGTTCTCCCGCTGGAAATCGATTTTGGGAACTCTCATATCGATTGCTCATCCGATGCGACATTCTGAACTCGTTGGTGATTGGAAACTTCAAGAGGCTCGTTGAGCTTAATTCTCAAACCTGAATTATGTCCTTGTACTTCGACTACATGGAACAGCGCATCAATCATTCTTCGTATAATCCCAACCGCGTCCGTCTCCCTAATATTTCTGATTCTACTGTATGCTTCGACTCATCCACGAAGGATCATAGAATCCCGGACCATATACGCCCGTAAGTGATTCCCAATATATTTTATAATAAATTCCGATAAGTCGACTGTTACAAAATGTTGTACACTGACGGATCAAATCTCGATGGGTCCACTGGCTTCGGTATCTTCAATAATACTATCACTGCTTCATTCAAGCTCAATGATCCCGCTTTAGTTTACGTCGCAGAGTTAGCTGCAATTCAGTACACCATTGGGATCATCGACTCTCTGTCCACAGATCACTACTTCATTTCGGAAAACCTCAGCTCTATCGAGGCTCTTCGTGCGATGAAGCCCAAAAAGCAATTCTCGTATTTTCTGGGGAAGATACGGGAGTCCTTGTATACGTTATCTAAAAAATCTTACCAGATTACCTTTGTTTGGGTCCCATCTCATTGCTCTATCCTGGGCAATAGAAAGGCCGACTCTTTAGTAAAGGGGGGCATTAGATGGACACATATACGAAAGACCACTCCTTCAACGATTTTTTTTAGTATTTGTCATCAAAGGACACTCAACAGTTGGCAAACCTTGTGGAGCAATGGTGAACTTGGACGGTGGCTGCATTCCATAATCCCAAAAGTATCAACGAAGTCATGGTTCAGGGGGATTGATGTGGATCGGGATTTCATTCGTGTTATGTCCCGGCTTATGTCCAACCACTACACCCTGGATGCGCATTTGCGGCGTATTGGGCTTGCGGAGAGTAGTCTGTGCGCTTGTGACGAGGGCTATCACGATATCGAGCACGTTGTCTGGGTATGGGCCGGTTATTATGACGCCAGGTCTCAGTTAAAAGACTCCCTTCGAGCCCTAGGTAGACCACCCAATGTTCCAGTTCGGGATATGCTGGCAAATCGCGATCTTCCCTTTATGTCCCTTATTTATATTTCCATAAAAACGATAAATATGCCAATTTAGCTCCTCTTTTTTATTTCTCGTTTTTAGAAGTTCCCTGTCCTGCCTTGTGGAACCGATCAGCATGAGAGTGCCATTATGTGACCGCCATCGCCTTTACCACGCAATTTGAGGCGAGAGTGACCCGATTCCGCAGGTCCGATGAATCCCACTCATCAACCCGGGTCTTGACGTTTGGCATGTCGCTGATCTCCCGTTTGCCTGAAAGTGGCAAGTTTGGTCTTCTTACCTGTCAACATATCCGCCTACTCTCTTCTGTTCCTGATATAACTGCTGCAACACCGATGTTGGAAATAATCCACATTTGCATTCTGTATTCCTAGTTTTAAGATAGCTGTATTTTTGTCATAAAAATATTCTTTCCCACCTTGTATATCGAACTGCATTCCTTGTTTTAAGATAGCTGTTCAATTTCTCATAAAAACGTATTCCCCTTTCAAACTGTATTCTGAATTTAAAAATAGCTGTAAAATTTTTCGTAAAAAAACTTATGTTCCTCCTTTTGTATATCAAACTCGATTCCTAGTTTTAAAATAACTGCAAAAAAAAAATCTGAAAACCTATTGTATCCTACTTTTGTATATAACATTGCATTTCTAGCTTTAAGATTGCTGTAAAAAATCCCCCTTGTTGTAAAAAATATTTCAAATTTGTAACCTTCTAGTTTTAAGATATCCAAAATGTGAAAAAAAAAAAAATGAATTTGGCACCGCTAAGCTAACGCATTTGTGCCTATCAAATAAACGAGCTGAACAAAAAAACCTGTTTTAGTCTATGCTATTGTGCCTTTCTCATTTGTCCAAACTACGATTCCATGGCTTATTATGTTCAATACAATGCTGTAAATGTATATTACCTATTCAGTACGATTTGCACATACTTACAATGGATCGACTGCCAAGATCTTGAGATACGATGTGTCGACACTGAAACATCTCTTGAAACTAGCGGCGGAGCAAGGAGGAAGATCCGAGAGGTCTGGATCCTGCCTAAAATTTTCAACTTGCTAAGAAATTTTAAACTAGTTTTAATTTTAAAGTAGCAACCCCTCATTGCATACTCCTACCTAAGCCTATATAGATCAAAAAATTTAGGCCGGGATTAGGTTGACGATTTTTATAGTGATTGCATTTCTATATGAGAAAGGCAAAAACAGTTGTTTAATTTTGTTATTGACATTTACGTTGTTTCGTTTATTAGAAACTGGTTTCTCAAAAAAATGGCACAAAGGAGAAGCGCGGACTGTCCAAGATGCAGCTCGGATTGCGGCAAGGAGCATCGACAGTGGATGCAATTCAGGCAGTGCTCAAGAGTTCCGAGAAGGTATCAAAACAGAAGTGAAGAGGAGATTGCTGTAGTCACGATAGATGTTAAGAATGCATTTACCAGCGCCACCTGGGAAGCCATCGTTGCAGCGCTGCACAGAATGAGGATTTCCGACTATCTACGCCAGATCCTGAAGAGCTACTTCTAGAGCAGAGAGCTGCTATAAGAGACTAGCGAAGTGCAGAAGTCAATGCGAGTCACAGTGGGCGTTCCTCAAAGCTCCATTCTTGGTCCAACTCTTTGGATGGGGTCATAATTCTGCGGCTGCCCAGGAAAAATCTTGGATTTCGCGGACGACATGTAACTAACGGTGATGGGTGAGACACTTGAAGAAGTGGAGTTGTCGGTGACGGAGACAATAGACGCGATTGAGAGCTGGATGAACGGGATCAAGCTGCAAATAGCTCACCACAAGTTGTTGGTCAGCAACTGCAAAGCGGTACAGCGGTTCCAGATCACCGTTGAGGGCACGTGATTGTATCGAAGCGCGCACTGCACAGTGGTCCCAAAGAGCAAAAAAGGGTTTTTTTAGATTGCATCAAAACTGTTGACTTTAGCAATGTGGTGTCTTCGAGAAAAAACTCCCATTCTTTCTGTCTTATCTGATTGATGATTAATCCCCCTAGTAGTGAGTTACGAAATTTATTTTCTGCAATAATTCAGATAGACAAACACTTACTTCAGTAAACTAGTGGAGAACTCACTGCAAACATTTTACCTGAAGACTTAAACTCTCTAACTTTTATGCTTTTTGAAATATAGGGGATTATTTGTGAAAGGCCCCTTAAAAGCAGTTTTTTCATCATAAGTTTTCTTCTAGATTTTTTCCACTATATAAATGTTCTAGAACCTAAACGCTGTTAAACTGCATTACTTTGCCAAAGACGGAAACTTGATATCGCTAGTATATGTGACTTGATATCGCGATTGAAAATAGCTCTTTTTCCAATACCGATAACTTTTAAACGGGCAAACCACTCGGTAAACAATTTAAAGTGCCAGAAAAACACAACAAATGTTGGAAAAATCAGATCTCTCCAAGGCGGCCCTCTATGGAAATACTCGAGTTGAAGTTTGTCTCATTCCGTCATCAAATGCATGTTCCCCTATTTACCATTTTGTTGCACTTGCGCCATTGTTATGAAGTAGGCGCAACGGAATTGTCAGTTTCTAATGTCAGACGTATGTATTAAGTTGTTAAACAACTGTAACTTTCGATTTTCTTAAGACGTGCCAACAAAAGTAAAAAAAAGGTTAATTATTGCGACCTTAACCCTTCATTTCAGAACTAATAGTAATATATAGTAATGTAAATGAACTAATTGTAATATAATGTAATGTAATGGAATGAGACAAACTTCAACTCTAGTATTTACATAAAGGGAGATCTGGTTTTTCCAGCATTGGTTGTGCTTTTATTGCACTTTAATTTGTTTATCGAGTGTTTTGCTCGTTGTTGCCCGCTTAAAAGTTATCCGCATTGGAAAAAGAGCTATTTTCAATCACGAAACGTGAATATCTCCACACATACTAGCGATATCAAGTTTCTGTCTTTGGCAAAGTAACGCAATTTAACAGTTTAAACAATGTTCTAGAACATTTACATAGTGGAAAAAATATAGAAGAAAACCTATGATTTAAAAACTGCTTTTAAGGAGCCTTTCACAAATAATGCCTTATATCTCAAAAAGCATAAAAGCTAGAGAGTTCAAGTCTTCAGGTAAAATGTTTGCAATGAGTGTCTCCCCTAGTTTGCTGAAGTAAGTGTTTATCTATCTGAATTATTGAAGAAGAAAAATTTCGTAACTCACTACTAGGGGGATTAATCATCAATTCGATAAGACATAAAGAAGGGGAATTCTATTCCAAGAAACTTTCTCATAAACACCACATTACTATAGTCAACAGTTTTGATGCAATCTAAAAGCCCCTTTTTTTGCTCTTTGGGACCACTGTGCACTGCAGCAATTTGGAGTGATAACCGACGACTGGTTAAGTTTCAACAACCACGTCGACTACGCTTGCGAAAATTCGGTGAGGGCAACAAAAGCAATATCGAGAATCATGCCAAACGTCGGCTGTCCGAGAAGCAGCACGGGACGTCTGCTATCTACCGTTTCGTCATCGATGCTTCGATATGAGGTTCCTGCATGCGGTGCTGCGCTGAAAACCAAGCGGAATCGTGAAAAGCTGAACCGGACATTCCGGCTGATGCCCGTATGAGTCGCGAGTGGTTACAGAACAATATCGTCGGAGGTAGTATGCGTTATCGCCGGCATGATCCCGAAAATGCATCACTATGGCTGAGGACTAATCCCAAATGTGACAGCTTGGGTGCATAGGAAACATGGAGATGTGAACTTACATTTGATGCAAATTTTGTACGGGCACGGATGCTTCCGGAAGTACTTGCACCGGTTTGGACATGCTTCGGCACTCCTTTGCCCGGAGTGTGTAAACGTGCAAAGACACAGGAACACGTGGTCTAGGTTCGGAGAAGTTTCGTAGGGTGTGATAGTTGACAGTATCGTTGAAGAGATTTGCCACGACGAGCATACCTGGGACGCTGTCAATAGAGTGGTTACGAGTATACTCTCCGAGATGCAGAGGAAGTGGCGAAGGAACCAACAAAGTAGCGCCCTTGGCTAGAAAGTCGCCGTTAAATCACAAATTGGGATTCGCGAGAAATTCCCTTCCCGGGAACTATCCGGTGGTGTAGATTAGGTCCCCCGCCGGGGACCAGTTGAGTAGTACGCAACGTAGAGCCGGGTTCGAGTCATATGGGCGCCAGTGATACGGACGTCAGACTTAACCGGAATCGCCGGACCGACCTTAACACCCTACCGGATAGCTCGTGAGTAGGGTAGATGCAAAGCCGGGGATCAGACCGCGTCGAATAGCTAGCAATGGATCATTGGGGCGCCAGTGAACCAGAAGCTACGCTCCACGCGGAATCGCTGGGTGGAAGTTAGCACCTATTGGCTGATCCGTAGAGTAGGCTAGGTCCATCGCTGGGGCTACATCGAGTAGATCGGAACAAAGCGGGAAACTAATTGGCTCACGGAAACGAACATCGGCATCGGGAGAAATCTACCGCTCTGTATCGGGAGAACCTGTCTCGCCTAGGAATTCTCCTTCGGAGTAGGCCAGATCCATCGTTGGGGACTGGACCGAGTAGTTTGCGAACAAGTCGGGAGCTGAACGAGTAAGTGGTGCTGAATGGTACGAGAAAAAAGTTTCGGTGCAGAGTGGCACAAGGGAGCCGAAGGGCTAGGTAAATTAGACACTCTGAAGTTTGCCGCCCAGATTGTCTTCGTAGGGGAAGAGTTTCGACCCCCTGCTAGCTTTCCGACTACCATGTAAAAATTGCCAGTCTGTGTTGATGGTGAAGAACACACCACCGTCGAGAAGTAGTGCTGTAACCCTACTGAAGGAACTAACTGCTAAGTAGTGGAATTAGAGTGGGTGTTATGCTCATCAAAACCCATTCCCCGAAGTAATGCTGTAAGGTAGTGCCGGGGAGGACTCAGGTTTTGGGCAAGAGTAGTGGTTTTTGGCGAGTCGGGTGGCAACACAAACCAGTTCCCTGAGACGTTACAGTTTAATATATTTTTTTCCTGCAGCCTCAGGGCTTGCTTGGAAGTTTTTTGCTATCATCTAAAAACAAAAACAAAAAAACATACACAGTCGATTGGTATATGAGACTCGGCCAAATAACAAATCTGAATTGAAAATAAGAAAATTTTCTGAACTATATATGAAGATATAATAGCTCATTGAGTTTAAACTATCAGCAATAGTCTAGAAATGTCTCACTCATATACATACTAAATTCATAATAAATCCAGTGAAGATAAATTTTCTGTATTGTATTGTAAAGATATTTTTGTTCCTTACATGAGAAACTATCAACGGTCTTCTAGAAATGTTTCGCTCACATACAAATAATTTAAGGTTATATCATTCATGGTTATTCACGATAGATTTAAATTCTTCCACATAATTGTAATTTTCAGTGTTTTGTAGTACTTGCACCGACTTTTTAGTCGTAGAAAATTCAACTTTGGTCGCATCTAAATGCAGTAGTAGTAATACAGTAGTCTAGATAGCCCAAAAAAATAGTAGTTTGCAATATTTTCTAAACTGCTAAGATGTAACGAGATGGAAATTTCGTTTTCGAGGTCTGGTTATTAGAGTGTTGAAATGATGATTGACATGATCCTATATCACGCCTCTTGGTTTAGAACCGAGCATATGAGCATAAGGTGTAATGTTTCTTCCTTCGAACCTCTTGCTCTCGTGTACATATTTATTACCATTTATTACCGCATTTTTTCCCGAAGATATTAAACATTAGATAAGAGGCTCCATAACTTTGCCGTAGTCCTTCCTGAGTTTCAAAAGAACTTGATAGTGTCACCGATACTCGGACGTAACACATCACTCGATCCATAGTCGATTTGATCAAATATGTCAATTTAGCTAGAAACTAGAACTTCCATTTCCCGATGGTTTTCAGCTTCTCGGGATTCGGGAAATAAATAATAAATTTCCCGGGAAATCCCGGGATCCCGGGAATACAGAAGAAAAATAAAAAGGTGAATGATTCTCTTAAAAAAAAATTGAAAAGTTTTCAAACTCGTTTGATTGCATGTATATCTGTCCTAAAAGCAGTTGTTAGAAAAAGGCGATTTAGTGTCCTACACATCATTCAATCATTTGATAACTCGTCAATAAGTTTACGAAACATCAACTTCATTTGATTTTTCTTGGCTGTATGTATAACCTAAATTTTGGTAATCACGGACATGATTGGGACGATATACTAAATGCAGCTGCTGGAGTTCAAAATTGGAATTCGTTGTTCTAATACGATGGATCAATTTAATGCATAGCACCTTCTTTGGTAATATTGAATGAAAAGATTAAGCTGCTTCAGGGTATTGTGCAGTTATTTCCGATCAAATGAGAAAATGTGATATATGGAATCCACATCTGTCGCAGTAGGATCAGCATCATTCCGAATAAGGCGTGAATCAAAATCAAGCAGATAATGAATGAACTGTGCAGCAATGGATGAAGCCTACCATCGATTTCCTGTTACGGGCGAGTATCTGGATTGCTTGATCTTATCCCTTCAAAAATCCTGCCTGCATCCTTGAAAGCGACATGCAAATAGGTTGGATGCGCATGATATTGGACAGCTACATCGTTATGTCTTTCTATTCATACATACAAAAATTTACAGATATTACAGTTACGATATAACAAATTAGACGAAATATGCATTCGATGAACCGATCAAATATTTCTGCAGACGTTCTAGAAACATTCTTTATTCTAAATGGCGTTTGCGTTAAGCATGATATCACTACAAACCATCCCAAGTTTTGAAACAAACACTAATCGATTTTTTAAGAAATTACCGCAATTTCAATTACTGATTTGATTGCATTCATTCAAGATCTAAGTATTAAAAGAACTGTTAAAAAATCTGAGCAATCGGCTCATCGGTTGCAGAGATATAGTGCGCATCACTAACGCTACTGTAAGGAAATGCTTCGGTACAACGGCCGGCAAATTAATCCATTTTTGCATGAAAATATCAACATTTTTAATAGTATTTTGAGCAAGGCTTGGACTATATACCTAAAAAATCATGAGAACATATCAGCGAGCCTAAAGATATATAGTTCAAAGATCTGCAAATCAGTTGGAAAAGCATCTGCATTCACTGCTTAGTCCAAACGTTTGCCGATAAAGATATTTTCTAGAGAATTTCTTTCTAAGAAGAACCTAAGCATTTTAAATATATTAAAAATCTTTTTTCCCGGGATTCCCTAATCCCGGGAATGAGAAAACACAATTTCCCGGGAATCGGGAATCCCGGGAAATCCAAAAATCCCGGGATTCCCGGGAAATAAATTCCCGGGATGGAAGCTCTACTAGACACCAATATTCGTGTATTAGATCCCATAGGTGATCTCAATCGATTGTATCATATGCGGCTATGAAATCTATAAACAGGTGGCACGTTGTAATTGCAACATTTTTGAAAGACTAGTCGAATCGAAAATATTTCGTTTGTTGTGAAGCATACCCATAGAATGAAGAATTTTGCTCCCAAATATTTACGGAAAATCACCTATAATTCTCACAAGCTGACATCAGCAGCCTGGTAAGTCAATATAAACATTTGAATTGTGCGTTTATTTCCCCGGCAAGCAGTTTATCGTCAATTTATTCTTCATTAGTGGGTGGGTAACCAAATTTTCACCTTTCAAGAACTTGCGAAAAGCTACTGACAATGCAGTATGGAAGCTTCACCTCAACGGCATCCCTTATTATTGAACGCCCAGGCAGTTTAGTAACTATAATAACCTATCGGAAAGAATGAAATATTCAAACCAACAGTCAGACTATAGAAATCATCAATGGGGAAACACGTGGCTGCAACCATGCGGTAGCATGCGGCTAACCGACATTTGTGATTTCTTACCTGTTTCACCATTGTGCTATATGATCGGTGTAAAGTCAGACCGGACTAAGTAGTAAAATCTCAAAAGATGAGATGATGAAAGGAATGAATCAAAAATTTCTTCTTAAGCTACATTTCATTTGCGCCAGATTTGAAAAATATTATCATTAGCATGAATTATGGAATAAATCCATTGCGAATAATACCTTAAAGAATGTAAAGATTTAATCTTTGTACACGTTTTCCTCTGTATCAATGTAATATCGCTTAGTCCGGTCAGACACAAAACCGACATCTTGCATGCGCGTGCGCTTTGTATTCATTTTCACTGAAGTTAGAATGGACATACGGCATTTGGTAGAAATGCGGCTGTAAATATGGGTATTTCATCAACTTTACTATAATATGAAAACTCGTAAACGAAGCATCGTAGCTATATAATGTAAGCGAAAGAAAAATTCTACACAAAACAGGCTACAATCTTATGCAATAATATTGGGTACTTTTGAATAAAATATCGGAGATATTTTGGTTCGAACTAGAAAATGCTAGCCGTGAGTAATCATCAAAATTTTAAAATTTTAGTTATGCCAAAAAATAGCTTAATTCCTTGCACAACTTTACACGAGAGGGATTGTTGATATCTTTTACGTAAAAGTTTTAAAAAAATTTAAAACTTTTACGTGAAAGACATCAACAATCCCTCTCGTGTAAAGTTACGCAAGGAATTAAGCTATTTTTTGGCATAACTAAAATTTTAAAATTTTGATGATTATTCGCGGCTAGCATTTTCTAGTTCTAACCAAAATATCTCTGATATTTTATTCAAAAGCACTCCAGATTATTGCATTGGATTGTAGCTTGCTTTGTGTAGAATTTTTCGTTCGCTTACATTACATAGCTACGATGCTTTGTTTTTGAGTTATTCATATTTTAGTAAAGTTGATGAAATACCCATATTTGCAGCCGCATTTTTACCAAATGCGTCCATTCTAACTTCAGTGAAAATGAATACAAAGCGCACGCGCATACATGATGTCGGTTTTGTGCCAGACCGGACTAAGCGATATTAAATTGATACAGAGAAAAACGTGTACAAAGATTGAATCTTTGCATTCTTTACGGTATTATTCGCAATGGATTCATTTCATAATTCATGCTAATGATAATATTTTTCAAATCTGGCGCAAATGAAAGGTAACTGAAGAAGAAATTCTTGATTTAATCCTATCATCATCTCATCTTTTGAGATTTTGCTACTTAGTCCGGTCTGACTTTACACCGATCATATAGAACAATGGCGAACGAGGTAAGAAATCACAAATGTCGGTTATCCGCATGCTACCGCATGGTTGTTTATGCAGAGCCACGTGTTTCCCCATTGATGATTTCTATAGTCTGACTGTTGATTTGAATATTTCATTCTTTCCGATATGTTATTATAGTTACTAAACTGCCTGGGCGTTCAATAATAAGGGATGTCGTTGAGGTGGAGCTTCCATATTGCATTGTCAGTAGCTTTTCGCAAGTTCTTGAGAGGTGAAAGTTTGGTTACCCACCCACTAATGAAGAATAAATAGACGATAAACTGATTGCCGGGGAAGTAAACGCACAATTCAAATGTTTATATTTATCAGGTTTATGATGTCAACTTGTGAGAATTATAGGTACATAAATTAGTGATTCTCCATTATATGTTCTTCCAAGACTGCCTGCAGAAATATGCTTTCTAAAATGTGATTCTGTAAATGTTTGGGAGAAAAATTCTTCACTTTATGTTTGAATGAAGAATTTTTCTCCCAAACATTTACACAAAATGACATTATGGAAAGCAGTTTTTCAGCATTGTATGCATAGGTAGCATTAGTCGTTTGTTCGATCTAGTAAAAGCTTTTGCCAAATCGAGAGAGATTTTGAAAATGGTTGTAGTTTTTAAACATCCGTGTTTGTTTTTGCAGATATATATTTCCCTACAGCTTATTTATTTATTTATTTTTGGGTGATGAATTCATCATTGTTGCTGGCTTGAACATTTCGAATAGAAATTCGTTCCGTATACTCTTCGTATAAAGTATGAATTGTTGCAAGAACCGGTCAATCACATTGCTGAAAACCGCCTACAAAGTGTTCTCCGCCGCCCATAGAGAAAAATGGGAAATAAAGAGCAGGTTTTATTGGGTATGCATCACAACAAACGAAATATTCTCGATTCGACTAGTCTTTCAAAAATGTTGCAATTACAACGTGCCACCTGTTTATAATTTCAAAGCCGCATATGATACAATCGATTGTATGTCGTTTCCCGGAATACCATTTCCCGGAAAACCATTTTCCGGAATGCTATTTCCCGGATAACCATTTCCCGGAATGTACTGTTTCCCGGAATATCATTTCCCGGAATGTCCCATTTCCCGGAATATCGTTTCCCGGAATACTATTTTCCGGAATGTACCAATTCCCGGAATACCATTTCCCGGAACGTACTTTTTCTCGGAAATTTGTTATACTATTGAAATCTGAAGTACTTTGAGAACATTTGCATTTAGAACTATGTTGCTACTCAAATATTTGTTTGGTTTCCTTGTCTTTGCTCGCTGATCATGTTAGGGAATTTAAAAAAAAACTAATTCTCATGCATATGTAATTTTATTTGAAATCATTATCAATCAATCGAAGGTCCAGAAAATAGCTTATGCTAAAAGAAGGCGATATTAAAGTCGTAATTTAATTTAAAATGAATAGCATTTCAAAAATATATTACGAAAATTTTAAAGAAGGCAAATGTATTTATTGTATTGAAATCAACAAAATTCTAAAATTATTTCCATTGATTTGCAATTGTTCCAAAGAAGGCTAACTCATATAGAAATTTTTAATACGAAGTGAAATTTAAAATAACTGAAGGCGTTTTCAATACACTGTTACTGTAAACAAATATTAGTGCGAATAAAAATCAATAAAAGTCCAAGAGTATTTTCAGAGAAACTTCATATAGATAAAAATAACATTCTACATAAAAATCCAAAGAAGATTGCATATTTTTAAGAAGGCAGCATCTCAGACAGATACATTCACAATCTATAAAATTTCAAAGGTTCCAAAAATATTTATAACTGAATTTTAGGAAATATTTATATTTTTTCGTTACCTTTTACCTAATCTTTATGAAAATCAATCAACGTATTCAGGGCATTTTAGAGTACTAATGCTTGGTTATTATAAAAATGTTGCCAACGTTGTGGAAAGCACTGCCTTTTCAATTTCAAAGATGGCTGCATTTCAAGGCGTTTTAAATTAATCGTTACGAATTTAAACCATTATAAAGTACGGTATAAGCATTTTTTTTCTTTGCGTAATAAGGAGATGAATCAAGATCCCAAAATGGGATTCATAATACGACTTATGCAGCACAAAAATATTAATTTTAAGTAATTTGTTCAGCATTTTCCCGCCAGCATGTTTTTTTTTTTAATCCGAGCCCGAAATCTATCTCCTGTAATGTTTGACCTAGTGTCAAAAACTAAAGTTTTTTTCGATTCCTTAGAACGATAGAAAGTGACTTACGTAGGATTTTTTTCGCTATTTTAAATTTACGCGAAACGCAGAAAATATCATTAAAATCAACAATCAATTACATTGCTTTCGTTTCTCTTAGTCTTAAATTTGCCGAAAATAGCCAAGAAAATCGATACAGACATAATTTATTAACTAAAATCCTTCGTACGTTGCTGGAGAAATTAATTTAGAATATGCTGTAAATATTTCAAAGCTCGTGGTTTGACGTGGATTTAAATAAAACGCGTTTGAAGTTTTTAGTCCGCTTGGAGTTTACCTAAAAACGATAGGACAGAATTGATAATATATACAATTAGGTATTCTGTTCGCCTTCCATTTTCTGTAATATCATTTTATTTCAATAACAAAATTTTCAAATCTTGAAAATTCTACAGTGGTGTATTATGCTTTTCACCGAAGATTACCACGCGACGGAATCGATTCAAAATAGTAAAAGAATTGAAAATATACCATTTTAACTAAATCCACAAAATTTGGAACAAATATCAGGCAAAATATAGGGCCTGTTAGTCAGGAATTAGACGGTCATGAATTTATTCACCCCTTCACTACCAGCGGTGGGAAAATTGGAAGATATTTGTTACTATTGTGGCACCCATTTAATTCATTGATATTCGATCCATTGGGGTGCTTTTTATTCCCCACACGATTTTTTTTAAATCCTCCCAAGTTTCTTCTTGGTTCAAAACCAAAAGCCGTCCGTAAGCTGTTCATATAATGATTAATTAAAATAATTTTTCCTAACATCGCGGAATCGAAAAAATTAAATCTTTAAAATGACAGTTTTGCAAGCTTATCGCTATCTTGTTTTTTACCGCAATAACCACTCGATCAAAAAAAAAAAAATTTGAAATATTTTCAAACAACTTTTCATGTTCTAAAGTAGGTAAAATCTCCTAGAACACAATTAGCTGCATAGCAGTTCTTCTAAAAATAAGTTTGGTCGGTGAGGTACGAGTTTTTTTTATTTTCCGGGAAATGGTATTCCGCGAAATGGTTTTTCCGGGAAATGATACATTCCGGGAAATAGCTTTCCGGGAAATGATACATTCCGGAAAATGGTTTTCCGAGAAATGGTACATTCCGGGAAACGATATTCCGGGATATGGTACATTCCGGGAAATAGTTTTCCGGGAAATGGAATTGCGGGGAATGGTATTCCGGGCAATGACGTACAACCGATACAATCGATTGAGATCATCTATGGGATCTAATACACGAATATGGGTTTCTAGCTAAACCGACATATTTGATCAAATCGACTATGGATCGAGTGATGTGTTACATCCGAGTATCGGGGACACTATCAAGTTCTTTTGAAACTCAGAAATGACTACGGCAGAGTTATGGAGCCTCTTATCTAATGTTTAATATCTTCTGGAAAAAATGCGGCAATAAATTGTAAAAAAAAACATTTTACCTTATGCTCATATGCTCAGTTCTAAACCAGGAGGCGTGATATAGGATCATGTCAATCATTATTTCAACACTCTAATAACCAAACCTCGAAAGCGAAATTTCCAACTCGTTACATCTTAGCAGTTTAGAAAATATTAGGAATTTGAATCTATCGTGAATAATCATGAATGATATAACCTTAAATTATTTGTATGTGAGCGAAACATTTCTAGAAGACCGTTGATAGTTTCCCATGTAAGGAACAAAAATATCTTCACAATACAATACAGAAAATTTATCTTCACTGGATTTATTATGAACTTAGTATGTATATGAGTTAGACATTTCTAGACTATTGCTGATAGTTTTAACTCAATGAGCAAAACTATATATCTTCATATATAGTTCAGAAAATTTTCTTATTTTCAATTCAGATTTGTTATTTGGCCGAGTCTCATATACCAATCGACTCTGTGTGTTTTTTTGATTTTGTTTTTAGAGGATACCAAAAAACTTCAAAAAAATATACAAAACTCTAACCTCTCAGGGAACTGGTTTGTGTAGCAACCCGAATCGCCAAAAACCACTACTCTTGCCCAAAACCTGAGTCCTCCCCGGCACTACCTTACGGTATTACTTCGGGGAGGGGTTTTTTATGAGCATAACACCCACTCTAATTCCACCACTTAGCAGTTAGTTCCTTCAGTAGGGTTACAGCACTACTCCTCGACGGTGATGTGTTCTTCACCATCAACACAGACTGGCAATTTCTGCATGGTAGTAAGAAAGTTAGCAGTGGGTCGAAACTTTATGCTCTTCCCCTACGAAGACAATCTAGGCGACAAACTTCAGAGTGTTTAATTTACCCTTCCCTTGTCCCATTCTGCACCGAAACTTTCTTCTCGTACCATTCAGCGCCACTTACTCGTTCAGCTCCGAACTTGTTCGCAAACTACTCGGTCCAGTCCCCAGAGATGGATCTGGGCTACTCCGAAGGAGAACTCCTAGGCGAGATTCTCCCGATACCGAGCGGTAGATTTCTCCCGATGATGATGTTCGTTTCCGTGAGCCAATTAGCTCCCCGCTTTGTTCCGATCTACTCGATGTAGCCCCGGCAATGGACCTAGCCTACTCTACAGACCAGCCAGTAGGTGTTGATCCATCCAGCGATTCCGGGTGGAGCGCAGCTTCCGGTTCGCTGGCGCCCCAATGATCCATTGCTAGCTATTCGACGCGGTCTGATCCCCGGCTGTGCATCTACCCTACTCACGAGCTATCCGGTAGGGTGTTAAGGTCGGTCCGGCGATTCTGGTTATGTCTGACGTCCGTATCACTGGCGCCCAGATGACTGAAACTCGGTTCTATGTTGCGTACTACTCAACTGGTCCCCGGCGGGGGACCTAATCTACACCAACGGAGAGTTCCCCGGCGGCGGAATATCTCTCGAATCCCAATTTGTGGTTTCACGGCGACTTTCTAGTCAAGGGCGCTACTTTGTTGGTCCATTCGCCACTTCCTCTGCATCTCGGAGAGTACACTCGTAATCACTCTGTGGACAGCGTCCCAGGTATGCTCGTCGTGGCTCATCTCTTCGACGATACTGTCAACTATCACACCGTATGAAAACTTCTTCGAACCTAGACCACGTGTTCCGGTGTCTCTGCACGTTTACACACTCCGGGCAAAGGAGTGACGAAGCATGTCCAAACCGGTGCAAGTACTTCCGGAAGCATCCGTGTCCGTACAAAATCTGCATCAAATGTAAGTTCACATCTGCATGCTTCCTATGCACCCAAGCTGTCACATTTGGGATTAGTCCTCAGCCATAGTGATGCATTTTCGGGATCATGCCGGCGATACTATCATACTATCTCCGACGATATTGTTCTGTGACCACTCGCGACTCGTACGGGCATCAGCCGGAATGTACTGTTCAGCTTTTCACGGCTCCGTTTGGTTTGCAGCGCAGCACCCCAGGGAACCCCATATCGAAGTATCGATGACGAAACGGTAGATAGCAGACGTCCCGTGCTGCTTTCGGACAGCCAACGTTTGGCATGATTCTCGCTATTGCTTTTGTTACCCTCGCCGAATTTTCGCAAGCGTAGTCGACGTGGTTGTTGAAACTCAACCAGTCGACGGTTATCACTCAAAATTGTGCCCTCCAACGTCGATCTGAATCCGCTGAATCGCTTTGACTTTGCTGACCAACAACTTGTGGTGAGTTATTTGCAGCTTGACTCCGTTCATCTAGCTCTCGATCGCGTCTATTGTCTCCGTCACCGAAAACTCCACTTCTTCAAGTGTCTCACCAAGCACCGTTAGTTACATGTCGTCCGCGAAACCCACGCAGAAAAAATATTTTGTAATTTTAAGTTTATTTTCATGCACATATTTGGAGCATGAATATAAATGTAAAATAAAGTTCCACTACAAATCCACGCGACTTGTGCTTTCTTCAACGAATTTTATTATAATGCTACACGTGGATTGAAAATTACAGTTTCTTCAAACGGAAAAACCAATGCACTTCCATGTATTTTTACACGCTTATTGCTGTAAAATGAATGACATATAATATTACACGAACGAAAGTGTAAAATTGTATGCTTCTTGATGCTTTAATTGAGAGCATTGATTTTAACGTCATTTTCAATCAAAGTTTTGATTCAATCTTTGCTTGTTTACATTCGTATTGATTTACATGTCGTTTAAATTTCATTATTTTTTGTGTGCACGATTATCACTTTCCTGGGCAGCCGCAGAGTTATGACCCCATCGTATATCCCGTTCCAAAGAGTTGGACCAAGAATGGAGCCTTGAGGAACGCACGCTGTGACTGGCATTGACTGCCCTTCGCTCGTCTCGCACAGCAGCACTCTACTCTAGAAGTAGCCCTTCAGGATCTGGTATAGATAGTTGGGAACCCTCATTCTGTGCAGCACTGCAGCAATGGCTGTCCACTTGGCGCTATTAAATGCATTCTAAACATCTATCATGATCACAGCCCAGTATCGATATCCTCTTCACTTCTGTTTAGATGCCTTCTCAGCACTCTTAAACATTGTTAGAATTGCATCCACTGTTGACGCTTCTTGCGCAATCCGAGCTGCCTCTTAGTTAGTCCGCGCTCTCCCTCCGTGCATGTCATCAACCTGTTAAGGATGATTCTTTCCAGGAATTATCCGAGTGTATCCAGCAGACATAAGAGGCCGGATCGTCCGGTGGCTGCAATACCAGCTTCTATACCTCCAACTTTCCGGGAACCTTTATTTAAACACTTCTGCAGCACCATCCTGAACACGTCCGGATATACCAGGATTGCAGCTCTCAGCGCCACGTTTGGTGTTCTATCCGGACCGGGGGCTTTCTTTGATTTCAGACACTTCGATGCTTTGTCGAGCTCATCGTTACTTACCGATCGTCCGTGTGTGCTCCTTCTTCTTCGCCGTATGGTGTTGGTGGCCAGATAGTTGCATCGTGCTTCGGGAAAAGACCCTCGATAATTATATTCAGCTTACTCGGGCACATTTTGGCTGGCGTCGTCAAACCCTTCATTTTCGCCATCACGACTAGGTACGCGTCGCTCCAGGGATAAGCGTCTACTTCTGGTCACAGCTCGTTGGGGCAATCTGATTTTTTAAGTCTCTCAAGTTACTCTCCAAGCCCCAGGCGTTGAAGTAACCACCAATGACTACCGGCTTCCGACCGATCAACTACTTGGTTAACTGCTCCAGCATTAGGCTGAACTGATTTACCGTCCATCTTGAAGGAGCGTAATAGCTACACACGAAGACGCCATTGATTTTGGCGATCACGAAGTCCTCATATGAGCGTTCTACCACTTCTTGAATGGGGAATCTGCCCATAACTTTTACCACAGCCGTTCAATCGATATGAGAGTTCCCAAAATCGGTATTCCAGCGGGAGAACGCCCTCCAGCACTACGAGACTCATCGTATTGGTCGAGTGCATGCAACCCAAGGCAATGCGCAAGTAACGATACTGGATTCTCTCCAGTTTGTGAAGTGTATGTTCGAGGGTACTTTTTAAGGTTTTTTGCCCCCCCCCCCCGCCTAAAGGGACGACCGATTGCCTTGCGATGGCTTTAGTCTTCGTGGATATTACGGGAGCTTTTGACTCAGTTTCTTTCTGAGAAGCTGCACCTTTCACCGATTTTAAATAACTTTTTGCTAAACCTGTTGTCTGAAAAGCACATGCATGTCTAAGTTCCCTGTTCAACAATTTTTACGTAAATGACATTGACCATTGTCAATTCATGCACGCAAGGGCAACTTGCAGACGACGCGCAGTGTCGCCAACCGGACAAAACCTCTAAAATTTATTTTGGATTTTTCATGATTTAACATTTTCTTTGTCTGTAAAGAGGTTTAATGAAGCTTTCTCAAAATATTAGGTCTTGAAGACGAAAGATAGATTTTTTACAGAACTTCAAAGGTGAAATAGATGATCAATTCTATAAAAAAATGTATTCAAACCTATGTTATTCAAATGAATATATCTTTTTTTTCCCATACGTTTATTTGACACGGCATTTGCAAAAGCTTTTTACGCCAGTTTCTTTTTTTACATAGCACGTTACAAAAACCCTTAAGACTAATTTTAACTATACTAGTAATTTGTCTAAAACTAACACTGAAATCACTTTATTGTTTGCTTTTTTCCTTACATTGTTGTATTTCATAATGATTTAGTATTTTCGGGTGCATTTATTTACTTTTTTTCTGTTATTGTCTAAATTTAAAAACTGAATATTCTAGGACACTTTAATTGGTGAATGATTAGCCTTGGATGAGAGTATGAGGAGATGAATTTAATTAAATTTTGACAGACGCTGTTTTTAGAAAATGATAGATAAGTTCCATGTATAGAGGATCGCGATACGCCAGGATGTCTCTAACAGGAACATGGATTGGTCTTCCTCGGACTTGTAAAGAATCTACTAATTCACGATATTCAGTGCAGGACCAAACAACATGCTCAATGTCATGGTAACCTTCTCCACAAGCACAATGATTACCCTCAGCGAGCTTAATACGACGGAGATGCGTATCTAAAGTATAATGATTGGACATGAGCCTAGACATCACACGGATGAAGTCCCGACTTACATCCAATCCTTTGAACCATGCCTTCGTTGATACTTTAGGGATAATTGAGTGTAGCCATCGTCCCATATCTCCATTGTCCCAAGATGTTTGCCAAACTAGCAAGTGTCCTCTGTCGAGAAGCGCTATAAAATTCATTGTAAGCGATGGGTCTTTCATATATTTCACCATCTAGTGCACCAATCTTGGCTAAATTATCAGCTTTCTCATTGCCCGCAATAGAGCAATGGGCGGGCAGCCACACTAGGGTAAATTTATAATATTTTCTTGTTAGGTTACTCAGAGATTCTCGTATCTTCCCCAAAAAGAATGGATCGTGATTATCAATCCTCTTTGAGCGTAGAGCCGCAATCCTGCTGAGACTATCAGTGAGGATAAAGGAATGGTTCGGGGGTAAAGTATTAATTATTTGCAAACTATAGTGAACTGCTGCAAGTTCCGCTATATAAACAGAGGCGGGTTCTGCAAGTTTGAGAGAAATTGAAAAATTATTGTTGAAAATACCGAAACCAGTGGCCTCACTGATTCGTGACCCATCAGTGTAAAACATTTTAAGGCAGTCTATGTGTTGATATTTACTTGTGAATATTTTAGGGATCTCCCGCGAGCGTAGATGATCCGGAATTCCACGAATCTCTGCTTGCATGGACGTGTCGAAGAATAAAGTGGATTCAGGAGTATCTAGTATATTGACGTATGTGGCTGGGAACATACCTAGCAGGCGTTATTTCTTGTGACATGTGATTGAAATACACTGTCATGAATCTGGTTTGGGGTTGAAGCTCGACAAGTCTTTCAAAATTTTCAATTACCAGTGGGTTCATAACCTCACATCGAATAAGTATACGAGAGGAGAGATCCCAGAATCGGTCTTTTAAAGGAAGAACTCCCGCTAGTACTTCAAGACTCATCGTATGGGTCGACTGCATGCAGCCTAAGGCGATTCGTAAACAACGATACTGTATCCGTTCCAGTTTAATAATGTGAGTGTTCGCAGCTGAACGGAAACAGATGCATCGATATTCCATTACTGGAAGTATTGTTGTTTGATACAATCTTATCATGTCACTTGGATGAGAACCCCACCATGATCCAGTTATTGTTCGCAGAAAATTTATCCTTTGTTGGCATTTCGTTATTAGATACCTAATGTGGCCTCCCCATGTGCCTTTAGAATCGAACCAAATTCCAATCGGTCGATACGAGTTATGATCGGAGGCTGGTTTTCCCGGTTTTGGAATAGCGATAACTCTCACTTGTCTCCAGTCGTGCGGGACAATGTTCTGCTCAAGAAGCTTATTGAATAAATTCAACAAGCGTCTTTTTGCTAGGTCAGGCAGATTCTTCACCAAGTTGAATTTAATTCTGTCTAGTCCCGGAGCATTATTGTTGCATGAGAGGAGTGCAATTGAAAATTCCATCATTGTCAAAGGCGAATCTATGAAATCGTTACTTGTAGGAGCATCGCGAGTGATTTTCTGCGCAGGAGCAGAATCTGGACAAATTTTCTTGGCAAAAATAAATATCCAACAATTCGAAAAATCTTCGCTTTCATTAGTCACGTTTCGATTCCTCATTCTTCTGGCTGTGTTCCAAAGAGTACTCATTGATGTTTCTCTTGACAAGCCATTAACGAAGTGTCTCCAATAACTAGACTTTTTGGCACGACGTATACTGTCAAATTTGTTTTGCAAAATGAAATAATTTTCGAAGTTCTCACGTATACCCCCTTTCTGTTTCGTAATTTCTTTGTAGGCAACTTGTTTAGCTTCATATGCATCAGAGCACTCTTGGTGGTTCAGTCCAATTTTCCCTTATGGGAATTTAAGATTGCATAATTCCAGGCGTTTGGCTCCCGAGCCAAAAGACAAGAGTTCGTTTTCGCTTTCTCGTCAGCAAATCTGAGCCTCTGTGCTTGCTTCCCGGGACATCACTCGGGACAAGTCAGTTGCTTTGAACGTTCACATGTGTCGTGTGAACTGTTTGGAATTTTTTGTGTCTAACTAGTGCTAATTTGGGTACTAGTTTAGATACATCGTCTAACTAGACACCCAGATGGTGCTAGTTACTGACGAGATGAATTCGAAACACAAAAAAAAAATAAAACTTAATTTAAGTTAGGTTTTGTGCCCTTAATGCACAAAGTGGTTCAGTCCAATTTTCCCTTATGGGAATTTAAGATTGCATAATTCCAGGCGTTTGGCTCCCGAGCCAAAAGACAAGAGTTCGTTTTCGCTTTCTCGTCAGCAAATCTGAGCCTCTGTGCTTGCTTCCCGGGACATCACTCGGGACAAGTCAGTTGCTTTGAACGTTCACATGTGTCGTGTGAACTGTTTGGAATCTTTTGTGTCTAACTAGTGCTAATTTGGGTACTAGTTTAGATACATCGTCTAACTAGACACCCAGATGGTGCTAGTTACTGACGAGCTGAATTCGAAACACAAAAAAAAAACTTAATTTAAGTTAGGTTTTGTGCCCTTAATGCACAAAGTGGTTCAGTCCAATTTTCCCTTATGGGAATTTAAGATTGCATAATTCCAGGCGTTTGGCTCCCGAGCCAAAAGACAAGAGTTCGTTTTCGCTTTCTCGTCAGCAAATCTGAGCCTCTGTGCTTGCTTCCCGGGACATCACTCGGGACAAGTCAGTTGCTTTGAACGTTCACATGTGTCGTGTGAACTGTTTGGAATTTTTTGTGTCTAACTAGTGCTAATTTGGGTACTAGTTTAGATACATCGTCTAACTAGACACCCAGATAGTGCTAGTTACTGACGAGATGAATTCGAAACACAAAAAAAAATAAAACTTAATTTAAGTTAGGTTTTGTGCCCTTAATGCACAAAGTGGTTCAGTCCAATTTTCCCTTATGGGAATTTAAGATTGCATAATTCCAGGCGTTTGGCTCCCGAGCCAAAAGACAAGAGTTCGTTTTCGCTTTCTCGTCAGCAAATCTGAGCCTCTATGCTTGCTTCCCGGGACATCACTCGGGACAAGTCAGTTGCTTTGAACGTTCACATGTGTCGTGTGAACTGTTTGGAATTTTTTGTGTCTAACTAGTGCTAATTTGGGTACTAGTTTAGATACATCGTCTAACTAGACACCCAGATGGTGCTAGTTACTGACGAGATGAATTCGAAACACAAAAAAAAAAATAAAACTTAATTTAAGTTAGGTTTTGTGCCCTTAATGCACAAAGTGGTTCAGTCCAATTTTCCCTTATGGGAATTTAAGATTGCATAAAGCACTTTTTAATTCCTAGAAGCACTCCTCCATACGGGGTGTCTCGGTCTAGGCGAATAATGTTGAAATCATTTAAGTTGAAATTAATGTTTGAGGTAAGCCATGTTTCACATAGAGCAAAAGCATCGCATTTTAAATTATGCAGTAAATTTTTTAAGGAATCAATTTTTGGTATGATACTTCTGCAATTCCACTGTAAAACAGTGATAGAGTCTTTCACCTTAGTAGTTGAATTAACCATTGAAAGATATAATTGCTGCAAGGATGGGCCATTGAGCAATCAGCTGCTCTAAAAATGTTCTAATTGTTGGGAGGAAAGCTGCAAGTATACTCTTTAGTGGTTCAGAAATATTGAATGCTTTAAAAATCCAATCAACAATTTCAGAAAATTTCAATAATCCTACCCCCGGCTGAGGCTCAGAGGAAGTCGAAATTTTATTATTTCCAGTAATGGTGTTCTGTTTGGATTGTACGTTCCCAAAACCGGGCGGAATTGATTTCGGTTTTGAATCGGAATTTTTCGGTTTTGGGCGCAGTTTATCAATTGGTGGAGAAATTTTAAGGCCCTTTCTTGGCAGCTTGGGAAAAGAAGACTGTTTTCTTTTTCTGGAATTTCCGGGCACGCTCCCTCAGAGTCAGACTGTTCCGAAAATAGAAATGTGTAAGTGTTTTCTAAGAAGATGGGTTTAGGGGTAGCATTTTTCAACATTTCTGCATAGGAGCGCTTAGACCTCTCCTTCAAGGATCGTTTAATTTTATCCTCACGCAATTTATAAATGGGGCATGCAGGGAGCTCATGCGAGTTTTCTCCGCACATTAAACATTTTTCTAAATTTTCATTGCATGTATCCTCTTGATGAGAACCCCCACATTTGCCACACCGTGCCTTATTGGAACAGTAAGTGGCTGTGTGGCCAAGCTGTTTACAATTAAGGCAATTCATTACACGAGTGATAAAAAGGAGAACAGGGAGACGAATCTTATCGATAATCACATAGTTGGGCAGCGCAGACCCAGCGAAAGTCACTCGAAACGAGTCAGACAGTCGATAAACTTTTTTATCTCCTTCGTGTGATACTGAATGCAATTGCTTGCATTCAAGTATTTTTACGTCTTTAAGTATGGTGTCTTTGAAACGACCAACCCCATGCTTAACTAAGTCATCAACAGTCAAACTCGATTCTGTGATGACCCCATCAATTTCAATTTCCTTTGAAGGAATATACGCTCTATATTCACGCGTAAAAAGCTCGCAAGAAGCAATTGCATTGGCTTGTTTGAGACTACCAACGACAATGCGTATTTTATCTTTATTAACTTTGACGATCTCTTTTACATCCGAGAATCGCGAAGTCAAATCTTTAGAAATTTGAATGATATTTAGCGCCTTTGCTTTACGCCTAATAAATACAATCCATGGTCCCGTTGACGACTCTGGGTAAATTTTAATTCTAGTCGGGTTTACATTTTCAGCAGAAGGCTTAGGGGGAGGGTCTGTTACTCTTTCTCCCATCTCTTCATCCATTTTACCTAGTAAGAAAAACTATCACAAAAAGGAATGAAAAATATACCTGTTATCTGCTATCTATTTGGTGACGAAGACACCGGTAGAACACACCTCATGTGTTACGTTGTAAACTCGGTGCCCGTTGTTTGACAATGTGACACTTGCTGTCCTTCTTCGTCGCGTTGCTTCTTCAGTAGAGAAATAGGCCTACCTGCAACACTTCAAAACTCTCTCCGATTAAGCTGCTCGTCGGTATCACCACCACAAGCGCGCTCTCTCCGTTTCCACCACCTCGGTAGACAAATGTGGCTACCTGTGGCTTGCTGCGAAAATCCCACTGTCGATGCGGCACTTTTCGGTGCCACTTGTTTTCCTTATTCGTCGTACCACTTCTGCGGTAGACAAATAGAGCAAATGGGTCTACCTGTGACGCTTCCCTCTCGTCGATTAGAATTGCCCGACGACACCAATACACTATATTTTTTTTCTGTGTGTACAGGCACGATCACTGTCGATTTCTGCCACCGCGGTAGGCAAATTCGTCTACCCGCGGTTTGCTGTCAAAACACCACTTGTCGAGGATGCCGTTGGCCGACGTATCAACTGTCGATTCACACTTAAGAAACTGGTCTCTCTCTCTCCCACAATAACGCATACAGCGTCTCGCACTCCGTCACTCTCTCGAGAACAAAACCTTCCACCTGGAGGCACAACCGTCTCGGTCGGTTGCAAAAACTGTTATGAATATATCTTTTTAGTTAAGATTCCGATTAGGGTCGAACTGGTTTCATTTGAAAGGTTATTCGCTGGACTTATAACTTTCCATTTATTCGATACAAGCTTTTTTTCTCACACAGACATGAAGCACGAATAATAAATCGTGCATTAAATTAAAATTATAATGTTCAAAGTGGCTGTACTTTAATTTGAATCAGTTCGGAAAGATCACTTGTAGTTAATGATATTTGAAAATTGGTGTACGTTTCAAAAATGAATCTGCTTTTTTGCCCCTTTTTGCCCCGAGGTATGAAAAAATGGGATTTTTCATTATATGTCTGAAGGAGACGCATGATTGTGTTTGATGCCCGAAGGTACGAAATATAATTTATGAATGTCTACCAGCATTATCAACAAATGAAAAAATGTGTATTCACTACACCAATTTTTTTGAAAATGAATTTTCATATATTGTGCACCTCCATATTCGTTAATGTTGAATTTTCGAACCACCCTAGGTACCAAAATTTTGAGGTAAAAATAAAAATAAAAAAATCAAATATGAATTCAGTGCGACAAAATTTCCCCAATGTGAAGTTTTCATCATATTCGGGCCACTTTTGAGGGTTTGTCCGGCTTTTGTATGGAAGGTGATCACTGTGCGACGGGGTGGTCTCTGTTACAGCTCCCAAGGCTACCGATTTGGAGGTGTTTCTGTTTCCGCTCTGCTTCGAACATACACTTCATCAAACTGGAGAGAATCCAGTATCGTTGCTTGCGCATTGCCTTGGGTTGCATGCACTCGATCAATACGATGAGTCTCGTAGTGCTGGAGGGCGTTATCCCACTGGAAAATCGATTTTGGAAACTCTCATATCGATTGCTCATCTGGTGCGACATTCTGAACTCGTTGGTGATTGGAAACTTCGAGAGGCTCGTCGAGCTTAATTCTCAAACCCGATTTATGTCCTTGTACTTCGACTACATGGCACAGCGCATCAATCCTTCTTCGTATAATCCCAACCGCGTCCGTCTCAAAAATATTTCTGATTCTACTGTATTCTTCGACACATCCACGAAGGATCGTAGAATCCCGAACCATATACGCCCGTAAGTGATCCCCAATATATTTTATAATAAATTCCGAGAAGTCGACGACTCAATGATCCCGCTTCAGTTTACGTCGCAGAGTTAGCTGCAATTCAGTACACCCTTGGGATCAGCTCACTACTTCATCATTTCGGAAAGCCTCAGCTCTATCGAGGCTCTTCGTGCAATGAAGCCCAAAAAGCAATTCTCGTATTTTCTGGGCAATATACGGGAGTCCTTGTATACGTTATCTAAAAAATCTTACCAGATTATCTTTGTTTGGGTCCCATCTCATTGCTCTATCCCGGGCAATAGAAAGGCCGACTCTTTAGTAAAGGGGGAGCATTAGATGGATACATATACGAAATACCAATCTGCTTCAACGATTTTTTTAGTATTTGTCATCAAAGGACACTCAACAGTTGGCAAACCTGCAATGGAGCAATGGTGAACTTAGACGGTGGCTACATTTTATTATCCCAAAGGTATCAACGAAGTCATGGTTCAGGGGGATTGATGTGGATCGGGATTTCATTCGTGTTATGTCCCGGCTTATGTCCAACAACTACACCTTGGATGCGAATTTGCGGCGTATTGGGCTTGCGGAGAGTAGTCTGTGGCTTGTGACGAGGGCTATCATGACATCGAGCACGTTGTCTGGGTATGGGCCGGGTATAATGACGCCAGGTCTCAGTTAAAAGATTCCCTTCGGGCCCTAGGTAGACCACCCAATGTTCCAGTTCGGGATATGCTGGCAAATCACGATCTTCCGTTTATGTCCCTTATTTATATTTTCATAAAAACGATAAATATGCCAATTTAGCTCCTCTTTTTTTAATTTCTCGTTTTTAGAAGTTCCCTGTCCTGCCTTATGGAGCCGATCAGCATGAGAGTGCCATTATGTGACCGCCGTCGCCTTTACCACGCAATTTGAGGCGAGAGCGACCCGATTTCGCAGGTTCGATGAATCCCACTCATCAACCCGGGTCTTGACGTCTGACATGTCGCTGATCTCCCGTTTGCCTCAAAGTGGCAAGTTTGGTCTTCTCACCTGTCAACATATCCGCCTATTCTCTTCTGTCCCTGATATAACTGCTGCAACACCGATGTTGGAAATAATCCAAATTTGCATTCTGTATTCCTAGTTTTAAGATAGCTGTTCAATTTCTCATAAAAACTTATTCCCCTTTCAAACTGTATTCTTAATTTAAAAATAGCTGTAAAATTTTTCGTAAAAAAACACTTTTGTTGACCCTTTTGTATATTAAACTCGATTCCTAGTCTTAAGATAGTTGCAAAAAAAATTCTGAAAGCCTATTGTATCCTACTTTTGTATATAGCATTGCATTTCTAGCTTTAAGATTGCTGTAAAAAATTCCCCTTGTTGTAAAAAATATTTCAAATTTGTAACCTTCTAGTTTTAAGATATCAAAAATGTAAAAAAATGAATTTGGCACCGCTAAGCTAACGCATTTGTGCCTATCAAATAAACGAACTGAATAAATGAAAATCTGTTTTAATCCACCTAGTGGTGCTATTGTGTCTTTCTCATTTGTCCAAACTGCGATTCCATGGCTGATTATGTTCAATACAATGATGGAAATATATATTACATATTCAGTACGATTTGCACATACATACAGCCAAGATCTTGAGATACGATGTGTCGACACTGAAACATCGCTTGAAACTAGCGGCGGATCAAGGAGGAAGATCCGGGGGGTCTGGATCCTGCCGAAAATTTTCAACTTGTTAAGAAATTTCAAACTAGTTTTAATTTTAAAGTAGCAAACCCTCATTGCATACTCCTACCTAAGCCTATATAGATCAAAAAATTTAGGCCGGGATTAGGTTGACGATTTTTATAGTGATTGCATAACATTTCTATATGAGGCAAAAACAGTTGAATTTTGTTATTGAAATTTACGTTGTTTCGTTTATTTCCTAAATCTAGAAACTGGTTTCTCAAAAAAAATGGCACAAAGGAGAAGTGCGGACTGTCCAAGATGCAGTTCGGATTGCGCCAAGGAGCATCGACAGTGGATGTAATTCAGACAGTGCTCAAGAGTTCTGAGAAGGTATGTAAATAGAAGTGAAGAGGAGATTGCTGTAGTCACGATAGATGTTAAGAATGCATTTACCAGCGCCACCTGGGAAGCCATCGCTGTCGCGCTGCATAGAATAAGGGTTTCCAACTCTCTACGCCAGATCCTGAAGAGCTACTTCTAGAGCAGAGAGCTGCTATAAGACTAGCGAAGTGCTGAAGTCAATGCGAGTCACAGTGGGCGTTCCTCAAGGCTCCATTCTTGGTCCAACTCTTTGGAACGGGATGTACGATGGGGTCATAACTCAGCGGCCGACCAGGAAAGTGAAAATCTTGGATTTCGCGGACGACATGTAACTAACGGTGATGGGTGAGACACTTGAAGAAGTGAAGTTGTCGGTGACGGAGACAATAGACGTGATCGAGAGCTGGATGAACGGGATCAAGCTGCAAATAGCTCACCACAAGTTGTTAGTCAGCAACTGCTAAGCGGTACAGCGGATGCAGATCACCGTTGAGGGCACGTGATTGCATCGAATCGTGCACTGCACTGTGGTCCTAAAGAGCAAAAAAGAGTTTTTTTGATTGCATCAAAACTGTTGACTTTAGCAATGTGGTGTCTTCGAGAAAAAACTCCCCTTCTTTCTGTCTTATCGGACGGCAGCCCTAAGTTTGCGCCGCTAAAACAACAAAAATAATCCATAAAAAATTTAAAACCGATCCATAAAAAAGTTGTCCATGTTCCATAAAACAAAACTGAAAATCCATAAAACAGTGTGAATGATCCATAAAAAGTGGTGATTTGATCCATAGATTATGTAAAATTGAACCATAAAATGGTCGCAAAAGAGCACTACAATAGTAATAAAAGAGCAATTAAAATCAACCAATGCCCCATAAAAATATTGGAAATGTTCCATAAAATGATACATTTTGCGCCATAAATTAACTGACATTGATCCATAGAATATTAACAATGTACATTAAAACACGTCGATATGTTCCATATATTATGTAATAAACTCTATTATTAGTTCGAATAGCAAAAATTTCGCATGAATTCATTAAATTTATGTTTTCTAGTGCATAAGCACATATTAATGGATCGTTTTACATTTTTTTTCTTATGGATCGTTTTGTAAATATCCATGAACCATAATTTAACGTTCGATATATGAATCATTTCTAATGTTCATTTGTACATCTTCTATGGACCAAGAAAAATTATTTAGCAAACATTTTCATCAAATTTATGGAACTTTTTCTGACATTTTATTGCTCCATTTTGTAATACCGTGGAACATTTTTGTCGATATTATGGAACATATCGACGTGTTTTAATGTACATTGTTAATATTCTATGGATCAATGTCAGTTAATTTATGGCGCAAAATGTATCATTTTATGGAACATTTCCAATATTTTTATGGGGCATTAGTTGATTTTAATTGCTCTTTTATTACTATTTTAGTGATCTTTTACGACCATTTTATGGTTCAATTTTACATAATCTATGGATCAAATCACCCCTTTTTATGGATCATTCACAATGTTTTATGGATTTTCAGTTTTGTTTTATGGAACATGGACAACTTTTTTATGGATCGTTTTACAATTCTTTATGGATTACTTTAAATATTTTATATGCAAAAGTACATATTCCCTTATCGGACTGATGATTAAACCCTCTAGTAGTATGTTACGAAATTTATTTTCTGCAATAATTCAGATAGACAAACACTTACTTCAGTAAACTAGTGGAGAAACTCATTGCAAACATTTTACCTGAAGACTTAAACTCTCTAGTTTTTATGCTTTTTGAAATAAAGGGGATTATTTGTGAAAGGCCCCTTAAAAGCAGTTTTTTCATCATAAGTTTTCTTCTAGAATTTTCTCCACTATATGAATGTTCTAGAGCATTGTTTAGACTAACGTTTCTTGATTGAAAATAGCTCTTTTTCCAACACCGATAACTTTTAAACGGGCAAACTTCTCGGTAAACAAATTAAAGTGCAAGAAAAGCACAACCAATGCTGGGAAAACCAGATCTCCCCAAGGCGGCCCTCTATAGAAATAATCGAGTTGAAGTTTGTCTCATTCCGTCATCAAATGCATGTTCCCCTATTTACCATTTTGTTGCACTTGCGCCATTGTTATGAAGTAGGCGCAACGGAATTGTCAGTTTCTAATGTCAGACGTATGTATTAAGTTGTTAAACAACTGTAACTTTCGATTTACTTAAGACGTGCCAACAAAAGTAAGAAAGGCTAATTATTGCGACTTTAACCCTTCATTTCAGAACTAATAGTAATATATAGTAATGTAATTGATGACGGAATGAGACAAACTTCAACTCGAGTATTTCCATAGAGAGCCGCCTTGGGGAGATCTGGTTTTTCCAGCATTGGTTGTGCTTTTCTTGCACTTTAATTTGTTTATCGAGTGATTTGCTCGTTGTTGCCCGCTTAAAAGTTATCCGCATTGGAAAAAGAGCTATTTTCAATCAAGAAATGTGAATATCTCCACACATACTAGCGATATTAAGTTTCCGTCTTTGGCAAAGTAATGCAGTTTAACAGTCTAAACAATGTTCTAGAACATTTATATAGTGGAAAAAATCTACAGAAAAACTTATTATTTTAAAACTGTTAAAAGCAGTTTTTAAATAATAAGTTTTTTTTGTAGATTTCAGGGTTTGTAGGGTTTTTTCATAAATAATGCCCTATATCTCAAAAAGCATAAAAGCTAGAGAGTTCAAGTCTTCAGGTAAAATGTTTGCAATGAGTGTCTCCACTAGTTTGCTGAAGTAAGTGTTTATCTATCTGAATTATTGAAGAAAATAAATTTCGTAACTCACTACTAGTGGGATTAATCATCAATTCGATAAGACATAAAGAAGGGGAGCTCCATTCCAAGAAACTTTCTCATTACTATAGTCAACAGCTTTGATGCAATCTAAAACCCCCTTTTTTTGCTTTTTGGGACCACTGTAGCAATTTGGAGTGATAATCGTCGACTGGTTGAGTTTCAACAACCACGTCGACTACGCTTGCGAAAATTCGGCGAGGGTAACAAAAGCAATAGCGAGAATCATGCCAAACGTTGGCTGTCCGAAAGCAGCACGGGAGGTCTGCTATCTACCGTTTCGTCATCGATACTTCGATATGGGGTTCCCTGGGGTGCTGCGCTGCAAACCAAACGGAGCCGTGAAAAGCTGAACAGTACATTCCGGCTGATGCCCGTACGAGTCGCGAGTGGTCACAGAACAATATCGTCGGAGATAGTATGATAGTATCGCCGGCATGATCCCGAAAATGCATCACTATGGCTGAGGACTAATCCCAAATGTGACAGCTTGGGTGCATAGGAAGCATGCAGATGTGAACTTACATTTGATGCAGATTTTGTACGGACACGGATGCTTCCGGAAGTACTTGCACCGGTTTGGACATGCTTCGTCACTCCTTTGCCCGGAGTGTGTAAACGTGCAGAGACACCGGAACACGTGGTCTAGGTTCGAAGAAGTTTTCATACGGTGTGATAGTTGACAGTATCGTCGAAGAGATGAGCCACGACGAGCATACCTGGGACGCTGTCCACAGAGTGATTACGAGTATACTCTCCGAGATGCAGAGGAAGTGGCGAATGGACCAACAAAGTAGCGCCCTTGACTAGAAAGTCGCCGTGAAACCACAAATTGGGATTCGAGAGATATTCCGCCGCCGGGGAACTCTCCGTTGGTGTAGATTAGGTCCCCCGCCGGCTAGGCCGTAGGCTAGGTCCATTGCCGGGGCTATATCGAGTAGATCGGAACAAAGCGGGGAGCTAATTGGCTCGCGGAAACGAACATCATCATCGGGAGAAATCTACCGCTCGGTATCGGGAGAATCTCGCCTAGGAATTCTCCTTCGGAGTAGCCCAGATCCATCTCTGGGGACTGGACCGAGTAGTTTGCGAACAAGTTCGGAGCTGAACGAGTAAGTGGCGCTGAATGGTACGAGAAGAAAGTTTCGGTGCAGAATGGGACAAGGGAAGGGTAAATTAAACACTCTGAAGTTTGTCGCCTAGATTGTCTTCGTAGGGGAAGAGCATAAAGTTTCGACCCACTGCTAACTTTCTGACTACCATGTAGAAATTGCCAGTCTGTGTTGATGGTAAAGAACACATCACCGTCGAGGAGTAGTGCTGTAACCCTACTGAAGGAACTAACTGCTAAGTATTGGAATTAGAGTGGGTGTTATGCTCATAAAAAACCCCTCCCCGAAGTAATACCGTAAGGTAGTGCCGGGGATGACTCAGGTTTTGGGCAAGAGTAGTGGTTTTTGGCGATTCGGGTTGCTACACAAACCAGTTCCCTGAGAGGTTAGAGTTTTGTATATTTTTTTATTGCAGCCTCATAGCTTTTTTTGAAGTTTTTTGGTATCCTCTAAAAACAAAATCAAAAAAACACACGCAGTCGATTGGTATATGAGACTCGGCCAAATAACAAATCTGAATTGAAAATAAGAAAATTTTCTGAACTATATATGAAGATATATAGTTTTGCTCATTGAGTTAAAACTATCAGCAATAGTCTAGAAATGTCTAACTCATATACATACTAAGTTCATAATAAATCCAGTGAAGATAAATTTTCTGTATTGTATTGTGAAGATATTTTTGTTCCTTACATGGGAAACTATCAACGGTCTTCTAGAAATGTTTCGCTCACATACAAATAATTTAAGGTTATATCATTCATGATTATTCACGATAGATTCAAATTCCTAATATTTTCTAAACTGCTAAGATGTAACGAGTTGGAAATTTCGCTTTCGAGGTTTGGTTATTAGAGTGTTGAAATAATGATTGACATGATCCTATATCACGCCTCCTGGTTTAGAACTGAGCATATGAGCATAAGGTGTAATGTTTTTTACAATTTATTGCCGCATTTTTTCCAGAAGATATTAAACATTAGATAAGAGGCTCCATAACTCTGCCGTAGTCATTTCTGAGTTTCAAAAGAACTTGATAGTGTCTCCGATACTCGAGAGGTAACACATCACTCGATCCATAGTCGATTTGATCAAATATGTCGGTTTAGCTAGAAACCCATATTCGTGTATTAGATCCCATAGATGATCTCAATCGATTGTATCGGTTGTACGTCATTTCCCGGAATACCATTCCCCGCAATTCCATTTCCCGGAAAACTATTTCCTGGAATGTACCATATCCCGGAATTAGGGTTCGTCGCGGTGCGGATGTGGGCGGTGAATGGATTGTCCGCACCGCAGCCGCAAAAAAATAATAAAACCGCACCGCTTACCGCAACCGCACTTTATTTACCGCACCGCACCGCGCGGTAATGCGGTAAAATTTTTATATTTTTAAAAATGGTGTTGAAAAGTTGTACATTTGTGTAACCATATATAATAAAATGTTATTCTTATTCACACGAAATTTAGCTTTAAGAGACTCCTCAGAATGTAATGTTTATGAAAAAATCAACTTTTGCATTTTCTATTAATAAAATTCCATACATTTTAAGGCAAACATTATACATTCAAAAACGTTCTACTGCAGTAATAGGAAAACTTTTATTTTAGCAACCCTTCAGTTAAATGAAAAATGTGGAATAAAATGTAATAAGAAATGAAGTTGCATATTTTTTTCTTTAAATTTTCACATTTTCAATGTTATTGACATATGAAAATGAAATGGATGATTTTCGCATTTACGTAGTAAACCACCTTTCATTCTTAACGGAATTTCACCAAAAAAAAATTGAAGTCGAAATACCAGTACTTCTATATAGTAGCGCATATATTCCAATACAGTGAAATAAAAACATATTGTATTTCATTAATAAGAACGACGCCATATTTGATGAAAAAAATTGCCTATACATTACATCTAATCAGGAGTCCGGTCTCAACCGGCACAGAATTATTGAACATTAGAAAAACTGCAAAAAATGTATGGTTTGTAGCATACAGCAGAAATGATTTTTAAAAATAGGGGGTTTTACGGACAAAAAATCCCAAAACTCTAACTTCCGCATTCTTCAAGAAAAAGATGTATTATCATTTAAAAACTGAGATTGCTCCCTTTAAAACTGAATGAAGTGTAATTTTCTAAATGCTAGTTCGAAAGTTCTAGCATTTAATATATTTTCCTCTAATATTTTGCCAAAGAGCCAATGGCAAAAACTTCAATTGAAGTGAACGGGATTCAAACTATGTGGTATTTGGCAACAAAAGCTACAAAATAGTCTTGACTGAAAAATATTAGGACCTAATTTGGTAGAAAATTATAGTAAATTTGAATGGAAGTACGCGAAAAAAAAGTTATATAGCATTATGCTATATTTCACCCTAAGAAGGAAAATTTGGTAAACACCAAAATTTCTCACTAGGGTGAAAATTTGTTGGTAAAACCAGTCTTTGCACTTGAGGGCACAAATCCTTATTTCTTACACAGTTGCGTTTTGGCTTCACCTCATCAGAAACCGACACTAACTTTTTATCGGAATAGATTAGCGCCGACTTGACGCAAATCCATTAAAACTAAAACACACTTTGTGTTTCAATCGAACGACTGATCAAACGTGATGTCCCGTCCGAGCAGAAGTTCTGTTAATGCCGATGAGAAACAGTAAAGCCGAGACTTGGCTTAGCAGGCCTATGCGAAAGCACTATGCTGTATTTCACCCTAAGAAGGAAAATTTGGTAAACACCAACATTTCTCACTAGGGTGATCACGTTTGATCACGTGTTTACCAAATTGATATCGAAAACGATTCATAATTCCACGATTTCCAACAGAAATCGAGAGAAGTGATTCACTTTTAAATTGGATTTAAGAGTAAACATGTATTGTTTTTAAATGATCTAATAATTTTGTCTCTATTTGGATCTTGCATTTTATGTATTTGAAATGGTTAGTTTATGAAGTTTTACTTAGAAGTATAAAATAACTAGTCCAAAATATGTCGTAAAAATAATAGCGTCAAAATATTTCGGACACAGCTAGATTTTCTTTCAATATCAATTAGAATAATCAAAATTATCACTTTATCATTTTTTTGCGGTGCGGTTGCGGTAAAACCGCGCGGTAAAAGCTCTTTCCCACACCGCATCTGCGGGAAAGTGTCTCACCGCACCGCAGATTTTGCGGTGCGGGTGCGGTAAATACCGCGCGGTTGCGGTAATTACCGCAACCGCAACGAACCCTACCCCAAATATCGTTTCCCGGAATGTACCATTTCTCGGAAAACCATTTTCCGGAATTTATCATTTCCCGGAAAACTATTTCCCGGAATGTATCATTCCCCGGAAAAACCATTTCACAGAATACCATTTCCCGGAAAATAAAAAAAACTCGTACCTCACCGACCAAACTTATTTTTAGAAGAACTGCTATGCAGCTAATTGTGTTCTAGGAGATTTTACCTACTTTAGAACATGAAAAGTTGTTTGAAAATATTTTAATTTTTTTTTTTTTGATCGAGTGGTTATTGCGGTAAAAAACAAGATAGCGATAAGCTTGCAAAACTGTCATTTTAAAGATTTAATTTTTTCGATTCCGCGATGTTAGGAAAAATTATTTTAATTAATCATTATATGAACAGCTTACGGACGGCTTTTGGTTTTGAACCAAGAAGAAACTTGGGAGGATTTAAAAAAAATCGTGTGGGGAATAAAAAGCACCCCAATGGATCGAATATCAATGAATTAAATGGGTGCCACAATAGTAACAAATATCTTCCAATTTTTCCACCGCTGGTAGTGAAGGGGTGAATAAATTCATGACCGTCTAATTCCTGACTAACAGGCCCTATATTTTGCCTGATATTTGTTCCAAATTTTGTGGATTTAGTTAAAATGGTATATTTTCAATTCTTTTACTATTTTGAATCGATTCCGTCGCGTGGTAATCTTCGGTGAAAAGCATAATACACCACTGTAGAATTTTCAAGATTTGAAAATTTTGTTATTGAAATAAAATGATATTACAGAAAATGGAAGGCGAACAGAATACCTAATTGTATATATTATCAATTCTGTCCTATCGTTTTTAGGTAAACTCCAAGCGGACTAAAAACTTCAAACGCGTTTTATTTAAATCCACGTCAAACCACGAGCTTTGAAATATTTACAGCATATTCTAAATTAATTTCTCCAGCAACGTACGAAGGATTTTAGTTAATAAATTATGTCTGTATCGATTTTCTTGGCTATTTTCGGCAAATTTAAGACTAAGAGAAACGAAAGCAATGTAATTGATTGTTGATTTTAATGATTTTTTTTGAGCGTTTCGCGTAAAATTAAAATAGCGAAAAAAATCCTACGTAAGTCACTTTCTATCGTTCTAAGGAATCGAAAAAAACTTTAGTTTTTGACACTAGGTCAAACATTTCAGGAGATAGATTTCGGGCTCGGATTAAAAAAAAACATGCTGGCGGGAAAATGCTGAACAAATTACTTAAAATTAATATTTTTGTGCTGCATAAGTCGTATTATGAATCCCATTTTGGGATCTTGATTCATCTCCTTATTACGCAAAGAAAAAAAATGCTTATACCGTACTTTATAATGGTTTAAATTCGTAACGATTAATTTAGAACGCCTTGAAATGCAGCCATCTTTGAAATTGAAAAGGCAGTGCTTTCCACAACGTTGGCAACATTTTTATGATAACCAAGCATTAGTACTCTAAAAATGCCCTGAATACGTTGATTGATTTTCATGAAGATTAGGTAAAAGGTAATGAAAAAATATAAATATTTCCTAAAATTCAGTTATAAATATTTTTGGAACCTTTGAAATTTTATAGATTGTGAATGTATCTGTCTGAGATGTTGCCTTTTTAAAAATATGCAATCTTCTTTGGATTTTTATGTAGAATGTTATTTTTATCTATATGAAGTTTCTCTGAAAATACTCTTGGACTTTTATTGATTTTTATTCGCACTAATATTTGTTTACAGTAACAGTGCATTGAAAACGCCTTCAGTTATTTTAAATTTCACTTCGTATTAAAAATTTCTATGTGAATTAGCCTTCTTTGGAACAATTGCAAATCAATGGAAATAATTTTAGAATTTTGTTGATTTCAATACAATAAATACATTTGCCTTCTTTAAAATTTTCGTAATATATTTTTGAAATGCTATTCATTTTAAATTAAATTACGACTTTTTTTTTTTTTTATTCATTTCGTTTATTTGATAGGCACAAATGCGTTAGCTTGGCGGTGCCAAATGCTTTTGTTTTTACATTTTGGATATCTTAAAACTAGGAGGTTACAATGTTGAAATATTTTTTTTACAAAGGAAAAGAAAGTTTACAGCTATCTTAAGACTAGAAATAAGATTCAATATACAAAAGAGGGCCAAAAGATTTTTTTATGAAAAAAATTTAAAACAAGGGATTCACTTTGATATACAAGAGGGGGAGTAATAGTATTTTACGAAATATTTTACGGTTATCTTAAAACTAACAATATAGTTTAGTACACAAAAGGGGGAACAAATATTTATGAGAAATTTCACAGAAATCTTAAAACTAGGGATTCAATTCTATTTACAAGATGGAGGACAAGAGTTTCAATAAAGAGTAAAAATTATAGCTATCTTAAAACTAGGAATACAGAATACTAATTTGAATTTTTTAACTAAAACTTATGCTTGGTCAAGATATTCAAAGGGTGGCTTATTTCCGCATCAGTGTAGCAGCAGTTGTATCAAAGACAGGGGAGAGACAGGGAAAGAAGAGCAAAACTTGCAACTTTAGCTCGAACGGCGGGGGGGGGGGGAGGGAGATCAGCGTATCAAATTTGCGCCTCAGTCTAGTAAGTCGTCGAGTACCGGATTGGCGGATGGTATTCTTCGGACCCGCGGGGAATCCTTCAAAAGTCATCGGACCTCGAGTCGCTCTCGCTTCAGTTTCCTTCTATGCAGGCGTAGTGGTAAGGGCGACGGCGGTTACATAGTGGCACTCTGGAGCTGATCGGTTCCACAAGGCAGGAGGAAACTCTAAAAACGAGAAATAAAAGAGAGGGGCTAAATTGGGATATTTATCGTTTTTATGAAGGTATAAATAAGGGACATATAGGGGAAATCACGAGTTGCCAGCATATCTCGGACTGGTACATTGGGTGGTCTACCTCGGGCCCGAAGGGATTCCTTTAACTGAGACCTGGCGTCACAATACCCGGCGCACACCCAGACAACGTGTTCGATGTCGTGATAGCCCTCGTCACAAGCGCACAGACTACTCTCCGCAAGCCCAATACGCCGCAAATGCGCATCCATGGTGTAGTGATTGGACATAAGTCGGGACATTACACGAATAAAATCCCGACCCACATCCATCCCCCCGAACCAAGGCTTCGTTGACACCTTTGGGATAATCGAATGTAGCCATCGTCCAAGTTCCCCATTGCTCCACGAGGTTTGCCAACTGTTGAGCGTCCTCTGACGACAAATACTAAAAAATTCATTGAAGCAGATTGGTCTTTCGTATATGTCACCATTTAATGCGCCCACCTTTGCTAATGAGTCGGCCTTTTCATTGCCCGGGATAGAACAATGAGAGGGGACCCAAACAAAGGTAATCTTATAAGATTTTTCAGATAACGTACACAAGGACTCCTGTATCTTCCCCAGAAAATACGGTAATTGCTTTTTAGGCTTCACCGCACGAAGAGCCTCGATAGAGCTGAGGCTGTCCGAAACGATGAAGTAGTGATCTGTGGGCAGAGTGTCGATGATCCCAAGGGTGTACTGAATTGCAGCTAACTCTGCGACGTAAACTGAAGCGGGATCATTGAGCTTGAATGAAGCGGTGATAGTATTGTTGAAGATACCGAAGCCAGTGGACCCATCGAGATTTGATCCGTCAGTGTAAAACATTTTGTCGCAGTCGACTTCTCGGAATTTATTATAAAATATATTGGGGATCACCTGCGGGCGTATATGGTCCGGGATTCCACGAATCTCTTCCTTCATGGATGTGTCGAAGAATACAGTAGAATCAGAAGTATCTAGCAAACGAACACGGTTGGGAGTATATGCAGAAGGATTAATGCTCTGTGCCATGTAGTCGAAGTACAAGGCCATAAATCGGGTTTGAGAATTAAGCTCGACGAGCCTCTCGAAGTTTTCAATTACCAACTGGTTCAGAATGTCGCATCGGATGAGCAATCGATATGAGAGTTCCCAAAATCGATTTTTTAGCGGAAGAACGCCCGCCAGCACTTCGAGACTCATCGTATGGGTCGAGTGCATGCAACCCAAGGCAATGCGCAAGCAACGATACTGGATTCTCTCTAGTTTGATGAAGTGTATGTTCGCAGCGGAGCGGAAACAGAAACACCCGTACTCCATCACCGACAATATCGTTGTTTGGTACAACCTGATCAGGTCTCCTGGGTGAGCACCCCACCATGTTCCAGTTATTGTTCGGAGAAAATTGATCCTTTGTTGGCATTTCTGTTTCAGATACCTAATGTGACATCCCCAGGTACCTTTAGAGTCGAACCAGACCCCGAGATATTTAAATGTGAAAACCTGGTTGATCGTTGCACCCATTATTAAAAGCTGGAGTTGCGCCGGCTCACGTTTCCTAGAAAAAACAACCAACTCAGTTTTCTCCGTGGAGAACTCAATACCCAGCTGAAGAGCCCAAGCAGACAAATTGTCCAAGGTATTTTGTAATGGTCCTTGCAAGTCGGCAGCTTTGGGCCCTGTAACAGAGACCACCCCGTCGTCTGCAAGTTGCCTTAGCGTGCATGAATTGGCAAGACAATCGTCAATGTCATTCACGTAGAAATTGTAGAGCAGGGGACTTAGACATGAGCCCTGGGGAAGACCCATGTAGCTAAATCGCGATGTTGTTAAATCGCCATGCGAAAAGTGCATGTGCTTTTCAGACAACAGGTTTAGCAAAAAGTTATTTAAAATTGGCGAAAGACCATGCTGGTGCAGCTTCTCTGACAGAGTGTTGATAGAAACTGAGTCAAAAGCCCCCTTAATATCCAAGAAGACTGATGCCATCTGCTCTTTGTTAGCATAGGCCATTTGGATTTCTGTAGAAAGCAACGCAAGGCAATCGTTCGTCCCTTTGCCTTTGCGGAAGCCAAATTGTGTATCTGACAGTAAGCCATTTGCTTCAACCCAATTGTCGAGGCGAAACATGATCATTTTCTCGAACAACTTCCGAATACAGGACAGCATTGCAATCGGCCGATACGAGTTGTGGTCGGAGGCTGGTTTTCCTGGTTTTTGGATGGCGATGACCTTCACTTGCCTCCATTCATAAGGGACAATGTTACCCTCAAGAAACTTGTTAAATAAATTCAACAGGCGCCTTTTTGCAGTGTCAGGCAGATTCTTCAGCAAGTTGAATTTGATTCTGTCTAACCCTGGGGCGTTATTGTTGCACGATAAGAGAGCAAGTGAGAACTCCACCATCGAAAACGGTGTTTCGTTCGCGGTATCGTGAGAAGACGCGGCGCGGTACGTTTTCTGTACCGGGACAGAGTCCGGACAGATCTTCTTGGCGAAAGCGAATATCCAACGGTTTGAATATTCCACGTTCTCGTTGGTACTATTATGATTACGCATACGTCGAGCCGTACCCCAAAGAGTGCTCATCGCTGTTTCTCTCGTTAACCCGTCGACGAACCGGCGCCAATAACTGCGTTTTTTGGCTTTCATTAGACTCTTCATTCGCCTTTCTAACGACGCGTACTGTTGATAGCTAGCGGGTAACCCGTCTTCCCGGAAGGCCTTATATGCAGTGGACTTTTCCGCGTACAGCTCTGAGCACTCTTTATCCCACCACAGGGTGGGAGACCGTCTATGGGTATTCGCGCTGGGTACTGGTTTAGTCTGAGCTTGATTCGCACTGTCGAGAATCAAGCCAGCCAAAAACCTGTACTCTTCCTCCGGAGGAAGTTCTTGAGTGGATTCGATTTTAACGGATATCGCGGTCGCGTAACTCTTCCAATCAATGTTCCGTGTGAGGTCATACGATACATTGATTGTTTCCGATGGTCTTGAACCGTTAGCAATTGAAATCACGATAGGCAAATGATCGCTACCGTGGGGATCAGGGATCACCTTCCACATGCAATCTAACTGTAGCGATGTCGAGCAAAGCGATAAATCCAACGCGCTTGCGCGTGCTGGTGGTGTAGGAATCCGCGTCATTTCTCCCGTGTTTAAGATGGTCATGTTGAAATTATCGCAAAGATCTTGGATTAATGTTGATCTATTATCATCATGAAGACAGCCCCATACCGTACCGTGCGAGTTAAAGTCTCCCAGAACTAGCCGCGGTGCCGGTAAGGATTCCGTGATATTACAAAGCGTTCGGTGCCCTACCGAGGCTCTAGGAGGAATGTAGATGGAAGCAATGCAAAGGTCTTTACCTTTGATTAAAACTTGACAAGCGACAATTTCAATGCCTGGTGTCGAAGGGAGGTTAATTCGGTTGAAAGAATAGCACTTTTTGATCCCCAAAAGTACTCCTCCATAGGGGTTTTCTCGATCCAGACGAATTATATTAAAGTCGTGGAAGTTGAGATTTATATCGGAAGTTAACCAAGTTTCACATAATGCGAAAGCATCACATTTTAAACTATTTAGTAAAAATTTAAAGGAATCGATTTTCGGGAGGATACTTCTGCTGTTCCACTGTAGAACAGTGATCGAATCGGTGACCTCGTTCGATGACTTAGCCATCGAAGGATACGATCGCTGCAAGGAGGGGCCATTTAGTAGTCAACTGCTTCAAAAATGTTTGCACTATAGGGAGAAAACGTATCAGAAGGCTTTTAAGAGGATCAGTAACATTGAAAGCTGTGAAAATTAAGTCCACTATGTCAGAAAATTTCATTAGTCCGCTACTGGACTGAGTATCTGTTTGAAAAAAGGGGACACTTGGGGTTTTGGATGTCCCTGGAAGTGGTGGGTACTCCTTGTTAGAATTAATATTTCCAAGTCCTGGAGCAAATTGCTTCGGCTTTTGTGCATCACTTCCGTTGGATTTATTGGTTGTAGATGGCGCACTCTGAGTGGACGACACCTTGGCACCCTTACGAGGCAATGTAGGGGAGGCTGGATTTCTCCTCTTCCTGGATTCCCCTGGGTTAACCAAAGATGTTCCCTCTCGTGGGTCGTCAGATTCTTGCTCAACGTTAGCCAAACCAGCATAGGGATTTTCGGACAGGACAGATGGCGAAGCATTCTTTAGCATTTCTGCATAAGAACGCCTTGAGCGTTCCTTAAGGGAGCGCTTAATTTTATCCCCGCGCTGCTTGTACGCAGGGCATGATTTAAGAGCATGTGAAGGGCCCCCGCAGCAAATACACTTTTCAGTTTCTTTGTCGCAAGAGTCATCCTCATGCTCTCCTTCGCATTTGCCGCATCGTTTCTTATTTCCACAATATGTGGCTGTGTGGCCCAACTGCTTGCAATTGCTGCAGCTCATGACCCGCGGTACAAACAGGCGAACTGGTAGGCGAACCCTGTCAAGGAGGATGTAGTTGGGAAGAGAGGACCCGGCGAATGTCACCCGAAGCGAGCCTGATAGAGAGTAGGTAGTCTTACCTCCCTCGGTGTTTGCGGTATACAATTGTTTGCATTCTAAGATCTTAATCTGTTCAAGAGAGGGGTCCTTAAAGCAGCCAACCCCGTGCTCCAACAGTTCTTCGCATTTCAGGCCCGGTTCGGACACTACCCCATCGATTTCACAGGCCACACAAGGCACGTACGCTTTAAATTCCCGCGTAAAGCGCTCACAGCAAGCAATCGCGTTTGCCTGGCCGAGATCACTCACTAGAACACGTATCTTGTTTGCCCGAACACGTGTTATCTGAGTTACGGCCGGGTAATTAGCAGTCAGATCTCGAGAAAGTTTTAATATATTAACCGGTTTCTCTCCGGTCCGAAAATATACCACCCATGGCCCAGAGGAACCTTCTGGGTACTGCTTTATACGGGGAGCAATGCGAGTATTAGGGGGATCAAGGACTTCCATGATTGCATCAGACGGTATTTCGCCCTCGGCCATTTAAGCACGAGGGCAGAGCGTTATATAAACGGGAATGTGTCTTATTATTTGATTACAAGGTAGAGTAAAAGTAGGGAAAAGGAAAGAAAGCAAACGAGGAAAAAAAATAAAGCAAAACTTATCTGCAAACAACGTCGATTGTTCCGCACCAGCGAAAACAATGTACTGGATTTACTGTCGGCACCAGCAGAACGGCTGCTAACGAACGAACAAAGGATGACCTTGACTCACTAAAATTTACACACCGAGCACCACTGTGAAATATAACGATCCGTTCCGTTCAAAGGTTGGGAGACGTATCAAAATTACGACTTTGATATCGCTTTCTTTTAGCATAAGCTATTTTCTGGACCTTCGATTGATTGATAATGATTTCAAATAAAATTACATGTGCATGAGAATAGTTTTTTTTAAATTCCCTAACATGATCAGCGAGCAAAGACAAGGAAACCAAACAAATATTTGAGTAGCAACATAGTTCTAAATGCAAATGTTCTCAAAGTACTTCAGATTTCAATAGTATAACAAATTGCCGAGAAAAAGTACGTTCCGGGAAATGGTATTCCGGGAATTGGTACATTCCGGAAAATAGTATTCTGGGAAACGATATTCCGGGAAATGGGACATTCCGGGAAATGATATTCCGGGAAATAGTACATTCCGGGAAATGGTTATCCGGGAAATAGCATTCCGGAAAATGGTTTTCCGGGAAATGGTATTCCGGGAAACGACATACAATCGATTGTATCATATGCGGCTTTGAGATCTATAAACAGGTGGCACGTTGTAATTGCAACATTTTTGAAAGACTAGTCGAATCGAGAATATTTCGTTTGTTGTGATGCATGCCCCAGTAAAACCTGCTCTGTATTTCCCATTTTTCTCTATGGGCGGCGGTGAACACTTTGTAGGCGGTTTTCATCAATGTGATTGACCGGTTCTTGTAACAATCCATACTTTATACGAAGAGCATACTGAACGAATTCCTATTCGAAATGTTCAAGCCAGCAACAATAACGAATTCATCACCCAAAAATAAATAAATAATGTAGGGAAACATATATCTGCAAAAACAAACACGGATGTTTAAAAACTACAACCATTTTCAAAATCTCTTTCGATTTGGCAAAAGCTTTTACTAGATCGAACAAACGACTAATGCTGAAAAATGCTTTCCAAAATGTCATTTTGTGTAAATGTTTGGGAGAAAAATTCTTCATTCAAACATAAAGTGAAGAATTCTTCTCCCAAACATTTACAGAATCACATTTTAGAAAGCATATTTCTGCAGGCAGTCTTGGAAGAACATATAATGGAGAATCACTAATTTATGTACCTATGATTCTCACAAGTTGACATCATAAGCCTGATAAATATAAACATTTGAATTGTGCGTTTATTTCCCCGGCAAGCAGTTTATCGTCTATTTATTCTTCATTAGTGGGTGGGTAACCAAACTTTCACCTCTCAAGAACTTGCGAAAAGCTACTGACAATGCAATATGGAAGCTCCACCTCAACGGCATCCCTTATTATTGAACGCCCAGGCAGTTTAGTAACTATAATAACATATCGGAAAGAATGAAATATACAAATCAACTGTCAGACTATAGAAATCATCAATGGGGAAACACGTGGCTCTGCATAAACAACCATGCGGTAGCATGCGGCTAACCGACATTTGTGATTTCTTGCCTCGTTCGCCATTGTTCTATATGATCAGTGTAAAGTCAGACCAGACTAAGTAGCAAAATCTCAAAAGATGAGATGATGATAGGATTAAATCAAGAATTTCTTCTTCAGTTACCTTTCATTTGCGCCAGATTTGAAAAATATTATCATTAGCATGAATTATGAAATGAATCCATTGCGAATAATACCGTAAAGAATGCAAAGATTCAAGCTTTGTACACGTTTTTCTCTGTATCAATGTAATATTGCTTAGTCCGGTCTGGCACAAAACCGACATCATGTATGCGCGTGCGCTTTGTATTCATTTTCACTGAAGTTAGAATGGACATACGGCATTTGGTAAAAATGCGGTTGCAAATATGGGTATTTCAACTTTACTAAAATATGAATAACTCAAAAACGAAGCATCGTAGCTATGTGATGTAAGCGAACGAAAAATTCTACACAAAGCAAGCTACAATCCAATGTAATAATCTGGAGTGCTTTTGAATAAAATATCAGATATTTTGGTTCGAACTAGAAAATGCTAGCCGCGAATAATCATCAAAATTTTAAAATTTTAGTTATGCCAAAAAATAGCTTAATTCCTTGCGTAACTTTACACGAGAGGGATTGTTGATGTCTTTTACATAAAAGTTTTAAAAATTCGAGAAAGCGCCGCAGCCGATCCTGTAACCTTTCGCCTTAAATGTTTAACTTTTGATTTTTCTTCACTATTTAGGTGATCAAAACGAAGAGTATTAATTAACGAATCCACTCTTTGAGTTCCCCCACGGGGAGGTTTAATTTCATTAAAATTATTCATCTGTACCATGATCTGTTCGGTGTCCACATCCACACAGACCGGGCTTTTGTCGACATTAACAAAAGGAAAAACAGTTTTATTTTCCTCCACTCGGAATATACCGGATGGGATAAAAACGTTGGGTGCAATTTTGAGGTCTGGTTCTAAGTAAAAGTCACCCGCCCTCTGCAGTAGTCGGAAAAGTTTTGGTTATCCATTCATTCTCTAGAAAATTCAATTGACACGTTGTAGGGTATTTATGGTTCATTTTATAATTTGCTTGTTCACTAATAATTGGTTTGTTTTGGTGTTAATTATGGCTCCCATTGATCGTAATGAATCATAGCCAATGAGTCCGTCTGTTTTGGCCTCACCTTGGTGTGTTCCGGCCGAGAGAATTGTCCAAGGCCAAATTTGTGGACGATCCTTAAACAGCTGTTATCGGCTGTTTACCTTTCCTTCCAGGTGTTGGCGAACGACGACGGGCAGTTCCAGGTAAGTTTCCCAACAGGTTAAAGCGACGATCCAGATGTGATACCGGTAAGTAATAACGACACAGCACTTACACTTCACCTAAACTACACGATTATTAAACAATACTACACTACTTTATTACATAAAAATACGAGACAATTTTTCGGTCGACCTAACGCAATGAAGGCTGTTTTACGAATGAATATAATAAACACAACATCAATCCACACATACGATATAACATAAAAACATATACATAATGCCCTAATACACGGGTGTCGCTGTAGCGATCGGTTCGCATCTCTTGTCGGAGTTGGTGTTTTTTACGATATTTCCGCACCTCTTCTTTTCTGCTATCTCTAGAGAACTGTCAAAGTGTCAACATATAGTTTCCAACATAGCCGGCCACCTAAATTAACTACTAATTTACATATTTTGATTCCTTTACAGATAATATTTTGGATCTTTTTTTACAAAAAATACTTAGCTGGCTCCGCTATTAGCCATTGATGATGCTGCTGTTGCAAATTGGAGTTGTTCCTGGTGTGGATGCAGGTTATGGTTGATCGGAAGTGGACAAATTCTGGATGTTGGACGAGTGTAAATACCAGCTGCTGTTTTCACCGTCGCTACTCGTGTACAACCGTCTTCTCCAGGATGAGTGGCGATGATTCTGGCGAGCGGCCAATTAAGCGATGGTTTGTTGTCCTCTCGTACTAAAACCAATTGCCCGACATGAATCTCGACCGGCGATGACGATGTTTGCTGCTGTTTGTTGAGCTCCGTCAAATATTCCTTCTTCCATCGAATCCAGTGCTGTTGAATTAGCTGCTGCAGTTGCTGATAGTGCTTGAGCCATTTCATTGGGGTGCTTGTATAGTCTGGATCTGGTAGTGCTGTTAATGATGTTCCAGTAAGGAAATGTCCTGTTGTAAGCACATCAAGTTCTGTAGGGTCTTCGGAAAGCGGAGTGAGCGGACGAGCATTCATATTTGCTTCGATTTACGTTAAAAGGGTTGCATAATCTTCATATGACAGCTTACAGTTACCGAGAGTTTTAGTTAGCGAATTTTTGCGGTTTTTACAGCTGCTTCCCAAAGGCCACCGAAGTTGGGTGCTCTGGGAGGTATAAATTTCCATTCAATTCTCCTGCTAGTGCATTCGTTGACGATTTTTTCCTGATCTTTCTTATTATTGAGCATAGTATATAAAGCCGTTAGTACGTTTTTTGCTCCTTGGAAATTAGTTCCATTGTCCGAGTGAATCTCTGCGGGGTTGCCGCGACGAGCGATGAAACGGCGCAAAGCGGCGACGAATGCATCCGTCGAGAGATCGCAAACCAGCTCCAAATGGACCGCTTTGGTGGCGAAGCAAAAAACACGGCGATGAATGCTTTCTGTGGGGCTGCTCGTCGATGTACAGGTTTCATATAAACGGGTCCACAATAATCTACACCTGTAATTGTGAATGGTCTGCTGGGAACTGTGCGAGCAGTGGGAAGTTGGCCGATGGGTTGGGTTGTAGGAACAGGGCGGTGGCGAAAGCATTTTAGGCATTTCGACACACGAAATTCACCAGATCTCTACCGAGTAATGGCCAGAATTCTTGCCGAATTGATGCTAGTGTCATTCGGGGGCCAGAATGAAATGCAAGGGTGCGATAATGCTCTGCGATGAGGCGCGATAGTGGGTGCTTGCTGGGGAAAATCATAGGGTGCTTGGTTGGGTATTCTTCTTCAGAGTGTTGAAGCCGGCCACCGACACGAAGTATGCCATTTGCATCTACGATTGGACGACGACCTTTCAATGCAGACTGCGATGGAATTGGTCGACCGTGTTTTAATGCTTTCAACTCTTCCGGGAACATTTGCTGCTGTACACCTTCGACCAAAGCATGCTTAGCTGCTTGCAATTCATCTGCAGTGATAAACGATTCCTTCCGTCGGTTGCTTTTTGATCTGCAACGGTTTGCGAAACGCAGTATGTAGGCGGTGATGCGTACAAGCCTCAAAAATGATGAATACCGTTCATACAGGGGATATTGGGACAAGATGCTTTGCGTTACTAGGACAGTTTGTCTTCTTTCTAGTATTTCCTCCGGTGGGGGTTCTGTATTAAGCCATTTGGGCCAGTTTTCTTCCATTTTCAGGAGCCAAGATCGACCACCTGGCCATACGGTATTGGACACAAAATCCTTGGGAAGCATGCCGCGAGAAACCTAATCCGCTGGATTGTCAACCCCTTTGACGTGATTCCAGCTGTGGCCGTGGGTAAGACGTTGAATTTCCGAGGTGCGATTTCCGACGAAGGTTTGCCAGGTGTTAGGAGGTGCTCGTATCCAGTGCAATGTGACTGTAGAATCCGACCAAAACCAGCAAGGAATTCCCTCCATCCTCAGCGCTGCTGAGACCCGGGCGTACAGATTTGCCCCCAAAAGTGCAGCACACAGCTCTAAGCGGGGTAGCGTGAGCCGTTTGAGTGGTGCCACGCAAGATTTTGATGTAATCAGCGTGGCTTTGATATGACCATCCTGATCAGTTGAACGTGCATAGATACAAGCTCCGTATCCGACCTCCGTCAAAGAAGACATGGAACTGGATATTTTCTGCTTCCGGTTGAAAAGGTACCTTGACACCTTGAAGGATCGTAACTCCGGCAACTGAACGTAAAATTCCTCCCATTTGGCACTGACATCATCAGGGACTGGATCATCCCAATCGACGGAAGCCAACCAAAGTCGCTGCATGTGGATTTTCGCCCAAGCTATCACGGGAGAAACGAGTCCAAGCGGATCATATAGCTGGGCTATCGCTGAAAAGATTTTCCTCTTTGTCCATTGCTCGTTATTCTTAACGTCTCGTACTTCGATACAGAACCGATCCGCATCCGTCTCCCAAGCAACTCCAAGCGTTTTTACCTTCGGTTCTTTTTCGAAATAAAACATGGAGGGGCTATCGGTTGCTTTTGCAGGTAAGTCTTCTAACGCCTCCGGTACATTTGAGCTCCATTTGCGAAGTTGAAATCCGCCTTTCGCCTTTAAATTCTGCACTTCATGTTTCAATCGTCTCGCGTTCTCAACGGAATCCGCTCCGGAGAGGAAATCGTCCATGTAAAAATCCTCCGCTACCGCGAGGGAAGCAGCTTCGTGCTCGCTCGCACTGTCCAATGCCAGTTGTTTGAGGACTCGGGTTGCCATGAAGGAGGATGGAGACAGACCGTAAGTTATGGTGTGAAGCTCAAATATTTGAATCGGTTCGGATGGTTCAAAACGCCAAAGAATCCGTTGACATGATGCATCTTCCGGATGTGTGCGTATCTGCCGGTACATTTTTTCTACATCCGCCACGACAGCGATTGCGTGCTTGCAAAAGCGAAGCATGATATCGAGCAGCTCGTCTTGTATCACCGGTCCTGTAAGAAGTGCGTCATTGAGGGACCGATTCGTAGAAGTTTTGGCAGATCCGTCGAAAACTACTCGCACCTTGGTAGTTGAGCTGGACTCTTTAAAAACTGGGTGATGGGGAAGATAACAGACCAGACGTTCCTCATCTCGCGAATCTTCAACAGTGCCAATGCGTTTCATGTGTCCCAAATCCAAGTACTCTTGCGTGAATTCACTGTACTGTCGTTTTAGATCGGGATCTCTCTTCAGCCGTCTTTCCAAATTCTGAAACCGTCGCAACGCTGCCTCTCTTGACTTTCCAATCATTTCGTGAAAGCCCATGTGCTTAGGGTACCGTAGCACGTAACGCCCATTTTCATCTCGAGTGAATGTACTCTGAAAGTGCAACTCGCAATCCTCTTCTTCCTGTGTTCGTGGTGGTTTCTCCGATAGCTCCTCGATGGCCCAAAATCTTTCGATGGATTTGTCCAGAGACTCAGCTATTGCCAAGTTGCAACTTATTCAAATTCAAATCAGTCTCGCCTGCGGCAACCCATCCGAAAACCGTATTGACAAATACTGGAAGAGTGCTGTCGAACCTTCTAATTTGTAGCCGACCACCATCAAGAAGGTGAAAATCGTAGTAAAACTGCGACCCAAGTACCAAGTCAATCGGCCCAGAAATAAAGAACTCGGGATCAGCAAGTTTCATGTCCGAAGGAGGCTTCCAGTGTGCCAATGGTAGTGACGTAGATGGCTGGTTGTCCGTAACCTGCCCCAAAACCAAGAATTCTATCGACATTGAAAACTCCTGTGTGCGTGAGCTGACAACCGTAGAAACTTCGCAAGAAATTTGCCTTCGTGACTTCCCAATACCGCTGATCTCCACTTTCTTTTCGCTTCTGGGTAGCTTAAGCATCTGACAGAGCTTCTCCGACATGAGAAGCCTGTGAACCGGAATCCAGCAGAGCTCTGGCGAGATGCGTTCGTCCCCATCTGTCCTTTACCTTCAGGACCACCGTAAGTAAGAAAACATGCGAGCATACGGGCCCCATCGCCACGTTAGAAGAAATGGGTGCGAACGACCTTGCAACCAAACTACCAGAGTTCGACGCATTGCCAGAAGATGATGGAACAGCAACAGAACCGACTGAATCCGTCGCAGTAGTTGAACCAGAACCAGGAAATCCAGGGTGAAGCAAAGTGTGGTGCTTCTTGGAACAAGTTCTGCACCGGTATTTCGACGGACAATCTCGTGCCAAATGATTACGTTCCATAGAGTTGCTGCATAACCGCTTAGAGTTGGAGAACTGCAGCCGTCTATCCACAGGTAACTTGGCGAACGCTGGACATCTCGCAATCGGATGTTGCTCGCTGCAGACAATGCAGTTCGGACCCGTATTTTCGGTCGCCGCGTTGACCGACACCTTTGCTGGACGGAATTTGACCCCATTGGTAGAAGAGAGACAGCTAGAGTTTGACGAATGCTGATCTACCGAGACTGCATCAAGTACCCGTGTCTGCTTCTTCAAAAACCCAACCAAAACTGCAAAAGATGGCTCTTCCTCACCTGAAGCATGCTCCTCCCAACGTTTCTGAGTAATTTCGTCCAATTTCGAAACCATCAGATGCGTCAACATCGCCCCCCAACCGGTTGTCTTCTCCCCCAATTGGTCCAAAATCTTTGTATTCCGCTCGAAACAGTCTATGAGTTCGTGGATCGCAACTGCAGACTCTTTCTTGATCCTCGGATACTCGAATAGCGCATTCAAGTGCCTCTTCTTGAGCAAATACTTGTTGGAGAACCGTGTGACCAAAGCATCCCAAGCAACCCTGCGTCACTCATCGGATATGAATCGACCAGTTTAAGCGCATCACCCCTAAGAGAAGCCCGCAGATAATGGAACTTCTGAATACCACTCAACTCTGGAGACGTATCGATCAGGGCTCTGAATGTGTCATGAAACGCAAGCCATTTTTCATAACTACCATCGAATTCAGGTAAGTTTATTTGAGGCAAGCGTACATAAGTGTGCACACTTGTCGAATGCTCTGAATTTATGAAAGAAGTAGCCTGTGAAGCATTCTGCGAACCTCTCGCGGTAACTTGCCAACCAGCCCTGCCCTTACCTCGAAGTATTTTTCCTCAAACTCCGCTCTAATAAGTCAATGCTCTCGATGTTCTCCTCGTGATCCTCAGAACCTTCAATCTCGCACTGGATTTCCTCGAACTCGTTCCACTTCGCTTCCAGCTTCTCTAGACGAAATTTAATTTGATTCTCGTCCGGTATCTCGATACTCATCAGGAATTTCTCCATTCGTACCAAGAAGTCGACGATGCTGTCTCTGACGTGAATTTTTGGCTTCATCTTTTTGCCCATTATCGACAGCACCAGCGTAAATGAATGAAATCCGAGAGCCGCTTCACGTTCTGGAAGGAAAATACCAGCAAAGCAGCTCGCGCGAGAAATATATTGAGTTGGACAGGGACTCACCTAGTGAGCCTGTCTAATAGGCCTTGTATTTTAATTTCTCTGCGCTTGTGTTGAAGACACAATTGATCGAAAAAGAAAACGCACCGCAGTTGAACTACACGAATTTCTGGAATAAATAAAACCAGCAAAGCACCTTGTGCGAGAAATCTATCGATTTGGACAGGTACTCACCTTGTGAGCCTGTCTACGAGGCCTTGTATTTTCAAATCTCCGCGCGCTCACTCATCAAAACTGATGCAATCCAATATTCGTGAAATTCTGCAGTTGCTAAAAAACGTGACGTAATATTTAACAGAACCCCTTTTGCACCTTACAGCACCAAACTCCGTCTCCAGATAGAGAATCACATGAAAACATCCAAATTCTGCAAGCAACACAAAGCAAAGCACCTTTCGTACTGATATGTGGATAGTTGAACAGGTATTCACCTATTGGACCTGTTCAACATGCCTTGTACATTCAAATCCACTTTCTCTAGCAATATACACCCTCACACACTATCAAACAAACATCCTCTCTATTCGAACCAGCATACAAGGATCAATCAATTTGCCAGCAGGCAACCAGGGCTCAGCGTTTAACGATGCAAACAACCGATTATGTAATTGATATTTATTCACTGCCGGCTTCCACTTTTTTATTCCGATGCCAACGATCCAATCCAAGGTTGATCCAAATTCGATTCGCAGCAGCCTTCCCTCGTCCGAGATTCGTCAACCACCAGTCAAAGAGCTCCAAAACCATAGTGTGCAAAATGTCAGCAACCAGAAAGAAACCAGAAAACGACCAGGTAGAGATGAAAGCAGAAGTTAGTTTGTTGGACAGGTACTCACCTTGTGAGCCTGTCAAACAGGCCTTGAATACAAAATTCTTTCCAATGGTCTCCAAAATCCTCCGATGGCGTTCTTTCCCAACTGCGATGGCTGCTTCCTGCGTCCCGTGTATAATCGCAGCTGGCAGCGATGACGACCTCCAAATAGAACCAGCAAACCTTTCGTGATGGCGTAGTATTTCCTTTGTACCTTCTCCAAAATGGTGCTACCAACGCCGCGTCGGTTCTTCGGAACACAAATAATCCTGGTCACGGCACCAATGTTTTGGCCTCACCTTGGTGTGTTCCGGCCGAGAGAATTGTCCAAGGCCAAATTTGTGGACGATCCTTAAACAGCTGTTATCGGCTGTTTACCTTTCCTTCCAGGTGTTGGCGAACGACGACGGGCAGTTCCAGGTATGTTTCCCAACAGGTTAAAGCGACGATCCAGATGTGATACCGGTAAGTAATAAAGACACAGCACTTACACTTCACCTAAACTACACCATTTATTAAACAATACTACACTACTTTATTACATAAAAATACGAGACAATTTTTCGGTCGACCTAACGCAATGAAGGCTGTTTTACGAATGAATATAATAAACACAACATCAATCCACACATACGATATAACATAAAAACATATACATAATGCCCCAATACACGGGTGTCGCTGTAGCGATCGGTTCGCATCTCTTGTCGGAGTTGGTGTTTTTTACGATATTTCCGCACCTCTTCTTTTCTGCTATCTCTAGAGAACTGTCAAAGTGTCAACATATAGTTTCCAACACCGTCAAAGAACTCGTGAAATTTAAAGACGAAAAATTTTTGTTTTGGAATACCTTTCTGGTAATTATGGAAGGGGTTCAGAAAGGTATATGCATTATGTGCCACTAATATTTTTTATCTGGCTGGGTGGGCCAGTCCTACAAAAATGTTTCGGTGCAAGATGCGGAGAGATATAATTTTTATTCGCTCCCGTATCTATCAGCAAACGAATTGTTCCTAGTCGAGTTTGCATCTCGACGTAAGGAAGAAAGTTATTACTTGTTATTCCTCCGGTGGTTGCTCTGCTGCTAATCGAAAATTTAGTTCATCAATACGATTACTGTCGGGACCGTCTTGTTGCTCATCGATATGGGGGTTATTTTCCATTTCGGGTTGATCGAATATTTCTTCTTCAATTTCTTGGTAGTGAATGGGTGGTGTATTATTTTTGAAATTTTGCTGGGATCTTGGCTCCAGCTTGACATTTTGTTGAGGAAAACGAGCATGATGGTACTGTGGTGGCCTTGATTTGTTTGGATATTTTGGTATTGGGGTCTAGGGTTGTTGTAAGAGTAGGTCGTAGGTCTAGCAGAATTATGTTGATTTTGTGTGGGTCCGGTACTATTATTGTGGTACTGAGGTTTTGTTGGATAAGCCGGCCGGGTGTTGGAATGATAATATTGGCTTCTTTGCATGGTGGAGGGATTAGTCATGGGAAATTTTGGTTTAGGAATTTTTTCTTTCCTTCGTTGTGCCGCATTGGATTGATCTAGTGCACTCTGATAGGCTGCCAGCAAATTTGATGGCCTACTAGTGCGCACAAGGGACGAAATTGAGTCCTACAGGCCGTCTACTAATGAGGTGGTAACCATGGATTCATATGAATCCATCATTACCTTTGCGCAAGGTCGTAACGAATCATCGAGAGCAATTTTCGCGCTTATGTCTGACAGTAACGTCCGACATTCACGATAGTACTCTTCTAGCTCTAGTGACGATTGTTTTAAGTACGTTATTTTGGACAGAAGCGTGGATAAGTCACGCTTATCACCGAAAAATTCTTTTAAAGTAGTTTTTATTGCACCCCACTCGGTTGGTGCGTGGTTGGCTACTAGAGCCTCGTTTGCTTTCCCTAAAATTTTGTCACGAATGACACCAGTCCATAGTGGAATCACCTCGGAGAGGGTTTCCGCTGATGGCACTGCTCTTTGGGCAAATTGGAGTTTTTGGTCCACTGATTCTAGCCAAGTGGCCAATAGTGCCGGTTCCCCACTATAGGTAGGGATTAGTTTGACTATATCGGGAATCCGATATGGGTCGTACACCGGCGCTTGCGGTGGTAGCGTTAGCGCTAATGGATGTTGCCTTTCACTAGCCACTACTTGCGAAGATATTAGCTCGTTAATTTGGAGTCGCTGCTCCTCTAACTGTCGCGTCAATTCTGTTACGCGGTTGTTTTACTCTGCTTCCATTACTCGTGTGAGCATGGGTTGTTTTTTATTTGTTTAAAACTACAAGGGACAGCCCTATGGGGTTGCACGAGCTGTAGACGTAGGACTATACTACTTAATGTAAAATATTTATTTTCTTAGTAAATTTATAGCGGTAAACTTGAAATTAGTTGATACCGCCACACGGTACTATCTTTGATTTTAGGCCTGAGTTTAGTCCGGCCTAAGACGTTAGTACCTGTCATTGCAGAAATGGCTGCATCCTGAAACCAAACGAAACCCACATTACCACGGCAGATGGATAGCTAACCGGAGGCGAGATGCCCCACCTGCCAACACCGATCGCCTCAATACATGCCGACAAGTGACGGGCGAACGAAATGCAGGCTCAGATGCAACAACCAGGCGGATGGCTGCGTTCTTTGCAATGAATATTAGCCCCGCCATTCGCATACCTTTTGCCTGCCGTTCGCACGCCATCCGGTCGCCAGCATGCCTGCCGGCGGATGGTACCTTCGGGTGGGGCATCCCGCCTCCCATAGAGTAACAAATAATTCAAAGTTGTTCTAAATCGATGAAACATGTAAAAGCTGTCTGTAAACGTCAAAATTTGACGTTTAATGACAGCTCATACTCCTTTCATCGACTTAGAAATATTATTCAGGAAAAATTGAAAATGTTTTACAAAGTACATTTAATATTAGTTAATCTGAAAAAAAAATTCTTAAAGTTTTGTATTTCTGGATTTGTGTGGATAATTTCTGCATAATTTGTTTCGGAATTTTGGACTGCAGTTTTTGAATTTTCTAGTTGTTTAATTGTTTGATTTTTCAGTTGTACTTATTAACATTAGTAACAGTTATACAATGCTCTGCCAAGTGATGTTATGCAGCAAAGTTAGTGTGATGCAGCTTGGCCACACAGCTGCGGCCAAGTTTCCGCTGGAGAACGTGTTTGTAAATCATCCGTCGGAAGTGCAATCAAATCTGTGATCCATTCGTTCGTCTGGTTTACTCAAACATGGGTTATGGCTAGTTTAAAGCCGACTAAGCGGCAGTGAAGATGGATAACGCACATAAATGCAATGTAACGTTGCTACGGATGTAGTACTTTGATATTTTGTATAAATGATATGCTTAGGCACAATCACAGTGCGTTTTTGTGGATACCAAGTTACTGCAGATCAAATCGATACCGCTCATTCGGCTTACCCGGTACCTGGTCAAACCATTCGCAATTTGATTCGGAATCCTGAATGAATTCAATATGGAATCCAGTTGAAAGGCAACAACCGATTCCGAAACCTACTGAGTCAGAATAGGTTATTGCATTTGAGCTAAGTCGAAATCCTTATTGAATTCATTCAAGATACCGAACCGGTTTCGGAATCGGTTTGACTGAGTATATTTGAATAAACCGAAGGCGTTAGTACCCTATAAGAACGGTTGGTTTCAAAATCGTCCAATAAAGGACGTTCGTTGGACCAATTTGTACAACGTCCAAATAACCGTTCAACAAACGTCCATCGTTGGACCCGTGTTGAACGGGTTTGCAACAGCTTTTTGGACGTCTTAGTGGGTATAAAGGGGCGCAAAGAGTGTGCAGAGAGTGAAGCCAAAAAAGTCTACTTATCGAGCAAAATTGCTACAAAGACGGATTCCAATTGTGCACGATAGGTAGTCTTTTTTGTCTTCACTCTTTGCGCAATTGTTCTCTATAAACTGTGGAGTAAACCGGACAAATAAGTGAATCACAGGTTGGTTTGGACATCCGCCGGCGGGTTTGATAACACCTCTTCAGGACCGTCAGCGGCTTAGTGCAGCTTGGTATCCTTCGCTGCGACTATGTGGTCCAGCCACACAACGCTAGCTTTGCTGCATAACATCATTGGCAGAGCACTACGTCACTGTTACTAGCGTTATTAAGCACAACTGAGGAATAATATATTCAATAATTTGTAAATTCAAAAACTGAACGAAATTCTAAAACAGGATAAATTATGTACATTATAAAAATCAGAATTACAAGACGTTAAGAGCGAAAAATTTATAGTTTTTTGAAAATAAATGACAGAAGGAACAAAAATATATAAATTACTTACTAAAAATATCTAAAATTCAAGATATCTGTAATCAAAAATTTAAAAATTTTGAGATTAGAGAATTCCAATAACAACAACAAACATCCACAAAAATTAAAAAAAATCGATTTCAAAATTAAACAATGTTATAATTAAAAAAGTCTAAAAATGAAAAATCAAATCTTCAAAAATTCAGGAAAGTTGAAGAATTCAAATGTTAAAAATTATAAACTTCAAAAATCGAAATGTTCAAAAAGTAAGACCCAGAAATTCAGAAACACAATGATACAAAAATTCATGTAATGCAATTCAAGTATTACAAATCATAACTCTCCGAGCTCTCGATCGAAGCAGTTCGTTTTCTGGTGCTGTGCATAAAGTGAACAAGAATATATATTGTCAGTGAAGGTCAACTATTGTTTGAGGCAGTCTTTGTTCGCCGGTGCCCAGGCTGGTGAAGTGAATACCAGAATAGACGGACACGCCGCTATATAAGCTAAGTATTATTTCTCTTTCTTTCATTTCTCTTTCCCCGATCGGTCTCTACTTTTCCCTTTCCCCTGAATACAAGTTTCATCTCTCGTTTACACCACGTGCTATCCTCGTGCCTTAATGGCCGAGGGCGAAGGAACATTGGATGGGAATGATATTCCCATGGACTTACCGGATAAACCCGATATTACTCCCTCCCCTGATTCCCCCAGTCCCCCCCCTATTAAAACATACCCAGCCAGTTCAAATGGACCCTGGGTGGTGTATTTCCGGCCCAACACGAAATCGCCCAACATTCTAGAAATATCACGGGAGCTGACTGCTAACTACCCCGCCGTAGCTCAGATAACACGTGTTCGAGCTAATAAGATACGCGTTTTAGTAAATGACCTCGATCAGGCAAACCAGATTGTTCGCAGCGAGCGTTTTACGAAACAATTCAGAGTGTATGTGCCTTGTAGGGCAGTGGAGATCGATGGAATAGTCGCCGAGCCGGGTCTAAAGTGCGAAGACCTGTTGAAGTACGGGGTTGGCTGCTTTAAGGACCCTTCACTTCAAAAGGTGAAGATTCTGGAATGCAAGCAATTGTATTCCGCAAAAACAGAAAATGATAAGACAACTTATTCTCTGTCAGACTCGATTCGGGTGACTTTCTCCGGGTCTGCTCTTCCCAACTATGTCCTCCTGGATAGGGTTCGCTTACCCGTTCGCCTGTTTGTACCGCCGGTAATGAACTGCAGCAATTGTAAGCAACTGGGCCACACAGCCACTTATTGTGGCAATAAAAAACGGTGCGGCAAATGCGAGGGAGAGCATGAGGATGACGCTTGCGGTGGAGAAACTGAGAAGTGTATTTACTGCGGGGGCCCTCCGCATGCTCTTAAGTCATGCCCGGCGTACAAGCAGCGCGGGGATAAAATTAAGCGCTCCCTTAAGGATCGCTCGAGGCACTCTTATGCAGAAATGCTAAAGAATGCTTCGCCATCTGTCCTGTCCGAAAATTCCTTTGCTCTTTTGGCTGGCGTTGAGCAAGAATCTGATGACCCACAAGAGGGAAAATCATTGGTTAACCCAGGGGAATCCAGGAAGAGGAGAAATCTAGCCTCCCCTACATTGCCTCATAAGGGTGCCAAGGTGTCGTCCACTCAGAGTGCGCCATCTACAACCAATAAATCCAACGGAAGTGATGCACAAAAGCCGAAGCAATTTGCTCCAGGACTTTGAAATATTAATTCTAACAAGGAGTACCCACCACTTCCAGGGACACCAAAAACCCCAAGTGTCCCCGTTTGTCAAACAGATACTCAGTCCAGTAACGGACTAATGAAATTTTCTGACATAGTGGACTTAATTTTCACAGCTTTCAATGTTGCTGATCCTCTTAAAAGCCTTCTGATACGTTTTCTCCCTATAGTGCAAACATTTTTGAAGCAGTTGACTACTAAATGGCCCCTCCTTGCAGCGATCGTATCCTTCGATGGCTAAGTCATCGAACGAGGTCACCGATTCGATAACTGTTCTACAGTGGAACAGCAGAAGTATCCTCCCGAAAATCGATTTCTTTAAATTTTTACTAAATAGTTTAAAATGTGATGCTTTCGCATTATGTGAAACTTGGTTAACTTCCGATATAAATCTCAACTTCCACGACTTTAATATAATTCGTCTGGATCGAGAAAACCCCTATGGAGGAGTACTTTTGGGGATCAAAAAGTGCTATTCTTTCAACCGAATTAACCTCCCTTCAACACCAGGCATTGAAATTGTCGCTTGTCAAGTTTTAATCAAAGGTAAAGACCTTTGCATTGCTTCCATCTACATTCCTCCTAGAGCCTCGGTAGGGCACCGCGCGCTTTGTAATATCACGGAATCCTTACCGGCACCGCGGCTAGTTCTGGGAGACTTTAACTCGCACGGTACGATATGGGGTTGTCTTCATGATGATAATAGATCAACATTAATCCAAGATCTTTGTGACAATTTCAACATGACCATCTTAAACACGGGAGAAATGACACGGATTCCTACACCACCAGCACGCGCGAGCGCGTTGGATTAATCACTATGCTCGACATCGCTACAGTTAGATTGCATGTGGAAGGTGATCCCTGATCCCCACGCACAGTGGCTCAAAACAGCGTTTTGAGGTACTTAATTCATTGGAGTCAAATCTGTTTATAATAGCGATTTTACATATTCTACAATGTTTGTGTGTGTAAAAAGCGCCATCTTTTGGCAACATTGTTGTTTTAAAAAATTGATCATAGTAGGCTATAAAAAATTTAACTTTTGAACCGAAAGAGATAGCGCTTGGCCGTCTTCGACAAAGTTGTAGAGGAGAGTATTTTCATAAATTTTGCAGAAGACATGTTGTCTCTGTCACTCACAGTTATTGAGTTATAAGATATTTTCTATGTTGAAGTCCTACAATTCTTATTTTTACTTATAACATTTTTGTTTCTAATTTTTCGCGTTAACAATGTTCGAAGGTATTTTTTATCATTACAAAACACACAACTTTTTCGAAGAACCAAAATAGCTGTGAATGCTGTGTAAAGACTTATGGCTGATTTTGATTTTATTTTAACCTGTTTTTGAACCCGTGTAACTTTCCTATCGGCAAAAACTGTAATTATACTATCAATTATTCTAAGAGGACTGGGTTTCGCCTACAAAACGAAGGCAAAACCGTTTGTCCATAGTTACCCGTTCAGAAGTTATACCCTGTTGAAAGCTGTACGTCTGGACCTCTTGAAATCGCGCGTATGGCTCACTGAACGAGTAGGCGCTGGTGTTCAAAGACGCTTTCGCTTGTTTTTCTGTGTGGCGCGCACTCTGTGTACTAGCGCGTCTGCTGGAAGCTTAACACCGATATTTAATGATTTTCTAACGGGTGATGTAGGGGAGCCCGGGGCTAGTTGGCGGTTGGGGTAAGTTGGCGGAAACCCCTTTTTTCCGTTTCTATTAAACATAAAGCGTTACCTCTAGTTGTGTACCTCAAGTAATGTGAAACACATTATCCGATGTGTTTTTGTTGCAAAACATTTTGTCTTGTTGAAATTGTGGGCGATATTGTGTTTTCGAGCATACCAAGTAAATTTTCTAAATTTTAAATACTTTGCGGTATTTAGGGTGATTTTCAATCTATTTCCCGAATGATTATATTTTTCGATAGCGCGTGAAAAGAGCTTTCAGTATCCGTGTAGATATTACATTTATCCACAAAACAAAAGTTATTTTTTAAATAGTTTTTAATAAAATATGCGGTTCGGGTAAGTTGGCGGTGCTGCACGCGGGGCAATTTGGCGGTACTATTTACAGTGCAAAAAAGTCATCAAAAATGTTTATTTCTGGAATTCACTCCAAAGTAAGAAAATCTTTTTCTTGTGTATCTTGCCAATGTAGGAGACATTTATTCTGGCCAATTGCACGAAAAATTTCAAAAATTTGCTTTTGAATAGGGAGTAAGCGTCAAAGTCAAAATGCCGGGGTATTGAAACTAAAATATAGTAGCAAATATCGGTTAATATACAGTTTTCTCGAAAAGACATTCAGCACGTTCCAAAAGGACCCTTGAGGTAATTGAATCTCCATTTGATTGTTTAGTTTCTGGCATATCCTCAAATACCGCTAACTTACCCCGGGGCCGGGGTAAGTTGGCGGGTTTTCAGCGTCACATATTTTTGTCTCTAAAAAAGGAGACAATGCATCAAACACTTTCAAAAAAATCAGAGATGTTGCCAACAGTCTGCTCTTCAATTCCGCGTGTTCTATTTTGCAAGATCTACCTACATCAAAGCGGTAAAAATTTAAAACTGAAAACACCGCCAACTAGCCCCGGTCTCCCCTAATTTTCCAGTTAATCGAATGAATTTTAGTTTCTGGATATTGAAGAAGAGGTATAAGATACACTTTTCTATATAATCGCTGTATTAACCGGCTTAATATTTTCAAATATTTCATACCGTGGTGAATGCAGCAATTTTGTGCATCTTCTTTATCCTAAAGCTAACATTCATGTGGTAACCCGGACGAAAATGAAATTGTACATTACCCGTTAGAACATCATGCAATATTGATGTTAACCTTCCAGCAGACGCGCTAGTACACAGAGTGCGCGTCACACAGAAAAACAAGCGAAAGCGTCTTTGAACACCAGCGCCTACTCGTTCAGTGAGCCATACGCGCGATTTCAAGAGGTCCAGACGTACAGCTTTCAACAGGGTATAACTTTTGAACGGGTAACTATGGACAAACGGTTTTGCCTTCGTTTTGTAGCCGAAACCCAGTCCTCTTAGAATAATTGATAGTATAATTACAGTTTTTGCCGATAGGAAAGTTACACGGGTTCAAAAACAGGTTAAAATAAAATCAAAATCAGCCATAAGTCTTTACACAGCATTCACAGCTATTTTGGTTCTTCGAAAAAGTTGTGTGTTTTGTAATGATAAAAAATACCTTCGAACATTGTTAACGCGAAAAATCAGAAACAAAAAAGTTATAATTAAAAATAAGAATTGTAGGACTTCATCATAGAAAATATCTTATAACTCAATAACTGTGAGTGACAGAGACAACATGTCTTCTGCAAAATTTATGAAAATACTCTCCTCTATAACTTTGTCGAAAACGACCAAGAGCTATCTCTTTCGGTTCAAAAGTTAAATTTTTTATAGCCTACTATGATCAATTTTTTAAAACAACAATGTTGCCAAAAGATGGCGCTTTTTACACACACAAACATTGTAGAATATGTAAAACCGCTAATATGAACAGTTTTGACTCCAATGAATTAAGTACCTTTAAACGCTGTTTTGAGCCACTGTACCACGGTAGCGATCATTTGCCTATCGTGATTTCAATTGCTAACGGTTCAAGACCATCGAAAACAATCAATGCCTCGTATGACCTCACACGGAACATTGATTGGAAGAGTTACGCGACCGCGATATCCGTTAAAATCGAATCCACTCAAGAACTTCCTCCGGAGGAAGGGTACAGGTTTTTGGCTGGCTTGATTCTCGACAGTGCGAATCAAGCTCAGACTAAACCAGTACCCAGCGCGAATACCCATGGACGGTCTCCCACCCTGTGGTGGGATAAAGAGTGCTCAGAGCTGTACGCGGAGAAGTCCACTGCATATAAGGCCTTCCGGGAAGACGGGTTACCCGCTAGCTATCAACAGTACGCGTCGTTAGAAAAGCGAATGAAGAGTCTAATGAAAGCCAAAAAACGCAGTTGGCGCCGGTTCGTCGACGGGTTAACGAGAGAAACAGCGATGAGCACTCTTTGGGGTACGGCTCGACGTATGCGTAACCGTAGTAGTACCAACGTGAACGTGGAATATTCAAACCGTTGGATATTCGCTTTCGCCAAGAAGATCTGTCCGGACTCTGTCCCGGTACAGAAAACGTGCCGCGCCGCGTCTCCTCCCGATACCGCGAACGAAACACCGTTTTCGATGGTGGAGTTTTCACTTGCTCTCTTATCATGCAACAATAACGCCCCAGGGTTAGACAGAATCAAATTCAACTTGCTGAAGAATCTGCCTGACACTGCAAAAAGGCGCTTGCTGAACTTATTTAACAAGTTTCTTGAGGGTAACATTGTCCCTCATGACTGGAGGCAAGTGAAGGTCATCGCCATTCAAAAACCAGGAAAACCAGCCTCCGACCACAACTCGTATCGGCCGATTGCAATGCTGTCCTGTATTCGGAAGTTGTTCGAGAAAATGATCTTGTTTCGCCTCGACAATTGGGTTGAAGCAAATGGCTTACTGTCAGATACACAATTTGGCTTCCGCAAAGGCAAAGGGACGAACGATTGCCTTGCGTTGCTTTCTACAGAAATCGAAATGGCCTATGCTAACAAAGAGCAGATGGCATCAGTCTTCTTGGATATTAAGGGGGCTTTTAACTCAGTTTCTATCAACATTCTGTCAGAGAAGCTGCACCAGCATGGTCTTTCACCAATTTTAAATAACTTTTTGCTAAACCTGTTGTCTGAAAAGCACGTGCACTTTTCGCATGGCGATTTAACAACATCGCGATTTAACTACATGGGTCTTCCCCAGGGCTCATGTCTAAGTCCCCTGCTCTACAATTTTTACGTGAATGACATTGACGATTGTCTTGCCAATTCATGCACGCTAAGGCAACTTGCAGACGACGGGGTGGTCTCTGTTACAGGGCCCAAAGCTGCCGACTTGCAAGGACCATTACAAAATACCTTGGACAATTTGTCTGCTTGGGCTCTTCAGCTGGGTATTGAGTTCTCCACGGAGAAAACTGAATTGGTTGTTTTTTCTAGGAAGCGTGAGCCGGCGCAACTCCAGCTTCTATTAATGGGTCCAACGATCAACCAGGTTTTCACATTTAAATATCTCGGGGTCTGGTTCGACTCTAAAGGTACCTGGGGATGTCACATTAGGTATCTGAAACAGAAATGCCAACAAAGGATCAATTTTCTCCGAACAATAACTGGAACATGGTGTGGTGCTCACCCAGGAGACCTGATCAGGTTGTACAAAACAACGATATTGTCGGTGATGGAGTACGGGTGTTTCTGTTTCCGCTCCGCTGCGAACATACAGTTCATCAAACTGGAGAGAATCCAGTATCGTTGCTTGCGCATTGCCTTGAGTTGCATGCATTCGACCCATACGATGAGTCTCGAAGTGCTGGCGGGCGTTCTTCCGCTAAAAAATCGATTTTGGGAACTCTCATATCGATTGCTCATCCGATGCGACATTCTGAACCCGTTGGTGATTGAAAACTTTGAGAGGCTCGTCGAGCTTAATTCTCAAACCCGATTTATGTCCTTGTACTTCGACTACATGGCACAGAGCATTAATCCTTCTACGTATACTCCCAACCGTGTTCGTTTCCTAGATACTTCTGATTCTACTGTATTCTTCGACACATCCATGAAGGAAGAGATTCGTGGAATCCCGGACCATATACGCCCTCAAGTGATCCCCAATATATTTTATAATAAATTCCGAGAAGTCGACTGCGACAAAATGTTTTACACTGACGGATCAAATCTCGATGGGTCCACTGGCTTCGGTATCTTCAACAATACTATCACCGCTTCATTCAAGCTCAATGATCCCGCTTCAGTTTACGTCGCAGAGTTAGCTGCAATTCAGTACACCCTTGGGATCATCGACACTCTGCCCACAGATCACTACTTCATCATCTCGGACAGCCTTGGCTCTATCGAGGCTCTTCGTGCGGTGAAGCCTAAAAAGCAATTCCCGTATTTTCTGGGGAAGATACAGGAGTCCTTGTGTACGTTATCTGAAAAATCTTATCAGATTACCTTTGTTTGGATCCCCTCTCATTGTTCTATCCCGGGCAATGAAAAGGCCGACTCATTAGCAAAGGTGGGCGCATTAAATGGTGACATATACGAAAGACCAATCTGCTTCAACGATTTTTTTAGTATTTGTCGTCAAAGGACACTCAACAGTTGGCAAACCTCGTGGAGCAATGGTGAACTTGGACGATGGCTACATTCGATTATCCCAAAGGTATCAACGAAGCCTTGGTTCAGGGGGATGGATGTGGGTCGGGATTTTATTCGTGTAATGTCCCGACTTATGTCCAACCACTACACCTTAGATGCACATTTGCGGCGTATTGGACTTGCGGAGAGTAGTCTGTGCGCTTGTGACGAGGGCTATCATGACATCGAGCACGTTGTCTGGGTATGCGCCAGTTATTTGGACGCCAGGTTTCAGTTAAAGGATTCCCTTCGGGCCCGAGGTAGACCACCTAATGTCCCAGTCCGAGATATGCTGGCAAATCGTGATTTCCCCTATATGTCCCTTATTTATACTTTCATAAAAACGATAAATATCCCAATTTAGCCCCTCTCTTTTTATTTCTCGTTTTTAGAAGTTTCCTCTTGCCGTGTGGAACCGATAAGCTTCAGACTGCCACTATGTAACCACCGTCGCCCTTATCACTACGGAATCTGAAGCGAGAGCGACTCGAGGTCCGAAGGATTCCCTTTGAAGGATTCCCCGCGGGTCCGAAGAATACCATCCGCCAATCCGACCTACTAGACTGAGGCGCAAATTTGTTTCGCTGATCTCCCGTTTGCCCGAAAGTTGCAAGTTTTGCTCTTCTCTACCGGTCACCATCTACGCCTTCTCTCCCTTGTCCTTGATACAACTACTTCTACACCGATTTTGGAAATGACCAAGGATAAGTATCCGATAAAAAATCAAATTTGTATTCCGTATTCCTAGTTTTAAGATAGTTGTAATTTCTACTCTTTGTTAAAACTATTGTCCCCCATCTTGTAAATAGAATTGTATCCCTAGTTTTAAAACATCTGTTAAATTTTTCATAAATATTTGTTCTCCCTTTTGTGTACCAAACTATATTGTTAGTTTTAAGATAACTGTAAATATTTCCTAAAAAACTATTACTATTGAATTCCTTGTTTTAAAATATTTCATAAAAAAAAATCTTCTGCCCCCTCTCTTATATATAGAATTTTTTTTCTAGTCTTAAGATAGCTGTAAATTTTTTCTCTTTTATAAAAAAAATATTTCAACATTGTAACCTCCTAGTTTTAAGATATTCAAAATATAAAAACAAAAGAATTCGGCACCGCCAAGCTAACGCATTTGTGCCTATCAAATAAACGAAATGAATAAAAAAAAGCTTTACAAATTCAATAGTTAAATAGTTCTAAAATACAAAGATGCAAAAATTCCAAATCAAATTAATACAACCACAATAAAAATACAAATACAAAAAGAAAAAATCAAAAATACAGAATTACTAAAATTCAAAAGCACTAAAAATTCAAAAAAAAAATGAAATGCCCTTTTAGCACAAAATTCTCAAATTCAAAAGATCAAAAATTGAAGACATCAAAAATTCAGAAATTCGAATATTCGAAAATTCAAGAATTCGAAGATTTTTAAATCTAAAAATTGAAAAAGAAATAAAAATTCAAAGATAAGGTAATTCAAAGGTTCAGAAATTCAAAAACTCGAAAAATCAATAATTAAAACATGCAAAAAATTGAAAATTCTGGTTTCAAAAATTCAATAACTCCAATATTCAATTATTAAAAATTCCAAAATTCGAAGAGCAAAGAATTCAAAAATTCTGTAATTCAGAAATTCAAATTCAAACATTCAAATATTAAAAAAATATCAAGAATTCAGCAATTAAAAAAATCTTGTATTCTAATATTAAAAACTTCTGCAATTCAACGCAACAACAACACAAAAATTTACAAACGCAAAAACACAAAAATGCAACAAAAAAAACAAAAATATATAAATGCAAAAATTCAAAGGATCAATAAAGTAAAAATTCAAGGTAACAAAATACTAAATATTCAGAAATTGAAAAAATCATAAATTCGAGTATTTAAAAGTTCAAAAAGTCAAAGATTCAAAAATTCAAGAATATGAAAATTTTAGAAATTTCAATAACCAAAAATTCAATATTTCAAAAATTCAACCATTCAAAAATTCTAATGTCTAAAATTAAAAACCTCGAAAATTTATAAAAATCCGATATTGAAAAATTCTTAAGATCAAAAATTCAATTTTCAGAAAAAAAAACAAAATATATAGATCCAGAAATTCAAAAACACAATAATGCAAACATACTAAAATACAGAAATACTAAAATTCTAAAAACATAAAAATTTCAAAAATACAAGAATCCATAAACACAAAAAATATAAAAATACAGGGATGCAAAAATATAAAAAGTACAAAAATACTGAAACACAAAAATACAAAAGCACAAAAATACGAAAATGTAGAAATACAACAGATAGATAAATACTACAATATAAAAAAAATCCAAAATTTGAAAGTACGAAAATATTGTGTATTTACTCGAAAGCTGAAAGCAAATATGGATTTGGCTGAAAGTAAGTGTTCGAATACAGGGGATGTGTGAATGGTGTCTGCTGTTTCGCGCTGTATGAGGTATTGAATCATTACAATTCACATATATGTCTGTAGAAAAAGCAATACTTTCAAAATTTAATATAATTTATTTCCTAGAATAATGCTTTTATTGATAATGCTTCTCATAATTGCCGGTATTGTCACCCCCGTGCGGTAGAAGTCAAACCAAAACAATCATCACTCACTTGCGGCTGTTTCATTCATTTCGTATAGTCTAATTCGTGCGACAGTTGAGGGGAAATGTTGTTGGACCTTGGGGGTTGAGGTTAAGTTAGCTGAAGGATAATATACTCATTCCACGCCTTTATGCATTATATCTGTATGCAATTCACAGACAGTGAATGACTCGATTAATTTTTGGCAAACTGGTTGACAATGAAGTGTCAGCGACTATTCTCGCGACTACTCGACCGAACGAATACTTTATCCGTCCGTGTTCAGATAGAGATTAAACGCACAATACAAAGATTCAAAAATACAGGAATACTAGAATACAAAAAATGCAAAATACAAGAACACTATACCACAAAAATTCAAAAATACAAAAAACTAAAAATACAAGAATACAAAAATACTCAAATACAGAAATACAACAATCCAACAATACAAAAATACAAATATATATATATATATATATATATATATATATATATATATATATATATATATATATATATATATATATATATATATATATATATATATATATATATATATATATATATATATATATATATATATATATATATATATATATATATATATATATATATATATATATATATATATATATATATATATATATATATATATATATATATATATATATATATATATATATATATATATATATATATATAAATACGAAAGTGCTAAAATAGGCAAATACAATAATTTTAAAATACAAAAATATGAAAATGCAAAAATACAAGAATGCAATAATAGAACACATACAAGAACACAAAGATACAAAATCACAAAAATATAAAAACTCTAAATCACAAAAATACCAAAATACAAAAAACAAAAGAGTAAAAAAACGAAAATACAAATATACGAAAATACAAAAATACGATATTACTAAAAATGCAAAAATACCAGAATACAAAAATACTGAAACACAAAAAAACGAAATGCAAAAATATGAAAATACAAAAATTCAATAATGCAAAAATACAAGATTACAACAATACAAAAATGCTAAAAATCCAAGAATAAAATAATGCAAAAATACTCAAATACAGAAATACAACAATCCAACAATACATCAATTTAATAATACAACAATAACAAAATACCAAAATACGAATATACTAAAATACAAAACTACGAATACGAAAATACAAAACTTAAAAAATACAAGAATAGAAAAATTCAACATACTGAAACCCAAAAATACAAGAACACAAAGATACAAAAACACAAGAATATAAAAATACAAAATCACAAAACTATAAAACTATAAAACACAAAAATGCAAATAAACAAAAATACAAAAATTCATAAATGCAAAAGTTCAAAGGATCAATAAATAAAAAATCAAGGGATGAAAATATCAAATATTCAAAAATCCATAAATTAAATTATTTAGGAATTCAAAAAGTTAGATTCAAAAATTCAATATTTCAAAAATTCATGAATTTTAGAATTTTAGAAATTTCAAAAATTCAATGATTCGAAAGTTCTAACATTTAATCATTTAAAAAATTAAATATAGAAAAATTTCAAAATTCAAAAATAAAAATTTCAGAAATTCACCACAATACAATACAATACAATAATAATAAAAATTCAAATTTGAAATGATTCAGAAATGCAGAAATACAAAAATGCAAAAATTAAAAATACAAAAATATGAAGAAACAATAATACAAAAACACAATAATACAAAAATGCTATAATACAGACAAAAAAATCCAAAATTACAAAAATATTATAACAAAAATGCAATAATTCGGAAAGGTAGAAGTACATAAATACAAAATTTAAAAATACAAAAGTACGAAAACACAAAAATATAATAATACAAAAATAGGAAAACACAAAAATGCAATAAAACCTGTTTTAATCCACCTAGTGGTGTAATTGTGTCTTTCTCATTTATCAAAGCTGGTTACGTTCAGTATAACATTGAGGAAATGGCTATTACATTCTTATTACACTTGGTAAGTATATATGAGTGCACGACTGCTACGAACCTGATGAGCAACATGTCGACGCTGACACACTTGAGACAAACAAAAATATAATATTTAATTAGCTTAACAGCGCGAGTTCAATGTTGTCTTCACTTTAACATATTTTGAAATGCGCAGTGGTGGGAAAGGGTAGGGGCATAATTAGTGGGAGGGGAGGATGCGTTAGGAAAAACCTAACATATTTGGGGTGAAGGGAATGCGGGTGTGAAGTTGGTCAAAGAGAGGGGGAGGGGGGTGAAGGTAAGAGAGTTGGAAAGGGGTGTGAGAGGAAGGAGGGGTAGATGGGGGTGCAACTTCATACTATGCCTTCCATTTGAGACTAGGTTAGTGAAAATTGGTGCAGTCATCACCGAAGTGGCTCTAGTTCTAAAATATGTCCGGAACCCGGGACTTCCGGAATTATCGATAGTGGACAATATATTCCAAGAATCTAGGCCAGCGAATCGAAGTATTTTGATGTTCATTTCAATAGATTTTTAAACTATGAGGTGTTACGATTTTACCGGTTTATATGAGAAATTCCTTTGTAACCGCAATAACCAAACTGTAACTCCGGAACCAAAAATCAAGACTGAATGAAATTCAATGGCAGTCAATGGAAGTATTATGTCTTTAATTTGAAATCAAGTTTGTAAAAATCGGTTAAGAGTTCGCTGGAAAATAGGGGGATATTAGCTTAGGAACTTGGCGGGCTCCCCGGGGGCATCAATAACCGTCATAGGTGGCCAATGTGGTCAAAACTACTCTGATTGGTTTTATTGATATAGAACCGCAAATCCAAGTAATGTTGAACCTATTTGAATATGTATTATATCATTCGGGCATCATGGTGTTACCAGTTTATAAAGGAATTTGCTGTGTGACCGTACTCTTCAATTCGTAACTCCGGAACCGGAAGTCGGATCAACTCAAATTTATATAGCAGCTTATGGGAGCATTATACCGTTTATTTGAAACTAAGTTTATGTAAATCGGTTCAGCCATCTCTGAGAAAATTGACTTAAATTATTTGACACACACATATATACACATACGCAGACATTTTGCTATCTCGAACTGAATCGAATGGTATAAGAGACTCGGCCCTGCTGGCCTCGTTTAATAGGTCGAAATTCCGACCGATTGCATAACCTTTCTATATAAGAAAAGCAAAAAGGTGCGAAATCAGCAAAGTTCCAAAAAGTCTATTTTTCTCAAAAACATTTTTTTCGGTGTAACATAAAATCTCGACGTTTCATAAATTTTAAGGACATTAAAGGAAATACGAATTAAATTTCTGAAATTTCATGGGGTCCCCCCTTCGAAATAAAAATGCAAAATACAAAAATGTAAAAATTCAAAATACAACAACGCAGAAAACTAAAACACATAAATGCAAAAATATAAAAATACATAAATACAAAAATACAGAAATCCAAAAATACTTGAACGCAAAAATACAAAAATTCTAAATACAAAAATATACAAATACAAAAATACAGCAATACAAAAATTCAATAATGCAAAAATACAACAATACGAAAATTTGAAAATACAAAAATGGAAAAATAGAAAAATTTAAAAATGCAAGAATACAAAAATACAAATATACTAATATACAAAAATATAAAAATACCAAAATACAAAAATACGAAAACACAAACATACAAAAATGTAGAAATACAAAAATACAAAATTACAAAAATGCGAGAATACCACAATACAAAATGGTAAAGTACACAAATACAAAAACATAATTATGTGTTATTAATTACAAAAATATAAAAGATACGAAAATGCTAAAGTCCAAGAAAACAAAAAATTTAGAAATACAAAAATACAAATTGATAAAAAGTACAAAAATTCAAGAGATAAAAATTTGGAAAAAGCAAAATTTTCAAAAAAACAAAAATTCAAAAATTTAAAATCAAAGAGTTTAAAAATTTAAAAACTCTGAATACAAATATTCAAAAATACACAAATAAATTGAAAATTTCCAAAATTCAACAGCTCGAAATATCAGAAATTGAAGCTTTTAAAAATTTTAATACTCAAAAAAATTTAAAATGATGGATTCAAAAATTCCTTACATTATTACATTTTTAAATTCTTGAATTTTTAAACTTTTAAATATTTTTTCTTAAGTTTTTAAATACCTGATAAAATGTTCAAAAATTTTTAAATTTTTAAATGCTTAAATTTTCAAGATTTGAAGCGTTTAAATTTTTAAATTATTAAACTATTAATTTTTTAAATTTTTGAAATTTTTTTTAAATGTTCACATTTTAAAATTTTTGAATTCTTAAATTTAAAATTTCTTAAATTATTAAATTGTTAAATATTGAAATTTATGAATTTTTAATGTTTTAAACTTTTAATTCTTAAATTTTTAAATTCCAATTTGAAATTTTTTTAATATTGAAATCTTTAAATTTCAAAATATTTTGATATTCAAATTTCTTAAAATGTTGTTTTTAAATCTCTACATTTTTGCATTACTTAATATTGAAATCTTTTAATAATTAAATATTTAAATTTTCAAATTTTTAGATGTTTAAACTATTAATTTTTTAAAATTTTTAGGTTTCTCAATCTTTAAATATTAAAATTTTTAAATTTTCGAATATATAATTTTTTAGATTCATGATTTTTTAAATTTTTAGTATCCTTAAACTTTTTAAATTCAAATTTTTTGTATTTTTTGATTTTTTTACTTTTCAATTTTTTAATATTTAAACTTAAAAATTTTTAAATTCATAAATTTTTTATTTTTTGATCCTCAAATTCTTTTCAATTTTGATTTTTCCTAACTTTTAAATCTTTGTTCTTAAAATTACCTTTAAATTCAAAAATTTCAAAAAATTTAAGTTTCGAAATTTTAAACATTAAAATCTTTAAATTTCTAAACTTTTAAATTTAAAAAAAAATTAATTTCAAAAGTTTGAATAGTTAAATTTTTAAATTCCAAGATTTTAAAATTTTTGAATTCCCAAATTTTTGAATTCCTGAGTTTTTAAATTTCTAAACCTGTAAATTTTTCCAATCCTCAAATTTTCGCATCTCTAAATTTTTAGGTTTTCAAATTAATATATTTTCAAATCTCAAAATTTTTGAATCGGTAAATTTTTAGACTCACATATTTTTAAATTTATGAAACTTAATATTTCCAAATTTTTAAATTTATTGATTTTAAAATTTCCAAATTTTTAGATTCTTAATTTTTTTTGCCGAGTTTCTATGTACGCATTTGAGTAGAATACGTGAGTATGGAATTTAAGAAAGTCGCAATAATTGGGATTGGTTCTGATAGTCATTTGCATAAGTACCTGGCAGTGAGTATGTATTAGGTTTGGATTCTCCTTAATTATGTGATGCTACTTAACACTTACAAATACTTCATCACATGTGTGACAAATCTTCTTATCGCTTGATTTGCCTTGAAGCGGAGAGTACTATGCAATATTAGGAAGCTTTTCCTCCTGACAATTTTGATAAACTATTTCACAATTGTACATGAAACCCTTCACCTTGACTAGGACAAAGAAAATATTAGGTTTGTTACAGTACACGAAAGTTGCTCCAGAGCAAAACATACTTACTCCTTTTTAAACCGGAGCTAGCAGAAGAAGAAAAAAGAGAAAAGTAATTGTCTAGTTTAGTGACTATAGTGATAGAGGTCCATTTTCAATGGGGTTTTTTGCCAATAGGGTGTATTTTAGCCTGAATAAACCGAATCCGAGAGCGGAAATGTGAAATTTTTAACCAATGTTCAATAAACTGAAAAAATAAGTTGTGATTAATAACACTCATAACAATAACAGTGCTTAAACAAGTGAGCTTATACAGTGGAGCTAGTGTGATGTGGCTTGGTCGCATACCCGAGGCGAAGGATCCGAAGAGGCGCAAAGCCACTAAGAATCCGCCGGACGAGGAATTGATTAACCCGTTGCTGAAATTGCAAGCAAACCTGTGATCCTCTCGTTTGACAGGTTTACTCAAACATAGAGGCTATAGTTAGTTGAAAGCTCGTACACCAGAAAGTGATGTGGCATAGCCACATTAGTCAGTATTCGGTTGACTAATGTGGCTACCCCACATCGTATTCTGGTGTATTGTCAGACTTCGCTGCCGCTCAATCGGCTTTAAACTACCTATAACCCTTATGTTTAAGTAAACCGGACAAACGAAATGATCACAGGTTTGCTTACAAATTCCAGCAACGGGTTTATCAATTTCTCGTTCGGCGGATCCTCAGCGGCTTTGCGCCGCTTCGGATCCTTCGCCTCGGGTATGCGGCCAGGCCGCATCACACTAGCTCCGCTGTGTAAGCTCACTTGTTAAAGAACTGCTATTGTTAAGACTGTTATTAAGCACAACTTATTTCTTCAGTTTATTTAACTACGGTTGGAAATTTCACATTTACACTCTCGGATTCGGTTTATTTAGATTGAAATACATTCTTTTGGCAAAAAACCTCATTAAAATTGAACATCTTTCACTTTCTAAACTAGATAATTATCAAGAGAAAGAAGAGATTACAGGAACGATTTTCTCATTGTTTCCTCCGGAGTACTTCAAGTTTCTCTTGGCATTGGAACAAACCTAACACTTTCTACGCAATATTACTCACCGGACAAAAAGGCGTGAAACGAGAAATTTCCACAATACATCGTGCAGCACCTCCAGCGAGGGTTGCTGATGTACGAAGCAGCGCGGTGGAACAGTCCACTCTCCGGGTACTAGATCACAAATCCTCAAGAAGAATATTTGAGAGCAAAGCATATGACAAACGAATGCAATAATCAGTGGATACAATTTAGTTTGCAACACTCCGTTAACTAGCAAGTGGTTACCGACTGCTTTTTTCCAACACGCAATCCACAATGAAATTTCTTCGCCGAATCAACATCTGAATAATCTTGGCTCTACTGGCCACTTTACTATCAATCTAATACTTCGCTCACCTTTGGAAGAAACAAGTATTTTTATGCAGAAGAATTTGACAACGACATCAACATCTATGATCGAATATCACTATTTTGCACAACAGCAACTTTTCTTATTGAAAACACTTTTGATTGCGGAGATTCGGCTCGATCCGTAAATCACTTGCACTAGCAGTATAATCCGCTCCCCCGAGAACGGGAGGAAACACCACCGAAATTCACTGCTGTACATCTCCAGTAAAATACCGTAAAGTCCCATAATAAAAAAAAAATCGAAAAAAAACTATGTCCCGAAAAAACACAAGTCCCGAAAAAATCGCGAAAACGGCTAAGTGTCAGCCGTCGATGAAAAAAATACAAGTCTCAAAAGCGGGCTGCGCTATTACGATGTTCGCCCGCCGTTTACTAGCCATGGCGGACGAAATCAAAATTTCATTAGCCATCATGCCTCAGCAGAAAGTGGGATATCTAGAAGGTGCTATACGCTCATTTCAAAACGCCACATCGAAGAGTTATATTGCAGGTTAGCAGAAGTCGAATCATTTTGAAACAAACCGTCGAACGACATTTTATAATTGGATTCAGAGATGAAAATTGTTTTCAATTGTTAGTTTACCTATGGCTATCAAAATGAGTGAAGTTTAATTTGCTCACAATTTTTTAGTTATATTAACAAGAGTAAAAAGAATATATAATCACAATTTGTACCCTTTTCTAGTTATATCTTCTCACAAGAAACACAATAAGCAAGTGGAAGTTTATTTATATTTTTACTGCTTTCGAAGGAGCTCAAAACTAAGATTGAATAAAAAATTGTAAATGAAGCCGTGCCATATAGCCTAAGTAACACTTTTAAATATGACGGCAAACAAGCTGCTACAAATATTCTCATTTTGATCGTTATTTAAATGTTATCGGAGCTTGCTTATATTGTTTCGTAATTTATACTTTTCTAGCATATCTTGAACGATTTGCATTTCTGCTAAAGTACAAATTTTGGTTTAATTCTTAATGATAGAACAGCAAAAAGTTGAATACGGAAAAATTGCCTAAATCGTGTCGGAACTTAAGGGGGGTTGTGTAAAATATTATCGGTAGGTATTTTCGATACAAAGATTGTTTGTCTTTTCAGTCAGGCGCCACATCGAAAACTTGTTTTGCGGTATACATTATAACTCAAAATCTACTGGACCAAACCTAAGACAAGACGTGACAATCGGCTTCTTGTTTTTTATTCGACATTCTTTTCGCAGATTTCCACCCTGCCGAAATCTTCCGAACAGTGTTGCTATTTTTCAAAATGAAAATGGATTCTTGTTAATTTATTTTATGCCTGCAATATTTTGTATCTTGAATCCATTATATTAATAAAGGGCACCGTTTTTTAATGTCATGGGTGTTTAGTAAGGTTTGATGAAACCGTTTTCTGACAAATTTTAGATTCATTTATTCACTTTTACTCTTTTAACGACAATAATATTATTTGTCAAAAGTAATTACATGATATTTCTATAAATATAGCAACACTTCCAACCATCATTTAGCTATCCCTGCAGTAACATTGCGTACGGTGCAAAAAGAGCTGGAACATTCTGACGTAAAATTGGAACAAAAACGACCCCCTCTATTGAGTTCTTTGCGACTGGTCTCACGAACACGCATGAAGTTTCCTGGTTGAAAACAATCCCATTTACTTTTGCCGTCTTTGTTTATTATTTTCCACCAGCTTGTAATGTAGTATTTGTGTCATGTGGCGTGTACGTACATGAGCCGTAGAAAAGTCTATTGTCATGTCTTGTTTGGTCCTACCAATCGTTGAGACATTTGCACAGTTGTTTTTCACAGCATTTCACAAGTAATTAAGGGAGCTTTTATTTTTTGGTCAATTTTCGATTTTTTCGTAGCACTTTAAAATCAAAGTCCGATTATTGCTAAAACAACGATTAACATGTTATTGTAAAATAATAATATTAAGCAGTTTGCAAAAAGCTCTTGTAGCCTGGGCAATGATGTGAAGAAGAAAAACTGTGCAAAATTCAAAACGGTCCAAGAAATTATGATTTACACCGGATTTCGTCGAGATCGTGAAGATTCACTGTCTGCATCCAGTATCAGATTCAATTTGTAAATTTATAATGGTCAATTCATTATCAGACAGATCACAGACTATAGAGTTCTTTGCAAATCATTTCACACACACTAATTGGAGGTTTGTTTTCCTCCAGCTGTCATATAAAAAACTGTCAGCCAATTTAAACGTTAGAAATAGCTTGTGTATAGTATTTATAATTGTGTTCAAATGCTCTATGTCGCTCTAAAACTTATTCCGGAGACGTACAATACCGGTTGGTCAGCTTCCATGATGAAAATAGTACGACCGGAAAGCTAATTTCGATTTGTTTTCCTCCACCAATGACAGGTGGAGGAAAACAAATCGTTGAACACACTTATACAGTTACAGATTGTCAAGTACTCTAAAGGAAGCAACTAATTGTAATTTTTATTAATTAAAATTACTGGACTTTTGATATTTCAGGCTTGATTGGGTAATCGTGCTGATAATTTGGATTACTTCATTTTCAGCAAAGTAGATCTGTCTTCCATATGCATAATTAGTAGAGAAGGTGGGTAGGATGGTATAATTAGGCAATCCATGAGACGTTTCTGATCAGCTGATAATTTATTGTTTACTTAATCTGACGTTACTCCGAGGGGTGCGACGTCCGACAATATCGTTGATTCGATCCAACATCAATCGCATCGGACTAACGAAAGTTGTTTGTCGGACGAGTTTTTCTGTTCGCAGGTGTAGACTTATTGACAGAACCCAGCGCTGAATTGTCAAACAAACGTCTAATGGATTGCCTAATAAGCCCCACCAGGCTAAAATGTCAGATTTCTATTCCATGGATGATTTATGACATTTTCGACGTTTTTTCACTCAAAAGCCATTCCGCGTAAAATTAAAATATCGATAAAATCCTACGTACGTCGCTATTGACATAAGGAATCAGAAAAACTTTAGTTTTTGGCACTAGGTTAAAAAACGCGCATAAGGTAAAAGAGCTGCTGATCTTTTACTTCACTGTACAGTTTTTTTAACATTGCCGTGTATGACTGACCAGAACGCAGCAATGCAAATGGCAGCATCATGTTACCGGAAGAAGACAAAAATATGCAAAAATTTGTCATGCTTCTCTTGCATACATTTCGTTATTTTCAATCCTCTCTTCGGCTTTCTTCTGGATAAATATGGCTCTCTTTGCTCGCAATAAAGATGGCAATAAATAAGCCAGTTTATCAGGTAGGAAAGACAAGCACTGACGAACTACACTGATAAAATAAAGTACTAATTAATGCATTTTCAATAAAAGTGGAATAACCCATTAACTGGGTAAAGAGTCCATACCCATAAATGAATACAGATCTTGTACGCCAACCTGGGTATGTTTTACCCATTATTTTTCGTAGAATTGTTACCACAAAATGCGTAAAAAATATTTATTCATGAAAATCGCGCCAGAATGAAAAATACTGCCAATAGAATTATTTTTAAATTAAAAAAAAACAAAAATTAACATTCATTTAACATTATTGTCCCTTTAACTACTTAACAAAATAAAATCGCCAACTGGATATATTTTTGACGGCTGGATCTTTTGGCTGCTCTAAAAATGCCAAACTGGCGCATATTTGCAACATCCTCAGTAGTCTAAACAGCCGTTGTTTTATGAGCGTTGCCGAAATGTTCCGTTTCCGCCACGGATTCAGATGCAGGCCGATAATTTGCAGGTTCCGCTATGAACCTTAGTTTGCAGGTTAACTCGCTTAAAATAATTCTTAATGATTTTTCACTCATTATTAAGATTAAAATGTCAATGGACATTACCTCATCGAGTAGTTGTGAAATGGATAAAAAAAACACTCATTGTTAGTAGCAAAAAATACCAATTATTTTGACAGCTCGAATAATTTTCGAAAACGGGCAATTTGAATACAATGGGTAAAGTTTTTTTTACCGTGTATATTTATCCGCATTACACAGAAAACTTGCATTTCCTAGCAGTAGGTAATCTTAAATCTGCGCATCCTACTTCCTCCAACGAAAAACGAAAGAGAGAGAGTCCAAATTTACCCAAAAATAATGAGATATTCCCCAAAGCCGACTAAACTTCATCCCATTAATTTTGAGTATAAAAATCATTCCCTCTCCCTTGTTTTCCGGCCGTGAAATAAGGACAGCAAATTAAAATTACCTACTGGTAGGTAATAGATTTTAAGTGTGTAACTGCTGTGAACTGTGTTTATCAAGTAACGGTTTGTCCGAAATTTCCTTTCAAAGAGAATTTTGACAGTTGGATTTTAACCCGTAATCATATGTTTGTCGAGAAATAACTATCATGGTACCAATTACAACCACCACCTCTAACTCGACGAGCGCCTATTCAAACTGAATAAAAACATGCATATGTATACCAATTTATTTTCTTTTGTGCATTTAATATTATGTCAATACAAAGTGCTGTACATCATCGGCCAACTTTGAACTATCCAACACGTTAAAGTTCTAAGTTCAGAAACATATCGGCTACAAGTTGACAAAAATTGTACTCAAACGCTATAGAACGAGACATTTGACGAAGAAAAGCTATATTACTGCACGAAAATATCGGAAGAAAAACAATTCACCATGTTGTCTAATTTACACATTTTCTTTAAGTTGAATTTGTTGTTTTTTAACATTGACGTGTAACGCAGATCAGAACGCAGCCATATAAATGACAGCATCGTTTGATTAAAGCTTACCAAATATTTTAGTCCGGTTTAAAAGTTAGTCCGGTTCTAGGATAGGATCCGCCAGCTCTGTCTTCTGTTTTTGAACCAATTCTGAACCAGCTCGTGATTGGACGAAAGTGACATAGGCAAACCTTCGGCTTGGAAACTAAAAGTACCAAAGGGCTGCTTGGAAGTGTTGTCATATTGTGATATCAAACATAAAACGACGATTGTTAACCGTGTTGATTTTTTTGTTTTCTCGAGATACCGCTTTCTTTCTATAACATCCGTCTGTAATTATGAAGTGCAGGCATTATTTGGCAGACGAAATCAAACATATTATCCAGAACTGAAATTCCCGAGAGATCCGGTAGCGCGGTTATCGTGGATTCTGTTCTGTGTGCGGAGTAATGCGGAAATGCCTCTTTTCGAAATCAACAGGCTGTGTAGCGTAAGTATGAAAATATTTTGAACATCATGTAAAAATTGTCTTTGTTCCAGTACCGAGTAAATTGGAAGTACTGAGCAAACAGGGAGAAAGTTATCCCGGAAGTCGCTTCTTGTTCTTCCTTTGGTATTATCGATACAGTTGAATTGTACAGTTTTCAACTGAATCGATCATCGGTGTAAATAGGAGAGTGTATTTTCTACTGCTGTTTTTTCCGAAACAATCACATGTAAAAACCTATACATTCCTCCAAAACAAAAATTAAACCTTGCAGAAAAGTAGTTTTAGAATATTTAAAATAAATCCGAACAGAGAAAATTATTCTTGTGACAGAGGTTGCTTGACTCAGAAAGCAACTTACAAAAATGAAGAGGCGTGAAGATATTTTTCGTAATGTCCAACAACGAATATATATTATTTTGTTTTGCTGTATTCCGATGGAAAAAACGTTATGATCGTTTAAATGCGGATATAAAGACTAAATCTTTGATTTTTCCATGAAATTGGTACATAATATAGAATATTTTAATCAGAACAAATATACGACCGAAACAAAACAAATATTTTGGCAACATTGGTCGAGTGGGGGTATGTCGTTTTCAACAGGGATTAGTAAAATATAAGAAGAAGCCAGCTGGCGAATCCTATCCTAGGTCCGGTTTAAAAACTGGTGGTATGGCTTTGTGCTTACGGCTATTAGGGCCGATTTCTTCACCATCTCGGCTTAACGTCCTAAACCTGGTTTATGGTAAGCCCAGTTTAAATTTAAACTTCACTTTTAAACCGGGTTCAAAAAATTGATTTCTTCACGTAGGCTTAGCAATTTGACACGATCGCTTACCGTAAACCTGGTTTAGTGAATTTTCCAATATCGTTCCAGTGATTTCCAATGGAAACGTCACTTTAAGCCGCTGAAGTTTGACAAGACATAAATCGCAAATCATTCTGCCAGTTAGTTTGATTTCAATTAAAAACTAAAATGCAACCTGCAACCAAAACGGAAAAGCGCGTTCGCTCAGTGAATTTCTCTGAAGCAGAGGAAGAGCTGCTGATAAAATTAGTTTTGAGCCGTAAAAATATAATTGAGTGTAAATCCAGCAATATGCTAACCAACGATGATAAGGTTCGTGCGTGGGAGGACATCGCTTCTCAATGTAATGCAAGCTGTCTCAATACGGTGAGTGGTGTGTTCTATGCTGTTGGCAAAATAATTTAAACCAATTTATGTTAGGTTCGAACATCAATAGTTTTAAAAAAAAAATACGAGAATTTGAAAAAAAAAAACTATTCGTCAGGCGGTTGCTAAGGAGCGGTTGTCTCATAAGGCTACTGGTGGTGGTCGTAGCTCTGAACTATGGCAACCAAAATCAGAAGCGCTGGCAGAACTACGCGAAGTTATTGCTCTCTCTGTCGATGGGCTTCAGTCGATGTGTGACGGTGACAACGAAGCTGGTGAAAACACCATTGATGTCACGGAAGATGTTCCAGTAGCGAATGAACTGGAGAGCGAAGAGATTGAGGTTGAGTATTTGGAAGAAACGGCAGATGTGTCAAAAAACTGCGCAGAAACGGAAGTAATGAGCATGGCTGTCATCAGCAATGATGCTGTAGATGATTTTCTTCTCAGAACGTTGTCAACGCCGTCACTCGTCGAGGATCCAATTGAAATTGCCGGTCCTAGTAGAATCACAAAGTCTACACAAAAAGGTGAGAATAATTGGGTGAAGTATAGTTCAACTACGATGAAAAGGCCCATTAGCAATGCTTTAAAAACAAAAGCAAAACGACTAAACTAAACAGCCGATCTCGAATTAAAGCAAAAACTTCTGAAGCGCGACGAAGAAATGACAGAAGAGTTGCACCGTCTTGAGGTTCAAAAGCGGAAAGTTGAACTCGAATCCGTTCAAATCAAGCTTCAAACCAACAAATCAAAGTTGCAGTTACAGCAGCTTTGCTATCAGCACAAGCGGGAGGAGCATGCAAAACGAATGATGATTTTGGGCCAATTCAAAACAACGGAGACACCAGCACAGGCTAGTAGTTCCAGCTCGGAAAGCGAGTGATTTTTTAAAATAAAATATTGACTCTTCTTTTATTGAATCAGTAAATTTAACTTAATTTCAATTGGAATTTAATTCAACAAGTGGGCAATGTTATCTTTCTCATTTATTTGCGATTGGACTTCATGGTTGCCGGGACGTAACGCATGTGTTCATCTGTTCACACTCTGCACATTCCCGAATATCGATTTGGTTTCGACATTTCGCCCAACAACTAGTGCCCCTCATCCCGTACTGCTTCGTTCATATAAACTATCCATCGGAGTCACTCCCCTTGTGGCAGTCGTAGATGCGGGTTAAGGGTTGCTTTTTCACTAATCCTGATCGTAACATCAACCAAATATGTAGGAAGTGGTATTCCCAAACTTGCTTCTCAAAAATCAACCTCTTCCTCGACGCCAACTTCAACGCAGTTTGAGTGATTGTTGATCGACGGCTTATCTTCACAAAAATCATTCGAGTATTTCAAGGAGATCCTTGGTCCATAAAAGCGAGCTTTGTTCCAGCCAACGAAGACACCGAGCATACCGATTCTTTGCTGGGCAAAAGCACATTCAATTTATAGAAAAGAGATTATAACTACTAGAGGTCGCATGTCGCTGTTAACACTGATGATGTATTATCTCACTCTTTCATATGTTACGCTCATTCGTTTTTCACATATTGCCCCGGGTACACATATGTCAAAGTAATGGGATACAATATGCTAGAGCTAGCCCCATGTTTCAATCCGTGAATTCATGGAGACAGTAGTGCTTTGCTCCTTCTAGTCGTCATAATCTCTTTTAGTTATAGTCTTTTTTCTGGTGTATGTTAAAGAATTGCAATATTCCTGTACAATTGGTTGTAATTTTGGATATACGACTGAATAATAGCGTGCATGTGACATGGTATACCGATTTGCGATTTGAATTAATGGTTCTTTAGGACCTTTGGCATATTTTTTTTAGAACTCCATTAATATCTTCATAAAAGAACAACGAAAAGGCCCAAAGTGGGCCAAAGTTTCTACAACATTGAACGATGTGTAAAAGTAAGTGAACGATGTAATTCATATCATCAATCGCGTAAAATATTTCAAAATCTTTCACGTACTTTTTCAACTGTATATCGCATGCGTTTAGAGTCATCTCAGATAAATTAGGCTGAAGCAGTTGAGCTATTGATGTAACAAGTACTCTATGATGTTTATACTGTTCGTTGGGTAAATACGGTTTCAAACAAATAGAACTAAAGTATAACAACCATTGCAACCATTCGTTGGCTTTCCATGTGTTGCGTTCGCTTATTTTCCTTGCCGTCCTGGAAGCTTCAGTGAAAGGATGGATGCCGCATAATGAACTATCGATACAATGAAGCTTATTTTTAATGTAATATGATGTACTCGGTTTCTCGAACCATATCCTACATAACTGTTTAACAACTCCCAGTAAAACACTGTGCATAAAATCGACTGGACATTGATTTACAATATCGAATGACGGTATGAGTATTAAAGATGATACACCTTTAACTCCGTTCCGACGGACATGGCGCGCAACGTATCTTTATAGTTACGTGTCTGTACTTCTTCAAGGTATCCATACTTCACTTGATGTCGGGTTGTATGACCAGGGTGCAAACAGAAACTGCATCCATCGTATTCATTAAATTGCTTGATTTTTTGTAGTTTGCAGCGAGCCATTGTATCAACACAGCATGCTACGGTTCTAATTGTGGGTACTTGAATTGATCCAACTTAAAGCCCATCCGAGTAGAGCTGTTGCAGTGTTATGAGAAATGGTTTCATGAACACATCCAAGTCAGGTTCTCCTTTATGAAGCCACAACCCAACAACAAGTGCATTTTTCCTCAGGAAACGCAAGTTGGGTGGCAAGTCATTCACTGAAGCAATTATGGGCCACAAAGCTCGCTTCATATTAGAGTTGAACATTTTTACACCATCAGTATTAAAGCAAAGTGATATTTCATTTGCCTTCGTTTTAATGTTAACAACAGCTGCATTCAAAATATCAGTTATATCCGATGCGGCGAGTATTTCTTGCTTGTAATTCTGAATCTGCTTCCAATTTTTTTTGTAGTATATCTTTTAGGTTGGATCGAAAGTAAAATAGTAAGTGCAATGTTTGTTAAATTGTGTTTCATGAATATGTTCATTAACATGAACATGACTTCAAGGCGGGTAACTTTCAGGTATGGATGAATGGGTACTTCCATGTTATCATTTTCCTGTAACATACAAACATTTATAAAATCTGCAATTGTTTTATATGCAAGTTATAACCATCGAGTGAGTATTGTCGTTTTCGACGAAATTGCATGAGCTATCCTCAAATTCATAAGAATTCTCAAACTCTGTCTCAATGTTTTCCTTATGATTCGTAAGTCGAAGGGGTTTTTTTGGTCTGTTCTGATCCCTTTTTTCATATTTTCAGGATGATTACTATCCTGATTTTGTTCGCGGATGCTACTTGCTCGTATCATTCAATATCGTGTATTCGTTCGGTGTACATTCAGTTTCGCGATGTTTCTAAAAATATTTTAAACAAGCTTTGGTATATGTAAAGGGTAGTGTGTGATATAAATACCATGGAGCTAGTCATTTCATTTCTGGTGAAATAATTCACACTATCTACAAGGTTTGCTTCCACGGATTGTAGAGCCCGATGATCCGGACTTTGGCCGCTGCAGCTGGGTTCAAATATACTCACGCCTGTATTCTCGCACAGAGTACATTCAGCAGTACGATGTTTTACCTGAAAAAAAGATTGAATCACAAATATACATATACATTCAAATTGATATTTGAAATAATGCGGTATACATACCCGTTTGAACCGATGCACATATGGAATGTTTCTGTTTAAACAATATAACTTGCTCATTCATGAGCTTCGCATCTTAAAACATTTATTTGTTTATCCAATTTTTTCACGTTAGCTTTTCTTGTGCATTACTTTTGATGTTTCTCGGGTGTTGTCAATGTGCGACCAGGGTGGCCAGATAGATTTTTTTAATATCGGTAGGGTCACTAAAAGTTTATCGGTAGGCCGGGTTGTTGTCCCAAAAACGTAGTGTTGACATAGAATTGTAAAATACTGAAAACTAAGATCTCAGACCAAATCCAACCCAAAAATGAATGTTGAGTAGGATGTGTCCAAAATCAATAAAATTCGGTAGTTTTCGGTAGGGATAACAAAATATCGGTAGTTTTCCCTTGGTCATCTGTGAATCGATAGGGAAGACCAAAATCGGTAGGAATGCGAAAAAATAATTCTTCCATGTTTCTTTAATGAATTGTAGCATGGTAATATCAAACCACATAACAACCCAGTGATTTTAAGGAGTGTTCACAACTTTGAGAAATAATTATTTACTAAATAGTCTCGAGCACAGCCCAATGCGTTCCTTTCCGTGCTGGATTGATCCGGAAGTACCGTTGTAGCCAACATTTCGTCAAATCCCTCAATTTCTTCTGGTGGCATCCCTTCCTTGACATCGATGGCACTGTTATGTAATACTGCGCACGCAACAGTAATAAGCTGAACTGTTGATATTTCCACTCGCATTCCTAATGCAAGAATTGGAAATCGTCGTTTCAACACGCCATATGAACGTTCTACAACATTTCGGGTACGGATTAAACTTTCGTTATATAGAGCTTCAACGGAAGTGTTACATCGAAGAAAAGGTGTCGCCAAGTACTTTGTATTGCGATATCCAGAATCACCAACGAGTATAAAGTTGCTATATTTCCCCTCCTCGAATTGCATCTTTAAAGCAGAATTATTAAAAATTTGTTGGTCGTGGGCCACCTTGCGACGATGTTCAATATTTTTAAATTCGCCGAGCTAACTGTCTGTACATTAAGTGAAAACCAAGATTTACGATTCCGGTAGCTCTCAGCTTGGTCACCACCAGGTGATTGTATTTTGATGTGTGTACAATCGATCGCACCTATTGTTCTCGGAAATTTAGCAATAGCGTAGAAGTCACGGCTTGCTGCCTGCAGTTCACTCTGCGTTTGTGGCATCTTTATAAAGCGTAAGTACATTTGCGCTAAAGCAAGCGATACACGTCGAATAATGCGGCATACAGATGAAATACAAACACCGGAGAAGTCCGCAATTGCGATTTGCATTGATCCTGAGGCATAAAACCGAAGTGTGATCAATAATTGCACCAACGGCCGGATGTGTCGATATCTACATTAAAGGTAGAAAAAACATTCAAATTATTTTCATTTTATTAATAAAGTGGTTCAAATACCTGGTTTCATCAATTTCCAAAGATGAACGAATAATTTGCAAGATCATCATTACAGTGTTCTTTTGCAAACGGAATCACATGAAAAAGTCCTCGTCGTCCCAGTTGTCAATGTTGATGCGAATTTTCATTTTATATTGGCGACGAGCCAATTGTAAATAGTTTTCCTCACTATCTTCATCGATATCTTCCCAAAATCTCCAATGTGGCTGTTCCCAAATATGTTTACGCCGACTATACATTTTCTTGTTTGAAAACGTTTGGTGAACGAAGAGTGAAATGCTACACATGAATATCTTTACTTAACGAGTTTAGCGTCGTTAAACCACCTCATAGCACCGCTTAAATTAAACGTCGCTTATCCTAAACCCGGCTTAATTTGAACCTGGTTTAGACGCTAAGCGAACCTGAAGAAATCGAAAAAAAATTAAACCTGGTTTAAAATTTCGTTAAGCCTGGTTTAAAAGTTAAGCGAGGGTGAAGAAATCGGCCCTTAGAGTAATAATAAATCAAACATATTTCTTACGTATGGTTTAATCACAACCAATCAACATCGAATATTACATATTGAACCAAACCTTCTTGGTTATCAGGTCATTTTATTAGTAGTAGCTGATCGAATCCGATTAAACTTATTTAAGAAGATCTGAAGAAAGAAGACAGAAAACTGTGATTGAACTAATATCTGGAACTAAATCTTTATAGCACACGATTAGCTTGTAAAAACTTTTCGATTGTGTGTGGTAAAAAACCCGGACGAGTGAAGAAAAATCAAATTTTAAACAATATAATCACAATTCATATATAGACCAAGCATTCTAGTTATATTTTGCCACTATTATAACTTTCCTAAAGTACGCACACAAATATAGCGAATGCAGTGGTCTTAATCATATATCGAAACTATAAATATATAAGAATCGAAAGCAATTTTATATATGCACAAGATGCGTTTTTACAACGGTTTTTCAAGTGGCAGTGTATTCATTCATAAATAGGCTTTGTAGTATGTACTTATTAGTAGAATCAAAGTACTATAGGCTGAGTGGAAATGAATCACGTGATGGGGAAATGAATCAATGAATTGATCGAACGTAAATAATAAACTTTCGTTGTGCAATTTAGTAACAAATTAGATCTAACTACCTACACATTCGCTTCAAACATTAAACCCAAGCGCACAAAGCAAAATGAATCAACGCTGATGATAGAGCGAAAGAGACAACTAATTCCACGGCACTAGGTTAACCGTGTTTGCAAATGGAGCTCACATGTACAAACTATTTTGTGTACGAATAATTATACATAAAAGTGTGCTGGAAACGAGCACAACACAAAAGATAGCATACGGACAAGCTCATTCGTATTCACTGGGTAACGTACCTCCACAGGCAGTGTAACGGACTTCTAACTCAGCTACACTGGCTGTGAACTCCGCTAGCGAATGACGGATCTCAATAGCGGCATGTCTGTAATAATATACGTACATGGAACTATTGAGAACCAGAGCTACTGGTCCAAAGCCCTGGTAAAGGAGGATGGTTGTGATGATCTGGGCCGAGGTCACCACGTAAAGCAAGGTAGGTCATAACCCCAAATCCAAGGCGTGAAGCGACCCGTGCCGAGGGATGAGTAATCGAGGGGGTGAAAAAGATGCTCGATCGTTAACGGAGCCTATGGGGTACCTGGGCAACCCCCACAGTAAGCGTCCCTTACCACGTTAATGCAGAGCTCTGGCGTGGCGGACATTTATTCTCGCGCTACTCGTGGGTACAAACATGGAGAGCAAAACTAAAAACAACAAACAATCGGAGGTGCCAAACCCCTTTGCTAGAGGTGGTTTGGCGAGGTCTCCCCGCCGTGGGGAGAGTAGTGGAGCGATGAGTGCTGCATCTGAAAGCACCAGTAACCCCCCAGCAGCGGTAGGAAATAGCCCTACCAACGCACCGGACGGGCCACTATCCGCAGAGTCTCCTGGAACTCCGAAAAACTGTTCGTGTCGCATGACAGAAACAGCAGGCTTATGCCAAGAGGGTGGAATGTCGGGAGAAGTCCGACAGAGAAGCCCAGACAGTGGCCTCCAAGAGGGAGGGAAAAGAGAAGGTCGATACGGGCACTCAGACAGTGGCCTTCACCTTCTATGGAGCAGCCACGTCGCTCGAAGCGGCGGCCGAGTTCCCCTCGAAGGGAAAAGGCAAGGGCAAGGGCAATCGCAAGACGTCGAACGAAAAGCGCCCTAGGAAGTCGCCAGGTGAGGGTGCAAAAACCGACACCACACGGCGTGCAACCGTTAAGGCCAAACGCCGTCTGGCCGAGGTAAGCGAGGGCGAGAGTGACCTCGCTGAGCAGAGCGTTGGTACCAGCGACCCGGCGCGACCGGGGCAGGGGGGCCCAAACCCCTGGACGCTGGTCACCAAGAAGAAGCCGGCACGGACACCGGAGGTACCGCGGCCCGCGAAGAAGGCCAAGGACAGAGGCGAGGCCTTGTGGTTGAAAACCGACAAGGACAAATATGCCGATGTCCTAAAGTCGATGAAGGCGGCCGAAAGCCTTTCGGCCCTTGGGCAAGATGTGCGTAGCGTGAGACGCACCAACACGGGAGAAATGCTTCTGGTGCCGAAGCGAGGCGCACAATCTAGTGCGGTATACAAGGCCTTGGCCCAAGAGGTCCTTGGTGAGGGCGCCCAAGTCAGGTCGCTAGGGGCGGAAATGACTCTCCAGTGCAAGCATCTGGACGAGTTAACGACCCGAGAAGACGTCGTCGCAGCCGTTAAGGAACATTGCGACGTCACAATCGAGCGGGCCTCTGTGCGATTGAGAGATGGACCCTCTGGCACCCAAGTAGCCTACCTCAGGCTACTGAAGGCGGATGCCAAAAAGGTAACCGAGAAAGGGAAGCTGAAGATCGGCTGGTCGGTATGCCCTATTAGCATACCCCAGCCGCCTTCAGTGGATAGGTGCTATCGGTGCCTTGAATCCGGCCACAAAGCCTACGAATGCAAGGGCATAGATAGGAGCAAACTATGTCGTCGCTGCGGCGAGGAGGACATAAAGAGCGGGGTTGCACTAAGGCACACAAGTGCCTTATCTGCACCGCTAGGAAGCAAGCCCATAAACATGCTATGGGCGGACCTTCGTGTCCATTCGGTGAGTTAAATAAGAAGAAGCCGTGAACGCCACACAGCTAAATCTTAACCATTGTGCAGCAGCCCAACAGCTGCTGTGGCAGTCGGTCTTGAAGTCGAGGACAGATGTCGCCCTCTTATCAGACCCGTACCGTATCCCTGCCGGCAACGGCAATTGGGTGTCGGATGGGTCTGGAATGGTGGCAATCTGTACAACGGGACGGTTCCCGGTTCAAGAGGTAATACACTCCTCCGCCGAGGGTGTGGCGATTGCCAAGATCAATGGGGTGTTCTATTGCAGCTGCTACGCCCCACCAAGGTGGCCAATAGAACAGTTCAACCAGATGATCGACAGGCTCTCGTCGGACCTAGTGGCCCGGAAACCGGTAGTCATAGCGGGAGACTTTAACGCTTGGGCAGTGGAGTGGGCCAGCCGCTGTACAAATAGCAGGGGTCAAGCGCTAATGGAGGCGCTTGCGAAACTCGATACTGTGCTAGCTAATAATGGCTCCGCTAGTACATTCCGTAGAAACGGAGTGGAGGCATGGATTGACGTAACATTTGCCAGCCCGAGTCTGGCTCCAGGCATGGAATGGAGGGTAGACGAAGGCTACACCCATAGCGATCATCTAGCAATCCGCTTTAGGATCAACTATGGTGTGCAGCATCCGAGGGCGGGAGATCCCTGTCAGGTACGCGGGTGGAAGTCCAATCACTTCGACAGCGAAGCTTTCACCGCGGCCCTGGGACTGGAGGCCAACACCGACAGTCTAAGCGGGGATGCGCTGGTAGCTGTTCTATCACGCGCGTGCGACGCTACTATGCCGAGAAAAACACTGCCAAGAAACGGCAGATGCCCGGTATACTGGTGGAGTGCCGAGATTGCAGCTCTACGGTCAGCCTGCCTCAGAGCTAGACGTAGGATGCAAAGAGCTCGCACCGAAGATGCAAGAGAGAACCGCCGTGAAGTGTTTCGAGCTGCGAAATTGGCCCTTAACAAGGCTATTAAAAGCAGCAAGAGAGCGTGTTTCGACAACCTGTGTGAGAGTGCCAACGCGAATCCGTGGGGTGACGCCTACCGGATTGTGATGGCCATGACCAAAGGGGGCTCCTCACCCCCAGAACGGTCTCCGGACCGGTTGGCAACGATTATCGAAGTACTCTTCCCGTCTCGAGCCACAAGCCCCTGGCCACCTGCACTACGAGACAGTGCGGGCACCGTCGAAATGGTGGCTCCAGTGTCGAATGAAGAACTACTCGCAGTGGCTAAATCCCTAGTAATGAACAAAGCTCCAGGGCCGGATGGAGTTCCAAACAACGCTCTCAAGGCAGCGATCATAGCGAACCCGAACATGTTCAGGCTAGCTATGCAGAGATGCCTTGACGAGTGCCGTTTCCCCGATAGATGGAAAAGGCAGAAATTGGTGCTGTTGCCGAAGCCCGGGAAACCGCCAGGCGACCCATCGGCGTACAGACCAATCTGTCTGATCGACACGACTGGCAAACTGCTTGAGAGGATCATCCTCAACAGGCTAACCCCGTACGCGGAAGGTACGGACGGTCTGTCAAGCAACCAGTTTGGCTTTCGGAAGGGTAAGTCCACAGTGGACGCTCTCAACTCAGTGATAAATACTGCCGAGATAGCGATCCAACAGAAAAGGCGAGGCATTCGATACTGTGCGTTAGCGACACTTGACGTGAAGAACGCATTCAACAGCGCAAGCTGGGATGCCATCGCGCTCTCGTTACACCTGCTTAGCCTACCGGTGGGTCTGTACCGGATCCTGGAAAGTTACTTCCAAAACCGCGTACTGCTATACGAGACCGATGCCGGTCAGAAAAGGGTTCCGATTACCGCCGGAGTCCCGCAGGGCTCGATCCTAGGCCCGGTGCTATGGAACCTCATGTATGACGGGGTTCTGAGACTGAAGTTCCCTCCTGGGATCAAGACGTAACCTTGGTCGACGGGGAGTCAATTCCTGAGGTAGAAATAACCGCAGAACACGCGATTAGCACGGTGGAGGAATGGATGAGCGCGAGAGGCCTGGAGCTCGCTCATCATAAGACGGAGGTAGTTATCGTCAACAACCGCAAGTCGGCACAACATGCAGTTATCCATGTGGGAGAAGTCGCGATCACTTCACAGCGAAGTCCGAAGTCTCTCGGAGTCATTATAGACGACAAGCTGACCTTCGGCAGCCATGTCGACTATACGTGCAAGAGAGCGTCGACTGCTGTTGCGGCTCTATCGAGAATGATGTCCAACAGCTCAAAGGTGTGCGCCAGTAGACGTAGGTTACTGGCAGGCGTTGCCGTATCTATACTCAGGTACGGCGGTCCGTCATGGTCAAGAGCACTGAGGGTAACCAGTTACCTACAGAAACTGGAGAGCACCTACCGCGTGATGTGCCTCAGAGTGATATCTGCCTACCGCACGGTATCACACGATGCATCCTGCGTGATAGCGAGCATGATGCCAGTCGGGCTGGTCATTCGGGAAGATGAGGAGTGCTTTGAGCTACGTGGAAATAGGGGAGCCCGCGAGCGCACCAGGGTGACCTCGGTCGCCAGATGGCAGCGTGAGTGGGACAACTCCTCGAAAGGTAGGTGGACCCACCGGCTGATACCTGGCATATCGAGCTGGGTGGGAAGACCCCATGGGGAAGTTCACTTCCACCTGACACAATTCCTGTCAGGCCATGGCTGTTTCCGACAGTACCTCCACAGGTTCGGGCACGCGGAGGTCCCAGTCTGCCCGGACTGCCCAGGTGTAGATGAAACTGCCGAACACATACTGTTCGTATGTCATCGGTTCGACGTCGAAAGAAGAGCAATGCTTGACGTCTGTGGCTGGGACACAACCCCTGATACCCTTATTCAGCGGATGTGTCAATCGGTAGAGAAGTGGAACGCAGTCTCGGCTGCTACCATCCAGATTGCCAGTAGGCTACATGTAATCTGGCGAACCGAGCAACAGACGGCGGGCACGGCTAACTAGTGATTGGTTAGCTGGAGCGAAAAAGGCCAAGCGCAAAAAAGGGAGTGAATGGTCAGTTCATGCCGAGGCAGGTTTGGCGCAGCGAATGGCAACCGCGTAAGGGGTAAACCCAGCCACCCCGAAGCAAGACAGAAGAGTGAGTGTATAGGCGTATAAGTGGACTGCCTCATGCCAAGACGGGAGGGTCGTAGCGTAGTATGTTGAGACTTAGCTATCGATACCTCATGGCGTGGCAGAGGAATGAAAGGGTGAGCATCCAAGTCAGTCTCACACGGCATGTTAAGGGTGAGCACAAAAGTCAGCCTCACATGGTATGGTAGAGGCTAGCACAAAAGTCAGCCTAGCAAGGAATGAAAAAGGTGAGCACACAAGTCAGCCTCGCATGGTATGTCAGAAGTGGGGCCTAATAAAAATGTCCCACATGGGATGCCAGGGGGAGTGACAAAGGTACAATAGAGTGGCACGATTGAGAGTGAATCAGGTGATAGGGTGAGCACCCAAGTCAGCCTCACACAGTATGGGTGGGGCGAGCACAAAAGTAAGCCTAGCAAGGAATGAGTAAGGTGAGCACACAAGTCAGCCTCGCAAGAAACGAAAAAGGTGAGCACAAAAGTCAGCCTCATGTGGGAGTGTTTGAGAGTGAATCAAAGTGCGATTGAGAGAGCACCCAAGTAAGCCTCATACAGAACGTATAAACGCGTGAGTGAGAGTGAATGAGTACATTTAGTACAGCCATCCCACAAAAGTAATACCGAGAGGTAGTTCCTGGGAGGAATGATGGCGGAGCCCAATGGAGTTTAGTCGGTATTAATGGCTGGTCACCATTCGAGCCCGACACGCCCCCAGTGCACCTCGTGTGGTAGATTGGACCCTACCAATAGCATGTGTACTGGGCTAGGACGTAAAGGTCTTCTCCATTGTAAAAAAAAACACTGGCTGTGAAAACACACAGCGCAGTGATCTGCTTCGCCTACCGCTCAACAGGCGACTGACCTGCTTCGGCGAAATCCGTCCGTTTAAATAGTCCATGATGACGTCATTCATAGAAGCGTAGCGCACTAGGTACACAAATCTGTCGTGCTGGACTAGGGAAACGCTATCTTCTGTGTGTAAATGCGTGGTATTTTGATTAGGTTGTTCATAATTTAAATTTTTAATGCCATGATATCAAAAATCTTTGGGTTTATCTATTGGAATCTATTCTTAGAAGTATTTCGGGGCGATATGTGCAAAAAATTTGAAAATTTATCGTGATATGGCTGAATTATATGCTTTTTAATTTGGACCACTTTTCGTTACATACCATTTTTGTAGAATTTGCAACGTGCACCCCTATATCGAAAACAAAGACGTAGTCCTACGTTAAAAAAATTTATGTTAGTAACACACTTTTGCGATATTACAGGTTTTCGGTTACCGGTGGTCGGGGCTAGAACTTCTTAATTAGTAGTGATTATTGGTTTTAGAATCGATAGCACTTTGTTTTTTTTTTCTAGAAGTGACTACAGAGTTCTTTTAATTTGGGTTATTAAAAAGTTTAAAATTACTTACTTGACGTGACGGTGTTCCTCCGTCTGTGGAAGCTCCAGATCTTTGTCGCCGTAATAGCACGAGTCTTCGGTATCCCGCCGAAGATGGAAATGTTCCGTAAATTACACTCGCGACCAGGGATGCCAACGGTACCGATAAACTACATTTTTTTCGGTATATTTACATTTGCACAAGCCGTACAGCCCGCTACAGCGACGCATCACTACAGCTCTTGCCAGAACGGTAGCCTAACCGAGTACATTTTCCCGTACAGCAGTAGAATACATTTTTGTTTTGCTGCTGTACTCCGACTGCTCGGTGAGAGTGTGGCGTAGTAAAGTTTGTTCTCTCGCTTTGTACATTTTTCTCTGCATAGTCAAAGGGAGAAGTCCGCACACGAAAGCGTTGATGCCGGCCGTGGCGTAAATGAGCCGCATCACTTGTCGTCATTTTTAAATAAAAATATTAAAAAGATTGAAAATATTAAAAAATGTAAAGTAAGGAAAGACAGGACAGTAGTTTTTTGTCATGTTACTGCTTTGCACACAGGCAGCCGTACAGCGCTGGGCGTCCTGCACTAGCGAATGACAGCAGCATCGAGAGAAAAATGAGAATGTAGGCAGAAAAATTACAGCCGTGGAAAAGGTAGGCATTTTGCATCCTTGCTCGCGACACTAGATCTGCGCCGATTGCGCCAATTAAGAACTGTGGGTTAGGAAATTGCTTTTTAAAAAAGATTGAAATGCGTGTTCACTGGTCGAGCGTACAAACTGAAGTGATTTTATTAAAATGTTCTATGATGTACAGAGGCCTCGCATGGCTAACAAAAAGTCCCTACTTCGCGAAATACCTTCAGTCGCCTGTGTGTGCAGTTTCGGGTGTCTTCAATGCTGACGCTATGTCTCCGGTATACACGTGCGTGGCTCTGGTCATAGTTGTGGTTGCTGCTGATGTTGTTGTTGCTGTTGCTGTAGGACGAAAGCATGGAGTTGGCTCTGGATGGCTTCATGCTTTCGCTTTAGGGTTTCAATTTGGAAACCTGTCCTTGCTGCCTTAACTTATAACTTATATATATATATATATATATATATATATATATATATATATATATATATATATATATATATATATATATATATATATATATATATATATATATATATATATATATATATATATATATATATATATATATATATATATATATATATATATATATATATATATATATATACATATATATATATATATATATATATATATATATATATATATATATATATATATATATATATATATATATATATATATATATATATATATATATATATATATATATATATATATATATATATATATATATATATATATATATGTACGTAGGGTAAGGTGGGGCAAATCCGACCGTTGGGTAAACCCGACCCTCCTCTGTTATCGAAAATCGGAAGCACTACGCGAACTAATATCAATGCCGAGAAATTATTCCTAAAGTTAGTCATATGCACAGTAACTACATAACAATGCGACACAAACAACTGCGCAATGTCACTCTGCAATGTAGCACGCATGAAATCTGACATAATATGCACACCAAAATTAATTCTGTACAATTGGCCAAACCAAAATGTGCCATTTGAGCCAATATATTCTGAAGTCAGTGATGGATGCCATATCCCACCTTCTACTAGTTGCATACAATCAAAAGTACACGTGCATTGTTATGACTAAAATAAGCGATAAAAAGCATGACTTGCTCTTGTTGATTACTTCTTTGAGCAATTTATCGCATTTCACGCATGGTGCTCGCAACAAAATCTGTTGAAATAATGGTTGCCAATGTCCACAGAGATTTTTACTTTTGATTACAAAATTTCGCGACAACAAATCTTGAATTCGGAACAATATATCGATGTGATATTCACTCTATCGGATTCCCCAATGTCTCAATTAGGAAATGAAGCATTTTGGTGTGGATCTGAGCTGCCGTTTACTAACTAGGGCGCCGTTTACTAACAGCGCTGTCCTGTTTTGCCATACAAAATTGCCCACGATAATGACTTACGTCAGATTTTTTGCCAGATTTATATATAGGCGCTATAAATTTTTTTTCCATATTTTGGGGAACTGTCCAGATTGCAAAGACATATTATACAGTCAGAACAATGGAGTAGTTAACTCGGTTGCTAGGTTTTTCATAAATAAAGGTGGGATTCCATCAGGGCCAGAACCTTTCAATCCATCTAAATGGTTTAGAGCATTGAAAATGCCATTCACTGTGACATGAATGACACCAATATTTATAGGACAATAGGTCTTGTCACAAAAAATCGTATATATTTCTTGGAAGAATGTTGCAAATAAGTTGCAAATTTCTTCCGAGCTATCATGTACGTTGTCATCCAAGTGCATAGTTGATTAGAAATTGTCTGATTTTAATTTAGCTTTAACGTAGTTGAAAAAAATCTTTAGACAAGATTTGATCTGCTGTAAGTTAGGTAGTTAGGTTAGTTAGTTGGTTAGTTAGGTTAGTTAGTTAGGTTAGATTAGTTCGGCTAGTTAGTTCGGCTAGTTAGTTAGTTTAGTTAGTTAGGTCAGGGCCGTCTTAAGCCTACTCGGAGTCCTTGGGCACTATTGAACTAAGGGGTCCCCATCATTGAACAGGTGTAAATAGATGTATATTCTCATGGTTATTCATGCCACTTTATCACCTCCAAGTTTAAACCAAGTAGGCCAAAAAACCAAAGTTAATCGCGTTTAAAATGATAAAGCAGAATATGGCAGAGAAGAATCGCGTTTCAAACTAAGAATTCTAAAAAGAGACATATAGTAAGAACTATTGGAAAGATAAAAGGACATTTGAAGATTAGAAATAAAGAATTATTGTGTGACGTGTATCTTAATAGCAGTTACATAATACAGTAGAAACCTGACAGATTTAACATGTGGTACTCTGACCCCCATAGTTGCATGACGTTGTTTGGGAATGAAGAGTGCTTTAGCCAAGGGGGAATGCTGAAGTATAACGAATTCACCGTCCACCATTTGAACGTTGGCTTGACCAGCAAAAAAATCTTTGTATTCCGTGATGAGTTTAGGTGGCTTTCGTAAACAAAGCGCGAAATTTCCTATTCATTGAGTTTTTTTAATAGTATTGTTTTCACATGTTCAATCTGGACATTTTAACATCGAAACTATGGTTGCCAACCGTTTTGTAGGGGCGAACGATGATATTTTAGGAGATTAAGTTGAATAAAGCATCACACATTCTAATTCTCACAATGCTGACAAAATAAAGAAAGAAGTATTTGTTGTTTATTTTTTCTATAACTTTTTTTTTGTTATTTTTCGAAGTTCTTTTCTTCTCATAGATTTAAATCTAAACAATATTCACTCTACAAGAAATGATGTTTTGCTTCGAACTTAACTAACTGAAATAGGAAAAGCATTTGTAAGATTAGCGTATGACTGCCATCTTGATCGCGATGTTAGGTCAAAAATGCAAACAATAAATTTGAATGTAGCATTGTCGCTGTTAGAGTTGTTTAAAACATCTTGATTGTGAGCAATACAACATTTGATGAAACTTTTTACGTTTGATTATTATGTCGGCACAAAAACACATTTAAAGTTAAGCCAGCAACTCAATGTATCGATACTAAAAGCAGCACGAAACAAAAGTACCACAGACAAACAGTTGTAATAGCGACTTGAAGAGCCCCTCGCACAGACAGTTCCAGAACATCGCATAAGACATGCACGATAACACCTTAACACGTACTTCCACAGCAGACCATCCTCAAAGTGTATCCGTCACCGCAGAACGAGACAAAAAAGGGAGACAAAGCATCTCGATTCTCGTGGACAAAGGCTTTGCTTTTCACTGGCAAAAGGTGGCAAAAGCACACGCGGATGAGTGCAGGTCGGTTAGTCAGAGTGGCAGCAAGTGCAGGAGAGCAAACCGCTTCAACCGTCACAGAAGACACACGAAAAGGTGGGCTAAAGTGCACCCAACGAACGGAACGTCACCCAGTAGAGAAAGCCGCTGTGCCTAGTCATCCAACCGATCTCACCCGTGGTTGGAAAGGCACGAAAGTGGAACGGCAAGTGGTCCACCACGGCAGAACCGACAGGGTCTGGAAGAGGGCGGAACAACCACATCAGGGGCGAAACACATGCAACGCCACTGTTCGAGGAAAAGCATTGCTGGCAGGTCAAAGCCCACAATTATCACGTGCAACAAGCAACGATCGAACAACGAAGGATCAACATTAATCGTGCAGCGCTTCATTTCATTGCACAATCACAACAGGGGATCGACGAGGTTCCCTGTTGTGCCGGACCTAAAAGTCGACGAGAACAAACTGCTGGCAGGCACGCCATCCTCTTCAGGACAGTAGGGACGCCCAATTGTACGGTTGAGACGAGTGAGATTTGTAAGGCGGTGCGGGAACCAACGGCACGTGGGAAGTCGTCAGCAGCCGCGGCGAGCCGAGGGGAGAAAGCGAGGACGGTGAAGATGTGCGAAAAGTGGAAGTCCGGGAAGTCGTGCGAGGTGGCATAGAATAGGCGGTGACCGCACGGGGCCGAAGGCCCGCTGTGAGTACATAGAGATTAAGAATCCCGGGATTTTTGGATTTCCCGGGATTCCCGATTCCCGGGAAATTGTGTTTTCTCATTCCCGAGATTAGGGAATCCCGGGAAAAAGATTTTTTAAATATTTCAAAAGGCTTAGGTTCTTCTTAGAAAAAAATTCTCTAGAAAATATCTTTATCGGCAAACTTTTGGACTAAGCAGTGAATGCAGATGCTTTTCCAACTGATTTTCAGATCTTTGAACTATATATCTTTAGGCTCGCTGATATGTTCTCATGATTTTTTAGGTATATAGTCCAAGCCTTGCTCAAAATACTACTAAAAATGTTGATATTTTCATGCAAAAATGGATTAATTTGCCGGCCGTTGTACCGAAGCATTTGCTTACAGTAACGTTAGTGATGTGCACGATATCTCTGCAACCGATGAGCCGATTGCTCAGATTTTTTAACAGTTCTTTTAATACTTAGATCTTGAATGAATGCAATCAAATTAGTAATTGAAATGGCGGTAATTTCTTAAAAAATCGATTAGTGTTTGTTTCAAAACTTGGGATGGTTTGTAGTGATATCATGCTTAACGCAAACGCCATTTAAAATAAAGAATGTTTCTAGAACGTCTGCAGAAATATTTGATCGGTTCATCGAATGCATATTTCGTCTAATTTGTTATATCGTAACTGTAATATCTGTAAATTTTTGTATGCATGAAAAGAAAGACATAACGATGTAGCTGTCCATTATCATGCGCATCCAACCTATTTGCATGTCGCTTTCAAGGATGCAGGCAGGATTTTTGAAGGGATAAGATCAAGCAATCCAGATACTCGCCCGTAACAGGAAATCGATGGAAGGCTTCATCCATTGCTGCACAGTTCATTCATTATCTGCCTGATTTTGATTCACGCCTTATTCGGAATGATGCTGATCCTACTGCGACAGATATGGATTCCATACATCACATTTTCTTATTTGATCGGAAATAACTGCACAATACCTGTCGTGAATTTTCCTAGTTCGCTGCGAGCTCTCCATTTTTATCACGTCCTATCGCGGTAAATGTGGTCGAGTGAATGCTGAACAACGCTCGATTTTATTCGCTCGTCTAGCTGTACACATTATTCACTTTCACATGCACACATTCTCTCGTATATCGTTCCCCTCCGAACTTCGGGTCCTTTCAATAGCTCTCGCTCATCATAATATCGCTCTCGCTCCAGCTCGTTTTTGATTAAGTCGTGTGCGTTATACTAGCACGATTTCAATAGACACGAATACTCAGTGTCTACTCATACTAATATTCCACCAGATCCGGTTTATGCATGCTTCACACAAACTAACGTAATCCCCAAGTACTAGTCCACGATTGATTTATCAATGCTCACGTTTATTTTGCCGTGTTTGGAGACCAGACGATTAATCTAGACGCTATTGGGCGTATAATTCACGGCAAAGCATTTTGTGGGCCAATTTCACGTTGAATGTAGAGCAAACAATAATTGACAACGTGTCAAATAAGATCAAAGTAAACATACGAAACCCAATTCTAGTCGACAGCGCAATAAACGTTGGCGTTGTGAAATGTGCATGAATCAAACCAAAACGATTTTAGTTTTATTATTATTTTATATATATTTTTGCAATGATTGCCTGTCGTGCACGTTTGTTCATTTTGCATCACAGGTAGATATTAGATAGTGTTTTTACAGCACTCTTTTATTGACTCTGACAAGTCCGTTCTTGTTTAGTCGGGTCTCTTGCTTTGGGCAATGAATATACAGATGCAATTTCTTTTACACGTCTAGAAAGGTGGGAACACTTGTCCTTTTGAGTGTGTTAGTGTCTTGCTTGCGAAATGAATAATGACGATCGGGTCCGTTGAATCTCATACATATTAACAAAACCAACCTATCGAAACGAAAGCGCATAATTAAAACGTATGCTTCATTTCTCTTTCACATCCTCCTATTCGAAATAAAAGTTAAACGTACACACTTAGACAAATGTGAACACCTTTCATATCAAGTACCCCGCAAGATTAAGCGTTGGAAGCAAACGCTTCACTATTTGGATTTGACCCGATCTTGTTTATTGGTATAATTGAATGGACGTACTACTACAAGTATAGTCTATTTCATGTCAGAGTTTTGTTGTTTTTCTTTTTAACGTCAGCGTAATTAAATTATCTCCCTGGTAAGTATCATTTCAAATAAAATTTATTAACCATTTTATCGTTCTAGGATTATCTCCTACATTCTTCTCCTTCTCCACTCCTAACGAAATACCGTGTATATAAACTCATCATTGAATCTATTCGGTTTTTTTAAGTTACTACGTTTACGTAAACCTCTTGCTTCCAAGTCGCTACCGGAGAACGATTCTGTAACGAAATCTTTTGTATTTCCGGTGCTTTCAGTTAGAACAGGTGCACTTTTTTCAATTGTTGAATGCAGTTTGCATGTTTGTTCTTCCGAATTATGAGCCTGGTACGAATCCGATTCAAAACCGCTGCGGATCAATGGAGCTTTTCTGACATCATGGACGTTTCGGGAAAATTGAATCCCTCCTTCGCCAACCAAAACAACCTTTGCTCCTTCTCTCGCAACGACAGTGTAGCGATAAGATGAAAATGTTGGATCCAACTTAGACTTTTTATGCTGAGACATAAGAACGATGTCGCCAATATCGATATTTGATTTTTTAGCTCCACGTGCTGAATCTGCATAATGTTTGCTTACGAGTTTTGCTTCACAATCGCGTTCTCGTATATCTATACGATCCAACTTGTTGGATGTTGTGTCGCTCCAAAGACAAGGAAATGTCCCGCGGTATTTCCAGCCAACTAAGAGCTCGAATGGCGTTACACCTAATCGGGAATGATAGATGATTGTGTTATGGTTGTGCACATAACGCTGAAGGGCTTCTCTCCAGTTCTCGCCATCAATTTTTGCGGCAGCTATAGCCTTCGTTATGCCCTGGTTCTGTCTTTCGACAGCTCCGTTTGTTTGTGGGCAAAGCGGAATTGATTTTCGGACTTTGACACCTTTGCTCTCCCAAAACGACACAAATGTAGAACTCTGGAACGGAGGCCCGTTATCGCTCTGGATGATAACAGGACAACCCCATGTCTGGAATACCTGGCATAACGCTTTGTTGGTACTGTTTGCATCGGTGTGGTTCATTTCCACTAAAGTCAGGTATCGGGAATATGTGTCTACGACTACTAATAGTGTACCAGCTCCAGTTATGGGGATAGAGAGGAAGTCAATTTGTACTATCTCCCAAGGACCTTCAGGTAGCACTCTGCTAGACAGAGGAAGTGGGGGATTTTTTCGAGCTAAAACAGCGCACGTCTGGCAATTCTTGACGAAGTGGACTACATCCATCGACATATTCGGCCACCAAAAAAACTCACGCATTATCCGTTTCATTGATGCCTCTCCTATATGCCCACCGTGAGCGGATGTCATGGCCCTTACCCGAAGAGCTCTTGGAAGAACAGTTTTGTCTCCTTTGAATACTAGGTGTCCCAACAAATGAAGATTCTTTTTTGTGCTTCAAACTTTCGCAATGTCTCTGGCCACTGGTTCGAATCAATTGCCTCTCGAACTCCTAGGAGCTCGTCGTCAGTCTCTGATGCACCTTCAATTTCGTTCCAGGTGATCTCCATGCACCCCGAATCCAATACGTAGAGGAAGTTATTGGAATCCTCTTCTTCAAACGGGAGTGCGTTTTGCGTTTCGCAAACCAGCCGAGACAGTGCATCTGCTACGTTTTGTTCCCCCGGTACTCTCATGATTGTGAAATCATAAGGCTGCAGTCTTAAGGCCCATGATTCAGCCCGTGACACGGCTCTTTTGCCCAGACGATGGTTGGTGCTAAAAATGAATTCATTAGCTTCTGAGTCGGTACGGATCACAAATGAGCGACCTAGGAGATAATATGAAAACCGCTCCACCGCCCAGACAACTGCCAAAGCTTCTCTCTGAGTTTGTGGGTAGCGCTGTTCGGTGATTGTTAATGCTTTAGACGCACAAGCAATTATTCGTGGGACAGCCTTCATATTGTATTGTACTACCACAGCACCTAATCCAGTTGGGTATGCATCTACGAATAACTCAACTATATCTGTCGTACTGTAGTAACCAAATTTACTTATTGCCTTCAATGCATCGTTTCGTAAGAAGTTGAATTCATTTTCTTCGTGGCTAGTCCAGTAGAATTTTTCCGAATTTACCAACGCTCGGAGATGTTTTGTTTTATCCGCCCGATTCATAATAAATTTGTCGGTAAAGGTTACTAGGCCCAAAAAACTTTTCACCTCTGAGCAGCTGCTTGGTCTTCTGAAATTCTTTATCGCGCTTATCTTGTCGTTTTCCACCATCCAACCGTCCGCCGTTAAAACAAAACCAACAAATTTGACCGATTGACTACCGTAAATGCATTTAGATTCGTTGAGTTTGACATTGTGATCACGAAGACGAGATAGAACTACCGTAAGGTTTGCGTCGTGTTCTTCTTTGGATTTTCCGTGGACTAGAATGTCGTCCAAATAGTTCGACACTCCTTTACAACCACCCAAGATATTCCTTTCCAATGTTTCCTGGAATATATCCGGAGCGTTGCATAATCCAAACGGAAGCCTTACACACCTGAACACTCCAAACTCTGTATAGAAGTTTGTCAAATGTCTCGATTCAACGTCCAGCTCAATCTGATAGAACGCGTTTGTCAAATCTATTGTCGAAAACCAGCATGCACCGTCTAAATCAGCAAGAATCTTTTCTAAGGATGGCATAATGAAAGGGGTCCTATATATGTACTGGTTTGGTCCTCTCAAATCAATCACCAATCTGAAATCGTCTTTACCCTTTGGAATAACAAGCATTGATGAGCAGAATGAAACATCCATTTCCTCGGATACTGGCTCTATAATTTCTGCCGATATTAACTGGTTGAGGCGTTTTTGAACCAAGGGTTTTATGGCAAGAGGGATGTTTGTGAAAATGTTTCTACATGGAGCAATATCCTTGTTGTAGCTTATCTTCACCGGGGGGACATTAAATTTGGGAACGGGTACATTTTCGTTGACAGTGGCGATTTCGGCAGTTTGTAACCCCGAATCTCCTGTGACATAGCTCTTCGATACCGGTACTTTCAATCCCAGCATCAATACGCTGTATCTGGTAGCTGTCGGTCTGCTTAGTAATGATCTTGACTCGTTTACTACGTAAAACTTTTCCAGTAACACAGGCCTATCTACAGCAATGAACAGATATGCTTCAAATGTTGCTATTACCGGGATTTCTCCGGTCGAGGCATAGGCCTTGAGAGATCTGTCTGCTTGGTCTTGAATATTGAAAACGGCTTCACTATAATATGAATCGCTCATCAGTACACGGAATAACTCATCGGTAAAGGTGTTGACCTGAGCATCCGAATCAATCATAAATTCGCACGCCAATCCAGCGACTGTTGCCGCAGTAATTTCTTCATTTAATTTCTCCGTCGATAACATCATATTGATTTCAACCTGTGACAAATAAGAATATCGGCTCATTTAAGGAAAAACCTATTGGCGAATACAGATCCCATGGCTTTGTTATTTTTTGAGTAGTTACTAACTTATGTTATATTAAACTCCAATTAGGAACCAAGCATGCATATACAAGTAGGTGCTTTTCGTACAATTAAGGTAATTTTCCAAAATTCGTTCAATTTGGAAAATTACCTTAATTGTACGAAAGTAATTGAGTCTCAAATTCAATATGTAACAAAGCAATCATAGGAATCATGTTATCAACTAGGTATAATTTTCTGAAATGTCACTTACTTTCTCAGTGGGCTTTGTATTCACTTCCAGTTTTTCAACTGCAACGATATTTTTGGTTTTCATTTCCGGGGTATCTACCTGACGATCCTGAACCGGTGCTGGTTGAGGTGCAAAGCGACAAACTCTTTGAAAATGGCCTACCTGGCCACAGTTTCGGCAGGGTCTGTCGATAGCCGGACAATCCGAGGAAGAGTGGTAAAAGTCACCACATCTAAAACATTTTTCTCCGCGCGGTCGGTTGTAGCTCATCCCGCGGCGCCCCGTTGCACCACGGTAAGTGTTTCGCCATCCCGAAAATTCGGTATACCGTGTGCCTTTAGATGGCTGAAGACCAGATGAAGTTTGTTGGGCTATTTGGCTATGCTGATATGGGTGGAAACGATGACGAACAGCCTGATTCCGTGGATAATCTGCTCTCACCGGAGCAATAACCGCTTGCTCTGAACGAATGTTCTTCTGTCTATAGTATTCCTCATTTATCTGAATAGTTTCAATCTCTCGTATCTTATCGACCAAATCCGTAACTGTACCGCTTCTGTTCAGCATTCTCAACGCTGCTGTGCGCACTTCGCGGCTGCGTGCTTGTCCGGCTATGGTACCGACGATTTCCTCGAACATTTTATTATCGCCAAGTTCGCACATTCTAGCCGTTGCTGCTACTCTATTGACAAATTGCAGATCAGATTCATCTATTTTCTGTGTCATTAAGGCAAGTTTTCGTCTCTGCAACATAATGTCAGATCCCGATCCGAAGTATGACTTCAAGCGATGTAGCGCGTTGGAAAACGGGTTGACATCTGCATCAGGTGCTCCTTCACTGGACCTTGTGTTCTTATAAATTCCAAGTAAACGGGCCCCAGTTTTGATTTTAAAAAGAATAAACTGTGTGGGCTCGTCCTTAACACCCGCCAATGCCATCGAATCGATCAGAAGATCTTTCCACATTTCAAAAGAGTGCCGACTTATCTCGTCGTCGTCTGCTAGTGGCAAGCATTCCGGTACATTCAATGAAGACACCGATAACTGATTCACGGATGACATGAATCGAGTTTCTTCAATATTGCTTGTTGGTTCCGTGCGTCGTGTACTAGAAGGGAGGGGTGATACCTCAAATTGATGCTGTCGTTCAGTGCACTATTAGTGACATTCAAAGCATCTACACTAGCTTTTAAAGCTTCTTTTTCGGAACGTTCTTTTTCTAGCGCTTCCTCTAGGAAAGCAGCACGAGTAACTGCATCGTGTAGTTCTTTTGTCAAAGTCATTACTGTCTTGGACTTTTGAGCCTTTGCCGATTTGGCCTTCTTTTTCTTTGGCGATTTGCCGCTGTGAACGAGAAATTAAATACAACCATTGTATTTTGTTTTGATTATAATAGTTCTCATTTTGCAAATAGCTATAAAGATTGATAATATGTATTTTATTTCCAATGCTAAACCGCCTTTTCGTCGGCAAGCATTTGTTAATTTTTTTTTTTTTTGAAAGCTTAACCGCCCTTCCGTCGGCAAGCATATTTTTCAAAGCTAAACCCCCCTTCCGTCGACAAGCATTTATTTATTTATTTTTTGAAAGCCAACCGCCCTTCCGTCGGCAAGCATTTGATTTTTTTTTGAAAGCTGCACCGCCCTTCCGTCGTCAAGCATATTTACCAAAGCTAAACCGCCCTTCCGTCGGCAAGCATTTATTTATTTTTCGGAAGCTAAACCGCCCTTCCGTCGGCAAGCATGTTATTTTCATTTTTTTTTAAAGCTATACCGCCCTTCCGTCGGCAAGCATATTTCTTATAGCTAAACCGCCCTTCCGTCGGCAAGCGATTTATTTTATTTTATTATTTTTTTAATTCTCGACCGAAAGTCTGTAAGCTTTTATTTCACTTTTAATTATTCTGAGCCTCTCGCCCTTCCGTCGGGGAGATACCACTTCATACTCCTTTTGAATTACAAATGGCCGCCAATAATCGTTTGTTTGCAACGATTATTATTTTGACGATTTTCGAAATTAAACACTAACTTTTCTTCTATTATTTTGCAGTGTTCTAAACCGCAGATATTATTTCTTGATAAAAAAGGGTTTTCTTACCTCATGGGAGCGTTGTCTGCGCCATTGTCGTGAATTTTCCTAGTTCGCTGCGAGCTCTCCATTTTTATCACGTCCTATCGCGGTAAATGTGGTCGAGTGAATGCTGAACAACGCTCGATTTTATTCGCTCGTCTAGCTGTACACATTATTCACTCTCACATGCACACATTCTCTTGTATATCGTTCCCTTCCGAACTTCGGGTCCTTTCAATAGCTCTCGCTCATCATAATATCGCTCTCGCTCCAGCTCGTTTTTGATTAAGTCGTGTGCGTTATACTAGCACGATTTCAACAGACACGAATACTCAGTGTCTACTCATACTAATATTCCACCAGATCCGGTTTATGCATGCTTCACACAAACTAACGTAATCCCCAAGTACTAGTCCACGATTGATTTATCAATGCTCACGTTTATTTTGCCGTGTTTGGAGACCAGACGATTAATCTAGACGCTATTGGGCGTATAATTCACGGCAAAGCATTTTGTGGGCCAATTTCACGTTGAATGTAGAGCAAACAATAATTGACAACGTGTCAAATAAGATCAAAGTAAACATACGAAACCCAATTCTAGTCGACAGCGCAATAAACGTTGGCGTTGTGAAATGTGCATGAATCAAACCAAAACGATTTTAGTTTTATTATTATTTTATATATATTTTTGCAATGATTGCCTGTCGTGCACGTTTGTTCATTTTGCATCACAGGTAGATATTAGATAGTGTTTTTACAGCACTCTTTTATTGACTCTGACAAGTCCGTTCTTGTTTAGTCGGGTCTCTTGCTTTGGGCAATGAATATACAGATGCAATTTCTTTTACACGTCTAGAAAGGTGGGAACACTTGTCCTTTTGAATGTGTTAGTGTCTTGCATGCGAAATGAATAATGACGATCGGGTCCGTTGAATCTCATACATATTAACAAAACCAACCCATCGAAACGAAAGCGCATAATTAAAATAACTACGGGCTACGTATGCTTGATTTCTCTTTCACATCCTCCTATTCGAAATAAAAGTTAAACGTACACACTTAGACAAATGTGAACACCTTTCATATCAAGTACCCCGCAAGATTAAGCGTTGGAAGCAAACGCTTCACTATTTGGATTTGACCCGATCTTGTTTATTGGTATAATTGAATGGACGTACTACTACAAGTATAGTCTATTTCATGTCAGAGTTTTGTTGTTTTTCTTTTTAACGTCAGCGTAATTAAATTATCTCCCTGGTAAGTATCATTTCAAATAAAATTTATTAACCATTTTATCGTTCTAGGATTATCTCTGAAGCAGCTTAGTCTTTTCATTCAAGATTACCAAAGAAGGTGCTATGCATTAAATTGATCCATCGTATTAGAACAACGAATTCCAATTTTGGACTCCAGCAGCTGCGTTTAGTATATCGTCCCAATCGTGTCCGTGATTACCAAAATTTAGGTTATACATACAGCCAAGAAAAATCAAATGAAGTTGATGTTTCGTAAACTTATTTACGAGTTATCAAATGATTGAATGATGTGTAGGACACCTAATCGCCTTTTTCTGACAACTGCTTTTAGGACAGATATACATGCAATCAAACGAGTTTGAAAACTTTTCAATTTATTCTTTTTTTTAAGAGAATCATTCGCCTTTTTATTTTTCTTCTGTATGCCCGGGATCCCGGGATTTTCCGGGAAATTTATTATTTATTTCCCGAATCCCGGGAAGCTGAAAACCGTCGGGAAATGGAAGCTCTACTTAAAATACCACTGTTTAAAAAACGTTACAATTTTTCACATCTATCGAGTTGTCAAAAGACTTAAATAGCTGAGGTTCTGGGCCAACATAGGGTTAAAAACCTGTCATAATAACTTTTTCGATTTTTTTCAAATCCGCGAAACAATACTCTTGTTTATATTTTGTTTTTAGTGTTTTTGCTCGGGATTCTTTTACGACCTTTTTTATTCAAAATTGCATCATTTTCGGATTTCCCATACCATTTTACCATTATTTGAAGTATTTAGTTCTTTTGTTCTTGAAATACTTGATAAAGTACACTGTAAAATTTCCACTTTCCCATGTTTCCTATAATAGAATTGCTACTTTCAACAAATACACAATCCCCAAAAGCATATAACACCCTACTGCTTCCAAACATGTTCTTGCTGACTACAAAACAGAACGTGAAATAATTTTCTACTAAAATGTGGGGTGTATTAAGTGTTTCTAAAGGGAGAGTCTTTCGATGGTGTTTAAACTAGTAATTTTCAACAAAACTAAAAACGAAAACAAATCTAATTGAGATAAAATTGTTTAACGAATCCATAGAACAATGATAAAATTTAGAATGTAACATTAGTTACATTACAACGTGTTCACTGATAAAATCACCTAAAAGGAAAATATCTGTTTTGAGCTACAAATTGAAAAAATACCTAAAAAACTTGTGGTGGGTAATGTTCGGGACATAACCGCAGTGCTGACGTATTCGTTATACTTCATATTCCAGTACCTTGCTAATTGAATGTCATTAAAAACACAAAAAAAGAAAAATTGACTCACTCTCAGTCGGTATTAAAAAAAGAAAAAATGTACCATGATAGGGATCCTTTGGGTGCAAGCTGTCGACGCCGTGTTCAATCAGCACACAGTGACCATACGCCACAACTGTTGATGCAAACACAATATGCCGATTAAATAAACTCCTAGGCATGCAATTAGCAAAAACTAGCTCATTCAATGAGTTACAACGTCGTGAAAAGCTTAGTGTGAAAGTTCACCGTGACTTAACATTTTATCGGTTCTGACAGCATGACGTAACAAGTTACTTTACGCTCGTCTAGACATGCCGTAGACTCAGGTGATTCGCATTTCTAATGCCAAAAGATCCTGCGGTAGTACACAAAGGGTTAAGTCGCCGGTAAACTCTAAGCTTGCTCATATGACCCTTTCTACGCTTTTCTAAACCGTTCTTCCTTCAACTCCTTGCTTTCCCTTGAGTATTATAGCTCTTAATATTGAAAATATACTTCATTTTCCAGTCCCTTGCCAATTAAATGTCGTTATAAACATAAAAAATAATATGATAAACCAACGAATAGTTCTACATCGACACCATGGTTATGTCCCGGACATTGCCCACCACTAAATTTTCATTATTTATTCGTCCTAATAAGGACGGTTTGCAGATAAATGTGGTGATAGAAGACGCGAATATTTTTAAGCGATTCGAACCTTGCCAGCGATTCGTTTCTGCTGCGTACAAACATACGAGCATTCCTCTTTCGCTGCTCATGTCGGATGAGCACTCTTAGGATCAAGTCAATCTATTTCATTAACTGTTTGGTGCAGATAGAAGACCATCATTTTATGCGATAAATGAAAATATGTTCATCATTCTTTTTGGTGTAGCTTTCGCTTTGTGGCAGGGTTGCCACATTCACTAATTTTCTTGAAGGATTTGCAAAAACCTTCGGGTTTGTAGATAATTTTGAAAAATATTTTCTTATATGATTCATTGGTAAAGGTGCAGAATTACCAAGCACAAACTTAATACAAGTTAATAAAAGGAATTTTGTAATTAAATTCTTTTTACATTTTGTATTCGAACTAATAAGGACGGTTTGCAGATAACTATGTTGATGGTATAGGACGAGAATATTATGAAACGATTGCCGGAGATTCGTTTCTGTTGCGTACACACATACGAACTTTCGCAGCTCATATCGAATGAGCACTCTTTGGCGATCTCTTTTATTAATTTTTTGGTGCAGGTGGAATACCATCCCGTTGTGCGGTGAATGAAAATATTTTAATCATTCGATTTGATGTAGCTTTCGCTTAGAGTCAGGATTGCCACATTCACTATTTTTCTTGAAGGATTTGCAAAAACCTTCGGGTTTGTAGATTAATTTGAAAAATATTTTCTTATATGATTCATTGGTAAATGTACTGAATTAACAAGCACAAACTTAATACAAGTTAATAGAAGAAACTTCCTTATTAAATTCTTTTTCCATTATGTATTAATTCCTAAAGATGGTTTGCATATAACTATGACACAAATCCATCAAGAATTAACAGCACTATCGAAAATTAAGCACCAATAATTCTAAACAAGTATTTTGTTAGTCTTGAAAAGGACTGCTAGACACATTAGAGACGCGTGAATTTACTTCTTGCCGGCGGTAAATTTCTTGGCCGGTTTGGCGGCCTTCTTTGGGTTTGAGGTCTTCGGCTTGTTCGCTACAGCCTTCGGTGTTTTGGTGGCATTTTTAGTGGGAGTGTTTACAGTGGCAGTGTTAACATTTTTCGCAGACAGTTTCTTAGCAGCAGCTTTTGGCTTTTTGACCTTCTCACCACCACAACCTCCAACAACGTTTTTCTTCTCTCCGGTGGTAGTCGATTTGATTGGCCCGGTGTGCATGCAATATTTACTAGGAATACCACGGGATTTATACATCAATATTTATCTGAAAAAAACATTTTGATGAGTTCATCTTCATATTAGCAGGTATTTTTTTCAAGTTTTGATTGATTTTATCTTTTTACCATTTCTTAAAAGAAACAATAGCATACGATAATGACGTGTGTCATATTTGTTTGGGTAAATACTTTCAATTCACCCACTGTGGTCAACTTGACAATTATTTGGATACAACATAACCTAACTTTGTCGTTATTGTCTATTTTTGTTGTCTATTCTTTGTGTTATAGTTGTCGTAATCATTCAAATTGTAGGATCTAGAAGTAACAAAAAATTGAAATGGCTATAAGACGATCTGCCCATGTTTTCAATCGTCTCAAGAAATCTGAAATAATGGAAGAAATTCGAGCAAATTCAACAGCAGACGATTCTGAAACCGATTTGCAAAGCGAAGAAGAAGATGCGAATGATATTACTTCCGACGATGAATATGATACAGACTCGGAAGAAGAATCTGAATATGTACTCCGGTTATGCATCAGAAGAAATTAATACCAACCCAGAAAAATTTATTGGTCGTGTTCAAACAAAATAGATCTCAGAACCAATCGAGGGTCGACGTGATCTTCCGAATACTACCCTTTTGGGAAAAATTTTCACCTTTTTACATCCATCGCCTTATACCATGTTCACACTACAGAGTTAAAACACGTTATAACAAGAAAAATGTCATCAAGATAGCGTTAAAACATGTTTTAACTCGTAGTGTGAACGTAGTATTATAGTCTGAAGTCGGGATTTGCTGCGTTTTCGTACTCATCATCCTGTAATTCCGGAACCGGAAGTCGGATCAATTAGAAATTGAACAGCAGCCAATGCTGTACCTTTCATTTGGAACCAAGTTTGTAAAGATCGGTAAAGAATTCGCTGAGATATAGGTATGACATTATTTTAGGAAATTTGTAAGTTCCCCCGGGGCATCAAGAACCGTTATAGCTGGCCAAAGTGGTCGAAGCGCCTTCGGTGGGTCATTAATGATGTAGACTGCAAAGTCAAGTGATGTTGCACATATTTTATTATATATTGCATCATTTGGACATCGCTGTGGTACCACTTTATATGGTGCTATATTTGCTGTGTGATCGTACTCTTCAACCCGTAACTCCAGAACCGAAAGTCGAACCAATAAAAAAAATCAATAGCGACCGATGGGAAGGCTGTACCTTTCATTTGAGACTAAATTTGTGCAAATCGGTCCAGCAATCTCTGAGAAAAATCGGTGAGATTGTTTGACACATACATATATCCATACATACACACATATACACACATACAGACATTTTACGATCTCGACGAACTGAGTCGAATGGTATAAGAGATTTGGCCCTGCGGGTCTGTGTTAAAAAATCGAAGTTTCGACCGATTGCATTACCTTTCTATATGAGAAAGGCAAAAAGGAGCTTGAAATTAAACGGGTCTGAGAGGCCCGCCTTGCCCTTTAATATTAGGATTTTAGCTTGCCTTCCCAAGGGTTAAAATCATACAATCAGCTACATCATTAAAATTACGACAACATACATTGAACGGATTGTTTTGAGAAAATAGAGTACAATACATCGGTAACCGAAAGAAATCAGTTCGTCTGGTGGGTCTAGGCGGTACGTTGAATCGGAGCTGGCTCAGCAATTCCGGGCTATCTATATTGTTTCCCAGAAGATCAAACACGAAGAGCCGTTGCAGCATTATCCTCCGACTAGCAAGAGTCGGTAAACGTAGTAGATTGCATCGATGTTCATAGGGCGGTAGACGAATAGGATCAGTCCAAGATAGTACCTGCAGAGCATAACGAACAAAGTGATACTGAATTCGTTCGACGCGGTTGATTTGTACAGCATGATAGGGTGCCCACACAAGTACACCGTACTCGAGAATGCTACGTACAAGTGTGCAGAAGAGCGATTTTAGGCAATATACATCGTTGTATTGTTTCGTGTTTCTTTTGATGAACCCCAATACGGCATAAGCTTTGGCCGTAGACATTGCAATGTGCTGTACTAAGGGGACTGTATAGTGGAGCACAAATCGTTTACGAATAATATAAACAGTAGCGGGCCTAGTTGACTTCCCTGGGGAACACCCGACTCGATAACAAACAGAAATGATTTCCTTTCATCGATGCCAACCATTCAGGAAGTCCCATTTGGTAGATATGCCACATTACTAGTCTAAAAATCTCTAAAAAGTGGCTTTTTCAGAATTTTGTCATTCTGCTTGGTTACTTAGCAAGAAACGTGGTGAGAAATTGTCAGTTTTTTCTTAAAATGACTGTGTATGGGGATTGGAACAAGTTTTTCTGTATAAAACTATCTGAGAAACAAAATTGCATAGGTTATTTTTTAAATAGTTTTTAGAAACATTTCATGTAGACCAACACAGGTCAGATGAAAAATAAGAATAAATAAATAAATAAATAAATAAATAAATAAATAAATAAATAAATAAATAAATAAATAAATAAATAAATAAATAAATAAATAAATAAATAAATAAATAAATAAATAAATAAATAAATAAATAAATAAATAAATAAATAAATAAATAAATAAATAAATAAATAAATAAATAAATAAATAAATAAATAAATAAATAAAATATGCGTTTGGGGTAAGTTGACGGTGCTGCACGCGAAGCAAGCTGGCGGCACTATTTACAGTGCTCAAAAAGTCATCAAAAAATTTATTTCTGGAATTCACTCCAAAGTAAGAAAGTCTTTTTCTTGTGTATCTCGCCAATGTAGGATACACTTATTCCGGCTATTTCATGAAGAATTTCGAAAATTTGCTTTTGAATAGAGAGTACGCGTCAAAGTCAAAATGCCGGGGTATTGAAACTGATATATAATAGCAAATGTCGGTTAATATACAGTATTCTCTAAAAGACATTTAGCACGTTCCAAAATTGAATTTGAATTTGAATGGGTTAAAAATCCTTAAGAATTATTTCAAGCGAGTTAACCTGTAAAATAAGGATGGTAGCGGAACCTGCAAATTATCGACCTGCATCGGAGTCCGTGGCGGAAACGGAACATTTCGGCAATGCTCCGAAAACAACGACTACTGAGGATGTTGCAAATATGCACCAGTTCAGCATTTTTAGAGAAGCCAAAAGATCCTGCCATCAAAAATATATCCAGTTGGCGGTTTTATTTTGTTAAGGAGTTTTGGAATAGGATCTCTATCTAGATTCCTATACTTTTATAAGGAGACAATAATGTGAAATGAATGTTATTTTATGTTTTTTTTAAATTCAGAAATAATTCTATTAACTGTATTTTTCATTCTGGCGAGATTTTCACGAATTTCATCAATGACACGTGTGAGGTCGACTTTTGTTTACATTTTTAGTAAAAACTCGTAACATAAGCAAACGATCTTCGTAATATATGAAGGATTAATACAGAATAGATAGAAGCATCGATTGTCCTCTCTGAATTGTTTCTATCATTTATAAGATTCAAGATATTTAATCTCAAACTTTAAAAATCGTTTTTCTCGAAATGTGCTAAATGGCGCTTGTCATAAGATAGCACAACACCGACGACCTAGCACGCAGAGTTAAAAATAATCGAAGCTCTTTGTTGACGGCTGAAAATGAACCTGTTGCGACTCGCGGTGAGTAGAAAAAATATTCATTCAACTATCCATCTTATTCATTCAGTTGATTATCGTACAATATATTCATTATACTAATTATCTAGAAAAATGTTTTCAAATGTCGATAAAGCTTATGAAACAACAGTCATCATCACTTATATTGGGCCAGGACCTACCGAATAAAAATCTGCATGGATGACTGGGCGGTTTGTTCGTTTGACGTTTTCAGCTGCGTCACTGAATATTGAAAATGAATGCGGCTGAATATGATCAATTTTCATTCAATGAATTTGAATATTTTTAACTCTGCTAGCACGCACTTCCGTTCTATACTGCGTCTTACACACGTCTGACTTTGAGAAAAGCTGTGACACACATATTTATAGGTTCCATCATTAATGTTGATTTGCATTAAAAGTAATTTTTGAACTATTTAAACAAGTTTTATATTGCCAACAACGTATAGGTAGCAAGCGTTGAACGTTGTCCTTTCGATTTGTGAAACAAGATTAGCAATTTGTTCAGCAGAAGGAAAGTTATTAAGGTTCAAAGTGTACGTAACGCTTCCGTTTTGAAAATAATAATATGACACCCAGTACAATAAAGAAAGACATAAGTCCTACATCAAGATTGACCATCAAAATGTTAAAAAAATGTTCTAGACCCCCCGATAGAACATTTCAAAGTTATGCTGAGATGAAAGAGGAGCATCTAAGCTTTCGATTAGTGAGTAGTTTAGCGATAGTATTGTTTTTGGTCAAAATATTTTTTACCAGGCACCGTGATATTCCTTGGAAAAGGCCACCAAAAACGACCGAAACGTCGGATAATTCAAAACCAACTCGTTTTATTTATATATACACGACGTAGAAAGTCAACTATAAAGCAAAAAATCACCGCAGTTGAATAATAAACAAACTCTTCTACTATAATATTTTGTAATGTACTGTTAATTGCCATTACGTACAGCTACTGTGAACTAGTAAGCTTTTGTGCCATTGTGGCGCTAATGTGGTATCTTTTAAGAAATGCAGAGGTGGACTACATTGTTATTCTATAGTATTTGCTCACAGATAAATGATAAACAAAACAACTGAAATGCCGGGTCTTTATTCAGTTATTTAACGTTCATGCTTCATAATAATAATGCATAACAGAAACCAAAAAATAATCCATTGCGTTGTTATGTTTGTGTAAAATGTGGCCTAAATGATTAAAGTTAGTTTCAACTTTCAATGACATAACTTACCAAATATACCTAGCCTAAAATTTATCGTTACAAAAATCACGTTGCCATCCGCTGCCAACACGGACCCGTCATATGGATTTCCGGAATTCCATTCATACGATTCACCATGTATATACACAATGGTGGCCTTTGGTGATCCACGAGACTTTATCGAATCATCTGGAATAGTAATAAATACGTTTAGATGTTGTTCACTATATAAGAATACACAAAACCTCATTTTTTAAATATGTCGATGATATATTTCTAATACGTTTCAACGTTAGAAAAACAATAAACAGAAAACAAAAAAATTTAACCATTTTTTTTAATAAATCATTTTTACATTTCTTATAAAAGAAATATATAGAATTCGCTCAAACTTTCAAGATTTTTTCCGAGGCCCGGAGGGCCGAGTCTTATATACCAATCGACTCAGTTCGACTATTTGGGACAATGTCTGTGTGCGTGTGTGTGTCTGTGTGTGTATGTAACGGACAAACTCTCATTCGTGTTTCTCAGCAATGGCCGATCTTATCCAAATGAATTTTTAATAAAAGACCTATCAAACAGTAAGAACGCTATTAATTTATTTTTGATTATGATGTTTAGTTTCCATGATATGAATGTTTGAATGCGTAAAAATGGAGTTTTTTGCAGTTTTTTTAAAATTATCTGCCTAAATTGATAACATAGATTAACACTTTATATATTTTTAGACAGCTTATACAAATACCTTTCGAACAAGCTATATATTGTTGAAATCGGACTATTATCAAAAGAGATATTTAACATTAAATGAGGACGAAAGATTTTATTCATTTCCCATTGCCAGAAATATGACCAAAAACATGTAATCTATTATTAACGCCAAAACGGCTTATTTTAGGTCAATAGTATCTTCGGAGAATTTAATGGAGGCAATATGCCTTTTCTTTTGGTGTTGTGCTTTTGCTGATTAATCCCCCTATGAGTGAGGTATTTTCACAAATTTTCTTGGAAGTGATTATATCGAAATGATGCCTTCAGCAAATTTGTAGCTCTTACTTTTGCGAATAACTTTACTGAAGATTTTAAATATCTATTTTGAATACTTTAAAAGTTATGGCTTGTTGTTTGTGGATTACCCTTTGTCGCCTATTTATTGTTCAATATAGTAATAATCCATTGAAATAAGCCAAACATTATTTCGATAAAACGAATTTTGTATTTCATTTTTCTATCTACAACCGCTAGAAATAATTACCGAACACTTCCAAGTTGTCTGGAAGGAACTTGATAACTTATTAGTGCAAAAATGTTCACCTTCTGATTGCAATTTTTCTAACTTATAACCATTGGATCGATCTGAAACATATCGAAAAATGAAAAGCGAAATAAATAACTCCAAGCAACGGCATAGCCAAGAGAAGGTTTTGGGGTTTAACGCCATACAACCCCCCCACACCCAAAAAAATATTGGATTGAAGTTGAAAATTTATTGATGCTGACTGATTTAATTCAATATTACAATAAGATCATATCAACCACCCGGAGTGATCGGTTGAGTTATCTTTTTGCTCTGGCCCTGTTCTTGTTCGAACAACCAAGTGCTCGGCCTGCGCCACCCGGATCTCTTTTTCAATCTCGGCCTCAGCCATCCGACACCATTAGCCGCGGTATTTCGATATCCCAGTAACAGTTACGCGAGTGAAGTGCCCCATCAGCTGATCAGTAGTGCGAAACCTAAGTGCTCCGTACTTCGCCTCCTGGCGGGTCTGCGCTACCCCGACGCAAAGCCGTCAAAAGATCGCCTCCGATCCGAACCAGCCAAATTCCAGGTATACTACGGCTTTTCTGCGAGAAAAAAAGTAAAGTGAAAATAGTAGCAGGTATCAGAAGTGCAGAATCGTAAGTAGGCAATTTGAAATCGGTGAACTCCTCGCGCCTCCACCAAGTTGAAAATTCAAACTAAGTAAAAACTTGCTCCCCCATAATAGCGTTGTCCGTCGGCGACTTGTACGCGTGTGAAGTGGCGAACCCTAAACGGGAAAGATTCAAATCGGATAGTCGGTGTGTGCGTGTGAAGTGACTTCTATGAGTATCTAGTGACAAACCCCAACCGAACGAGGTACTATAGAAGGACGAGTCCTACCTTCTAGGGTACAGTAATGCTACAGTAGAGGAACCGACCTACATAGGGGAGACCGCCCTACGTAGGAACACACAGCTACCAGGTAATTTCTTTCCAAAGAAAACAAATTATCGTGTAACCGATTTCATGAGTGCAAATCAATGGCCCCCGGGAGGGGGGCCATCACCCAGTCGGACGATCCCACCGTACCTAAACTCTGGTGACAATATCGACCACCAAACGCTGTTACTGCGCGCAGCTGGAGACTAAAATGGGATAAGCGGGAAGCTCCCTACTAACCCATTCTTGATCCACTTAACCCTCAAGAACGCCCTAGAAACGGAACCAACAAAATATGTCTCAGCGGTGAAAGAAGCGAGAGGTACCCAATACGCCCTCCTAATCTCCTCCAAGAGGGCATACGACAGACAGCTGAAAAGAGATCAGTTAGCCGATGGACAGAAGGTCGAAATTATTCCGCATCCCTTCCTAAATAAAGTCCAAGGCCTACTATTTGACCTTGACACCACCAACATGGAGACGTCGTCCCTTTTGGAAGCGCTGAAAGAGCAAAGGGTCATAGAGGTTCGAAGGATCACCAAAATGTTTGACAAGAGCCCTGTAAACACACCGCTCCTGGTACTCTCTTTCTCACGCCAACAACTGATGAAAGGGATATAACCATACGCGCACTAACGGAGGAGGTCGACAAACTCAAGAAACTGGTAGCAAACCGATCGCCGGCGGCACCCAAGGACGATGAAATCAAAAGACTCAACGATGAATTAACCTCATCGAGAAAAGAAAATAAGGAACTAAAAACTGAAATGGCGGCGTTAAGAGAAGACATTAAAAACATCTTATTGCCAAAAAAGCAGGCGAATCCTCCAAGCCGATGGGCCCCCCGGCAAACATCCGAGACCCGAGATTAACCTCGAGCGATAGAATGCAAACCTACCTAGCAACCCCAGAAACTCCAAGCTCCGGTGAAAGGAGATCCAGCCGTAACAGAAGCAAACAAGAGCACCGTGCCGATAGCACAGACAAATCTCGCAGCCCTATCAACAAACAACACCAAAGCAACCCAACCGGAAACACCCAGGAGGGAACCGCACCTAAAAAACCAAAACCTAATCAATCGTAGAACAAAAAATGCGGAAACCCCGTGGACTGCACCGAACTCATTTCGGATTGAAAAACAACGAAAATACCAACAGCAGTTAGATCGCAAACTAGCAAAACAAAACACTAAGCCAAACTATGCAACAAACACAACAAACAGCAAAAGTGAATGACCCAACACGAACAAAAGATCCAACTACAACTGCAACTGACACTGTTCTAAACAACAACCACCATACCAACAAACCCATGAAACACCGTAGCTCACGCAGGGAAATAGTCCCCAACAAACCATCCGAAACAGCCAGCTGCTTGGTCAGGGAGAAAGCCTTACCCCCTGTACCGGCCCTGTTCGGGGTAGTACCGACCACAGTCGACGATCCTCTGGCAGCTGTTGGTGCAAGGGACCCGACCCTCGCCCGGGTAAGTCGCAACACACCTTCTCCAACCAACGAAGAGCCGTACGTTTCTGAACTGTTTCCAGACAGCTCAGCACATCAACTCGCCTGCCATCCCGACTGGCACACAACGAAGGGAAACCAACGTCCAGTGACGAACACCAATACATATCAACCAACAAATAATAAGTATTACACCGAAATCCCAGCCCACCGGGCACCAACCGACCGAAGTAACACCTAACCCCACCCCTGCGGGCCCCTTGCCATACCCACGGCGGTCCCTGGAAGGACAATCCGCTAGTCCACTTAAACACCACCACCGACAGAGGTACGCCTCATATGCAACATACATTTTCCCATCAAAGAACAGCCGTACGCCCCTGAACCGCTTCTAGACAATTCAGCCCATCTACACCCCTACCTTGTCGCAGGGCAAACAACGAAAGGAAACCGATGCCTAAGGATGAACACCAACACAAAGCAACTAACGAATGGAAGGGACCACAACAAAAGCCCTGCCCACCGGGCACCAAGTCCCATCGCCGGATGCTCCTGGCATACAATGAGATTCCACAACTGGCAACCGATCGAAGTAACACCTAACCCCACCCCTGCGGGCCCCTTGCCATACCCACTGTGGTCTCTGGAAGGGCAGTCTGCTAGCCCACTCGAGCACCACCCCCAACCGAGGTACGCTCCTCATGACCTCTGTAGCACCAGTCAGGGAGAAAGCCTTTCCTCCTGCATCGGCCCTGTCCGGGGTAGTACCGACCATAGTCGACGAGCCTCCGGCGGCTGCCGATGCAGGGGACCCGGCTCCCATCCGGGTAAGTCGCCTCCCCAATTCACACAACCTAGACCAGATTATCGCCTCTGCCGCCTTTCCAGACTGCAACGATCACTCACTGTCCATCGAATACAACCATTCCCCGCCCGCTGTCCTGTTCACGAACGGAAGTCCGTTTAGGAGGACCACCGAGCTAACCTAAACAGAATGGAGTCCCATCTCACAAAGCAGCGATATTATCGTCGAGCCGAAACCCCATGGTAACGCTCCTGTCAGAGGAAGCAAGGAAAGAGCGTCCGACCGCACACCTTATCGGAACCAACCAACCGCGGAACACAGACTCAGTCCGGACAATTTTAGCAAATCAATCAATGAGAACGACTCCACTCTCCGGCTTACACTCGCTTTACAGTGAAACATGAACAGCCTCCGGGGTTGCTTAGGGGATCTACAGTTGGAAATTGCTCAACATCAACCAATATGCTTGGCTCTCCAAGAAACTCATATCCGGGACGGGACCAATCCCGGACCGTGGCTGGGCAACCGGTACTCGTGGGAGGCTAGAAGCGGAGATAACATCTTTCAGACCATTGGCCTCGGCATCCGGACCGACATACCAACAACACCGGTACAACTCAACACTGAGCTTATAGTCGTGGCACGAACCATATCCTATCCGGTCAGATGTCTACATCCCCGCCGGGATGCCAGGGGGAGTGACAGAGGCACAATAGAGTGGCACGATCGAGAGTGAATCAGGTGATAGGGTGAGCACCCAAGTCAGCCTCACATGGTATGGGTGGGGCGAGCACAAAAGTAAGCCTAGCAAGGAATGAGTAAGGTGAGCACACAAGTCAGCCTCGCAAGGAATGAAAAAGGTGAGCACAAAAGTCAGCCTCATGTGGGAGTGTTTGAGAGCGAATCAAAGTGCGATTGAGAGAGCACCCAAGTAAGCCTCATACAGGACGTATGAACGCGTGAGTGAGAGTGAATGAGTACATTTAGTACAGCCATCCCCCCAGAAGTAATACCGAGAGGTAGTTCCTGGGAGGAATGATGGCGGAGCCCAATGGAGTTTAGTCGGTATTAATGGCAGCGTCACCATTCGAACCCGACACGCCCCCAGTGCACCCCGTGTGGTAGATTGGACCCTACCAATACCACGTGTACCGGGCTAGGACGTAAAGGTCTTCTCCATTGTAAAAAAAAACATCGCCGGAGTGCGCAATATCGGTTCAAAACTGAAGAACATGCTGGAGCAACTAGACACCCCCTTCCTGGTGATGGGGGACTTCAACGCCCACCATCTGCTGTGGGGATCTGGTAGAAGCGACAAACGGGGCAGCCAAATTGCCAAAGTCATGGAAGAATGTAACGCTATTATACTTAACAACGGAAGCTTCACCTATATCAGAGGCCAATACTCTTCCGTCTTGGACATATCTTTCTGCTCCGCGGAGCTCGCTAGGGCCTGTGGTTGGTCCGTTCTCGCAGACACCGGAAATAGCGACCACTTCCCAATTCAAATAACGTACGATCGCATACCACCAACCACGACTCTCCGTCAGTGCTGGCTATACGATCAGGCGGACTGGGTAGCCTAGGAAGAGGCAGTCTCGGACTCTCTCGCACCAGGCCGCGAATACACACCCGACCAACTAATGGCTAAACTGGTTCAAGCCGCCGAGCGCAGTATTCCTCGTACAAGTGGCAAACCTCCACCCCGAGCCACCCACTAGTGGAACCCGTAGGCCAGGCAAGCCATCAAAGACCGCCGCAAAGCACTCCGGATACTGAAAAAGACCCCTGATAACCACCCCATGAAAGAACAAAGGGCTGCAGTTTCGTAGATCACGAAACCGGGCCAGGAAGGCCATCGAGGTTGCGAAGAGCAGGAGCTGGAACGCTTTTCTCCAAGGGATATCTCCCGATGTTTCCACCACTGAGATTTGGAGGAGAGTTAACGCTCTCAGTGGGAAAAGAAGGCAAGTCGGCTTCTCCCTCGAAGTCAACGGAACCACAACAGTCAAACCCCGAGTAATTGCCAAAGACTTCGGCAAACACTTCAGTTCGTTATCCTCTGACGCTGCCCTCCCTCCAACCATTTTAGCACGATGCAGTAGACTCGGAAGAGTGCCTATATCCTTCTCACCGGACTCAGGACAAGACTTCAACAGAGCGTTCTCTGGGATAGAATTAACAGCGGCACTCGCTACCGCTCACGGCAACTCCGCCGGACTAGATTATGTCGGCTACCCTATGCTGCAGCATGCTCCACCCGAGGCTAGAAGAGTGCTATTGGAATGTTTGAACCGCATCTGGAATGGTCAACCCATCCCATCTTCTTGAAAAACGACCCTTGTAATTCCCATACCAAAGAAGAGTAACACTCCTCGTACGGCGAATGACTTCTGGCCGACTAGCCTGCTCCCCTGCATAGCAAAAACTATGGAGCGGATGGTCAACAAATGGCTTATGACCTACCTCGAAGAAAACTCCCATCTTGACCAGCGCCAATTCGCATTTCGCAAGGGTGGAGGGACTGGACCCACCTCGGATCATTTGGAGAAATTCTCCGGCAGGCTCTGACGGACGACCTGCATGCCGACATAGCTATATTGGACATCGCCAAGGCCTAAAACACAGTCTACCGCGAGGGGGTTCTCCGGCAACTAGCTAATTGGGGAGTCACCGGTAACCTTGGAAACTACATCAAGGACTACCTCAGCAATCGTGTCTTCCGAGTAGGAGTCGGTAGCCTACAATCCGGAACGTATGTGGAAGAAAACGGTATCCCACAGGGATCCGTCCTCGCCGTCACTTTATTTCTCGTCAGCATGAACTCCCTCTTTGCATCTCTACCGGGTGGAGTTTATGTTTTCGTCTACGCCGACGACATCATAATCGTCGTAGTGGGAGGATCGACCGCTCGAGTGCGGATAAAGCTTCAAGCCGCAGTAAACGCCACCGGAAAATGGGCTGAAACAGTGGGGTTCAACATAGCCGCCGCCAAATGCTCAGTATCACACTGTTGCAATTCCTATCATCTAGCCACTGATAGACCGGTCAAGCTCAGAAATACACTTATCCCTTTCTGCAGAGAACCAAAAATACTCGGTATCACGCTGGACCGCCGTTTAACTTTCGTATCGCACTTCGAGACTGTTAAACGAGACTGTGAAAGCAGGAAACGCCTCATTCGAACCATCAGTGCCCGGCATCCGACATGGAACAGGAGAACTGCTCTGAACGTCAGCAGTGCGCTCATCAACAGCAAAATATTTTACGGTATTGAAATAACCAGCCACAATATGGAAGGGCTTATGAGGATCCTTGCTCCCCTGTACAACGGAACGACTCCGTTGGCCTCTAACCTACTGCCGAGCACTCCCGTCGAAGCAGCCTATGTCGAAGCTTGCATTCCCCCCTTTCGGTGGGTGGCCGCTAGCATCATACTCAGGCGCGCTCTGGGATTTCTCGAAAGGACCTCCGGTGGCTCTTGTGCCCTCCTGAAAACGGCTCAAAATATATTCCTGGAATACACCGGCACAGACCTCCCAGAAATAGCTCGTCTCCACAGGACCCGGGACTGTCTCTGGTACACGAGAAGTCCGAACACCAACACCAACCTATCCAGGTCACTGGGAGCAGACCCTCCCCCCGAGGTCGCTCAGGCCAAATTCCTAGAGCTGAAAAACCAACGATTCCCGAACCAAAAAGTTGGAGTTGGCGTCTGCGGAATAGGAACTACCGCCTCCCCACAAGCTGATCCGTTTTCTCGGCAGAAGCTGCTGCCATCAGTCTCGCGATTGCAAGGAGACCAGAGGGAATACCGACTAGCATTCTGACAGACTCTATGTCGGTCATATCCGCCCTGGAAACGGGAGCATCACGCCACCCTTACATACAGGTCATAAAGGACACCTGCGATTCATTGACTACTATATGCTGGGTACCCCGTCACTGCGGGATCAGCGGAAATGAGGAAGCCGACTCATTGGCAACTTGTGGGAGACAGGCCTGAAGATTGCTGACCAAATTAGTCCCATCGACGGATATCATCTCCTACTTCAAAGCAGAAACCATAGCTCACTTTATTAACCACTGGAGGAGCCAACCCGGCCACCTCCAAGAAAGTCCAGGGAGGTCCGGAACGATGGATCGACCGGAGTAACAGACTCGAACAGAGAGCCCTTTCCCGCCTACGAGTGGGGCACACCAAAATAACTCACGCACATACGATCACTCGAACTGACCCCCCCGTCTGCCAGGTATGCCAAACCAGACGCACCGTGGAACATCTTCTGGTAGATTGTCTAGAATTTCAAAACCTCCGAAACCTTCATCAACTACCGTCTTCAATCCGAGACATTCTGGCCAACGACCCGTCAAGTGAGGAGATAACTATTTCGATCTTGAGAGACGCCGAGCTGCTCGAGAAATTGTAGGTACTTCCACGGACTGTTAGCCTCATCCGTTCTGCAATATTCCAAAATTCAAAGCACGCCAGCGACCCAGAACGAACAACCTATCAGTCAGCCTTTAGAATATCGCCAATGAAATTCACAATGAAATGTAATAATATATATGCACTTTATTATCTTCTCAGGTGAATGACCAAGTATGTTAAAGCCCGTAATAAACAACCAACCAACCAATATTACAATAACAACTATCTGATCCGTACATTGATAACCTGTTGTTGTAAACATCATGAGGACTTTTGACAAATTGTCGGAATGGGGTCCTGATATGCAACTGATCTATTGGTCTTGATTTCACAGTTGTCTAATAGCATCAATATCAAATTCCTGCCTGAAAACATTCCAATAGAAAATTCCAGAGTTCTGTAATCAATCATAATCCTCAGATTTCTTTTCAAATTGAGCTCGCTTTTGTAGAGATGCACTGTAATAAGGGTCTTTATTTAATAGAAAGCGAAGTTAAAATTGATTTAATGTCTATGAAACATAGAACTGCTCACCAAAAAAATGCATAACTTTCAACATTTGCTAAAAATGTTTTTGCCTTTCTCATTCACTCTAAAATTCGTCAATCTAATCCCGACCCGGAGGGCCGAGTGTCATATGCCAATCGACTCAGTTCGTCGAGATCGGAAAATGTCAGTGTGTGTATGTATTTTTTTTGTTACAATGGAGAAGACCTTTACGTCCTAGCCCAGTACACGTGCTATTGGTAGGGTCCAATCTACCACACGGGGTGCACTGGGGGCGTGTCGGGCTCGAATGGTGACTAGCCGTTAATACCGACTAAACTCCATTGGGCTCCGCCATCATTCCTCCCAGGAACTTCCTCTCGGTACTACTTCTGGAGGAGTGTGTGTATGTATGTGTGTGTATGTGTGTATGTTGAAAAAATGTGACCTCTGTTAATCAGAGACGACTGAACCGATTTGCACAAAGTTAGTCTCAAATGAAAGGTACAACCTTCCCATCGGATGCAATTGAATTTTTTATGGATTGGACTTCCGGTTCCGGAGTTACGAGTTGAAGAGTGCAATCAGACAGCAAATTCCCATATAAACTGAAATGAAAAATTTTCAAAATCAAATTTGTATTTTCGATGCCAAATGACTTTAAAATGCATGAAACATTGAGATTTGATGTAAACTCAAAAAAATGTTTGACAAAAATTGACTTTTTTGGACTTTGGTACATTTTTGCCTTTCTCATATAGAAAGGTTATGCAATCACTCTAAAAATCGTCAATCATACCGGCCCGGAGGGAGTATGCAGTGAGGTGTTGCTATCACATAGTATCTCAAGATCGTGGCTATCGATCCATTGTATGTATGTGCAAATCGTACTGAACATGAAATATTACTTTCCACCATTGTATTGAACATAGGGTTCGTCGCGATGCGGATGTGGGCGGTAAATGGATTGTCCGCACCGCAACCGCAAAAAAATAATAAAACCGCACCGCTTACCGCAACCGCACTTTATTTACCGCACCGCACCGCGCGGTAATGCGGTAAATGCGGTAAAATTTTTATATTTTTAAAAATGGTGTTGAAGAATTGTGCATTTGTGTATCCATATATAATAAAATGTTATTCTTATTCACACGAAATTTAACTTTAAGAGACTCCTCAGAATGTAATGTTTATGAAAAAATCAACTTTTGCATTTTCTATTAATAAAATTTCATACATTTTAAGGCAAACATTATACATTCAAAAACGTTCTACTGCAGTAATAGGAAAACTTTTATTTTAGCAACCCTTCAGTTAATTGAAAAATGTGGAATAAAAATGTAATAAGAAATGAAGTTGCATATTTTTTTCTTTAAATTTTCACATTTTCAATGTTTTTGACATATGAAAATGAAATGGATGATTTTCGCATTTACGTAGTAAACTACCTTTCATTCTTAACGGAATTTCACCAAAAAAATATATAGTAGCGCATATATTCCAATACAGTGAAATAAAAACATATTGTATTTCATTAACGCCATATTTGATGAAAAAAAAATTGCCTATACATTACATCTAATCAGGAGTTCGGTCTCAACCGGCACAGAATTATTGAACATTAGAAAAACTGCAAAAAATGTATGGTTTGTAGCATACAGCAGAAATGATTTTAAAAAATAGGGGGTTTTACGGACAAAATATCCCAAAACTCCAACTTCCGCATTCTTCAAGAAACAGATGTATTATCATTTAAAAACTAAGATTGCTCCCTTTAAAAATGAATGAAGTGTAATTTTCTAAATGCTAGTTCGAAAGTTCTAGCATTTAATATATTTTCCTCTAATATTTTGTCAAAGAGCCAATGGCAAAAACTTCAATTGAAGTGAACGGGAGTCAAACTATGTGATATTTGGCAACAAAAGCTTCAAAAAAGCTACAAAATAGTCTTGACTGAAAAATATTAGGACCTAATTTGGTAGAAAATTATAGTAATTTGAATGGAAGTACGCGAAAAAAAGTTATGTAGCATTATGCTATATTTCACCCTAAGGAGGAAAATTTGGTAAACACCAAAATTTCTCACTAGGGTGAAAATTTGTTGGTAAAACCAGTCTTTGCACTTGAGGGCACAAATCCTTATTTCTTACACAGTTGCGTTTTGGCTTCGCCTCATCAGAAACCGACACTAACTTTTTGTCGGAATAGATTAGCGCCGGCTTGACGCAAATCCATTAATACTAAAACACACTTTGTGTTTCAATCGAACGACTGAACAAACGTGATGTCCCATCCGAGCAGAAGTTCTGTTTATGCCGATGAGACACAGTGAAGCCGAGACTTGTCTTGGCTTAGCAGGCCTATGCGAAAGCACTATGCTATATTTCACCCTAAGGAGGAAAATTTGGTATACACCAACATTTCTCACTAGGGTGATCACGTTTGATCACCTGTTTACCCAATTGATATCGAAAACGATTCATAATGCCACGATTTCCAACAGAAATCGAGAGAAGTGATTCACTTTTAAATTGGATTTAAGAGTAAACATGTTTTTAAATGATCTAATAATTTTGTCTCTATTTGGATCTTGCATTTTATGTATTTGAAATGGTTAGTTTATGAAGTTTTACTTAGAAGTATAAAATAACCAAAATATGTCGTAAAAATAATAGCGTCAAAATATTTCGGACACGGCTAGATTTTCTTTCATTATCAATTAGAACAATCAAAATTATCACTTTATCATTTTTTTGCGGTGCGGTTACGGTAAAACCGCGCGGTAAAAGCATTTTCCCGCACCGCATCTGCGGGAAAAAGTGTCTCACCGCACCGCAGATTTTGCGGTGCGAGTGCGGTAAATACCGCGCGGTAGCGATAATTACCGCAACCGCGACGATCCCTAATTGAACATAACCAGCCATGGAATCGTAGTCTGGACAAATGAGAAAAGCACAATTGCACCACTAAGTGGATTAAAACAGGTTTTTATTTTGGGAATGCGTCGAGTTGAGACGAAAACGTAGTATGATTAATAACGAGGATAACAGGAGGAGAGAAATTTACGAAAAATGACGATATCCATTCGACTCTAGCAGATCTGCATTCTGATCGATTTTGATGAGCATGTGATTTTTGTTGTATGATTAATTATATGTATAGGTCAAATGTTCAAAAACAGTAATTTAAGGTCAAGATAGTATCATTTTGAAACCGCCAATTTCGGAGGTATAGTATCTTCGATGAGTTTCTCAAACGTTAAACAGCGCATCATTTGATAAAATAATTTTGACAGTATATCGTCCAAGAATTTTCTCAGGTTAACATTCATGACTACAATAAAGTCTCAACAAATTCGCTAAAGACACGAACTCTGTTACTATTTTCTGAAAAATTAATTCTGCATAATTTTAAAACTTCAAAAATTACGGTTTCGGAATTATGCCGTTTGGACAGTATGATCGATTTTCACCAAACCGAATTTCTGGCTACGCCGCTGACTTCAAGTAAGTAGAAACAAAGTCGTTCTACACTCGTTCACAAGAAACTTCTTCGAATGCTGAATATCTATTATAATACATTGAAACCCCGATTTTATCAGCCAAATATGAACATATGTTTGATGGGCTCTAGCAGACGAACAAGACTGAATTCGAGTAAATCCTTTCTTGAGCATGCTTTCCTTATCATGAAGATGGAAATATGCAAAAATAAAAAGTACATCATAATCAGAAATAGTTCATACTATGTTGCGTTTCGGCTTCGCCTCATCAGAAACCGACACTAACGTATTGTCGGAATAGATTAGCGCCGGCTTGACGCAAATCCCTTAAAACTAAAACACACTATGTGTTTCAATCAAACGACTGATCAAACGTGATGTCCCGTTCGAGCAGAAGTTCTGTTTATGCCGATGAGACACAAGTGAAGCCGAAACTTGTCTTGGCTTAGCAGGCCTATGCGAAATATAGCATAGTGCAGAAATAGTTGTCAGCCTACATCAAGGAACGGGTACAATATTTTAACAGCTTCAGTTTATTATAAAGAAAAAAATTGCCCGATTTAGTCAATGTTCCCATTTTGTCAGCCTAAAATACACCATGAGATTGATAAAAATGGGTCTTTATTGTACGTATTATTCACTGTGTTTCACATAAATAGGCAAATTTAATTTTAGGGGATTTTTTTATTGCATCGAACTACACCAATTTTTAGGTAGTTTTCAAGGGGTTATTTTATAGACTTCTTCCAAAATTTGGCGAACCTATTCCAATTCGTATACCAATTAATTGGTATACTTAAGGGTTTACATGTTGCAGATAGAAAATATACTGAAATTTTTAGCTTTTTTCCTACACAATATTACGAAAGCTCTATTTTTCATGGCTTGCGGTGAGCACGATCTCTCGAATTGCTGAACTGAAAATTATGGAATAGAAATTAATTTTTAGTATTCTTTGCAGATTTAACTCGCCGCGCAGATTGCTTTGAATTAGACCCGCTGGTGCCCTAAGACGATTTCGCTAGATTTTCAGAGCACTGTGCACCCATTGCATTAACGCAAGTTACGGAAAGTTATCGAAAAGTTTTGTGAAAATGAAAATTCCAGTAATGATGATGATTTTCCCAAACGGTTCGTTTTCGAGAGGTTTTTATTTGTTCTTTGGCATTATGATTAGCGATAATAATTCAAATCAAGGATACTACTGGGAAGTCACCTTTAGAAAAAGTCGATGTTGAAGTAAAATTTGGAACTATGCACGCATGCACTTCAGAGATAGCGTGATATCTGGAGCTGCGATTTTATTTCAACGCTTTTTTGTGCAAAGGACGATACTTACAAATGCAAGGCTTTTTGTCTTTCTCATACAAAGAAAGGCTATGCAATCACTGTAAAAATCGACTTTTTAACCGAGACCCGGAGGGCCGAATGTCATACACCATTCGATTCAGTTCGTCGAGATCGGCAAATATCTGTGTGTGTATGTATGTGTGTGTATGTGTGCTGCTATTGAATTTTTAGTTGATCCGACTTCCGGTTCTGGAGTTACGGGTTGAAGAGTGCGGTCACACAGCAAATTCCCACATAAACTGGTATCACTTTGATGTACAAATGGTGTAATACGTATTAAAATGGGTCCAACATTACTTGAATTTGCTGGTTTAGATCACTAATGATCATTTAAAGCAGCTTCGACCACATTGGCCACCTATGACGGATCTTAAGCCACTGGGGAACTCGCCAAGTTCCTAAACTAGTATCACACCTATTTCCCAGCGAATTCTTGATCGATTTTTACAAACTTGATTTTAAATTTGAAATACAGTAATCGCATTAACTGCTATTAAATTTCATTCGGCTCTGACTTTTGGTTCCGAAGTTTCAGGTTGGTTGATATGGTTACATTGGAATTTCCTATATAAACCGTTACAATCGTAATACCTCACAGGCCAAAAACTATTGAAATCGTCACCAAATTACATCCATTCGCAGGTCTAGATCACTGAATGGAAATCAAACATTCTTTGAATATATTGTCCACTATCGACAATTCCGGAAATCCCGGTATCCGGGCGTATTCCACAATTTAAGTCACATCTATTCTTAGATGATGACTGAACCGATTTTCTCAAACTATGTCTCAAATGGATGGTAAAATATGCAGCTGGGTGTTGCATCGTTCGCCCCTCTCCCCCTTACAATTGCACCTCACCCCTTCATCACCCCCCTCGGACCACCCTCATAATCGCATTCTCTTCATTGACCCCGCATACCGGAAGTGTATGCGTGTCATTTAAACTTACACAATTTTCTCAGAAATGGCTGAACCAATTTACACAAACTTAGTTTGAAATGAAAGGTATAGCGCTCCCATAAACTGCTATTGAATTTTTAGTTCATCCGACTTTCAGTTCCAGAGTTACGGATTGGAGAGTGCGGTTACACAGCAAGTTCTCATATAAACTGGTAACACCATGATGTCTAAATTATTAAAATGGGTACAACATTGTTTGGATTTGCAGGTCCAGATCCCTTATGACCAATTAAAGTTCATTTGACCACATTGGCCACCTATGACGGTTCTTAATGCCTCCGGGGAACTCGCCTAGTCTCCAAATTATTAGCACACCTAGATCCCTGATGGCTAATCAAGAATTTTTTAAATATATTGTCCACTATCGACGGTTCCGGGTATATACCAGAATCAGTTCTTCGGTGATGACTGAACCAATTTTCACTACCTTAGTCACAAATGCAAGATATAATATGGGGTTGGATGTTTCTCCTACCCTTGATCCCCTCCCCCATACCCTTCCACTCCCACGGTCCTCTCGACAAAACGATTCGAGCCAATATATTCCGATTCCCATGGGATTTATTTTTTTGAGAATGTAAATACTGTTTATCCAATAATGTAATAAAGCATATAAACATTTATCGTCGGTGTGGTTTCAAAAAATGAAACAACGTCATGCGTGGTATAATGAAATAACTTCGTGCAAGGTGTTAATTAATAATGCTGCATGTTCAATGTGACTGCGGTCGCGTCTTGTACACTACCCTTTAATTTTTTACTTTTTATTTTGTTCAAACCAATTTATGTATCATTGATTCAATGAATTCCATACTTTCACTTGCACAGCTGTTTTCGAAATTTAAAAATGAAGAAAGTGATGTATTATACATTTCTTTTGTTTGCATTTTTACCTGCGAAAAATGCGATCAAACGCGTAGGGTGCATTTATACCCCAGTGCAACATTCTATGGTGGAAAACGCAAGTGCAACGTTCTAGGGTTAAGAATGTAATAGACATTTCCACAATTATATTGAACATAATCGGTCATGGTTATAGTTTGAAGAAATGGTAATGGTAATGGTAATAGTTTGAAGAAATGAGAAAGGCACAATTGCACCGTTAGGTGGATTAAAACAGGTTTTCATATATGCGAATGAGGGCTTTTAAACGCAACAAATTAACCTAAAAATTTGGATTCTACGATATTGCTTTCTTAAACTACAGCAAAAAATACAACGGGCGAAACTGTATTTTTGTTTGTTTATTTAACGTGAAAGTCAGGTAAAATGATTTTTTCGTTCTCGGAGATTAACTCAAAAATAAAAGCGTTTTTCGAAAATCCAAGAATACTTATCTCTTCGTAATTAAATTTTCTACAACTAAGTATGCTTGGAATTTTGAAATTTTCCTTTCTGAAGCCGGGAATGTCTTTTGTAGCAAGAAAATGGCTATAACTTAGCTCTGACAGCATACATCGAAAATTGAAAAACACTGTTCGATGCGGAATTTCATGGGTAATTCCAATATATAATAATATATACAACAATTATTGCGAAAATAGTAGAAATTTTCATTTTCCGCCTCATAGTTTTGGGTATTTTTTCCGGCTTTCAATTATTCTTTTCACCTACCGCATCGCTTTGTTTCGCAGTGAATTGGTGTGCGAGATGCACGGGTTGTTCGATGGCATAATATTGAAAGAAAAACTACAAGGGGCAGCCCTATGGGGTTGCACGAAATGTAGACGTAAGACTATACTACTTAATGTAAAATATTTATTTTCTTAGTACTTAGTGTGTGGGAAAAAACACCCGGACCGGTGAAGAAAAATCAAATTTTAGACAATATAATCACATCTCATGTATAGAACAAGCTTACTAGTTGCTCTCAAACATACCCTAAAAGTTCAAACACCCATGGATAACCCCAAGTTTGTAGATGTGTTTCGATGTCACAGGATTGTAAAATGGTTAATATTACGTCATGAAAATACAATTCTTCCGTGACAATTTTTTTTGCCGGCAAAATGCCCTGTGTGTATGCAAAGCTCATTATTTGTTGGGATATTAGCATTGATCGGAAAATGCTTTCCAACGCTGCGCATTGCATACATACAGGACATTTTACAGGTCACCAGAAGCTTCATTTTACCACCGCCACATGTTCTTTTTACCCACTCGCTATAAACATGTCTCATTTTTGGACATGTTTAGAAATCAAGAATCATGTTTGAAAAAATATGTTTATGACGAAATATTTTTACCAGATATGTACAAAACATGCCTAACAAGAAACATATAAGGTGATTGTTATATCTCATTCACTTATTAGTTAGAAAATAATGACTTTGCTTAACGTGTTCATTTTACCGCCAGTTCCCCTACCTACCAACCATTCGCGCAAAAAATTGAACCCAAGCGTGCAATGCAAAATGAGTCAACGCTGATGATGATGGGTAGAGCGAAAGAGACAACTAGTACCACCACGACACTATTAGCGCGTTTCACCAAAATTCCACGCGGCCTTTCCCGATTGAAAGGAACGGCCGCGCTTAGCCCATCTGTCATAATATCGCGATTTTGCATAGCGAAGGGCTGAAAGATTTTGTTCCAAAAACAGCCCTGCGTTATGCAACACTTTGTGCAGGTTGATTATACCAGTTGCAAGTGGGGCCAAATTCACCAAGTTCCGTAAAATTCCTTTTAAATTACAGAATTGATAAAATTGCTTAGATGAGCTAAACTAATTAATCAAATCCTGTTTTAAAAACTGTCCTTGCGTTTAAACTAAGATGGGAAGCTTATTACTACCACTACATTACTTAATTTAAAGCGCAAATAGCTGTGCTGTTAAACCAAAAATTTACTGGCAACATTACAGCGTCATTTAGGAAGCAGTTGAAGCAGTCGCCTGTTGGACGACACAGGGTGGCGTCCCTCCATAGCCAGTGTAACGGACTTCTAGCTCAGCTACACTGGCTGTAAAAAACACAGCGCAGTGATCTGCTTCGCCAGCCGTTCAACAGTGAACTGAGCGTGTCTGGCCAAGTCCGTTCTTTAAATAGTCGATGATGACGTCATTCATAGAAGCGTTGCACGCTAGGTATACCAATCCGTCGTACAGGGCTTGGGAAGCGCTATCTTCTGTGTGTTAATGCGCGATATTTTGACAAGGTTGTATATTATTTAATTTTTTAATGCTATGATATCAAAAATCTTTGGGTTTATCTATTGAAATCTATTCTTAGAAGTATTTCGGGGCGGTTTGTGCAAAAAAATTGAAAATTTATCGTGAGATGGCTGAATTATATGCGTTTAAAATTGGACCACTTTTCGTTACATGCCATTTTTGTAGAATTTGCAGAGTGCACCCCCATATCGAAAACAAAGACGTAGTCCTACGTCAAAAAATGCATGCAAACAATCCAAACAAACCGATGCAACTTGCCAAGTACAGAAAATGATAACTATTTTGGAATTGCATGTTACTATATTGCAGAATAGTGTTAAAGTAAAGTACAGTGTACACTTTATTTACTAAATCGTTTGTTTCACTTTCAATGCCGGTTAGGTTGATAGCAATGTGTATACATATTGTGCGCGTTTCTGATATTTCTGCTGTTTAGAAGCTCGTGTATAAGGAAAACCAGCTGAACAAATATTTGTGCTCATTTCGATTTTTTTGCTTATTGTTGGAGAGCAGGTAATATGATTTAGATTTAATTCTTCTGAAAAGTTCTATTAGTTGTAATAAAATAGAGCTGCGGTTCCTGAAGCCGTAAACAATCCGTTCACAAGCAGTGAGGTGTAAAGCAAACCGATAAAGTAAAGCAAAGTCATTTTCGATAGACTTCACAGATAGGCTGCGGGCCATAGAAGAGTTTGACTCGGAATTTTCTATACTATTGTTCAAAAGTCTTCCACCACGGTCATGGTAACTGATCCCATGGTTTATTTCTTCCTCATCTTGTTGATCGTCTTGCAAATCTTCCGTACTACGTTCTTGATAAAGTTTTCCACTGACTCTACGTGTATCTGCTTGTCGCACCCATATTTTTTGCGGCTGTCCTCAGTTCGCCATATCATTTCCTATTGTGACTTGTAACCACTAATAACTGACGTGCAAATCATGTTTCTAACGTGTGTAAGAGAAATAACTATCCTTTCCAAATGACAGCAGAAAGTAGCAATTTACCACTAGCCGGCGCTACGATCAGCCGGTAAAATTCCAGCAATCGGTATTTTGAATAGACCGATTATTTTTACAACCCTTCGTCGCTCGAGGTGTTTGTCTATTCTCTGTAGTAAAACTATTCGAAAATGTGTTACCGGGAATCACGTTTTCGTTATGAGAGAATGTGCACTGCAAAGTATGACATTTGTCAAATAATTAAAACCTAATATTATATTTTATTATTTTTGTTGTCGGATGCCCCGTGTAATAAAACATAATTTCATAGCCAAAATGCCTATAAGAATAATCTTCCAAAATGTATAAATGTAGTAATTTTCGAGATAATTTAAATTTTGTTGCAGTGATTTACTTTGCCGTCAGACTGATCGGCCTTCTGATCTTTATCTCCTAACAGGTAACACGACACCCTTTAGGAATATATCTAACAATTATTTGCTGACGTAATTTTAGAATCTATTCTGTTTGAAGACGACAGCAAGATTTTTCCTAATATGTTTGAAGTATTCATAACGTTTTATAAGTAGAATTGGAAAGATTTAATCTTTTTTCGATTTCCAAGAATAATTATATTTTTTAAATATAACATATAACGTTAAAGAGTATTCAGTATTTGTATAGATCTTACATATAACCACAAACAAAAGATATTTTTAATACTTTACTAGTAACGCATACGGGGAAAGTTAGCGGTCTAGAACTACAAATGGATGTAATTTTAATAGGTTTTGCATCATCTTGAAACCATGGCGGTACTAGTTTATATGGGAAGTTATCGTTTGACTGCATTGTGCACCCTGCGAACTGAACCAGGGACTCCAATCGACAAAACCATCAATGTCCTGTGTGAGCGCTATAATGTTTGTCTGAAACTAATTTTGAGAACAAAAAGGTTCAGCCATCTCTGATAAAATAAGTAAGTCTAAATTATACATTAGACCGGGAACAATTTCGACATTTTTTCGGAACACTGTTAAATCAAACGGTAAATGGCCTCACATACCATTTGTCAAATATAAGCTTTTTCCGAAAACTATAGGTCGCTCACAAGAGTTTTCAAGTTTGTATGTGAGAATATATGAAATATTGGCAAAACAAACAATAAATTCAGTGCAAAATACCTGTATCATCTTATACATCACCAGTGGCGTAGTAGTGGGGGGGGGTTGAGTGGCATAGTTCTCCCTCACAAAAAAGCTAAAGATAATCCAACTACCTGGTTACCGACACCGTACGGTGAAGAAGAAGAAGCTAACACAGCCGAGTGGCAAGCGACTAACGACGAGCTCAAAGGAGCGTCGATACAACTAAAATAAAAGTAAGCCCTCGGTCCGGATGTAATACCAAACGTGGCGCTGAAAGCGCGATCCTGGTATATCCGGACATGTTCAGGATGCGACTGCAGAAGTGTTTAGACGATGACAATTTCCCCGAAATGTGGGAGGCACAGAAGCTGGTGTGTGCTGCACAGAAGAATGAGCCAGATCCTGAAGAGCTACTTCCAGAGTAGAGTACTGCTGTACGAGACGAACGAAGTCCATGAGAGTCGGAGGGAGCGTTCCTCAGGGCTCCATTATAGGTTCAACTGTTTGGAACGGGATGTACGATGCCCGGGAAAGTGAAAATCGTGCTTTTGGCAGACGACGTATCACTAACGGCGATAAGTGAGACACTTGTAGAAGTAGAGGTTTTGGTGACGGAGACAATAGACGCGATCGAGAGCTGGATGAACGAGGTCAAGCTGCAAATCACTACAAGACGGATGTGTTGTTGGTCAGCAACTGCCAAGCGGTTCAGTGGATACAGATCACCATCAAAGGGCATGTGATTGCATCGAAGCGTGTACTGATGCAATTGGGAGTAAGTGACCGGTTGAGCTTCAACACCACGTTGATTACATCTGCGAAAAGTCCGTTTATTATCTAGCGTTTCGTCATCTATACTGCGATATGGAATTCCTATCTGGGGTGCGACGCTGAAAACCAAGCGGGAACGCGAAAAGCTGAATACGACGTTCCGGCTGGTGGTCGAAGGAGTTGCGATTGCGTAGTGAATAATTAATTCGATGGTGACCTGGCAGCAGGAATGGGATAATACGGAGAAAGGAAAGTGGACCAACCGGCTCCTCCCAAACCTGTCGAGCTGGGTCAATAGAAACCACGGACCTTCCACCTGAAACGGCTCCTGTCGGGCCACGGTTGCTTCAGGAAGTATCTTCATCGGTTCGGGTACGCAACGTCACCATTGTGCCCGGAGTATGAGAACGTCGAGGAGACACGGTAGCATGTGGTCGTCGAATGTTCGAGGGTTGAAGCGACGTGCAGGGAGCTTCTTAAAACGGGAGGACCGGGCATCAACCCGGATAATGTAGCTTACAGAATGACAGCGATGTAAAGACGTGAAACGCAGTCAATACAGTTATGATGTAGATTATGAGCGTCTTAGAGCGGAAACGGCGTGATGAACATCGATCAACGGTTTCGGGAGAGCGATCACCGTCAGGGAACTCTCCGCAGGAATAAGCTAGACTCACCGCCGAGGACTAGTCGAGTAGACTGCAACAGAGCACCGAGTATGGGTCGTCGAAACGCCAGCGAAACGAACGCCACGCTCAATCCGTAAGCGCAAGACCGACCACGCCACCCCACCGGTTATTCCGATAGAAATATAGCGAAAACCAAAGAAGAATCGGTATTGGGAGAACTTCTTTGGCCAGGGAACTCTCCGTCAGCGTAAGCTAGATTCTCCGCTGGCGACTAGATTAAGAAGACTGCGACGGGACACCACTAGTCGCGGATAATCCGGTCACCTTTGAACCGGACGCCCTGCTTCACCAGAATCGCCGAACTGACCTCGACACCTAGCTGATTGGCTCTTCTCTTGCCGGGGAACTCTCTGTCGGAGTAGGTCAGGTCCATCGTCGGGGACTAGACCGAGTAGTTCAAGAACAAGTCGGGAATCTGAATGGCTCATCAAGAAAGTACTGCTTAATGGCACAAGAAAAATACTAAAAGGCATAAAGAAGTTGCGGTGCTAAATGGCACCGGACACGGAGCTAAAGGGCTCAAGAACTTGTTATACTGAAATCAAAGAAGAATCGGTATCGGGAGAACTTCTTTAGCAAAGGAAATCTCCGTCAGCGTACAGTCAGATTTACCGCCGGGACCTAGACTGAGTAGACTGCAACGAGACACCACAGCCGCGCCGGGGCTCCAGCAAACAGCCCTACTCCACCGGAATTGCCGAACTGACTTCGGCACCTGGCTGATGCTCGCTTTCGAACTTCTCTCGCCGGGGGAACTCTTCGTCGGAGTAGGATAGATCCATCGTCGGGGACTACACCGAGTAGTTCGCGAACAAGTCGGAAGCTCAACGAGGAAGTGGCACTAAATGGCACAATGGGGGGCGAAGGACTCAGTAACGTAGACAGACTGAATTTTGCCGCCCAGATTGTCCTCGTAAGGAAAGAGCACTAATTCTAGACCCATAGTTAGCTTTCCTACTACCATACAGAAATTGTCACGTTGTGTGGATGGTCGAAAACTGGGAGTGTGTAGAGGATGGTTGCTGTAACCAGAGATGCGAACGGTACCGGTAATTTACTTTTTTTCAGGTACATTTACATTTGCACAAGCCGTACAGCCCGCTACAGCGACGCATCACTACTGCTCTTGCCAGAGCGGCAGCCAAACCGAGTACACTTTTCCGTACAGCAGTAAAATACATTTTTGTTTTGCTGCTATAGTTTGCCCTCTCGCTTTGTACACTTTTCTCTGCATAGTCAAAGGGAGAGGCCCACACACGAAAGCGTTGATGCCGGTCGTGGCTTAAATGAACCGCATTCATTGTCGTCGTTTGTGATTAAAAATATTGAAAAGTATAAAATTAGGAAAGAGAAGCTTTACCGCTCGCGTCTGGTGGCTGTCCTGGGGGCAGTATTTTTTGTTATGTGTTGCCTCTCTTTCTCGCCTATGCTTAGAATTCCTTAATAAATATTTCAAAAAAATCGGTTGGTCTTCAAAGTTAAATAACTTTGTCGGGGAACCTCTAATCAATATGCAACCTTCAACAGAGCTGTTCGTTTTAAAATAAGCTATACGACCGAAGTTTTGGGATATGCAGAGTCACTGTGGAATTTTTTATTTGATTTTAAATTTTTATTTCCGAGTTTCCATATATATTACTATAGAAACTGGAAACCTCTTGTGGGTGAACTAGAGTTATCGGAGAAAGCTCATATTTTGCACATGATTTTTGCATCCAATTGCCATTTGAATTAGCAGTGTTCCCAAAAAAATCAAAATTGTTGCCAGTCTATTATACATACACTCATAAATTTTTCGATCACGACGAACCGAATCAAATGGTATATGACTCACAGCGCTCCAGGCCTGGATTATGTTGCCGATTTTCAGAGTGATTGCACAACTTTTCTATAGGAGAAAGGCAAAATGATGCAGGGAAATTCATGTGTGATCAGACTCTTCAACTCTTACCTAAGGAGCCAGAGCTCCAATCCAAATTAAATTCGATTGCAATTAATAACGTTAAGAGAAAGTGGGTACGCTTGATCCCACTTGTGTTTGTGCTACTCCAAACATTGTCGTCCAGAGCACGACACAATTCATCTCCGAAAAATAATTTATAACAATTTGAAGATATTAAGCCCAGCACATAGCGAACCCTGGAAGGTTGCTTTAGGACTTCAGAGATCGCTTAATCCAGCAAGGGCCTCAAGATACTTCGTTCGCAACTGACTATTCAGTCATCGGCACGGAGATACACTTGACGGCTGCTGTTTGCAATCGCCTCCTACGACATGGGGAGCAGAAACCTAATGGATATAATATTGATAGCCTAAACTGCCGGTTTTCCCTCCCATAAACTACCATTGAAAAAGAAGAAAATAAAAAAATAACTAGCTTGCAGTACTCCTCTGTATTTGTGAAATTATGTTGTGAACACCGGAAATAAAAGTTATTAGCAATAAAATCTATAGCTTTCGTGAGCTGGCAGTATATTTTCCAGCTTTCTCATTACAAAAACAATCTACAATAGTATTTTTAAGTAAAACATAATTTGGGCATCAGAGGGTTGAGGCTCATCACCGCGTACTCCCCGTGATCAATTACAATTCGAACAACTGTGTTACCGTTCTGAGGATGGCAGAAAAGAAACAAAAAAGTAGGCTGAAACGTAAACGGTAAACTGTATTTCTTTTTAATTAATTATCACAGAAGAATATCAACTGAAAAACGGTATCATTCATGAACGGTAACTAAAACCTGGAAACAATTCGTAGAGGTGGGGGGTTCCGTTACACATGATACCTGGATAAATTACATCGCGGGTAACGGTGTTATTGTGGGGAGGATGCTTGCCGAAGGACCTATCCCTATTGCTGAGGAGAATGCATCACAACCGATTGACATCATTTACGGAAAACCGATTCGAAACACAATCTTCAATATCATCACCTGTACTACAAATGGTTGCCAATTTTGGGGCAGCTGTTCAGGCCATACAAACAACTGTAAAAGAAGCATCCAATAGCTCAAAATCAACTGCTATCACCAATTACGACGGATTTACGCTGGTGACCGGTAATGCTGTAGGCAAGGAAGAACATCTGATCATAGGCATCAAGATAACATTAACGGTAATGTCATTGACGTGAATAAGAGAAATTGACCCCCAAGATGCAGTAGATGAGTAGAAAAATCTTTCCACTCCGCGAAAGAAGTATGCAAAGGGGAATTGAAAGTTGCGTGGAAGAGATCCGAAGGACACTCATTAATATTTGTTTTTGTTTTATTTTATTTTCACATATGGTAACTTCTTAAAAGATCCACGGTTCCGTGATGTTACCGCATTAAGCCGTGTTATATAAACGAATTAGATAATAAAATGAAGAAAGCATTGAATTTATGCTGATTCAGCAAAATAAATGTTTTTTTTTGTTTCAAGTGTGTCTACGTTAACGTGTTGCTGATCAAGTTCATCGCCTTCGTGTGTTTGTATATACTTGCCAAGTGTAATAAGAATGTAATAAAAATTTCCACAATTATATTGAACATAACCAGCTATCGCATCATAATTTGAATAAAAGAGAAAGGCACAAGTTTAAGAGTATATTAAATTGTTGAAACCTGTTGAAACATTTCCTAGATCACTTGAAAAGTACAGGTTGGGGCAAAATTTTGGTTTCCTTAATAGATAGGTTATATAATTGCTCTGAAGATCGATTTTTTACCGAGGTCCGGATGGCCGAGTTTCATGTTCCTTTCGATTCAGTTTATCGATTTCAGCAAATGTCAGTGTGTATACTGTGTATGTACTGGCTGACAATAAATAATATCTTTTCTTATAGTATGGTTTAAAAATCTTCAAACGCCTTGCCTGTGCAGTATGTGACTCACTTTTGTGTCAAACTTTAGGTCATTTAGATCATCTGTGCACTTGAGCCATTTGACTCAAAAAATCCAATTGGACAGTGACTGGCGGTGAGCTGCCGAGTTATTTAGCTCCCATCGATATCTGCTCCGATAGGTCCCTGCGATGAATTTACCCTAGTCCGACTGAGAGTTCCTCGTTGGCGGTATTTTTACCGACACCGAAGCATGGAGGTCAGTCCGACGATTCGGTATGTAACGCAGCTTCCGGTTCGTTAACGCTTCCACCACGTACCGCTGGTACATCGACGCGGATTTAGTCTACTCCACGGGGAACCGGTAGGATGAGTTTATTCAAATTGTCAGCTCCACCCTACTAGTATCTGTGCGACTATGATTTTCTACGCTTAGAGCCGACATATCGCTTCACACTTCCCCGAATCAGGGGTACTCAAAGACCACGTGCTCCGGCGTATCTTCATCACATACATACAAACACATTTTAAGACGGGAGTTGGTAAATCGATTGGATTGTAGGCAGCTCACCTGGGTTCGGTTCCCAATCCCGCACATAGTGTTAGAAATTTTTCCAAAAGAGATTTCTCTAACCCGGAAAGAGGCGAATGACCCTAAGGTTAAATCCTCTATAATCAAAATAAAAAAAACATTTTAAGACGTTGGGCTCAAGTTCTCAATGTGGCCAGAAAACGTCTATTACTGCTCCATCACCTAACATCACTCTTGTTTCAGTACACACATCGATGTGATTGATATGCCTCCAGCTGTGTTTTGAACCAGCTGCAACACTTTGCAGTTGCTGCCAGCACCACCTTATTTTGTGGTTAGCTTGCTGTAACCTAAAACCATTCAGTTTTCTATCGTCTCTCTTGTAATTGTGAGAACGACGAAATTTACGAATCCAACTATTTCGACTACTATAGGCAGCTTTAGCGTTAGAACGCCATTATACATCATGTTCCAAAGTTGTAGGCCAAGTAAAGAGCCTTATTTCACTCCCGTCGTTACTCTTGTCCATTTCTGTCCCGAATGTGTGTCGTAGACCAGCACTTGGTTCTGAACAGACTACTGCACAGATGTTCGGGTAATCGCATTTTGTGCACAGATTCTGCTATATCTTCCTAGCTGACGCTGAAAAACGCGGTCTTGACGTCTATCGTTACTACGGTGCAGTAACAGCTCCTCCTCTATTTGAGCGTCTCTTCTGCTCTATCCAGCTCGCTTCTCTGTAGATTTTATTTTCCAGATTCCAAATTATCTGTTTGACAGACCGCATTCGCGTTCCGTGCATTTCGTTATCCTGTTGAGGATAACACTTGACAAGAACTTTCCGAGAACATGCACCCGGAATATGGGTCTGAATGATGTTAAATCTCTTGGCGGTTTCCGTTATTTAGACACAGGCTTTTGAAGTTTCCATCTCACTAAAATCAGTAAGCTGAATAAATTGGCTCGATTTGCACGTTCCCCATGTTATTAGGATCTATAGCTCTTTACTCCAAAGGGTTAGAAACAATAACATGTTTGGGTTTAATTTCCTGTAGATTGGTTTGTCTATATATGAGGAACAAAATATCCAGATACGCGATTGGAGTACTGCAGAGTTGTTACATATTGAGTCAAACCACGTCAAGTGGTTTTCCCACAAAATCACCGATTTTTATGTTCCTATTCAGAGATATGAAATTTTTGCGGCGCATTTCGATGATGCCCACGATAACGCACTAGCCACAGCCCACGTGCGCTCGACCAACCGGCATGTTCAAATTTGCGTTGAGCACCTTGCGGTATCTATCGTTTAACACGCGGCAACTTCTATTGTATAGCACATAGCAAGTTCTATTTTTTAGAACACCGTAGGCTAACAAAATTCATATCTCTGGATAGGAACAAAAGGACAAAAATATCTTTACAAATTATTGAAGGTGAAAGTTTTCCGCGTCAGTTGACATATTTTTAATTTTTTTTCAGAGCCGAGAAGATAAAAATATTTTAAATCGTTTATTAAAAATGTATGTAAAATGCAGCTATAAAAGCAATTTTTCCGTAAATTTATATTTATACGATAGTGTAAACATCATTCTATAAGCGTGCAAAATTTCATTCAAGTATCTGAAGTAGTTTTTGAAATAAAAGAAATTGAAAAAAAAACAATTTTACTGTTGTCAAAAGTATAAAAGCCCATAATTTAAACAAAAAAAGCAATTTTGCAAATATATTTATATCAAAAATTACTCTCCATGTCCCCCACACAAAAAAAAATTATTTTTCATGAAAATCGGTGATTTTGTAGAAATTTCGAGGCCCACTTGACGTGGTTTGACTCTATTAGATAATATGTAGTTCCGAATTCGAATTCATAAAAATTATACGAATAATATTCAACAGTAGCCATGTGAAGACTGAATGCTGCAATTTTGCTTGGAGAACAAATTCTTTGACACTTTTGGACTCATATCAGGCATAAATATTTTTGTTTGAGCGCAAGTTTGCAAGCTACGCCCATGACTGACAAGTTGGACAGATGGAGTTCAAGAGCAAATTTTGTTTTTATCCGTAGTTCCCAGTCTTATACGAGCGCGCAATTTGATTTTATCTACGAGAAAATGCCCACGCATCACAACTACCTGAAAAGAACTCAGGGGCAGTCGCTGTTGATTGGTCGATACACTCTGAAAAGTGTGTGTTCAAAAGAAGTTCAGTACTTCACTTTCGTCAGTCGAGTATTCACTATTACCAGTTCCAATTGCACTGACATTTTTTTTTATAAAATGAAGATAGAATATCAAGATGTTCAGTGGAGTTATTACAAAATGCCTGTTCTACAACTTTGTAGAAGACGCTTAATTTATATCTCTCTCCGTTCAAAAGTTAGTGTTTGCGCCCTCTATGTAGTCACAACATACATTTTCTAACCAAAACATAATTCGTATTATGTACCAAAACTCTTCTGAACATACCATTGAGCTAAATCTAACCATTATTTCACAAAAATGGATAGTTCATGGGAATGGAGTATTGATACACAACCATGCACAGCTAGTCCCTATGCAAAACTGACTCAGACATAAATTCGTTAAAAGATTAATAACTTCTTTTAACTAAGCCGGATTTTCTAGCAGTCTTTAACAAAGTTGTAGACAAATCATCTTTCTTATTTTCACTTACGGTGATATAGGATGCATACAGTGCCACCTAGCGGCGAAAATACGAGCTAGTGGGTTTTCTCCATGTAGTTTGTCGAAAAATCCCATGCAAACTTCAGGTCGTTGGTCCGGTAGCTAGACTTGCCCGATTTGCTTCAAATTCGGAGCAAGTACTCCTGGTGGGACTATAAATCGACTCCGGGGTGGGCCGATAGGGGTCATTTTTTGTCACTCTATTGCATAAGTTTCTATATTAAAATGGTTTCTGCAATATTTACGAACAACAAATCCTACAACATTTTTGTTACATTATAATTGTATAGTCAAACACATAACCTAGTTAAAAATATGAGTCTATATTTGTACTTTGAAAACTGCCACTATTACTATAGACGCTGACCAACACAAATAGTTGAACCTACACGAAAATTTGTTATATTAAAAGTATAATAATTGTTTACAATTCCGTCAATCTCATTAATTTTTGACTCTAACGGATAAAATCAATTATCTATAATATCCTACATACAGATACTTCGCTGAACGAATTTATTCGTAAATCTGCTACAAATAGGTTCAACCACGGATCCGAGCATTTTCGTGTATTATAAATAGTTGGTTTCGTTCATTTCACGAACTAAAACATGGTGACTTGAACAACAATTTTTTTGTAATTTATCGTATTTAGTGTTCGCAGAAAAAATTTGTAGAATGAAAATAGATGTAAAATTAAATCATTCCACAAATACATGTACTTTTTCAACGGATTTTGATATAATTTTACACGTTGATTGAAAATTACAGTTTGATTAACTGAATGACCAATTAATTTTATTTCAATATGATTGAAAAATATGTTACCTGGAATATTATACGGATAAAAGTGCAAAATCATATGTTTTTATGCTTTATTTATGTGCATTGATTTTAATTTGATTTTCAATCATATTTTCGATTCAAGCAATATTTGTTTACAACCAAGGCGGTTTACAGGTCGTGTAAATTTCATCATTTTTTGTGTGTATATTACACGAAATTTATCGTCGAAGACGAAACTATTTCTCGTGATTGAAAAAAAGTCCGATCTCGAAGTCGGTTTGTATACGATAGGCGGCCCTCCAGACCAGGATTAGGTTGACGATTTCCAGAGTTATTGCAAAACGTTTCTATATAAGAAAGGCAAAATGATTGTTCCGGCTTATATGGAAGTTTCATATGTAACCGGACGATTCAGTCTATATTTCCGGAACAGTATAACCGATCCGTACAAAATTTTGCGGCATTCTATGAAGGTATATCATTTGAGACAATTTTTGTGAAAATCGGCCCAACCATATTCGAGAAACTGACATGAGTTTGGTAATTTTGAGAAATTGCCTTTTTCCAGGGACTGCAATGACCTTTTATAATCGTCAATATGACCAACGAGATTTCGAGATGGAGGTGAAGGTATGACCTGGGGTGCACCAGCCATATTTTAAACCTTCTATTTCATGCTTGGTTTGTGATGTGAAAATCGGTTCAACTATCGCCGAATAGCTGGTATGGGTTTAGTTTTGGAATATGCCTGATACCTGGGACTTCCGGAATTGTCGATAGTGGACAATAACTTCAAAGAATCTTTGATTGGCCATCACTGGTCTAGATCTGCAGATCGAAGTTTGTAAAAAGTTTGTAAAAATCGGTCAATAGGTGTAACATTAATTTGCAAGTAAGCAAGTTCCCTGGGGGCATCAAGAACAGAGCTTAAAAACATTGACCTCCCTGCCTGAACTTGAAACAGAAACGAAATTCAATTCATGTCCGCCGCGATTTCCTTCGTCATTCGTTTTCCCGATACAGCGCATTCTGGTTCGGATATGTCCGGTTTCAGAAGCAAACTGAATTTAGTTTCTATGATAGCTATGAGAGGGATTATATTGAGTAAAAGTGCACCAGATATAGATTCACTTAGGCTTCGCAAATGTAGAAGATGCATTTTCTGCCTTCAAACTGTCCACATAATAACAAATAAATGCTTTCACGGTGTATTTATTAGAACAATTTTATACAAAAAATTCAGCATCTCTGAAACTTCGGAATATGAAAGAATGGGCTTTCCCCTTTCATTTGAAACTAAGATCAAAATAATCCGTCGGGGGTCCAGAGCAACTTTTTTTTTGAAGTTTTTTTCGTAACAATATAAGTTTTACTACTGGAGATAGTTCATATTTCTGTCCCTAGATGGTGCTTTATACATTCGAACAACACTAAAAGTGAGAATTTGATAGAAAATTTAATTGTCTACAAGTTTGTTGACCACTAAAAATTGATCTGAAATCATCCGGAAAAGTTGTTTAAGATTTTAACAAAGTTATATCTAAGATAGTTTCACACGAGGCCTAGTGGTTTGGAAATATGTTTTCTCGCACTTATTATATTACCAAAAAATTGGGTAATTGGGTTTAGTGGCATAAAAATATTAGACGGGATTCATTACGTTGACAATTCTAATTGAACTTCTGAAAATTAGGATGTTTGACAGAGTCAGAAAACTATTTGTGCTTTTGGTTTGTAATCTTTCCCGATAGGTTCGAAGGGACTACCATTCATCGGAAGGTATTGCTTGGTTACAAGTGTTTGCTTACATTTATGTTTTGTTACACGGGTGTTTTAGAAAGGACCACACATCGTATAATTTAGGTTATGATCGCTTAAGTCAGCTATTATAATTCCGTTCAAGACGAAATGTTGGGACACACCGTTTCTAGTTCAACGCAAACCATAGCAGTAACTGTCCAAATTAGTGGCTAGTGTAAAATGATTTATTCAAATTTTCTCCGCAAAGCATATTGTGGCAGTTGGATTTTACGGCCATTTCCTATCAATTATGCGAGATATCGTTACTAAATTGATCCTAGATTATGCGATATGTATTACTTTTGAAAACAAAATATGATTTGAGTACAACAATAACCTCATATACATAGAAGTCCTAGAATATATCCCAAAAAAAATTATCTTGATCCAAAAACTCAAAGTTTTTTGTTCACTGTTTGTCACATTGAGTTAATTTTGAAAACGGATAATCAGCGTTTTGAACCAAGCGTTGCAATGAAATCCGCGAAATATTGCAATGGTGCGTTAAAAGTTTCATTGAGTTTGTTCAAATATAAAGGTTGAAGTTCAGGACAAGTCAATTTTATACGAAGATGCTAACAGTGTAGGAGATTCATGTAAGAATAGTTATCAGTCATCCCTGAAAACAATCGAAAAAATGAAGAAGATGGCATACATCATTGAAAAGGCTGTTTCTGCGGGAGGAATCACTTACCATCATGGAAAAGAATATTAATATCATACTAGTTTGGTCAACACTTATCTAAAACTTCTCATCACAAAAATATGAATGGTGCCCTGTATCAGGGAATTATAATTTTCAGCTAAAAGATGACTGTCCAAGCTCTCAAATTCCGCTGAATTCACTATTGAACTAAACACAACTATTTGGCAAATAAAAAGAGTGCTTGTGAATTAACAAACCACTAGGTCTTCTGTGAAACTAACTTAGACTTAGAAATCGTTAAAATATTAAACTACTTTTCGGGATAATTTCAAATCGGTTTTTAGTTGGTAACAAAGTTGTAGACAATTAAATAATCTATCAGATTCTCACTTTTAGTGTTGTTCGAATGTCTAAAACACCATCTAGGGGCAGAAATATGAACTAGTTCCATTGTAAAATCTATGTATTCACTAAAAAAAACTTCAAAAAAAAAGTTGCTCTAGACCCCCCGACGGATTATTTTGATTTTGGTTTCAAATGAAAGTGGAAAGCCCATTCTTTCATATCCTGAAGTTTCAGAGATGCTGAATTTTTTTGCATAAAGTTGTTAAAAAAAGACACCACAGTTTGTTGAATTTATATTTTCTTTGCACTCGAGTGTTCGATTTTGCATGAAATTTCAATCAAGTGGAAAGTCAATGAATGAGGGAGGCGGTGAATCTGAATGTTGGTTTCGGTAAATATAAGCAGAAATAGGAAACTGATTTTAAAATTCCGCAACACTGATCAAGAAGCGTCATAAGTGGTCATTGTGATCAAAGCTACTTCGATTGGTCATTAGGGATGTAGACTCGCAAATTCAAGTAATGTCGCACATATTTTAATGTGTATTACATCGTTTGGACTTCATGGTGGACTCTTTTATATGAGAATATGCTGTGTTACAGTTTTCTTCAACCTGTAACCCAGGGACCGCAAGTCCGATTCAACACAGCCGATCGGAAGGTTGTACCTTTCATTTGTGTAAATAGGTCCAGGCATCTATGAGAATCAAAGGTGACATTATTTGCCTCATGTACACATACATACACATACGGACATTTTCTGATCTCGTCGAACTAGGTTGAATGCTGTATTAGACTCGGCCCTCCAGGCCATTGTTAAAAACTTCAGTGTTTGGAGCGATTGCTATGATTGCCCTAGTAACAATTGTGGTTTTATGATAGTTTTATAGCCACTGATAAAACTTATATTGCACTTGTAGCGTGCTATAAAACTTCAATTGTTACTTGGGTGTAGCTTATCTACATGAGAATGGCAAAAATATCACAATCATTCTAGTACTCAATTGTTCTGAGCTCTTTAAAATAAAATCGATTTTGTTAGATTGATCTCTTACATATTAAACCTTTTTAAATTCACCTAGTGGTGCAATTGTGCCTTTCTCATATCACCAAGCTCTGATTCCATGGCTGGTCATGTTCAATAAAATTGTGGAAATGTCCATTAAATTCTTAGTACACCTTGCACCTATATACAATGGCTCGCCAGCCACGAATTTGATAAACTAAAAATATCATAGTTAATTAGCCTAATTAGCATTACCGTCAAACGGGGTAACTTGCAACAGCGGAGCAACATGTTTCTGTTCCGATGGACAGCCCTAGTAACAATTTACTTTACGGTAGTTTTATAGGCACTGATAAAACATAGATTGCATATGTAGCATGCTATAAAACTATAAATGTTACTTGGGAGACAACGCTAATAATAATGTTTACAATTTAGCTCAACTTCAATGGTAAGAGCATATCATTAGTATCCCTTACGTACAGATCGAGTATACAACAGTAAACGTTACTGTTAGATTTATGATTGCTAACCAACTCAAATATACGCGAGATAACGATTTAACTATATAAACGATTCATGTGGGGTAACATGCAACAGTAATTTGTGTTATTACCAATACACCTTGAGTCTGCTGACTGATACAGCGATTAAAATAATCGAATTTATATTGTCGTAAATCGCATTTTGAACGTATAAACTGTAGAACTAGAATAAGGCTCACTAACTTCCAAAACTCTCTTAAAGGATTCTATAACATTTTCCCGAAAACCATCTCCCAACAAATACAATTTCGAAGCTTTTTCCTTAGAAAAACATTTACCAGAATACATCAATTCCCAGAAAACTAATTTCCAGAAAGTACCAAAGCCCAGAAAATTACTTGACTGAAAATTCAATTTTCTCAACTAAATTTCTAACAAACGTTTCGTTTAGATTTTATTCACTTGAATGCTTATTGTGATTACAAAAATAATGAAAATTTAAACAAAGTACACACACCTAAATATTTGAATTGTTATCATTCTTTTGATTGAGTTATTTTAAGAATTGTTCAGTTGGCGCTTATATATAAATGTGGTGGTTATGTTTTCGCTAATTCTCACTGTGCTATTCAGAAAGAACTTTTCTAAGGCTGAGTAGTTCTTCGGGTTCGGGGAAAGCGTTGTTTAGAGTAACAAAACGTTTCAAATGGTGAATCGGATTACAAATTGTTTGAAACAGTTACTTGAAGTAGCAAATTACGTGTTACGACCAAAATTTGGTCCACTTAAACGTGATGCATTTCATTTAAACATTTATTTAAAACCCCTGCGTACCTCTTATTTTGTCATCCATAAATGACGTAGCATTTTTAGTGAGGAATTTTTAACACCCCCCCTACCCCATCGTAACATTTCGTCACAAAACTCTAAATACCCCCTGGTAATTACGTAGCTTGACGGTAACTCTCCCCCACCCCTTGTCTCCGTGAAAAATAAAAAAAATAAAGAACGATGTTAGTTAGATGATATGGGTAAGGTTGTCGTGACATCAGGTTAACCCATTCCCCTTTAAAAAAGCTACGTAGCATGACATGACCACCTACCCTCCTGTCGTCACACATCATCACAAAATACAAAACTCCCCCCTCCCCCATATAATGTTAAGTCATTTATGGATGGTTTATAGGAGTGTGCAGAGTTTTACCCCTATTCGATTTTACCGTTTGCTATTCAGTTATAAAAATGGTCTTCAAGCAAGAGGAGCAAAGTTTTGCTCGAGCATTGCGAAAATCCGACCAATTTGCACGAAATTGGGGAGATCGTAAAAGTATACATATGTATCAACAGTCACCAACGTATTAATGTGTTTGAGAAATGTTTGTTGATAGCCAAAATGTGTAGATTGGGGGGAAGTTGGAAATTGCAAACATTTTCAAACAAATGAAATTGTCCAAGATCAATAAGAAATGTCTGGTTTGGCAGCCTATCTGCACCTGTTGTTTGAAAGGCATTTTGATTGCGAGGGCAACCGTCAGCTAGGAATTTCTGGGGAATGAATATCTGGTTATTTGTTAAATTTGAGTAACACTTTTCTGCGAAAGGAAATATTGTTTTCCAAGAATTGGTACTTTCCAGGTAATGGTTTGTTGGAGAATAGTTCTTTCTGCGGAACAACTTCGGTGTTTTAGTTTCTTGACGAAAACTGACTTATAGAATTTCCGATGCTCTTTCTGCATTTGTACTACAATACTTTGCCGAATTTTTATTCTGATACGACATACTTCAGCTCCATATTTCTATATAGAAGAACCCAGAGCCAATTCGAAGGGTTGTCAATGTTCATTTGTTTACTCTTTTTGATTTGGATAGATCGAGCAAAATTAACAGACAAGTGCAGACTATTGCATACAACTCATTGTTTTTTATTTTTGATGTATTGCCTTCAGTTTTACAGATATAAATGTATGATGCGAGAATTCGGTCATCTTACTTATTATCGTATGTGAGGACTTCCACGAAGATCCGTCCGAAATTCTCCAAAATCGTGACGACTATTTTATATTCCGATGAAACTTTACAAGTTTCACAGGCATGGAAGTCTAAACATTTTCAACAACCAATAAGATTATTTTGACTCAAGCGCAATTTTTTAAAAGGGCGTAGATGTTTCTACGTGCATTAATTTCAATTTTTTTTGTTCAGTTACTCTATTTTATACAGCAAAACAAGTTACAGGGAATGAATACTCCTTCACGAAAAAAATCACACCGAAAAAAAATGTGTAATTTTTCACAAAACCAGAAAATTATATTAAAAATTTAAAATGCAAAAAACCCATTTTTTAAAATTTTTATATTTTGTCAACAAAAACCTAAAGAGAAAAGAAACATTTTGAATGTGATTGCATGATGGAGAACTTTTCAATGAAAACTTTACACATGTTTTCAAATTTCATACTAATTGCCTGTTGAAAAAAAAAACTGTAATTTTATTACAGAATAATAATTTTTGTCATGAGCATTTTAATTTAATTTTTTTTCCTATTTAAAAAAAATATTTTGGCGGCAAATAGTATGAATTATAAAAATATGTCGAAAGTTTTAGTTAGGAAAACTTTGTTTATTAAAAGCTTCTCCATGATCCAAACACACTGAATTTTTTTTGTTTACGTCTTTAAAATAACAAACATTAGAATGTTGATATTATAAAAAGGTATAATTACACAAATTTATTGTTTTTGTTGGAGCAAAATTCCAAATATCTCGAAAACTATTCCATTTTGGAAGATTTTTGTTAAATGAATTTTGATTTAAAATGATACTTAGAATTATATTCTGTAATAAAATCACAATTTTGTACGTCAATTAGGGCGAAATTTAAATACATCTATAAAGTTATTGTTCGAAAAACTTTTTATCGATAAGATTTTCTTCATGCAATTACATTCAAAATGTTTATTTTCTCTTTAGGTTTTTGTAGACAAAATTTAAAAAATAGAAAAAATGTTTTTTTGGAATTTAAATTTTTGATATAAATTTTCGGTTTTGTGAAAAATTACAACATTTATTTCAGTGCATATTTTTTTCTTATAGAAGTATTCATTCCCTGTAACTCGTTCTCAACTAGTTTTGTTGTATAAAATAGGGTAATCGACCAAAAAAATTTGGAAGTTATTGCACGTAGAAACGTCTACGCCCTTTTGAAAAATTACTCTTGCATCCAAATATTGGAAAAATGTATGGAGATTCATAAACCGAACACAGCTGTAAAGATGCGTTCGAATCGATTTTGAGGTCGGCCGGTCTCTCATGGAATCCCCCAGGAAGAACCTCATGAAATTTCAGAAATCGAATTCGCATTTTTGATGCCAAACATCTTTGAAATGTATGAAACGTCGAGATTTTATGTTATCTAAAAAAAATGTTTGATGAAAATCGATTTTTTGGGACTTGCCGATTTCGCACCTTTTGTCTTTCTCTTAAAAAGAAAAGCTATGCAATCAATGCAAAAATCAATTTTTTAAACGAGGTCCGGAGGGCTGAGTGTCATTTACCATTCGATTTAGTTCGTCGAGATCGGAAAATGTCTGTGTGCAGATATATGTGAGTGTGTCATTTGAACTCACACAATTTTCTCAGAGATGGCTGAACCGATTTTCACAAACTTAATTTCATCTTAAAGGTATAACACTCCCATAAGTTGCTATTGAATTTTGAGTTGGTCCGACTTCCGGTTTCGGAGTTACGGGTTGAAGATTGCAGTCACATAGCAAATTCCCATATAAACTGGTACAACTATGATATAAAACATATTAAAGTGGGTTGCGGGTCTGAATCACTGTTGATTGATCAAGACAGCTTTGACCACATTGACCTCCGGTGGAACTCGCCAAGTTCCAAACCTAACTAACAATTGAAGTTTTATAGCACGCTGCAAGTGCAATCTATATTTTATCAGTGCCTAAAAACTATCACAAAACTACATTTGTTACTAGGGTAAGCTAATATCACACCTATTTGTCAGCAAATTTTCTACCGATTTTTGCAAATTTATTTTCAAATGAAAGATACAGTAACACCTTTGACAGCAGCTGAGTTTCATTCGGTTGTGACTCTTGGTTCCGAAATTACAGGTTGATTAATAAGGTTACACTGGAATTTCCCATATAAATCGTTACAATCGTAATACCTCAGAGGCTAAAAACTATTGAAATGGTCACCAAATTACTTCGACTCACACGTCTAGGTTAATGATTGACAATCAAAAATTCTTGGAATATATTGTCCACTGTCGACGATTCCGGAAGTCCCAGATTCCTGGCATATTGCACAATTGAAGTCACTGAAGTGATGACTGAATCGATTTTCTCATACCAAGTCTCAAATGGAAGGCAAAATTTGCAGTTGAGTATTGTGTCGCCATCCCTCCGTCTCTCCCCTTGCCCTTACACCTCTCACCTTCATTACTCCTCTCCCTGTGGACCACCCTCATACGCGCATTTCCTTCATCCACCCCATATACCGAAATAAGATGAAGGATTTCTGGCGCCTCATCCACTCCCACTCTACCAACCCCCTACCCCCATCACTTCCAAACATATTCCATCAACATTTCAAAATATAATCACATGAAGATAACATTGAACTCATGCTGATTAAGCTAATTAAATATTATAATTTTTTGTTTAATGTGAGTCAGTGACTACTTTCGTGGTAGTCATGGAATACCTGCTAAGTATAATAAGAATGTATTATACATTTCCACAATTTTCTTGAACAAAACCAGCTAAGTTTGGATAAATGAGATAGGATCAATCGTACCACTAGGTGGATTAATACAGGTTTTCTTCTAAATTATTCATGTTACCCCATCATAAAAAGTTAATAATCTAATTTTTATCACTTTAAAAGCGTAAAAATTTTGTCTATTCATAGAGAAGCTTTCAATAAAAATGTTTTCATAACAACTTTCGACATATTTCTATAATTGATACTATTTGCAGTCAAAAATACAATTTTCTTTTTGAATATAATTTTAAACGCCATTTTAAATCAAAATGCCCATAACAAAAAATTTCTGAAATGTAATAGTTCTCGAAATACTTTAAATTTTGTTTAAACAAAACAATTAATTTATTTTATTACGACCTTTTCAAAAGTTATTTGCATTTTTATATCAACAACAATTGGTTTTTCAAAAAGCTTAAAAAATTTCCTGTAACTTTCTCTTTGACATCACAACGATTTTGTAAACCATTTGCAAGTTATAGGAAAAAACGAAAATATTATTCAACTATATAGTTTATGGTTGAATAATATACTGATTGTTTTCGAATAACTTTCAAATGGTTTACAATATCGCCTTGACGTTGATGAGAAAGTTACAGGAAATATGATGCATCTTTTTTAAAACTTATTGTTGTAGATGTAGAAACGCAAATAACTTATGAAAAGGACGAAATTAAATAAAACAACTGTGTTGTTAAAACAAAATTTTAAATATCTCGAGAACTACCACATTTTAAAAAAATGTTTGTTATTAAAATTTTGATTTAAAATGACGTATATAATCAAATTCAGAAAGAAAATTGTATTTTTGACTGCGAATAGTATGAATGATAAAAATATGTCAAAAGTTGTAAGGAAAACTTATTTTATTGAAAACTTTATTGAAAATGTAAAACGATAAACATTAGCTTATTGACATGTTATAATGAGGTAACGTGAATAACTACAATAATTACACGAATTAATTGTTTTTGTTTGAGCAAAATTCAAAATATCTCAACCACTATCGCATTTTGAAAGAATTTGGCATTTTGATTTAAAATGACATTTAGAATTGTATTGAGCTTGAGCTTGAGCTTGTGCGACCACCCCTGGCTGCTACTCCGTTATCGATCGGGACTAGCTGAAGTTGCACAGGGAATCAGTAGATAATTATGCTTGGGATTAGCGAAACATCTTTCAATGTGCAACTCCTGGTAATCCTAAAGTGTTTCTGATCAATACCGGCGCCGGCCAGGCCAGAACGTAGATCGCGAAAGGAAAGGGAAGGAATTGTTAGTCCGATACTTGCTTTTGCTAGAGGCCGTATATACAACTGCGCACTCCACAAGTATCACGGGAGGAGGATATTTTTGTTAGTAGAGTATAGAAGTTGGATATACTTCTTCTTTACCAACGCCAGAGAGGTGATTCCACTACCTGGACTATATAACGATCCATTAATTTCATGGACCGGGGACCAACGGTTTTACTTTCCTTCCGTAGGAAGACGTGACCACAGATTTTTTCACCTCAGAAAAATCTCAACGACCTCGGCTGGAATTGAACCCAGGCAAATTGAAATGAGTGGCGGTCACGCTTACCACTCAACCACCGGCGCCGTCAAATAATGACATTTAGAATTGTATTCTGTAAAAAACTAAAGTTTTGTATGTCAATTAGTTGAAACTAAAAAAACATGCATAAAGTCGTTGTTAGAAAAAAAAATTTACCGATAAGATCTCCATCATGCAATAGCATTCAAAATGTTTCTTTACTCTTTAGATTTTTGTTAGCAAAATATAAAAAATTTAAAAATGGGATGTTTTTGCAATTTAAATTTTTAGTATAAATTTTTGTTTTACTGAAAACTGGCAACATTTTTTCACTGTAATTTTTTTTCGTACAGAAGTATTCATTCCCTGTAACTCGTTCTCAGATAGCTTTGCTGTATAAAATACAGTAGTCGAATTTCTTTTTGAAATTAAAGCACCTAGAAACGTCTACGCCCTATTGAAAAATTGCTCTCGTATCAAAATGCTGCAATTGACAGAGAAAATTATGGAGATTCATAAACCGAACACAACTGCAAAATATCGTTTGAATCGACGAAGATAATATTTTGCGGTCGACTGGTTTCTCATGTCTAGAACACATTAAAATTGCTGAAGGAGTCCGTATAGAACGCGTTCCATGTGTTTTCAATTATACTCAATTCCAATCGACTCCATGCTACTCCTTTCCAGACAACAATGATCAACATTCTGATTTTATTAGTTCTAGGTCATTTATAGTCACGAAATATGTATTTGTTTTAAATGTTTACTCCTTTAAATCAAATACTACTGGAATATGGATATGGGTACCAAATTACCTATTTTCGTAAACCTTTATTACTTGTAGTAATAAATAGTAATGTGGGTCGAGACTTCATTCGTGTAATGTCTCGGCATATGTTCAACCGCTACACGTTCGATGAGCATGTGCGACGTATTGGGCTTGCAGAGAGTAGTCTGTGCGCTTGTGACGAGGGCTATCATGACATCGACAATTTAAATGTATTTTCTAGATTCGTTTGCTTAATCCAATAATATCTCTTGATAAAATCTGAATTACCAGGTCCAAATAATATATATGGGCCATTTCGCGCGAAGTGATCTTGAAGTCGACCTTCACAGATTTAAACCAATTTTGGAGAAATTATTCATCTAGGGCCAATATATAGAAATTGAAATGTTTTGTTAATTAAATCACCCCTCGGTCCATGGGAGCTACCCCGTTTTGATAAATAGCTAAAACTCTCGATTTTCTTTTGATTATATCTCCGGTTTTATTTACTCTACAACCGTAAGATGCTTTTAGAAGGAAATCGTTCATGGAGTCTAGGAAAAATATTATTTTAGCAGCAGTACTATGCTATTTTCCAGGTAAAAATTAATAGTTTATTTTACTCGCTATATGGATATTTCAATTTTGAAAATTCTAATTTCATCGTATTCCTCAGATCAATTCTAATATCAATATAATTAAAGTCAATCCCTAGATTCACCGCTTTGAAAGAAATCCGTTACAGGAGGTAGGATCAAATTGAAATTCAATAACAGCCAATGTGAATAATGAAACCGAAATAAATGTCCACACATACCCACACATATGCATACACACAGACATTTTACGATTCGAAAAGTATATGCAACTTGGATGGTTTTTGTAGCAACAGCATAACCTTTATATATTGGAAAGGTAAACAAGTTGCAAAGTTCAATAAAAAAGTCGTAGATTTTTGTCAACGTTTTTTTCGAGATCACATAAAATCATGAATTTTAAAAACATTTAACAGCAAAAAGGCGAGTTCCGTTTTTAAAATTTCAAATTTTGAACCAAAATTTTTTCTCCCCCTTGGGAAAACCTCAGATTCCACCTGACAATGGAATTTCATGTATAACCGAACAATTCAGTTTATATTTCCGGAACCATATAAGCAATCCAAACGAAACGTTATAGCAAGCTATTTGGATGCCTTTGATTTAAGATTAAGCTTGTTATTATTGGACAATCATCTGCGATAAGTCGATGTGACTGTTAATTTTGAAATATGGTCACTTTTCCTGAGACATCCAGAACCATCTATTTGGTAATAAATGTGGCCAAACAGACGTTGAATAGCAGTTAGTGACAAATTCAAGCGATTATACTCACAATTTAAAAAATATTACCTCAAATTCAAGTTTGTGAAAATCGCTTTAGAAAATTCCGAGAAACCGATGTCGTCAAATTATTTAGAGATTTTCTATGTAACCGTACTCTTCAACTCGTAACTTCGGAAACAGACGTCAGATCAAAATGAAACTCAGTAGGAACCGATGGGAATAACAATCAGTACGATTTGCACATAGTACATACAATGGATCGACAGCCACGATTTTGAGACACTATGTGTCAACACTGAAACATCGCTTGAAACCAGCGGCGGATCAAGGAGGAAGATCCGTTAAGAAATTTTAAACTAGTTGTAATTTTAAAGTAGCAACCCCTTACTGCATACTCCTACCTAAGACAATACAAGCCAAAAAAATTAGGTTGACGATTTTTAGAGCGATTGCATAACCTTTCTATATGAGAAAGGCAAAAATGTGCCACAGTCAATAAAGTCAATCTTCGTAAATTTTTTTTTTTGATATTACATCAAATCGCAACGTTTCATGGATTTTAAAGTCATTTGGCATCCAAAATACAAATTAGATTTTGAAATTTTCCCTTACTCCCCCCTTTGAGAATTTTTCATTTCAGTTTATATAGGAATTTGCTGTGTGGTCGCACTCTTCAACCCGTAATTCCGGAACCAGAAGTCCAATCAACCGAAAATCCAATAGCAGCCGATGGGAAGGTTGTACCTTTCATTTGAGACTAAGTTTGTGCAAATCGATCCAGACCAGGCACGTAGCCAGAGGGGGGGCTAGGGGGCTAAAGCCCCCCCCGAAAATTTTCAAAAATAAATTTAAGAAACAACATGTTTTTCGGTGACTCTTAAAAAAATTGTATCTTGTTTGGTTTCAACAAATGAATGCGAGAATTGTGAGGAAGATTGCTATTTCGAACCACCGAAGACAGCGGTCCGGATATCTACTCAGTATGCTGAGTGTGATAAAACAGTTCCCTTCATATTGTGTGACTCGTCGGAAGACAAACGAAACTGTTACTTTAATTCTTGCTGTGGGGATCTGTCGAATGATTGAGTCGCAGAAGCAAGAAGTAGTGCTCCAGCCAAATACGGAGGCTATTGACTTCAGGTCTTTTCGCATAAGATCGATCTTATGCGAAAAGACCTGAAGTCAATAGCCTCCGTATTTGGCTGGAGCAACATTAATGATGTGAAATATTTGCTGAAGGTGATTATGGAGGTTATGCTTACGAACATCGCCTTTAACGAGTTTAACCATGTCAGGCGTTCAGTGCTGATGCCATTTAACAAATTAGCCCAGGTGAAACCAGTCATTTTGCATAACAACTTGTAACATGTGGTTGATCCTCATATATATGGACGATGAGAAAATCAATGCTCGGCTACAAGATCTGATACCACTTACTTGCACCGTGGCTATTAAAAGATTCCTGTCACATTTGGAAAAAATGGTATTCATTATAAAGGACACATCTAGGAAGTATATTAAATGGTGTTTTTGTGGTGAAAATCTAGGTGAACAGACATATTTCCTCCAACCTGACCCTGCACGTAAAAACTGAATGCGATAGTATTATTTTACACATTATATCTTTGCATATACATAGTCTCCAAAACCATTTCCTGAAAAACAAACATTTGCCAAATTTTGGCTGCTGTTCGGATAATATTGACGGCAAAAACTGCGTCTAGTATCTCAAAATCAACGGTCGGCACCATCATTGAGGAAGTCGACACTCGTGACCCGTCAGAAATTCGCGAACATGGACATGGCAGTAACCACTATGATGATAAGGAAGTGTACGAGATAGAAATGAACACCACCGCGACACTGTTGGTTAGGAAAAATATTTCTCAGCCTAGTAAATAGTTCTCCACATGCAATCGCTAGTTGTTCGCACGAGATCTGTAGGACAACCATTTACGTTTTATCACTTTCATTGTTCACATCATGGAAATATATTGAAGACACAAGGCTTCATTTAGCTAATGCATTGAACCGAATAAAATAAACGAAATATATAATAAAATTGCAGAAGTTTTATAGAAAAGTGAGCTCAAAAACTGTCCCAAAATGAGAACTTTATCGCTAGTGGTTGTGTCTAACAAAACTCAGATATTATGTTATATATTAGCCAGAATAAAGTTAGTTAAAGCATAAGCAGATTGAATTTCTGTAATAGGTTAGTGCACTGTACGCTTAGTAGAAACATCAGGCATCTCACTCAAGCGTGCTAGACAAAAACATTTCCGTTAGTTGATGACAATATAGTCGAGAAGACAGTTTTTGTTTTCGCGTCATTTTAATGCAATAGTATTTCTGTTGACACTCAATTTCATTTTATGCGGAGAATGCGGTCCGTATTTAAACATTATTAGTCCGCAAAGTAGTGATATTTTAAACAATCGAACAATAAGCAAGAAAAATGCCAAAAAATAAACAAGCCAAAAAGTGGTAAAACAGCGGTTTTTCTGAGGTGTTCATCAACCCAAGAATTGTATACCGTCGTATATTACTAATGTTGTTCACATACAGAAACGTACATAGTAGCGGTAGGACTATCTGTTGTGATTTTATCCTTACTTTTCAACGGATGTCAATAGATGCTAAACCACATATTAGTCAATCAATCATAATAAACTTAATGTTGTAAGCAGCAGCATTTCTGTCTCTTTCGATGGTTTCCAATTAATGTCCATGTAAGTCTAAAAACGACGTGACGATACAGTGAACAAACATCAGTAGCCTATCACGGAGAGCGACTAAAATGTTGTAACTAGTTGAGTCTACAGTCAATAAATTGGGATTAATGTTTCGATTTCATGTTTTCGTTTTATTTGTGTTCGTTATGGAATAAAATGAGAGAGATGAGCAGATCACGAAGAAAAAGAGAGAAAAAATAATAAATAAATTGAAATCGACCCAAGAGCAGCTGTTCTATATTTTCTGGGCACTCAACTACAGAACAACAGAAATCATCAAAGAAAGTTGGCCTTACACCTACGTTACTCTTCGACAGAGGTGAAGTAAGTGCGATGTATACCCGTCCATATGTCGGAATAAAGAGATGCTGAAATTATTGAGCTTGTTCATATTTATAATATTTCTTTTTTTTTTTCAATCTAAAATTTTATTTGAAACGGCTCAATGCGTTAGCACAACTGATCCGTGGGTCTTTTAATTTTTTTTACAATAAGTAAAAATAAAAAAATTCTAAGAATGTCGGTCTGCCAGATCTTGTTGACGCAGTTTGCTGCTGCGTGTTGAGATCTTTTTCCTTGGCGGTGAGGCCGCTTGGTGGTCATTCAGTCTGCCTTCTCTCGCGTTATCGTTCCCGTCCATGTCGTCATCGGTACTGCTTTCTTCCTGTTCACGATCAGAGGTTCTTATTTGTTTCTTGTTCTTATGGGTCGCTGTTGTATATCCGTCTTCATCGGTATTTGCTTCTTTATTGGCGATGCTAGTTGTTGGTTTGGGAGCGGTTGTCGTGGTCGTTGTACCTGCATTATTGGGTAATTGGATCGTTGTTTTAGGTTTATCTGAAGGTATCGGTGGCTGCTTGTTAGAGTTGGCTGTAGTAGATGAGTTTTGACTAGTTGCTTCGGCGCATGTTTTTCCGTAGTAGGCTGTATAGTTACAGAATTGGCATGTTGGGGTCTGCCCGGGATATGTAATTAGCGTTGTTTGCTTATAGGTCACGCCATCCTTCGGTGATTTGCATTCGATAGTCATGTAAGAAGGTATTGGTTTAGTCACTCGCATTCTCACAATACGAACGCCATTGGGAATGCCGGAGAAAAAATTTCTCCAGGTGTCATTCGTAATAGATTCTACTTCTCCATATTGCGACATGATTTGCTTGATGAAATCCTCCTTCGTGCGCGGGGCCAAATCATGGATACGCACGTCCACCATGTCGTTTTCCATATGCACGGGGATCTTGATTCTGGTGTTATTAAATTCGACCTCGTGTTGCATGTTGTTCTTTGCAATAAAGTTTTCGGCCTGTGCTAAGCTTCTAAACGTGATCAAAACACAGTTTTTACGTGATGTAGCTGAATGTAGGTAACTTCAGCGAGATTAAGCTCCATTTTCACTTTAACTAATTGTTCCACTTCCTTAACTGTTCATGTTATCCCGTAGCACAGGCACTTTTGCTTCATTTGGCAAACTCATTTTACTCCGCAGCCGGTGGCAACGATACAATTTGTATGTGCACTGATATAGAACAATAGCTAGCTTGATTCACTGGTGCCTGTAGCCTGCTATAGCGTAGCAATTTTTTTTGCTTCTGCTTTTTGCGACATCAGAAGGTAGACCTTCTAGTTCTTTTGGTAATACATTTAACAAATTTCACGTACCGTCAAGTCCCCAGTTACCGTGCGTTTAGGTGGATTTGACGTGACTTCAAATCCTGTTTTTTTTATCAAAATGAAAACCGCCCTCATAGTCACCGTAAAAATACCTATCTAAATACGTCACAATTTAGAAATAATATAAAACTATTACCAACAAAACGAGAATAAGTAGTTGAGGACATTTGTTTGGCACCAGTGCACGTTATATGATCAACTTACGGTGTATTTAAAATTTTGATTCAACTTTAGTTGGAATGTTTCAATAAAACGATGAAACGAAAGGATTTGGGATCTGGATCTCTCCGATGGATTTAGGGAGCTAGTTCTTTAAATTTCGTGATTTTGAAACTGCACGGTGAACGACACATGCACGGCGACTGGCGATTTGAAGGAAAATTAGAAGATATTAGTAATCAGTGTTTTCATTCGATTTGTAGACAATTTTCTTTAATCAATTAAATTGTGGGCAGTTTCCTTCAGTTGATTTAATCATTTAAATTTATATTTTGATCCTATTGATTACCAAAAATCCTTCCTAACTGGGGTTCTAATCCACCCGACCAAGGCTAGTCTTGAAAATAGTTTCATTTAAATAGAATATATCAAAAAATTGTGTTAGCATGATGCCTTGGAACTGGTAATACTCGCAGAACACCAGACAAAGAAAATAGAAGTTGAACCGTCTCTGCACATCTACAAATCGCTTGCTAAATCAGAAGATTTTGTACGAATTTCGACATTCTCTTCGTTCGAACATTTTATGGATATTTTTCCACTCATTTCGGTTTAGCATCTTCTACGCCTTTTAGAGGTGTAGCTTGGAACACCTAGTGTTTTCCAGCACCGTCAAGCATTGTCATATTCGGTTAGCGCATAAATACTGTGAACTCTAGAATATACTTTGTTGTAACGAGAGTAAGTACTATAACCTTTCTTGTGACAATGAACATATTTTTAGGATTGTCTTTGATTTGGAATTGATTTCATTATGAACTTTTCAAAATTTAATTTAGTTTCTAGTGACTATATCAAATTGTCAGAATTAAAAGCTTTATGCAAATTTTTTAAGCCCCTCCCGAAACAAAATCCTGGCTACGGGCCTGATCCAGACATCTCTGAGGTGACATTTTTTTCCACATACACACATACATACATACACACACATGCACACACACAGACATGTTCCGATTTCGACGAACTGAGTCGAATGGCATATGACAATAGGCCCTCCGGGCTGGGATTGGGTTTGCGATTTTTAGAGCGATTGCATAACCTTTCCATATGAGAAAGGCAATATTCCAGCACTGTAACCTACTTGTTTTAATATATTCAAAATGTGAAAAAATAAATTCACACTGTCAAGCTAACGCATTTGAGCCTATAACATAAGCGAACTTATTAGGAAAAAATAATGATTCAACATTTTTAAATAGAGCATACTTCCGAAATATTTTGAGGAACTATATTGTTGTAATTTTAACACATGCACAAATAGCTTGAATTAAGGTACTATCAACATTTTCCTCTTGAGAATGTGTTTTGCTATGGGAATAAATGGAGCATCGTCTTATTCGTATTACGGCTAGTCTGACTTGAAGTTCGTCTCGTTGTACACCAAAAACACAATACATTAGGTGTAAAGCTCTTTAGACGTTTTTGCAGCGTTATTTATTCCGTTTTTACTTGAAGCAAAACTGAGCCAGGTTCTAATCCCAGCTGCTGTCAAAATGTTCGAAATGACAGCGATTGGGGTCGCAACCTGACCAGGTTCGTGGTCAAACTAAAGCGGCATTAATTTATCGCCGAGAGGTCCATAAGGTTTAATTGTTATCTGAATGAAATAACCTAAAATATTCATCCTTTTTCATACATATCAAATCAATAAGTTTGAACGATATTAGAAATCGTTCTGTTCCTTTTTAACCATTATCGAAACAACTTAATCACATTTTCTGCCTCAATCAACCTCCGGATTTGTGCTGCCGATAACTTTTCACCGATCAACATAAATGTAGCCGGTTTCTCTCCAGCATTCGCACTAGATTTCATTCTGGTCATGGTAGTTCAAATTTCCTTCGCGCACATTTTTGCGATAACATAAAAACCAATAGTTTCTTCCAAAATTCTAATCATTCTACTACATGTTTTCGAATACAGTCGTTAGGAGTATTGACACTAATGATCCGTCCTATCCCAGGTACGAAGGGTGCCTTACCGTTTGCACCACAGGATAAAGAAAATGATTCATACTTATTTATAGCCATGCTAATAATTACGTACAGTCGCAATAATTGATATGATGCAAGACTTTATCATACTATCTTATTGGTTTACTTATGCTAACTAATTTGCTAACCTTCGTTTTTATGAAAGAAAGAATAAAAGCCATCATCAATAGAAACATAGCTTTACATTATGATCATCAAAAACGAGCGCTAGACCCACTGCGTACCATTTGTGTAGTGATCATGTAGGATATATGTGTCGGTTTTTCATTTTGCGCTTTGTGCGGAGGTTCGTCACCCCAACTCGGTTGATTTTTTGCGCGCGCTTTTTCGACCTGAATTTCACCTTAAAGTTTCGCCCTCCACGCTCCATGCAAACAAACAGGGCGATACTTTTTTTGCTAGCAGTTTAGAGGCGAAACTGTTTTTTTTTTTTCGTATTTTTTAGGATTATCAAGTTGATACCAGCTGTAAATAGTAACAATGATCGCTATTGAAAAAAACCCGGACGAAATCGATGGTGCAAAACGGTAGTTGTTGTAGAAAACGTAAGGGCGATACTTCAATGCTGATAGGTGGGACCGAAAAAGTAAACAATCGCCAAAGAGGCGATACTATCATTTTGTCAATTTCAATAGCAAAAACAAATTTTAATTTAATAATTTCAAATACTTCATGAAGTTTTGGGTTTCGATCACTGAATCATGCAATGTGGGATGTAAAAAACACAATAGTTCTTATATAGGAAATAAAACCAGGACTAGAAATATTCTCTGTTAATTTTCTTTGAATGGTGTCACTGCTAGTATCGCTTTTTTCAAGAAAAAGTGTTGATTTCTTAGTTCTCAGTCGCGTTGGAAATTTGAGTAAAGTATAAACTTCAAATCGATTCAAAAAAAATTTCGATTTTTTGGCTCAGTACAATATATAACCCCTTTAGGAAAATTCAGTTTTCCCACCACAATGCGTTGATTGAGGAATTTAGATATTTTATTAAAAGAGCATTAGAAATAATTCGTTTGCATGTCTATTTTATGGGCCATTTTGCGCTTTCCCATTGATTTGGTTTGAGATTTCTAGCACTGATGTTGTCCTATGCTGATTAGAGCGATTCTCTGAGTCCTTCACCAAAATTATTGTACTAGAAGATACGTTGTATTCTGTTGTAAAACTTTTTCGAAAATACGAAGCCTTCAAAATTGACTATTTCGGAAATGTGTGATCTAAAACGTAAGGATCAGTTTTTCAACATTCACCCCACCCTTCTGCATTGTTCTTCACTCTAAGGTACCTAACATGGGAATGAGACTTTATATACAAAATCTGAATGCGTCAATCAATTTGGCATACAAATATATGCCATAACTTGCCACTAACTCGACATATTTGTTTAATTTTCAAGATTTTCAACCCCACTGGGTGGTTATTAATATACTAAATAATTTTAAAAAAATCGTCAAATGCTAAAAAAACCGATTCTGATGTACTAGAACAAGAAGAAAACGCCATTTTTCATAATTTTCCTCCTATTTGACGAAAAACAAAATGCGAACTACGCTCACTGAAATTGTTTTATTTTGTAGAACAGTGTTATTTTTTATGAATAGCATAAAATGTCAAAAGGTAATCTAGCGAAAACTTACACACCAAAAAAATATGAATTTTATCGTTGACGTAATTGCAATCATGACACAATTTAACAAACCGTAATTCACGAATTGACGGAACATTACCGTGTTCCGTTCAATTTTACATGAAACATACACTTTACATGCCGAATGACATAAAATTACACTTCCTGCCATTCAGGATAAACGCTATAAGTGGAGTAAAATTACGTGATTTACAAAATTCAACGTCATGTAAAATTAAAAGCAAACGTAAAACTCAGTCATTTTTGATGCTCGTATATGTCATGGTCAAGAGACGTAAATTTACACTATTTTTTCTAGGTGTGTATATAACACTATACACTTTCTTCAACAAAATTACGCCCCTTTATTCGGCTCAACTATTTGAACACTCTCTATACTTTTAAAAGTTGTAGATACCCAGTTTTGAAGAAAAACTAATGAAAAACACCAAAAATTACACTTTTTACTAAGTTTTAAAGGCTCTGTCGCTCTTATTATCCACAATTTGTACTAACTAACTAACCAAACTTCTCCATTTTGATCTCCAAAAAAATAAAAAATGCTGAAAAGAATCTAAGACAGTTTAACAAACATGAATTTGAAATTTTACCCAAAATCTGCTCATTTTTCGAAAAATCAAAATTCGCCACCAGTAGGGAGCGTTTTAGCAAATTCACTCCGAAGAAGAAAGTGGTCCTGATACCCTAACCTTTCATTTAAGGAGTGAGCCCGATGACTTTTTTAACATGATTTCATTTTGGGACACCCTACTACATATGCTTTTAACTGCAAGGACAAAACTATGTTATCAAATGACGTTCACATTATCTCTGTATGAAGGGTCAGAAATGAGCGGATCCATAAACAGAGTCATTTATGCGTAATCCGTAGATACAGAGAATCTCCTTCCAATGATAAGATCCAGGTATATGAATAACGCAATTTCCAACACTTGTTAAAGCACTGCCTAATAGTTTGTATGAGAAGGGCGCGTCAATCTTATGACCGCTTGTCAGATAAGATAAGCTGACGACCGACGACATCTAGTCCAAGCTGTACTTTAAATGATACCCTGATGCTCCCTCCCAACCCAGTGGGATTTAAATTTTATATGATAAATGCATATAGTACAATAAATAAAAAGTGTAATGAATATACTGCATATATTGTTCACAATAAATATAAAATGAATATACAGTGCATGCTAATTAAGGTTACTATAAAACGTACAACATAATAAATTAAGACAAACATAATGGCTATAAACAGCATGAAAATTGCTGAAACTATGAAACTGTATGTATGTAGTTGGAAGCCACCATCAGTTCCAGGCATTACCAGTGTATGCGGGTAGACTAACACTGATTCAGGTTGGCAATCCATCATCCAGTCTTCCAGTCGTAAGGTGCCTTGGAGTGACCCCTACCATTCCCATGAATTTGAATGCAGTTCATTTAATTTCACATATTTAATTATAAAATAATCATTAATATAGCGTGAGTATTCGAATACATGTGATTACAGCGAAGACCTGTTTTATCAGCGCCTTTGTGTATTTTATACTAGCAAAATAGGGCCAATGATAAAACAAATTTGTTTTTACCTTTCTCATATAGAAAGGTTATGCAATCACTCTGAAAAACGTCAATATAATCCTGGCCCGGAGGGCCGAGTGTCATATCGCATTCCACTCAGTTCGTCGAGATCGGAAAAAGTCTGTATGTGTGTGTATGTTTTTTTCTTCTAAAGAGACCACTACCGACTTGGCCGTGGTACTGTCGGATTCTTGCTGCAGCTCTTTCTCCAGCAAGCCTACCGACTAAACCTTAAACTCCTGTATCTCCGAATACTTTTCCTCCCGGGACCACCATTGAGTATTACTTCGGGAGGGGATTGTGTTCTTGCACCTCTTCTTTCTTAGAGCCCCTTGGCTCCTCGACAGCGCCTGTTCGCTGTGTGGGTGTTTTTTATTTTACATTTTTTTTCTTTATTTTTTTTTATTTTAATTTTTTATATTTTTTTTCACCCGCTTACAGCTTGCAACGGTATATGTGTGTGTATGTGCGTGTATGTATGTGCGAATGTGTCAAATAATGTCACTTATTTTTCTCAGAGATGACTGAACCGATTTGCCCAAACTTAGTCTCAAATGAGAGGTACAACCTTCCCATCAGCTGCTATTGAATTTTGGATCGATCGGAATTCCTGTTCGGGAATTACAGATTTAAGAGTGCGGCCACACAGAAATTTAACATATAAACTATAGGGAAAAAATAGAATTTTTATTTTTGATGCTAAATGTCTTTAAGGTGCATAAAACGTCGAGATCTGATGCAGACTCGAAAAAAAATTTGACGAAAATTCACTTTGTTGGATTTTGGCACATTTTTGCCTTTCTCATATAGAAAGGTTATGCAATCACTCTGAAAAACGTAAACCTAATCCCGGCAAATATTTTTTTTGGCTAGCATAAGGTTTCTGGATTTTAACAGGGGCGTAGGTGATGGTATACGGAGAGGGATTACCCCCCCCCCCCTCTCTACTGTTTACTCCCCTCCCTTTAAAATCCCTCATCTCCTCTCCAGCCCTCATACCCATCCCTCTCAACCCCATCATCTTTAAACCACCATTTAAACCACCACTATATCACAAAGCATACCAAATTAAGCTGGGGAGTCGTATGTTCGTGGGACTTTCGCCCTCCTCACACACACACCTCCGCATGACAAAATGAGTTAGCAAGCAGATAACATTGATCTAATGCTGATTAGGCTAATGAAATATGATATTTTTTTCTTTCAATGTTTCACCGTCGACAGGTAGCTCATCAAGTTCGGGGCTGGCAAGCCATTGTGTATAAGTACAATGTGTACTAAGAATGTAATGGACGTTTCCACAATTATGTTGAACATAACCAGCCACCGAGCCATAGTTTAGAGAAATGAGAAAGGCACAATTGCACCGCCAGGTGGATTAAAACAGGTTTTTTAAATAATCCGAAGGTGTTAAATTAATAATCTTCATCCCAAGACATTGCCTCATAACTCTTACTGGCTGACAAAGTCGAGTCACAAAGCCGTCAAAATCGGGGGCTGGTCAAAATGGGTCCTCGCTGTAAAATAAAAGTAATAAACTTATAACGGTAGAATGAAAATTTAAATATAATTAAAACAGAGGATATAACGTGTGAATGTAATGCTTTGAATATCCTGTTTATATTGAACATTAAGAATGTAATGATTATACTGAATGCAGGGTCTATGATTAACAACATCTTAAAATAATCACAATGTAGAGTATATTGATGGATGAATATAACGTATACGATGCATATACTAAGCATGTCTAGTAAGTATAAAAAATGGTAAGGACGCATAAAATAATTGCAATGAATGTAACGAATATAATTGAAAAACAAACAACGTACACAAGCGAGTCGAAGGAAGATTCGTGCGAAGCAAAATATATCAACACAATGTGTGGCAGGGAGGAGAATCGCGAACCTGCCCGCACGAACACCGCACTGTGCAAGCTGAAAGAAAATATTGACGACAGAAATATTGACAATAAAAATACTATCCAGACTGCTTCCTTATACCATCAATATATTGATCAACATTTGATTTATCGTCAATACTTCCGCCCATACAGGGACCGATTTAGAGAAGACGGACAAAAAAACACCGGCAATGAAATGGAACGACATATAGCAAATGGTCTGTGTTAAGCCCTCCGCTAGCGAATGACGGATCTCAATAGTGGCATGTCTGTAATAATATACGTACATGGAACTATTGAGAACCAGAGCTACAGGTCCAAAGCCCTGGTAAAGGAGGATGATTGTGATGATCTGGGCCGAGGTCACCACGTAAAGCAAGGTAGGTCATAACCCCAAATCCAAGGCGTGAAGCGACCCGTGCCGAGGGATGAGTGATCGAGGGGGTGAAAAAGATGCTCGATCGTTAACGGAGCCTGTGGGGTACCTGGGCAACCCCCACAGTAAGCGTCCCTTACCACGTTAATGCGGAGCTCTGGCGTGGCGGACATTTATTCTCGCGCTACTCGTGGGTACAAACATGGAGAAGAAAAACAAAAACAATAAACAGACGGAGGTGCCAAACCCCTTCGCTAGAGGTGGTTTGGCGAGGTCTCCCCCCCCCCCCCCCCCGCCGTGGGGAGAGTAGTGGAGCGATGAGTGCTGCATCTGAAAGCACCAGTGACCCCCCAGCAGCGGTAGGGAATAGCCTTACCAACGCACCGGATCTGCGATGCGCAAAGTGGTGGAGTAGCTCGATTCAATAATCGAGTACACTAGCGCAAAGCAAAACATAAGCAAGGAGTTAAAACAGAGTCTCCTGGAACTCCGAAAAACTGTTCGTGTCGCAAGACAGAAACAGCAGGCTTATGCCAAGAGAGTGGAATGTCGGGAGAAGTCCGACAGAGAAACCCAGAAAGTGGCTTCCAAGAAGGAGGGAAAAGAGAAGGTCGATACGGGCACTCAGACAGTGGCCTTCGCCTTCTATGGAGCAGCCACGTCGCTCGAAGCGGCGGCCGAGTTCCCCTCGAAGGGAAAAGGCAAGGGCAAGGGCAATCGCAAGACGGCGTCGAACGCGAAGCTCCCTAGGAAGTCGCCAGGCGGGGGTGCAAAAACCGACACCTCACGGCGTGCAACCGTTAAGGCCAAACGCCGTCTGGCCGAGGTAAGCGAGGGCGAGAGTGACCTCGCTGAGCAGAGCGTTGGTAACAGCAACCCGGCGCGACCGAGGCAGGGGGCGTTAACCCCTGGACGCTGGTCACCAGGAAGAAGCCGGCACCGACACCGGAGGTACCGCGGCCCGCGAAGAAGGCCAAGGACAGAGGCGAGGCCTTGTGGTTGAAAACCGACAAGGACAAAAACGCCGATGTCCTAAAGTCGATGAAGGCGGCCGAAAGCCTTTCGGCCATTGGGCAAGATGTGCGTGGCGTGAGACGCACCAACACGGGAGAAATGCTTCTGGTGCCGAAGCGAGGCGCGCAATCTAGTGCGGTATACAAGGCCTTGACCCAAGAGGTCCTTGGTGAGGGCGCCCAAGCCAGGTCGCTAGGGGCGGAAATGACTCTCCAGTGCAAGCATCTGGACGAGTTCACGACCCGAGAAGACGTCGTCGCAGCCGTTAAGGAGCAATGCGACGTCACAATCGAGCGGGCCTCTGTGCGATTGAGAGATGGACCCTCTGGCACCCAAGTAGCCTACCTCAGGCTACTGAAGGCGGATGCCAAAAAGGTAACCGAGAAAGGGAAGCTGAAGATCGGCTGGTCGGTATGCCCTATTAGCATACCCCAGCCGCCTTCAGTGGATAGGTGCTATCGGTGCCTTGAGTCCGGCCACAAAGTCTACGAGTGCAAGGGCATAGATAGGAGCAAACTATGTCGTCGCTGTGGCGAGGAGGGGCATAAAGAGCGGGGTTGCACTAAGGCACTCACTGCTAAGAAGCAAGCCCATAAACATGCTATGGGCGGACCTTCGTGTCCCTTCGGTGAGTTTAATAAGAAGAAGCCGTGAACGCCACACAGCTAAATCTTAACCATTGTGCAGCAGCCCAACAGCTGCTGTGGCAGTCGGTCTCGGAGTCGAGGACAGATGTCGCCCTCTTATCAGACCCGTACCGCATCCCTGCCGGCAACGGCAATTGGGTGTCGGATGGGTCTGGAATGGTGGCAATCTGTACAACGGGACGGTTCCCGGTTCAAGAGGTAATACACTCCTCCGCCGAGGGTGTGGCGATCGCCAAGATCAATGGTGTGTTCTATTGCAGCTGCTACGCCCCACCAAGGTGGCCAATAGAACAGTTCAACCAGATGATCAACAGGCTCTCGTCGGACCTAGTGGGCCGGAAACCGGTAGTCATAGCGGGAGACTTTAACGCTTGGGCAGTGGAGTGGGGCAGCCGCTGTACAAATAGCAGGGGTCAAGGGCTAATGGAGGCGCTTGCGAAACTCGATATTGTGCTAGCTAATAATGGCTCCGCTAGTACATTCCGTAGAAACGGGGTGGAGGCGTGGATTGACGTAACATTTGCCAGCCCGAGTCTGGCTCCAGGCATGGAATGGAGGGTAGACGAAGGCTACACCCATAGCGATCATCTAGCAATCCGCTTTAAGATCAACTATGGTGTGCAGCATCCGAGGGCGGGAGATCCCTGTTAGGTACGCGGGTGGAAGTCCAATCACTTCGACAGCGAAGCTTTCACCGCGGCCCTGGGACTGGAGGCCAACACCGACAGTCTAAGCGGGAATGCGCTGGTAGCTGTTCTATCACGCGCGTGCGACGCCACTATGCCGAGAAAAACACTGCCAAGAAACAGCAGATGCCCGGTATACTGGTGGAGTGCCGAGATTGCAGCTCTACGGTCAGCCTGTCTCAGAGCTAGACGTAGGATGCAAAAAGCTCGCAACGAGGATGCAAGAGAGAACCGCCGTGAAGTGTTTCGAGCTGCGAAATTGGCCCTTAACAAGGCCATTAAAAGCAGCAAGAGAGCGTGTTTCGACAACCTGTGTGAGAGTGCCAACGCGAATCCGTGGGGTGACGCCTACAGGATTATGATACCCAAGACCAAAGGGGGCTCCTCACCCCCAGAACGGTCTCCGGACCGGTTGGCAACGATTATCGAAGTACTCTTCCCGTCTCGAGCCACAAGCCCCTGGCCACCTGCACTACGAGACAGTGCGGGCACGGCCGAAATGGTGGCTCCAGTGACGAATGAAGAACTACTCGCAGTGGCTAAATTCCTAGCAACGAACAAAGCTCCAGGGCCGGATGTAGTTCCAAACAACGCTCTCAAGGCAGCGATCGTAGCGAACCCGAACATGTTCAGGCTAGCTATGCAGAGATGCCTTGACGAGTGCCGTTTCCCCGATAGATGGAAAAGGCAGAAATTGGTGCTGTTGCCGAAGCCCGGGAAGCCGCCAGGCGACCCATCGGCGTACAGACCAATCTGTCTGATCGACACGACTGGCAAACTGCTTGAGAGGATCATCCTCAACACGCTAACCCCGTACGCGGAAGGTACGGACGGCCTGTCAAGCAACCAGTTTGGCTTTCGGAAGGGTAAGTCCACAGTGGACGCTCTCAACTCAGTGATAAGTACTGCCGAGATAGCGATCCAACGGAAAAGGCGAGGCATTCGATACTGTGCGTTAGCGACACTTGACGTGAAGAACGCATTCAACAGCGCAAGCTGGGATGCCATCGCGCTCTCGTTACACCGGCTTAGCCTACCTGTGGGTCTGTACCGGATCCTGGAAAGTTACTTCCAAAACCGCGTACTGCTATACGAGACCGATGTCGGTCAGAAAAGGGTTCCGATTACCGCCGGAGTGATGTATGTATGTTGGGACTTAGCTATCGATACCTCATGGCGTGGCAGAGGAGTGAAAGGGTGAGCATCCAAGTCAGTCTCACACGGCATGTTAAGGGTGAGCACAAAAGTCAGCCTCGCATGGTATGGTAGAGGCTAGCACAAAAGTCAGCCTAGAAAGGAATGAAAAAGGTGAGCACACAAGTCAGCCTCGCATGGTATGTCAGAAGTGGGGCCTAAGAAAAATGCCCCACATGGGATGCCTGGGGGAGTGACAAAGGTACAATAGAGTGGCACGATCGAGAGTGAATCAGGTGATAGAGTGAGCACCCAAGTCAGCCTCACATGGTATGGGTGGGGCGAGCACAAAAGTAAGCCTAGCAAGGAATGAGTAAGGTGAGCACACAAGTCAGCCTCGCAAGGAACTAAAAAGGTGAGCACAAAAGTCAGCCTCATGTGGGAGTGTTTGAGAGTGAATCAAAGTGCGATTGAGAGAGCACCCAAGTAAGCCTCATACAGGACGTATGAACGCGTGAGTGAGAGCGAATGAGTACACTTAGTACAGCCACCCCCCAGAAGTAATACCGAGAGGTAGTTCCTGGGAGGAATGATGGCGGAACCCAATGGAGTTTAGTCGGTATTAATGGCAGCGTCACCATTCGAGCCCGACACGCCCCCAGTGCACCCCGTGTGGTAGATCGGACCCTACCAATAGCACGTGTACTGGGCTAGGACGTAAAGGTCTTCTTCATTGTAAAAAAAGCCCTGGCGGATCAAGCTAAAAGGCGTACTAAATGTTTTTAAACCGGACTAACTTTTAGACCGGCCTAACATATTTGGTAAGCTTTAACCAAACGATGCTGTCATTTATATGGCTGCGTTCTGATCTGCGATACAGGACAATGTTATAAAACAACAAATTCAAGTTAAAGAAAATGAATAATTTAGACAACATGGCGAATTATTTTTCATTCCGATATTTTCGTGCAGTAAAATAACTTTTCTGCGTCATATGTCTCGTTCTATAGCGTGTGAGAACAATTTTGTCAACTTATAGCCGATATGTTTCTGAACTTAGAACTTTAACGTGTTGGATAGTTGAAAGTTGACCGAAGATGTACAGCATTTTGTAGTGACATAATATTCAATACGCAAAAGAAAATAAATTGGCATACATATGCATGTTTTCATTCAATTTGAATACGCGCTTGTCGAGTTTGGGGTGGTTGAACCATCGGTTGTAACTGGTACCATAATAGTTATATTAAGCTTTGATTAAATTGGTTGAAATATTTTAATTTGAATTCAAAATGAACTGTGAATGTCATTCTAACTGAACACGATACCTGTCGACGTGGGGGAGAATATTTATTTTCCTTTCCATCGATTTTTCACAAGTTTTGAATAAATATCAATTATAAGTAACGGTTAGATCACACTCTGTGAATTAAAATTTTACACGTTTTTTCAGCTACGCTTAAATAAAAAGTAAACAAAGGTCAAACAAAAAATTAAATTTTGGCAGAATGATCGTTTAATATTCACAAGTGTTATATTTCATATTTTTGTTTGCACTGTGGAAAACAGAGATTATAGATATATTTCTGTAATGCATCAATGCAGATTGGAACGGTTTTATTTGCTAACAAATGTTCTCATACAATATGCAAAAAGAAAAGAATCGAAACAATTTTTATTGCAGTTCTGTTTTTCATTCGCAAAAGAAACTTTGGTCTGAATATGCGATTCGATTTATACAGGAATCCGGAAATGGGGGTACACTGATAAAATAAAATACCCATTAATGCGTAGAAATTTACGCATTTTCAATAAAAGTGTAATAACCCATTAAATGGGTAAAGAGTTTGTACCCATAAATGAGTACAGACCCTGTACGTCAACCTGGGTATGTTTTATCCAATATTTTTCGAAGAACTGTTACAACAAAATGCGTAAAAAATACCCATTCATGAAAATCGCGCCAGAATGCTAAAAAAAAATCTGTTAATAGAATTATTTCTGAATTTAAAAAAAACATAAAATAACATTCCATTCACATTATTGTCTCCTTATAAAACTATAGGAATCTAGATAGAAATCCTATACTAAAACTACCTAACAAAATAAACCCGCCAACTGGATATATTTTTGATAGCTGGATCTTTCAGCTGCTCTAAAAATTCTGAACTGGCGCATATTTGCAAAATCCTCAGTAGTCTAAACAGCCGTTGTTTTCGGAGCATTGCCGATATGTTCCGTTTCCGCCACGGACTCCGATACAGGCCTATAATTTGCAAGTACCGCTACGATCCTTATTTTACACGTTAACTCGCTTGAAATACTTCTTAAGGATTTTTCACCCATTAATAAGATCAATATACCGATAGACATTACCTCATCGAGTAGTTGTGAAATGGATAAAAAGTATTCATTGTTAGCAACAAAAAAGGACCCACTTTTTGACAGCTCGAATAACTTCCGAAAATGGGCAATTTGAATACATAAAATGGGTAAAGTTTTTTTACCGTGTAGATATAGTTCGACGGTGCGGTGCACTATTTATCAATATGTTTGTGCTTCCTACCTGATAAAACTGACTGATTTATTGTCATATTTATTGTGAGCAAAGAGAGCCATATTTATCCAGAAGATAGACGAAGTATGCGCAAGAGGAGCAGGACAAATTTTTGTATTCTACCTGCAACATGATGCTGCCATTTGCATTACTGCGTTCTGATCGGCAATACACGGCAATGTTAAAAACCATACAATGAGGTTAATTCAAAATTCACCGTTGATGCCATTTAATAGTCTGCTCTATTTATATTTTTAAAACAATTTTGGAATCCTCGATTTAGCTTAAACAAAGTAATATTAGAATTATTTAAGATCCATAATTGGCTAAACCGTTATTTTTCTATTTTGGTGATAATGGTGCATACTATCGAGAACGTTATAGAGATCTATTGTTTCTGCCATTTCTGCAATAACAGGTGCCTACGTCTTAGGCCAGATTAAACTCAGGCTCAGGCTTAACTCCGCTAGCGAATGACGGATCTCAATAGTAGCACGTCTGTAATAACATACGTACATGGAACTATTGAGAACCAGAGCTACAGGTCCAAAGCCCTGGTAAAAGAGGATGGTTGTGATGATCCGGGCCGAGATCACCACGTAAAGCAAGGTAGTACGCTCCATCCTGGAAGCTTCAGCTATCATTTGGTGCCCGTACACAAATGTCTGGATTACCAGAATTGAATCTATACAAGCTAGGTTTCTCCGATATGCCCTTAAAACCTTGCCATGGCGCAACCCGATAGAGTTGCCACCTTACATTGAACGCTGTCGTCTGCTCGACATGGACCCTCTTTCAAAAAGGCGAAATATATTCAGAGCCGTGTTTGTAGGGAAAGTTCTAACAGGTGAAATAGATGCCCCAAATATACTTTCTCAGATTAATGTAAATGTGCCCGCTAGAAGTATAAGATCGTGGAATTTTTTAAGACTTGACTATCAAAGTACTGATTATGGACAGAATGAACCCATAAGGGCGATGTGTAGCGTATTTAATAATGTTTATGAATGTTTTGACTTCTCTGTATCAAGTGACGTTTTTAAAAATAGGCTTAAACGGCTAACTTAGTGCATAAGATGTGATTTAGATAGTGATTTTGATTTGTTAGATGTATTATTAGTAACACATTGTAATGTAATGTAATGTAATGTGTAGTATTGTTTAATATGTATATGTGAAAAGATAATGAGGTTTTTACGCGCATTTGGAGGTTGTTTGATGGACTCCAAATGGGCTTTTCCTCATTCTATATTTCATGTAGACCATGTAGGTCAGATGAAAAATAAATAAATAAATAAATAAATAAATAAATAAATAAAAATAAAAACAAACAGACGGAGGTGCCAAACCCCTTCGCTAGAGGTGGTTTGGCGAGGTCTCCCCCCCCCCCGTGGGGAGAGTAGTGGAGCGATGAGTGCTGCATCCGAAAGCACCAGTGACCCCCCAGCGGCGGTAGGCAATATCCCTACCAATGCATCGGAGGGGCCAATAGCTGCGATGCGCAAAGTAGCGAAGCAACTCGATTCTATAATCGACTTCGCTAGCGCAAAGCAGAACATAGCCAAGGAGTTGAAGTTGAGCCTCCTGGAGCTCCGGAAAGCTGTTCGTGTCGCAAGACAGGAACAGCAGGCCTATGTTGAGAGGGTGGAATGTCGGGAGAGGCCCGACAGAGAAACCCAGACAGTGGCCTCCAATAGGGAGGAAAGAGAGAAGGTCGATAGAGGTTCACAGACAGTGGCCTTTACCTTCTACGGAGCAGCCACGTCGATCGGAGCGGCGACCGAGTTCCCCGAATGCGAAGCGCCCTAGGAAGTCGCCAGGCGAGGGTGCCAAAACCGACACCACTCGGCGTGCAACCGTCAAGGTCAAACGCCGCCTGGGTGAGGTAAGCGAGGGCGAGAGTGACCTCGCTGTGGAGAGCGATGGTACCAGCAACCCGGCACGACCGGGGCAGGGGGGCTCAAACCCCTGGACGCTGGTTACCAAGAAAAAGCCGGCAAGGACAGAGGCGAAGCCTTGTGGTTAAAAACCGACAAGGACAAATACGCCGATGTCCTTAAATCGATGAAGGCGGCCGAAAGTCTCTCGACCCTTGGGCAGGATGTGCGTAGCGTAAGACGCACCAACACGGGAGAGATGCTCCTGGTGCTGAAGCGAGGCGCACAATCAAGTGCAGTATATAAGGCCTTGGCCCAAGAGGTCCTTGGTGAGGGAGCCCAAATCAGGTCGCTAGGTGCGGAAACAACTCTCCAGTGCAAGCACTTGGACGAGTTCACGACCGCAGAAGACGTCGTCGCAGCCGTCAAGGAGCAATGCGGCGTCACAATCGAGTGGGCCTCTGTGCGATTGAGGGACGGACCCTCTGGCATCCAAGTAGCCTACCTCAGGCTACTGAAGGCGGATGCCAAAAAGGTAACCGAGAAAGGGAAGCTGAAGATCGGCTGGTCGGTATGCCCTATTAGCATACCCCAGCCGCCTTCAGTGGACAGGTGCTATCGGTGCCTAGAATCCGGCCATAAAGCATACGAATGCAAAGGCATAGATAGGAGCAAGCTATGTCGTCGCTGCGGCGAGGAGGGGCATAAAGAGCGTGGGTGCACTAAGGCATATAAGTGCCTTATCTGCACCGCTAAGAAGCAAGCCCATAAACATGCTATGGGCGGACCTTCGTGTTCCTTCGGCGAGTTAAATAAGAAGAAGCCGTGAGAGTCACACCGCTAAATCTTAACCATTGTGCAGCAGCCCAACAGCTGCTGTGGCAGTCGGTCTCGGAGTCGAGGACAGATGTCGCCCTCTTATCAGACCCGTACAGCATCCCTGCCGGCAACGGCAATTGGGTGTCGGACGGGTCTGGAATGGTGGCAATCTGTACAACGGGAAGGTTCCCGGTTCAAGAGGTAATACACCACTCCGCCGAGGGTGTGGCGATTGCCAAGATCAATGGTGTGTTCTATTGCAGCTGCTACGCCCCACCAAGGTGGCCAATAGAACAGTTCTACCAGATGATCGACAGGCTCTCGTCGGACCTCGTGGGCCGGAAACCGGTAGTAATAGCGGGAGACTTCAACGCTTGGGCAGTGGAGTGGGGCAGCCGCTGTACAAATAGCAGGGGTCAAGCGCTAATGGAAGCGTTTGCGAAACTCGATACTGTGCTAGCTAATGATGGCTCCGCTAGTACATTCCGTAGAAACGGAGTGGAGGCGTGGATTGATTTGACCTTTGCCAGCCCGAGTCTGGCTCCAGGCATGGAATGGAGGGTAGACGAAGGCTACACCCATAGCGATCATTTAGCAATCCGCTTTAAGATCAACTATGGTGTGCAGCATCCGAGGGCGGGAGATCCCTGTCAGGTACGCGGGTGGAAGTCCAATCACTTCGACAGCGAAGCTTTCACCGCGGCCCTGGGACTGGAGGCCAACACCGACAGTCTAAGCGGGGATGCGCTGGTAGCTGTTCTATCACGCGCGTGCGACGCCACTATGCCGAGAAAAACACTGCTAAGAAACGGTAAATGCCCGGTATACTGGTGGAGTGCCGAGATTGCAGCTCTACGGTCAGCCTGTCTCAGAGCTAGACGTAGGATGCAAAGAGCTCGCACCGAGGATGCAAGAGAGAACCGCCGTGAAGTGTTTCAAGCTGCGAAATTGGCCCTTAACAAGGCTATTAAAAGCAGCAAGAGAGCGTGTTTCGACAACCTCTGTGAGAGTGCCAACGCGAATCCGTGGGGTGACGCCTACAGGATTATGATACCCAAGACCAAAGGGGGCTCCTCACCCTCAGAACGGTCTCCGGACCGGTTGGCAACGATTATCGAAGTACTCTTCCCGTCTCGAGCCACAAGCCCCTGGCCACCTGCACTACGAGACAGTGCGGGCACGGTCGAAATGGTGGTTCCAGTGACGAACGAAGAACTACTCGCAGTGGCTAAATCCCTAGCAATGAACAAAGCTCCAGGGCCGGATGGAGTTCCGAACAACGCTCTCAAGGCAGCGATCATAGCGAACCCGAACATGTTCAGGCTAGCTATGCAGAGATGCCTTGACGAGTGCCGTTTCCCCGATAGATGGAAAAGGCAGAAACTGGTGCTGTTGCCGAGGCCCGGGAAGCCGCCAGGCGACCCATCGGCGTACAGACCAATCTGTCTGATAGACACGACTGGCAAACTGCTTGAGAGGATCATCCTCAACAGGCTCACCCCGTACGCGGAAGGTACGGACGGTCTGTCAAGCAACCAGTTTGGCTTTCGGAAGGGTAAGTCCACAGTGGACGCTCTCAACTCAGTGATAAATACTGCCGAGATAGCGATCCAACGAAAAAGGCGAGGTATTCGATACTGTGCGTTAGTGACACTTGACGTGAAGAACGCATTCAACAGCGCAAGCTGGGATGCCATCGCGCTCTCGTTACACCGGCTTAGCCTACCGGTGGGTCTGTACCGGATCCTGGAAAGTTACTTCCAAAACCGCGTACTGCTATACGAGACCGATGCCGGTCAGAAAAGGGTTCCGATTACCGCCGGAGTATCGCAGGGCTCGATCCTAGGCCCGGTGCTATGGAACCTCATGTATGACGGGGTTCTGAGACTGAAGTTCCCACCTGGGGTCAAGATCGTCGGCTTTGCCGACGACGTAACCTTGGAGGTCTACGGGGAGTCAATTCCTGAGGTAGAACTAACCGCAGAACACGCGATTAGCACGGTGGAGGAATGGATGAGCGCGAGAGGCCTGGAGCTCGCTCATCATAAGACGGAGGTAGTTATCGTCATCAACCGCAAGTCGGCACAACATGCAGTTATCCATGTGGGAGAAGTCGCGATCACTTCACAGCGAAGTCTGAAGTCTCTCGGAGACATTATAGACGACAAGCTGACCTTCGGCAGCCATGTCGACTATACGTGCAAGAGAGCGTCGACTGCTGTTGCGGCACTATCGAGAATGATGTCCAACAGCTCAAAGGTGTGCGCCAGTAGACGTAGGTTACTGGCAGGCGTTGCCGTATCTATCCTCAGGTACGGCGGCCCGTCATGGTCAAGAGCACTGAGGGTAACCAGTTACCTACAGAAACTGGAGAGCACCTACCGCGTGATGTGCCTCAGAGTGATATCTGCCTACCGCACGGTATCACACGATGCATCCTGCGTGATAGCGAGCATGATGCCAGTCGGGCTGGTCATTCGGGAAGATGAGGAGTGCTTTGAGCTACGTGGAAATAGGGGAGCCCGCGAGCGCACCAGGGTGACCTCGGTCGCCAGATGGCAGCGTGAGTGGGACAACTCCTCGAAAGGTAGGTGGACCCACCGGCTGATACCTAGCATATCGAGCTGGGTGGGAAGACCCCATGGGGAAGTTCACTTCCACCTGACACAATTCCTGTCAGGCCATGGCTGTTTCCGTCAGTACCTCCACAGGTTCGGGCACGCGGAGGTCCCAGTCTGCCCGGACTGCCCAGGTGTAGATGAAACTGCCGAACACATACTGTTCGTATGTCATCGGTTCGACGTCGAAAGAAGAGCAATGCTTGACGTCTGTGGCTGGGACACAACCCCGGATACCCTTATTCAGCGGATGTGTCAAACGGTGGAGAAGTGGAACGCAGTCTCGGCTGCTACCATCCAGATTGCCAGTAGGCTACAGGTAATCTGGCGAACCGAGCAACAGACGGCGGGCACGGCTAACTAGTGATTGGTTAGCTGGAGCGAAAAAGGCCAAGCGCAAAATAAGAGAGTGAATGGTCTGTTCATGCCGAGGTAGGTTGGCGCAGCGAATGGCAACCGCGTAAGGGGTAAACCCAGCCACCCCGAAGCAAGACAGAAGAGTGAGTGTATAGGCGTATAAGTGGACTGCCTCATGCCAAGACGGGAGGGTCGTAGCGTAGTATGTTGGAACTAAGCTATCGATGCCTCATGGCGTGGCAGAGGAGTGAAAGGGTGAGCATCCAAGTCAGTCTCACATTGCATGTTAAGGGTGAGCATAAAAGTCAGCCTCACAGGTTGGTAGAGGCTAGCACAAAAGTCAGCCTAGCAAGGAATGAAAAAGGTGAGCACAAAAGTCAGCCTCGCATGGTATGTCAGAAGTGGGGCCTAAGAAAAATGTCCCACATGGGATGCCAGAGGAAGTGACAAAGGTACAATAGAGTGGCACGATTGAGAGTGAATCAGGTGATAGGTCAGCCTCACATGGTATGGGTGGGGCGAGCACAAAAGTAAGCCTAGCAAGGAATGAGTAAGGTGAGCACACAAGTCAGCCTCGCATGGAACGTAAAAGGTGAGCACAAAAGTCAGCCTCATGTGGGAGTGTTTGAGAGTGAATCAAAGTGTGATTGAGAGAGCACCCAAGTAAGCCTCATACAGGATGTATGATCGCGTGAGTGAGAGTGAATGAGTACATTTAGTACAGCCATCCCCCCAGAAGTAATACCGAGAGGTAGTTCCTGGGAGGAATGATGGCGGAGCCCAATGGAGTTTAGTCGGTATTAATGGCTGGTCACCATTCGAGTCCGACATGCCCCCAGTGCACCCCGTGTGGTAGATTGGACCCTACCGTTAGCACGTGTACTGGGCTAGGACATAAAGGTCTTCTCCATTGTAAAAAAAAACTCAGGCTTAAAATCAAATATAGTACCGTGTGGCAGTACCAACTAGATTCAAGCTTACCGCTATTAGAGATACATGCTCTAAAATCGCTATCGCATTCAACATAGCGCTAGCAACACCCACATCTATTTTATCATGAAAAACGCTTTTAATCCACCTAACAAGGTGATGAGACATTTCTTATAACTCTTATCAGTCTCTTCGGATATTATATCGTTTGAGAACATTTAGAACTTGATGTTTCGCGATGTTTTTGATAACACATACTACATGGGATAGTGGCAGGACTCAGAGAATCGCTCAAATCAGCATAGGACAACATCAGTGCTAGAAATCTCAAACCAAATCAATGGGAAAGCGAAAAAATGGCCCATAAAATAAACATAAAAACGAATTATTGCTAATGCTCTGTTAATAAAATATCTAAATTCCTCAATCAATGCATTGTGGTGGGAAACTGAATTTTCCTAAAGGGGTTATGTATATTGTACTGAGCCAAAAAATCGATTTTTTTTTTAATCGATTTGAAGTTTATACTTTACTCAAATTTCTAACGCGACTGAGAACTAAGAAATCAACGCTTTTTGTTGAAAAAAAGCGGTACTAGCAGTGACACCATTCAAAGAAAATCAACAGTGAATATTTACAGACTTGGTTTTATTTCCTATTTAAGAACTATTGTGTTTTTGTAAGAACCGGATATACTTTTTTACGGTTTTAATCCTGTAGGACATAATCGAAAAGCTCCTGTCCGATTTTTAAACTTGAAGTTTAAATTCAATTTTCTGTTCCTGTAACTTTAATTTCGGTCCATTCTATATTCCAACTTGTTTCATATAATAGTGGGGATAATAGTCATTGTTACTTTGACTAGTGAAAATTAGAATAATCGTGTGATGCCCAAACTACTTTTATTCTGCTTGTTACTCATTTTAGGGGTTGCTATACTTTTAGCGAAATGAGATAGGTATTCACACAAAAGTTATAAAATACCTATTTAGTCCGGTGAAAAGTAAAAATGAGTAATATGCAGAAAGCGAGTGGCCTTGACATTCGTCATTAGTATGAACCGTAATCAGAACTCTCACAAATCGCAATCCGAATTCTTTCGGCATCAACTACATCAGCAACAGTAGAAAAAATGTTTAGTACGTTTAGGTGGATTCACAGTAAGAAACGCAATCGACTTAGTCCAAAACGTGTTGAAAAGTTTTATCACTTATTCAACCACAATATTTGTAAAGAAATGTTGGATCACCGCTATAGCAATGATTCAATCGAGGAAAACCATTCAGAATTCATGTACATGCAAAACATTATGACAATAATGCTCATAAATAAAATAAAAATGTTTGGATAACAATACATTAATATTCAATTACTAAAATACCACAAAATTTCAAAAAAACCAAATCTTCCCGCGAAAAAACCGTTTTAACCGGGAAAAAACCTTGGGTTTTTTCCCCAAAATTATAAAAACCCGATTTGGTACATCACTGGTCCCACCTATCAGCATTGAAGTATCGCCCTTACGTTTTTTACAATACCAATTTTACAATTGGGTGGGGTGTGGTGAAAATCGATCTTACTGTCCAAACGGCATAATTCCGAAACCGTAATTTTTGAAATTTTAAAATTATGAAGAATTAATTTTTCAGAAAATAGTAACAGAGTTCGTGTCTTTAGCGAATTTGTTGAGACTTTATTGTAGTCATGAATATTAACCTGAGAAAATTCACCATAAATACTTCTTGGACGATATACCGTCAAAATTATTTTATCAAATGATGCGCTGTTTGACGTTTGTAAAACTCATCGAAGATACTAAACCTCCGAAATTGGCGGTTTCAAAATGATGCTATCTTGACTTTAAATTACTGTTTTTAAACATTTGACCAATACATATAATTGGTCATACAACAAAAATCAAATGCTCATCAAAATCGATCAGAACCTGCTAGAGTCGAATGGAAATCGTCATTTTTCATAAATTTCTCTCTACATTCGGAAAGTTTTATCCTCGTTATTAATCATATTACGTTTTCGTCTCAACTCGACGCATTCCCAAAATAAAAACCGTTTTTAATCCACCTAGTGGTGCAATTCTGCTTTTCTCATATATCCAGACTAGGATTCCATGGCTGGTTATGTTCAATACAATGGTGGAAATGAATGTTACATGTTCAGTACTATTTGCACATACGTACAATGGATCGACAGCCACGATCTTGAGATACTATGTGATACTGAAACATCGCTTGAAACCAGCGGCGGATCATGGAGAAAGATCCGGGAGGTCCAGGTCCTGCCGAAACATTTCAACTTGTTAAGAAATTTTAAACTAGTTTTAATTTTAAAGTAGCAACCCCTCACTGTATACTCCCTCCGAGCCGGTATGATTGACGATTTTTAGAGTGATTGCATAACCTTTCTATATGAAAAAGGCAAAAATGTACCAAAGTCCAAAAAAGTCAATTTTTGTCAAACATTTTTTTGAGTTTACATCAAATCTCAATGTTTCATGCATTTTAAAGTCATTTGGCATCGAAAATACAAATTTGATTTTGAAAATTTTTCATTTCAGTTTATATGGGAATTTGCTGTGTGATTGCACTCTTCAACTCGTAACTCCGGAACCGGAAGTCCAATCAATAAAAATTTCAATTGCATCCGATGGGAAGGTTGTACCTTTCATTTGAGACTAACTTTGTGCAAATCGGTTCAGCCATCTCTGATTAACAGAGGTCACATTTTTTCAACATACACACATACACACACATACATACACACACTGACATTTTCCGATCTCGACGAACTCAGTCGATTGGCATATGACACTCGGCCCACCGGGTCGGGATTAAATTGACGAATTTTAGAGTGAATGAGAAAGGCAAAAACATTTTTAGCAAATGTTGAAAGTTATGCATTTTTTTGGTGAGCAGTTCTATGTTTCATAGACATTAAATCAATTTTAACTTCGCTTTCTATTAAATAAAGACCCTTATTACAGTGCATCTCTACAAAAGCGAGCTCAATTTGAAAAGAAATCTGAGGATTATGATTAATTACAGAACTCTGGAATTTTCTATTGGAATGTTTTCAGGCAGGGATTTGATATTGATGCTATTAGACAACTGTGAAATCAAGACCAATAGATCAGTTACATATCCGGACCCCATTCCGACAATTTATCAAAAGTCCTCATGATGTTTACAACAACAGGTTATCAATGTACGGATCAGATAATTGTTATTGTGATATTGAATTAAATCAGTCAGCATCAATAAATTTTCAACAGCGATCCAATTTTTTTTGGGGGGGGGGGGGAGGTTGTAAACCCCAAAAACTTCTCTTGGCTACGCCGTTGCTTGGAGTTATTTACATCGCTTTCATTTTCCGATATGTTTCAGATCGATCCGATGGTCATAAGTTAGAAAAATTGCAGTCAGAAGGTTCGCACAAATCAACATTTTTGCACTGATAAGTTATCAAGCTCCTTCCAGACAACTTGGAAGTGTTCGGTGATTATTTCTAGCGGTTGTTGATAGAACAATGAAATACAAAATTCGTTTAATCGAAATAATGTTTGGCTTATTTCAATGGATTATTACTATATTGAACAATAAATAGGCGACAAAAGGTAATCCACAAACAACTAGCCATAACTTTTAAAGTATTCAAAATAGATATTTGAAGTCTACAGTAAAGTTATTCGCAAAAGTAAGAGCTATAAATTTGCTGGAGGCATCATTTCGATATAATCACTTCCAAGAAAATTTGTGAAAATATCTCACTCATAGGAGGATTAATCAGCAAAAGCACAACACCAAAAGAAAGGGCATATTTTCTCCATTAAATTCTCCGAAGATACTATTGATCTATTGTGGTATGCCTCTTCCTTAATCTAAGTGTACTATCAACTATGACCTATCACTATTGATGAATGATTGTCTTTATAGAAATACACACTCTTCCCAACTAGGCACTACACTTCGGATGAAGTTTATTACCTGTATGGGTTTGCAGTCCAAATATCAAAAGGCTCCAGTGTTCCTTTACCGAGGACTCTAAGTCTGCGTTGCATCAGTGCATTGCATTCGCAGAGCAAATGCTGTGATGTTTCACTTTCTGATCCGCAGATGCGGCATATATCGTTTGTAAGTTTACCAATCTTTATAAGATGATATTTACTCGGACAATGTCCTGTAAGTAGTCCTATGATGATGCATAGTACTTTGTTATTTAATCTAAGCAACTCCAGGCTTTTTTATCGTTAGGTGAAATAAATTATAGCTGTGATCTCCCACTTTTTCAGCTCCATTTTGAGGGCACACTATGAGACTCCACAGAATGGTTCTGGTTCGATAAAATTAGTGGAAGACCCTCTTCTAGCTAAATCATCGGCTTTTTCATTCCCTGCAACTTCACAATGTCCTGGAACCCAGTACAAATTGACCTGATTTTTCTCCGCCAATTGTCGGAGTGCAAGGATGCACTCCCATACTAGTTTTAAGCGACATGTAGTGTAGTGTAAAGTGCTTACGTAATATGTTATAGAAAATATACTATGTAACCTGTTGTTAAATTATTATAGGGTAATTTGATGAGAGATGCCGCACATTTCTAAAAATCGATCCTGCATCAAAGTAAACCATTCAATGTTTGCGACAAATTTCTAAAATACTGTGAAATGGTTTTTGTCATTAAAAAAATCATCAAATTTCCATGAACATTTTACAAAAAGGTTGTTTTGCAAAGTATTTTTTGGCTCTCATTGATGTTTTTATGATCAAGTGTCTTCAGCTGAGTTTCATGAAGTTTGATTGCACCTATAAATCGGCTAGCACCTTCACTTTTCTTAAGGGGCTACTACATTTTTTTATTCAATATTTTAAAAATATTTTGTTGGACCCAGTTGTGCTTTAGTGCAAAACTTCCAGGCACGATGTGCGGCAACCACGGAACTTCCTTTCCCACGACAACCAACAACGAGTAACCGACGTAACTTACGGCAAAAACCCGGATGAAATACGCAATTCAAATTAGAAATATTTCAAAGGCCGGCCACATCCGATAGGATTTAAACGAAAAAAAATCTTGAAATTCACGATGGCTAGCACCTTCAATTGAAACACCTTTATTATATCGATAGCGCTGTTCTTCTAATTTCGCTGACAGTGAACCGTTCACAAAGCTGATTTATTTCAAACTGAGTAATATTTCATGTTACATTTCCCATTTCTTAGTATTGGTGGCTATAACTGCGTGCATGGACCTATACCTAAACCTATACCTTCTCCTGTCTGTACCGGATCCTGGAAAGTTACTTCCAAAACCGCGTACTGCTATACGAGACCGATGCCGGTCAGAAAAGGGTTCCGATTACCGCCGGAGTCCCGCAGGGCTCGATCCTAGGCCCGGTGCTATGGAACCTCATGTATGACGGGGTTCTGAGACTGAAGTTCCCACCTGGGGTCAAGATCGTCGGCTTTGCCGACGACGTAACCTTGGAGGTCTACGGGGAGTCAATTCCTGAGGTAGAACTAACCGCAGAACACGCGATTAGCACGGTGGAGGAATGGATGAGCGCGAGAGGCCTGGAGCTCGCTCATCATAAGACGGAGGTAGTTATCGTCAACAACCGCAAGTCGGCACAACATGCAGTTATCCATGTGGGAGAAGTCGCGATCACTTCACAGCGAAGTCTGAAGTCTCTCGGAGTCATTATAGACGACAAGCTGACCTTCGGCAGCCATGTCGACTAAACGTGCAAGAGAGCGTCGACTGCTGTTGCGGCTCTATCGAGAATGATGTCCAACAGCTCAGAGGTGTGTGCCAGTAGACGTAGGTTACTGGCAGGCGTTGCCGTATCTATCCTCAGGTACGGCGGCCCGTCATGGTCAAGAGCACTGAGGGTAACCAGTTACCTACAGAAACTGGAGAGCACCTACCGCGTGATGTGCCTCAGAGTGATATCTGCCTACCGCACGGTATCACACGATGCATCCTGCGTGATAGCGAGCATGATGCCAGTCGGGCTGGTCATTCGGGAAGATGAGGAGTGCTTTGAGCTACGTGGAAATTGGGGAGCCCGCGAGCGCACCAGGGTGACCTCGGTCGCCAGATGGCAGCGTGAGTGGGATAACTCCTCGAAAGGTAGGTGGACCCACCGGCTGATACCTAGCATATCGAGCTAGGTGGGAAGACCCCATTGGGAAGTTCACTTCCACCTGACACAATTCCTGTCAGGCCATGGCTGTTTCCGTCAGTACCTCCACAGGTTCGGGCACGTGGAGGTCCCAGTCTGCCCGGACTGCCCAGGTGTAGATGAAACTGCCGAACACATACTGTTCGTATGTCATCGGTTCGACGTCGAAAGAAGAGCAATGCTTGACATCTGTGGCTGGGACACAACCCCTGATACCCTTATTCAGCGGATGTGTCAATCGGTGGAGAAGTGGAACGCAGTCTCGGCTGCTACCATCCAGATTGCCAGTAGGCTACAGGTAATCTGGCGAACCGAGCAACAGACGACGGGCACGGCTAACTAGTGATTGGATAGCTGGAGCAAAAAAGGCCAAGCGCAAAAAAGGGAGTGAATGGTCAGTTCATGCCGAGGCAGGTTTGGCGCAGCGAATGGCAACCGCGTAAGGGGTAAACCCAGCCACCCCGAAGCAAGTCAGAAGAGTGAGTGTATAGGCGTATAAGTGGACTGCCTCATGCCAAGACGGGAGGGTCGTAGCGTAGTATGTTGGAACTTAGCTATCGATGCCTCATGGCGTGGCAGAGGAGTGAAAGGGTGAGCATCCAAGTCAGTCTCACACGGCATGTTAAGGGTGAGCATACAAGTCAGCCTCACAGGTTGGTAGAGGCTAGCACAAAAGTCAGCCTAGCAAGGAATGAAAAAGGTGAGCACACAAGTCAGCCTCGCATGGTATGTCAGAAGTGGGGCCTAAGAAAAATGTCCCACATGGGATGCCAGGGGGAGTGACAAAGGTACAATAGAGTGGCACGATTGAGAGTGAATCAGGTGATAGGTCAGCCTCACATGGTATGGGTGGGGCGAGCACAAAAGTAAGCCTAGCAAGGAACGAGTAAGGTGAGCACACAAGTCAGCCTCGCATAGAACGAAAAAGGTGAGCACAAAAGTCAGTCTCATGTGGGAGTGTTTGAGAGTGAATCAAAGTGCGATTGAGAGAGCACCCAAGTAAGCCTCAATGAGTGTACTCAAAGTGAATGAGTACACTTAGTACAGCCATCCCCCCAGAAGTAATACCGAGAGGTAGTTCCTGGGAGGAATGATGGCAGAGCCCAATGGAGTTTAGTCGGTATTAATGGCTGGTTACCATTCGAGTCCGACACGCCCCCAGTGCACCCCGTGTGGTAGATTGGACCCTACCAATAGCACGTGTACTGGGCTAGGACATAAAGGTCTTCTCCATTGTAAAAAAAAAATACCTTCTCCTACATTGGGGGTTCCGCCACAGTGCAGAAAAAATAATAGATCGAATCCGAACATCGCCCCCACCTTGAAATATAAATATTTCAAACTCTAGACTACCAACTACAATCCAGTAACTACTAGCTTACTAATACATTTCTGATACTCAAAATTTCGCTACTACTACTAATCCTAGAAACCTCCACCTGTTTACGTATTCAATTGACATTTCAAATTACAAAAGTGAAAATGTACACAGTGCATCGAATGGCGCATTTTCACTTTGAATTGCTGTTTCGGTTCCTATATTCGTGGCTGTTTTCATTTACTTGGACCCGATAGACTGGATTAGTTGTTCCTCTGGTGGTAGTTCGCCGACAGTGTCCAAAGGTAAAGGCAGATTTTTGTCACCGGGCGTTTGATGATCGCGCGGCTCTTTTTGAGTGACACCACACGAGTGAGGTTATCTTTCCCAGGATGCACGGAAAGGATTCTTGCTAGAGGCCACTTTACGGGGATTTGAAATTCGTCCACAATCACGACTAATCGCCCTGGCTGAATGTCGGTATTCGGGTTGCAGGTCTTTGTCATACGTTGAAGCTCTTGCAGGTACTCTGTCCGCCAACATTGCCAAAATTGTTGATTAATTCTTTGCAGGTGCTGGTAGTGGTCCAATTTGCCCAGTGGAATATGACGAATGTCGGGCTCCGGTAAGGCGTGCAAGCTGGCACCGATCAAGAAGTGAGCGGGTGTTAAACAGGAAATATTAAGATACATTATGCATTTGTATTGATGGGCTCACAATCATGAAAGCGCCACGCCTATGTAAATAATTACTTTAATTAATATTGGCACAGCCAAATTCTATACAATCATAAAAACACCTGCAGCCGGTGTCATTGGAAATCAATTATTTACCGCGGATACCTATAAACAATCATTAATTATACGAGCAACACAATGACTCACATTCGCTATGCTATGTGCACGGGACTTAAGCCGCTGCGTTTGCAAATTCGCTAGTGGCGAGTTCTTTCAGGTCAACCTCAGAATTTTTGGTTGCGCAATTTTATGTGTTTACAATTGTGGGGCTGTTCACATATCTTCGAAATTTAGTCTTGTGCTTCCCAACTGTCGGTACATTTGCTTTTTGGCCACTTTCACTGCTGCTTCCCATAGGTCACCGAACTGTGGAGCCTTTGGTGGATTGAAATGCCAGGTGATACATGCCTTTGAGCAAGCGTCGTATATAGTGTTTCGGTTGTCGTGCAGCATGCGGCGTATTTCGTCTAGTTCATTTCTCGCTCCCTCGAAATTCTTGCCGTTGTCCGAATAGATGTTAGTAGGCCGACCACGACGAGAGATTAAACGACGAAGTGCAGACAGAAATGCTTGTGTGAATAGATCGCTGACTAACTCTATATGGACAGCCTTTTTGCAGAAACAAATGAAGATGCAAATGTAAGCCTTTTCAGCAGCGGCGCGCTTATGGATCGGCTTCAAATACACGGGGCCAGCAAAATCGACGCCTGTTGTTGTGAACGGTCGGCTTGAGGTGACTCGATGTACAGGTAAATGTCCAATCTGCTGAGCGACGGGAACAGGACTGGCTCAGGCGCACTGGAAGTAATTTCGCAACACACTTCTAACCAATCTTCTTCCGTTGACTGGCCAGTAACTCTTTCGCAAGGAGGCAAGTGTCAACCGACTTCCACCGTGTATTAATTTCAGATGATAACACTTGGCTATCATGCGAGCGTATGGATGGAAGTTTGGTAGGAGGATAGGATGTTTGGTTATGTATGGTTGTTCTGAAAGTCGTAGTCTCCCTCCCACTCGGATGGTACCTGCCGGGTCAATGAATGGACATAGGGCGCGAATGTGTGAGCGCTTCGAAAGAAATTTGCCAGATTTCAATTCGCATATCTCTTGTTTGAATGCATCTGCCTGAGCTAATTGGACTAGTCGTATGTTTGCTGCAGTTGTATGCTGGACTGATAAGAGCAGATTGGGTAGCGGATCGGCAATAGGTATTGGCTGGGAACGGGTTTTTGCTCGTGCGTTTTTTACAAATCTGAGGCAGTATGCAACTATACGGACTAGACGGTTGTAGGAAGAACATATATCGAATAAAGGATTGTGGGCTGGCTGCAAATTAACTACTGCAATGATCAGCTGCTTTCGACGTTCTGTTCCTTGCTCGGGATAGTCAGGAATATTTGTGACTGGCATAAAGTTTTCTGGCCAAGCAAGCCAGTCGGGTCCACTGGTTCACAGTTTGCTGGCTAAAAATTCATCTGCTTCCATTCCTCTTGAAACTAGGTCTGCGGGGTTTTGTTTGCCAGCTACATGATTCCAAAGACATCCCTGTGTCATCGTCTGTATCTCAGAGACTCTATTAGCGACAAATGTTTTCCATGTACTTGGCTGCGCTTTTAACCATTGTAGCGTGACCATGGAGTCTGACCAGAAGTAGGAAGCCGCCACTTCGATGTTAAGAGCTGCCACGACACAGTTGTGGAGTTTCGCTCTTAATTCTGCTGCGCATAATTCAAGGCGGGGAAGGGTAACTCGCTTCAATGGTGCCACGCGTGATTTAGAGGCTAATAGCGGCACGTGAATATTACCGTGAGTGTCGATTGCGCGAGCATAAATACAGCAACCATACGCTTCTTCCGAAGCATCGGCAAAGGTGTGCAGCTGCACACTTGAGTTTGGGAGGAAGTCGTAGCGATCAACACGAAATAGGGAAAGTTTCTGGAGCTGCTCAACGTAGTTTTTTCATTTCAATACGATCGGTTCCGGAACCTCGTCATCCCAGCCGCAAGGTAATGACCAAAGTTGCTGCATTATGATCTTGGCACGTATAATCACAGGCGAAACTAGTCCCAGCGGATCAAATAGCTGCGAAATGGCTGAAAGACTTGAGCGTTTTGTTGGTTTGCTTGCTTTCTGTCGCAATTCAGGATCAAATCGAAGGGTGTCGCGTGAAGGTTCCCAGCATATGCCGAGAGTTTTAACAGTTTCTTCAGTATCGACGTTCTGTCATTTCAGCTATTTTGTCTGCATTTAGATCCTCTAATACCCGCTGTTCATTTGATGCCCATTTGCGTATGCTGCATCCTTCTTTTCCAAGCAGCGCGATGAGTCGCCTTTGATATTTTGCACGCATATCGCCTTTGATATTGTTGTTGCCCCCTCCAATGAAGTCATCGACATAAAACCCCTTCCGTAAAGCTGGCCCATCGTTTGGATATGCTAACCCTTCATCAGTTGCAAGCTGCTGTAACGTGCGTGTGGCTAAGAAAGAAGATGGAGCCATCCCGTACGTCACAGTCAGCAACTCATATATTTGAACTGGTTGCTCTGGGCTGAAACGCTATAAAATGCGCTGTGTCTTCGGGATGAAGCAAAACCTGGCGGTACATTTTTTCGATGTCAGCTACATGTGCAACGGGGTATGTTCGGAATCGCAGAATGATAGTGATGAGATCGTCTTGCACGACAGGACCAACGAGCAATGACTCATTGAGCGAGAAACCGGAGGTGGTTTTGACAGAGGCATCGAATACGACTCGCACTTTAGTGGTGGCACTAGCTTCTTTAATGACGGGGTGATGCGGAAGATAACATGCTACCGTAGTGTTGCGATCCCCATTTTCAACCAGACGCATGTGCCCAAGGGAAAGATATTTCGCCATAAATTTATGATATTCCATTTTTAGCTGTGGGGACCTTTCTAAGCTTCGTTCAAGCAGTTCATACCGTTTTTCTGACATTGCTTTAGAGTGACCCAGCATTGCCTTAAAATTCGGGTGTCGTGGAAGGCGAACAACGTACCATCCATACGGCATTCGAGAACCAGTTCTAGCATAGAATTCTTCGCATTCCTTTTCTTGTGGAGAACGATCAGATCTAACAGGTAATTCTTCCATTTTCCAAAATCTTTCCAGTTTTGCTTCGAGTGAGACTAACGGTACGGCTAAGATGTTGTACGTGAACGCATCATTGGGAGGCTTTCCGGAGTTCGCAGCACCTGATACGAGCCATCCGAAAACACTTTCGACCAATAATGACAATGACTTGGAAAGCTCTATTTTACCAGCGGACGTAAAAAACGTGAAAAAATGCTCGTTGCTAATAAGCAAGTCAATGCTACTACTTCTATTAAATCCGGGATCCGCTAAAAACAAATCATCGGGGATGTTCCAGTGGTCATCAGGGAAGCTTTGAACAGGTAGCTTTGGGATAGTTTTTAAAACAATAAATTCAATGTCGCTTGTGAAGTGTTTCTTTCTGGAACGGATCTGAGTTGCCACAGATTCTGTTGCCAGGATTGGTTGATCTCCTACTCCATTTACGAGCATACTCATTTTGGTTCGTTTCAGTCGAAGAAGTTGAGCCATTTGCTCCGTTATCAAACTGGCCTGTGAGGCACAATCTAGAATAGCTCGTGCAAAGTGTTCTTTGCCATAGCAGTCCACGATAATAACCACGGCAGTGGGCAGAATAACATTCTTCTCTCGAGTTCTTAACGGTGTGCAGCTTATGGAATCGGGTTGGCAAACGGTAGTCGTGGCAGAAATGACAGGTTCAACGGGTTCATCATCGCTATGAGTGAGGTGCACTGCAGCCCGAGTTGGTTGCTCAAATCTGGAAGATCTAGGGTCAGGTGTGGGTCGGGGGTAATTTTCATCGTAACCCGGATGAATCATTGTGTGGTGACACTTTCCACAAACGCTGCAGCTATCTTGAGAAGAGCAATCTCTGACATAATGAGTGCTACGAAAACAATTCAAGCATAGTCGTTTAGCATTAACAACATTCAATCGATCAGAGGATGACATTTTGCTAAATTTGAAACATTTCAACAGCGGGTGACGTTGCTCGCAGGCGTGACATTTGAGTGAAGAGCTACTTGATGCGAAATTTGGAGGATTACCACGGGCAGCGGATCTTGAAGCAGACACATGAGAACAAACAACAGGGTGTGGTGGAACATGCTGGTGATTCACGGAAATCGATTCTAGGACACGATTTCTTCGATGAAAAAAGTCGACAAGATTTTTGTAGGTGGGTTGATTAATGGTTGAGGCATAATCCTCCCAAGCTTTGAGTGTATCGTCATGAAGCCGCGTGCACAGTAAATGTTCAAGAATTGTGCTCCATGCGTCCGTTGGCTCTCCCATTTGGTTCAAACCCTTTACATGCCTCTCGAAAACATCAACAATTATATGCAGATCGACAGCGGTCTCCCATTCCATACGAGGAATGTCAAATAATGCTTGCAAACGCCTCTTCTTCATCAGATATTCATTTGAATATCGATTGACCAGCATATCCCATGTGCTCGCATAATCTGCAGCACTGATATCAATGGATTCAATTAACTGAGCTGCTTCCCCTTTCACTGCAGCTCTTAGGTAATGGAACTTCTGAATGTCAGGCAGATCGGGGTTTGTATGAATTAACGCATAGAATGTATCATAAAACACACGCCAATCTTTATAATCTCCAGAGAATTCCGGTAGCGAAATGGATGGCAATTTTAAACCCCTGATTGCGGAAGGACCCCGATGGAATGAGCCTTGGAGTTGCGTATCATTAGGAATAGTGGGTGTGGGTAATTTGGAAATAAGGCCAGCCTTTATTTTAAAAAAACTGCCTCTCGAAGGAGGATCTACGCTCATGGTTAGTAGCCATACCTTCCTCGCTGGTCTCCATTTCCTACAAAGTAGATTGCACCTCATCAAGTTCTCGCCGAATTTCGTTGATGTCCTCCAAACGCAGAGCCACCTCGAGCCTGTACTGTTCGTCGTTGAAGTTGTCCAGAAATTCCTTAGTTCGATTCAGCGAAGATAACAGCGTAGCTCTTTGCACCGTCGCACGGTGGATTTAAACGTAAAAATAATCTTGCAATTCACGATGGTTAGCACCTTTAATTGAAACACCTTTATTATATCGATAACGCTGGTTTTCTAATTTCGCTGACAGTGAACCGTTCGCAAAGCTGATTTATTTCAAACTGAGTAAAATTTCATGTTACATTTCCTATTTCTTAGTATTGGTGGCTATACCTGCGTGCATGAAAATTCCTTTCTCCTACATTGGGGGTTCGGCCACAGTGCAGAAAAAATAATAGATCGAATCCGAACATATTTTTCTTTCGTAACCTTGTGTAACGGTTAAGTAGGTGTAACTTAATTGAGGGCACTATTTATCTATATGTTTGTACGAGCGATATACATATCTATGTGTTGGTAGCAGTTCCTTAAGAACACTGTTTGGCTGTTTCTCCCAATAAATTTAGACAACTTAGGTTTGTTCTTGAAAGATTCAATTTGAAAAGCATCAATTCGCTTTTATCTCAATATTGACATCACTACTAATCAATGCGTTCACGAAAATTAGTGCCTGAAACTTTATAGAATAAACCGAAGTAACTAATACTTAGATACATATCGCCCGTTTAAATATATAGATAAATAGACTCATAATCCTATATGTCACTGTGTTAGGTCCGTTAGTTTATGGATATACCTTATTAGGAACCTATACCTGACGCAAATGATCATTTAATGACATTCCGAGGTGAAAAAATACATTTCAGCTATGCATCCTCTACCATTGAGTGCGGCATCTCACCCGCAATTTTCATGCGGCGTCTCTCCCAATTGTAGGCGAGAGATGCCTCACGACGACATTTTTTAAAGGCAAAAGACTTAGACGATTTTTGATCAAGTTTTTTTTGCACGGATTTTGCAATCAACACGGTTATTCGCAGTCCTATTGAAGGCAAATGACTTAGACGATTTTTAATCAAGTTTTTTAGCGCGGATTTTGCTTTTATTCAAAGACTAAAGATTTTTGAAAAAGTGGAAAAGGGTTCCTTCTAGCACGTCAACAATTTAGTTGCTTTTGGAACAGTATTAACGAGTAGACGCCGTGTCTGAGGCCATTTTGAAAACCAAAATGGAGACTTCCGGTTCAATGGAATTCTCTAAAACCCCATCAACATGGGTGTTTTTGGAACGGGATTGATGAGTGGACGTCAGATATAGATGTTTAAGGCTATTTTGAAAACCAAGATGGCGACTTCCGGTTCAAAGAAATTCTCTATACCCCATCAACATTGGTATTTCTGGAACGGGATTGATGAGTGGACGTCAGATATTAATGTTTAAGGCCATTTTGAAAACCAAGATAACGACTTCCGGTTCAATGGAATTCTCTAAAACCCCATCAACATGGATATTTTTGGAACGAGATTGATGAGTGGACGTCAGATATCGATGTTTAAGGCCATTTTGAAAACCAAGGGCGACTTCCGGTTCAATGAAATTCTCTAAAACTATCAATATGGGTATTTTTGGAACGGAATTGATGAGTGGACGTCAGATATAGATGTTTAAGGCTATTTTGAAAACCAAGATGGTGACGGTTCAATGGAATTCTCTAAAACCCCATCAACATGGGTATTTTTGGAAAGGGATTGATGAGTGGACGTCAGATATCGATGTTTGTGGCCATTTTGAAAACCAAGTACGTAACTTTCGCTTTGGCGGAATTCTTTAAAACTCAATCAATATGGTAAATTCCGGAATGGTTTTCATGAGTAGGTGCTAGAGATCGATGTTTGGCGCCGTTTTAAAATCCGAGATGGCGACACCCGATTAAGTGAAATTGTCAATAAGCTGAAGGTCGGGTTTAGTTTTAGAAATGTTTTTAAAAGAGAATTCCGAAAAAGCAGCAAATGACCCTAAGGTGTGTGTATGTGACCAAAAAGAAAATTTTGAATTCCAAAACAAATTGAACATTCCAGGTTCCTGATGCCTAAGGTTGATCAATGAAGTAGAATCACCAGATAATCTTAAACGACGCCGTCAAGAAAAGGAGAACGAAAACGAAAAGATGAAAACAAAAAAGAATGGAAACCCTAGAAAGTCCATTTTATATTATTTAGCCATTTTTCAGATAATGGGATTTTCAAAAACAATTCATAACTTTCTGAAACAATGGTTCTCAAATTCGTACAATTCTATTTATTCATTTACTTCATTCAAAATGATTTTTAATTTCATGCTAAATAGTCAATTTTTTCAGTTTCTTCATTTCATGGAAGTCATTCGTATTGTTTAATTTATTCATTTTGAATATTTGAATGATTTAAGTGTATGATCATTGTGTATTAATTATTTATTTCATTCAGCATAGTTATTAATTTTGTTCATTTGGGTTCATGTTAACTATTTTATTCGTTTCATTATTTGGATTCTTTCTGATCAGTTTATTTTTTTCGTGCATTTTATTTATGTCATTCATAAAACTTATTTTATTCACTGTTTTCATTCTATACATTCTATTCGTTTTTATTCCAGTTCAACATGTATGTTTCAATTTCTTCATTTTAATAATCTGACTATTTTTCAGTTTTATTGATTTCATCGAAATTATTTATTTCACACAATTTATTTTTTTCTATAAATTTATAACTTTTTAACATCGCTTAATTTCATTTAATTCATTTTGTCCTGCATTTTACCAATTCTATTCGTTTTGTTTATTTGATTCCTTTGTTTTCATCTTATTCAATTCATTATTTTTTGTTTTATTAATTTTATTCAATTCATTCATTCCAATCATTAAATTCATTTTATCCATTTCATTTGTTTGATTCATTGTATTCACTGGATTCATTAAATTCATTCGATCCACTTGATTCATTTGATTTATTTGATTCATTTGATTAATTTGATTAATTTGATTAATTTGATTAAATTGATTAATTTGATTAATTTGATTAGTTTGATTAATTTGTTTAGTTTGAATAATTTGATTAATTTGATTAATTTGATTCCATTGATTCATTTGATTCATTTGATTCATTTGATTCATTTGATTCATTTGATTCATTTGATTCATTTGATTCATTTGATTCATTTGATTCATTTGATTCATTTGATTCATTTGATTCATTTGATTCATTTGATTCATTTGATTCATTTGATTCATTTGATTCATTTGATTCATTTGATTCATTTGATTCATTTGATTCATTTGATTCATTTGATTCATTTGATTCATTTGATTCATTTGATTCATTTGATTCATTTGATTCATTTGATTCATTTGATTCATTTGATTCATTTGATTCATTTGATTCATTTGATTCATTTGATTCATTTGATTCATTTGATTCATTTGATTCATTTGATTCATTTGATTCATTTGATTCATTTGATTCATTTGATTCATTTGTTTCATTTGATTCATTTGATTCATTTGATTCATTTGATTCATTTGATTCATTTGATTCATTTGATTCATTTGATTCATTTGATTCATTTGATTCATTTGATTCATTTGATTCATTTGATTCATTTGATTCATTTGATTCATTTGATTCATTTGATTCATTTGATTCATTTGATTCATTTGATTCATTTGATTCATTTGATTCATTTGATTCATTTGATTCATTTGATTCATTTGATTCATTTGATTCATTTGATTCATTTGATTCATTTGATTCATTTGATTCATTTGATTCATTTGATTCATTTGATTCATTTGATTCATTTGATTCATTTGATTCATTTGATTCATTTGATTCATTTGATTCATTTGATTCATTTGATTCATTTGATTCATTTGATTCATTTGATTCATTTGATTCATTTGATTCATTTGATTCATTTGATTCATTTGATTCATTTGATTCATTTGATTCATTTGATTCATTTGATTCATTTGATTCATTTGATTCATTTGATTCATTTGATTCATTTGATTCATTTGATTCATTTGATTCATTTGGTTCAATTGATTCAATTGATTCAATTGATTCAATTGATTCAATTGATTCAATTGATTCATTTGATTCATTTGATTCATTTGATTCATTTGATTCATTTGATTCATTTGATTCATTTGATTCATTTGATTCATTTGATTCATTTGATTCATTTGATTCATTTGATTCATTTGATTCATTTGATTCATTTGATTCATTTGATTCATTTGATTCATTTGATTCATTTGATTCATTTGATTCCTTTGATTCATTTGATTCCTTTGATTCATTTGATTAATTTGATTCGTTTGATTCATTTGATTTATTTCATAATTTATTTTATTCAATTTGTTAGTTTGAGTCAATTTAATTTATTCTATTAGTTTTGTAACTATTTTTAAATATTGCCTAATTTTCCATTTAATGAGCGAATCTAATTTGATTTATGTATTTCATTAATTTTATTTATATTAATCTTTTTTTTTCATTTTATGAATCTTAAAGCCTTTTTTTCGTATTTCTCTCCTTTTTTATTTTGTTCGTTTTATTGATTTTTGATAGTTTATTCAGTTTATTCGAGGTTTTATTCGTGCAGACAAGAAACTGTTGTGTGCCTACTTCGCGTAAATTCTGCAAACTAATAAATGCTCCAACAGTGATATGTGTAAGAAATGTCTCATCTCACTGCTAGGTGGATTAAGTTTGTTTTTCTTTTCTAAGCGCTGTTTGAACGGTTCCAGTGGTGGTGGTTTTCGTAATAACTTTCGCCATTTTTAAATATTTGTTACGTTTTGCTTGAATTTCTTTAGTGTTTATGCATAAAAGTAAGATTTCAGTCATAATTTAGACCCAAGAATTTGACTTAATCAGACCGGGCTAAATCCAATCCATTAGAATTGATAAAATATTTATTATTTGGTTTAAGAAACAATGGTTTATGGGCCAGACATCGCCCTAATCCCATTTCGAAAATTCTCATAGGTTTTTTTTATTATTATCCACAAAATCGGAAATCGTCATCTTTGGTTTCAAAACGCCATCTGACTTCGATCTCTGGCATCTACGTGCCAATCCCGTTCCGAAAGCACTAATATTGACTGAATTATTGAGAATTCCGCTGAACCTGAAGTCGCCATCTTGATTTTCAAAAGGAATCTCCAAGACCAGTCGTTATCCCTCATTCTGTAATTTTCTAAGTTTTTTACTTTCAAAAGAATATAGATTGTTTCCACCAAAACCGTGTTTATTATTATGTTTTTTTACACGGAGCCCGCAATTATCGCGGTGATTTGCACTTTTTATACGGTATGTATCACCCGTGTAAAAAAACCTAGTGTATATGTATTTTCGGTAAGTTGAAATCTTGGATCTTAAAGTGGCTTCAGATGTAGACATCTGGAAACTGCTTAGTCATCCGGTTCCAACACATTACATATTGTCTGAGCTATATAAAATTTCCCTATGCCGGAAGTAGTCATCATGTATTACAAAATATCTTCGGGCATTGATCTCTATTATACACTCATCAAGCCCGTTCCGACAATACCCATATTGATTGGGTTTTAGAGAATTTCACTTAACCGAAAGGTGCCATCTTAGTTTTCAAAATGATGTCAGGCATCGACATTTGGCGTCTAGGCGTTAATCCTGTTCTGAAAACACCCATACCCTTGAAGTGCCGACTTCAATCTTCAAGATTCGTCTACATTGTTCAAAAATCTTCTAAGTTTTTTGTACATATTTAAAAAGACTTAGAATGAATGCAGAAACCGTGGTATGTAATTGCGAAATCCGTGCAAACAAAATTCAAAAATCGTTCAAAGTCTTTTGCATTCAATGTAACGCAGTATTTTTTACACGGTTTTTGAAATTAACGCGTTTTTTTTGCACGGCTTCCGGAGTTACCGCGGTTTTAACATTTTTTACAAAAAAAATGTATCCATAACTCTCCGAGCTCTCGATCGAAGCAGTTCGTTTTCTGGTGCTGTGCATAAAGTGAACAAGAATAAATTGTCAGTGAAGGTCAACCATTGTTCGAGGCAGTCTTTGTTCGCCGGTGCCCAGGCTGGTGAAGTGAATACCAGAATAGCCGGACACGCCGCTATATAAGCTAAGTATTTTTTTTTCATTTCCCTTTCCCCGATCGGTCTCTACTTCTGCCCTTTCCCCTGAATATAAGTTTCATCTCTCGTTTACACCACGTGTTATCCTCGTGCCTAAATGGCCGAGGGCGAAGTAACATTGGATGGGAATGATATTCCCATGGATATACCGGATAAACCCGAAATTACTCCCTCCCCCGATTCCCCCAGTCCTCCCCGTATTAAAACATACCCAGCCAGTTCGACTGGACCCTGGGTGGTGTATTTCCGGCCCAACACGAAATCGCCCAATATTCTAGAAATCTCACGGGAGCTGACTGCCAACTACCCGTCCGTGGCTCAGATAACACGTGTTCGAGCTAATAAGATACGCGTTATAGTAAATGACCTCGACCAGGCAAACCAGATTGCTCGCAGCGAGCGTTTTACGAAGCAATTCAAAGTGTATGTGCCTTGTAGAGTTGTGGAGATCGATGGGGTCGTCGCCGAACCGGGTCTAAAGTGCGAAGACCTGTTGAAGTACGGGGTTGGCTGCTTTAAGGACCCTTCACTTCAAAAGGTGAAAATTCTGGAATGCAAGCAATTGTATTCCGCAAAAACTGAAGATGATAAGACAACTTATTCTCCGTCAGACTCGATTCGGGTGACTTTCTCCGGATCTGCTCTTCCCAACTATGTCCTCCTGGATAAGGTTCGCCTACCTGTTCGCCTATTTGTACCGCGGGTAATGAACTGCAGCAATTGCAAGCAACTGGGCCACACAGCCACTTATTGTGGCAATAAAAACGGTGCGGCAAATGCGAGGGAGAGCATGAGGATGACGCTTGCGGTGGAGAAACTGAGAAGTGTATTTACTGCGGGGGCCCTCCGCATGCTCTTAAGTCATGCCCGGCGTACAAGCAGCGCGGGGATAAAATTAAGCGCTCCCTTAAGGATCGCTCGAGGCACTCTTATGCAGAAATGCTAAAGAATGCTTCGCCATCTGTCCCTTCCGAAAATTCCTTTGCTCTTTTGGCTGGCGTTGAGCAAGAATCTGACGACCCACAAGAGGGAACATCATTGGTTAACCCAGGGGAATCCAGGAAGAGGAGAAATCTAGCCTCCCCTACATTGCCTCGTAAGGGTGCCAAGGTGTCGTCCACTCAGAGTGCGCCAACCGCAATCAATAAATCCAACGGAAGTGATGCACAAAAGCCGAAGCAATTTGCTCCAGGACTTGGAAATATTAATTCTAACAAGGAGTACCCACCACTTCCAGGGACACCAAAAACCCCAAGTGTCCCCTTTTTTCAAACAGATACTCAGTCCAGTAGCGGACTAATGAAATTTTCTGACATAGTGGACTTAATTTTCACAGCTTTCAATGTTACTGATCCTCTTAAAAGCCTTCTGATACGTTTTCTCCCTATAGTGCAAACATTTTTGAAGCAGTTGACTACTAAATGGCCCCTCCTTGCAGCGATCGTATCCTTCGATGGCTAAGTCATCGAACGAGGTCACCGATTCGATAACTGTTCTACAGTGGAACAGCAGAAGTATCCTCCCGAAAATCGATTCCTTTAAATTTTTACTAAATAGTTTAAAATGTGATGCTTTCGCATTATGTGAAACTTGGTTAACTTCCGATATAAATCTCAACTTCCACGACTTTAATATAATTCGTCTGGATCGAGAAAACCCCTATGGAGGAGTACTTTTGGGGATCAAAAAGTGCTATTCTTTCAACCGAATTAACCTCCCTTCAACACCAGGCATTGAAATTGTCGCTTGTCAAGTTTTAATCAAAGGTAAAGACCTTTGCATTGCTTCCATCTACATTCCTCCTAGAGCCTCGGTAGGGCACCGAACGCTTTGTAATATCACGGAATCCTTACCGGCACCGCGGCTAGTTCTGGGAGACTTTAACTCGCACGGTACGGTATGGGGCTGTCTTCATGATGATAATAGATCAACATTAATCCAAGATCTTTGCGATAATTTCAACATGACCATCTTAAACACGGGAGAAATGACGCGGATTCCTACACCACCAGCACGCGCAAGCGCGTTGGATTTATCTCTATGCTCGACTTTGCTACAGTTAGATTGCATGTGGAAGGTGATCCCTGATCCCCACGGTAGCGACCATTTGCCTATCGTGATTTCAATTGCTAACGGTTCAAGACCATCGGAAACAATCAATGTATCGTATGACCTCACACGGAACATTGATTGGAAGAGTTACGCGACCGCGATATCCGTTAAAATCGAATCCACTCAAGAACTTCCTCCGGAGGAAGAGTACAGGTTTTTGGCTGGCTTGATTCTCGACAGTGCGAATCAAGCTCAGACTAAACCAGTACCCAGCGCGAATACCCATGGACGGTCTCCCACCCTGTGGTGGGATAAAGAGTGCTCAGAGCTGTACGCGGAAAAGTCCACTGCATATAAGGCCTTCCGGGAAGACGGGTTACCCGCTAGCTATCTACAGTACGCGTCGTTAGAAAGGCGAATGAAAAGTCTAATGAAAGCCAAAAAACGTAGTTATTGGCGCCGGTTCGTCGACGGGTTAACGAGAGAAACAGCGATGAGCACTCTTTGGGGTACGGCTCGACGTATGCGTAACCCTAATAGTACCAACGAGAACGTGGAATATTCAAACCGTTGGATATTTGCTTTCGCCAAGAAGATCTGTCCGGACTCTGTCCCGGTACAGAAAACGTACCGCGCCGCGTCTTCTCCCGATACCGCGAACGAAACACCGTTTTCGATGGTGGAGTTCTCACTTGCTCTCTTATCATGCAACAATAACGCCCCAGGGATAGACAGAATCAAATTCAACTTGCTGAAGAATCTACCTGACACTGCAAAAAGGCGCTTGTTGAATTTATTTAACAAGTTTCTTGAGGGTAACATTGTCCCTCATGACTGGAGGCAAGTGAAGGTCATCGCCATCCAAAAACCAGGAAAACCAGCCTCCGACCACAACTCATATCGGCCGATTGCAATGCTGTCCTGTATTCGGAAGTTGTTCGAGAAAATGATCTTGTTTCGCCTCGACAATTGGGTTGAAGCAAATGGCTTACTGTCAGATACACAATTTGGCTTCCGCAAAGGCAAAGGGACGAACGATTGCCTTGCGTTGCTTTCTGTAGAAATCCAAATGGCCTATGCTAACAAAGAGCAGATGGCATCAGTCTTCTTGGATATTAAGGGGGCTTTTGACTCAGTTTCTATCAACATTCTGTCAGAGAAGCTGCACCAGCATGGTCTTTCGCCAATTTTAAATAACTTTTTGCTAAACCTGTTGTCTGAAAAGCACATGCACTTTTCGCATGGCGATTTAACAACATCGCGATTTAGCTACATGGGTCTTCCCCAGGGCTCATGTCTAAGTCCCCTGCTCTACAATTTCTATGTGAATGACATTGACGATTGTCTTGCCAATTCATGCACGCTAAGGCAACTTGCAGACGACGGGGTGGACTCTGTTACAGGGCCCAAAGCTGCCGACTTGCAAGGACCATTACAAAATACCTTGGACAATTTGTCTGCTTGGGCTCTTCAGCTGGGTATTGAGTTCTCCACGGAGAAAACTGAGTTGGTTGTTTTTTCTAGGAAGCGTGAGCCGGCGCAACTCCAGCTTCTATTAATGGGTGCAACGATCAACCAGGTTTTCACATTTAAATATCTCGGGGTCTGGTTCGACTCTAAAGGTACCTGGGGATGTCACATTAGATATCTGAAACAGAAATGCCAACAAAGGATCAATTTTCTCCGAACAATAACTGGAACATGGTGGGGTGCTCACCCAGGAGACCTGATCAGGTTATACCAAACAACGAAATTGTCGGTGATGGAGTACGGGTGTTTCTGTTTCCGCTCCGCTGCGAACATACACTTCATCAAACTGGAGAGAATCCAGTATCGTTGCTTGCGCATTTCCTTGGGTTGCATGCACTCGACCCATACGATGAGTCTCGAAGTGCTGGCGGGTGTTCTTTCGCTAAAAAATCGATTTTGGGAACTCTCATATCGATTGCTCATCCGATGCGACATTCTGAACCCGTTGGTGATTGAAAACTTTGAGAGGCTCGTCGAGCTTAATTCTCAAACCCGATTTATGGCCTTGTACTTCGACTACATGGCACAGAGCATTAATCCTTCTTCATATACTCCCAGCCGTGTTCGTTTCCTAGATACTTCTGATTCTACTGTATTCTTCGACACATCCATGAAGGAAGAGATTCGTAGAATCCCGGACCATATACGCCCGCAAGTGATCCCCAATATATTTTATAATAAATTCCGAGAAGTCGACTGTGACAAAATGTTCTACACTGACGGATCAAATCTCGATGGGTCCACTGGCTTCGGTATCTTCAACAATACTATCACCGCTTCATTCAAGCTCAATGATCCCGCTTCAGTTTACGTCGCAGAGTTAGCTGCAATTCAGTACACCCTTGGGATCATCGACACTCTGCCCACAGATCACTAATTCATCATTTCGGACAGCCTCAGCTCTATCGAGGCTCTTCGTGCGATGAAGCCCAAAAAGCAATTCCCATATTTCCTGGGGAAGATACGGGAGTCTTTGTGTACGTTATCTGAAAAATCTTATCAAATTACCTTTGTTTGGGTCCCCTCTCATTGCTCTATCCCGGGCAATGAAAAGGCCGACTCATTAGCAAAGGTGGGCGCATTAAATGGTGACATATACGAAAGACCAATCTGCTTCAACGAATTTTTTAGTATTTGTCGTCAGAGGACACTCAACAGTTGGCAAACCTCGTGGAGCAATGGTGAACTTGGAAGATGGCTACATTCCATTATCCCAAAGGTATCAACGAAGCCTTGGTTCAGGGGGATGGATGTGGGTCGGGATTTTATTCGTGTAATGTCCCGACTTATGTCCAACCACTACACCTTGGATGCGCATTTGCGGCGTATTGGGCTTGCGGAGAGTAGTCTGTGCGCTTGTGACGAGGGCTATCACGACATCGAGCACGTTGTCTGGGTATGCGCCGGGTACTTGGACGCCAGGTCTCAGTTAAAGATTCCCTTCGGGCCCGAGGTAGACCACCCAATGTCCCAGTCCGAGATATACTGGCAAATCGTGATTTCCCCTATATGTCCCTTATTTATACTTTCATAAAAACGACAAATATCCCAATTTAGCCCCTCTCTTTTTATTTCTCGTTTTAGAAGCTTTCTCTTGCCTTGTGGGACCGATCAGCTCCAGACTGCAACTATGTAACCGCCGTCGCACTTACCACTACGGAAACTGAAGCGAGAGCGACTCAAGGTCCGATGACTTTTGAAGGATTCCCCGCGGGTCCGAAGAATACCATCCGCCAATCCGACCTACTAGACTGAGGCGGTAATCTTTCGCTGATCTCCCGTTTGAGCGAAAGTTGCAAGTTTTGCTCTTCTCTCCCGGTCACCATCTACGCTTTCTCTCCCCTGTCCTTGATACAACTGCTTCTACAGCCCCCCTCTGAATATCTTGACCAAGCATAAGTCTCCGCTAAAAAAGTTCAAATTTGTATTCTGTATTCCTAGTTTTAAGATAGTTGTAATTTTACCTCTTTGTTAAAACTATTGTCCCCCATCTTGTAAATAGAATTGTATCCCTAGTCTTAAAACACCTGCGAATTTTCTCATAAATATTTGTTCCCCCTTTTGTGTACCAAACTATATTGTTAGTTTTAAGATAACTGTAAATATTGCCTAAAAATTATTACTATTGAATTCCTTGTTTTAAAATTTTTTCATAAAAAAAATCTTTCGCCCCCTCTCTTGTATATAGAATCTTATTTCTAGTCTTAAGATAGCTGTAAAATTTTTCTTTTTAAAAAAAAATATTTCAACATTGTAACCTCCTAGTTTTAAAATATACAAAATGTAAAAACAAAAGAATTTGGCACCGCCAAGCTAACGCATTTGTGCCTATCAAATAAACGAAATGAATAAAAAAAAATGTATAGGATTCGCTCAAACTTTGAAAACTTTTTCCGAGGTGCGGAGGGCCGAGCCTCATATACCAGTCGACTCAGCTCGACAAATTGAGACAATGTCTGTATGTGTGTGTGTGTGTGTATGTATGTATGTACAAAATGTCATGTAATTATCTCAGCAATGGCTGAACCGATCTTAATGAAATTAGTTTCAAATGAAAGGCCTAACGTTGCCATTTGACATTATTATTTTTGATTTTCGATATGTTGTTTACTTTCTGAGATATTGGCGATTTTGTCAAAACACAGCATGTTTTTTGCAAATAACTTTCGAACAATACAATATTGTCCCATGAATAAAAAGCTTGTAAAAATACCTTTCTAACAAGCTATAGATTGTCTAAATCCGTGCACGAGCGGCGGAGATATTAGACATTTTGTATTTTTAGTCCTCGCTTACCAATTTCCACTAATTAAAAATGAGATTGTTTCATACAGAGTATTGCTTTACTGGTGTTTTAGGGGAAAAACTATGCCGATTTTGAATATCGGGGTGTGAAAACACATCTACGTGATTCAAGGAATACGATGTTGAGAACATTTTGTGAATTACCTTTATAGTAAATTAACTATTTCTCAAAAATCAATATATAAGTTCACTTCAAAGACAAAATAATGTGTTGATAAAGAAACAGTGAGTTCTAGTATTTATCCCTTGGATTAGGCATTGCGTTCAATCATGAGGTAAATGTAGGATGGTATATCAAGTAATTCACCTAGTAGTGAGATAAAAGATTTCTCATATAATTATACTCGTGGCGTCACCGAAAGCAACTGTATGTTTGAAGCCCAAAAATGTAGCGAAAATTTAGCTCTTTTGCAAGATTTAGGTTATACTGGTTATGGCGCAAAAATTACTACTTACATTATTTATGATAAGATGTAAGAATCAATATATCATAATAATATACCTATAAAAATAATGTCACTCCATTAACCATCATTTGCCATTCCTCACACGCCCCCCCCCCATCTCTCTCTCTCCTTCTCTCTCTCTGTCTCTCGCATCTATCTAGCTATTTCTGTATCCATTTCTAAGTTGTGTGATAAGATCTTCTGCCAATCTGAAATATTTATTAATTGTAATTGCGAAGGTTTGAGAAAACAAAACTATTTTTTGTCTGCAGCTACATCAACTCAGCTTTAATTCAATTGTATTCAAAGCCTGTATCTACACTATAATTAAGGAAATTCATGGCTATATCAGAAAAATATTTGGCTTAACTGGGTAATATGAAAGTTTGAATGAAAAAGAGACATTCCACTTGCGATATTTAAACTATTCGTATCTTTATTGAATTTTGAATGAAATATATGCTCAAAGACTGAAAGCTGAAGCCAGCAGGATTGGAATTGCCATCAACGTTTCGAAGACAAAATACATGAGAGGAAGAGGTTCTAGAGACGACAATGTGAACCTCCCACCCGAGTTCGGATTGACGGTGACGAAATCGAGATGGTCGACGAATTCGTGTGTTTGGGCTCACTGGTAACCGACGACAATGATAACAACAGAGAAATTCAGAGACGGATCTTAGCGGGAAATTGTTCCTACTTTGGACTCCAGAGGACACTCCGGTCGAACAAAATTCGCCGCCGCACGAAGTTGATTATCTTCAAGACGCTGATTAGATCGGTAGTCCTCTACGGCCACGAGACCTGGACTATGCTCGTGGAGGACCAACGCGCCCTTGGAATTTTCGAATGAAAGGTGTTGCGTACCATCGTTGGTGGCGTGCAGATGGAAGACGGAACGTTGCGCAGGCGAATGAACCATGAGTTGTATCAGATGCACATTCGTTGTATTGGTACGAACTTTCATGAAAAATAACGGATCAAAGACCAAAAATATCCACAAAGTATATCCAGGAAAAGAAGTCTCCCAAAGTACCCACTCTCGATGGGGGATGCAACTACAATGTGTCTTCTAACTTATCGTCGTCCATATTTGGATATACTGAGTAGTTTGAACCATTTCTTTTTCACAGTATTGGTCTGTATAGGACTTATTTATCCATATTTCCTGCACGAGAATTCCGAACGAAACAATATGAAAGCTATAAGGATGAATGGAAAGAGACTGCATTGCAATCAACTGAATGCATGGCTTTTATGCTATCGACATAGCCTAGACATTTCACACTATTTACTTCAATGCAAATAAAAACTTTGAAATATCTACCTGTCTCATTCACGAATCGCATTTTCCCTGTCGTTCTCTGTTCAAGGGGCTTGAAAGCACATGTGACCTTGTCTCACTTTACTATATTCAATTGCGCGTTAAAATACTGTACCAGTAAATTCTATTCTGCACATAAATCTTTTTTTTCGGGAATATGTGGCCAAAAAGTAAACTTCGAATTCGTCAAGTAAAGAAGCATGAAAACAAAAAGAATAAAACCAAAAAAAGATGGAAGCCCTAGAAAGTCCATTGCATATTTATTAGCCTTGTCTCAGAAGATGGGATTTTCAAAAACATTTCAAAACTTTCTGATGCAATGGTTCGCAAATTCGTACAATTCGGTTTATTCATTTTCTTTATTCAAACATGTTTTTGGGTTCAAATATATGTCAACAGTTGTTGCGGCATTTAATTAGCAAGGGACTGGAAGGTGAAGCATATTTTTCAATATTTAGAGCCATAGTACTCAAGTGAGAGCAAGGAGTTGAAGGGAGAAAGTTTTAGAAAAGCGTGGAAGGATCATATATGCAAGCTTAGAGCTCACCGGTGACTTAACCTTTTGTCTACTACCGTAGGAGTCAGGGTCTGATTCGCATTTCTAATGCCAAAAGACCCTGACTCCTACGGTAGCAAACAAAAGGTTAAGTCGCCGGTGAGCTCTAAGCTTGCATATATGATCCTTCCACGCTTTTCTAAAACTTTCTCCCTTCAACTCCTTGCTCTCCCTTGAGTACTATGGCTCTAAATATTGAAAAATATGCTTCACCTTCCAGTCCCTTGCTAATTAAATGCCGTAACAACTGTTGACAAATTGACTCAATAGGTCGTTAACAAAAATGGTTAACAAAAAAATGGTAAAAATTCAAATATATGACCATTTCATATTAATTAATAATTTCATTCCGCATCTTTTAATTCGTTTTGTTCATTTGCGTTCATTTTACTTATTTTATTCGTTTAATTCTTTGGATTCACTCTGATCAGTTTATTCTTTTTGTGCATTTTACTCATATCATTCATTGTTTTCATTGCATGCATTTTATTCATTTTTTACAGTTTATTTATTTTGTTCAGTTTCTTCATTTTAATAATCTGACTACTTTTTCAGTTTTAATCATTTCATCCAAATAATTTATTTGATTCAATTTATTTCTTTATATTAATTTATAACCTTTTACCATTGTTCAATTTTTCGTTTTAATCAATGCATTTAGTTCTGCTCATTTTCTTCTTTTTATTCATTTTATCACTTCAGCTCATTTTGTTTATTTGATTCGTTTGTTTTATTTATGCATTTCATTTATTTTTTACTTTATTCATTTTGTTCGTCCATTCTTTTTATTTATTTGATCCATTTCATTAATTTGATTCATTGTATTCACAGGATGAATTAAATCAATTTGATTCATTTAATTAATATGATTCATTTAATTAATTTGATTCATGTGATTCATATGATTCATTTGATTCATTTGATTAATTTGATTCATTTGATTGATTTGATTCATTTGATTCATTTGATTCATTTGATTCATTCGATTCATTTAATTCATTTGATTCATTTGATTCATTTGATTCATTTGATTCATTTGATTAATTTGATTCATTTGATTCATTTGATTCATTTGATTAATTTGATTCATTTGATTAATTTGATTCATTTGATTCATTTGATTCATTTGATTCATTTAATTCATTTGATTCATTTGATTCATTTGATTCATTTGATTCATTTGATTCATTTGATTCATTTGATTCATTTGATTCATTTGATTCATTTTATTCATAACTTTAATTTTATGCATTTCAGTCATTCGTTTTATTTCATTAAATTTGTTAGTGTGAGTCAATTTGTTCTATTAATCTTATAATTATTTCTAAATATAATCTTAATTTTTATGTAATAACCTAATCTAATTTGATTTGTGTATATTATAATGTTGATTTCCATCAATTTTTCTACTCATTTTATGAATTTAAAAATCTATTGTTTCATTTTTTGCTTTACTTTTGACATTAAAAATGTCTTACTCCACTATCTGGGGCTAGGTGTCATTCTAAAATCTAAACTATCTCCCATGTAACGAAACTATGTAAGGTTTGCACGCTTATAACTCCGATATTACTAGATGGATTTTAATCATTCATACACCAACCGATTCAGAAACACCTAACTTAAATATTGGTAATAATTTAATATCTCCCCAATAAAAGTAGACTTTTGGAAATTGGTAAAATTAAAAAGTTCACGAAAAACGGGAAAATTACCATTCGTGAGGCAGATTTCTCAGACACAGCCGTCAAGAGAGGGCAGCTTAGTTGCTCAATGAAACACGAAAAGTCATAAATAGAAGCAACGCATGTCCGTTTAAATCAGTTGTTGCTCTTATCCCATACGAGCAACGTCGTCTCCGGGCGATGCAATAAGCGCTATCGATTTTCGGTAACGTTGGCATTTGCACACACTCGCACCTAAGTGACTAAACCATATACGGTTAGTTTATAAATAGAGGTGACGCGTACCCGTTTGAATCAGTTTTTGTTCTTATGTCGAACGGGTAAGATCATGGATGCAGCGTCTGGGCACTACAATAAGCGGTAGACGCTATGCATTTTCGGCAGCGGGGGCCGTGTGCGGATTTTTTTATTTCGGTCGTTTTGTTGATTTCTATAATTTATTCAGTTTATTCGAGATTTTATTCGTGCAAGACTAGAAACTGTTTTCATCCCACCTCTAGTTGGGTGCCTGCTTCTCGTGAGTTCTGCAAACTAATCCAATAGTGAAATGTGTAAGAAATGTCGCATCTCACTGCTAGGTGGATTGAATCGGTTTTTTACACGGTTTTCGGAATTAACACGGTTTTTTTACACGGATTTCGCAATTAACGCGGTTTTTTCACACGGATTCCGGAATTAACGCGGTTTTTTTACACGGTTTTCGGAATTAGCACGGTTTTTTTTTACACGGATTTCGCAATTAACGCGGTTTTTTTTACACGGTTTTTTTTACACGGCACGTATCCCCCGTGTAAAAAACCTTAGTGTATATGCGAGCAAGAGAATGAAACTCATTAGTTCTATCTTCTGTTTTTTTGTGCGTTCGAGCTTGATTGAGGCGATATTCATGGGAAGGAGAGCAATTCTGTAGCTAATTTCTTTGCCATGTGGTAAAATTCAGAATACACAAATGGTAATTAGAACATCTTCATCCTGTGACACATTGTCACATGGCTTGGCTTGGTGGATAGCAGCTACATGTGCAAACTTCACCATGGAATTATTTCAACAAACTTTAAATTCTTTTTCACTACTCTTTCTATTTTAATTCACAATTTGAGGTATTTTTAACAAAGCCAAATAAAATTCCAATGGCTCACAATCAAAAATAAAAGATTTACTTCAGTACACCTTTCATTTCCACTGTTTTCACTTTTTTCGGCTACTGATTTCACTTAACAAAGGGAATAAAAGCAACACACGTCTTGTTCGGTTGTAGGGTTGCCACCCCTCCGGGTTTGACCCGGAGACTCCGGTTTTCGGGAGCGATCTCCGGGTTTTACATCAATTTCTCCGGGATTGGTGGGAAGAAGTATAATTTCATTTTTTTTAAATTAATTGATTTTTTATAAAATTTTTAAAAAGTCTAAGTTAAGCGATGGTGATTTTCAACGGGTTTTCATTTAAATATTTACACAGGTTTTTCGGGATAGTTTGTTCTAGCTTATATGTCTGTTCTCTGCGCTATTACTCTGGTTCAGATTTATTTTGCCCTACTAACCCTTCGTTTCAAGGTGGCGAAGATGAATTCACCAAATATTGCTGATTTATTTCACAGAGCAATGAAAATGAAAAATCAATCAACTTTACTACAAATTTAGGAAAATAATATTTCCCTGTATATTCCTTGTTTGGACGTGTGTCTTTGTTTTTCCTTTCTAAAGGATTTTTTATGAACGTGTCCACTTGAAAACAGACAGAGAAAGAATGACCGGAACGGTGAGAATGAAGAAACGGTGAAAACTCACCTTTATTGGAAACGCTGAGAAAAGATATGTCCTCAAGCAGGAATCGAACCTGCGATCTCCCAGTCTCTAGTTGGGTGCGTTAAGCACTCCGTCATCGAGGAACTGTGATGATGCCATCACATGTTCCCAACAGTTTTTGTGATCACCGCTGCAGCCTCCAATACCTCCTAATTGACCCATCGACCCCCAAAGTCTCCTATAAGCAGATCGTCACCTCTCCCTCTCACCGATCGGGCCAAATCTCTCTCGTTGTCTATTTTTAGGTCCAGTGGGCTGCGCTCAAGGCTTGAGATATTTATTATCACTGTTTGCCCCATTTCCTAACTCAGTCGCCACCAGACAGTTGGCAGTGAAAGAGCTATGGAATATTTCCCTATATGGTACAATTGAAATGTTCAATCCCACTAAGCTGCTCAAAATAGTGGAAAAAATTTATTTTGCTGTAATTTTACTAAATCACTTCACTGTTGGTGGTGCTTATCACCAACATATGGTAGATTTGTTCTAATCTAACTGGCTAGGTCAACAGAAAACGAGTTCTTCCGGCGTTGTTGTTACTCCTGCAGCGACCCTTAACTGATGGATAGGGAGGTGAGTTTTACCCCTTTGTTGCAACCTCTGGTGATTAATAACCGACGCCACATAGTGCGTCCCATGTGATGCCGCTGCCCTGCCTCTTTTTCCTGTTATTTGTAGAGCGAGAGTGGCTGGTGCTTTTGTATTCTTGGAACTTAGTCTGGAAAGTGAAATACTACACCAAATTGTACCGATAGAACCGTTCTTAAAAGCGAAAAATTTACAGCTTTATTTTAAAGTAGTAATAAAAAACGATTAAAGTGCTCTAAAATGCATAAACCGCCGAGCAATCGCTTTGATCCAATTTCTGCTTAGCTCCACTCAAAATCCATCACCCCCCGCTCAGTGAAAACCTCCGGGTCAAAGCATCTCAAGAGGTAGCAACCCCCCGGCTGCCTTTCCGATGCGAACTGGAGTTCCGTCCCAATCTTGAAACATCATGAAAACCTTGTGTTTCCTTCTTTCGGGGTTATTCGAGAAATTCTCATCATCCAGAACAAGACGTACTTACTCGTAAAAGTGTGTAATACTTCTATGATAATTCCTTCACGCATACAAGATAGAGATAGCGGATAATAATGTCTTCATATCAGGCCTTTTTGAATCAACAAAACGTTTAGTTGAACCTAAAACGTGACGAATGACTGTTTCAAACTAAAATATGCGTTTTTCGTAAGCATTCATTTGGTTTAGTTTAACAAAAACTTCTGTTTGCATTTTAAATAGAAACATTGTTGAATCAAAATAAAATTTATTGGATCTAACTGATCCCTTTGTTAAAAACCAACGGTTTGTTTGTTTGTTTTCGACTAAATTTGAGTTGTTCTCTCCTTCGGTTAATACAAAAGATTTGTTTTTGTTTCTTCGAACTTGTTTGTTGGGTTAAACTTATCATAATTTTGTTATTTCAAACGAAATATTTGTTGAAACTATTGAAAAGCCAACAAATGAATTTGTTCGTAATTTCAAGCAACAGCATTGATTGAATCAAACCTGAATCTTGTGTGTCACTATATCAAACGGGAAAATTGTTATTTGAAACCAAAATTTGTTAAAATTTTACCAGAGACTCTGAGGGAAAATACGTGGTGAGACTTCCCCGTCACACCAACTTCGAAGAAATGCTTGGAGAGTCTAAAGCGGCTGCACAACAACGTTTTGAATCACTAGAACGAAGGTTGTACCACGATAACCATCTGCAAAACGAATATAGTAAATTCCTGCATAAGTACATAGCACTTGGACATATGCGCCTGGTTCCACCCCACGAAAGAGTTGTTTCCAACCAATGTTTCCTCCCACATCACCCGATCGTCAAAGAGGCAAGCACGACGACCAAGCTTCGTGTCGTTTTTGACGGATCAGCCAAGACTTCATCAGGCTATTCTCTTAATGATGCACTGCTGGTAGGACCAGTAGTACAAGACGATTTGCTTTCCATCATTCTAAGATTTCGTACATACCCTGTAGAATTGGTTGCGGACATTGAAAAAATGTACCGTCAAGTAAAACTAAATACCGATGATACACCCTTCCAACGTATATTATGGCGCTTCTGTCAGCAAGAACCTATCCAAACATATGAACTTCTAACAGTTACGGCCTCGCCTCCTTGTCGTTTCTTGCAACTAGAACCCTCCAACAGCTTGCCGAATATGAAGGAATGTCGTACCCCCTGGGAGGCCCAGTTCGACGGAAAGGCTTTTATATTGATGATTTCATCGCCGGAGCGAAATCAGTGGAAGAAGCAACACTACTACGATCGGAGTTAAATGAACTGTTATCCAAAGGTGGATTTTCCTTGCGGAAATGGACATCGAACAAGCTTCAGGTTCTACAGGGCCTTTCGGTGGATGAAATTGGAACTCACCCACCTTTGAAGTTCGACAAGGATGAAACTGTCAAAGCTCTCGGTATCTCTTAGAAACCTCAAAGAGATACATTGAAATTCGACACTAATATCAGCCAGAAGGGAAACTTGACAAAGCGAGAAATACTTTCCGAAATTTCTCAACTTTTTTATCCTTTGGGTCTGATCGCTCCAGTCATAATTTGCGGGAAAATTCTAATGCAACACCTGTGGTTGGAATCCTGTGGATGGGATGATGAAGTTCCCGAGAGCATAGCAACGAAATGGAAACGATATTCCGAGCAGCTACCTTTACTAACTGGCTTCAGAGTAAGCCGCTATGCTTTTCTGCCGAACGCCGAGATTCAATTACACACGTTTGCAGATGCCTCTGAAACAGCTTATGGAGCAAGATCCGTCGACTCTCAGTGTAATATTTCCGTACAACTATTGGCGTAAAAGTCTCGTGCAGCACCGCTCAAGCGGGTTACCCTTCCTAGGCTGGAATTGTGCGCAGCTGATCTTGCCGCAAAACTCTACTCCAGTATAATCCAAGCACTGCAGATCAATATCGCCTCATCGTTTTTTTGGTCCGACTCCATGGTTACATTACAATGCTGAAATCTCCGCCAAACACCTGGAAAACCTACATAGCCAATCGAGTATCGGCTATTTAAACCGCTACCCACGGAGCGCGATGGAAACATATTGCTGGTAAACAAAACCCAGCTGACTTAGTATCACGTGCAGGGTTGTTAATCGATAATTAATCGTCATCGTCGATAACGTTAACCACCCGTCAACGTCATCGGAAACTCCGTTAACGATAATTTATTGTCGGATTCATCGTCATCGTCGATAATTCATCGGTGGTTATCGCGATACATTTTGCGTTACTTTCCCGTTTATTGGAGTTGAAGTTGATGCGGTCAACTTTCAATTGTTTTGAAATAAATAACTATTGGAGGACATGTTGTTGGCAGTTGAAAATCAATAGTTTTGGACATTTTCTATGCAGAGGGGGGTCCGACGATGAGTCAAAATGGAACTTTTTGTCAACTTTTCGGGAGAGTTTTATATTGAAGGGAAAGTTATTGGCAGTTGACAATCAATAGTTTTGGACATTTTCAATCTGCTAATCACCACACCACTAAAATGTGTAGTGTAATTTGTGAATGGATAGTGGTTTAGAAGTTTTTTTTTCACTACACTACAATTTTGCGTGCTATAAATTACTAATTACACAATACCTCAAAATTTGTTTCCTTCATGGTCAAAACAATTTTGATCACTTTTTTGCCGCTTGGAAACACTGTGCACCTGGGAATCTTCTGTGCACAAACTTACTCGAAAAGTTGAAAAATTCAATTTTGACACATCGTCGGACCCTTCTGCGTATTGAAATGTCCAAAATTATTGATTTTCAATTGCCAACAACTTTCCCTTCAATATAATACACTTTCCGGAAAAGTTTAAATTATTTCATTTTGACGCATCGTTGGACCCCCCTGTGCATAGAAAATGTCCAAAAGTATTGATTTTCAACTGCCAATAACATGTCCTTCAATAGGTATTAATTTCTAAACAATTGAAAATTAACCGGATCAACTTCAACTCCAATAAATGGGAAAGTAACGCAAAATGTATCGCGATAACCGATGAACCGACGATGACGATGAAAACGACGATACAATTATCGACGATGACGATGAAGGCGACGATACATTATCGTTAACGGAGTTTCCGATGACAATACATTATCGTTAACGAGTAACGCCGATAAATTATCGTGAAAAATGTATCGTATTAACAACCCTGATCACGGGGTGTGGAGACATATGAACTGTTAAACAGCCCGGTTTGGAAGCATGGTCCCGCCTGGTTATCCCACATCCAAGAACATTTTCCATCAACAAGCATTCCTGACTAATTCAATGATGGAAAGGACCGACGAAAGATGGTAGTTGCTAGCGCCAAAACAAAACATCGCACCATCGACTTGTTCGTGTTACAGCCTACTGTCTCCGGTTCGCTCAAAGAAGTCTCACGAAAACCCGGACGCAGCCATCCAATGAACCCCTATCTATTTCGCTTACAGTCAAGGAGTTGAGCAACGCCCAATCGATTCTTGTTCGACTTGCTCAGCATGACGTGTTCAAACAATAGATCAAGGATTTGACAAAGGACAGGACAGTTTCCAAGCATTCTTCACTTCGACTTCTTAAGCCTTTTGTGGACGCGGAAGGAACGATTAGAGTGGGAGGGAAATTGAGATTGTCCGAGCAGCCCTACATTCATAAACACCCAGCCCTTTTGCCAAGTTTCCATCCCTATACCTGCCTCCTCGCTAAACACTATCACCTGAAACTTATGCTCGGTGGCGGTCGGCTTACTCTTGCCGCAATGAGGGAGCAATATTGACCAATAAATGGATGACGCCTAATGAGAAGCATTACCCGAGGATGCTACCAATGTGCCCGAGTAAGTCCCGTTCCAGCGAGTCAATTTATGGGGCAACTACCTCTGGCTCGAATTACTCCAAGCTGCCCGTTCACTGCTACTGGAGTGGATAATGCCAGTCCAATGTATTTAAAACCTATTCATAAGAGAGCAAACGCAGCGAAGGTATACATTTGCATATTTGTCTGTTTTAGTACAAAGGCCGTTCACATTGAGTTGGTAAATTACCTGTCCACGCCGGCCTTTATGGCCGCACTGTGACGTTTCATTGCCCGAAGAGGTCGTCCAACTGCCATCTTCTCGGACAACGGCAAGAACTTTGAGGGTGCACAGAAAAAAATATTTTGTAATTTTAAGTTTATTTTCATGCACATATTTGGAGCATGAATATATATGTAAAATTAAGTTCCACCAAAAATCCACACGACTTGTCGTGCTTTCTTCAACGAATTTTATTATAATGCTACATGTGGATTGAAAATTACAGTTTCTTTAAACGGAAAACCAATGCACTTCACTGTATTTTTTACACGCATATTGCTGTAAAATGAATGACATGTAATATTACACGAATGAAAGTGTTAAATTGTATGCTCTTTGATGCTCCAACTGAGTGCATTGATTTTAACGTAATTTTCAATCAAAGTTTTGATTCAATCTTTGTATGTTTACATTCGTATTGATTTACATGTCGTTTAAATTTCATTATTTTTTTGTGTGTGCCATAAACGAGCTCGAACAAATATACCACTGGCTCAGAAGCATGGAAGGGGAGGCAATCCAGTCACACTGCGCTAACGAAGGCATCAATTGGCACTTAAATCCAATCATTTGTACCGCCAGTTGAGAAATTCACGTTTGTCATTCGAGGACTTGAGCACAGTCCTAGCGGAGATCGAGGCCGCAATGAATTCTCGACCATTGGTACCACTTTCCGAAGATCCAAACGATTTGTCTTGTCTCACTCCAGCCCATTTTCTCATTGGATCGACAATGCACTCCATACCAGAAGCCAATATAATGGACGTTCATATGAGCAGATTGAACCACTACCAGTCCATGCAGCGTATATTTCAGCAATTTTGGCATCATTGGCGCGGCGAGTATCTGCAAGAGATGCATAAATGCACGAAGTTAACGGTTAACGGAACGCCTCATGATAATCGTCGATGAATTTCAGCATCCAGTGAAATGGCCACTCGCGAGAATTCTCTCCATCCATCTTGGACCGGATCGGCTAACAAGAGTAGTAACACTACGAACCGCTCGCGGTGTCCTAAAGCGGCCTATCACTAAAATTTGCTTGCTTCCATCAGTGTGATGAGTCCAATCATCAGTGTGATGAGTCCAATGGATCACGATGATGAGCGGACGGCTTAAGTCGCTCGACGTTTGCATTAATTTAGTTTTAGTTAGGTGTAGGTGTTAGTGTAGTAGTGTATCATGATGTATTATAATTGAAAGTAAATATTTCAAGGTGGGGGTGATGTTCGGGCTCACATAGTAGTTGTGCCAAATACCTGTGGCGTAGAACAGTTTTGGAAACGCACCTCGCATTTGGCGCAACTCTCAACTGATGACAAACCTATACCGCCAAAAGGCCATTCGATCAGTTAATAGCATGCAAGATGTAGTACGCAAGATGTCCACATAATCGTATGATATATTTCCTGGCAGTCCTTGTCCAACCACCGTAGAGTTTCGATCGTGAAATATAACTATGTCCTAACGTGCAATAAAGCTTAATTTAATTCCGTGAAAGTATATGAATCTGTGCCCCAGAAGATTTTCCTCCATCCTCCAGTGGTGACGTTATGTGAATTAAGTTTATGATAAACTAACAGTTACCTAGATACGGAAGTCCCAGATTCTATTCCGGAAGTTACCGTCCGCCGTTTACGTGCCAGTAGGAAACCCCGCCTTTCCGAACCTCGTCCAACATAATTTTATAAAAAAAAATTGTATTGGTGACGTCGGGCAATTCTAATCGACGAAAGGGGAAGCGTCGCAAATAGACCCATTTGATCTATTTGTATACTGCAGAAGCGGTACGAGGAAGAAGGACAACAAGTGGCACCCAAGAGTGCCGCATCGACAGTGGGGTTTTCGCAGCAAGCCACAGGTAGCTACATTTGTCTACCGCGGTGGTGGAAACGGAGAGAGCGCGCTTTTGGTGGTGATACCGACGAGCAGCTTAACCGAAAAGAGTTTGGAAGTGTTGCAGGTAGGCCTATTTCTCTACTGAAGAAACAACAGGCACCGAGTTTACAACGACACACACGAGGTGTGGTCTACCGGCGTCTCCATCACATCAGAGATAGCAGATAACAGGTATATTTTTCATTCCTTTTGCGATAGTTTTTCTTGCTAAGTGAAATGGATGACGATATGGGAGAATGAGTAACAAACCCTCGTCCTAAGCCTTTTGCTGAAAATGTAAACCCGATTAGAATTAAAATTTACCCAGAGTCGTCCACGGGTTTGTATTTATTAGGCGTAAAGTAAAGGCGCTAAATATCATCCAAATTTCGAAAAATTTGACTTCGCGATTCTCGGAAGTAAAAGAGATCGTAAAAGTTAATAAAAATAAAATACGCATTGTCGATGACAGTCTCAAACAAGCCAATGCAACTGCTCCTTGCGAGCTTTTTACGCGTGAATATAGAACGTATATTCCTTCAAAGCAAATTGAAATTGATGGAGTCATCACAGAATCGAGTTTGACTGTTGATGACTTAATTATGCATGGGGTTGGTCGTTTCAAAGACACCATACTTAAAGACTTGAATGCAAGCGCTCCGTCAGAGTCAGTCGTTCCGAAAATAGAGATGTGTAAGTGTTTTCTAGGAAGATGCGTTTAGTGGTAGCATTTTTCAACATTTCTGCACAGGAGCGTTTAGACCTCTCCTTCAAGGATCGTTTAATTTTATCCTCGCGCAATTTATAAATGGGGCATGCAAGGAGCTCATGAGAATTTTCTCAGCACATTAAACATTTTTCTGAATTTTTATTGCATGTATTCTCTTGATGAGAACCCCCACATTTGCCACACCGTGCCTTATTGTAACAGTAAGTGGCTGTGTGGCCAAGCTGTTTACAATTAAGGCAATTCATTATACGAGTGATAAAAAGGAGAACAGGGAGACGAATCTTATCGATAACGACATAGTTGGGCAGCGCAGACCCAGCGAAAGTCACTCGAAACGAGTCAGACAGTCGATAATCTTTTTTATCTCCTTCGTGTGATACTGCATGCAATTGCTTGCATTCAAGTCTTTAAGTATGGTGTCTTTGAAACGACCAACCCCATGCTTAATTAAGGCATCAACAGTCAAACTCGATTCTGTGATGACCCCATCAATTTCAATTTGCTTTGAAGGAATATACGCTCTATATTCACGCGTAAAAAGCTCGCAAGGAGCAGTTGCATTGGCTTGTTTGAGACTGTCAACGACAATGCGTATTTTATTTTTATTAACTTTTACGATCTCTTTTACATCCGAGAATCGCGAAGTCAAATTTTTCAAAATTTGGATGATATTTAGCGCCTTTACTTTACGCCTTGATGCCGCGATCAAGTCCTTCGGATTAAGAAGCAGTGCTCTTGATTTTGGAGTAAGAAACGACACAACTATTTATTGGCTCCGTTGAATATACGACACCGATATTCGATGTGATGCTATATGTATTTTATTCGAGACTGACTCGTTTGCTTCGCTTCTAGCAAGTTTTATCAGAGATAGGTAGAAACCCGATCGGTCTGTTCGATCGGATGCTGAGATAGCCTGATAAGGAAACGGTAAAAGAAAGGGTAAACCGTATGTGTCTGATTCGAGCAGATTGCCGTCCCTAATCTACGAAATGCATGAACATATGCCGGCCACCGTTAAAAAGGCGGATTTTTAACACAATGACTCCTATCTACTACTTGATGATTTCTTCCTAAACCTATACTTCTTAAACAACTAAAATATAAGAATTCAAAATTGTGGCGTAATCATTTCTGTTTCGTCTGTCCATATGCTGCTACTGATGATGTCTGTCTTCTAGACTTCTTCGAACGGTTGTTCACATATCCTCGAGCTGCTTTCTGTTCCATCTACGCCATGGTTTTCGTCGTCGATGACCGAGTGTCCCTTCGAAAGAACCTGCACGTCTCGACAATGACCATGGTTTTGTGTTGACTGAGTCGATCGTCCTGGTCTTCCTTGCTTGGCTGTCCTTGTCTGGGTCGTCATGCTGGAACAAACATAGACGGCTTTTTAAACAGTAAATTAGAAAAAGAACAACACTTAACTGGATTGGAGGCAACCGGCCTCCACGGGTCCGAAAACGGACGATGATCGTTGGCATCAAGTGACTGAGCGTACTTGTGCTTTTGTGATTGTGATATCATCCATAGAGGAAGCCAGGTCGGAGGTAGATGAATCGGTGAGACTTTCTGCAGTGGGTGGGTGTTGAGCTGAACTGCCTTCCATCAGGTCCTTGTCTCCTCTGCTGCAGAGCCACCGACATACAGTGGACGCGTTTGAGTGCAGCTGCAGATCCTCTTGAAGAAGCAGCTAGCTTGTCGTTTGCTCGTGGTTGTGGGTTGGAGCAGGCATCATCATCGTGTAGCATTATGGTGGACGAAAAATTCATAAACTTTTTGCAAATTCGTTAAATTACATAGACTTACATGAATGGGAGGTCTAACGACCTCCCATTGTTGCACAGTGAGTACACTGTGATCGTTGGAAGGATTCTAGGTTCCTTCGTGTGGATCAGTGGCTTCATCATCGAGGTATTCCGTAAGTCTCTGAATGGGCAATACGCAGATTTTGGAGATTCCACGACGAAATTCACCGTCTTTCGTCCTAACGGTTACTACCCGGATGTTGCCATCATCAGCCGTGAAGACTTGTAGTATTCGTCCGAATTTCCATTTAAGTGGTGGAAGGTTTTCTTCCTTCACCAGTACCATGGTACCCACCGAAATGTTGTCTCGTTGTTGAGTCCATTGAGTACGAGGCTGCAACCCGGACAAATATTCCGACTGCCACTGCTTCCAAATTCGCCGGACGTATTCCTGTGTTTGCTGCCATCGGTCTAAGCGGTTGGAAGGCACATCTTCGAGACTTGGTTCTGGAATGGCGGCCAGTGATCGATGTACCAAGAAATGCCCAGGAGTAAGCACTTCCAGATCGTTAGGGTCCGAACTGAGCTGAGTGAGTGGACGAGAATTTAGGCAACTTTCAATTTGAGTTAGTATAGTAAGAAATTCGTCCTGATACAGTACAACATTGCCGACCGTGCTGCGCAAGTTTTTCTTCAGCGACTTGACGGCTGCTTCCCAGAGCCCGCCGAAATTTGGGGATCTAGGAGGTATGAATTTGAACGTAATCCCATTTTCCGTACAGTTGGTAGTGATCAGTTCTTGGTGCTGCTGAGATACGAATAGTTGGGCTAAATCGTTCAGTTCGCGTTGAGCTCCTTCAAAGTTGGTTGCATTGTCGCACTCAATCAACTCTGGTTTCCCTCGGCGAGCGACAAACCGTTTCAGAGCAGCTAGGAATGAGTTGGTCGATAGGTCTCCAACGCACTCAATGTGGACCGCCTTCGTTACAAGGCATACGAAAATGGAAACAAAACATTTAACAGGGGCAGCTCGGCGAGATTGACGATAATAAAAAGGTCCACAGTAATCCAAACCCGTGCGGAGAAACGGGAATGCTGGTGTAACGCGCTCCGGTGGAAGTTCACCCATTAACTGTTGCAGGATCTTAGGTTTGCAACGAAAACAGCTGACGCAGGAGTGAACAGCTTGGTGGGCAAGGTTTCTTATTCGCAGCGGCCAGAATCTTTCACGAATGGTGGCACTTAGCAACTGCGGACCAGCATGTAAAAGCTTTCGGTGGTAGTGAACTACTAGTAGCTCAGTGAAAGGATGTTTGTCCGGCAGGATCATCGGATGCCGTTGGTCGTAGCTTACGGGAGCATGGCGCAGCCGGCCACCGACACGCAATACGCCATTCGTTAGTATTGGAGTAAGAGTTTTCAATCGAGAATTCTGTTTGACTTGCCCATTTCGAGCTACTTCCGCGAGATCCTGAGAGAATCTTTCATCCTGAGCGAGTTTCACCAGGCAGTGTGTAGCCTGTTTAATTTCAATTACTGAAAGAAACCCGGTTTTCCTTCCGTAACGGTTCTGAATCCTCGAGCTAAAACTGAATCTTTGGATCCACGATACAACACGTATGAGTTTGTTGAAGGATGAATAACGCAGAAACAACTCATTAGGAGGCTGGACCTGAATTGGAAGGGCAATCACTCGTTCTTCTAGTTGTTCGGGAGTGAATGTTTCTGCGGAGGGGCGTGTAAATGGTGACCAAAATCGAGACGGCATCGAGAGCCATGGCGGCCCACTCCACCACAGAACGAAATCGTGTAGCTGTGTTGGTGAGATTCCTCTCGAAATGACATCTGCTGGGTTTTCTGTACCTGGAACATGTGCCCAGAAGCCTTTGGTTGTGATTCGCTGGATTTCTGAGGTCCGATTTGCCACAAAAGTTTTCCAGCGCGATGGACTGGCGGAGAGCCAGGCAAGGACTATAGTTGAATCGGTCCAGAAGAAACTGCTACCTTTAAGGTTTAGGCTAGATTGAACCTTTTCGAAGAGATGGCTTAGCAAGAGGGCTGCAGAGAGCTCCAGACGTGGCAAACAGACGGTACCATCTTTTTTCGTTTTTCCAATCGGTGCCACCTTAGATTTGGCGGTCAGCAAGTTAACGTGGATGCTTCCGCTGGAAGAGACTGCGCGGACGTAAATGCAAGCGCCGTACGCCTTCTCCGAAGCGTCGCAAAACCCATGTAGCTCCAAACAAACAGCGGATGGTGTAGACACGACCCATCGAGGTATTTTCATTAACGAAAGAGCGTGAAGATCATCGCGAAATTCTGACCAATAACGTTGATGAGAATCGCAAAGCGCATCATCCCAATTTTTTCCTTCTCGCCAAAGCTCTTGCATGAACAGTTTTGCTAAGACGATGATTGGCCCAACTAACCCCAGAGGGTCAAAAAGCCGAGCGATATCCGACAGAACCACGCGTTTGGTTATTGGTATCTGTTCACTGTGCTTCGGAGCTTCGAAAAGAAATGCATCTGTCGATGTATCCCACTGCAAACCCAGTGTCTTTATCGGCGAAACCGACGAGTCGAGGTCGAAAATAGTTCGTTCGTCCCTTAGGAGGAGTGGAATTCCTTCTAGAACCTTGGGCTCATTTGAAGCCCATTTCCGGAGCTGAAATCCAGCAGAGTTCATCACATGAATCAACTGCCTACAGAGTTCTTGGCCTTCTTCCACGCTGTCGACCCCACTAAGCATATCGTCCATGTAAAAGTCTCGTCGGATGACTTCTGCTGCTACTGGAAACTTTTCCGAACTGTCTTCAGCCAGTCTCTGGAGACTCTTTGTTGCGAGGTAAGGAGCTGATGATGTACCGTACGTAACCGTTGTTAGCTGGTAGCTCAGAATCTGTTGTGATGGTAAGTCTCTCCATAATATTCGTTGGAGTGGCTGATCATTGTCACAGACCAGAATTTGCCTATACATCTTTTCGATGTCAGAGATGATAGCAAACTGTGGCATCCGAAATCGTAGGATAATGGTAAGAAGGTCATCCTGCACGAGTGGACCGACCATTAGTAAGTCGTTTAAAGACACTCCTGTGTCTGTGGAGCACGAAGCATCGAAGACCACACGGAGTTTAGTGGTGATGCTATCTGGTCGGACGACGCAATGGTGAGGCAAATAATAGGACGGAGAGGATCGATCAGAATCGGCAATATCATTAATCAGCTTCATATGCCCGAGCTGGGCGTACTCGTGAATGAATTCAGAATAAGTTTCTTTCAGTACAGGATTTGCAGTAAGGCGACGTTCGAGGGAAAGAAAGCGACGAGTAGCAATGGCCTTTGAGTTTCCTAGCTCTGCGATCACTGAACTTCTCTTTGGCAAGGCGACGACGAAACGACCTGAAGAATTTCGAATAGTATTGGTTGCAAAATGTTCTTCACAAGCAGCCTCCTCTAACGATAATGTGCTTTTCGAATGACAAGCTTCAATCTCCCAGAAGCGTGTTAATTGTTCTTCTAATGACGGTGTACTACACATATGTGCGAAGCTCGTGAACGACGGTAAAGCAACTACGTTGACTCGGCCTGACACCACCCACCCAAGAGCGGTACTCTGCAATAGAGGTTCCTCATGACTATTTTTGATCTGTCCCTCCCGCAACAGATCGTAGAAATTTTCCACTCCAAATATTAGATCGATAGGACCGGGTTGATGGAAAGTTGGGTCTGCTAAGACGATGTTAAGTGGCCAGTTCAGTCGGGACATGTCAACTGCTTGAGATGGTAGTTCCATTGTAATTTTTGAAAGTACGTGGAATTTCCAGCATGCTTCGAAATCAGCGCGATGGGACTGAAGGCGAACGATAGTAGAATGTTTGGATGCTGTAGACCAGAGTCCAACGCCGCTGATTGGAACAAATTCTCGTACACGTTTGAGTCCTAATTTCTGGATCAGTTGCTCCGATACGAAATTTAGTTGCGATCCTGAGTCGAGAAGAGCACGGGCCCAGATAAACCTTCCGCAGGAGTCAAACACTTTCACGAGCGCCGTCGAGAGTAACACAGTCGAAGGAAGTTGTCCACGAATAATGTCGGAAGGTGACGACAAGTGGTTGGTTGAGAGAGCGGAGACTGTGGGGACTTGGTTCTCAGTAGATTGTGGCAGGTTGCGTGACTGCGAAGGTATTGAGAGCTTGGTCGGAGTGGATGACGAAGGAGATGGTTGCATTCCGGACAAAGAGGGTTTGTTAGGCTGGGTACGGTTAATTTGGCTATTTGACGAATTAGTCCGTTGATGCAGCATTGTATGGTGTTTCTGGTTGCACACACGACAGGCTCCACTTGTGCAGTTTCTCACTAGATGCGCCGGCGAAAGACAGTTTATGCATAATGCGTTCTTTTTTGCAGCTTCGAATCGTTGGATTGCCGTCATCTTGCGAAATGCTTCACAATTAAATGAAGAATGGAAAGAATGTTTGCAGAATGGACAGGTCTTTTGAGGAGGCGAGATTGCAGGATGAGCGGAGTTCAATTTAGTAAATGTGCTTCGAAGTGAAGAGGAAAATGATCGAGGAGTATCAACCGTGCGAGTTTTGGACGCCGCGACAGATTGTAGAACAAGACTATGACTACGCAAAAAATCAGTCAGTTCGTAGTAGGTTGGGACATTTGTTGATTTGCGGTGAGATTCCCAATGACGCATGGTAACTGGATCGAGTCGTGAGCTCAACATAAAAATTAGCAATGTACTCCAATTTTCCGTTTCTTCTCCTACCCTTTCTAGCATCATCAAATTTCTCTCATATTCGTCGATAAGATGGTTCAGTGATTCGTGACACTCTTTTTTCATAGGCTCTACCGCAAACAGGGAATCGACGTAGGACTTAACAATCAAATATTTGTTCTCGTACCGTCTTTGAAGCATCTCCCAAGCCACATAATAATTTTCTGACGTCACATCGATAACCTCAACCACACGTTTAGCTTCCTTGGAAAGCGCCGAAATTAAATATGAAAATTTATCTATGCTGCTGAGTTGAGGAGCGGAATCGATCAATGACTTGAATGAATCTCTAAAAGTTGGCCATTCCTTAACAGACCCATCGAAAAGAGGAAGTCTAATCTCCGGCAGTTTCACTCGCGATTGAGCTGGTTGGGATATGGGTGCCTGCTCAGCATGGCTAACATTTGCTTGGTTGGAGGCACACGAGCGTTTCCGCATTTCTGATTGGAGAAAAGCTTTTAATCTCAAATAAGCTACTTCAAATTCCTCCCGAGAAGTCTGAATTTGATCTCCGGCAATCGTAACATCATTCACGTTAACACTATCCGAGCGTTTCAGCGCAACCTCACTATCGTCTAATAAATCCATCTCAAGCCTAATTTCCTCATACTGACTAAATATCGATTCTAACCTGTCCATCCAAGTGTCCAATTTGTCCCTGTCTGTTTCATCTGAATAATTTGTAACCATGCGCTCGATAATGTTCAAAGAATCTGTACAGTAACGCTCCTTTTTAGAAAGCCTTTTGAGATTTTTCGCCATCCTGACAAAAGACAGCACTAAAATAATCCGTTTGATTCGTTCTCGCACACGTGTGTGCCAATATGCCAACCAACCCAAAAATATCTTACGTCAAGCGACTCTATCACGCAGAAATGCGGAACACCATTAAGCCAGATGAATTTAATCTTTGATATCTCCGTATATTCAGGTTAGAAGAAGCATGCAATTGTACTTACAGTCTTTACGCTGAACAATGAGAAACCAAGCCACACCACGCTGCGACGCTACAACGTTCGGACCACGCGTTCAACCACGCCACGTTGGGCTAACAATAGCGGGCGCTGACAAAAGGAACAGTAGCCACTCGTTTCGATGACGCCGATATATCCCGCTTATGACAATCACACTTTACATTTGCAATTTAATTATATCACAATCGGTTTTATTTAACTGGCTTTAATTGCTCATATCTATTCACTGCCAGTTTTTATTATCTAGCACCTTTTGCACACCACGAGTTCGTTCGAAGATTTCAGATTTGGCGCATTGGCCAACACAAGTAATAGTCTCACGAAAATCACACCGACCCGCGTAAATCGCGAACACTGTTCTTAACGGTCCTTGATCCGGCTCGAAGGACCAATTTATGATGCCGCGATCAAGTCCTTCGGATTAAGAAGCAGTGCTCTTGATTTTGGAGTAAGAAACGACACAACTATTTATTGGCTCCGTTGAATATACGACACCGATATTCGATGTGATGCTATATGTATTTTATTCGAGACTGACTCGTTTGCTTCGCTTCTAGCAAGTTTTATCAGAGATAGGTAGAAACCCGATCGGTCTGTTCGATCTGATGCTGAGATAGCCTGATAAGGAAACGGTAAAAGAAAGGGTAAACCGTATGTGTCTGATTCGAGCAGATTGCCGTCCCTAATCTACGAAATGCATGAACACGCCTAATAAATACAATCCCGTGGACGACTCTGGGTAAATTTTAATTCTAATCGGGTTTACATTTTCAGCAAAAGGCTTAAGAGGAGGGTCTGTTACTCATTCTCCCATCTCGTCATCCATTTTACTTAGCAAGAAAAACTATCGCAAAAGGAATGAAAAATATACCTGTTATCTGCTATCTCTGATGTGATGGAGACGCCGGTAGAACACACCTCGTTTGTGTCGTTGTAAACTCGGTGCTCATTGTTTGACAATGTGACACTTGCTGTCCTTCTTCGTCGCGTTGCTTCTTCAGTAGAGAAATAGGCCTACCTGCAACACTTCAAAACTCTCCCCGGTTGAACTGCTCGTCGGTATCATCACCACAAGCGCGCTCTCTCCGTTTCCACCACCGCGGTAGACAAATGTAGCTACCTGTGGCTTGCTGCGAAAACCCCACTGTCGATGCGGCACTTTTCGGTGCCACTTGTTTTCCTTATTTGTCGCTTCTGCGGTAGACAAATAGAGCAAATGGGTCTACTTGTGACGCTTCCCCTCTCGTCAATTAGAAATGCCCGACGACAGCAATACAATATATCTTTTTCTGTGTGTACAGGCACGATCACTGTCGATTTCTGCCACCGCGGTAGGAAAATTCGTCTACCCGCGGTTTGCTGTCAAAACACCACTTGTCGAGGATGCCGTTGGCCGACGTATCAACTGTCGACTCACACTTAACAAACTGGTCTCTCTCTCCCACAAAACCGCATACAGCGTCTCGCACTCCGTCATTCTCTCGAGAACAAAACCTTCCACCTGGAGGCACAACCGTCTCAGCCGGTTGCAAAAACTGTTATGAGCCTCAACCCGACAATTGTCGAGACGTCGAAGGATAATTTTTTTAAAACAATTTCCTGATGCAGGATAGCATACAATTGGTCGATACGAGTTATGACCGGAGGCTGGTTTTCCCAGTTTTGGAATGGCTATAACCCTCACTTGTCTCCAGTCACGCGGGACAATGTTCTGCTCAAGAAGCTTGTTGAATAAATTCAACAAGCGTTTTTTTGCTAGGTCAGGCAGATTCTTCACAAAGTTGAATTTAATTCTGTCTAGTCCCGGAGCGTTATTGTTGCATGAGAGGAGTGCAATTGAAAATTCTATCATTGTCAAAGGCGAATCTATGAAATTGTTACTTGTGGAAGCATCACGAATGATTTTCTGCGCAGGAGCAGAATCTGGACAAATTTTCTTGACAAAATTAAATATCCAACAATTCGAAAAATCTTCGCTTTCATTAGTCATGTTTCGATTCCTCATTCTTCTCAACATGGCTTACCTCAAACATTAATTTCAACTTAAATGATTTCAACATTATTCGCCTAGACCGAGACACCCCGTATGGAGGACTGCTTCAAGAAATAAAAAAGTGCTATTCTTTTATAGAATTATATATATATACCTCCCAAAGTTCAAATTGGACAACGTCAAATTTTTGAAGTAGTGGAATCCATGGCTGCTCCGCGACTGATACTGGGAGACTTCAACTCGCACGGAGTATTGTGGGGTTCCCTCTACAATGATAATCGATCCACTTTGATATACAATGTTTGTGACGAATTTAAAATGACAGTTTTAAATACTGGCTAAACAACACGCATCCCCAGACCTCCTGCACGTCCAAGTGCATTACATCTATCTCTGTGCTCAATATCACTTCGGTTAGATTGCACGTGGAAGGTTGTACCTGATCGTCACGTCAGCGATCATTTGCCAGTCATTGTTTCAATTAACAGTGAATTAGGTCATACGAATTCAATCAATGTTCCTTATGACTTGACACGAAATTTTGATTGGAAAACATACGAAACACTTCTCTTGCTTCGACGGAAGTGCCACCCCCTACCGAAGAATATGAATTCCTAGCGGGTTTGATTATTGAAGCAGCAGAACAAGCTCAACCGAAATGCAATCCTGGCATTGCAATAAATAGAGGGCCCCCTAATCCTTGGTGGGACAAAGAGTGCTCTGATGCATACGAAGCTAAACAAGTTGCCTATAAATAAATTATGAAACAGAAAGGGGGTATACGTAAGAACTTTGAAAATTATTTAATTTTGCAAAACAAATTTGACAGTATATGTCGTTGCGTTGTGACGATGATTTTGGCGGATTGCACACTGACTTCATCATGTGTGACTGCTAATTATCTAAAAAGGAAATGCTTAGGAAATAGTAAGTAGGAATTCATACCAATCCGACCCATATTAAAACCTCAACAGAATGGTAGCCATCATTGCCGGCCGCCCCCATCTCCATCGTTCACGGGGAAGGATAAAGGATAAGGTAGGCAGGAAGTGTTGATGCTCCACCTACTTAACGGAAGGACGACGATTCATCAGACTCTTCCATAGGTGTCGCAGAGTTGGTAGTTTGGAAGGGTATCGGGTCTAGGATTCGCTCCAAGCAAGCGATGCGACCTGTAAAGCATATTTTATTAGGTAGTTGTTTAGTTAGTCTTCGAGTGCACGATCACTCAAAAGAGAGAAGATCTTGTTTAGTTTTTGGTTCTTTTTAAACTCTGGGCAGCCGGCTACCGAGAGTATACTATGTTCCCTAAACAAAAGCAATTTGAACTCCACACAGCCGACCGTGGGAGTATTGCCTAGAAAAGCTAATCTTATCTGCGTAATGGGCCGGATCACTATTTATTGCAACAGTATTTGGACAGAATTCGCTACTTCTTCTCTACGATATTTTATTGGCTTTAAAACTACCGAGTGATAATACATTATACAGGCAAAAATAGCGCGAGATGTTATAAATCAAGGAAAGTATTTCTTATTTTCCAAATCGGATTGTATGTGGTATACAAGTATACGAGCGATAATAACGAACACTGAAGGGATATATAAAGGATTGTTAACCTGATGCACGGGCTTGTTAGCAATAACGGAGCTTGAAATTAGGTTCATAAAAACAGACGCGGCGAATTTTCAATACGTATTGACCCGTGATCATAGATACTAGTCAGATTGGTCGTATTGGGGCTAATTTCCGATCAACTATTCATTTTTACGACAATGTTTTCTCGACTAGATCCGTTCGCACCCTCTCATTCTGCTACTATCGGCAGAAGGCTGATAGCACCCAGTCGTCGCCGGTCTAAGGACCAAATGTCATCAATAGACTTAGACTCGCGTGGAGTTTCCTATTGTGAGAATTTTGTTATCCCACCGTTTGACGACCAACAAATTTGACAGTATATGTCGTGCCAAAAAGTCTAGTTATTGGAAACGCTTCGTTGATGGCTTGTCAAGAGAAACATCAATGAGTACTCTTTAGAACACAGCAAGAAGAATGAGGAATCGAAACGTGGCTAATGGAAGCGAAGATTTTTCGAATTGTTGGATATTTAATTTTGTCAAGAAAATTTGTCCAGATTCTGCTCCTGCGCAGAAAATCATTCGTGATGCTCCCACAAGTAACAATTTCATAGATTCGCCTTTGACAATGATAGAATTTTCAGTTGCACTCCTCTCATGCAACAATAACGCTCCGGGACTAGACAGAATTAAATTCAACTTGGTGAAGAATCTGCCTGACCTAGCAAAAATACGCTTGTTGAATTTATTCAACAAGTTTCTTGAGCAGAACATTGTCTCGCGTGACTGGAGACAAGTGAGAGTTATAGCCATAACTCAACATAATCATAACTCGTATCGACCGATTGTATGCTATCCTGCATCAGGAAATTGTTTTAAAAAAATTTTCCTTCGACGTCTCGACAATTGTCGGGTTGAGGCTCATAACAGTTTTTGCAACCGGCTGAGACGGTTGTGCCTCCAGGTGGAAGGTTTTGTTCTCGAGAGAACGACGGAGTGCGAGACCCTGTATGCGGTTTTGTGGGAGAGAGAGACCAGTTTGTTAAGTGTGAGTCGACAGTTGATACGTCGGTCAACGGGATCCTCGACAAGTGGTGTTTTGACAGCAAACCGCGGGTAGACGAATTTTCCTACCGCGGTGGCAGAAATCGACAGTGATCGTGCCTGTACACACAGAAAAAGATATATTGTATTGGTGTCGTCGGGCAATTCTAATTGAAGAGAGGGGAAGCGTCACAAGTAGACCCATTTGCTCTATTTGTCTACCGCAGAAGCGACAAATAAGGAAAACAAGTGGCACCGAAAAGTGTCGCATCGACAGTGGGGTTTTCGCAGCAAGCCACAGGTAGCTACATTTGTCTACCGCGGTGGTGGAAACGGAGAGAGCGCGCTTGTGGTGGTGATACCGACGAGCTGCTTAACCGGGGAGAGTTTTGAAGTGTTGCAGGTAGGCCTATTTCTCTACTGAAGAAGCAACGCGACGAAGAAGGACAGCAAGTGTCACATTGTCAAACAATGGGCACCGAGTTTACAACGACACACACGAGGTGTGTTCTACCGGCGTCTTCATCACATCAGAGATAGCAGATAACAGGTATATTTTTCATTCCTTTTGCGATAGTTTTTCTTGCAAAGTAAAATGGATGACGAGATGGGAGAACGAGTAACAGACCCTCCTCCTAAGCCTTTTGCTGAAAATGTAAACCCGATTAGAATTAAAATTTACCCAGAGTCGTCCACGGGATTGTATTTATTAGGCGTAAAGTAAAGGCGCTAAATATCATCCAAATTTCGAAAAATTTGACTTCGCGATTCTCAGATGTAAAAGAGATCGTAAAATTTAATAAAAATAAAATACGCATTGTCGTTGGCAGTCTCAAACAAGCCAATGCAACTGCTTCCTTCAAAGCAAATTGAAATTGATGGGGTCATCACAGAATCGAGTTTGACTGTTGATGACTTAATTAAGCATGGGGTTGGTCGTTTAAAAGACACCATACTTAAAGACTTGAATGCAAGCAATTGCATTCAGTATCACACGAAGGAGATAAAAAAGATTATCGACTGTCTGACTCGTTTCGAGTGACTTTCGCTGAGTCTGCGCTGCCCAACTATGTCATTATCGATAAGATTCGTCTCCCTGTTCTCCTTTTTATCACTCGTGTAATGAATTGCCTTAATTGTAAACAGCTTGGCCACACAGCCACTTACTGTTTCAATAAGGCACGGTGTGGCAAATGTGGGGGTTCTCATCAAGAGAATACATGCAATAAAAATTCAGAAAAATGTTTAATGTGCTGAGAAAATTCTCATGAGCTCCTTGCATGCCCCATTTATAAATTGCGCGAGGATAAAATTAAACGATCCTTGAAGGAGAGGTCTAAGCGCTCCTGTGCAGAAATGTTGAAAAATGCTACCACTAAACGCATCTTCCTAGAAAACACTTACACATCACTATTTTCGGAACAGTCTGACTCTGACGAAGCGTGCAAAGGTACATCATTTGTTTTACCCGGAAATTCCAGAAAAAGAAAACAGTCTTCTTTTCCCAAACTGCCAAGAATGGGCCTTAAAATTTCTCCACCAATAGATAAAACCAAAAAATTCCGATTCAAAACCGAAGTAAATTCCTCCAGGTTTTGGGAATGTACAATCCAAACAGAACACCATTACTGGAAACAATAAAATTTCGACTTCCTTTGAGCCTCAGCCGGGGGTAGGATTATTGAAATTTTCTGAAATTGTTGATTGGATTTTTTTTTTTCAATTTGTTTATTTGATAAGGCACGTATGCATTACCTTAAAGGTGCCATTTTTTCATTGTTTTACATTCTGAATTTCCTAAAACTAGGGGGTTACACATTTCAATATTATTTTATTTTATATAATGAAACTAAAAAAAGACTTTAGCTAACTTATACATATACAAGAGGGGATAATGTAATATTCGTAAAATTAGGGGGACGGGTCATTTTGTTTGTTCTTTGTATAGTAATTCACTTTATGATTTTTAGAAGGGAGATTGTTGGAGCAATTAATTATTAGCTAAGCGGAACATTTTACAAGCTTATTAACTAGAAATAACTAGAGAGAGTGGTTCAAGATTAGGGGGAATTAATTAGAGCTATTTTAAAGTAGTGGTACTGTAGGGCATTTCTTAACGAGATTAAATATGATGTGATGTGATGTGATAAGAAGCCACCATCAGTTCAAGGTTTTTCCAGTGAATGCGGGTAGACTTACAGTAGCTCCGAAATAGTTTATCGTGAGACTTTCATATTATCGCTGTTATTGAAGGGGGAATCAAAAAGGGTTTGGCGGTTTCGTAAGCAGAAGCACTTACGCGTCCCTCGCGGGGAAAGAATCCCTTCCAACAATAATTTTTCAGTCAAAAGATAAAAAAAATTGCTATACTTGCTTTACCCACCTGATGATTTGTTTTGAGAAGGGTGCGTCAAACTCCTATCAAACCTTTAGAAGAAAACAAGTTTCCTTCAAGTGACATGGGCTGGCTATCCACGTTCCCTCATCCAGTCCTCAATTTCTATGATACCTTGGTGCCCCCAGCCCCTCCCAGTTTTAAAATGTTCAATAGTACTAAATCTAAGCATAACATTTAATAAATACATCGAACAATGAGGGGCAATTAATGTACATAACATATAAATAAATAAATAAATATATAGGGTAAGGTGGGGTAAATCCGACCTAGTAAATGGTTTTGGTTGTAAAATGCTCATTTTACATCGGATCAAGTCGTTTTATATACCAAATTAAAGGTTAGACTCCCGGGGAACTTTCTATATATAGCATTTTACTCAGATCTTGGGAATATTTTGAGATACAAGCCTTTAACGAAAATGTTCATTTTTGCTGTTTTCAAAAATGGTGGGGTAAACCCGACCCCCTATGCTTTTGGTTGATTTAGTGCAGATATTACCCAAATTTTATGGTTTTTTCAATGATAAATCAATGAATGTTGTGTTATTGAATTGTAACATGAAGAAAATGGAGTTCAATGTCAATCTTGGAATGCTAAAATCACGAGCAGTAGCACGTAATGATGTTCTCATTTGCATGGGAGCAATTGCTTGACGAATACTATAATCATCACGTTTTTGTGTCTTTTGTTTGTAATTGTGAATTATTTTTCATAAAAATAATATAAAATAAAAATAAAAATATATTTCAATTTGATAAATAAACATTTTCTTAGCAAAAAAGCGGTCGGATTTACCCCACTATTTAGAGGTCGAATATGCCCCACCACGTCATTTTTCATTACGATGCAATTAAAAAAAGTTATGAAAAAGGTTGAACCAAATTCATCTACGCACTTTGTAGGACTTTATTCAAAGAATTTAAATCCACTTACATTTTTTATGCAATCACTTTAACAATCAGAAATATCCTGTAGGCAATAATGCACAAAAGTCAAATCAAAAGTTGCAAAAACACACTTTTTGTCGTTTGAGCATCTCAATGTAGATTAATAAAATGCTGTCATGCCACCATTATGATTATTTTCGATGCTCTACACGACACCATTGATATTAGTTCGCGTAGTGCTTCTGATTTTCGGTAACAGAGGAGGGTCGGGTTTACCCAACGGTCGGATTTGCCCCACCTTACCCTAATTATTATAAAAAGTGAGTCACAGAAATATAACATATGTGTTTAAAATAATGGTAATAATATATTAAACTGGAAATAAAGAAATTAATGAATGAAAATAAATCATAAAAGTAATGCACGATATAAGAAATGTTTGAAATCTCAGCAATAAATCAGGTGAATTTGATTAATACAGTAGCTGCAAAAAATATTTTGAAAACTATGCATAAACAAATTTAATAAATACAATGATATAATGCAAGCGTGAAACATCTAGAGAATTTCAATGGAATTATTTAAAAACAGATTCCCAACTAGGATGTGACTAGGAGCTGGCGGCCCACGACATCTTGTCCAAGTTGCAATGATACCCTAATGCTCACTCCCAACCAATGGCAATTAATCTATAATGACAATAATTAATAAAAAGCATATATTCAGTACATACCATATAATAAAAAAAATTAACATACACAGTTTAATGAGAATACAATGCATATAATGTAAGTTATTTTGTGAATATAGTTAATGTAAAGAATATAGTATTACTGTGAAGGTTATAGAAAATACTGTAAATGTAATTATTACTATTGTATAAAAAGTCGAAAGAAAAAAAAATGTATAGTAATATGAACTAAAACTCTAGACCCGAACAGAAATGTAATGCCAAAACATTACTAACTCTCAAGAACAAAACGAAAAAAATATTTATGAATGCTTCGGACTACATTACAAATACAGTGGAGACCCGATTGATCAGTTTTTTGACCCGATTTTATCAGCTTCATTTGAAAATTGATAGTTGGTAGTTTGATGGGCTCTAGCTGACGAACCAAGTTGAATTCGGGTAAATCCTTTCTTGGGCATATATTTCTTATCTTAGAAATCCGAAAAATGCAAAAATAAAAATATTAATTTTTGTTAAATTTTGTACTGTCAGACCCCCTTAAGGCGACCTTAAAATAAATAATCAGAAAAGGTTGCGAGGTTATCTCTAACGACCAAAGAAGAATATTTTAAGAGCTTCGGTTTATTAAAAAGACAGAAAAATATATATCCCGATTTTATCAATGTCCCCGTTTTATCAACTTAAAATTCGCCAAGGGGCTGATAAAAACGGGTTTTCACTGTATAACTTAAAGTCATTAACCGGGTTCAACAAACAATGAAAAATTACTCTGTGTACCAAATGCGTGCCATCATCTTCAGACTCAGAACTCCGTCTTGTGATACTGCATGTAACCTGGAACCGTAAGTTGAATTAATATGCAGATTACAACAATTATAACTGAAAACAACGACTATTGACATGATAAATATGATGAACGCGATGTAATACTACAAGTGTAATGAACTACTAATGAAAGTGAAACACTATGGTAGGCACAGTGTGAAAATATGATAATGGATAGAAACAAATCCTGTATTTCATTTTACACTCCCGCTTCACGTGTTCAAAAATGCAAGTAGACAGGCTGGTTAAGCAATGGATGACATATATTCACAACCGCACGAAGCTCATTTGAGAACACATGTGATATTAATAAAAAAAAACTATTTCCCACTAGTCCCATGAGCGTTTCTCACCCCCTGCCCTCATTTTAGTATTCTATGATGGTATTGTAAAACTTTGCATGAATTTTTTCAATAAATATTAAAGGCATTTAACCAGCCTACTATGAAACTAACTAGGGTTTGAAAAACCCCGTTTGATCGCGAACAAAAATAAATCGCCCGGCACTACGCGTAGGACAGAAAACGTGTTCCATTCATACAAAACTACTATCAAAATATGAAAAAGGAACACCAGTCGATCCATCTTACAATCATTACTTAAACCGTGTAGAACAGCCCCGGAAAAACCGACCCATCCGCCCCCGAAACAATGGTTGTGATCTTTCATCACCCTACTACACTGTTCTGCGAGACTACAAAGAAAACAAGCCACCTCCGCCAAAAGCACCGCTCATCTGGGTCGATTGTCTCTACAGTAACTTTCCCGCTTAATAGAAATCATGTACTATATGTAGATATAATAAACCGACTGATACTCCTCTACTGGAGTCCAACAAGACGGATAAACTGGTGGCAAAACTGAGTTCTAACTCCCCCCCATCCCACAACCACGTACAACACCAGTCACTCGACCCATACACACGTTCAATCAAAGCTTCATGAACCATCAACGGTGCTAACATGTCCAGTACTTTTGTCAACACTAGAAAGTATTGACAAAAGTAGCGATGGTGTATTTGTTTGTATTTAGGATGTGCATTCAGATGGGATTGACGTATTGGTGGGAATTCCATCAACTTGTCAATGCGTCTACACAATGAACGTGTAAGGCCCGCTTGAGACCTCCTATAAGAAGCAAACGTAAAAATGACCGATTATTTCACGGAAAAGAAAATATATGAAGGAACTCACAGACAAAAGAATTGAACAAGAGTGTTAGTATCAGCTAGCAACAACTCTAGACAAGCCGCCGGCGCCACTGTTTTTCATAGATTACAATTCAGAACATCTATCCCACTTCAGCTCACTACAGCCCAATACTTGGCCATGTATACCACGCTATGCATGTAATATCAATGGAACATACGAAAGAGACGGACCGACGCTTCGTTCTCTCTCTAATGCCAGCAATCAATATCTGGCAACAAGGTTAGTCAATTCGGTTGGTTGTTTTTATTTCTCTGTGCTAATATTGTGTTTTATCGTTTTTTTCGGATTTATTCGTTGTGGATTATTTCATATCCGACGTATTTTTCATCACTGCATCGGTGTGGCTTGGAGTACAACATTGTTTGTTAAATTACATCGACAAATCGCCAAAAACTGCACCGCATTCGCTCTGTGTTGAGATCGTACGGAAAAAAGCAATGGAGCCTTTTTGTTGTGCTTGTACTCGCAGTATTGACGAGGCAGATGAAATAGTTTGCAATGGCTTTTGTAAATCATCTTTCCACCTCAAATGTGCTCACCAGTCAGCGGAAATTCGTGACGCTGTATCTGGATGTTCACAATTGTTTTGGATGTGCAAAGCTTGTACAAAAATGATGGCAAATGCTTGCTTTCGTCAAGTTATTGTATCGACGAACAACGCTATGCAGTCAATGGTTGAAGAGCAAAACAAGGTGCTGGACGAACTGAGGAATGAAGTTGCACTCAACACCACGAAAATCAATACAATACTTCAGCGAACGCCCTTTCCCACCACACCACGTAGAACACAACTAAACCCAAATTCACGCAAGAGACCACGGCTATTACTCCCGGATGAACCACCGCACCGCGATAACATTTTTGAAGGTACTAAAGATATCGAACCGGACGACGCTATACCATTGGTGGCAGCTAAAAAGGATAAACAGTTTTGGCTGTACTTATCTGGTTTCGATCCTCAGGCAACAGTGCATCAAATCGAAAAGCTGATCAGGAACAATTTGAAAACAGACACAGCTGTGAACGTTGTTAAACTTGTACCTAAAGGCAGAACACTTGATGAACTTTCATTCGTATCATTCAAAGCTGGTATTGATTTGCAGCTGAAAGATTTATCCCTATCCAAATCAACATGGCAGAAGGGAATTGTTTTCCGACCATTTGATTTCCAGCCCTCGTCGAACACACGTAATATTTTTCGCTTCTTGCCAACACCAGCAGACACTAAATCACAATAAGCCACTCTTCGCACGTTCCTACTGTCACACAGAAAGTTCTACTGATGCTCAAGAATTACCAGCGGATTTAACCTGCATCCGCACACCTCCGTCTGCACATCAGTTTTCTGCTACCAACTCCAACAGACGTGGTCCGAATCGTGAAAAAAGTTACCGTCCAATCTCGCTTTATTATCAGAACACTCGTGGAATCCGGACGAAGACAAATTTATTACTATTAAATATTTCTCAGTGCGATTATGACGTTATTGCCTTTACTGAAACTTGGCTGAATAACGACGTTTCAAACTCTGAGCTAGCTCTGAACTATACTATTTACCGTTGTGATAGAAACCCCCAAACCAGCCAGCACAGACGAGGAGGGGGGGTCCTTATAGCAGTAAAAAACGGCCTTCAGAGCTCTGCTATTTGTATTGCTGACTGTGATCAATTGGAGCAAATTATCGTTCGCATCTCATCACCAAACTTTGATATGATAGTGTGCTGTATATATCTGCCGCCCAACAGTGAGCCCCTGTTGTACGAGCAACATGCAATATGTGTGAAAAAATTAATTGATCTTGCGGGTGATCGTGGTGTGGTTTTGACTGTTGGGGATTATAATCTCCCTCAATTACGTTGGATGTCGGATGAAAATTTAAACTGTATGATACCGGTAAATGCTTCATCTGAACAGGAAATATCCTTGGTTGAGTCGGTTTTGGCAAACGGAATGTCTCAGATAAACGATCTCGAAAACGTAAACGCGAGACTTCTTGACTTAGCGTTCATTAGTGACACTGATTGTGTTGAATTGTGTGAGCCACCGTTACCATTGCTAAAGATCGACCAACATCACCGGCCTTTTATCTTGCTATTCGAGCTTGACGTTATTAAGCAAAACGCTCCTGGTATTGTTGTTGATTCCCTTGGCTTTGATTTTACCCGCTGTGATTTCGAGAGGCTCAACACATTGTTCGCCGAAGTTCATTGGGAGGAATTTCTTGTTGGTTGCAGTGTTAATGAAGCTGTGACAAATATGTATGACAAAATGTATGCAATATTTCGTGATGTTGTTCCTGTGAAGCGACCTCGTCGTCCGCGTGGTAAAAAGCAGCCTTGGTGGAATAACGAGCTACAGAATCTACGGAATCGTCTTCGCAAGGTTAGGAAACGATACTTTCGCTGGAGAGATGATCGGCACAAAGCTGAGCTGCATGCCATTGAGAGCGAATATAACTCTTTGCTTGCGCATTGCTTTCGTTGCTATATTCATCGCACGGAGGAGAACCTGAAGCAGGACCCAAATTCTTTTTGGTCATTTGTAAGAAGCCGTAAGCAGTCGTCCGGAATCCCACAACGTGTTAGTTACAACGCAATTACAGCCGAGTCCCCGATTGAATCGGCAAATCTATTCTCATTCTTTTTTCAAAGTGTGCAAAGTAATAACCGACCACCTTTGTCTGAAGCATATTTGAATAGTCTGCCGTTGTTCGATTTGAATATGTCGCTATTCAATTTCTCGCCGCGTGATGTGGAGCTGAAGTTGCAGTCTATTGATGGTTCTAAGGGTGCTGGTCCGGATGGCTTACCACCTATCTTCTTCAAGAGCTGTGCTGTAACGTTGGCTGTTCCTGCGAGTATAATTTTCAACAGGTCATTGTCCGAAGGAATTTTCCCGAGTGTCTGGAAGACAGCATCTATTACACCGATCCACAAGGCAGGTAGCATCCACGATGTTGAAAATTATCGAGCCATTTCAATTTTGAGCTGCTTACCGAAAATTTTTGAAAGCCTCGTTCATGATTTGCTGTACCCGAAGGTTCACCACATCATTTCCGAGTGGCAGCATGGATTTGTGAAAAAACGTTCGACGAGTACTAATCTTATGGCGTACGTTTCGTCACTTAGTAGCGCGCTTGGAAAACGTCAGCAGGTTGATGCCGTTTACGTTGATTTTGCAAAAGCGTTCGATAGGGTGCCTCATTTGTTAATCGTGGCCAAATTTGAGCGCATGGGACTTCCTGAGTGGTTGACACGGTGGATAATGTCATACCTCACCGAGCGTAGTGCTTTTGTGCGCATAGATGAAACGAGATCATCTCCGTTTGTGATAGAGTCGGGTGTGCCTCAGGGTAGTCATTTGGGCCCGCTACTGTTTATTTTATTCGTAAACGATTTGTGCTCCGCTATACAGTCTCCTAAGTATATGTTTGCTGATGATCTGAAATTTTTCCGTGTAATTGCGTCGGCAGTCGATTGCTGTGCTATTCAAGCTGATATTGATATGCTGCTAAATTGGTGTACTCATAACGGGATGGAAGTAAATGTGCAAAAGTGCAATGTGATATCGTTCTGTCGAAACAGGCATGACCTGACATTTGATTATAGAATGGCAGAAAGCAGTATCAACCGAGTTAATACGATAAAGGACCTAGGCATTCTCATCGATAACAAACTAAATTTCGCGCAGCACATTGCAATGACTACAGCCAAGGCCTATGCCGTGCTGGGGTTCATTAAGCGAAACACGCAGCAATTCAGCGATATTTATTGCCTAAAAACGCTATTTTGTGCACTCGTGCGTAGCATCCTGGAGTACGGCGTGCTTGTGTGGGCACCCTATCATGCTGTTCAAATTAATCGCATCGAACGAATTCAGCGTCACTTTGTTCGTTACGCTCTGCGGTTACTACCTTGGACTGATCCTATTCGTCTACCGCCCTATGAACATCGATGCAATCTTCTACGTTTGCCAACTCTTGCAAGTCGGAGGATAATGCTGCAACGGCTCTTCGTGTTCGATCTTCTGGAAAACAATATAGATAGCCCGGAGTTGCTGAGCCAGCTCCGATTCAACGTACCACCTAGACCCACCAGACGAACTGATTTCTTTCGGTTACCGATGTATCGTACTCTTTTTTCACAAAACAATCCGTTCAATGTATGCTGTCGTAATTTTAATGATGTAGCTGACAAGTATGATTTTAACATTACTAAGACTACCTTTAAACATAGAATTATTATTAATTAAGGAACTGTCTGTACGAGAAAATCGAAGACCAGTATAAATAAATAAAAAATAAATGAATCGTTTTTCTCCTCCAGAAACTACTACGAAGCATGGTAAGCACAAAATGAAATACAATACAAACCCCTGTCCTTGCCTGTACGATACATAGTGCATGAGAATGAGATTGAGATGGAAATTAAAAAAAAAACTATGTTTGTGCTGGGTTCTGTGGGATTATACAGCAAAACTTTACGGAGCGACGCCGAGTTTCATGGAAAAAGCCAAGAAGCGCTACCGAACACCACTACATTCAGAACACTATATACATTGCAATGAAACAAGGAGGAAAAGTTTGTCGAATATAATAAAAATTCCAATTGGAAATTTCTCACCGGATCCGAAATGTTGGCGTCATGCTGTATCATAGAAGATACAGTTATGGTGTGGTATTGTCTCACGATCAATATTACTGCACTTAATATCACTTATCATGCGGTGCTATTGCCTTTAGATCACCACAGAGAAAACACTTCAAACACAACAACTCATAAAATTTGTATGCATCCTAATTCACTATTTCACTGTGGCAATTATTATTCACTCAACACTTCCGTAATATTTGTTTGCAGCTGGTCATCCTGCCTTATTTTATTTTTTCTCTTTTTATATAAACCCTCCATTCTTTATTTTTACACATTAGCAAGTCCCTATGAGAACGCCTCACATAAGCGGTGTATGCCGAGACGGCTTGCTCCCCTCTTATGTAAGTAAAGGAAAAAGGTAGGAAGTGGGATACATATTGTGTAATTGACATCGTCGTTTGCTGATGCTGTCATGATGTTCTCTATATCATCTGCATGTGAGGTATGTTATGATGTTCTGGGTAGACGGTTATCAAGAAGGGGATGCACCAAAGACTCGTGAAGCAATGCCATATTGTAGATGCAGGGATAGGTTGGTGAGATTCTACTGTGAATGAGAGAGGGGAAAATGTATTAAACTTGGACATCAATGGTTTTCAAAAAGATATAGATAAGAAAAATATAGGGGTGGTCACGGCTTGCCAGGACGTCCCGGACTGGCACATAGGATGATCTACCTCGGGCCCGAAGGGAATCTATTAGTTGGGACCTGGCAACACAGTACTCTGCGCACAGCCAAACAACATGCTCGATGTCGTGATAGCCGTTCTCACAAACACAATGATTACTTTCAGCAAGCCCTATACGACGGAGATACGCGTCAAACGAGTAATGGTTGGACATGATCCTTGACATCGTACGAATAAAGTCCCGGTTCACATCCAACCCCTTAAACCAAGCATTCGTTGATACCTTCGGGATAATGGAGCCACCGTTCCAGATGCCCATTGCTCCATGAGGTTTGCCAACTACCGAGCGTCCTCTGACGAGAGATACTGAAAAATTCATTGAAGCAAATTGGTCTTTCGTAAGTGTCGCCGTCTAATGCGCCCACCTTGGCTGAGAAGTCCGCCTTCTCGTTGCCCGCAATAGAACAATGTGACGGAACCCAAACCAAGGTAATCTGGTAAGATTTTGCAGATAAAGCACTAAGATATTTCCGTATTTTCCCCAGGAAATACGGTGAGTGCTTTCCAGGCTTCGCCGCACGGATGGCCTCAATGGAGCTGAGACTATCCGAAACGATGAAGTAATGGTCTGAGGGCAGGGTGTCAATGATCCCGAGAGTATACTGAATGGCAGCTAATTCTGCGACGTAAATTGAAGCAGGATCATTGAGTTTGAATGAGGCAGCAAGATTTTCGTTGAAGATACCGAAGCCTGTGGACCCGCCGAGAAATGATCCGTCAGTGTAGAACATTTTGGCGCAGTCGACTTGATGGTATTTGTTATAGAAAATATTTGGGACCACTTGAGGGCGAATATGATCCGGAATTCCACAAATCTCTTCCTTCATGGATGTATCGAAAAATACAGTTGGATCAGAAGTATCTAAGAGATGAGCACGGTTGACGTTATACGTAGATGAATTGATGTTCTGTGCCATGTAATCGAAGTACAAGGACATGAATCGGGTCTGAGAATTAAGCTCGACAACCCTTTCGCAATTTGCAATCACCAATGGGTTTAGAATATCGCATCGAATGAGCAATCGATATGAGTAGTCCTAGAATCGATTTTTCAGCGGAAGAACGCCCGCCAGAACTTCGAGACTCATCATATGGGTCGAGTGCATGCAACCCAAGGCAATACGCAAGCAACGATACTGGATTCGCTCCAGTTTGATGAAGTGTGTGTTCGCAGTGGAGCGAAAGCAGAAACATCCGTACTCCAACACTGATAAAATCGTTGTTTGGTACAGCCTGATTAGGTCTCCTCATCGTATGGGTCGAGTGCATGCAACCCAAGGCAATACGCAAGCAACGATACTGGATTCGCTCCAGTTTGATGAAGTGTATGTTCGCAGTGGAGCGAAAGCAGAAACATCCGTACTCCAACACTGATAAAATCGTTGTTTGGTACAGCCTGATTAGGTCTCCTGGATGGGCACCCCACCATGTTCCAGTTATTGTACGGAAAAAGTTGATCCTTCGTTGGCACTTCTGTTTCAGATACCTAATGTGACATCCCCAGGTACCTTTAGCGTCGAACCATACCCCAAGATATTTGAATGTTGAAGCCTGAGCAATAGTTTGATCCATTAATTGAAGCTGTAGTTGCGCAGGTTCACGCTTTCTAGAAAATACGACTAACTCAGTTTTCTCCGTGGAGAACTCGATACCCAGCTGGAGAGCCCAAGCAGACAAATTGTCCAAGGTATCTTGCAGTGGTCCTTGCAAGTCGACGCCTTTAGGACCTGTAATAGATACCACACCGTCATCTGCAAGCTGCCTTAGCGTGCAGACAAGACATTCGTCAATGTCGTTCACGTAAAAATTGTAGATGAGAGGGCTTAGACATGAGCCCTGGGGAAGGCCCATGTAGCTAAATCGTGATGTCGATAAATCGCCATGCGAGAAATGCATTTGTTTTTCAGACAACAGATTTAGCAAAAAGTTATTTAAAATTGGCGAAAGACCATGCTGGTGCAACTTCTCATAAAGAATGTTGATAGAAACTGAATCGAAAGCCCCCTTAATATCCAAGAATACTGATGCCATCTGCTCTTTGTTAGCATATGCCATTTGAATTTCTGTTGAGAGCAACGCAAGGCAATCGTTCGTCCCTTTGCCTTTGCGGAAGTCAAATTGTGTATCTGACAGTAAGCCATTTGTTTTATCGTTAATTTGCCATTGTCGAGGCGAAACAAGATCATTTTTTCGAATAACTTCCGGATACAGGACAGCATTGCAATCGGACGATACGAATTGTGGTCGGAGGCTGGTTTTTGGATGGCGATGACCTTCACCTGTCTCCAGTCATGTGGGACAATGTTACCCTCAAGAAACCTATTAAATAAATTCAACAAGCGTCTTTTGGCAGAGTCTGGCAGATTCTTCAACAAGTTGAATTTGATTCTATCTGGTCCCGGGGCTTTTTTGTTACATGATAAGAGGGCAAGTGAGAACTCCACCATCGTAAACGGTGTTTCGTTCGCGGTATTGTAAGGCGACGCGGCGCGGTAGATTTTCTGTGCCGAGGCGGAATCCGGACAAACCTTCTTGGCAAAATCGAATATCCAACGGTTTGAATATTCCACGCTCTCGTTAGTACTGTTTCGGTTTCGCATACGTTGGGCCGTGCTCCAAAGAGTGCTCATCGATGTTTCTCTTGTTAACCCTTCGACAAACCGGCGCCAGTAACTGCGTTTCTTAGCTTTCATTAAATTTTTCATTCGCTTTTCTAATATCGCGTACACTCGATAACTAGCAACTAACCCGTCGTTCCGGAAGGTTTTATACGCGGCAGCTTTCTCCGCGTACACGTCTGAGCACTCTTTGTCCCACCACGGAGTGGGAGAACGTTTTTGGGTGTTCACGTCGGGTACTCGTTTCGTCTGAGTTTGAATCGCGGTATCGAGAATCGATTTGGACAAAAACTTATATTCTTCCTCCGGGGGAAGTACCTGTGTTGAATCGATAGTTTTGGATATCTCAGCAGCGTAGCTCTTCCAATCAATGTTTCGTGTGAGGTCATAGGGAACATTGATTGGTGCCGATGGTCTTGAACCAGTGGTGATTGCAATTACAATTGGTAAGTGGTCACTACCGTGGGGATCAGATATTACCTTCCACTTGCAATCTAACCGTAGTGATGTCGAGCATATTGATATGTCCAGTGCACTTGCTTGCGCAGGTGGTCTAGGAATCCGTGTCATTTCCCCTGTGTTCAGAATTGTCATATTGAAGTTGTCACAAAGGTCTTGAATTGTCGAAGATCGATTATCGTCGTATAGACAGCCCCACCCCGTACCGTGAGAGTTAAAGTCTCCAAGAAGCAGGCGGGGCGAGGGAAGGTGTTCAATCACGTTGGAGAATCTTCGATATCCCATCATGGCCCTAGGAGGAATGTAAATAGAAGCAATGCAAAGATCTTTGCCTTTGATTGTTGTTTGACAAGCGACAACTTCAATGCCTGGCGTCGAAGGGAGGTTGATTCGATTGAAAGAGTAGCACTTTTTGATCCCTAAAAGTACCCCTCCATATGAGTCTTCTCGATCCAAGCGGATAATGTTAAAATCGTGGAAGTTGAGGTTTATATTAGAAGTTAGCCATGTTTCACATAGGGAAAATGCATTACAATGATTGTAATTTAGCAAGTGTTTTAATGAATCAATTTTGGGGATAATACTTCTGCAGTTCCACTGTAAAACAGTGATCAGATCCCTGATTCCGTCTAATAAGTTAGCCATCGAAGGATATGATCGCTGTAAGGAGGGGCCATTGTTCATACAACTGTTTTAAAAATGTTCTTACTGTTGGTAGAATAGCAACCAGCAAGCTTTTCAGAGGATCGGTAATGTTGAAAGCTGTGAATATCCAGTCCACAATGTCAGAAAATTTAAGGAATCCAGTTTTAGATTGAGTTTCTGACTGTAAAATTGGAGCACTTGGGATTTTTGGTGCCCCGGGGAGTGCTGGGAACTCCTGGTTGTATCTCAATTTCCCAAAACCAGGAGGTATTATCTTCGGATTTGTACCAGCACTTCCAGTTGATGAATTATTTTTATTTTGTACCCTTGTTTGGGACAACCTAGGACCCTTACGAGGAAGTTCAGGTGAGTTTTGATTAGGTCTTTTCCTAGAGTTTCCAAGCGGAGCCAAAGAATGCCCCTCGCAAGGGTCGTTAGAGGCGTTATCGTCAGTTGGCAAGAGAGCGAATGGGTTTTCGGAGATAAGTGGAACAGCTCTTTTAAGCATTTCTCTGTAAGAGCGTCTGGAGCGATCTTTGGCGGATCGCTTCAGTTTATCCGCGCGAAGTTTGTACGTTGGGCATGTCAAAAGTGCATGCGGATTCTCCCCACAGTAAACACACTTCTCAGCGGGTCTACTGCAAATATCATCCGCATGGCGTTCCCCACATTTACCGCACCGTTGCTTGTTGCTACAGTAGGTGGCCGTGTGACCTAGCTGGTTACAATTGGAACAATTCATGACCCGCGGTACAAACAGGCGTACAGGTAGACGAGCTCCTCCCACTTCAACGTAGCTCGGAAGTGCAGATCCGGCGAAGATTGCGCGAAACGAGTCTGATGGATAGTAATTCCCATCTTCGATGGACTTTGAGTGCAATTGCTTGCACTCCAAAATCTTAACTGATTGAAGGTTAGGGTCCTTAAAGCGGCCAGCCCCATCATTCATCAGATCATCGACAGTTAGACCCGCATCACTTACCACACCGTCGATCTCCACATCACGAGAAGGGATGTAGACGCGATACTCCAGCGTAAAGAGGCTATTGCTAACGATATCATTGGCCTGTTTCAAGTCAGTAGCGACTACGCGCAGTTTATCTGACTGAACCTTTTTAATCTCGGTTACGGCCGAATAACGCTTTGTCAGCTCCCGTGCAACAGTTATGCTGTTTAACGGTTTATTTTTGGGCCGAAAGTATACCACCCAAGGACCAGCGGATCCATACTGGTAAACCTTGACTCGGGTGGGCTGTGAGACATTGGGGGAAAGTGGGGGAAGTGGATCGACCATAACATTATCTGTCTCCGAATCAGATATACGTTCCTCTTCCCCATAAGATTCGTATTCGGAGGGTGATCCGTCTGTTTGTTCCATTTTGTTGCGGGAGCAACACGCTCGACCGCACTGTTTAACTTAAATCAAAATAAAAAAAAATCAAAAGCAACAAAAAGAAAAAAACGATAAGAAAAGTAAAACACGAAACACTTCACCAGTTGGTTCCTGACGAGCTGGTAGGTGAATTGATCCTTCGTTTGTTTTATCCGTCACCCGAGTGACCTTCACACAGTAGAGAGCTGATATAGCTCGTCTAAACAAAGCCGTCTTTCAGGCAAGAAAACTGTTTAGTAACGCACTTCACTGCACAATCTTCACCGATATCGCAGGTAATAATTATCACTCGCGGGACTGTTAGCAATGCTTTACTGCAGCCTCTGCCACAGCAAGCACCTTAGTACTACCGAAAAAACTAAACCACACCGCACTATGGTCCCAAAGCTGTATTTAGGAAGACAAAACTGTTTGCGCCAAAACCGTTGGTTTTAGATATATAGTATCTTCGGCAAACTTTGTTAGTACTTTCTTGCCGATTTTTTTTATATTAGTTGAATTAGGGTGGTCCTTGTGGTTAGGGTGTTCAAAGTATCAACTTCTTAGATATGTAAAATTCAGCTACTTAATGTTCTACAAAGTTATAAATCTATCAAATTGAAGCAACTTTTCTGAAGAAACCATGTGGCTATCTGTAATGGTTCATGTGCTATGATTTTTGCAATATTTAAGGTGGGATGGCTCTTTAAAAATTGGTTTTCTATTAATATCTTTTTATGTGTTAATTTCTCGCTAATACTTTGTTCTAAAGGTTTTTAGAACCTTTGTAAATACACATTTTTGCCGAAGCCATGAAGTTTCTATCTCTTTTGTTTGCATAGTTACAGGCGATTTTCAAAACAAAAATGGTTTTTTTCAAAGCTAAATATCTTCTAAAATTGCAAATAGATTTTCAATTTTTTAATTTCATTTGAAAGATCGAAACTTTTGTAGTTTTTGGTGAAAAAACTGCGGGAGCGTTATTTCTGTAAAATAAATAATTAATTTTTGAAAATGGTGTATTTTTCAACAAAAATCGTTCATAACTTTTCAAATAGATGAGATAATAACTTTGTTACTTCAGCAAAAATCTTCACCATGCAAAGTTCTAAAAGTGCTGCAAACAAAGCATTTACGATAAATCAATGTATGAAGTGACAAATGAGAAATAGTGATTTTAAAGGGGGCACGTTTTCATCGCTCAATCTCTTATGGTAAAATCAACTGAGAAATTGCCAAGAGTAAGTAACTCGAGTGTCTTCACTACTGATGCGCCAACTGCCATCGAGCTTGAAAACGCGTCCCGTGATGTTCCCGTTGGTGCGGTGGATATGGATGTATTCACCATTTCAGAACAATCGGTTCTCTCTGCAATACAAAAAACGAAATCGTCGTATGCTCCAGGACTAAGTGCAATGCCTTCAGCTGTTCTGAAAAAATGTTCGGATATTTTAGCGATTCAACTAACGCAACTTTTCAATGTGTCATTTCAGCAGCAAAAAATCCCCGATGATTGGAAGTGTTCAGTCATGTTTCCGGTACACAAGAAAAGTGACAAAGGCAACATCGAGAACTACCGGGGAATCACTTCGCTGAGAGTCGAGTCAAAAAATTTCGAATCACTTGTCAACGAGGTGCTGTTCTCTGCTAGTAAACATTACATAAGCACTTGTCAGCAAGGATTTTTTCCCGGTCGATCGGTGGAGACGAACCTGGTCTCCTTCACATCTTTTGTACGGAACAAATGTCCAAACAACTGCAGGTGGACACGATGTACACAGATCTTAAGGCTGCTTTCGACACTGTTAATCATGAGATACTGCTAACGAAACTTGATAACCTTGCATGCACTGCCCGATTCTGCCGTTGGCTTCGATCATACCTTGTTCACCGTAAAGTCGTTGTTCAAATTGGTGACAATGAATCTGAGTCCTTTTCCAACCAATCTGGAGTTCCTCAAGGTAGCACACTTGGTCCGCTACTGTTTTCACTGTTCGTGAATGATGTCGCTTTCGTCTTAATGCGTGGAGGGAAACTGTTCTTCGCCGATGACTTGAAAATATTTCTAATTATAAGGAAAGAAGCCGATTGCCGTGAGCTACAGTATCTCGTTGATACCTTTTATAGTTGGTGTAGAAGAAATATGATGGTTCTTAGTGTTGCTAAATGCTTTGTTATCAGCTTTCATCGAACGAGGAACATGTTTACTTTCAACTACAACATCGCTGGAACTCAGCTGCAACGCGTTGATCATGTAAAAGATTTGGGCGTCATCCTTGATGAAAGGCTAACGTACACCCATCACTTCTCAGCGATCATTGACAAAGCTAATTGTCTACTAGGTTTTATGTTCAAAATATCCAACGAATTCCGGGACCCTTTGTGCTTCAAAGCGTTGTATTGTTCGCTGGTGCGCTCACAGTTGGAATTCGCAAACATCGTCTGGTGCCCTTACCATGCAACTTGGAGCCAAAGAATTGAAGCCGTCCAGCGCAGATTCATAAGATATGCGTTACGTCAATTGCCTTGGATTGATCCGCTGAACTTGCTACCATACGAAGACCGTTGTCGATTACTAGGACTGCACACTTTAGAAGATCGTAGACACGCGTCGCAAGCTACCTTCGTATCTAAGCTTCTTCTCGCCGAATATGATGTTCCCGATCTCCTATCACAAATTAACCTCTACGCACCAACCCGTGTCCTTCGTCCTCGAACACTGCTGCAGAAATGCGTAACACTAACAACGCTACCAACAGCCCGACACTAGCAGTGGTCCGTCGCTTCAACGATTTTACCGACAAATTCGACTTCGTCATTAGATCTGCACAGTTTAGAAATCGTTTGTTGTCACTTTAGGTTAATTATTTGTAATTTAGTTCATTGAGACTCATTGTCAGATGGACGTAAATTGTTAAATATAAATAAATAAATATAAAAAGATAGGGGCTTTTAAATTTGGATATTGATAGTTTTGAGGAAAGTGTATATAAGGGACATGTAGAGAATATCGCGGCTTGCAAGTACATCTCGAACCGGGACATTGGGTGATCTTCCTCGGGCCCGAAGGGAATCGAATAGTTAAGATCTGGCAGAACGGTACTCGGCGCATGCCCAGACAACATGTTCGATCTCGTGATTACCGTTGCCACAAGCGCAGATACCGCTATCCACGAGGCCAATACGCCGGAAATGAGCGTCCAGCGTGTAGTGATTGGACATGAGCCGAGACATCACGCGAATGAAATCCCGACCCACATCCATCCCCCTGAAGTAAGGTTTCGTCGATACCTTAGGGATTATCGAATGTAGCCACCTTCCTAGTTCACCATTGCTCCATGCAGTTTGCTAACTTTCGAGGGTCCTCTGATGAGTGATACTGAAAAATTCGCTGAAACTAATTGGCCTTTCATATATGTCACCTTGTAAAGCGCCCGCCTTAGCTAAAGAGTCCGCTTCTTCATTACCTGGAATGGAGCAATGCGAGGGAACCCAAACTAAGGTAATCTTGTACGATCTTACAGACAAAGCATGCAGGCGCTCCCAGATTTTTCCCAGAAAATATGGAATGTGCTTTCTAGGTTTCAATGAACGGAGAGCGATTGAGCTGAGGTTATCCGAGACAATAAAGTAATGATCGGTGGGCAAAGTATGATCCCAAGGGTATACTGAATAGCAGCAAGTTCTGCGACGTAAACTGAAGCAGGATCATTGAGTTTGAATGAGGCGGTGAAGTTTTGATTGAATTTACCGAAGCCAGTGGAGCCCGTCGGTGTAAAACATCTTGTTACAGTCGACTTCTCGAAATTTACTATGAAAGATGCTTGGAATCACTTGCGGACGTATGTGTTCCGGGATTCCACGAATCTCGTCCTTCATGGATCTGTCGAAGAATACAGTTGAATCAGAAGCATGGAGGAGATTAACACGGTTTGGATAATATGAAGAAGGATTGATACTTTGTGCCATGTAATCGAAGTACAAGGACATAAATCGGGTTTGAGAATTGAGTTTGCAAGCCTTTCGAAATTTGCAATTACTAACGGGTTCAAGATATCGCATCGGATGAGCAATCGATATCAGAGGTCCCAAAATTGATTTTTTAGCGGAAGAACGCCCGCCAGCACTTCGAAACTCATCGTATGTGTCGAGTGCATGCAACCCAAAGCAATACGCAAACAACAATATTGGATTCGCTCTAGTTTGATGAAGTGTATGTTCGCAGTGGAGCGGAAACAGAAACTCCCGTACTCCATCACCGACAATATCGTTGTTTGGTACAGCCTGATCAGGTCTCCTGGGTGGGCACCCCACCATGTTCCGGTTATTGTACGGAGAAAATTGATCCGTTGTTGGCACTTCTGTTTCAGATACCTAATGTGACATCCCCAGGTTCCTTTAGAGTCGAACCAGACCCCGAGATATTTGAAAGTTGAAACCTGAGCAATAGCTTGACCCATTAATTGAAGCTGTAGTTGCGCTGGTTCACGCTTCCTTGAAAATACGACTAGCTCAGTTTTCTCCGTGGAGAACTCGATACCTAGCTGAAGGGCCCAAGCAGACAGATTGTCCAAAGTATCTTGCAATGGTCCTTGCAGATCGACGGCTTTGGGACCTGTAATAGACACCACACCGTCATCTGCAAGCTGCCTTAGCGTGCAGGAATTAACAGGACATTCGTCAATGTCATTCACGTAAAAGTTATAGAGAAGGGGGCTTGGACATGAGCTCATGTAGCTAATTCGTGATGTCGACAAATCACCATGTGAAAAATGCATATGTTTTTCAGATAGCAAGTTTAGCAAAAAGTTGTTTAGAGTCGGTGAAAGACCATGCTGGTGCAGCTTCTCATAAAGAATTTTGATAGAAACTGAGTCAAAAGCCCCCTTTATATCTAGGAAAACTGATGCCATCTGCTCTTTGCTAGCATAAGCCAGTTGAATTTCTGTTGAGAGCAACGCAAGACAATCGTTCGTCCCTTTGCCTTTGCGGAAACCAAATTGTGTATCTGACAGCAAGCCATTTGCTTCAACCCAATTATCGAGGCAAACCAAGATCATTTTTTCGAACAAACTTCGGGTACAGGACAGCATCGCAATCGGTCAATACGAGTTGTGGTCGGAGGCTGGTTTTCCTGGTTTTTTAACGGCGATGACCTTCACTTGCCTCCAGTCATAAGGGACAATATTACCCTCAAGAAACATATTAAATAAATTCATAAATTTGATTCTGTCTGGCCCTGGGGCTTTATTGATACATGACAAGAGAGCAAGTGACAACTCCACCATCGAAAACGGTGTTTCGTTCGCGTTATCGTGAGGGGACGAGGCGTGGTAGATCTTCTATGCCGGGGCGTAGTCCGTCGACGAACCGGCGCCAGTAGCTACGTTTTTTAGATTTCATCAAACTGTTCATGAGCGATTCCGCCATCGCGTACTGTCGGTAGCTAGCTGGCAGCCCGCCGTCCCGGAAGGTCTTATACGCAGCGGCCTTCCCCGTGTACACGTCTGAGCACTGTCCCACCATGGGTTGGGAGGACGCCAGCTTGAGTTCGCGTCTGGTACGCGTTTAGTCTGAGCTTGAATCGCGGTATCGAGAATCAAGCCAGCCAGGAACCCGTACTCTTCCTCCAGAGGAAGCTCTTGAGTGCACTCGATTTTGTCGGATATCGCGGACGCCTAGCTCTTTCAATCAATATGTCGTGTGAGGTCATACGAAACATCGATTGTATTCGGTGGCCCTGAACCGTTAGCAATATTAATTACGATTGGCAGATGGTCGCTGCCGTGGGGATCAGAGACTACCTTCCACATGCAATCTAACCGCAGCGATGTCGAGCAGAGGGACAGGTCTACAGCGCTCGGTCGCGCTGGAGGGGCAGGAATCCGTGTCATTTCACCCGTATTCAAAATAGTCATATTGAAGTTGTCGCAAAGCTAATTTAGTAGGGTAGATTGATTATCGTCATGAAGGCAACCCCATGCCGTACCGTCGGAGTTGAAGTCACCTACAACTATCCTCGGTGCGGGGAGGAGTTCCGCAATATCGCAAAGCCGTCGGTGGCTAACTGAGCTTTAGGGGGGATGTAGGTGGAAGCAATGCAAAGGTCTTTGCCTTTTATTCTGGTTTGGCAAGCGACAACTTCAATGCCTGGTGTCGAGGGGAGGTCGGTTCGATTGAAAGAATAGCACTTTTTGATCCCCAAAAGTACTCCTCCGTAAGAGTTTTCTCAATCGAAGCGAATAATATTAAAATCGTGGTAGTCTAGGTTTATTTCTGAAGTGAGCCATGTCTCGCATAGGGCAATTGCATCGCATTTCAAATTATTTAGTAAAATTTTAAACGAATCGATTTTCTGGATAATGCTTCTGCAATTCCACTGTAGAACAGTGATTAAATCCGTGACCTCGTTCGATGAATTAGTCATCGAAGGATACAATCGCTGAAAGGAGGGGCCATTTCGCAATGAACTGTATCAAGAATGTTTTTACTACGGGGAGAAAGCTTATCAAGATGCTTTTAAGGGGGTCAGAAATATTTAACGCTTTAAGACAATGTCAGAGAAATTTATTAAGCTAGCACTGTTTTCTTTCTCTGGCTGAGATATGGGAACACTTGGGGTTTTTGATGTTCCTGGAAGTGCTGGGAACTCGGGTTACTGAGACCGGGAGCGACTTGCTTCGGTTTTGCACCAGTACTTCCTTCAGTAGTTATTTTAGGGGGGCCACGAAGAGACACCTTCTGGCCTTTACGACGAAGCTTGGGGTAGGAAATGTTCCTCCTTTTCCTATTACTTCTAGGCACAGCAGAAGATGCTCCCTCCTGGGGTTCATCACAGTCGCCTTCGTCAGCAGACAAGTTGGTAAAGATGTTCGTAGAGACAGGTTGTGTAGCTATCTTAAGTATTTCTGCAAAAGATCGCTTAGAGCGTCCCTGAAGGGAACGCTTAAGATTTTCCTCACGCTGTTTGTACGCGGGACATGAAGGGAGATCATGTGGGTTTCCACCATAGTAGAGACACGTTTCGACATCTCTACCACAGGAATCATCCGCCTGATTCCCACGTCTCAACGGACGGTATGGTGTCCCGCGACAATTATGGTGTTGCATCGTAATCGAATCGATTACTTGGCACTAAGTGTGACTCTCTCTTTCGCCCAAACAGTCAAAACGGACAATACACCGGATTCTGTTTGTGCACGCACTTTTTTGCACGGTTTTTTGCACGAATTTTTTTGCACGGTTTTGCAAAATAACACGATTTTTATGTATAAAATACCTATTTAGATATACCAGTTTAATGATTTGATCATCCCGTGAAAAAAAACCGTGAAAAAAATCCGTGCTATTTCAAGAAACCGTGTAAAATAATCGTATTATTTCGAGAAACCGTGCAAAAAAATCCGCGTTATTTTGAGAAACCGTGCAAAAAAAATCCGTGTTATTTCGAGAAACCGTGCAAAAAAATCCGTGTTATTTCGAGAAACCGTGTTATTTCGAGAAACCGTGCAAAAAAAATATTTTTTTAATAGGCATTTAGTAACGGCAGCTGAAAATAAATGGCATTGGATATTTGCAATGCAAATGGAGATGATCTGCCAATGTGTAAAAATCGCGTATTTTTCAATTTTAGGAAAAGAGTTCACGGTGTTCCTAAAACCGTTATTAACAAAAAAAAATGACCATAAATTTGTCATACGGCATTCGAAAGATACAGTATCCAAGCATCTTCTCAGTGAATTTCAAAATGATCCATCGAGGGATTCGAGAGAAATTGCAATATGAAGTTTTATGACACGTTTCATAAGGCTACCAGCAAACACCCACGTGTTTGGTCCTATCTCTACAAACAATTTTTTTTTGTTTACTTATTTAGTACATGGCATTCGAAAGATATAGTAACCAAGTATATCTCCTGCAAGTTTGAAAATATTTCATTGACGGAATCGAAATTTATAACGGTTTGGATGTGGTATGGTCATAGATGGGTTTTCTACCAGACTTCAAGCGTGAACCCATGTTTGTCCATTGACTATTTAGATCGTTTATACGTGTCGCGGTTTTTAAAGGAAAACCTTACCATTTAATTACACAAATATAATGTACAAAAGGTGTTATTTATATGGTGCACTGAAAAAATATGAAAATAGGGTTGTCTACCAAACGTTAAATATAATGTGAAAACTAAATAAAATGAATGAAAGTTGGAATGTTTACTTCAAAAGGCCATATCTCAATGGTTTGTTGACCGATTCTAATTTTTTTTTCATTATTGAACAGGTAAACGTTTCATTGTTAATTTACATTAAGAAGAATATAAAACAGAGTCATCTACAGGCGATATAGTTGATCTCAACTATATGTATTATCATTATTTAGTAAATATTTTAGCTGCCTATCCATTTTTATATACTAGTTGATTGCAATTGCTGTATAAACATCTGAATGTCAAATTCTCATGATAACTTCAATTCGACAATAAAACTGACAATAGTTAGAGATATGAGCAGATGAACTTGTACTAATAACATCCCCTTTGACCAGTTTTAACATCTGTCAACCCAACCAGAGATTGTACAAAATTTCCAACAAAAACCGTATCATAACATAAATTGATCTGAATCAGCAAATACCTTCATATTTTTTGAATTTATGGTTTTATTTTTCCATCATTTGTAGTTTGCGTTCGTTGCATTCAACTAATGGATAGGTCATCGTTTTGAATACAAAGATATTCACTAAATAGTGACAATACATATAATTGAGGATAATTATGTTGTCTATTTTTTGAAGTAGGCAATTCTATTTTATATTCTTCTTTACGAAAATTAACGATGAAACGTCTACTTGTTCAACAATGAAAAAATAATTAGAATCGGTCAACAAACCATTGAAATATGGCCTTTTGAAGTAAACATTCCGAGTTTTATCCATTTTTTTAATTTACACATTATATTTAACGTTTGGTAGACAACATGGATTCACGCTTGAAGTCTGGTAGAAAACCCATCTATGACCGCATACCACATCCAAACCGTTATAAATTTCGATTCCGTCAATGAAATATTTTCAAACTTGCAGGAGATATACTTGATTACTATATCTTTCGAATGCCATGTACTAAATAAGTAGACAAAAAAAATTTTGTTTGTAGAGATAGGACCAAACCCGTGGGTGTTTGCTGGTAGCCTTATGAAACGTGTCATAAAACTTCAAATTGCAATTTCGCTCGAATCCCTCGATGGATCATTTTGAAATTCACTGAGAAGATGCTTGGATACTGTATCTTTCGAATGCCGTATGACAAATTTATGGTCATTTTTTTTGTTAATAACGGTTTAAGGAACACCGTGAGTTGTTAATCAAAATTCAAGTTATGGTAGTTGAAAACCAATAATGTTTGGCAATGGTTTTTATAGGATTGTATGCTTTTTAGATATCATCAAATAATAATCCGGTTTATATATCACATCGCATTGGCAATGGAGCAATTGGTGTATGGCCAAGTTCCCCCGGGTAGTGCCACTGCACAAAGTATATTAATTTTACTTGTTCAATTTGATAAGCTAGAAACTGATAGCGGAGATTTTAATATGCAGGGATACGCAATACGTATTGTTTGGTCTGAGTAGATAACGACTGATGTTTCTTTTTATCAATTAGTGATCTCTGATTAAATAGAGCTTTCAAAGAGTTAGGGGCAAGCACATTACAAATCGCTTCCTCGGTGTGATATGTTCGAGTTGAATGCTCAGTGGTTGAAATGTGCATTCGGTTCGAGCAGATTGAGTCGTTTGGAGGATTGGTGGTCTCCGAGAGCAGATGCGAATAACTCTGAAGCATCCAATAAAGGGAGATTGTATCTGTGAAACTTAAACATATTGTCACTACTCTAGCATATTTTCCTAGTGTATTGTACAACATAACAACTTCTGTTATAAGATCGAGAAGAAATATAGCACAGTTTGACAGTTGTAGTGAATAAAGTATTTGCGAATAAGGGCCAATACTGCCGGCATCTTTAATCATATTTATTAATAGTCGATTGATCCGCTTCAAACCTATGAGACGAAAGAGAAAAATAGGTACAAGACAAAAGGCGATTCTAATTCTAAATTGGTTTAGTATAGATATAGACGACTCAAACGCGCTGGCAGGAGAATATTTTTTAGAAGAAGACAAATTAGAGGACATCACACTTTTTGAGACACACATGCACAAAACTTTATCGTTCTTCTGAAGATCGGTGTTTAATTGGCAGATAGTCACCATTTCGTACGATTTTGCAAAGTTTGCCTCGCGGGACGGGCCGATATCCTTCAAGGCATAGGTTACAGTCGTTAAAAAAACAAGATTCGCTAAGTGTAAAATAGCGAATTTTTCAACTTTTCAGGAAAGAATTTTTAATCAAGGTGCAATTTTGGAAATTTTAAATGGAAAGAAGGGGTCTGTCAAAATTGCAAAATGGCAAATGCTGCCACTTTTCAAGAAAGAGTACTTAATTAATTAAAAGCCAATCAATAGGCCGTTGAAAATTGATAATTTCTGACATTTCAATTGCGCAAGAGAGTCTTTGTATCAAAATGATTTTTTTACTTTTCACGAAAATTCTTTTAATGAGAAAATAACCATTTACATGAAAAAATCGCAAAAAATGACAATTTTCATATTGTTGTCCCAGAATCGAACAATGTTTCTCACCAAACTGTATATGACAGCATACTGTTCGAAAGGTTTAGTTTTCTTCGCTCAAAAAATGTTACAAAACCGAAAATCGGCTGAAATTGACAACGTAGCTAATTTTGTTGTGGCGAAGGTCCCAAAAAAATGTTTTTTTGCTTCAAAATTTCGTGTGTGCATTATTTTGTATCGCATTTGCTATACTAGTTCATTTTAAAAGTTCAAAATCACTGTAGCACAATGTAATCTACAAAAAGTTGAAAAACTCTAAATAGTTGAAACATTTTTCCATTTAAACTATTGCTTTTCAACAAACAATAACTTTTTTTAAGGAATAAAAAAACTTACATTTTTCAAAAAAAAATCCTCGAAAAATTGAAAAACTTCTACTGGGCACATTGACAGCCCCCTTATGCATTTAAAATGTCCAACAGTATTCATTTTTAAATACCATAACCAAATAGCTGTTAATAAAAAAAATCAGATTTTGTTTTGCACTGTTTCTCAAATAGCACGGATTTTTTACACGGTTTCTCAAAATAACACGGATTTTTTTTACACGGTTTCTCGAAATAACACGGATTTTTTTTGCACGGAACGCATCCCCCGTGCAAAAAATGAATTTGGTGTACTGTTTTTTGTGATAGCACGCCCCACCAAATGGTGGTATCGGATGGAAATGCTATCTCAGTCTGCAAACTGAACTTCAATTGGAGCAGTTCGAAGATTAGCGAGTGGAAATTATAATATCCCTCAAGTGCCATAACCACATGTGCGAGTAAGATAAATTAGGAATTTCAAATGAGTTTATCAGTGTAAAATACTTAATCGAAACTAATTATAAATTGTAAATTTACAAGAACGCCCCCTTGCAGTAACAAAGTTGGTGTCGCCTCGTCTCTGCGTCGTACTGCTGTCTCCGCGTCGTGCTGTGAAATCGTTGAATATTTCTCGTGAAATTAAGATTTTCTTGTTGTTTGATCGCTTGAACAAGTTTAATTAAGTGATTCTGTACCCGGTTTATGAAAAATAATATGAAATCTTGCATAGTGGTGCCAGAAATCGATATTAAAAATCATCTACAACAGTTGTACGATTACACAGCAAGAATGATTTAAAATAAGTGCTTTACTCGAATCGCTCCCGAAGACGAAACAATCGAATGTAAATGTTTCTATTCGGACGGGTCGGATGTTTTTTTTTTTATTTTTACAATGGAAAAAACCTTTACGTCCTAGACCAGTACACGTGCTATTGGTAGGGTCCAAGCTACCGCACGGGGTGCACTGGGGGCGTGTCGGGCTCGAATAGTGACGCTGCCATTAATACCGACTAAACTCCATTGGGCTCCGCCATCGCTGCTCCCAGCAACTAACTCTCGGTATTACTTCTGGGGGGATGGCTGTACTTAATGTACTCATTCACTCTCACTCACGCGTTCATACGTTCTGTATGAGGCTTACTTGGGTGCTCTCTCTATCGCACCTTGATTCACTCTCAAACACTCCCACATGAGGCTGACTTTTGTGCTCACCTTTTTCGTTCCTTGAGAGGCTGACTTGTGTGCTCACCTTACTCTTTCCTTGCTAGGCTTACTTTTGTGCTCGCCCCACCCATACTATCACCTGATTCACTCTCGATCGTGCCACTCTATTGTACCTTTGTCACTCCCCCTGGCATCCCATGTGGGACATTTTTCTTAGGCCCCACTTCTGACATACCAAGCGAGGCTGACTTTTGTGCTCACCTTTTTCATTCCTTGCTAGGCTTACTTTTGTGCTAGCCTCTACCATACCATGTGAGGCTGACTTTTGTGCTCACTCTTAACATGCCGTGTGAGACTGACTACGCTACGACCCTCCCGTCTTGGCATGAGGCAGTCCACTTATACGCCTATACACTCACTCTTCTGTCTTGCTTCGGGTTGGCTGGGTTTACCCCTTACGCGGTTGCCAGTCGCTGCGCCAAACCTGCCTCGGCATGAACAGACCATTCACTCCCTTTTTTGCGCTTGGCCTTTTTTGCTCCAGCTAACCAATCACTAGTTAGCCGTGCCCGTCGTCTGTTGCTCGGTTCGCCAGATTACCTGTAGCCTACTGGCAATCTGGATGGTAGCAGCCGAGACTGCGTTCCACTTCTCCACCGATTGACACATCCGCTGAATAAGGGTATCAGGGGTTGTGTCCCAGCCACAGACGTCAAGCATTGCTCTTCTTTCGACGTCGAACCGATGACATACGAACAGTATGTGTTCGGCAGTTTCGTCTACACCTGGGCAGTCCGGGCAGACTGGGACCTCCGCGTGCCCAAACCTGTGGAGGTACTGTCGGAAACAGCCATGGCCTGACAGGAATTGTGTCAGGTGGAAGTGAACTTCCCCATGGGGTCTTCCCACCCAGCTCGATATGCTAGGTATCAGCCGGTGGGTCCACCTACCTTTCGAGGAGTTGTCCCACTCACGCTGCCATCTGGCGACCGAGGTCACCCTGGTGCGCTCGCGGGCTCCCCTATTTCCACGTAGCTCAAAGCACTCCTCATCTTCCCGAATGACCAGCCCGACTGGCATCATGCTCGCTATCACGCAGGATGCATCGTGTGATACCGTGCGGTAGGCAGATATCACTCTGAGGCACATCACGCGGTAGGTGCTCTCCAGTTCCTGCAGGTAACTGGTTACTCTCAGTGCTCTTGACCATGACGGGCCACCGTACCTAAGGATAGATACGGCAACGCCTGCCAGTAACCTACGTCTACTGGCGCACACCTTTGAGCTGTTGGACATCATTCTCGATAGAGCCGCAACAGCAGTCGACACTCTCTTGCATGTATAGTCGACATGGCTGCCGAAGGTCAGCTTGTCGTCTATAATGACTCCGAGAGACTTCAGACTTCGCTGTGAAGCGATCGCGACTTCTCCCACATGGATAACTGCATGTTGTGCCGACTTGCGGTTGTTGACGATAACTACCTCCGTCTTATGATGAGCGAGCTCGATCTTGACCCCAGGAGGGAACTTCAGTCTCAGAACCCCGTCATACATGAGGTTCCATAGCACCGGGCCTAAGGACTCCGGCGGTAATCGGAACCCTTTTCTGACCGGCATCGGTCTCGTATAGCAGTACGCGGTTCTGGAAGTGACTTTCCAGGATCCGGTACAGACCCACCGGTAGGCTAAACCGGTGTGACGAGAGCGCGATGGCATCCCAGCTTGCGCTGTTGAATGCGTTCTTCACGTCAAGTGTCACTAACGCACACTATCGAATACCTCGCCTTTTCCGTTGGATCGCTATTTCGGCAGTACTTATCACTGAATTGAGAGCGTCCACTGTGGACTTACCCTTCCGAAAACCAAACTGGTTGCTTGACAGGCCGTCCGTACCTTCCACATACGGGGTTAGCCTGTTGAGGATGATCCTCTCAAGCAGGTTGCCAGTCGTGTCGATCAGACAGATTGGTCTGTACGCCGATGGGTCGCCTGGAGGCTTCCCGGGCTTCAGCAACAGCACCAATTTCTGCCTTTTCCATCTATCGGGGAAACGGCACTCGTCAAGGCATCTCTGCATAGCTAGCCTCAACATGTTCGGGTTCGCTATGATCGCTGCCTTGAGAGCGTTGTTTGGAACTCCATCCGGCCCTGGAGCTTTGTTCATTGCTAGGGATTTAGCCACTGCGAGTAGTTCTTCATTCGTCACTGGAGCCCCCATTTCGGCCGTGCCGCACTGTCTCGTAGTGCAGGTGGCCAGGGGCTTGTGGCTCGAGACGGGAAGAGTACTTCGATAATCGTTGCCAACCGGTCCGGAGACCGTTCTGGGGGTGAAGAGCCCCCTTTGGTCTTGGCCATCACAATCCTGTAGGCGTCACTCCACGGATTCGCGTTGGCACTCAGGTTGTCGAAACACGCTCTCTTGCTGCTTTTAATGGCCTTGTTAAGGGCCAATTTCGCAGCAAGAAACACTTCACGGCGGTTCTCTCTTGCATCCTCGGTGCGAGCTCTTAACATCCTACGTCTACCTCTGAGGCAGGCTGACCGTAGAGCTGCAATCTCGGTACACCACCAGTACACCGGGCATCTACCGTTTCTTGGCAGTGTTTTTCTCGGCATAGTGGCGTCGCACGCGCGTGATAGAACAGCTACCAGCGCATCCCCGCTTAGACTGTCGGTGTTGGCCTCCAGTCCCAGGGCCGCGGTGAAAGCTTCGCTGTCGAAGTGATTGGACTTCCACCCGCGTACCTGACAGGGATCTCCCGCCCTCGGATGCTGCACACCATAGTTGATCCTAAAGCGGATTGCTGAATGATCGCTATGGGTTTAGCCTTCGTCTACCCTCCATTCCATGCCTGGAGCCAGACTCGGGCTGGCAAATGTTACGTCAATCCACGCCTCCACCCCGTTTCTACGAAAAGTACTAGCGGAGCCATTATTAGCTAGCACGACCCCTGCTATTTGTACAGCGGCTGCACCATTGATTGACACCATTGATCTTGGCAAACGCAACACCCTCGGCGGAGGAGTGTATTACCTCTTGAACCGGGAACCGTCCCGTTGTACAGATTGCCACCATTCCAGACCCGTGCGACACCCAATTGCCGTTGCCGGCAGGGATGCTGTACGGGTCTGATAAGAGGGCGACATCTGTCCTCGACTCCGAGACCGACTGCCACAGCAGCTGTTGGGCTGCTGCACAATGGTTAAGATTTATCTGTGTGACGTTCACGGCTTCTTCTTGTTTGCCTCAGCGAAGGGACACGAAGGTCCGCCCATAGCATGTTTATGGGCTTGCTTCTTAGCGGTGCAGATAAGGCACTTGTGCGCCTTAGCGCCGCAACCCCGCTCCTTATGCCCCTTCTCGCCGCAGCGACGACATAGTTTGCTCCTGTCTATGTTCTTGCACTCGTAGGCTTTGTGGCCGGACTCAAGGCACCGATAGCACCTATCCACTGAAGGCGGCTGGGGTATGCTAATAGGGCATACCGACCAGCCGATCTTCAGCTTACCTTTCTCAGTTACCTTTTTGGCATCCGCCTTCAGTAGCCAGAGGTAGGCTGCTTGGGTGCCAGAGGGTCCATCTCTCAATCGCACAGAGGCCCGCTCGATTGTGACGTCGCATTGCTCCTTAACGGCTGCGACGACATCTTCTGCGGTCGTGAACTCGTCCAGATGCTTGCACTGGAGAGTCATTTCCGCCCCTAGCGACCTGACCTGGGCGCCTTCACCAAGGACCTCTTGGGCCAAGGCCTTTTACACCGCACTAGATTGTGCGCCTCGCTTCAGCATCAGAAGCATTTCTCCCGTGTTGGTGCGTCTCACGCTACGCACATCTTGCCCAAGGGCCGAAAGGCTTTCATCGACTTTAGGACGTCGACGTATTTGTCCTTGTCGGTTTTTAACCACAAGGCCTCGCCTCTGTCCCTGGCCTTCTTCGCGGGCCGCGGTACCTCCGGTGTCGGTGCCGGCTTCTTCCTGGTGACCAGCGTCCAGGGGTTTGGGCCCCCTGCCCCAGTCGCACCGGGTTGCTGGTACCAACGCTCTGCTCAGCGAGGTCACTCTCGCCCTCGCTTACCTCGGCCAGACGGCGTTTGGCCTTAACGGTTGCACGCCGTGTGGTGTCGGTCTTTGCACCCTCGCCTGGCGACTTTCTAGGGCGCTTCGCGTTCGGCGCCGTCTTACGATTGCCCTTGCCCTTGCCCTTGCCTTTTCCCTTCGAGGGGAACTCGGCCGCCGCTTCGAGCGACGTGGCTGCTCCATAGAAGGTGAAGGCCACTGTCTGAGTGCCCGTATCGACCTTCTCTCTTCCCTCCCTCTTGAAGGCCTGTCTGGGTTTCTCTGTCGGACTTCTCCCGACATTCCACCCTCTTGGCATAAACCTGCTGTTTCTGTCTTGCGACACGAACAGTTTTCCGGAGTTCCAGGAGGCTCTGCTTTAACTCCTTGCTTATGTTTTGCTTTGCGCTAGTGAACTCGATTATTGAATCGAGCTGCTCCACCACTTTACGCATCGCGGATAGTGGCCCGTCCAGTGTGTTGGTAGGGCTATTTCCTACCACTACCGGGGGGTCACTGGTGCAATCAAATGCAGCACTCGTCGCTCCACTACTCTCCCCACGGGGGGGAGACCTCGCCAAACCACCACTAGCAAAGGGGTTTGGCACCTCCGTTTGTTTGTTGTTATTTTTGTTTTTGTTCTCCATTTCAGTACCCACGAGTAGCGCGAGAATAAATATCCGCTACGCCAGAGCTCCACATTAACGTGGTAAGGGACGCTTACTGTGGGGGTTGCCCAGGTACCCCACTAGCTCCGTTAACGATCGAGCATCTTTTTCACCTCCTCGATCACTCATCCCTCGGCACGGGTCGCTTCACGCCTTGGAATTGGGGTTATGACCTATCTTGCTTTACGTGGTGACCGCGGCCCAGATCATCACAGCCATCCTCCTTTACCAGGGCTTTTGGACCTGTAGCTCTGGTTCTCAATAGTTCCATGTACGTATATTATTACAGACATGCTACTATTGAGATCCGTCATTGGCTAGCGGAGTTACGGGTCGAATGTTTACCACGTGAAATGTGTGCATGTCACTGGATCTGAAGCGATTATCTGTAATAATAATAGCAATATTCACTGGCTATGCAATGCGTGCGAGGAGATGATGTGTAACGTTCGCAACATGGAGGTATTCCGAGATAAACGCAAGCTTCTCGATATTGCCAGTTTATCGTCCTCAACCTTCACTACTACTGCTGCTGAATCACACTTAGAAACAAATGGTAAACAATCATCCTCAACCTTTATTAGTGCTACTGCTGAATCAAACTTTGAGACGAATGATAAACACAGCGAGACGGATTTACATAAAGAAGTTGCCAATTTAAAGAGCGAGATCGCTATAATTCATCAAACACTGGCAGAATTCTCAAGTACGTTTAACGTTTCTGTTTCGTCCCGGTCAACGCCGGAGCGACATTATGGAACCATTTCGAATCGACTTTTTCATACAAGCTTGCATACAATAAACCTTTCGTTTCGAGATGTGCAATGCCACCCCCGCTATCATCAACTAAACTGTTACACGGTTCGAGAGAGGTCGATGCAGAAAAAAGTAGCAGAATCGTTCATTCGGAGAAATGCTGGATTTTTCTAACGAGAATAAAAAACACCGTCACTGAAAAAGAAATTCTCGATATGGTGTCAAATTGCATTGGTGAGACAGAAAAGACACGTTCGGTGCAGAAGCTTGTACCACAATGGAAGGATATATCAACTATGCGGTTTGTGTCCTTCAAAGTTGGACTGGACCTTAAATTACGAGATACAGCACTTAACCTGTCAACCTGGCCTAAAGGAATTTATTTTCGAGAGTTTGAAGAACGACTAAATGTATGAAAATTTGTAAAATAATGTAAATATTCGTAGTGCTATAATGTTTAATCGCTTTGTGTTATTGTGCCGTTACGAAAATTAGTATTAGTAAACATTAGTTTGTACGAGCTTTGCTCGAAGGCGATATATGTAAATAAAGTTCGTTGCAAGAAAACAAAGATCTGTAGGCATTATAAAGTTGAAGCAGGTAGGTCGCTTTAAAGTGACGCCATAGAGCCATGTATAATGAACCACACGTGCGTTCGTTTGAAGGAGAAAAACCTTCAAACGAAGGTTCTTTCGTTGCAGACTCTAAAGGCTGTAAGTGCTTCTGGGTGTAAATCAAACTGATCTGCGGGGTTTGATAATATCAATCCAGAAAAGTTAATCAATTTCCGCGTGGCGTGAAGTGCCATCATTGTGGTAGTCTGTAGGGGAACCAAGCCAACTTCCCTGAGCAATTGGACGCGATCTCTACGTCTCAAGCACACCAGTTTTGATCGGTGCTAAATTGCGTGCACATACCGGTCAACCATCGTGGACCACCGCTAAGATCTCCGACGTAAACGATCGTTTTTCGTGCATGCTGCAGTCTGTAGGGGCACATTCGTTACCTGCTCTGAGCCATGGGACGCAACCGTTAACGTTCGCAAGGTCACCTTTGTGAATCGGCCGTGCTCACCGGCGAGATCGGTCCGTAGGGGCCCACACTATCAGCCCTGAGACAAAGGACGATCATACGGCGGTTGTTTTCAGCATTCTCTCATGTGTTTTGGAACCGCGTGGATCACCCAGAAGCAAAGCTCATATCCTGATTACCGTTCAGTGCCTGATTATTCTATAGCTGTAATTCCAGTATAACCGTGAACTGGAAAAGTCCGGTCAGATCATTACGTCCGCCGGCCGTTTGCCTGCATGTCGGTGACACCTCAGCGACGAACCAGATCACCGCTCGCCAACTCGTTCGCACGAACCACGGAGCTCGCAAAAATATGTGGAAGCGAGGGTATAGACAGGTCAGATCTTTAAATTCCTTCTAAAATTATATAAACTATATATGAACATTGTTCTACTACAATATATTTTACAATTACCACGCACAAAATAAAGCAAACATATTTGATCAAGGTCAGTGAGTTTTATGACCAGATAGGATGAAGTGAAGTTTGTACGGAATCCCTTGAGTTTCGGTCCGTCGGTTTAGTTTTCAGTTTTTTTGGATGTAGTTTTCTTTAGCAGTATCGTTCGGTTGGGTTTGAGCCAACGAGAGTGTTTTGAGTCCGCAAAACCCGCCCTGAAAGGCTAGCCGGTAAAACAGAACATGCATCTTCGCATTAATTCGTGCATGCGGATTAATGGCGCTTAAGCGAAGTTTGTCCGCATACAGGCTGGGATTGGTAACCCCGTGATTGCTTTTCCATTTTGGTTTTCGTGTGTTCCGCCTCGTCTGCGACGACAGTAACGTGGTTACGACTGGTCGCGTTACATTATTGGCGCCCAACTTAAGAAGGCTCACTTTTCGTTCGCTCGAACTTCCCTGAAATAGAAGTTTGTATATAAATTCTTCTAGAGTAATTTTGTTAATTTCTTTTTTTTGCTCAAATTGAACTAGCATTATTTTTCATTTTTTTAGCGTTTAGTTTTTGTTATTAGGTTTTCATTAATTAAAATATTACAACAATGTACGATTATCTAGCAGACGACCTCGAAGAGGATGCGGTCGATCAAGAGTTACTTCTTGAACTTCTTGAAAGGTGATCGGAAAACTAATAGAATATACAGCTCAACAATTTCGTTGGAGTCCCAAATTATTCTAATTGAATCAAAAATACGGTCTATTGAAAGTTTACTCCAGACAAAAATAACATCAAGAACAAGATCAAGATTAATAAGCTTAAAAAACCGAATTTTAGGAGCGCAAACAAATAATAGTGCATTGAAAACACCATTAATAAATAAAATTGCGACAATGATGAACACATACTTCAGTGAGCAGCTAGACACAATTCTCGTTACAGATCCTACTATACATGGTCGCACTAGCTTAAATCCCAGTGCACAGAGTTCCGAACCTTTGCAAGTAGATTTGTCTAGACCACCCCCAGCAGTACCAACACTTAGCACGTCATTCAACGTACCTACTCTAGCCTGCTCGCCAACACGAACTCAGATGCAAAATAGATATAGCTTACCAAACACCTACATGGTGAATGCAAACCCTTTCCCAGTTCCCCGAGGCACGAAGGCACTGGAAACGCTCCAGGTACCGTGCCCAATCGTGTTTCAGAAGAGAATTCTGCAGATAAACGTGATGATTCAAGCGGGTACAACATACATAGTTACCGAGACCGTGAAAACTTAGTCCGTCAAAGCAAAAATTATTTAACCAACATTGATGAAAGTGTTGCCCAGCAAATCGATAATTTATCACTAACCAACCCAGCGTCAAACTCCATTACTACCAATACTAACTCAATCCGCACGCGAAATTTGTCGGAAATTTTAGCCTGCCTCTTGAAGAGCAAGAAGAGATCTTTGAAGGGCAGATCAGAATAGACAAAAATAGGGAAACTTTCAGAAATAACCTGCCAGTAGAGCGACCAGACTGGTATAATGAGCTTCAGGGTTTCATTAAAGCAACCATTAAAGAATCGGTTAGCAGATATGTAGACGAATGGAGTGCCCTACCTACACCCAATCGATCTGAATTAAATATCGGCTACAGAGCACGAACCTCAGTAAGGGAATTAGGAGTAAATACTTCTCAGACATTCCAATACCCAGAAGCAAATCGCGAAGAGAATGAACGACCCGCTCATACCCCAAACCATAACTCCAGCAACCCCCATCAATCGCATTATTACAACCACCTTAGAACCAAAATAGAAAAATGGGGTATATGGCAACACCTTGTGTATCATTTAATGGTCAACTTTGTGAACCCGAACAGAGACAAGGCCATCGAAGACGAAATGAGAGAACGACGCCAAAGACCAAACGAGCGTTTTAGCGTGTATCTCTCTGATATGGAACGACTTTCCAAGAGTTTGTCATACAAAATAAATGAAAAACGTAAGCTGAAATTAATATTCGACAACACAAAAATCTCGTATCGACGAAGATTGGCGTTAACGCCAATTACATGCGTTAAAGAATTAGCTGAATATTGTTTTCATTTCGATTTTCTAGAACCTAATCTTTTCACAGTTGGCTACCAGAAACCGCAAGTCATCCATCAAATCGATTGCGTCGGTGAAGAGGAAGAGGAAAATGAAGAAGATGTAGAAGAAGTAAATGCGATAGGAATTCACAAAGCGAGTTTCAAAAATCGAGGACTAAAGCAAAAGGACACAAAGGTCGACGTTACGAGTTCAAATAACATGACTTCTGCCCCTATGGAGGCGGTTGAAAGCGCAAGCACACAGCTTAAATGCTGGAATTGCATACGGGGTTTGACACATTGCCAGATTTTGCCAACAACCACGAACAATTTATTGCTACGCTTGTGGCGAACCTAATTATACGACCAAAAGTTATCCTAAAGAACACAGTAATCAACCAGACCAAAAAAACTAGACCCAGGAGAAGTTGGCGGGAATAAACCTTTTCCTAAAACCAATAAGACTGTTGAGATTCCCAGTTATAACTACTTTAACCAGGTGTTTGTGGTCAACTTGAACCCAACATCATGTCCGCACGTCAACGTAGAAATATTAGGAACCAGAATTACTGGACTTTTGGATTCCGGGGCCATCAGCTCACTAGATTTGATAAACCGTTGGAATTTGAAAGTTCAACAAATTAATCTAAAGGCAGAAACAGCAAATGGAGAAACACTTAAATGTCTCGGATTTGTCAATCTACCTATAACGTTCAACGAAAGAACTATCGTAATTCTTACAGTGGTTATTCCTGAAATCGGGAAAGACTTGATTTGTGGGTACGATTTCTGGACGGCGTTCGGGATACTTCCGATGACTGGAGATGGTGGAGCGATCGCTTTGACTGCCCCAAGCCAAAAGAACGATAACTCATCACACGGGTCCGAAGAAGTAAACCGTGTGCATTCACTTAGTTTCAGCAAATCAACTAGCCATGATACTCTAGAACCAAGCACAGACCCAACCGTGGACAAAAGTCTCGATATTCCTTCACTTAAACGACCTTCAGAGACAGAAATAACAGTACAAAACATTCTGACAGAACACGACTTAAGCCCTGGGGAAAAAGAAAAATTCGTTGAGATCGTACGGAAATTTCCTAGGTCATACGAGGGTAAAATAGGTAGGACACGAAACCAGACGCGAAAGGAAAAACCGATTTAATCCACCTATCAGTGAGATGAGACATTTCTTACACATATCACTGTTGTATTATTCATTAGCTTGCCGATCACACGCTAAATTTACGAACAACTAGATGTGAGATGTGCACGAATAACGCTTCGAATAAACTGAATAAATTAAAGAAAAATAATAAAACAAAACAAAATTTAAAATAAAAAAGTTATTCATAAAATGGACAGAATGATTAACATAAATCAAATTACTAAAATAAATAAATCAAATTAGCTCAAATTAAAATTAGACGATATTAAAACGTAATGAAATTAAGAGAGTAAATTAAATTGTTTCAGGATAACAAGCTATCATACAATAACATAAAGGACTGGCTAAACCGAATTGATAAAATTAAGAAACTGAATAAAATATGTGAACTGGGAAAAACTAACCATTAATAAAATGATTGAAATAAATAATATGAATAAAACCATAAAACATTGGAATAATAAAATAAATAATATGAATAATATGGATTAAATTAACTCTCATACATAATTTTCTAGCACATATAGGGTTCCAAAACCGTTTTTCTTAAAATTGTTAGAGTAAAGAAACACGAAAAACCTGTTTTGATCAAGATAGATGCTTCTCTAGCAGTGTTAGAAGCTGCTGAATTTTTACATACCAATCCTTAATACACATCTCCTGCAAAGTTTTCAATAGTTCGTTTGGGCAGAAAAGGTAGCCGAAAGCAGTCCAAATTAATAAGATTTATCAGTTTTCAAAAATAGTTGAAGAAAACGAAGATATATCAAAATATAATTTTTCACTGATAACTGAAAATGTCTCTGGCAGCACTGCTCCAGTGAAATCCAATCAGAGCAATTGCAATAACTTCAGTTATAGGGATCATTCTTGTAACTATTAGCGCTTAAATAAACGGTGATTGTCACAATTATTAGTTTTACTTTTTTGTGAAGAAATCTTGTCCAACCCCAAAGTTATACTGCCCATGATCGCATATTTGTCCCGTTTTCTATGGGATTTCCTATCTTCATGGGACTGATTTGCAAGCATGGGCAGTATAGCTATTTGAAAATGTTGTTGTCCATAAATAACAGGATAAACAGAGAGTTAATAAAATCAATAAAATGAATGAAATGAATAAAATAAACAAAATGAAGAATTTTTATCACAATAAAAATGTTTTCTGTCTATACTTTTTATCATTTTTCCATTTTGTTTGTCAGCGATATTAAAAAGTAATAGAATTAATAGAAGAAATTATATTGTGTCTAATTAATGCTCTACATGAAATGAATAAAGTGAATGACTGAACAAAATTAGTCAGATTATTAAAATAAATAAAAGTGTGAACCGGAAAAATATCAGAAAAAAATATTAGAAAAAAGTGAATAAAATAAATTAAATGAATAATTCGAATAAGATACATAAGATAATAAATTGTTCGGAATGCATACAAAGAATTAAATGAATACAATAGATAAAATTAGGTCACATAAACAAAATAAATAAAAACAATGCTAAATGAAAAAAATCTTTACAATGAAATGATCATATATTTATTATTAGTCAAATATTTAAAATGCAAAAAATAAACCAAACGAATATAATACATTAAAGGAATGAGCTGGAAAAATGAGAATATATAATAATATTTTAAGAAAGTTATTGAAATGAAGTAAATGAATAAAACGATTTTCACGAATTCCAAAACCATTGTTTTAGAATATTCTGAAATGTTTGTGAAAATCCCATTGCAAAGAGCACGTTTTCGTTCTTCTTTTCTTGACGGAATTTTTAGGATTATCTGGTGTTTCTACTTTATTGCTGGTCCTTAATTAGTCATCAGAAAATCTAGAAATCAGGAATTTGTTTTGGAATTAAAAGATATCTTTTTGGTTACAGACATCTGAAAAATGATTTTGTATAGAATGGAATTTTCAGGTCCAGTATTTTAACGCGTAATTAGAAATAGTAAACTGAGAAAAGGCCACCTGTAAATAGTATTCATTCGCATTGAAATATCTAGAAAAGAGTGTCAAGTGTCCAGGCTATGTTGGCAATTATATTATTGTCGATGGCATAAAACTCGTACATGCAGTCGATTACAATGCAGTCTTTTTCCACCCATCCTTATTACTTGCGAATTGTTTCGTTCTGAACTCTCGTTCTGGAGATATGGGTAAATGAGTCCTATACAAAGCAATACCATTGCAAAGAAATGGTTCAAACTACCAGAATAATTATTTAAATTCATCGAAAAGCCAATTAGTATTGAAAGTGCCCCTGAACTGCTTTGAGACACGAACATTCTTGAAATTACATGTCGTATTTTTTCGCAAAAAATATGCTTTTAGTCACATTGATCATGAAAAATGTATATTGGGGTTTTCAGTTCAACTCAGTGTCAGTTGTGAGGAATGGTAAATTATGGTTAGAGCTGTGACATTATTTTTGTTTATAGTGCGAAATTTTGATTCCTTACATCTTTATTTTCAATAATGCAACTGATAAATTTTCACTACAATTTTGTTATTCAAAAATACAGTTGCTCTTGGTGATGCTACGAGTATAATATGAATATGAATTATATTAGAAATCTATTTTCTCACTACTAGGAGGATTACTTGATGTATTCATATACCATCCAACGTTTATCTCACGAGTGAACGCATTGCTCAATCCAACGGGTAAATACATCAACTCTGGACAATAAGGGTTGATGTAGCGTAGTTGGTAAATCGATTGCCTTGTACGCAGCGCACCTGGGATCGTGTCCCGACCCCGCACATAGGGTTAGAAATTTTTCATAAAAAAAAATTTCTAACCCGAAGAGGCGAATGACCTTAAGGTTAAAACCTCTATAATCGAAATAAAAAAAACTCTGGGCAAATTTGCACTTTGAAGTGAATTTACACATTATTTTGTCTTTGAAATGAACTTGCTTATTAATTTTTGAGAAATAGGTAATTGATTATTAAGTAAATTCACAAAATGTTTTCGGAATCAAAATCCTTGAATCACGCAGATGTGTTTGCATACCCGGATATTCAAAATCGGCTTAGTTTTGACCCTAAAAAACCAGTAAAGCAATACTCTGCATGGAACAGTCTCATTTTTCAATAGTGGAAATTGGTAAGCGAAGAATGAAAATACAAAATGTTTAATATCTCCGCCGCTCGTGAACGGATTTTGGCAATGTATAGCTTGTTAGAAAGGTATTTTCATGAGCTTTTTGTTTTTGTTTACTTCACGCGATATAGTTGCCTTGTTCGAATGTTATTCGCTTCAAACAAACCCTGATTTGACAAAATTACTCATATTTCAGAAAGTAAACAACATATCGAAAACAAAAATAATAGTGTCAAATGGGAGCGATAGGCCTTTCATTTGAAACTAGTTTCATTAAGATCGGTTCAGCCATTGCCAAGGCCATCAAGCGCAGCAAAAGAGCGTGTTTTGACAAATTGTGCGAGGAGGCCAACGTGAATCCGTGGGGCGATGCCTACAGGATCGTGATGGCAAAGACCAAAGGGGCCGTACACAAATGACGTAGCTTTTTTTCGGCGATTTTTGACCCCTCCCTCCCCCCACGTAGCATTTGGTCACAAAATTCTAACCTCCCCCTCGTAAATAACGTAGCATTTACCTACCCCCTCCCCCTCGTCCCATGCAAAGCGCCCTTGAGATGAAAAAAATTACATATGTTTTTCAATTATTTTAAATACATGTCCTTTCAAAATGTTTGACGACTTTTATCAACATTTTCATTATAACAGCAAATTGCGTGCAAAATAAGCCCATTTCATGACAAATATAGTGTTGATAGTTTTGTTTTGAATTTTATAAGTCAAAGGGAGCATGAAGAGAAGTTCTCTCAGTTCACAATCGTGCAGCCGCCACTGATTGTAAGAAGCATACGTTCATCTAAATTACTAAATTTTGTTTGGTTGAATCCGAAGTGAAAATTTAATTCAGCTTTCAAACTAAGTCTACTAATTAGCAACATTAGCTAACTAATGTAGCAAGTTAAATCCGCATACAAAATCTTTTTGTATTTTCGCGAACTTGCAATTCCGCGAATCGTAAAATTTACCTCATGAAAAAACCGCATCAAAAGTAACTTGTTTGAATTTAAATTTATTTCTCTTGGGAATGGATGATCATTAAATTGTTAAATTGTTTTCTCTAAACAATGGGTTTTAAACTTAATGCTACGTCGCACAACTTCTGACCCTACCCTCCCCCTCGTCACACTTCGTCACAAATTTGGTATACCCTCCCTACCCCCCAAAATGCTACGTCATTTATGCATGGCCCCAAAGGGGGCTCCTCACCTCCTGAACGGTCGCCAGAACGGTTGGCGAGAATTATCGAAGTACTCTTCCCGTCCCGAACCATAAGTCCCTGGCCCCCAGCGCCGCAAGGCACGGTGGGTACGGACGACATGGTGGCCCCGGTGACGAACGAAGAGCTACTTGCAGTTGCTAATTCTCTAGCGGTGAATAAAGCTCCAGGGCCTGATGGAGTTCCAAACAGCGCTCTCAAGACAGCAATCATGGCGAACCCGAACATGTTCAGGTTGGCTATGTAGAGATGCCTTGACGAGTGTCGTTTTCCGGATAGATGGAAAAGGCAGAAGCTGGTACTGTTGCCGAAGGCCGGGAAGCCGCCTGGCGACCCACCGGCGTACAGACCAATCTGTCTGATTGACACGACGGGCAAATTGCTTGAGAGGATTATCCTCAACAGGCTAACTCCATACGCAGAAGGTACGGAGTAGAGATGGTCGGGTTTCAATTTTTTCGAACCCGAACCCGACCCGAACCCGAGCGCATGAAAATTTTAAAACCCGACCCGAGCCCGAAATTATAAAATTTGAAAAACCCGAACCCGACCCGAGCCCGAACATTTTAAAACTTAAAAACCCGAACCCGACCCGTACCCGAGAATGAAAATTTTGAAAAACCCGAATCCGACCCGACCCGAGAATCTCAAAATTTGAAAACCCGAACCCGACCCGAACCCGAAAATTTAAAATTTGAGAAGCCCGATCCGAATCCAACTTGCTAATACGGAGAATCAACCAAAGATCTCGAAGATTTTTAATTCTAGGCACCCGAGCTGGACCCTTGACTCATCTAAGAATAGTAGAATCACTCGAATCTGAGGTAGCAACATACGCATTGAGTTATATCTGCATATGGAAAAACAAATCACTGCCGAGTAGAATCCGCATTTATATTTACTATTATTGCACGTCACATTTGTAACGTGCTGAGAAACTTGATAAATCGTTGATATCTTAACCGGAAATTAAGTTAAATCGGCGGCCAACTCATGGGGAAACAGAAAGTTTAATGGACACAGTTTCCAACAACCTTGCCCGTCGTACTTAACCAAAATTCCTGATTTTTTATCAGAAATCATTCCTGCAAGGCAGTTTCGTATAATTTATTACATGTATTAAATTAAGCTCTGGCAATTGGCAATTCGTATTCGACAGTTTTCATGACGTCACCCACGTTACTGGTTGGAACGGTCAAACCTGTATCGAAGGGTATCAATCATTTTCTGACGTGTTCTTGATGTCCCATCATTAGCGTTAGGATGATTGGGTATCTAAGTTATTTTATGCTTCAGATTATACGGTATGCGCGCCAATAGAGATGCTTCGACATCTCCATTGGAGCTCTCGGAACGACTCCAAACCTTTAAAAATCCGTTAATGGCTTCAACAGAACACACAAAATTTTTGCGATCATTTCGTTAAGTTCGTGGAAATTCATGTATTTTCATGAAGGAATCCAGATCATGTAACAGCTCAGCCTGGGAACAATCTGACAGAAAGTGCTTGTATCATATATGTACCCCTGATTTGGTAATGGTGCTATTATTCCATCACCATATGAGTGACATGAACAATGAAACCTGGCGGAAGTGAAGCTAGGTTTAGGTCTGATGGAACAAAGACAGTCTCTAGAAAATAAATTTGGCCTAAACTATCTGCTTTTAAAAAAATAATGCGCCCTTTTTAAATTTGAGCCGCCATAAAGACACCAAAGTACCACCAAATTTATGAGACCAAATCCTTATTTTTCAGTTACAGTTTATTGCAAGAAATCTTTATCATAAACCAATTTGATTATTAAACTTCCGTGAAGGCAGGTACAACCTATTTGTTTCATTTGACCAATTTAACAGTGCTTGCTAAAAGTTTGTTTGGGGTACAAAACCGTTAGCGTTAGTGTTTTGTCATGTGTAAATAATTCCAAAAAAATATATATATATATTTTTAAAAGCAAAATATCGATACATAGTAAGCGAGAAACTTGTGTAAAATTGTATAAGTTCCAACTCTGCTGAATAATAGTATCTGTTATTTGGTATAACAAAGCACTATTGCAAAGTAACTAGAAAATGCGTTTGGATCGGTATAGTAATTTTTGCTTTTGCGAATGAAAGAGTCAAAACACATTCGTGAATATGATTTGTATATACTATGCAAGACGCATCATTCGATTCGTTATCTTCTGCAGCCCAGGCTCTGGAACATACTTACTTTATAGACACGTACAATGCACCGGCTCTGCCTATTCCTTCGACGCCTTCCTGTTTCATCTCTGTTACTGCATTTTGCTGTATTTTTAACGTTTGTATTGGCGCTTGGTTTTCAAAACAGTATCGGAATAAATATACTTTTTGACCGGTTTTTGAAACAAAAATATTCAAAAGGAAATTTAATAAGCTTTGCAACGTCGTATAAATGGTCAAAATCGATTTGAAACTACCGGAATTATAGCAATATGAAGAAACAAGGGAATTTTGAAGTATTTTAAAGACTTGTTCTATACAAAATGAAATATTACATACTTGAATAGTCAAAACAAGAATATTTTTAAACAGGTTACTTTACGAATAATATAATTATAAATTTAATAAAAATTAGACATACTAGAGCGATTTTAGTTCTGGGGTCCGAATGTACCCCACAACACCGTTTACGTAGAGAAAAAGTCGCCGCGGCCTAAGTATCGGTTTTTTCCGATAAATTCCTGTTGACTTGGTTTATTACTAATTATCATGAAATATAATACGTAAAGAGATTTTAGATGTGAAACACGTATTGTTGAATGATCTTTCATGAACGTTCGTTTAAAAAATTAAATAATTCAGGCAGTTTGCGAATCTGAAGAGACAGAATTTTATGCAAGAATGAAAAAATACAATATTTGAGCACCAGAAAATACGACGAATTCTAGCGATTCAGAGGTGCTAACATTTGGTACAGTTATATGTGTCATCCATTCGTATTACGAAGTATAATTCGCTACTGCAAAAAAGACAGCGTTTTGTGTTCAGACGCAAACAATGTCATGAAATGGATCGGTTGTTTGAAAACCCCGAGCCCGACCCGAACCCGACAAGCTTAAATTTACAGAACCCGAACCCGACCCGAAACCCGTCGGGTTCGGGTCGGGTTCGGGTTTCGGGTCCAAAAACCCGAACCCGACCATCTCTAATTCACATCCAGCGAAAAGCTCGGTCGAACCCATATATAATCGAGCACGAAATCGTTTTAAAGGAGGGGGCGAAACCTCGGAACCAGCCAACGAATCGCTGCTCTCCTAGCATACAGAAGGAAATAGATGCTGAGATTGAGCGATTTCGGAAAATGGATGTGATAGAGGAATGCTACAGTGAATTGACAAACCCGCTGGTGCCCGTGAGCAAGTCGAACGGGAAAATACGAGTTTGTTTCGTTTCCAGAAGGCTGAATGCGATGACGGTGAAGGGCCAATACCCAATCCGGAACATGCTGGAGATTTTCAGTAGACTAGAACACGCATAGTATTTTCCATAATCGATTTGAAAGATGCGTACTTTTAAATTCCGCTGAAGGAAGAGTGCAAGAATTTGACCGCTTTCAGGACCTCGAAGAGCCTTTTCCGGTTCAAGGTTTGTCCATTCGGAGTAACTTATGCGCTTTTCACTATGTGCCGACTGATGAACAAGGTGATTGGCTTCTCATGCCAGCGGTATTTGTTTACTTGGACGATATCGTTATTGCGACCAAGACGTTGAGCGAACATTTCCGTCTCTTACGAATTGTAGCCGAGAGACTGCGAAACGCAAATTTGACTGTTTCTTTAGAAAAGTCGAAATTTTGCAGAAAGCAAATTGAATATCTCGGATATTTGCTAACGGAAAGAGATGTAGCAATCGATAGTTCCAGAATCGCACCGATTTTGGACTATGCGAGACCGAAGAACGTCAAGGACGTAAGACGACTGCTGGGATTAACCGGATTTTATCAGCGGTTTATTAAAAACTATAGTCGGATTACCATGCCGATAACCGACCTGCTGAAAAAGTCCAAAAAGAAACTCGAGTGGACCGAAGAAGCGGAACTGGCATTTACAGAGCTCAAGTCAGTTCTAACGTCGGCACCGATACTGGCAAATCCGGACTTCAATCAGCCTTTCACCATTGAATCAGATGCGTCCGACACAGCCGTTGGAGCAGCATTAGTCCAGAGCATCGACGGGGAAACACCGGTGATTGCATATTTCAGCAAAAAGCTCAGTAGAACACAACGAGCGTATTCAAGTGTCGAGAAGGAATACCTCGGAGTGCTGCTCGCGATAGAGAACTTCCGACATTATGTAGAGGGGTCGCACTTCAAAGTAGTCACGGACGCACGAAGCCTCTTGTGGCTGTTTACCATCGGAGTTGAATCCGATGGGCGCTAAAAATACAGTCATACGACATACAGCTGGAGTATATGAAAGGAGCTTGCAACATTACCGCCGATTGCCTTTCAAGGTCCATCAATCTCCTCGATCTAACGTCCGAGGATGACGAGTACGAAGAACTGTTAGAACAAATTAAAGCAAACCCAGCGAAATTCGCCGAATACCGAATAACGGACAACGTAATCTACCGTTACGTTAAAAGCGAAAGCCGTGTCGACGATCCACGATTCCGCTGGAAAATGTTCCCGAGAAAAGAAGAGAGGGTACCAATCATTCAGACCGAGCATAATATTACGCACTTAGGGATAGAGAAGACGCTGCAGGCACTGGAGCGTCACTACACCTGGCCAGGAATGGCTGAAGAGGTGAAAAAATTCTGTTGCGAATGCGTAAAATGCCAGACCTCAAAAGCCAGTAACGTCAACGCAACCCCTCCGATGGGAATGCAGAAAGAGTTCGTTGAGTATCCTTGGCAGTTCGTTACGCTGGATTATGTAGGGTCGCTTCCGGCATCGGGAAAGGGTAGACACACGTGTCTGCTGGTTGCCACCGATGTTTTTAGCAAATTCGTCCTGATACAGCCATTTCGAGAAGCAAAAGCGAATTCGCTTGCCGATTTTGTCACGAATATGATTTTCTTACTCTTCGGCGTACCAGAAGTGATTCTGACAGACAAAGGTACTCAGTTCACGTCGAAAATCTTTCGCGAACTGTTGGCAGACTTCAACGTAAACCACTGGCTTACACCGGCTTACCACCCTTATGTAAACAACACTGAGCGAGCGAATAGGGTAATAACAACAGCGATTCGAGCAACGATAAAGCAGCACAAAGATTGGGCAGACGATCTGCAAACGATTACATGTGCAATCCGGAATGCGGTTCACGAATCGACGAAATATACGCCGTATTTTGTAGTCTTTGGTCGGGAAAGGGTGTCTGATGGTTTTGAATACCTGAAAATACGGGATCAGCTAACGGCAGGTCCAATGCAGAATGACGAAGCGCAAAAAAAAAGAAAAAAATTGTTCGACGATATAAAATAACAATTAACGAAGGCTTATGATCGTCATAAAAAGCAATACAACCTTCGGTCAAACTCAGATTGTTCCACCTATGTTCTCGGGGAGACTGTTTTGAAGCGAAACTTTGCGCTTTCAGACAAAGAGAAAGGTTTCTGTGCAAAGTTAGCCCCAAAGTATGAACTCGCCGTAGTCAGGAAAATATTAGGAAAACACTGCTACGAGCTTGAAGATTCTACTGGGAAGCGACTTGGCGTCTTCTATGGGAACCACCTGAAGAAGATGCATTTGCCCAAGAAGTAAAATATTCTCAGCTATGAAACTCTTCGGAGTGACAAAATGAACTTGTTTTCATAATAAAACACCTTCGAGTCAATACTGAGACATTGTTACGAAGTAACAACCCCCCTTTCTCAGCTATGAAACTCTTCGGAGTGACAAAATGAATCCGTTTCATAACAAAATACCTCGGGGTCAATACTGAAACCGTGTTGTACAATAACAACATCCAACGATTTCCAGCTATGTAGCTCTACGGAGTAACCACATAACACTTTCAAAGAAAACACCTTCGAGTCAGTATTGAAATCGTGTTGTAAAATAAGACTAAAATAAGTAAATTCTTCCAGCTATGAAGCTCTACGGAGTAACTACATGCATGTCATAATAAAACACCTCCGGGGTCATTATTGAACATTACAGAACAACACCACCCATTAATTTCCAAGCTATGTATCGTGAATGACAAGAACTTCAAAAAACATTTCAAGAAAGGAAACCCACGAATACTTCTTGAATCATTTGCTTTGAGATAGCCTAAGAGGAATCTGTGCGTTGATTTCAAAAAAGTAGTAGGATTCATGAATGATAAGAACGAGCTAAGGCGATGACCTGTCAACAGTAGTTAACAAACGAAAGGAAACTTCTTGGACTTTTTCGATCACAGTAAAGCGTGATCAGACCTCACGAGAGGGTTTAAGATGGATCTCAAGCTATGCTCACTTCATACGAAGCAACCGAGAAATTAAAAAAAATCCATCAAAAAAACCCAAACGGAGAAGAAATAATCAATGAACAAAGAGGACTTACTTCCCCATGTAAATACTGTAAATTAGTGATTAGTACGCGCCTAACGCCCTACGTTAAATGTATTGTTAGTTTAAGTTTCTGTTAGTTAATTGTTCAGACTCACGATTAATTCATTGTTCCTTTTAATTTTTTTATCCAAATCATTTGCCTTCAATTTAGTATTTTCTCTCTTCATAGTTATTTTTAACAATATTTTTTCTCCGTTGTATTTTATATTTTTTCCATAATTATTTCGTTGCATTCGTTTACATTTTTTGTTGTAATTGTATTCGCATTTTTTTTCTATCGCTAAACCATTTTCCTCCTTCAACCTAACGAAAAAAAAGGAAAAATCGCCGTGTTCCTGAAAAAGAATAGCTCAAACCCGGTCAAAGCATTCGGAATCCTCCGGAATTTGATTCCGGTTCCGGAATGAGTTTAAGGGGGGAATAGAGAATGGGAATGAGCAAAACAATGACACGGCACATCAATAAAATATACTTCCGTAAAGTTTCCGTTAGATTTCCCGACATTTTCCTGCGAGAATTCACCGAAAATGATTTCGGAATAAACGTCCACACTGATGGTAAACACAGCCGCCATCACTTTTTTTTCATTTTGACATTTGTTTTTTTTCATTTCTGTTCCGTTTTGTTGGCAATGCAGTAGGAGTGAATGAGTTACGGGAGTGAGTGACGATTTGCTCCCAGTATGCGTGTGAGTGATTGAGAAGTAAATTTGTATTGTTAGTTTCGTCGAAAATGTAATATTTTCGATTTGACGTTTTGTGTTTATGACAAACAGTTTTTCGGATTATTATTTCTGGAGGGTTTTTCATAGCGCAAGACGAATTTATTGTGGAAAATGAATGTAATCAGAGTTTCGGAGTATACTCTGGAGGGATTGCCATTCAGGATTCACAGGTTTATTATTGTGGAGAGTGAATACGATCAGAATTTCGGGATTAATTCTGGAGTGATCGTTATTCAGGACTTGCAGGTTTATTTATATCGTTTATAATGTGGAAAACGTACATGATCATTAATTCGGAATTTATTCTGGAGTAGATCATGATTCTGGATCCACAAGTCGCGGTTTATTTGACAGATTATTGTTTTCAGTGGTTCGGCTAATTCATTGCTGAAGTGAGAACAATGTTCTAGTGTTGTTTTTTCTGGAATTTTCATAAATTTCAGCAAAGTAATGTTTTTATAATTGTTGAATGAATGTTTTTTGTTGGGTGTTGATGTTTGAATGACTTTGCTTGTCATATTTATTTTGGAATTTCATTTCAATAGCCAAATTTTTCAACTCAGTAAAATTAAACCCTACGAAAATTTGATTGAATTTTGCAATTCAATCAAATTTTCGTACAATTAGTAGGGGATGATGTAGCATGTTCACCTTTTTTGTAATTTTTGTCATTCTTCGTTCACTACGCTCACTGTGACAAAACGCATCACATCAAGAAATATTTAGACGCTTGTGTACAAATATTCCCTTGCATGCAATTTTAGCCTATTTTGCATGAACTTTCAAAAAATATTCCGTCTCACCGAAACCCAAATGCGCATTAGAATGAAATGGATAAATACGAATGTGTTAAGAGGAAAGAGTATTCTTAAAATTCAAGCGAGAGAAATGGTTTTCGAAAGAGTAGTATTTGTAAAAATACGTACTTCCGACTACGAATACTCGAATCACTTGACGCCTGTGAAGTTCTTTTTTTAGTAACGCGGTGTGTTTTAAAAGGTAGTTTGTTAAAAATGTGATAAGTTCTTTTAGGATTAAATTTATTAAAAAAGTTCCTTTCCTATAGGCATAGCTAGTGCGGTCAGTGAATTGGGCGGTCAGAAATACAAATTTGAATTCGCTACATTTCGTGCGAACTTGTGTGTGAAAAGAAGGTAAGATTAAATAATTGAGTTGTGTGATAAAAAGCTTTATAGCGTCGAATAGCCGATCGATGGCTTTTCTTTTATTGAAAGTTTGCAGATTTTCCGCCTTACGCGTTCTAGCGACGCATACGCTCGGCACACCGCCCGTCTCGTGGCTGCTGACCCCACGTTCCGGCTTCGAAAGTTCCCGACGCTTTCGGCAAAAGGTCGGAAGGAAGCAGCAAAATCATCAACGCGCTTCGTTAGAGCGACGGCCATCTTCATCGTCGGAAATTGGCCGAATTCAACACCCGGTAAGCCAATGCCTAATTAGTGTCATCATTGCGACGCCATTGTACACGCCGTTCGTCGCCATCGCTGAATTGGTTTGCGACAGGAAGTCGGTGCCGAAGCCGCAATACCAGTCGGCACCCAGCTGAGATGCAGCTCTGCTAGATCGACGCTGTTCCTGAAATAACGCATGTAAGTTAAAAATAGATTATTGATCCGTGCACGTTGATCCATACACACACAACACTCTAACATTCGAAAGCTTTCTTTGCCGCTCGAAAGCTAAAGCCGAGCGCGCATTTGTACTGCTCAGCGCAGCTTTATCCGCTAGCAGGAAATTTTGACCGCACATAGGTAGACAGGAAAGGGGAAAGCTAGAAAGGGAAGGAACACGAAAAATGTAAAGCTTAATGAATATATAAAACCTAGGTTAAGAATAAAATGCCGTATTTCAATCCGTCCAATAAAATGTTTTCCTGTTAGTTAGTGTTACCTGAAATGTTTGTATTTTTTATGTTGATTAGCTTTCCCGTGTAGTGAATTTGGTCCGAGAAGATTTCTCACGTTTCGCGTCGTTTCCGTAGATTTGAATTTCGTTGTGTTTGTTTTACTCCGATGGGTTATCGGGAATTAGTCCCCACTACTACCTACAAAGCGAGAGGGAAAGAGTGTTCGACTGATTTCTGCCTGTGATGATAACTGATCGTTTTTTTAGTGCATGAGCTTTCGAGTTGGTATAACGATCATTTCTCTTGCGTCTTTGCTAAACATAGTAGTGGCTCCATCTATACGCGAAACGGAGTGCATCTTTTCACATTTTGTGTTTACCTACCGTTCCTTTGCGCCATTTCGGGATCAATTTCTATAACCTGCCCTGAGGTTAGGTTTCATGCTGGGCAATTCTAACCTGACGAGTGGTCCTCTTCGGGGGTGGCGCTAAAACTACTCGTTTAAAACTAGATATGGTCGGGTTTCAATTTTTTCGAACCCGAAGCCGACCCGAACCCGAGAGCATGAAAATTTAGAAACCCGAACCCGACCCGAGCCCGAAATTATAAAATTTGAAAAACCCGATCCCGACCCGAGCCCGAACATTTTTAAACTTAAAAATCCGAACCCGACCTGTACCCGAGAATGAAAATTTTGTAAAACCCGAACCCGACCCGACCCGAGAATTTTAAAATTTGAAAACCCGAACCCGACCCGAACCCGAAAGTTTAAAATTTGAATTTGAAGCCCGATCCGAATCCAACTTGCTACGGAGAATCAACCAAAGATCTCGAAGATTTTTAATTCTAGGCACCCGATCTGGACCCTAGGCTCATCAAGTAGGATCACTCGAATCTGAAGTAGTAACATACGCATTGAGTTATATCTGCATATGGAAAAACAAATCACTGCCGAGTAGAATCCGCATTTATATTTACTATTATTGAACGTCGAATTTGTAATGTTCTGAGAAACTTATAAATCGTCGAAAATTAAGTTAAATCGGCGGCTAACTCATGGGGAAACAGAAAGCTTGTTCACAGTTTCCAACAACCTTGTCCGTCGTTCTTAACCAAAATTTCTAATTTTTTATCAGAAACCGTTCCTGCAAGGCAGTTTCGTATAATTTATTACATGTATTAAATTAAGCTATGACAATTGGCAATTCGTATTCGACAGTTTACACGACGTCACCCACGTTACTGGTTGGTTGGGTCAAACCTGTATCGAAGGGTATCAATCAAGATTTTTCGACGTGTACTTGATGTCCCATCATTAGCGTTAGGACGATCTATGATGGGGTATCTAAGTTATTTTATGCTTCAGATTATACGGTAAGCGCGCCAGTAGAGATGCTTCTACTTCTCCAATGGAGCTCTCGGAATGACTCCAAACTTTTAAAAATCCGGTAATTGCTTCAAGATTAGCGCCGGCTTCTATTCCGACAATACGTTAGTGTCGGTTTCTGATGAGGCGAAGCCGAAACGCAACATAGTATGAAATAAGGATTTGTGCCCTCCTGTACAATAACTGGTTTTTACCAACAAATTTTCACCCTAGTGAGAAATTTTGGTTTTTACCAAATTTTCCTCCTTAGGGTGAAATATAGCATAGTGCTTTCGCATAGGCCTGCTAAGCCAAGACAAGTTTCGGCTTCACTTGTGTCTCATCGGCATAAACAGAACTTCTGCTCGAACGGGACATCACGTTTGATCAGTCGTTTGATTGAAACACATAGTGTGTTTTAGTTTTAAGGGATTTGCGTCAAGCCGGCGCTAATCTATTCCGACAATACGTTAGTGTCGGTTTCTGATGAGGCGAAGCCGAAACGCAACATAGTATAAGGATTTGTGCCCTCCTGTACAAAGACTGGTTTTTACCAACAAATTTTCACCCTAGTGAGAAATTTTGGTTTTTACCAAATTTTCCTCCTTAGGGTGAAATATAGCATAGTGCTTTCGCATAGGCCTGCTAAGCCAAGACAAGTTTCGGCTTCACTTGTGTCTCATCGGCATTAACAGAACTTCTGCTCGAATGGGACATCACGTTTGATCAGTCGTTTGATTGCAACACATAGTGTGTTTTAGTTTTAAGGGATTTGCGTCAAGCCGGCGCTAATCTATTCCGACAATACGTTAGTGTCGGTTTCTGATGAGGCGAAGCCGAAACGCAACATAGTATGAAATAAGGATTTGTGCCCTCCTGTACAAAGACTGGTTTTTACCAACAAATTTTCACCCTAGTGAGAAACTGTTGAGCGTCCTCTGACGCCAAATACTAAAAAATTCGTTGAAGCAGATTGGTCTTTCGTATATGTCACCATTTAATGCGCCCACCTTTGCTAATGAGTCGGCCTTTTCATTGCCCGGGATAGAACAATGAGAGGGGACTCAAACAAAGGTAATCTGATAAGATTTTTCAGATAACGTACACAAGGACTCCTGTATCATCCCCAGAAAATACGGGAGTTGCTTTTTAGGCTTCACCGCACGAAAAGCCTCGATAGAGCTGAGGCTGTCCGAAACGATGAAGTAGTGATCTGTGGGCAGAGTGTCGATGATCCCAAGGGTGTACTGAATTGCAGCTAACTCTGCGACGTAAACTGAAGCGGGATCATTGAGCTTGAATGAAGCGGTGATAGTATTGTTGAAGATACCGAAGCCAGTGGACCCATCGAGATTTGATCCGTCAGTGTAAAACATTTTGTCGCAGTCGACTTCTTGGAATTTATTATAAAATATATTGGGGATCACTTGCGGGCGTATATGGTCCGGGATTCCACGAATCTCTTCCTTCATGGATGTGTCGAAGAATACAGTAGAATCAGAAGTATCTAGGAAACGGACACGGTTGGGATTGTACGAAGAAGGATTGATGCTCTGTGCCATGTAGTCGAAGTACAAGGACATAAATCGGGTTTGAGAATTAACCTCGACGAGCCTCTCGAAGTTTTCAATCACCAACGGGTTCAGAATGTCGCATCGGATGAGCAATCGATATGAGAGTTCCCAAAATCGATTTTTAGCGGAAGAACGCCCGCCAGCACTTCGAGACTCATCGTATGGGTCGAGTGCATGCAACCCAAGGCAATGCGCAAGCAACGATACTGGATTCTCTCCAGTTTGATGAAGTGTATGTTCGCAGCGGAGCGGAAACAGAAACACCCGTACTCCATCACCGACAATATCGTTGTTTGGTACAACCTGATCAGGTCTCCTGGGTGAGCACCCCACCATGTTCCAGTTATTGTTCGGAGAGAATTGATCCTTTGTTGGCATTTTTGTTTCAGATACCTAATGTGACATCCCCAGGTACCTTTAGAGTCGAACCAGACCCCGAGATATTTAAATGTGAAAACCTGGTTGATCGTTGCACCCATTAATAGAAGCTGGAGTTGCGCCGGCTCACGCTTCCTAGAAAAAAACAACCAACTCAGTTTTCTCCGTGGAGAACTCAATACCCAGCTGAAGAGCCCAAGCAGACAAATTGTCCAAGGTATTTTGTAATGGTCCTTGCAAGTCGGCAGCTTTGGGCCCTGTAACAGAGACCACCCCGTCGTCTGCAAGTTGCCTTAGCGTGCATGAATTGGCAAAACAATCGTCAATGTCATTCACGTAGAAATTGTAGAGCAGGGGACTTAGACATGAGCCCTGGGGAAGACCCATGTAGCTAAATCGCGATGTTGTTAAATCGCCATGCGAAAAGTGCATGTGCTTTTCAGACAACAGGTTTAGTAAAAAGTTATTTAAAATTGGCAAAAGACCATGCTGGTGCAGCTTCTCTGACAGAATGTTGATAGAAACTGAGTCAAAAGCCCCCTTAATATCCAAGAAGACTGATGCCATCTGCTCTTTGTTAGCATAGGCCATTTGGATTTCTGTAGAAAGCAACGCAAGGCAATCGTTCGTCCCTTTGCCTTTGCGGAAGCCAAATTGTGTATCTGACAGTAAGCCATTTGCTTCAACCCAATTGTCGAGGCGAAACAAGATCATTTTCTCGAATAACTTCCGAATACAGGACAGCATTGAAATCGGCCGATACGAGTTGTGGTCGGAGGCTGGTTTTCCTGGTTTTTGGATGGCGATGACCTTCACTTGCCTCCATTCATAAGGGACAATGTTACCCTCAAGAAACTTGTTAAATAAATTCAGCAAGCGCCTTTTTGCAGTGTCAGGCAGATTCTTCAGCAAGTTGAATTTGATTCTGTCTAACCCTGGGGCGTTATTGTTGCACGATAAGAGAGCAAGTGAGAACTCCACCATCGAAAACGGTGTTTCGTTCGCGGTATCGTGAGGAGACGCGGCGCGGCACGTTTTCTGTACCGGGACAGAGTCCGGACAGATCTTCTTGGCGAAAGCGAATATCCAACGGTTTGAATATTCCACGTTCTCGTTGGTACTATTACAGTTACGCATACGTCGAGCCGTACCCCAAAGAGTGCTCATCGCTGTTTCTCTCGTTAACCCGTCGACGAACCGGCGCCAATAAGTGCGTTTTTTGGCTTTCATTAGACTCTTCATTCGCCTTTCTAACGACGCGTACTGTTGATAGCTAGCGGGTAACCCGTCTTCCCGGAAGGCCTTATATGCAGTGGACTTTTCCGCGTACAGCTCTGAGCACTCTTTATCCCACCACAGGGTGGGAGACCGTCCATGGGTATTCGCGCTGGGTACTGGTTTAGTCTGAGCTTGATTCGCACTGTCGAGAATCAAGCCAGCCAAAAACCTGTACTCTTCCTCCGGAGGAAGTTCTTGAGTGGATTCGATTTTAACGGATATCGCGGTCGCGTAACTCTTCCAATCAATGTTCCGTGTGAGGTCATATGAGACATTGATTGTTTCCGATGGTCTTGAACCGTTAGCAATTGAAATCACGATAGGCAAATGATCGCTACCGTGGGGATCAGGAATCACCTTCCACATGCAATCTAACTGTAGCGATGTCGAGCAAAGCGACAAATCCAACGCGCTTGCGCGTGCTGGTGGTGTAGGAATCCGCGTCATTTCTCCCGTGTTTAAGATGGTCATGATGAAATTATCGCAAAGATCTTGGATTAATGTTGATCTATTATCATCATGAAGACAGCCCCATACCGTACCGTGCGAGTTAAAGTCTCCCAGAACTAGCCGCGGTGCCGGTAAGGATTCCGTGATATTACAAAGCGTTCGGTGCCCTACCGAGGCTCTAGGAGGAATGTAAATGGAAGCAATGCAAAGGTCTTTACCTTTGATTAAAACTTGACAAGCGACAATTTCAATGCCTGGTGTCGAAGGGAGGTTAATTCGTTTGAAAGAATAGCACTTTTTGATCCCCAAAAGTACTCCTCCATAGGGGTTTTCTCGATCCAGACGAATTATATTAAAGTCGTGGAAGTTGAGATTTATATCGGAAGTTAACCAAGTTTCACATAATACGAAAGAATCACATTTTAAACTATTTAGTAAAAATTTAAAGGAATCGATTTTCGGGAGGATACTTCTGCTGTTCCACTGTAGAACAGTGATCGAATCGGTGACCTCGTTCGACGACTTAGCCATCGAAGGATACGATCGCTGCAAGGAGGGGCCATTTAGTAGTAAACTGCTTCAAAAATGTTTGCACTATAGGGAGAAAACGTATCAGAAGGCTTTTAAGAGGATCAGTAACATTGAAAGCTGTGAAAATTAAGTCCACTATGTCAGAAAATTTCATTAGTCCGCTACTGGACTGAGTATCTGTTTGAAAAAAGGGGACACTTGGGGTTTTGGATGTCCCTGGAAGTGGTGGGTACTCCTTGTTAGAATTAATATTTCCAAGTCCTGGAGCAAATTGCTTCGGCTTTTGTGCATCACTTCCGTTGGATTTATTGGTTGTAGATGGCGCACTCTGAGTGGACGACACCTTGGCACCCTTACGAGGCAATGTAGGGGAGGCTGGATTTCTCCTCTTCCTGGATTCCCCTGGGTTAACCAAAGATGTTCCCTCTCGTGGGTCGTCAGATTCTTGCTCAACGTTAGCCAAACTAGCATAGGGATTTTCGGACAGGACAGATGGCGAAGTAGCATTTCTGCATAAGAACGCCTTGAGCGTTCCTTAAAGGAGCGCTTAATTTTATCCCCGCGCTGCTTGTACGCAGGGCATGATTTAAGAGCATGTGAAGGGCCCCCGCAACAAATACACTTTTCAGTTTCTTTGTCACAAGAGTCATCCTCATGCTCTCCTTCGCATTTGCCGCATCGTTTCTTATTTCCACAATATGTGGCTGTGTGGCCCAACTGCTTGCAATTGCTGCAGTTCATGACCCGCGGTACGAACAGGCGAACTGGTAGGCGAACCTTGTCAAGGAGGATGTAGTTGGGAAGAGAGGACCCGGCGAATGTCACCCGAAGCGAGCCTGATAGAGAGTAGGTAGTCTTACCTCCCTCGGTGTTTGCGGTATACAATTGTTTGCATTCTAAGATCTTAATCTGTTCAAGAGAGGGGTCCTTAAAGCAGCCAACCCCGTGCTCCAACAGTTCTTCGCATTTCAGGCCCGGTTCGGACACTACCCCATCGATTTCACAGGCCACACAAGGCACGTACGCTTTAAATTCCCGCGTAAAGCGCTCACAGCAAGCAATCGCGTTTGCCTGGCCGAGATCATCCACTAGAACACGTATCTTGTTTGCCCGAACACGTGTTATCTGAGTTACGGCCGGGTAATTAGCAGTCAGATCTCGAAAAAGTTTTAATATATTAACCGGTTTCTCTCCGGTCCGAAAATATACCACCCATGGCCCAGAGGTACCTTCTGGGTACTGCTTTATACGGGGAGCAATGCGAGTATTAGGGGGATCAGGGACTTCCATGATTACATCAGATGGTATTCCGCCCTCGGCCATTTAAGCACGAGGGCAGAGCGTTATATAAACGGGAATGTGTCTTATTATTTGATTACAAGGTAGAGTAAAAGCAGGGAAAAGGAAAGAAAGCAAACGAGGAAAAAAAATAAAGCAAAACTTATCTGCAAACAACGTCGATTGTTCCGCACCAGCGAAAACAATGTACTGGATTTACTGCCGGCACCAGCAGAATGGCAGCTAACGAACGAACAAAGGATGACCTTCAATCACTGAAATTTACACACCGAATCCGTTCCGTTCAAAGGTTGGGAGACGTATGAGAAAATGCGCTTGGATTGGTATCGTAATTTTTGCTTTTGCGGATTAAAGAGGCAAAACACATTCATGAATAAGATTTGTATATAGTATGCAAAACGCATCATTCGATTTGTTATCTTCTGCAGCCTAGGCTCTGGAACATACTTACTTATATACACGTATAATGCACCGGCTCTACCTGTTCCTTCGACGCCTTCCTGTTTCATCTCCGTTATTGCATATTGCTGTATTTTTAAAGTTTGTATTGGCGATTGGTTTTCAAAAAAGCATCGGAATAAATACGCTTTTTGAGCGGTTTTTGAAAAAAATTGTTCAAAAGGAAATTTAAAAGTCTTTACAAGATCGTATAAATGGTCAAAATCGATTTGAAACTACCGGAGTTATAGCAATATGAAGAAACAAGGGAATTTTGACGTATTTTAAAGACTTACTCTATACAAAATGAAATATTACATAATTAAATAGTCAAAACGCGAATATTTTTAAACAGGTTACTTTACGATTGATTTTAGAATAAGACTATCCAATTTAATTATAAATTTAATAAAAATTAGACATATTAGAGCGCTTTTAATTCTGGGGTACGAATGTACCCCACAAAACCGCTTACGTAGAGAAAAAGTCGCCGCGGCCTAAGTATCGGTTTTAAAGTACGTTTTGAAATTTATATTCCATTATAGAAAGATGAACCGATATTTCTCGATAAATTCCTGTTGACTTGGTTTATTACTAATTATCATGAAAAATAAATCGCAGAGATTTTAGATGCGAAACACGTATTGTTGAATGCTCTGTCATGAATGTTCGTTTAAAAAATTAAATAATTCAGGTAGTTTGCGAGTCTGAAGAGACGGAATTTTATGCAAGAATGAAAAATACAATATTTGAGCACCAGAAAATACGACGAGTTCTAGCGATTCAGAGGTGCTAACATTTGGTACGGTTATATGTGTCATCCATTCGTATCACGAAGTATATTTCATTACTACAAAAAAGACTGTCATGAAATGGCTGGGTTGTTTTGTTCAAAACCCGAACCCGACCCGACCCCGTTAATTAGTAATTTGACAAACCCGAACCCGACCCGAGCCCGAAAGTTCAAAATTTCAAAAACCCGGACCCGACCCGAACCCGAGAATTTCTAATTTGAACACCCGGAACCCGACCCGAACCCGAGAAGCTTTAATTTACAGAACCCGAACCCGACCCGAAACCCGTCGGGTTCGGGTCGGGTCCGGGTTTCGGGTCCAAAAACCCGAACCCGACCATCTCTAGTACGGAGGGCCTGTCAAGTAATCAGTTCGGTTTTTGGAAAGGGAAAGTCCACGGTGGACGCTATCAACTCAGTGGTAAGGACTGCCGAGATAGCGATCCAACGGAAGAGGCGGGGCATTCGATATTGTGCGTTAGTGACACTTGACGTGAAGAACGCATTCAACAGCGCAAGCTGGGATGCCATCGCGCTCTCGTTACACCGGCTTGGCCAGTACCGGATCTTGGAAAGCTATTTCCAGAACCGTGTACTATTATACGAGACCGATGCCGGTCAGCAAAGTGTTCTTATTACCGCAGGAGTTCCGCAAGGTTCAATCCTGGGCCCGGTACTATGGAACCTTATGTATGACGGGGTTCTGAGACTAAAGTTCCCTCCGGGTGTGAAAATCGTCGGTTTCGCCGATGATGTCACCCTGGCGGTCTACGGGGAGTCAATCTCCGAGGTAGAACTAACGGCGGCACACGCGATAAGCATAGTGGCGGAATGGATGAGCGCGAGAGGCCTAGAGCTCGCCCACCACAAGACGGAGGTGGTTGTATTCAATAACCGCAAGTCGGTACAACAAGCAGTTATGCAAGCGGGAGAAGTTGAGATAACTTCTAAGCGGAGTCTGAAGATTCTTGGGGCCATCATAGACGACAAGCTGACCTTCGGCAGCCATGTCGACTATGCGTGCAAGAAGGCTTCGGTGGCTGTTGCGGCATTATCGAGGATGATGTCCAACAGCTCCAAAGTGTGCGCCAGTAGACGCAGGCTACTGGCCGGTGTCGCCGTATCTATCCTTAGGTACGGTGGACCGTCCTGGGCGAGGGCACTGGGAGTAACCAGCTGCCGTCGCAAATTGGAGAGCACCTATCGCTTGATGTGTCTCAGAGTGATATCTGCCTACCGCACGGTATCACACGATGCATCCTGCGTGATAGCGGGTATGATGCCAGTCGGGCTGGTCATCCGGGAAGACGAAGATTGTTTCGAATTGCGTGGCAATAGGGGAGTCCGTGAGCGTGCCAGGGTGACCTCGGTCGCCAGATGGCAGCGCGAATGGGACAACTCGTCGAGAGGTAGGTGGACCCACCGGCTGATACCTATCATATCGAGCTGGGTGGGAAGACCCCATGGGGAAGTTCACTTCCACCTGACACAATTCCTGTCAGGCCATGGCTGTTTCCGACAGTACCTCCACAGGTTTGGACACGCTAAGGCCACAGTCTGCCTGGACTGCCCAGGTGTCGACGAAACTGCGGAGCACATACTATTCGTATGTCCCCGCTTCGACGTCGAAAGAGGCGCTATGCTAGGCGTCTGCGACTTGGACACAACCCCTGATACCCTTGTACAGGGGATGTACCAAGCGGTAGAGAAGTGGAACGCAGTTTCGACTGCTACCACTCAGATTGCCTGCCGGCTCCAGAGAGCATGGAGCGGCGAGCAGCAAGCGAGGAGTTAGAGTGAGTGAATTGGCGGACGATAGACGGAGGTATGGTCTACCCATGCCGAGATGGGAGCGAGTGTGCGCGAATGTAAGGCACGAGTGAGAGCGTACGCTAAGTACGGCCATCCCCCCAGAAGTAATGCCGAAAGGTAGTTCCTGGGGATAGATGGCGGAGCCCAATGGAGTTTAGTCGGTATTAATGGAAGAGTCACCATTCGAGTCCGACACGCCCCCAGGGCACCCCGTGTGGTAGATTGGACCCTACCAATAGCACGTGTACTGGGCTAGGACATAAAGGTCTTCTCCATTGTAAAAAAAACACACACACATACAGACATTGTCTCAATTTGTCGAGCTGAGTCGATTGGTATATGAAACTCGGCCCTCCGGGCCTCGGAAAAAAATTTCAAAGTTTGAGCGAATCCTATACATTTCTTTTGTAAGAAATGTAAAAAAGTTCCTATTTATAAGTCGAAACAGAAGTCGAAAATGAAATTCAAAGGCTTTTAGCTTTGGATGCCATTGAAGAATGTAGCAGCGAGTTTGTAAATACCCAACTACCAGTAAAAAAGCCAAGATGCCCGTCGTCTTAACCAGATGACTAAAAGGTACGAATATCCCTTCCCCAATATGGTAAATTTATTAGAGCGCCTGGAAAAATCCAAATATTTCACCATAATTGACTTGAAAGACGCGTATCATCAAGTAGTCTTAGAAGAAAGCTCTAGTGACTATACGGCCTTCCGAACCAATAGTGGTTTGTACCGGTATAAAACGATGCCGTTCGGTCTTGTAAACAGCGGGGCAACACTCTGTAGGCTGATGAACAAAGTCCTTAAGTTTGACTTACAGCCGAGAGTATTTGTCTATTTGGATGACGTGATAATAACCTCGAACACTCTAGATGAGCATTTCCGCCTGCTCGAAGTAGTTGCTAACAGATTCCGTGAAGCTAATCTGACGATCAGCATCGAGAAGTCTCGCTTTTGTCAGATGACCGTCAAATATTTGGGACACATAATAAGCGAACAAGGCGTCGCCCCCGATAGTGCTAAAATCGAACCAAATCTAAATTATCCTCCGGCAAAGTGCGTAAAGGACGTACGCAGATTACTTGGACTCGCCGGTTTCTACCAACGGTACATAAAAAACTTCAGCAGGTTAGTGGCACCTATATCAGATCTATTGAAAAAGAAACATACAAAATTTTGCTGGACGGAAGAGGCTGATACAGCACTCATCCACCTAAAATCCGCTCTTACCTCACCACCAATTTTGGCAAACCCGAATTTTGCTCTCCCGTTTATTACTGCAACGGATAGTTCTGACCTAGCAGTAGGCGCGGTACTTACCCAATAAATAGAAGGGGAAAGACGTTGTATAGCATATTTCTCAAAAAAGCTGTCAGCCACTCAAAAACGATACAGCACTAAGGAGCGAGAATGTTTAGCTATGTTAATGGCCATCGAACACTTTCGATATTTCGTGGAAGCCACAAGATTCACGATTTTAACCGATGCAATGAGTCTAACTTTCCTAAAATCGATTGACAGCAAAAGCCCCAGAATTGCCAGATGGGCCATGAAGATTCAGGGATATGATATCGATTTTCGTTACACCAAAGGGAAGGATAACGTTAGTGCAGATGCATTGTCAAGAGCAATTTGTTTAGTATCCTCGACCGTAAAAGACAAACCAAAGAAGAACTGAAAGATTTGATCATAAAATTCCCTGACAAGTACAAGGACTTTAAGATAGTGAACAATAAGATATATAAATATGTCACGAATTCAGCAGGACCCGACGATCCACCACTTCGGTGGAAGTACGTCCCCAAAAACACCGAAAAGACCGAAATTATAAAATCTATTCATAACACAGCACACATGGGATTTGAAAAGACCCTTCACTCAGTGGCAGAGCGATTTTATTGGCCCAGGATTAGCGGAGATGTTATGAGATACTGCTAGTCGTGCCTGACATGTAAAAGAGCCAAGACCGACAATGTCAACCCCAACCCTGCTTGCGGCAAACCAAAAATGTGCAGCCGACCGTGGGAAATGATCTCGGTCGATTTTTTAGGACCGTACTCCAGGTCAAAAGCAGGAAATGCGTGGGTCCTCCTTGTAACGGATTTTTTCTCCAAATTGAACCCATTTCAAACACCCATGTCAAACCCCATGAGCATGGGGGTATTATGAGCTTTTCATTTGCTCGAGAAAGCTTTTCGAAATTTTCTAACTCATTACAATGTTCAACATTGGAACTTGGCAGCATATCACCCGGCTCCGAAACCCACAGAACGAGAAAACCGCATCATAACAACAGCATTAAGAGCATCATTAGTTGGAAAAAGCCAGAAAGACTGGGACAAGGGTATACAACACATAGCGTGTGCCTTACGTACCAGCGTGCACAACAACTGGTTATTCCCCATATTTCGTAAATTTCGGTAAAAATATGATAAGCTCTGGCGATGAATACACTCGTCTCAGAGACAACAACCAAGAGATCGACTATTTTGAATCACCTGTTCTATCTGATGATTTTAAGCATCTCTACGAAGCGGTTAGAATTAACTTCAAACACGCGTATAACAAATATGCCGCGAGTTACAACCTAAAGTCTAAACGAAAAGTCTCTTCAGCGAAGGTGAAACTGTGCTTAAGCAAAAATTTTTCCTGTCGGACAAATCGAAGGACTTCTCAACCAAGCTGGCTTCAAGGTACAGCGAAGCAGTCATTCACAGGAAAGTTGGCTCATGTTGCTACGAGCTGAAAGATTAGCTAAACGGGAAAATGTTGGGAGTATTTCACATCTCCAAACTAAAAAAGAAATAACCAGAATCATTTGAACACACAGAAACATACCTCTTGCTTGTATTCAATGGTGTTTCAATTCGACTTTTTTACACTAAATATGCGATCCTTTTGTTTCTCATTCCAAACAATTTTTGGGCAACCTTGGGAACAGTGTTGCCACAATTAAATCTGTACCGGGAGTTTAAAAATCTTTTCTATCTGTACTCTTCTATAGAAAAATCTGCACCGGATTCTGTACCCAAATAATAACAAGGTTGTTTAAAAAAAATCATTTTTCTTATACATATTTTTCATTCGGGGAAATCAAACCAGACATTCTGACTCGGTTGTTTTATTTGAGCTGGAATTCCGCAAGAAACCAGTTAGAATTCCGTGTGAGTTTGACTGGGTAATATCAATATCAGCTCCAGCTCAAATTCTCGCTGCCACTTCGTTTGTAACCAATGGTGGCCAACAGATTAGCGGCAAGAAGCTGAGATGGGGCTGGTAATATCAATAGGATACGAGTAACCTGCTTGGAATTCAAATGGAGCAAGTCAGAGTAAATGTATGCACTCCGAGAAGATTCGCTAGGCTTTCACTTAGACATCATCCCTTTGATTTGCTGGAAGCAGGTTTCTCGCCTATCGCATTCTAATGTGAGCTTCAGTTCAAGCTCAATCAGTACCAGCTCCACTTAAAATTCTTGCCATCACTGCTGCCTAACAGAAAGTTTACCTGCTGTTTACTGCATCGCAGGGTTAACTTATTTTACCTTGCTGTCATGTAAAAGAATCTGTACTTTTTCACAAAAATCTGAAATCTGTACCGTACAGAATCTGCACCAAAAATCTGTACCTTTCCAGATAAATCTGTACTTGTGGCATCACTGCTTGGGAACGTAAATTTACTGAGCTATGTTGGAACAGCATACATTGGCTCTACATAAACTATATCAACATAAATTTGATCACAATCGTCTGAGCTCTCGATCGAAGCAGATCGGTTTCTTGTGCTGTGGATAGAGTAAATCACTACATATATATATATATATATATATATATATATATATATATATATATATATATATATATATATATATATATATATATATATATATATATATATATATATATATATATATATATATATATATATATATATATATATATAAATATATATATATATATATATATATATATATATATATATATATATATATATATATATATATATATATATATATATATATATATATATATATATATATATATATATATATATATATATATATATATATATATATATATATATATATATATATATATATATATATATATTGTCCGGTTATTCAACTATTTACTTCACCAACCTAGGCACAGGCGAACAAAGGTCAACCATTGTTTGAGGCAGGCTTTGTTCGCCTGTGCCTAGGTTGGTGAAGTGAATAGTTGAATAACCGCTTGGGCTCTTCAGCTGGGTATTGAGTTCTCCACGGAGAAAACTGAGTTGGTTGTTTTTTCTAGGAAGCGTGAGCCGGCGCAACTCCAGCTTCTATTAATGGATGCAACGATGAATCAGGTTTTCACATTTAAATATCTCGGGGTCTGGTTCGACTCTCTGGGGATGTCACATTAGGTATCTGAAACAGAAATGCCAACAAAGGATCAATTTTCTCCGAACAATAACTGGAACATGGTGGGGTGCCCACCCAGGAGACCTGATCAGATTATACCAAACAACGATATTGTCGGTGATGGAGTACGGGTGTTTCTGTTTCCGCTCCGCTGCGAATATACGCTTCATCAAACTGGAGCGAATCCAGTATCGTTGCTTGCACATTGCCTTGGGTTGCATACACTCGACCCATACGATGAGTCTCGAAGTGCTGGTGGGCGTTCTTCCGCTAAAAATCGATTTTGGGATATCTCATATCGATTGCTCATCCGATGCGACATTCTGAACCCGTTGGTGATTGAAAACTTCGATAGGCTCGTCGAGCTTAATTCTCAAACCCGATTTATGGCCCTGTACTTCGACTACATGGCACAGATCATTAATCCGTCTTCATATACTTCCAACCGTGTTCGTTTCCTAGAGACTTCTGATTCTACTGTATTCTTCGACACATCCGTGAAGGAAGAGATTCGTGGAATCCCGGACCATATACGCCCGCAAGTGATCCCCAATATATTTTATAATAAATTCCGAGAAGTCGACTGCGACAAAATGTTCTACACTGACGGATCAAATCTCGATGGGTCCACTGGCTTCGGTATCTTCAACAATACTATCACCGCTTCATTCAAGCTCAATGATCCCGCTTCAGTTTACGTCGCAGAGTTAGCTGCAATACAGTACACCCTTGGGATCATCGACACTCTGCCCACAGATCACTACTTCATCATTTCGGACAGCGTCAGCTCTATCGAGGCTCTTCGTGCGATGAAGCCCAAAAAGCAATTCCCATATTTCCTGGGGAAGATACGAGAGTCTTTGTGTACGTTATCTGAAAAATCTTATCAGATTACCTTTGGTTGGGTCCCCTCTCATTGCTCTATCCCGGGCAATGAAAAGGCCGACTCATTAGCAAAGGGTGGGCGCATTAAATGGTGACATATACGAAAGACCAATCTGCTTCAACAAAAAATTTTTAGTATTTGTCGTCAGAGGACACTCAACGGCTGGCAAACCTCTTGGAGCAATGGTGAACTTGGACGATGGCTACATTCCATTATCCCAAAGGTATCAACGAAGCCTTGGTTCAGGGGGATGGATGTGGGTCGGGATTTTATTCGTGTAATGTCCCGACTTATGTCCAACCACTACACCTTAGATGCGCATTTGCGGCGTATTGGGCTTGCGGAGAGTAGTCTGTGCGCTTGTGACCACGACATCGAGCACGTTGTCTGGGTATGCGCCGGGTATTTGGACGCCAGGTCTCAGTTAAAGAATTCCCTTCGGGCCAGAGGTAGACCACCCAATGTCCCAGTCCGAGATATGCTGTCAAATCGTGATTTCCCCTATATGTCCCTTATTTATACTTTCATAAAAACGATAAATATCCCAATTTAGCCCCTCTCTGTTTATTTCTCGTTTTTAGAAGTTTCCTCCTGCCTTGTGGAACCGATCAGCACCAGACTACCACTATGTAACCGCCGTAGCCCTTACCACTACGGAAACTGCAGCGAGAGCGACTTGAGGTCGGATGACTTATGAAGGATTCCCGCGGGTCCGAAGAATACCATCCGCCAATCCGACCTACTAGTCTGAGGCGCTAATTTGTTTAGATGATCTCCCGTTTGCCCGAAAGTTGCATGTTTTGCTCGTATTAAAACATACCCACCCAGTTCAAATGGACCCTGGGTGGTCTATTTCCGGCCCATCACGAAATCGCTTAATATTTTGGAGATCTCACGGGAGCTGACTGCAAACTACCCGGCCGTAGCTCAGATAACACATGTTAGAGCTAATAAGATACGCATATTAGTGAATGACCTCGACCAGGCAAACCAGATTGCTCGCAGCGAGCGTTTACAAAGCAATTTAAGGCGTATATACCTTGTTTGGCAGTGGAGATCGACGGGGTCGTCTCCAAACCGGGTTTGAAGTGCGAAGACGTGTTGAAGTACGGAGTTGGTTGCTTTAAGGACCCCTCACTTCAACATGTGAAGATTCTGGAATGCAAGCAATTGTATTCAGCAAAAACTGAGAATAATAAGACAATTCATTGTCAGACTCGCTTCGGGTTACTTTCGCCGGGTCTTCTCTCCCCAACTATGTCCTCCTGGATAAGGTTCGTCTACCTGTTCGCCTGTTTGTACCGCGGGTAATGAACTGCAGCAATTGCAAGCAGCTGGGCCACACAGCCACCTATTGTGGCAATAAGAAAAAGTGCGGCAAATGCGAGGGAGAACATGAGGATGACGCTTGCGGTGGAGAAACTGAAAAGTGTATTTACTGCGGGGGCCTTCCGCATGATCTTAAATCATGCCCCGCGTATATATATATATATATATATATATATATATATATATATATATATATATATATATATATATATATATATATATATATATATATATATATATATATATATATATATATATATATATATATATATATATATATATATATATATATATATATATATATATATATATATATATATATATATATATATATATATATATATATATATATATATATATATATATATATATATATATATATATATATATATATATATATATATATATATATATATATATATATATATATATATATATATATATATATTCCCTCTTGTGGGTCGTCAGATTCTTGCTCAACGCCAGCCAAAAGAGCAAAGGAATTTTCGGAAGGGACAGATGGCGAAGCATTCTTAAGAATTTCTGCATAAGAGCGCTTCGAGCGTTCCTTAAGGGAGCGCTTAATTTTCTCCCCGCGCTGTTTGTACGCGGGGCATGATTTAAGATCATGCGGAAGGCCCCCGCAGTAAATACACTTTTCAGTTTCTCCACCGCAAGCGTCATCCTCATGTTCTCCCTCGCATTTGCCGCACTTTTTCTTATTGCCACAATAGGTGGCTGTGTGGCCCAGCTGCTTGCAATTGCTGCAGTTCATTACCCGCGGTACAAACAGGCGAACAGGTAGATGAACCTTATCCAGGAGGACATAGTTGGGGAGAGAAGACCCGGAGAAAGTAACCCGAAGCGAGTCTGACAATGAATTGTCTTATTATTCTCAGTTTTTGCTGAATACAATTGCTTGCATTCCAGAATCTTCACATGTTGAAGTGAGGGGTCCTTAAAGCAACCAACTCCGTACTTCAACACGTCTTCGCACTTCAAACCCGGTTTGGAGACGACCCCGTCGATCTCCACTGCCAAACAAGGTATATACGCCTTAAATTGCTTTGTAAACGCTCGCTGCGAGCAATCTGGTTTGCCTGGTCGAGGTCATTCACTAATATGCGTATCTTATTAGCTCTAACATGTGTTATCTGAGCTACGGCCGGGTAGTTTGCAGTCAGCTCCCGTGAGATCTCCAAAATATTAAGCGATTTCGTGATGGGCCGGAAATAGACCACCCAGGGTCCATTTGAACTGGGTGGGTATGTTTTATTACGAGCAAAACATGCAACTTTCGGGCAAACGGGAGATCAGCTAAACAAATTAGCGCCTCAGACTAGTAGGTCGGATTGGCGGATGGTATTCTTCGGACCCGCGGGGAATCCTTCATAAGTCATCCGACCTCAAGTCGCTCTCGCTTCAGTTTCCGTAGTGGTAAGGGCTACGGCGGTTACATAGTGGTAGTCTGGAGCTGATCGGTTCCACAAGGCAGGAGGAAACTTCCAAAAACGATAAATAAACAGAGAGGGGCTAAATTGGGATATTTATCGTTTTTATGAAAGTATAAATAAGGGACATATAGGGGAAATCACGATTTGACAGCATATCTCGGACTGGGACATTGGGTGGTCTACCTCTGGCCCGAAGGGAATTCTTTAACTGAGACCTGGCGTCCAAATACCCGGCGCATACCCAGACAACGTGCTCGATGTCGTGGTCACAAGCGCACAGACTACTCTCCGCAAGCCCAATACGCCGCAAATGCGCATCTAAGGTGTAGTGGTTGGACATAAGTCGGGACATTACACGAATAAAATCCCGACCCACATCCATCCCCCTGAACCAAGGCTTCGTTGATACCTTTGGGATAATGGAATGTAGCCATCTTCCAAGTTCACCATTGCTCCAAGAGGTTTGCCAGCCGTTGAGTGTCCTCTGACGACAAATACTAAAATTTTTTTGTTGAAGCAGATTGGTCTTTCGTATATGTCACCATTTAATGCGCCCACCTTTGCTAATGAGTCGGCCTTTTCATTGCCCGGGATAGAGCAATGTGAGGGGACCCAACCAAAGGTAATCTGATAAGATTTTTCAGATAACGTACACAAAGACTCCCGTATCTTCCCCAGGAAATATGGGAATTGCTTTTTGGACTTCATCGCACGAAGAGCCTCGATAGAGCTGAGGCTGTCCGAAATGATGAAGTAGTGATCTGTGGGCAGAGTGTCGATGATCCCAAGGGTGTACTGTATTGCAGCTAACTCTGCGACGTAAACTGAAGCGGGATCATTGAGCTTGAATGAAGCGGTGATAGTATTGTTGAAGATACCGAAGCCAGTGGACCCATCGAGATTTGATCCGTCAGTGTAGAACATTTTGTCACAGTCGACTTCTCGGAATTTATTATAAAATATATTGGGGATCACTTGTGGGCGTATATGGTCCGGGATTCCACGAATCTCTTCCTTCACGGATGTGTCGAAGAATACAGTAGAATCAGAAGTCTCTAGGAAACGTACACGGTTGGAAGTATATGAAGACGGATTAATGATCTGTGCCATGTAGTCGAAGTACATGGCCATAAATCACCAACGGGTTCAGAATGTCGCATCGGATGAGCAATCGATATGAGATATCCCAAAATCGATTTTTTAGCGGAAGAACGCCCACCAGCACTTCGAGACTCATCGTATGGGTCGAGTGTATGCAACCCAAGGCAATGTGCAAGCTACGATACTGGATTCGCTCCAGTTTGATGAAGCGTATATTCGCAGCGGAGCGGAAACAGAAACACCCGTACTCCATCACCGACAATATCGTTGTTTGGTATAACCTGATCAGGTCTCCTGGGTGGGCACCCCACCATGTTCCAGTTATTGTTCGGAGAAAATTGATCCTTTGTTGGCATTTCTGTTTCAGATACCTAATGTGACATCCCAGGTACCTTTAGAGTCGAACCAGACCCCGAGATATTTAAATGTGAAAACCTGATTCATCGTTGCATCCATTAATAGAAGCTGGAGTTGCGCCGGCTCACGCTTCCTAGAAAAAACAACCAACTCAGTTTTCTCCGTGAAGAACTCAATACCCAGCTGAAAAGCCCAAGCGGGTATTCAACTATTCACTTCACCAACCTAGGCACAGGCGAACAAAGCCTGCCTCAAACAATGGTTGACCTTTGTTCGCTATATATATATATATATATATATATATATATATATATATATATATATATATATATATATATATATATATATATATATATATATATATATATATATATATATATATATATATATATATATATATATATATATATATATATATATATATATATATATATATATATATATATATATATATATATTGAGATACTCTATCCACAGCACAAGAAACCGATCTGCTTCGATCGAGAGCTCAGACGATTGTGATCAAATTTATGTTGATATAGTTTATGTAGAGCCAATGTATGCTGTACCGACATAGCTCAGTAAATTTACGTTCCCCCAAGGTTGCCCAAAAATTGTTTGGAATGAGAAACAAAAGGATCGCATATTTAGTATAAAAAAGTCGAATTGAAACACCATTGAATACAAGCAAGAGGTATGTCTCTGTGTGTTCAAATGATTCAGGTTATTTCTTTTTTAGTTTGGAGATGTGAAATACTCCCAACATTTTCCCGTTTAGCTAATCTTTCAGCTCGTAGCAACATGAGCCAACTTTCCTGTGAATGACTGCTTCGCTGTACCTTGAAGCCAGCTTGGTTGAGAAGTCCTTCGATTTGTCCGACAGGAAAAATTTTTGCTTAAGCACAGTTTCACCTTCGCTGAAGAGACTTTTCGTTTAGACTTTAGGTTGTAACTCGCGGCATATTTGTTATACGCGTGTTTGAAGTTAATTCTAACCGCTTCGTAGAGATGCTTCAAATCATCAGATAGAACAGGTGGTTCAAAATAGTCGATCTCTTGGTTGTTGTCTCTGAGACGAGTGTATTCATCGCCAGAGCTTATCATATTTTTACCGAAATTTACGAAATATGGGGAATAACCAGTTGTTGTGCACGCTGGTACGTAAGGCACACGCTATGTGTTGTATACCCTTGTCCCAGTCTTTCTGGCTTTTTCCAACTAATGATGCTCTTAATGCTGTTGTTATGATGCGGTTTTCTCGTTCTGTGGGTTTCGGAGCCGGGTGATATGCTGCCAAGTTCCAATGTTGAACATTGTAATGAGTTAGAAAATTTTGAAATGCTTTCCCGAGCAAACGAAAAGCTCATAATACCCCCATGCTCATGGGGTTTGACATGGGTGTTTGAAATGGGTTCAATTTGGAGAAAAAATCCGTTACAAGGAGGACCCACGCATTTCCTGCTTTTGACCTGGAGTACGGTCCTAAAAAATCGACCGAGATCATTTCCCACGGTCGGCTGCACATTTTTGGTTTGCCGCAAGCAGGGTTGGGGTTGACATTGTCGGTCTTGGCTCTTTTACATGTCAGGCACGACTAGCAGTATCTCATAACATCTCCGCTAATCCTGGGCCAATAAAATCGCTCTGCCACTGAGTGAAGGGTCTTTTCAAATCCCATGTGTGCTGTGTTATGAATAGATTTTATAATTTCGGTCTTTTCGGTGTTTTTGGGGACGTACTTCCACCGAAGTGGTGGCTCGTCGGGTCCTGCTGAATTCGTGACATATTTATATACCTTGTTGTTCACTATCTTAAAGTCCTTGTACTTGTCAGGGAATTTTATGATCAAATCTTTCAGTTCTTCTTTGGTTTGTCTATTACGGTCGAGGATACTAAACAAATTGCTCTTGACAATGCATCTGCACTAACGTTATCCTTCCCTTTGGTGTAACGAAAATCGATATCATATCCCTGAATCTTCATGGCCCATCTGGCATTTCTGGGGCTTTTGCTGTCAATCGATTTTAGGAAAGTTAGACTCATTGCATCGGTTAAAATCGTGAATCTTGTGGCTTCCACGAAATATCGAAAGTGTTCGATGGCCATTAACATAGCTAAACATTCTCGCTCCTTAGTGCTGTATCGTTTTTGAGTGGCTGACAGCTTTTTTGAGAAATATGCTATACAACGTCTTTCCCCTTCTATTTATTGGGTAAGTACCGCGCCTACTGCTAGGTCAGAACTATCCGTTGCAGTAATAAACGGGAGAGCAAAATTCGGGTTTGCCAAAATTGGTGGTGAGGTAAGAGCGGATTTTAGGTGGATGAGTGCTGTATCAGCCTCTTCCGTCCAGCAAAATTTTGTATGTTTCTTTTTCAATAGATCTGATATAGGTGCCACTAACCTGCTGAAGTTTTTTATGTACCGTTGGTAGAAACCGGCGAGTCCAAGTAATCTGCGTACGTCCTTTACGCACTTTGCCGGAGGATAATTTAGATTTGGTTCGATTTTAGCACTATCGGGGGCGACGCCTTGTTCGCTTATTATGTGTCCCAAATATTTGACGGTCATCTGACAAAAGCGAGACTTCTCGATGCTGATCGTCAGATTAGCTTCACGGAATCTGTTAGCAACTACTTCGAGCAGGCGGAAATGCTCATCTAGAGTGTTCGAGGTTATTATCACGTCATCCAAATAGACAAATACTCTCGGCTGTAAGTCAAACTTAAGGACTTTGTTCATCAGCCTACAGAGTGTTGCCCCGCTGTTTACAAGACCAAACGGCATCGATTTATACCGGTACAAACCACTATTGGTTCGGAAGGCTGTATAGTCACTAGAGCTTTCTTCTAAGACTACTTGATGATACGCGTCTTTCAAGTCAATTATGGTGAAATATTTGGATTTTTCCAGGCGCTCTAATAAATTTACCATATTGGGGAAGGGATATTCGTACCTTTTAGTCATCTGGTTAAGACGACGGGCATCTTGGCTTTTTTACTGGTAGTTGGGTATTTACAAACTCGCTGCTACATTCTTCAATGACATCCAAAGCTAAAAGCCTTTGAATTTCATTTTCGACTTCTGTTTCGACTTTGGGCGAATATTTATAAATAGGAACTTTTTTACATTTCTTACAAAAGAAATGTATAGGATTCGCTCAAACTTTGAAATTTTTTTCCGAGGCCCGGAGGGCCGAGTTTCATATACCAATCGACTCAGCTCGACAAATTGAGACAATGTCTGTATGTGTGTGTGTTTTTTTTTTACAATGGAGAAGACCTTTATGTCCTAGCCCAGTACACGTGCTATTGGTAGGGTCCAATCTACCACACGGGGTGAACTGGGGGCGTGTCGGACTCGAATGGTGACTCTTCCATTAATACCGACTAAACTCCATTGGGCTCCGCCATCTATCCCCAGGAACAACCTTTCGGCATTACTTCTGGGGGGATGGCCGTACTTAGCGTACGCTCTCACTCGTGCCTTACATTCGCGCACACTCGCTCCCATCTCGGCATGGGTAGACCATACCTCCGCTGCTCGCCGCTCCATGCTTTCTGGAGCCGGCAGGCAATCTGAGTGGTAGCAGTCGAAACTGCGTTCCACTTCTCTACCGCTTGGTACATCCCCTGTACAAGGGTATCAGGGGTTGTGTCCAAGTCGCAGACGCCTAGCATAGCGCCTCTTTCGACGTCGAAGCGGGGACATACGAATAGTATGTGCTCCGCAGTTTCGTCGACACCTGGGCAGTCTGGGCAGACTGTGGCCTTAGCGTGTCCAAACCTGTGGAGGTACTGTCGGAAACAGCCATGGCCTGACAGGAATTGTGTCAGATGGAAGTGAACTTCCCCATGGGGGAACTGGCGCACACCTGGCGCACACCTTGGAGCTGTTGGACATCATCCTCGATAATGCCACAACAGCCACCGAAGCCTTCTTGCACGCATAGTCGACATGGCTGCCGAAGGTCAGCTTGTCGTCTATGATGGCCCCAAGAATCTTCAGACTCCGCTTAGAAGTTATCTCAACTTCTCCCGCTTGGATAACTGCTTGTTGTACCGACTTGCGGTTATTGACAACAACCACCTCCGTCTTGTGGTGGGCGAGCTCCAGGCCTCTCGCGCTCATCCATTCCGCCACTATGCTTATCGCGTGTGCCGCCGTTAGTTCTACCTCGGAGATTGACTCCCCGTAGACCGCCAGGGTGACATCATCGGCGAAACCGACGATTTTCACACCCGGAGGGAACTTTAGTCTCAGAACCCCGTCATACATAAGGTTCCATAGTACCTGGCCCAGGATTGAACCTTGCGGAACTCCTGCGGTAATAAGAACACTTTGCTGACCGGCATCGGTCTCGTATAATAGTACACGGTTCTGGAAATAGCTTTCCAAGATCCGGTACTGGCCAAGCCGGTGTAACGAGAGCGCGATGGCATCCCAGCTTGCGCTGTTGAATGCGTTCTTCACGTCAAGTGTCACTAACGCACAATATCGAATGCCCCGCCTCTTCCGTTGGATCGCTATCTCGGCAGTCCTTACCACTGAGATGATAGCGTCCACCGTGGACTTTCCCTTTCGAAAACCGAACTGATTACTTGACAGGCCCTCCGTACTAGAGATGGTCGGGTTCGGGTTTTTGGACCCGAAACCCGGACCCGACCCGAACCCGACGTGTTTCGGGTCGGGTTCGGGTTCTGTAAATTAAAGCTTCTCGGGTTCGGGTCGGGTTCCGGGTGTTCAAATTAGAAATTCTCGGGTTCGGGTCGGGTCCGGGTTTTTGAAATTTTGAACTTTCGGGCTCGGGTCGGGTTCGGGTTTTTCAAATTACAAATTAACGGGGTCGGGTCGGGTTCGGGTTTTGAACAAAACAACCCAGCCATTTCATGACAGTCTTTTTTGTAGTAATGAAATATACTTCGTGATACGAATGGATGACACATATAACCGTACCAAATGTTAGCACCTCTGAATCGCTAGAACTCGTCGTATTTTCTGGTACTCAAATATTGTATTTTTCATTCTTGCATAAAATTCCGTCTCTTCAGACTCGCAAACTACCTGAATTATTTAATTTTTTAAACGAACATTCATGACAGAGCATTCAACAATACGTGTTTCGCATCTAAAATCTCTGCGATTTATTTTTCATGATAATTAGTAATAAACCAAGTCAACAGGAATTTATCGAGAAATATCGGTTCATCTTTCTATAATGGAATATAAATTTCAACAGGTACTTTAAAACCGGTTTTGTGGGGTACATTCGTACCCCAGAATTAGAAGCGCTCTAATATGTCTAATTTTTATTAAATTTATAATTAAATTGGATAGTCTTATTCTAAAATCAATCGTAAAGTAACCTGTTTAAAAATATTCGCGTTTTGACTATTTAATTATGTAATATTTCATTTTGTATAGAGTAAGTCTTTAAAATACGTCAAAATTCCCTTTTTTCTTCATATTGCTATAACTCCGGTAGTTTCAAATCGATTTTGACCATTTATACGATCTTGTAAAGACTTTTAAATTTCCTTTTGAACAATTTTTTTCAAAAACCGCTCAAAAAGCGTATTTATTCCGATGCTTTTTTGGAAACCAATCGCCAATACAAACGTTAAAAATACAGCAATATGCAATAACGGAGATGAAACAGGAAGGCGTCGAAGGAACAGGTAGAGCCGGTGCATTATACGTGTATATAAGTAAGTATGTTCCAGAGCCTGGGCTGCAGAAGATAACAAATCGAATGATGCGTTTTGCATACTATATACAAATCTTATTCATGAATGTGTTTTGCCTCTTTAATCCGCAAAAGCAAAAATTACGATACCAATCCAAGCACATTTTCTAGTTACTTTGGTATAGTGCTTTGTTATATCAAATAACCAGGCATTGTAATTCTCTCTCACTCACGCGAAAAGAAGCTTATCCGATGTCCAACTTTTCCGAGATAAGATGAGTCGCAAAATTCTTCGTCTCCACAAATAGCATGAGAATGATTTTCCGGATAAAATTTATTTGACTTTTTCCTTCTCACCGGAGAAGGTGATAAAATTTTAATTTCGTGGAAATCAATAAAAACTTAAAAAATGCACTTAATTATAAAGAAAAGCGGCAAAGAAAAATGATAGACTTGTTTTTTCGTGCTTTGGAATAACGGCAGGAAAGCAGCGAGCGAAGAAAAGATACTGTGAAAAACTCATTTACTCATTCTCCGTCTGTTTTATTTATCCGGAGAAATAACACGTTGTATTTATCCGGAGAAGTTGTGTGAGTGCCAATAACTTTTCGTGTGAAAATGTGAGTTTTTATTATCGCAGTAGCAAACTATCCGGTTGAATTTACTCATATGAGCGATAAATGCAATGCCTGCAAATAACAGATACTATTATTCGGCAGAGTTGGAACTTATACAGCACTATGCTATATTTCACCCTAAGGAGGAAAATTTGGTAAAAACCAAAATTTCTCACTAGGGTGAAAATTTGTTGGTAAAAACCAGTCTTTGTACAGGAGGGCACAAATCCTTATTTCATACTATGTTGCGTTTCGGCTTCGCCTCATCAGAAACCGACACTAACGTATTGTCGGAATAGATTAGCGCCGGCTTGACGCAAATCCCTTAAAACTAAAACACACTATGTGTTTCAATCAAACGACTGATCAAACGTGATGTCCCGTTCGAGCAGAAGTTCTGTTTATGCCGATGAGACACAAGTGAAGCCGAAACTTGTCTTGGCTTAGCAGGCCTATGCGAAAGCACTATGTTATATTTCACCCTAAGGTGGAAAATTTGGTAAAAACCAAAATTTCTCACTAGGGTGAAAATTTGTTGGTAAAAACCAGTCTTTGTACAGGAGGGCACAAATCCTTATTTCATACTATATATACTATATATATATATATATATATATATATATATATATATATATATATATATATATATATATATATATATATATATATATATATATATATATATATATATATATATATATATATATATATATATATATATATATATATATATATATATATATATATATATATATATATATATATATATATATATATTTATATATATATACCTTTGTTTTATCTTATCAGATTGATTTTTCAGAATACGTACACAAAGACTCCCGTATCTTCCCCAGGGAATATGGGAATTGTTTTTTGGGCTTCATCGCACGAAGAGCCTCGATAGAGCTGAGGCTGTCCGAAATGATGAAGTAGTGATCTGTGGGCAGAGTGTCGATGATCCCAAGGGTGTACTGTATTGCAGCTAACTCTGCGACGTAAACTGAAGCGGGATCATTGAGCTTGAATGAAGCGGTGATAGTATTGTTGAAGATACCGAAGCCAGTGGACCCATCGAGATTTAATCCGTCAGTGTAGAACATTTTGTCACAGTCGACTTCTCGGAATTTATTATAAAATATATTGGGGATCACTTGCGGGCGTATATGGTCCTGGAATTCCACGAATCTCTTCCTTCACGGATGTGTCGAAGAATACAGTAGAATCAGAAGTCTCTAGGAAACGAACACGGTTGGAAGTATATGAAGACGGATTAATGCTCTGTGCCATGTAGTCGAAGTACATGGCCATAAATCGGGTTTGAGAATTAAGCTCGACGAGCCTATCGAAGTTTTCAATCACCAACGGGTTCAGAATGTCGCATCGGATGAGCAATCGATATGAGATATCCCAAAATCGATTTTTAGCGGAAGAACGCCCACCAGCACTTCGAGACTCATCGTATGGGTCGAATGCATGCAACCCAAGGCAATGTGCAAGCAACGATACTGGATTCGCTCCAGTTTGATGAAGCGAATATTCGCAGCGGAGCGGAAACAGAAACACCCGTACTCCATCACCGACAATATCGTTGTTTGGTATAACCTGATCAGGTCTCCTGGGTGGGCACCCCACCATGTTCCAGTTATTGTTCGGAGAAAATTGATCCTTTGTTGGCATTTCTGTTTCAGATACCTAATGTGACATCCCCAGGTACCTATAGAGTCGAACCAGACCCCGAGATATTTAAATGTGATAACCTGATTCATCGTTGTATCCATTAATAGAAGCTGGAGTTGCGCCGGCTCACGCTTCCTAGAAAAAACAACCAACTCAGTTTTCTCCGTGGAGAACTCAATACCCAGCTGAAGAGCCCAAGCGGGTATTCAACTATTCACTTCACCAACCTAGGCACAGGCGAACAAAGCCTGCCCCAAACAATGGTTGGCCTTTGTTGGCCTGTGCCTAGGTTGGTAAAGTGAATAGTTGAATAACCGGACAAGCCGCTATATAAGCTAAGTATCTTTTTTTTTCATTTCACTTTCCCCCCGATCGATCGCTACTTCTTAGATCCTTTTCCCCTGAATATAAGTTTCATCTCTCGTTTACACCACGTGCTATCCTCGTGCCTAAATGGTCGAGGGCGAAGTAACATTGGATGGGAATGATGTTTCCATGGATTTACCGGATAAACCCGAAATTACTCCCTCCCCTGATTCCCCCTGTCCTCCTCGTATTAAAACATACCCACCCAGTTCAAATGGACCCTGGGTGGTCTATTTCCGGCCCATCACGAAATCGCTTAATATTTTAGAGATCTCACGGGAGCTGACTGCAAACTACCCGGCCGTATCTCAGATAACACATGTTAGAGCTAATAAGATACGCATATTAGTGAATGACCTCGACCAGGCAAACCAGATTGCTCGCAGCGAGCGATTACAAAGCAATTTAAGGCGTATATAACTTGTTTGGCAGTGGAGATCGACGGGGTCGTCTTCAAACCGGGTTTGAAGTGCGAAGACGTGTTGAAGTACGGAGTTGGTTGCTTTAAGGACCCTTCACTTCAACATGTGAAGATTCTGGAATGCAAGCAATTGTATTCAGCAAAAACTGAGAATAATAAGACAATTAATTGTCAGACTCGCTTCGGGTGACTTTCTCCGGGTCTGCTCTTCCCAACTATGTCCTCCTGGATAAGGTTCGTCTACCTGTTCGCCTGTTTGTACCGCGGGTAATGAACTGCAGCAATTGCAAGCAGCTGGGCCACACAGCCACCTATTGTGGCAATAAGAAAAAGTGCGGCAAATGCGAGGGAGAGCATGAGGATGACGCTTGCGACAAAGAAACTGAAAAGTGTATTTACTGCGGGGGCCTTCCGCATGACCTTAAATCATGCCCCGCGTACAAACAGCGCGGGGATAAAATTAAGCGCTCCCTTAAGGAACGCTCGAAGCACTCTTATGCAGAAATTCTTAAGAATGCTTCGCCATCTGTCCCTTCCGAAAATTCCTTTGCTCTTTTGGCTGGCGTTGAGCAAGAATCTGACGACCCACAAGAGGGAACATCTTTGGTTAACCCAGGGGAGTCCAGGAAGAGGAGAAATCTAGCCTACCCTAAATAACCCCTACGTAAGGGTGCCAAGGAGTCGTCCCCTCAGAGTGCGCCAACTACAATCAATAAATCCAACGGAAGTGATGCACTAAAGCCGAAGCAATTTGCTCCAGGACTTGGAAATATTAATTCTAACAAGGAGTATCCACCACTTCCAGGGACACCAAAAACCCCAAGTGTTCCCTTTTTTCACTCTCAGTCCAGCAACGGACTAATGAACTTTTCTGACATAGTGGACTTAATTTTCACAGTTTTCAATGTTACTGATCCTCTTAAAAGCATTCTGATACATTTTCTCCCTATGGTGCAAACATTCTTGAAACAGTTGACTGCTAAATGGCCCCTCCTTGCAGCGATCCTATCCTTCGATGGCTAAGTCAGCAAATGAGGTCACTGATTCGATCACTGTCCTACAGTGGAAATGCAGAAGTATCCTCCCGAAAATCGGTTCCTTTAAATTTTTACTAAACAGTTTAAAATGTGATGCTTTCGCATTATGTGAAACTTTGTTAACTTCCGATATAAATCTCAACTTCCATGACTTTAATATAATCCGTCTGGACCGAGAAAACCCTTATGGAGGAGTACTTTTGGGGATCAAAAAGTGCTATTCTTTCAACCGAATTAACCTTCCCTCGACACCAGGCATTGAAATTGTCGCTTGTCAAGTTTTAATCAAAGGTTTGCATTGCTTCCATCTACATTCCTCCTAGAGCCTTGGTAGGGCACCGAACGCTTTGTAATATCACGGAATCCTTACCGGCACCGCGGCTAGTTCTGGGAGACTTTAACTCGCACGGTACGGTATGGGGTTGTCATCATGATAATAATAGATCAACATTAATCCAAGATCTTTGCGACAATTTCAACATGACCATCTTAAACACGGGAGAAATGACGCGGTTTCCTACACCACCAGCACGCGCAAGCGCGTTGGATTTATCGCTTTGTTCGACATCGCTACAGTTAGATTGGGGAAGGTGATCCCTGATCCCCACGGTAGCGATCATTTGCCTATCGTGATTTCAATTGCTAACGGTTCAAGACCATCGGAAACAATCAATGTCTCGTATGACCTCACACGGAACATTGATTGGAAGAGTTACGCGACCGCAATATCCGTTAAAATCGAATCCACTCAAGAACTTCCTCCGGAGGAAGAATACTGGTTTTTGGATGGCTTGATTCTCGACAGTGCGAATCAAGCTCAGACTAAGCCAGTACCCAGCGCGAATACCCATGGACGGTCTCCTACACTGTGGTGGGATAAAGAGTGCTCAGAGCTGTACGCGGAAAAGTCCACTGCATATAAGGCCTTCCGGGAAGACGGGTTACCCGCTAGCTATCAAAAGTACGCGTCGTTAGAAAGGAGAATGAAGAGTCAGCCAAAAAAACGCAGTTATTGGCGCCGGTTCTTCGACGGGTTAACGAGAGAAACAGCGATGAGCACTCTTTGGGGTACGGCTCGACGTATGCGTAACCGTAATAGTACCAACGAGAACGTGGAATATTCAAACCGTTGGATATTCGCTTTCGCCAAGAAGATCTGATGGTGGAGTTTTCACATGCTCTCTTATCATGCAACAATAACGATCCAGGGATAGACAGAATCAAATTCAACTTGCTGAAGAATCTACCTGACACTGCAAAAAGGCGCTTGTTGAATTTATTTAACAAGTTTCTTGAGGGTAACATTGTCCCTCATGACTGGAGGCAAGTGAAGGGCATCGAAATCCAAAAACTAGGAAAACCAGCCTCCGACCACAACTCGTATCGGCCGATTGCAATGCTGTCCTGTATTCGGAAGTTGTTCGAGAAAATGATCTTGTTTCGCCTCGACAATTGGGTTGAAGCAAATGGCTTGCTGGCAGATACACAATTTGGGTTCCGCAAAGGCAAAGGGACGAACGATTGTCTTGCGTTGCTTTCTACAGAAAGCCTATGCTAACAAAGAGCAGATGGCATCAGTCTTCTTGGATATTAAGGAGGCTTTTGACTCAGTTTCTATCAACATTCTTGCAGAGAAGCTGCACCAGCATGGTCTTTCACCAATTTTAAATAACTTTTTGCTAAACCTGTCATCTGGAAAACACATCCACTTTTCGCATGGCGATTTAACAACATCGCGATTTAGCTACATGGGTCTTCCCCAGGGCTCATGTCTAAGTCCCCTGCTCTACAATTTTTACGTGAATGACATTGACGATTGTCTTGCCAATTCATGCACGCTAAGGCAACTTGCAGACGACGGGGTCGTCTCTGTTACAGGACCCAAAGCTGCCGACTTGCAAGGACCATTACAAAATACCTTGGACAATTTGTCTGCTTGGGCTCTTCAGCTGGGTATTGAGTTCTCCACGGAGAAAACTGAGTTGGTTGTTTTTTCTAGGAAGCGTGAGCCGGCGCAACTCTAGCTTCTATTAATGGATGCAACGATGAATCAGCAAGCAACGATGAATTGCTCATCCGATGCAACCCGATTTGTGGCCTTCTGATTCTACTGTATTCTTCGACACATCCGTGAAGGAAGAGATTCGTGGAATCCCGGACCATATACGCCCGCAAGTGATCCCCAATATATTTTATAATAAATTCCGAGAAGTCGACTGTAACAAAATGTTCTACACTGACGGATCAAATCTCGATGGGTCCACTGGCTTCGGTATCTTCAACAATACTATCACCGCTTCATTCAAGCTCAATGATCCCGCTTCAGTTTACGTCGCAGAGTTAGCTGCAATTCAGTACACCCTTGGGATCATCGACACTCTGCCCACAGATCACTACTTCATCATTTCGGACAGCCTCAGCTCTATCGAGGCTCTTCGTGCGATGAAGCCCAAAAAACAATTCCCATATTTCTTGGGGAAGATACGGGAGTCTTTGTGTACGTTATCTGAAAAATCTTATCAGATTACCTTTGTTTGGGTCCCCTCTCATTGCTCTATCCCGGGCAATGAAAAGGTCGACTCATTAGCAAATGTGGGCGCCTTAAATGGTGCCATATACGAAAGACCAATCTGCTTCAACGAATTTTTTAGTATTTGTCGTCAGAGGACACTCAATAGCTGGCAAACCTCGTGGAGCAATGGTGAACTTGGACGATGGCTACATTCCATTATCCCAAAGGTATCAACGAAGCCTTGGTTCAGGGGGATGGATGTGGGTTGGGATTTTATTCGTGTTATGTCCCGACTTATGTCCAACCACTACACCTTAGATGCGCATTTGCGGTGTATTGGGCTTGCGGAGAGTAGTCTGTGCGCTTGTGACGAGGGCTATCACGACACCGAGCACGTTGTCTGGGTATGCGCCGGGTATTTGGACGCCAGGTCTCAGTTAAAGAATCCCCTTCGGGCCCGAGGTAGACCACCCAATGTCCCAGTAGGAAGTCGCCAGGCGAGGGTGCAAAAAGCGACACCACACGGCGTGCAACCGTTAAGGTCAAACGCCGTTTGGGCGAGGTAACCGAGGGCGAGAGTGACCTCGCTGAGCAGTGCGTTGGTACCAGCAACCCGGCGCGACCGGGGCAAGGGGCCCAAACCCCTGGACGCTGGTCACCAAGAAGAAGCCGGCACCGACACCGGAGGTACCGCGGCCCGCGAAGAAGGCCAAGGACAGAGGCGAGGCCTTGTGGTTGAAAACCGACAAGGACAAATATGCCGATGTCCTAAAGTCGATGAAGGCGGCCGAAAGCCTTTCGGCCCTTGGGCAAGATGTGCGTAGCGTGAGACGCACCAACACGGGAGAAATGCTTCTGGTGCTGAAGTGAGGCGCACAATCGAGTGCGGTATACAAGGCCTTGGCCCAAGAGATCCTTGGTGAGGGCGCCCAAGTCAGGTCGCTAGGGGCGGAAATGACTCTCCAGTGCAAGCATCTGGACGAGTTCACGACCGCAGAAGATGTCGTCGCAGCCGTTAAGGAACATTGCGACGTCACCATCGAGCGGGCCTCTATGCGATTGAGAGATGGACCCTCTGGCACCCAAGTAGCCTACCTCAGGCTACTGAAGGCGGATGCCAAAAAGGTAACCGAGAATGGGAAGCTGAAGATCGGCTGGTCGGTATGCCCTATTAGCATACCCCAGCCGCCTTCAGTGGATAGGTGCTATCGGTGCCTTGAGTCCGGCCACAAAGCCCACGAGTGCAAGGGTATAGATAGGAGCAAACTATGTCGTCGCTGCGGCGAGGAGGGACATAAAGAGCGGAGGTGCACTAAGGCACACAAGTGCCTTATCTGCACCGCTAAGAAGCAAGCCCATAAACATGCTATGGGCGGACCTTCGTGTCCCTTCGGTGAGTTAAATAAGAAGAAGCCGTGAACGTCACACAGCTAAATCTTAACCATTGTGCAGCAGCCCAACAGCTGCTGTGGCAGTCGGTCTCGGAGTCGAGGACAGATGTCGCCCTCTTATCAGACCCGTACCGCATCCCTGCCGGCAAGGGCAATTGGGTGTCGGACGGGTCTGGAATGGTGGCAATCTGTACAACGGGACGGTTCCCGGTTCAAGAGGTAATACACTCCTCCGCCGAGGGTGTGGCGATTGCCAAGATCAATGGTGTGTTCTATTGCAGCTGCTACGCCCCACCAAGGTGGTCAATAGAACAGTTCAACCAGATGATCGACAGGCTCTCGTCGGACCTAGTGGGCCGGAAACCGGTAGTCATAGCGGGAGACTTTAACGCTTGGGCAGTGGAGTGGGGCAGCCGCTGTACAAATAGCAAGGGTCAAGCGCTAATGGTCAACGACCATACCATGTTGAAAACACCGGTTCTCGTCCGATGACCGAAGTTAAGCAACATCGGGCGCGATTAGTACTTGGATAGGTGACCGCTTGGGAACGTCGCGTGTCGTTGGCTTTTTTTATCTCCGCTAGCGAATGACGGATCTCAATAGTGGCATGTCTGTAATAATATACGTACATGGAACTATTGAGAACCAGAGCTACAGGTCCAAAGCCCTGGTAAAGGAGGATGGTTGTGATGATCTGGGCCGAGGTCACCACGTAAAGCAAGGTAGGTCATAACCCCAGTTCCAAGGCGTGAAGCGACCCGTGCCGAGGGATGAGTGATCGAGGGGGTGAAAAAGATGCTCGATCGTTAACGGAGCCTGTGGGGTACCGGGGCAACCCCCACAGTAAGCGTCCCTTACCACGTTAATGCGGAGCTCTAGCGTGGCGGACATCTATTCTCGCGCTACTCGTGGGATTTTACATGGAGTTAACAAAAAATAAAAATAAACAGTCGGAGGTGCCAAACCCCTTCGCTAGAGGTGGTTTGGCGAGGTCTCCCCCCGTGGGGAGAGTAGTGGAGCGATGAGTGCTGCATCTGAAAGCACCAGTGACCCGCCAGCAGCGGTAGGCAATAGCCCTACCAACGCACCGGACGGGCCATTATCGGCGATGCGCAAAGTGGTAGAGCAGCTCGATGCAATAATCGAGTACACTAGCGCAAAGCAAAACATAAGCAAGGAGTTAAAACAGAGTCTCCTGGAGCTCCGACAAACTGTTCGTGTCGCAAGACATAAACAGCAGGCTTATGCCAAGAGGGTGGAATGTCGGGAGAAGTCTGACAGAGAAACCCAGACAGTGGCCTCCAAGAAGGAGGGAACAGAGATGGTCGATACGGGCACTCAGACAGTGCCCTTCACCTTCTATGGAGCAGCCACGTCGCTTGAAGCGGCGGCCGAGTTCCCCTCAAAGGGAAAAAGCAAGGGCAAGGGCAATCGCAAGACGGCGTCGAACGCGAAGCGCCCTAGGAAGTCGCCAGGCGAGGGTGCAAAAAGCGACACCACACGGCGTGCAACCGTTAAGGTCAAACGCCGTTTGGGCGAGGTAAGCGAGGGCGAGAGTGACCTCGCTGAGCAGAGTGTTGGTACCAGCAACCCGGCGCGACCGGGGCAGGGGGGCCCAAACCCCTGGACGCTGGTCACCAGGAAGAAGCCGGCACCGACACCGGAGGTACCGCGGCCCGCGAAGAAGGCCAAGGACAGAGGCGAGGCCTTGTGGTTAAAAACCGACAAGGACAAATATGCCGATGTTCTAAAGTCGATGAAGGCGGCCGAAAGCCTTTCGGCCCTTGGGCAAGATGTGCGTGGCGTGAGACACACCAACACGGGAGAAATGCTTGGCCCAAGAGGTCCTTGGAGAAGGCGCCCAAGTCAGGTCGCTAGGGGCGGAAATGACTCTCCAGTGCAAGCATCTGGACGAGTTCACGACCGCAGAAGACGTCGTCGCAGCCGTTAAGGAACATTGCGACGTCACAATCGAGCGGGCCTCTGTGCGATTGAGAGATGGACCCTCTGGCACCCAAGTAGCCTACCTCAGGCTACTGAAGGCGGATGCCAAAAAGGTAACCGAGAAAGGGAAGTTGAAGATCGGCTGGTCGGTATGCCCTATTAGTATACCCCAGCCGCCATCAGTGGATAGGTGCTATCGGTGCCTTGAGTCCGGCCACAAAGCCTACGAGTGCAAGGGCATAGATAGGAGCAAACTATGTCGTCGCTGCGGCGAGGAGGGACATAAAGACCGGTTCTCGGTTCAAGAGGTAACACCCCTCCGCCGAGGGTGTGGCGATTGCCAAGATCAATGGTGTGTTCTATTGCAGCTGCTACGCCCCACCAAGGCACAGTGGTTCCATTCTTTAAGAGAGGCGGTCATAAATATATTTAATGCAAATTTTGATACATAACTGCATTTCTATAGTAAATTTGGGTCGCAGAATTCAAATTTCGCTATAAAAAATTGGTTATATCCACCTAACAGTGTAATACGGGTTTTCTTATTACATTAAGATTCACATTTACTTTTTTTGCTCCAGAATTTTTTTTAGTATCGAATAGTACAAGTTGTGCAGCGCTGGTAAAAAAGGAATAGTTATTCATTGAAAGTTCTCTAAATTGTAGCTTCTGCACCTGAACGCACATATTATGATATCGTCTTCGGTGAGCATAATATATCGAATTTTAAATAAATCGTGTATTTCTTTCCTTTAAAATGATGGTTTTCGTGAACAACCAATGTGTTTTCCTACAATAAAAATTATCCCACAATAAAAAAACTCCGAGTACCAGCTATTTTAAAAGGGAGAAATACTACTTGTACTTCAGAACTTAGTTGTAATACGAATTGGAGTGAGACATTTGCCTCGTACATCAAATATTCCGTAGTGACATGTGTTTCAAAGAGAAGAGTCAAATAAAGCGATATAACTCAAGTTCTAATAATTCGATCGATAAGAAATTTTGGGAAAATAATAAAGAAGCTATATAGTTTCGAGATCAGTAGTAATTATTATCGTAATATAATTTGACAATCTGATATAAAGTTTTTCGTCTTGCCTTATCCCGTTAAACATGTACAACATCTTAGATTTTCTAGGCATTCTGGGCGCAGAGATGCGCTGCTGAAACCTAGTTTAAGTGAAAGTGGAACGTCTGACGACCATTTTGAAAAGAAGTTCGGGAAGGATATCGAGGGACAAAGTCAGTTAAAGTCATATTGAAAATTTTTAGGTTAATTTTTCTATTACATATACAAATAAACTCATATTTCTACTCTCCTTACACTCCAAAAACTGAAAATTATCATTTAATACAAAGCTAGTAGTAATGTTATCTGAAAAAAAATTGAATTTTAAAAATTACAGATCGACAAAAACATTTTTCTCGTGAGCTATCGATTATCGATATTATTTACATTATCGGTAAATAACGAGCCACCCTATGCATTCTTCTATATACTAAGAAAACCAGTTCAGTATTGACAAAATTAATTATGAAACTATAAAATATACATACAGAACGATGTAATCGCAAGATAAAAACACGTCTTCGCCGAAATATTTTTTTTTGTATTATTGGCCTATGGGGGACCACTGTGCAAGGTGGCCAATAGAACAGTTCTACCAGATGATCGACAGGCTCTCGTCGGACCTAGTGGGCCGGAAACCGGTAGTCATAGCGGGAGACTTTAACGCTTGGGCAGTGGAGTGGGGCAGCCGCTGTACAAATAGCAGGGGTCAAGGGCTAATGGAAAACTCCGCTAGCGAATGACGGATCTCAATAGTAGCACGTCTGTAATAACATACGTACATGGAACTATTGAGAACCAGAGCTACAGGTCCAAAGCCCTGGTAAAGGAGGATGGTTGTGGTGATCCGGGCCGAGATCACCACGTAAAGCAAGGTAGGGCATAACCCCAATTCCAAGGCGTGAAGCGACCCGTGCCGAGGGATGAGTGATCGAGGGGGTGAAAAAGATGCTCGATCGTTAACGGAGCCTGTGGGGTACCTGGGCAACCCCCACAGTAAGCATCCCTTACCACGCTAATGCGGAGCTCTGGCGTGGCGGACATATATTTCTCGCGCTACTCGTGGGACTATACATGGAGATAAACAAAAATAAAAACAAACAGACGGAGGTGCCAAACCCCTTCGCTAGAGGTGGTTTGGCGAGGTCTCCCCCCCGTGGGGAGAGTAGTGGAGCGATGAGTGCTGCATCCGAAAGCACCAGTGACCCCCCAGCGGCGGTAGGAAATAACTCTACAAATGCATCGGAGGTGCCAATATCTGCGATGCGCAAATTAGCGAAGCAACTCGATTCTATAATCGACTTCGCTAGCGGAAAGCAGAATATGGCCAAGGAGTTGAAGTTGAGCCTCCTGGAGCTCCGGAAAGCTGTTCGTGTCGCAAGACAGGAACAGCAGGCATATGTTGAGAGGGTGGAATGTCGGGAGAGGCCCGACAGAGAAACCCAGACAGTGGCCTCCAATAGGAAAGGAATAGAAGGTCGATAGAGGTTCACAGACAGTGGCCTTTACCTTCTACGGAGCAGCCACGTCGATCGGAGCGGCGACCGAGTTCCCCTCGAAGGGAAAAGGAAAGGGCAATCGCAAGACGGCATCGAATGCGAAGCGCCCTAGGAAGTCGCCAGGCGAGGGTGCCAAAACCGACACCACTCGGCGTGCAACCGTCAAGGTCAAACGCCGCCTGGGTGAGGTAAGCGAGGGCGAGAGTGACCTCGCTGTGGAGAGCGATGGTACCAGCAACCCGGCACGACCGGGGCAGGGGGGCCCAAACCCCTGGACTCTGGTCACCAAGAAAAAGCCGGCACCGAAACCGGAGGTACCGCGGCCTGCGAGGAAGGCCAAGGACAGAGGCGAAGCCTTGTGGTTAAAAACCGACAAGGACAAATACGCCGATGTCCTTAAATCGATGAAGGCGGCCGAAAGTCTCTCGGCCCTTGGGCAGGATGTGCGTAACGTAAGACGCACCAACACGGGAGAGATGCTCCTGGTGCTGAAGCGAGGCGCACAATCAAGTGCAGTATATAAGGCCTTGGCCCAAGAGGTCCTTGGTGAGGGCGCCCAAATCAGGTCGCTAGGTGCGGAAACAACTCTCCAGTGCAAGCACTTGGACGAGTTCACGACCGCAGAAGACGTCGTCGCAGCCGTCAAGGAGCACTGCGGCGTCACAATCGAGCGGGCCTCTGTGCGATTGAGAGACGGACCCTCTGGCACCCAAGTAGCCTACCTCAGGCTACTGAATGCGGATGCCAAAAAGGTAACCGAGAAAGGGAAGCTGAAGATCGGCTGGTCGGTATGCCCTATTAGTATACCCCAGCCGCCTTCAGTGGATAGGTGCTATCGGTGCCTCGAATCCGGCCATAAAGCATACGAATGTAAAGGCATAGATAGGAGCAAGCTATGTCGTCGCTGCGGCGAGGAGGGACATAAAGAGCGGGGGTGCACTAAGGCATATAAGTGCCTTATCTGCACCGCTAAGAAGCAAGCCCATAAATATGCTATGGGCGGACCTTCGTGTCCCTTCGGCGAGTTAAATAAGAAGAAGCCGTGAGAGTCACACAGCTAAATCTTAACCATGGTGCAGCAGCCCAACAGCTGCTGTGGCAGTCGGTCTCGGAGTCGAGGACAGATGTCGCCCTCTTATCAGACCCGTACAGTATCCCTGCCGGCAACGGCAATTGGGTGTCGGACGGGTCTGGAACGGTGGCAATCTGTACAACGGGAAGGTTCCCGGTTCAAGAGGTAATACACCCCTCCGCCGAGGGTGTGGCGATTGCCAAGATCAATGGTGTGTTCTATTGCAGCTGCTACGCCCCACCAAGGTGGCCAATAGAACAGTTCTACCAGATGATCGACAGGCTCTCGTCGGACTTCGTGGGCCGGAAACCGGTAGTAATAGCGGGAGACTTTAACGCTTAGGCAGTGGAGTGGGGCAGCCGCTGTACAAATAGCAGGGGTCAAGCGCTAATGGAAGCGTTTGCGAAACTCGATACTGTGCTAGCTAATGATGGCTCCGCTAGTACATTCCGTAGAAACGGAGTGGAAGCGTGGATTGATTTGACCTTTGCCAGCCCGAGTCTGGCTCCAGGCATGGAATGGAGGGTAGACGAAGGCTACACCCATAGCGATCACTTAGCAATCCGCTTTAAGATCAACTATGGTGTGCAGCATCCGAGGGTGGGAGATCCCTGTCAGGTACGCGGGTGGAAGTCCAATCACTTCGACAGCGAAGCTTTCACCGCGGCCCTGGGACTGGAGGCCAACACCGACAGTCTAAGCGGGGATGCGCTGGTAGCTGTTCTATCACGCGCGTGCGACGCCACTATGCCGAGAAAAACACTGCCAAGAAACGGTAGATGCCCGGTATACTGGTGGAGTGCCGAGATTGCAGCTCTACGGTCAGCCTGCCTCAGAGCTAGACGTAGGATGCAAAGAGCTCGCACCGAGGATGCAAGAGAGAACCGCCGTGAAGTGTTTCGAGCTGCGAAATTGGCCCTTAACAAGGCTATTAAGAGCAGCAAGAGAGCGTGTTTCGACAACCTGTGTGAGAGTGCCAACGCGAATCCGTGGGGTGACGCCTACCGGATTGTGATGGCCAAGACCAAAGGGGGCTCCTCACCCCCAGAACGGTCTCCGGACCGGTTGGCAACGATTATCGAAGTACTCTTCCCGTCTCGAGCCACAAGCCCCTGGCCACCTGCACTACGAGACAGTGCGGGCACGGTCGAAATGGTGGCTCCAGTGACGAATGAAGAACTACTCGCAGTGGCTAAATCCCTAGCAATGAACAAAGCTCCAGGGCCGGATGGAGTTCCGAACAACGCTCTCAAGGCAGCGATCATAGCGAACCCGAACATGTTCAGGCTAGCTATGCAGAGATGCCTTGACGAGTGCCGTTTCCCCGATAGATGGAAAAGGCAGAAACTGGTGCTGTTGCCGAAGCCCGGGAAGCCGCCAGGCGACCCATCGGCGTACAGACCAATCTGTCTGATAGACACGACTGGCAAACTGCTTGAGAGGATCATCCTCAACAGGCTCACCCCGTACGCGGAAGGTACGGACGGTCTGTCAAGCAACCAGTTTGGCTTTCGGAAGGGTAAGTCCACAGTGGACGCTCTCAACTCAGTGATAAATACTGCCGAGATAGCGATCCAACGAAAAAGGCGAGGTATTCGATACTGTGCGTTAGAGACACTTGACGTGAAGAACGCATTTAACAGCGCAAGCTGGGATGCCATCGCGCTCTCGTTACACCGGCTTAGCCTACCGGTGGGTCTGTACCGGATCCTGGAAAGTTACTTCCAAAACCGCGTACTGGTATACGAGACCGATGCCGGTCAGAAAAGGGTTCCGATTACCGCCGGAGTCCCGCAGGGCTCGATCCTAGGCCCGGTGCTATGGAACCTCATGTATGACGGGGTTCTGAGACTGAAGTTCCCTCCTGGGGTCAAGATCGTCGGCTTTGCCGACGACGTAACCTTGGAGGTCTACGGGGAGTCAATTCCTGAGATAAAACTAACCGCAGAACACGCGATTAGCACGGTGGAGGAATGGATGAGCGCGAGAGGCCTGGAGCTCGCTCATCATAAGACGGAGGTAGTTATCGTCAACAACCGCAAATCGACACAACATGCAGTTATCCATGTGGGAGAAGTCGCGATCACTTCACAGCGAAGTCTGAAGTCTCTCGGAGTCATTATAGATGACAAGCTGACCTTCGGCAGCCATGTCGACTATACGTGCAAGAGAGCGTCGACTGCTGTTGCGGCACTATCGAGAATGATGTCCAACAGCTCAAAGGTGTGCGCCAGTAGACGTAGGTTACTGGCAGGCGTTGCCGTATCTATCCTCAGGTACGGCGGCCCGTCATGGTCAAGAGCACTGAGGGTAACCAGTTACCTACAGAAACTGGAGAGCACCTACCGCGTGATGTGCCTCAGAGTGATATCTGCCTACCGCACGGTCTCACACGATGCATCCTGCGTGATAGCGAGCATGATGCCAGTCGGGCTGGTCATTCGGGAAGATGAGGAGTGCTTTGAGCTACGTGGAAATAGAGGAGCCCGCGAGCGCACCAGGGTGACCTCGGTCGCCAGATGGCAGCGTGAGTGGGACAACTCCTCGCAAGGTAGGTGGACCCACCGGCTGATACCTAGCATATCGAGCTGGGTGGGAAGACCCCATGGGGAAGTTCACTTCCACCTGACACAATTCCTGTCAGGCCATGGCTGTTTCCGACAGTACCTCCACAGGTTCGGGCACGCGGAGGTCCCAGTCTGCCCGGACTGCCCAGGTGTAGATGAAACTGCCGAACACATACTGTTCGTATGTCATCGGTTCGACGTCGAAAGAAGAGCAATGCTTGACGTCTGTGGCTGGGACACAACCCCGGATACCCTTATTCAGCGGATGTGTCAAACGGTGGAGAAGTGGAACGCAGTCTCGGCTGCTACCGTCCAGATTGCCAGTAGGCTACAGGTAATCTGGCGAACCGAGCAGCAGACGACGGGCACGGCTAACTAGTGATTGGTTAGCTGGAGCGAAAAAGGCCAAGCGCAAAATAAGAGAGTGAATGGTCTGTTCATGCCGAGGCAGGTTGGCGCAGCGAATGGCAACCGCGTAAGGGGTAAACCCAGCCACCCCGAAGCAAGACAGAAGAGTGAGTGTATAGGCGTATAAGTGGACTGCCTCATGCCAAGACGGGAGGGTCGTAGCGTAGTATGTTGGAACTAAGCTATCGATGCCTCATGGCGTGGCAGAGGAGTGAAAGGGTGAGCATCCAAGTCAGTCTCACACTGCATGTTAAGGGTGAGCATAAAAGTCAGCCTCACAGGTTGGTAGAGGCTAGCACAAAAGTCAGCCTAGCAAGGAATGAAAAAGGTGAGCACAAAAGTCAGCCTCGCATGGTATGTCAGAAGTGGGGCCTAAGAAAAATGTCCCACATGGGATGCCAGAGGGAGTGACAAAGGTACAATAGAGTGGCACGATTGAGAGTGAATCAGGTGATAGGGTGAGCACCCAAGTCAGCCTCACATGGATGGGTAGGGCGAGCACAAAAGTAAGCCTAGCAAGGAATGAGTAAGGTGAGCACACAAGTCAGCCTCGCATGGAACGTAAAAGGTGAGCACAAAAGTCAACCTCATGTGGGAGTGTTTGAGAGTGAATCAAAGTGTGATTGAGAGAGCACCCAAGTAAGCCTCATACAGGATGTATGATCGCGTGAGTGAGAGTGAATGAGTACATTCAGTACAGCCATCCCCCCAGAAGTAATACCGAGAGGTAGTTCCTGGGAGGAATGATGGCGGAGCCCAATGGAGTTTAGTCGGTATTAATGGCTGGTCACCATTCGAGTCCGACACGCCCCCAGTGCACCCAGTGTGGTAGATTGGACCCTACCGTTAGCACGTGTACTGGGCTAGGACATAAAGGTCTTCTCCATTGTAAAAAAAAGGCTAATGGAAGCGCTTGCGAAACTCGATACTGTGCTAGCTAATAATGGCTCCGCTAGTACATTCCGTAGAAACGGAGTGGAGGCGTGGATTGACCTAACATTTGCCAGCCCGAGTCTAGCTCCAGGCATGGAATGGAGGGTAGACGAAGGCTACACCCATAGCGATCATTTAGCAATCCGCTTTAAGATCAACTATGGTGTGCAGCATCCGAGGGCGGGAGATCCCTGTCAGGTACGCGGGTGGAAGTCCAATCACTTCGGCAGCGAAGCTTTCACCGCGGCCCTGGGACTGGAGGCCAACACCGACAGTCTAAGCGGGGATGCGCTGGTAGCTGTTCTATCACGCGCGTGCGACGCCACTATGCCGAGAAAAACACTGCCAAGAAACGGTAGATGCCCGGTATACTGGTGGAGTGCCGAGATTGCAGCTCTACGGTCAGCCTGCCTCAGAGCTAGACGTAGGATGCAAAGAGCTCGCACCGAGGATGCAAGAGAGAACCGCCGTGAAGTGTTTCGAGCTGCGAAATTGGCCCTTAACAAGGCTATTAAAAGCCGCAAGAGAGCGTGTTTCGACAACCTGTGTGAGAGTGCCAACGCGAATCCGTGGGGTGACGCCTTCCGGATTGTGATGGCCAAGACCAAAGGAGGCTCCTCACCCCCAGAACGGTCTCCGGACCGGTTGGCAACGATTATCGAAGTACTTTTCCCGTCTCGAGCCACAAGCCCCTGGCCACCTGCACTACGAGACAGTGCGGGCACGGTCGAAATGGTGGCTCCAGTGACGAATGAAGAACTACTCGCAGTGGCTAAATCCCTAGCAATGAACAAAGCTCCAGGGCCGGATGGAGTTCCAAACAACGCTCTCAAGGCAGCGATCATAGCGAACCCGAACATGTTCAGGCTAGCTATGCAGAGATGCCTTGACGAGTGCCGTTTCCCCGATAGATGGAAAAGGCAGAAATTGGTGCTGTTGCCGAAGCCTGGAAAGCCGCCAGGCGACCCATCGGCGTACAGACCAATCTGTCTGATCGACACGACTGGCAAACTGCTTGAGAGGATCATCCTCAACAGGCTCACCCCGTACGCGGAAGGTACGGACGGTCTGTCAAGCAACCAGTTTGGCTTTCGGAAGGGTAAGTCCACAGTGGACGCTCTCAACTCAGTGATAAATACTGCCGAGATAGCGATCCAACGAAAAAGGCGAGATATTCGATACTGTGCGTTAGTGACACTCGACGCGAAGAACACATTCAACAGCGCAAGCTGGGATGCCATCGCGCTCTCGTTACACCGGCTTTGCCTACCGGTGGGTCTGTATCGCATCTTGGAAAGTTACTTCCAGAACCGCGTACTGCTATACGAGACCGATGCCGGTCAGAAAAGGGTTCCGATTACCGCCGGAGTCCCGCAGGGCTCGATCCTAGGCCCGGTGCTATGGAACCTCATGTATGACGGGGTTCTGAGACTGAAGTTGCCTCCTGGAGTCAAGATCGTCGGCTTTGCTGACGACGTAACCTTGGAGGTCTACGGGGAGTCAATTCCTGAGGTAGAACTAACCGCAGAACACGCGATCAGCACGGTGCGGGAATGGATGAGCGCGAGAGGCCTGGAGCTCGCTCATCCTAAGACGGAGGTAGTTATCGTCAACAACCGCAAGTCAGCACAACATGCAGTTATCCATGTGGGAGAAGTCGCGATCACTTCACAGCGAAGTCTGAAGTCTCTCGGAGTCATTATAGACGACAAGCTGACCTTCGGCAGCCATGTCGACTATACGTGCAAGAGAGCGACGACTGTTGTTGCGGCTCTATCGAGAATGATGTCCAACAGCTCAAAGGTGTGCGCCAGTAGACGTAGGTTACTGGCAGGCGTTGCCGTATCTATCCTCAGGTACGGCGGCCCGTCATGGTCAAGAGCACTGAGGGTAACCAGTTACCTACAGAAACTGGAGAGCACCTACCGCGTGATGTGCCTCAGAGTGATATCTGCCTACCGCACGGTATCACACGATGCATCCTGCGTGATAGCGAGCATGATGCCAGTCGGGCTGGTCATTCGGGAAGATGAGGAGTGCTTTGAGCTACGTGGAAATAGGGGAGCCCGCGGGCGCACCAGGATGACCTCGGTCGCCAGATGGCACGCGGAAAAGTCCACTGCATATAAGGCCTTCCGGGAAGACGGGTTACCCGCTAGCTATCAACAGTACGCGTCGTTAGAAAGGAGAATGAAGAGTCTAATGAAAGCCAAAAAACGCAGTTATTGGCGCCGGTTCTTCGACGGGTTAACGAGAGAAACAGCGATAAGCACTCTTTGGGGTACGGCTCGAAGTATGCGTAACCGTAATAGTACCAACGAGAACGTGGAATATTCAAACCGTTGGATATTCGCTTTCGCCAAGAAGATCTGATGGTGGAGTTTTCACATGCTCTCTTATCATGCAGCAATAACGCCCCAGGGTTAGACAGAATCAAATTCAACTTGCTGAAGAATCTGCCTGATATTGCAAAAAGGCGCTTGTTGAATTTATTTATTCATTTTATTCAAGAAACTTTCTTGAGGGTAACATTGTCCCTCATGACTGGAGGCAAGTGAAGGGCATCGAAATCCAAAAACTAGGAAAACCAGCCTCCGACAACAACTCGTATCGGCCGATTGCAATGCTGTCCTGTATTCGGAAGTTGTTCGAGAAAATGATCTTGTTTCGCCTCGACAATTGGGTTGAAGCAAATGGCTTGCTGGCAGATACACAATTTGGGTTCCGCAAAGGCAAAGGGACGAACGATTGTCTTTCATTGCTTTCTACAGAAAGCCTATGCTAACAAAGAGCAGATGGCATCAGTCTTCTTGGATATTAAGGAAGCTTTTGACTCAGTTTCTATCAACATTCTTGCAGAGAAGCTGCACCAGCATGGTCTTTCACCAATTTTAAATAACTTTTTGCTAAACCTGTTGTCTGAAAAGCACATGCACTTTTCGCATGGCGATTTAACAACATCGCGATTTAGCTACATGGGTCTTCCCCAGGGCTCATGTCTAAGTCCCCTGCTCTACAATTTCTACGTGAATGACATTGACGATTGTCTTGCCAATTCATGCACACTAAGGCAACTTGCAGACGACGAGGTCGTCTCTGTTACAGGACCCAAAGCTGCCGACTTGCAAGGACCATTACAAAATACCTTGGACAATTTGTCTGCTTGGGCTCTTCAGCTGGGTATTGAGTTCTCCACGGAGAAAACTGAGTTGGTTGTTTTTTCTAGGAAGCATGAGCCGGCGCAACTCCAGCTTATATTAATGGATGCAACGATGAATCAGGTTTTCACATTTAAATATTTCGGGGTCTGGTTCGACTCTAAAGGTACCTGGGGATGTCACATTAGGTATCTGAAACAGAAATGCCAACAAAGGATCAATTCTCTCCGAACAATAACTGGAACATGGTGGGGTGCCCACCCAGGAGACCTGATCAGGTTATACCAAACAACGATATTGTCGTTGATGGAGTACGGGTGTTTCTGTTTCCGCTCCGCTGAGAACATACGCTTCATCAAACTGGAGCGAATCCAGTGTCGTTGCTTGCGCATTGCCTTGGGTTGCATGCACTCGACCCATACGATGAGTCTCGAAGTGCTGGTGGGCGTTCTTCCGCTAAAAAATCGCTTTTGGGATATCTCATATCGATTGCTCATCCGATGCGACATTCTGAACCCGTTGGTGATTGAAAACTTCGATAGGCTCGTCGAGCTTAATTCTCAAACCCGATTTATGGCCATGTACTTAGACTACATGGCACAGAGCATTAATCCTTCTTCATATACTCCCAACCGTGTTCGTTTCCTAGAGACTTCTGATTCTACTGTATTCTTCGACACATCCGTGAAGGAAGAGATTCGTGGAATCCCGGACCATATACGCCCGCAAGTGATCCCCAATATATTTTATAATAAATTCCGAGAAGTCGACTGTGACAAAATGTTCTACACTGACGGATCAAATCTCGATGGGTCCACTGGCTTCGGTATCTTCTACAATACTATCGCCGCTTCATTCAAGCTCAATGATCCCGCTTCAGTTTACGTCGCAGAGTTAGCTGCAATTCAGTACACCCTTGGGATCATCGACACTCTGCTCACAGATCACTACTTCATCATTTCGGACAGCCTCAGCTCTATCGAGGCTCTTCGTGCAATGAAGCCCAAAAAACAATTCCCATATTTCTTGGGGAAGATACGGGAGTCTTTGTGTACGTTATCTGAAAAATCTTATCAGATTACCTTTGTTTGGGTCCCCTCTCATTGCTCTATCCCGGACAATGAAAAGGCCGACTCATTAGCAAATGTGGGCGCATTAAATGGTGCCATATACGAAATACCAATCTGCTTCAACGAATTTTTTAGTATTTGTCGTAAGAGGACACTCAACAGCTGGCAAACCTCGTGGATCAATGGTGAACTTGGACGATGGCTACATTCCATTATCCCAAAGGTATCAACGAAGCCTTGGTTCAGGGGGATGGATGTGGGTTGGGATTTTATTCGTGTAATGTCCCGACTTATGTCCAACCACTACACCTTAGATGCGCATTTGCGGTGTATCGGGCTTGCGGAGAGTAGTCTGTGCGCTTGTGACGAGGGCTATCACGACATCGAGCACGTTGTCTGGGTATGCGCCGGGTATTTGGACGCCAGGTCTCAGTTAAAGAATCCCCTTCGGGCCCGAGGTAGACCACCCAATGTCCCAGTAGGAAGTCGCCAGGCGAGGGTGCAAAAAGCGACACCACACGGCGTGCAACCGTCAAGGTCAAACGCCGTCTGGGCGAGGTAAGCGAGGGCGAGAGTGACCTCGCTGAGCAGTGCGTTGGTACCAGCAACCCGGCGCGACCGGGGCAGGGGGGCCCAAACCCCTGGACGCTGGTCATCAAGAAGAAGCCGGCACCGACACCGGAGGTACCGCGGCCCGCGAAGAAGGCCAAGGACAGAGGCGAGGCCTTGTGGTTGAAAACCAACAAGGACAAATATGCCGATGTCCAAAAGTCGATGAAGGCGGCCGAAAGCCTTTCGGCCCTTGGGCAAGATGTGCGTAGCGTGAGACGCACCAACACGGGAGAAATGCTTCTGGTGCTGAAGCGAGGCGCACAATCTGGTGCGGTATACAAGGCCTTGGCCCAAGAGGTCCTTGGTGAGGGCGCTCAAGTCAGGTCGCTAGGGGCGGAAATGACTCTCCAGTGCAAGCATCTGGACGAGTTCACGACCGCAGAAGACGTCGTCGCAGCCGTTAAGGAACATTGCGACGTCACCATCGAGCGGGCCTCTGTGCGATTGAGAGATGGACCCTCTGGCACCCAAGTAGCCTACCTCAGGCTACTGAAGGCGGATGCCAAAAAGGTAACCGAGAAAGGGAAGCTGAAGATCGGCTGGTTGGTATGCCCTATTAGCATACCCCAGCCGCCTTCAGTGGATAGGTGCTATCGGTGCCTTGAGTCCGGCCACAAAGCCTACGAGTGCAAGGGCATAGATAGGAGCAAACTATGTCGTCGCTGCGGCGAGGAGGGACATAAAGAGCGGGGTTGCACTAAGGCACACAAGTGCCTTATCTTCACCGCTAAGAAGCAAGCCCATAAACATGCTATGGGCGGACCTTCGTGTCCCTTCGGTGAGTTAAATAAGAAGAAGCCGTGAACGTCACACAGCTAAATCTTAACCATTGTGCAGCAGCCCAACAGCTGCTGTGGCAGTCGGTCTCGGAGTCGAGGACAGATGTCGCCCTCTTATCAGACCCGTACCGCATCCCTGCCTACAACGGCAATTGGGTGTCGGATGGGTGGAATGGTGGCAATCTGTACAACGGGACGGTTCCCGGTTCAAGAGGTAATACACCCCTCCGCCGAGGGTGTGGCGATTGCCAAGATCAATGGTGTGTTCTATTGCAGCTGCTACGCCCCACCAAGGTGGCCAATAGAACAGTTCAACCAGATGATCGACTGGCTCTCGTCGGACCTAGTGGGCCGGAAACCGGTAGTCATAGCGGGAGACTTTAACGCTTGGGCAGTGGAGTGGGGCAGCCGCTGTACAAATAGCAAGGGTCAAGCGCTAATGGAGGCGCTTGCGAAACTCGATACTGTGCTAGCTAATAATGGCTCCGCTAGTACATTCCGTAGAAACGGAGTGGAGGCGTGGATTGACCTAACATTTGCCAGCCCGAGTCTGGCTCCAGGCATGGAATGGAGGGTAGACGAAGGCTACACCCATAGCGATCATTTAGCAATCCGCTTTAAGATCAACTATGGTGTGCAGCATCCGAGGGCGGGAGATCCCTGTCAGGTACGCGGGTGGAAGTCCAATCACTTTGACAGCGAAGCTTTCACCGCGGCCCTGGGACTGTAGGCCAACACCGACAGTTTAAGCGGGGATGCGCTGGTAGCTGTTCTATCACGCGCGTGCGACGCCACTATGCCGAGAAAAACACTGCCAGGAAACGGTAGATGCCCGGTATACTGGTGGAGTGCCGAGATTGCAGCTCTACGGTCAGCCTGCCTCAGAGCTAGACGTAGGATGCAAAGAGCTCGCACCGAGGATGCAAGAGAGAACCGCCGTGAAGTGTTTCGAGCTGCGAAATTGGCCCTTAACAAAGCCATTAAAAGCAGCAAGAGAGCGTGTTTCGACAACCTGTGTGAGAGTGCCATCGCGAATCCGTGGGGTGACGCCTACCGGATTGTGATGGCCAAGACCAAAGGGGGCTCTTCACCCCCAGAACGGTCTACGTACTCGAAGTACTCTTCCCGTCTCGAGCCACAAGCCCCTGGCCACCTGCACTACGAGACAGTGCGGGCACGGCCGAAATGGGGGCTCCAGTGACGAATGAAGAACTACTCGCAGTGGCTAAATCCCTAGCAATGAACAAAGCTCCAGGGCCGGATGGAGTTCCAAACAACGCTCTCAAGCCAGCGATCATAGCGAACCCGAACATGATCAGGCTAGCTATGCAGAGATGCCTTGACGAGTGTCGTTTCCCCGATAGATGGAAAAGGCAGAAATTGGTGCTGTTGCCGAAGCCCGGGAAGCCGCCAGGCGACCCATCGGCGTACAGACCAATCTGTCTGATCGACACGACTGGCAAACTGCTTGAGAGGATCATCCTCAACAGGCTCACCCCGTACGCGGAAGGTACGGACGGTCTGTCAAGCAACCAGTTTGGCATTCGGAAGGGTAAGTCCACAGTGGACGCTCTCAACTCAGTGATAAATACTGCCGAGATAGCGATCCAACGAAAAAGGCGAGGTATTCGATACTGTGCGTTAGTGACACTCGACGCGAAGAACGCATTCAACAGCTCAAGCTGGGATGCCATCGTGCTCTCGTTACACCGGCTTAGCCTACCGGTGGGTCTGTACCGGATCTTGGAAAGTTACTTCCAGAACCGCGTACTGCTATACGAGACCGATGCCGGTCAGAAAAGGGTTCCGATTACCGCCGGAGTCCCGCAGGGCTCGATCCTAGGCCCGGTGCTATGGAACCTCATGTATGACGGGGTTCTGAGACTGAAGTTCCCTCCTGGGCTCAAGATCGTCGGCTTTGCCGACGACGTAACCTTGGAGGTCTACGGGGAGTCAATTCCTGAGGTAGAACTAACCGCAGAACACGCGATTAGCACGGTGGAGGAATGGATGAGCGCGAGAGGCCTGGAGCTCGCTCATCATAAGACGGAGGTAGTTATCGTCAACAACCGCAAGTCGGCACAACATGCAGTTATCCATGTGGGAGAAGTCGCGATCACTTCACAGCGAAGTCTGAAGTCTCTCGGAGTCATTATAGACGACAAGCTGACCTTCGGCAGCCATGTCGACTATACGTGCAAGAGAGCGTCGACTGCTGTTGCGGCTCTATCGAGAATGATGTCCAACAGCTCAAAGGTGTGCGCCAGTAGACGTAGGTTACTGGCAGGCGTTGCCGTATCTATCCTCAGGTACGGCGGCCCGTCATGGTCAAGAGCACTGAGGGAAACTGGAGAGCACCTACCGCGTGATGTGCCTCAGAGTGATATCTGCCTACCGCACGGTATCACACGATGCATCCTGCGTGATAGCGAGCATGATGCCAGTCGGGCTGGTCATTCGGGAAGATGAGGAGTGCTTTGAGCTACGTGGAAATAGGGGAGCCCGCGAGCGCACCAGGGTGACCTCGGTCGCCAGATGGCAGCGTGAGTGGGACAACTCCTCGAAAGGTAGGTGGACCCACCAGCTGATACCTAGCATATCGAGCTGGGTGGAAAGACCCCATGGGGAAGTTCACTTCCACCTGACACAATTCCTGTCAGGCCATGGCTGTTTCCGACAGTACCTCCACAGGTTCGGGCACGCGGAGGTCCCAGTCTGCCCGGACTGCCCAGGTGTAGATGAAACTGCCGAACACATACTGTTCGTATGTCATCGGTTCGACGTCGAAAGAAGAGCAATGCTTGACGTCTGTGGCTGGGACACAACCCATGATACCCTTATTCAGCGGATGTGTCAATCGGTGGAGAAGTGGAACGCAGTCTCGGCTGCTACCATCCAGATTGCCAGTAGGCTACAGGTAATCTGGCGAACCGAGCAACAGACGACGGGCACGGCTAACTAGTGATTGGTTAGCTGGAGCGAAAAAGGCCAAGCGCAAAAAAGGGAGTGAATGGTCTGTTCATGCCGAGGCAGGTTTGGCGCAGCGAATGGCAACCGCGTAAGGGGTAAACCCAGCCACCCCGAAGCAAGACAGAAGAGTGAGTGTATAGGCGTATAAGTGGACTGCCTCATGCCAAGACGGGAGGGTCGTAGCGTAGTATGTTGGAACTAAGCTATCGATGCCTCATGGCGTGGCAGAGGAGTGAAAGGGTGAGCATGCAAGTCAGTCTCACACTGCATGTTAAGGGTGAGCATAAAAATCAGCCTCACAGGTTGGTAGAGGCTAGCACAAAAGTCAGCCTAGCAAGGAATGAAAAAGGTAAGCACACAAGTCAGCCTCGCATGGTATGTCAGAAGTGGGGCCTAAGAAAAATGTCCCACATGGGATGCCAGGGGGAGTGACAAAGGTACAATAGAGTGGCACGATTGAGAGTGAATCAGGTGATAGGGTGAGCACCCAAGTCAGCCTCACATGGTATGGGTGGGGCGAGCACAAAAGTAAGCCTAGCAAGGAACGAGTAAGGTGAGCACACAAGTCAGCCTCGCAAGGAACGTAAAAGGTGAGCACAAAAGTCAGCCTCATGTGGGAGTGTTTGAGAGTGAATCAAAGTGCGATTGAGACAGCACCCAAGTAAGCCTCATAGAGGATGTATGAACGCGTGAGTGTGAGTGAATGTGTACATTTAGTACAGTCATCCCCCCAGAAGTAATACCGAGAGGTAGTTCCTGGGAGGAATGATGGCGGAGCCCAATGGAGTTTAGTCGGTATTAATGGCTGGTCACCATTCGAGTCCGACACGCCCCCAGTGCACTCCGTGCGGTAGATTGGACCCTACCAATAGCACGTGTACTGGGCTAGGACATAAAGGTCTTCTCCATTGTAAAAAAAAAACATACAGGGGGCAGCAGGGACAGGAAGGACAGGAGTCTAGGGGCCTAACGAACCCCCCCCCCCCACGGCCCGACTGCGAGTTGGGGAGCTTTGCTAGGATATGGTGAGGCTAAGATTGGGCTCTTCTAAACCTCTAAAAAAAGCCATAACTCCGAAAGCAGCTCCAACGAAGCGAGTCTGTGCCGCTTCTGCTAAGATCCTAAGATTCCAATAATCTAAGATCTAGGCAATAAAAGCACTCAAGCCCAACCGGAGTGCCAACCGGCACTTCAGGATCGACGCCGATAACATCCTGATTATGCTATACTGGCCATGGCGAACGTCAACGGACAGGACACGGATGACGAATAGGATGGCGACTTTGGGCTGACAGGCGTGCTGTTCTGCTCCCTGAGTAAGGAAGGATGACACCGACTTGAAATGGGGGGTGGGCTAACAGCATGGCTGCCTACGTCCCAACAAAACCCTGGCAGGTCTCCGGGTACGTTCGAAACTCGCCATCGGTTGATTGATGGTACTAGGTTCGGTTGAAGCATTCCCGATTTACGCCGATCCGGCTCTGAACACTACTCCCCATGAAGGATAGTGTCAACCCTTGCATGACCTCACTGCTGCTTTTTGGCTGCATAGATAATCATGGGATCGCGAGAGGCGACTATGTGCAGCGAGTGAAAACAGCGGCCCGGAGTTGGGACCCAATAAAATGGAGAAAAAACAAGCAACCGATATAAATGAAGCATGCACGGTGAATCCGTTTGCCAGAGGTGGGTTGGTGAGGTCACCACACCAATAGTAGCTGAAGTCATCCAGCAAGAGCAGGAGGATGGGAAGCCGAAGCAACAGCAACAGCAGCAACAAAAACAGCCGGAGCAGAGCGGAATGAGTTACACCCTACAAACGCCAAAGGTAGTGGTAGCGAGGCACTTGGTGGAGGAGCTCCACAAGTTCGTGGACACGAGAAACAATCTCCACAAAGACATTAAGGAGATGGTCATCAAAATCCGGAAGGCGCTACTGTCTGCCGTGAAAGAGTACGATACGGCAACGCAGAGGGCAGATTCAGCTGAGCGAGCATCCGCGTCGGCTAAGGCCACTATCCTCCTAGCCCCTCCGAAACAGGGTAAGGAGAGGCAGATTGGAGTGGAGAACACGCCAGTTCCCATAACTCCAAAGAGGACAAGATCCTCGTCAGGAGACGAAAGACCAGGCGGGTCAAAGATGCAGACGCTCGAGGACGCTGCTACTGCCGAAGGAAAGGACGCCACCTTGCAGGGTGAAAGCTGGAGTACCGTTGTAGGTCGGAAGGAGAAACGCGAGAAACAGCAAAAAAAGAAGGAGGAGCGAAAAGGGGAGCAGAAGAGGAAATGAGAACCCTCATCTCGTCAGAAGGCGCCTAAGGGAGAAGCCGTGCTCGTCAAAGCAAATGACGAGACTACGCACGCAGCACTGCTCGAAAAGGTCAGAGAGGACCCGGAGCTGAAAGATTTGGGGGAAAACGTGTTAAGAGTCAGGCGTACCCAAAAAATGAGATGCTCCTCGAGCTTAAGAAGAATACTACGACTAGTAGCTCTGCCTTGCAGGAGACTATACTAAATCAATGGGTGGAAAGGCAGAAGTTAAAGCCTTAAGCCCGGAGATGATAATTGTGTGCAAGGACCTCGACGAAATAACGACGGAAGACGAGCTGAGAGGTGCTATGAAGCAGCAGTGCAAACTGGGCGAGGTGCACATGACGATCCGGTTAAGGAAAGGATACGGAGGAACGCAGACAGCGATGATTCGTTTACCGGTAACCGCTGCAGACAAGGCGCTGGAGGTACGTAAAGTTACAGTTGGATGGTCGAGATGCCTACTGAGAAACGCCCCACAAGTAAGTAAACAAGCGGAGAAATGCTTCAAATGTTTAGGCTTTGGGCATTTAGCAGGGGCTTGCAAAGGCCCGGACAGATCCGGGATGTGCTGGAAATGCGGAGAGACGGGCCATCTTGCGAGAGACTGCACGCAGAGGCCGAAGTGCTTGCTTTGCACCCCAGCGGAAGGAAACGACCATCAGACGGGTGGCTTTAAATGTCCAGCCTACAAGAAGGCAACTGCAGGCCAACGGTGCTGGAGGTGACCCAGATAAACCTGAATCACTGTGATACCGCACAGCAACTGTTGTGACAGTCTACGACAGAAACTATGTGCGATGTCGCTTTGATCGCAGAGCCTTATCAAGTCTCCCCTAATAACGGTAACTGGGTGGCGGATAGATCAGGAACCGCTGTGATACAAGTAATGGTAAGATTCCCCATCCAAGAAGTGGTAGAACGTTCATACGAGAGTTTCGTGATAGCCAAAATCCACGGCATCTTCGTATGTAGCTGCTACGCTCCCCCAAGGTGGACAGTAGAGCAGTTCAGCCTAATGCTGGAACAGCTAACCGAGCAGTTGATCGATCGGAAGCCGGTAGTCATTGGTGGTGACTTCAACGCCTGGGCTGTGGAATGGGGCAGTAGAGTAACCAACACAAGAGGGTGTATCCTGCAGGAAGCTCTAGCGAAGTTAGACGTACGATTGTGCAATGAAGGATCTGTTAGCACATTTCGGAGAGACGGGAGGGAGTCTATCATCGTCGTCACATTCTGTAGTCCCTCATTGACGGCGAACATGAATTGGAGAGTATGCGAAACGTATACGCATAGTGACCACCAGGAGATTCGCTACCGTGTCGGTCAACGGAACCCCGCGGTAGTACAGAGAAGGCGACCGGCGAACGAAAGTGGAAGACGAAAGCCTTCAACAAAGACCTCTTTGTTGAGGCACTTCGGCCGAACGGCGGGACCGAGAACGTGGATGCGGCTGACCTAACAAGAAGGATTGTGGCGGCTTGTGACGCCACAATGCCGCGAAAACTGGAACCACGCAATAAACGGCGTCCAGCTTACTGGTGGAACGAGACGCTTAGTACGTTACGCGCTGCTTGTCTCAGAGCCAGAAGGCGGGCCCAAAGAGCAAGGTCGGAGCCAGATAGAGAAGAGCGTCAGGCAGCGTTTCGGGAAGCTAGGGCCGCTTTAAAACGGGAGATCAGACTTAGCAAGTCAGAGTGCCACAAGGAGCTATGCCGAGAAGTAGACGCCAATCCCTGGGGTGATACCGCATACCGAGTCGTGATGGCGAAAATGAAGGGTCCGACGAGGCCAGCCGAAATGTGTCCGAGCAAGCTGAAGATAATCGTCGAGGGTCTTTTCCCGAAGCACGATCCAACTATATGGCCAACGACACCTTACGGCGAAGAAGTAGGAACAAGCACGGATCGGCAAGTGACTAACGACGAGCTAGCAGAAGCATCGAAGCGCCTAAAATCAAAGAAAGCCCCTGGTCCGGATGGAATACCAAACGTGGTACTGAAAGCTGCGATCCTGGCATATCCGAACATGTTCAGGATAGTGATGCAGAAGTGTCTAAATGAAGGCAACTTCCCCGAAATGTGGAAGGTTCAGAAGCTGGTGTTGCTGCCGAAGCCAGGGAAGCCACCTGGCGACCCTACCTCGTACAGGCCCATATGCCTGCTGGATACACTCGGAAAACTCCTGGAAAGGATCATTCTTAACAGGTTGACGAAATTCACTGCTACCATCCAGATTGCCAGTAGGCTACAGGTAATCTGGCGAACCGAGCAACAGACGACGGGCACGGCTAACTAGTGATTGGTTAGCTGGAGCGAAAAAGGCCAAGCGCAAAAAAGGGAGTGAATGGTCTGTTCATGCCGAGGCAGGTTTGGCGCAGCGAATGGCAACCGCGTAAGGGGTAAACCCAGCCACCCCGAAGCAAGACAGAAGAGTGAGTGTATAGGCGTATAAGTGGACTGCCTCATGCCAAGACGGGAGGGTCGTAGCGTAGTATGTTGGAACTAAGCTATCGATGCCTCATGGCGTGGCAGAGGAGTGAAAGGGTGAGCATGCAAGTCAGTCTCACACTGCATGTTAAGGGTGAGCATAAAAATCAGCCTCACAGGTTGGTAGAGGCTAGCACAAAAGTCAGCCTAGCAAGGAATGAAAAAGGTAAGCACAAAAGTCAGCCTCGCATGGTATGTCAGAAGTGGGGCCTAAGAAAAATGTCCCACATGGGATGCCAGGGGGAGTGACAAAGGTACAATAGAGTGGCACGATTGAGAGTGAATCAGGTGATAGGGTGAGCACCCAAGTCAGCCTCACATGGTATGGGTGGGGCGAGCACAAAAGTAAGCCTAGCAAGGAACGAGTAAGGTGAGCACACAAGTCAGCCTCGCAAGGAACGTAAAAGGTGAGCACAAAAGTCAGCCTCATGTGGGAGTGTTTGAGAGTGAATCAAAGTGCGATTGAGACAGCACCCAAGTAAGCCTCATAGAGGATGTATGAACGCGTGAGTGTGAGTGAATGTGTACATTTAGTACAGTCATCCCCCCAGAAGTAATACCGAGAGGTAGTTCCTGGGAGGAATGATGGCGGAGCCCAATGGAGTTTAGTCGGTATTAATGGCTGGTCACCATTCGAGTCCGACACGCCCCCAGTGCACTCCGTGCGGTAGATTGGACCCTACCAATAGCACGTGTACTGGGCTAGGACATAAAGGTCTTCTCCATTGTAAAAAAAAACATACAGGGGGCAGCAGGGACAGGAAGGACAGGAGTGTAGGGGCCTAACGAACCCCCCCCCCCACGGCCCGACTGCGAGTTGGGGAGCTTTGCTAGGATATGGTGAGGCTAAGATTGGGCTCTTCTAAACCTCTAAACAAAGCCATAACTCCGAAAGCAGCTCCAACGAAGCGAGTCTGTGCCGCTTCTGCTAAGATCCTAAGATTCCAATAATCTAAGATCTAGGCAATAAAAGCACTCAAGCCCAACCGGAGTGCCAACCGGCACTTCAGGATCGACGCCGATAACATCCTGATTATGCTATACTGGCCATGGCGAACGTCAACGGACAGGACACGGATGACGAATAGGATGGCGACTTTGGGCTGACAGGCGTGCTGTTCTGCTCCCTGAGTAAGGAAGGATGACACCGACTTGAAATGGGGGGTGGGCTAACAGCATGGCTGCCTACGTCCCAACAAAACCCTGGCAGGTCTCCGGGTACGTTCGAAACTCGCCATCGGTTGATTGATGGTACTAGGTTCGGTTGAAGCATTCCCGATTTACGCCGATCCGGCTCTGAACACTACTCCCCATGAAGGATAGTGTCAACCCTTGCATGACCTCACTGCTGCTTTTTGGCTGCATAGATAATCATGGGATCGCGAGAGGCGACTATGTGCAGCGAGTGAAAATAGCGGCCCGGAGTTGGGACCCAATAAAATGGAGAAAAAACAAGCAACCGATATAAATGAAGCATGCACGGTGAATCCGTTTGCCAGAGGTGGGTTGGTGAGGTCACCACACCAATAGTAGCTGAAGTCATCCAGCAAGAGCAGGAGGATGGGAAGCCGAAGCAACAGCAACAGCAGCAACAAAAACAGCCGGAGCAGAGCGGAATGAGTTACACCCTACAAACGCCAAAGGTAGTGGTAGCGAGGCACTTGGTGGAGGAGCTCCACAAGTTCGTGGACACGAGAAACAATCTCCACAAAGACATTAAGGAGATGGTCATCAAAATCCGGAAGGCGCTACTGTCTGCCGTGAAAGAGTACGATACGGCAACGCAGAGGGCAGATTCAGCTGAGCGAGCATCCGCGTCGGCTAAGGCCACTATCCTCCTAGCCCCTCCGAAACAGGGTAAGGAGAGGCAGATTGGAGTGGAGAACACGCCAGTTCCCATAACTCCAAAGAGGACAAGATCCTCGCCAGGAGACGAAAGACCAGGCGGGTCAAAGATGCAGACGCTCGAGGACGCTGCTACTGCCGAAGGAAAGGACGCCACCTTGCAGGGTGAAAGCTGGAGTACCGTTGTAGGTCGGAAGGAGAAACGCGAGAAACAGCAAAAAAAGAAGGAGGAGCGAAAAGGGGAGCAGAAGAGGAAATGAGAACCCTCATCTCGTCAGAAGGCGCCTAAGGAAGAAGCCGTGCTCGTCAAAGCGAATGACGAGACTACGCACGCAGCACTGCTCGAAAAGGTCAGAGAGGACCCGGAGCTGAAAGATTTGGGGGAAAACGTGTTAAGAGTCAGGCGTACCCAAAAAATGAGATGCTCCTCGAGCTTAAGAAGAATACTACGACTAGTAGCTCTGCCTTGCAGGAGACTATACTAAATCAATGGGTGGAAAGGCAGAAGTTAAAGCCTTAAGCCCGGAGATGATAATTGTGTGCAAGGACCTCGACGAAATAACGACGGAAGACGAGCTGAGATGGAATACCAAACGTGGTACTGAAAGCTGCGATCCTGGCATATCCGAACATGTTCAGGATAGTGATGCAGAAGTGTCTAAATGAAGGCAACTTCCCCGAAATGTGGAAGGTCCAGAAGCTGGTGTTGCTGCCGAAGCCAGGGAAGCCACCTGGCGACCCTACCTCGTACAGGCCCATATGCCTGCTGGATACACTCGGAAAACTCCTGGAAAGGATCATTCTTAACAGGTTGACGAAATTCACTGCTACCATCCAGATTGCCAGTAGGCTACAGGTAATCTGGCGAACCGAGCAACAGACGACGGGCACGGCTAACTAGTGATTGGTTAGCTGGAGCGAAAAAGGCCAAGCGCAAAAAAGGGAGTGAATGGTCTGTTCATGCCGAGGCAGGTTTGGCGCAGCGAATGGCAACCGCGTAAGGGGTAAACCCAGCCACCCCGAAGCAAGACAGAAGAGTGAGTGTATAGGCGTATAAGTGGACTGCCTCATGCCAAGACGGGAGGGTCGTAGCGTAGTATGTTGGAACTAAGCTATCGATGCCTCATGGCGTGGCAGAGGAGTGAAAGGGTGAGCATGCAAGTCAGTCTCACACTGCATGTTAAGGGTGAGCATAAAAGTCAGCCTCACAGGTTGGTAGAGGCTAGCACAAAAGTCAGCCTAGCAAGGAATGAAAAAGGTAAGCACACAAGTCAGCCTCGCATGGTATGTCAGAAGTGGGGCCTAAGAAAAATGTCCCACATGGGATGCCAGGGGGAGTGACAAAGGTACAATAGAGTGGCACGATTGAGAGTGAATCAGGTGATAGGGTGAGCACCCAAGTCAGCCTCACATGGTATGGGTGGGGCGAGCACAAAAGTAAGCCTAGCAAGGAACGAGTAAGGTGAGCACACAAGTCAGCCTCGCAAGGAACGTAAAAGGTGAGCACAAAAGTCAGCCTCATGTGGGAGTGTTTGAGAGTGAATCAAAGTGCGATTGAGACAGCACCCAAGTAAGCCTCATAGAGGATGTATGAACGCGTGAGTGTGAGTGAATGTGTACATTTAGTACAGCCATCCCCCCAGAAGTAATACCGAGAGGTAGTTCCTGGGAGGAATGATGGCGGAGCCCAATGGAGTTTAGTCGGTATTAATGGCTGGTCACCATTCGAGTCCGACACGCCCCCAGTGCACTCCGTGCGGTAGATTGGACCCTACCAATAGCACGTGTACTGGGCTAGGACATAAAGGTCTTCTCCATTGTAAAAAAAACATACAGGGGGCAGCAGGGACAGGAAGGACAGGAGTCTAGGGGCCTAACGAACCCCCCCACGGCCCGACTGCGAGTTGGGGAGCTTTGTTAGGATATGGTGAGGCTAAGATTGGGCTCTTCTAAACCTCTAAAAAAGCCATAACTCCGAAAGCAGCTCCAACGAAGCGAGTCTGTGCCGCTTCTGCTAAGATCCTAAGATTCCAATAATCTAAGATCTAGGCAATAAAAGCACTCAAGCCCAACCGGAGTGCCAACCGGCACTTCAGGATCGACGCCGATAACATCCTGATTATGCTATACTGGCCATGGCGAACGTCAACGGACAGGACACGGATGACGAATAGGATGGCGACTTTGGGCTGACAGGCGTGCTGTTCTGCTCCCTGAGTAAGGAAGGATGACACCGACTTGAAATGGGGGGTGGGCTAACAGCATGGCTGCCTACGTCCCAACAAAACCCTGGCAGGTCTCCGGGTACGTTCGAAACTCGCCATCGGTTGATTGATGGTACTAGGTTCGGTTGAAGCATTCCCGATTTACGCCGATCCGGCTCTGAACACTACTCCCCATGAAGGATAGTGTCAACCCTTGCATGACCTCACTGCTGCTTTTTGGCTGCATAGATAATCATGGGATCGCGAGAGGCGACTATGTGCAGCGAGTGAAAATAGCGGCCCGGAGTTGGGACCCAATAAAATGGAGAAAAAACAAGCAACCGATATAAATGAAGCATGCACGGTGAATCCGTTTGCCAGAGGTGGGTTGGTGAGGTCACCACACCAATAGTAGCTGAAGTCATCCAGCAAGAGCAGGAGGATGGGAAGCCGAAGCAACAGCAACAGCAGCAACAAAAACAGCCGGAGCAGAGCGGAATGAGTTACACCCTACAAACGCCAAAGGTAGTGGTAGCGAGGCACTTGGTGGAGGAGCTCCACAAGTTCGTGGACACGAGAAACAATCTCCACAAAGACATTAAGGAGATGGTCATCAAAATCCGGAAGGCGCTACTGTCTGCCGTGAAAGAGTACGATACGGCAACGCAGAGGGCAGATTCAGCTGAGCGAGCATCCGCGTCGGCTAAGGCCACTATCCTCCTAGCCCCTCCGAAACAGGGTAAGGAGAGGCAGATTGGAGTGGAGAACACGCCAGTTCCCATAACTCCAAAGAGGACAAGATCCTCGCCAGGAGACGAAAGACCAGGCGGGTCAAAGATGCAGACGCTCGAGGACGCTGCTACTGCCGAAGGAAAGGACGCCACCTTGCAGGGTGGAAGCTGGAGTACCGTTGTAGGTCGGAAGGAGAAACGCGAGAAACAGCAAAAAAAGAAGGAGGAGCGAAAAGGGGAGCAGAAGAGGAAATGAGAACCCTCATCTCGTCAGAAGGCGCCTAAGGGAGAAGCCGTGCTCGTCAAAGCAAATGACGAGACTACGCACGCAGCACTGCTCGAAAAGGTCAGAGAGGACCCGGAGCTGAAAGATTTGGGGGAAAACGTGTTAAGAGTCAGGCGTACCCAAAAAATGAGATGCTCCTCGAGCTTAAGAAGAATACTACGACTAGTAGCTCTGCCTTGCAGGAGACTATACTAAATCAATGGGTGGAAAGGCAGAAGTTAAAGCCTTAAGCCCGGAGATGATAATTGTGTGCAAGGACCTCGACGAAATAACGACGGAAGACGAGCTGAGAGGTGCTATGAAGCAGCAGTGCAAACTGGGCGAGGTGCACATGACGATCCGGTTAAGGAAAGGATACGGAGGAACGCAGACAGCGATGATTCGTTTACCGGTAACCGCTGCAGAGTATCCTTCGTAATCCGAACATGTTCAGGATAGTGATGCAGAAGTGCCTAAATGAAGGCAACTTCCCCGAAATGTGGAAGGTCCAGAAGCTGGTGTTGCTGCCGAAGCCAGGGAAGCCACCTGGCGACCCGACCTCGTACAGGCCCATATGCCTGCTGGATACACTCGGAAAACTCCTGGAAAGGATCATTCTTAACAGGTTGACGAAATTCACGGAAGGCGAGCGCGGACTGTCCAAGATGCAGTTCGGTTTCCGCAAAGGAGCATCGACAGTGGATGCAATTCGGATAGTGCTCGAGAGTGCTGGGCAGTCATCTAAACAGAAGCGAAGAGGAGATCGATACTGCGCTGTGGTCACGATAGATGTGAAGAACGCGTTCAACAGTGCCAGCTGGGAAGCCATCGCTGCAGCGCTGCTTAGAATGAGGGTTCCCGACTATCTATGCCAGATCCTGAAAAGCTACTTTCAGAGCAGAGTGCTGCTGTACGAGACGAGCGAAGGATAGAAGTCACTGCGTGTCACAGCGGGCGTTCCTCAGGGCTCCATTCTCGGTCCAACCCTTTGGAACGGGATGTACGATGGGGTCTTAACGCTGCAGCTGACTAGGAAAGTGAAAATCGTAGGTTTCGCGGACGACACTAACGGTGATGGGTGAGACACTTGAAGAAGTGGAGGTGTCGGTGACGGAGACAATAGACGCGATCGAGAGCTGGATGAACGGGGTCAAGCTGCAAATAGCTCACCACAAGACGGAGGTGTTGTTGGTCAGTAACTGCAGATCGGTCCAACGGATGCAGATCGACGTCGGAGGGCACGTGATTGCATCGAAACGTGCATTGAAGCAATTGGGAGTTATAATCGACGACCGGTTGAGCTTCAACAACCACGTTGATTACGCCTGTGAAAAGTCGGCGAAGGCAACGAACGCAATAGCGAGAATCATGCCAAACGTCGGCGGTCCGAGAAGCAGCACGAGGCGTCTGCTATCTACTGTTTCGTCATCGATACTCCGATATGGGGTTCCTGCCTGGAGTGCTGCGCTGAAAACCAAGCGGAACCGTGAAAAGCTAAACAGGACATTCCGACTGATGGCCGTACGAGTCGCGAGTGCCTACATAACAGTATCGTCGGAGGCAGTATGCGTTATCGCCGGGATGATCCCCATCTGCATTACCCTGGCGGAGGACGTAGAATGCTATCAGCGGAGAAATGCACGTAACGCTAGGAGACTGGTTCGAGCGGACTCGTTGGCTAAATGGCAACACGAGTGGGACAACGCGGAGAAAGGAAGGTGGATCCACCGACTCATCCCAAATGTATCGGCCTGGGTACATAGGAAGCCTGGAGAGGTGAACTTCCATTTGACGCAGATTTTGTCCGGACACGGATGCTTCCGGAAGTACTTGCATCGGTTTGGACATGCTTCGTCACCCCTTTGCCCGGAGTGTGTGACTGTGCAGGAGACACCGTAACACGTGGTCTTCGAATGCCCTAGATTCGAAGAAGTTCGTAGGGGTATACCTGGTATGACAATGGACGATATCGTCGAAGAGATGTGCCGTGACGAACATACCTGGGACGCTGTCAACAGAGTGGTCTCGAGCATACTCTTCGAGCTGCAGAGGAAGTGGCGAAGAGACCAGCAAGAAGCCGCAAATCGGGTCTCGAGAGAAATTCCGCCGCCGGGGAACTCTCCAACTGTTTAGACTAGGTCCACCGCCGGGGACCAGTTGAGTAGTACGTGACGTAGCACCGAGTTGGGTTGTCTGGGCGCCTGGGAACCGGACGTCAAGCTTCACCGGAATCGCTGAACCGACCTCGACATCCTACCGGGTGGCTCGTGAGTAGGCTAGACCCACCGCCAAGGATTAGACCGAGCAGACCGCGTCGCAGAGCTAGCAGTGGGTCGTTGGGGCGCTGGTGAACCGGAAGCTACGCCCCAACCGGAATCGCCGGATAGACCTCAGCACCTACTGTATAGCCCGTTGAGTAGGCTAGATCCACCGCCGGGGACTAGATCGAGTAGATCGGAACGACGCGGAGAGCTAAATGGCTAACAAAACTGAACATCGGAATCAGGAGAAATCTACCGCTCGGTTGCAGGAGAATAGGCTAGATTTATTGTTGGGGACTAGACTGAGTAGTTCGCGAACAAGTGAGGGCGGGAGCTGAATGGCTCATCGGGAAAGTAGAGCGAAACGGAACGAGAGGAAGCCAAAGGGCTCATGAAATTGTGGTGCTAATACAAAAGAAGAATCGGTATCGGGAGAGCCTCCTTCGTCGGGGAACTCTCTGTCGGCGTAAGCCAGATCCACCGCCGGGGACTAGACTGAGTAGACCGCGACGAAATACCACCAGTCGCAGGTCGTCGGGGCATCAGCGAACCGGACGCCCTGCTCCACCTGAATCGCCGAACTGACCTCGACATCTGGTTGGTTGGCTCGGTTTCGGGGAATTCTCCGTCCGAGTAAAGGAATTCTCCGTCCTCTCGCCGGGGAATTCTCCGTCGGAGTAGGCTAGGTCCATCGTCGGGGACTAGACCGAGTAGTTCGCGAACAAGTCTGGTGCTCAATGAGTAAACGGCGCTGAATGGTGCGAGAAGGGAGTTGCGGTGCTAACTGGCACAAGGGAGCCGAAGGGCTCGGTGAATTAGACAGTCTGAAGTTTGCCGCCCAGACTGTACTCGTAGGGGAGGAGTACTAAGCCTCGACTCACAGCCAGCTTTCCGACTGTCATGCAGAACTTGCCACTCTGTGTGGATGGTAGAGAATTGGTGGTGTGTAGAGGAGTGGGGCTGTAACCCTGCGGAAGAAACGAACTAGTAAATAGTTGAATTAGAGTATGTGCTATGCACATAAAAACCCCTCCCCGAAGTAATGCTGTAAGGTAGTGCCGGGGAGGAATCAGGTTCTGGGCAAGAGCAGTGGTTTTTAGCGGGTCGGGTGCTGACAGCCCAAACCCGTTCCCTGCGACATTGGGGTTTTCGAACATTTTTCCTCACTCAGGGTTTTCCTGAAAATTTTTTACTGCTCTCTAAAAAAAACGTGCATACATACATACATACATACATACATACATACATACATACATACATACATACATACATACATACATACATACATACATACATACATACATACATACATACATACATACATACATACATACATACATACATACATACATACATACATACATACATACATACATAACTCCGCTAGCGAATGACGGATCCCAATAGTAGCATGTCTGTAATAACATACGTACATGGAACTATTGAGATCCAGAGCTACAGGTCCAAAGCCCTGGTAAAGGAGGATGGTTGTGATGATCCGGGCCGAGATCACCACGTAAAGCAAGGTAGGGCATAACCCCAATTCCAAGGCGTGAAGCGACCCGTGCCGAGGGATGAGTGATCGAGGGGGTGAAAAAGATGCTCGATCGTTAACGGAGCCTGTGGGGTACCTGGGCAACCCCCACAGTAAGCTACCACGCTAATGCGGAGCTCTGGCGTGGCGGACATATATTTCTCGCGCTACTCGTGGGAATTTTCATGGAGCAAAATAAAAATAAAAATAAACAGACGGAGGTGCCAAACCCCTTCGCAAGAGGTGGTTTGGCGAGGTCTCCCCCCCGTGGGGAGAGTAGTGGAACGATGAGTGCTGTACTCGAAAGCACCAGTGACCCCCCAGCAGCGGTAGGCAATACCCCTACCAATGCATCGGAGGGGCCAATAGCTGCGATGCGCAAAGTAGCGAAGCAACTCGATGCTATAATCGACTTCGCTAGCGCAAAGCAGAACATAGCCAAGGAGTTGAAGTTGAGCCTTCTGGAGCTCCGGAAAGCTGTTCGTGTCGCAAGACAGGAACAGCAGGCATATGTTGAGAGGGTGGAATGTCGGGAGAGGCCCGACAGAGAAACCCAGACAGTGGCCTCCAATAGGGAGGAAAGAGAGAAGGTTAATAGAGGTTCACAGACAGTGGCCTTTACCTTCTATGGAGCAGCCACGTCGATCGGAGCGGCGACCGAGTTCCCCTCGAAGGGAAAGGGAAAGGGCAATCGCAAGACGGCATCGAATGCGAAGCGCCCTAGGAAGTCGCCAGGAGAGGGTGCCAAAACCGACACCACTCGGCGTGCAACCGTCAAGGTCAAACGCCGCCTGGGTGAGGTAAGCGAGGGCGAGAGTGACCTCGCTGTTGAGAGCGATGGTACCAGCAACCCGGCACGACCGGGGCAGGGGGGCTCAAACCCCTGGACGCTGGTTACCAAGAAAAAGCCGGCACCGAAACCGGAGGTACCGCGGCCTGCGAGGAAGGCCAAGGACAGAGGCGAAGCCTTGTGGTTAAAAACCGACAAGGACAAATACGCCGATGTCCTTAAATCGATGAAAGCGGCCGAAAGCCTCTCGGCCCTTGGGCAGGATGTGCGTAGCGTAAGACGCACCAACACGGGAGAGATGCTCCTGGTGTTGAAGCGAGGCGCACAATCAAGTGCAATATACAAGGCCTTGGCCTAAGAGGTCCTTGGTGAGGGCGCCCAAATCAGGTCGCTAGGTGCGGAAACAACTCTCCAGTGCAAACACTTGGACGAGTTCGCGACCGCAGAAGACGTCGCCGCAGCCGTCAAGGAGCAATGCGGCGTCACAATCGAGCGGGCCTCTGTGCGATTGAGGGACGGACCCTCTGGCACCCAAGTAGCCTACCTCAGGCTACTGAATGCGGATGCCAAAAAGGTAACCGAGAAAGGGAAGCTGAAGATCGGCTGGTCGGTATGCCCTATTAGTATACCCCAGCCGCCTTCAGTGGACAGGTGCTATCGGTGCCTAGGTGCCGGTGGCAGTCGGTCTCGGAGTCGAGGACAGATGTCGCCCTATTATCAGACCCGTACAGCATCCCTGCCGGCAACGGCAATTGGGTGTCGGACGGGTCTGGAATGGTGGCAATCTGTACAACGGGAAGGTTCCCGGTTCAAGAGGTAATACACCCCTCCGCCGAGGGTGTGGCGATTGCCAAGATCAATGGTGTGTTCTATTGCAGCTGCTACGCCCCACCAAGGTGGCCAATAGAACAGTTCTACCAGATGATCGACAGGCTCTCGTCGGACCTCGTGGGCCGGAAACCGGTAGTAATAGCGGGAGACTTCAACGCTTGGGCAGTGGAGTGGGGCAGCCGCTGTACAAATAGCAGGGGTCAAGCGCTAATGGAAGCGTTTGCGAAACTCGATACTGTGCTAGCTAATGATGGCTCCGCTAGTACATTCCGTAGAAACGGAGTGGAGGCGTGGATTGATTTGACCTTTGCCAGCCCGAGTCTGGCTCCAGGCATGGAATGGAGGGTAGACGAAGGCTACACCCATAGTGATCATTTAGCAATCCGCTTTAAGATCAACTATGGTGTGCAGCATCCGAGGGCGGGAGATCCCTGTCAGGTACGCGGGTGGAAGTCCAATCACTTCGACAGCGAAGCTTTCACCGCGGCCCTGGGACTGGAGGCCAACACCGACAGTTTAAGCGGGGATGCGCTGGTAGCTGTTCTATCACGCGCGTGCGACGCCACTATGCCGAGAAAAACACTGCCAAGAAACGGTAGATGCCCGGTATACTGGTGGAGTGCCGAGATTGCAGCTCTACGGTCAGCCTGTCTCAGAGCTAGACGTAGGATGCAAAGAGCTCGCACCGAGGATGCAAGAGAGAACCGCCGTGAAGTGTTTCGAGCTGCGAAATTAGCCCTTAACAAGGCTATTAAAAGCAGCAAGAGAGCGTGTTTCGACAACCTGTGTGAGAGTGCCAACGCGAATCCGTGGGGTGACGCCTACCGGATTGTGATGGCCAAGACCAAAGGGGGCTCCTCACCCCCAGAACGGTCTCCGGACCGGTTGGCAACGATTATCGAAGTACTCTTCCCGTCTCGAGCCACAAGCCCCTGGCCACCTGCACTACGAGACAGTGCGGGCACGGTCGAAATGGTGGCTCCAGTGACGAACGAAGAACTACTCGCAGTGGCTAAATCCCTAGCAATGAACAAAGCTCCAGGGCCGGATGGAGTCCCGAACAACGCTCTCAAGGCAGCGATCATAGCGAACCCGAACATGTTCAGGCTAGCTATGCAGAGATGCCTTGACGAGTGCCGTTTCCCCGATAGATGGAAAAGGCAGAAACTGGTGCTGTTGCCGAAGCCCGGGAAGCCGCCAGGCGACCCATCGGCGTACAGACCAATCTGTCTGATAGACACGACTGGCAAACTGCTTGAGAGGATCATCCTCAACAGGCTCACCCCGTACGCGGAAGGTACGGACGGTCTGTCAAGCAACCAGTTTGGCTTTCGGAAGGGTAAGTCCACAGTGGACGCTCTCAACTCAGTGATAAATACTGCCGAGATAGCGATCCAACGAAAAAGGCGAGGTATTCGATACTGTGCGTTAGTGACACTTGACGTGAAGAATGCATTCAACAGCGCAAGCTGGGATGCCATCGCGCTCTCGTTACACCGGCTTAGCCTACCGGTGGGTCTGTACCGGATCCTGGAAAGTTACTTCCAAAACCGCGTACTGCTATACGAGATCGATGCCGGTCAGAAAAGGGTTCCGATTACCGCCGGAGTCCCGCAGGGCTCGATCCTAGGCCCGGTGCTATGGAACCTCATGTATGACGGGGTTCTGAGACTGAAGTTCCCTCCTGGGGTCAAGATCGTCGGCTTTGCCGACGACGTAACCTTGGAGGTCTACGGGGAGTCAATTCCTGAGGTAGAACTAACCGCAGAACACGCGATTAGCGCGGTGGAGGAATGGATGAGCGCGAGAGGCCTGGAGCTCGCTCATCATAAGACGGAGGTAGTTATCGTCAACAACCGCAAGTCGGCACAACATGCAGTTATCCATGTGGGAGAAGTCGCGATCACTTCACAGCGAAGTCTGAAGTCTCTCGGAGTCATTATAGACGACAAGCTGACCTTCGGCAGCCATGTCGACTATACGTGCAAGAGAGCGTCGACTGCTGTTGCGGCACTATCGAGAATGATGTCCAACAGCTCAAAGGTGTGCGCCAGTAGACGTAGGTTACTGGCAGGCGTTGCCGTATCTATTCTCAGGTACGGCGGCCCGTCATGGTCAAGAGCACTGAGGGTAACCAGTTACCTACAGAAACTGGAGAGCACCTACCGCGTGATGTGCCTCAGAGTGATATCTGCCTACCGCACGGTATCACACGATGCATCCTGCGTGATAGCGAGCATGATGCCAGTCGGGCTGGTCATTCGGGAAGATGAGGAGTGCTTTGAGCTACGTGGAAATAGGGGAGCCCGCGAGCGCACCAGGGTGACCTCGGTCGCCAGATGGCAGCGTGAGTGGGACAACTCCTCGAAAGGTAGGTGGACCCACCGGCTGATACCTAGCATATCGAGCTGGGTGGGAAGACCCCATGGGGAAGTTCACTTCCACCTGACACAATTCCTGTCAGGCCATGGCTGTTTCCGTCAGTACCTCCACAGGTTCGGGCACGTGGAGGTCCCAGTCTGCCCGGACTGCCCAGGTGTAGATGAAACTGCCGAACACATACTGTTCGTATGTCATCGGTTCGACGTCGAAAGAAGAGCAATGCTTGACGTCTGTGGCTGGGACACAACCCCGGATACCCTTATCCAGCGGATGTGTCAAACGGTGGAGAAGTGGAACGCAGTCTCGGCTGCTACCATCCAGATTGCCAGTAGGCTACAGGTAATCTGGCGAACCGAGCAACAGACGGCGGGCACGGCTAACTAGTGATTGGTTAGCTGGAGCGAAAAAGGCCAAGCGCAAAATAAGAGAGTGAATGGTCTGTTCATGCCGAGGTAGGTTGGCGCAGCGAATGGCAACCGCGTAAGGGGTAAACCCAGCCACCCCGAAGCAAGACAGAAGAGTGAGTGTATAGGCGTATAAGTGGACTGCCTCATGCCAAGACGGGAGGGTCGTAGCGTAGTATGTTGGAACTAAGCTATCGATGCCTCATGGCGTGGCAGAGGAGTGAAAGGGTGAGCATCCAAGTCAGTCTCACACTGCATGTTAAGGGTGAGCATAAAAGTCAGCCTCACAGGTTGGTTGCAAGCAAGGAATGAAAAAGGTGAGCACAAAAGTCAGCCTCGCATGGTATGTCAGAAGTGGGGCCTAAGAAAAATGTCCCACATGGGATGCCAGAGGGAGTGACAAAGGTACAATAGAGTGGCACGATTGAGAGTGAATCAGGTGATAGGGTGAGCACCCAAGTCAGCCTCACATGTATGGGTAGGGCGAGCACAAAAGTAAGCCTAGCAAGGAATGAGTAAGGTGAGCACACAAGTCAGCCTCGCATGGAACGTAAAAGGTGAGCACAAAAGTCAGCCTCATGTGGGAGTGTTTGAGAGCGAATCAAAGTGTGATTGAGAGAGCACCCAAGTAAGCCTCATACAGGATGTATGATCGCGCGAGTGAGAGTGAATGAGTACACTTAGTACAGCCATCCCCCCAGAAGTAATACCGAGAGGTAGTTCCTGGGAGGATTGAGGGCGGAGCCCAATGGAGTTTAGTCGGTATTAATGGCTGGTCACCATTTGAGTCCGACACGCCCCCAGTGCACCCCGTGTGGTAGATTGGACCCTACCGTTAGCACGTGTACTGGGCTAGGACATAAAGGTCTTCTCCATTGTAAAAAAAAAAAAAAACATACATACATACATACATACATACATACATACATACATACATACATACATACATACATACATACATACATACATACATACATACATACATACATACATACATACATACATACATTCATACATACATACATACATACATACATACATACATACATACATAAATACATACATACATACATACATACATATATACATACATACATACATACATACATACATACATACAGGGGGCAGCAGGGACAGGAAGGACAGGAGTCTAGGGGCCTAACGAACCCCCCCCCCACAGCCCTACTGCGAGTTGGGGAGTTTTTCTAGGATATGCTGGGGCTAAGATTGGGCTCTTCTAAACCTCTAAAAAAAGCCATAACTCCGAAAGCAGCTCCGACGAAGCGAGTCTGTGCCGCTTCTGCTAAGATCCCAAGATTCCAATAATCTAAGATCTGGGCAATAAAAGCACTCTAGCCCAACCGGAGTGCCAACCGGCACATCAGGATCGACGCCAGTAACATCTTGATTATGCTATACTGGCCATGGCGAACGGCAACGGACAGGACACGGATGACGAAAAGGATGGCGACTTAGGGCTGACAGGCGTGCTGTTCTACTCCCTGAGTAAGGAAGGATGACACCGACTTGAAATAGCGAGTGGGCTAACAGCATGGCTGCCTCCGTTCCAACAAAACCCTGGCAGGTCTCCGGGTACGTTCGAAACTCGCCATCATTTGGTTGGTGGTACTAGGTTCGGTTGAAGCATTCCCGATTTACGCCGATCCGGCTCTGAACACTACTCCCCATGAGGGATGGTGTCAACCCTTGCATGACCTCACTGCTGCTTTTCGGCAGCATAGATAATCATGGAATCGCGAGAGGCGACTATGTGCAGCGAGTGGAGATAGCGGCCCGGAGTTGGGACCCAATAAAATAAAATGGAGAAACAACAAGCAACCGATATAAAGCAGGCAGGCACGGCAAATCCGTTTGCCAGAAGTGGGTTGGTGAGGTCACCACCACCAATGGTAGCTGAAGTCACCCAGCAAGAGCAGGAGGATGGGAAGCCGAAGCAACAGCAACAGCAGCAACAAAAACAGCCGGAGCAGAGCGGAATGAGCTACACCCCACAAACGCCAAAGGTAGTGGTAGCGAGGCACTTGGTGGAGGAGCTCCACAAGTTCGTGGACATGAGAAACAATGTTCACAAAGACATTAAGGAGATGGTCATCAAAATCCGGAAGGCGCTACTGTCTGCCGTGAAAGCGTACGATACGGCAACGCAGAGGGCACATTCAGCTGAGCGAGCATCCGCGTCGGCTAAGGCCACTATCCTCCTAGCCCCTCCGAAACAGGGTAAGGAGAGGCAGATTGGAGTGGAGAACACGCCAGTTCCCATAACTCCAAAGAGGACAAGATCCTCGCCAGGAGAAGAAAGACCAGGCGGGTCAAAGAGGCAGACGCTCGAGGATGCTGTTGCTGCCGAAGAAAAGGAAGCCACCTTACAGGGTGAAAGCTGGAGCACCGTTGTAGGTCGGAAGGAGAAACGCGGGAAACAGCAAAAAAAGAAGGAGGAGCGAAAAGGGGAGCAGAAGAGGAAATCAGAACCCTCGGCTCGTCAGAAGGCGCCTAAGGGAGAAGCCGTGCTCGTCAAAGCAAATGACGAGACTACGTACGCAGCACTGCTCAAAAAGGTCAGAGAGGACCCGGAGCTGAAAGATTTGGGGGAAAACGTGTTAAGAGTCAGGCGTACCCAAAAAAATGAGATGCTCCTCGAGCTTAAGAAGAATACTACGACTAGTAGCTCTGCCTTGCAGAAGACTATAACTAAATCAATGGGTGGAAAGGCAGAAGTTAAAGCCTTAAGCCCGGAGATGGTAATCGTGTGCAAAGACCTCGACGAAATAACGACGGAAGACGAGCTGAGAGGTGCTATGAAGCAGCAGTGCAAACTGGGCGAGGTGCACATGACGATCCGGTTAATGAAGGGATACGGAGGAACGCAGATAGCGATGATACGTTTACCGCAGAGGGGGAACAACTTGACAGCTCCTATACAAATCGTTGAAACCACTTTATTTGGGTCTGTGGGTCTAAAATGGCGGATCAATTTTTATTCAAGAACAATTTCTAAAAAAAGCGTAAACTTGTTCACAGTGAAATTTTTTTTTACTTTCGATAATTCATTTTTGAAGACTTTTTGGTGTTGTTTTGTTATAAAAATGCATCTTTATTCCGATGCATTATTTTAAATGATTCATGATTTTTTGGAATCATCAGTATACAAACAAGCGGCGCTTATACTAGTTAGTGAGCACCTTTATTTAGTCTTAAGATATTAGGTAGTAATATTTGTATTGCAATGTAAAAAACACACACAATGATACTGGACTGTTTTGCTCCCTCTCCGATAAAAAATGAACTGTCATCACTTCTAATTTTCGTAGAAACCTTTGCACCGTACATGTCGCAGCACCTATCAGTTAGATGCTATACTGTCAGAAATAAACAGTCGAAGTCAGGATTGCCATTGTTAAATGAGAAGTGAAAAATGATAATCACAAAACTAAATATTAACGACAAACTTTCGACAATTGTCATATGCGAAAGATATTTCAAGGACAATGGGAGAGGAAAAAATTCACACTAGAAGCGAACTCAAATCAAATCATGCATTTTATATTTTACATTCGGCACAATTTGTAATCCTTAACTTGTTTGTATTTATCTTAAATTATTACGCTGTTTTGAAATGATCATCTTGATTATCTCTTCCGAATGTAAATAAGGAAAACAAGTTCGTAAAAGACGTCACGAAATTATTTTCTCGCATAGAAATTTACAGTATCGCAATTAGTGGACGGCGTTCTATGGTGGCGACATCATTCGAAATACGGTGGTTTCGAGCAACTTAGGCTAAACGTCAAGTTGCGGGAGGGTTGGTTTACCGGTAACCGCTGCAGACAAGGCACTGGAGGTAGGTAAGGTTACAGTTGGATGGTCGAGATGCCTACTGAGAGCCGCCCCACGAGTAAATAAACAAGCAGAGAAATGCTTCAAATGTTTAGGCTTTGGACATTTAGCAGGGGCTTGCAAAGGCCCGGACAGATCCGGGATGTGCTGGAAATGTGGAGAGACGGGCCATCTTGCGAGAGACTGCACGCAGAGGCCGAAGTGCTTGCTTTGCACCCCAGCGGAAGGAAACGACCATCAGACGGGTGGCTATAAATGCCCAGCGTACAAGAAGGCGACTGCAGGCCAACGGTGATGGAGATGACCCAGATAAACCTGAATCACTGTGATACCGCACAGCAACTGTTGTGGCAGTCTACGACAGAAACTATGTGCGATAACGCTTTGATCGCAGAGCCTTATCAAGTCCCCCCTAATAACGGTAACTGGGTGGCGGATAGATCAGGAACCGCAGCGATACAAGTAATGGGAAGATTCCCTATCCAAGAAGATCAGGAACCGCAGCGATACAAGTAATGGGAAGATTCCCTATCCAAGAAGTGGTAGAACGTTCCTATGAGGATTTCGTGATAGCCAAAATCAACGGCATCTTCGTATTTGGCTGTTACGCTCCCCCAAGGTGTACAGTAGAGCAGTTCAGCCTAATGCTGGAGCAGTTAACCGAGCAGTTGATCGATCGGAAGCCGGTAGTCATTGGTGGTGACTTCAACGCCTGGGCTGTGGAATGGAGCAGTGGAGTAACCAACACAAGAGGGTGTATCCTGCAGGAAGCTCTAGCGAAGTTAGACGTACGATTGTGCAATGAAGGCTCTGTTAGTACATTTCGGAGAGACGGTAGGGAGTCTATCATAGACGTCACATTCTGTAGTCCCTCATTGACGGCGAACATGGATTGGAGAGTATGCGAAACGTATACGCATAGTGACCACCAGGAGATTCGCTACCGTATCGGCCAACGGAACCCCGCGGCAGTACAGAGAAGGGTGACCGGCGAACGAAAGTGGAAGACGAATGCCTTCAACAAAGACCTCTTTGTTGAGGCACTTCGGCCGAACGGCGGGACCGAGAACGTGGATGCGGCTGACCTAACAAGAAGGATTGTGGCGGCTTGTGACGCCACAATGCCGCGAAAACTGGAACCACGCAACAAACGGCGTCCAGCTTACTGGTGGAACGAGACGCTTAGTACGTTACGCGCTGCTTGTCTCAGAGCCAGAAGGCGGGCCCAAAGAGCAAGGTCGGAACCAGATAGAGAAGAGCATAAGGCATCGTTTCGGGAAGCTAGGGCCGCTCTAAAACGGGAGATCAGACTTAGCAAGTCAGAGTGCCACAAGGAGCTATGCCGAGAAGTAGACGCCAATCCCTGGGGTGACGCATACCGAGTCGTGATGGCGAAAATGAAGGGTACGACGACGCCAGCCGAAATGTGTCCGAGTAAACTGAAGATAATCGTCGAGGGTCTTTTCCCGTAGCACGATCCAACTATATGGCCACCGTCACCGCACGGCGAGGAAGAAGGAACAAACATGGATCGGCAAGTGACTAACGACGAGCTAGTAGAAGCATCGAAGCGCCTAAAACCAAAGAAAGCCCCTGGTCCGGATGGAATACCAAACGTGGTACTGAAAGCTGCGATCCTGGCATATCCGGACATGTTCAGGATAGTGATGCAGAAGTGCCTAAATGAAGGCAACTTCCCCGAAATGTGGAAGGTCCAGAAGCTGGTGTTGCTGCCGAAGCCAGGGAAGCCACCTGGCGACCCGACCTCGTACAGACCCATATGCCTGCTGGATACACTCGAAAAACTCCTGGAAAGGATCATTCTTAACAGGTTGACGAAATTCACGGAAGGTGAGCGCGGACTGTCCAAGATGCAGTTTGGTTTCCGCAAAGGAGCATCGACAGTGGATGCAATTCGGATAGTGCTCGAGAGTGCCGAGAAGTCATCTAAACAGAAGCGAAGAGGAGATCGATACTGCGCTGTGGTCACGATAGATGTGAAGAACGCGTTCAACAGTGCCAGCTGGGAAGCCATCGCTGCAGCGCTGCATAGAATGAGGGTTCCCGTCTATCTGTGCCAGATCCTGAAGAGCTACTTTCAGAGCAGAGTGCTACTGTACGAGACGAGCGATGTACGATGGGGTGTTAACGCTGCAGCTGCCTAGGAAAGTGAAAATCGTAGGTTTCGCGGACGACGTGTCACTAACGGTGATGGGTGAGACACTTGAAGAAGTGGAGGTGTCGGTGACGGAGACAATAGACGCGATCGAGAGCTGGATGAACGGGGTCAAGCTGCAAATAGCTCACCACAAGACGGAGGTGTTGTTGGTCAGTAACTGCAGATCGGTCCAACGGATGCAGATCGACGTCGGAGGGCACGTGATTGCATCGAAACGTGCATTGAAGCAATTGGGAGTTATAATCGACGACCGGTTGAGCTTCAACAACCACGTTGATTACGCCTATGAAAAGTCGGCGAAGGCAACGAACGCAATAGCGAGAATCATGCCAAACGTCGGCGGTCTGAGAAGCAGCACGAGACGTCTGCTATCTACTGTTTCGTCATCGATACTCCGATATGGGGTTCCTGCCTGGAGTGCTGCGCTGAAAACCAAGCGGAACCGTGAAAAGCTAAACAGGACATTCCGACTGATGGCCGTACGAGTCGCGAGTGCCTACAGAACAATATCGTCGGAGGCAGTATGCGTTATCGCCGGGATGATCCCTATCTGCATTACCCTGGCGGAGGACGTGGAATGCTATCAGCGGAGAAATGCACGTAACGCTAGGAGATAGGTTCGAGCGGACTCGTTGGCTAAATGGCAACAGGAGTGAGACAACGCGGAGAAAGGAAGGTGGACCCACCGACTCATCCCAAATGTATCGGCCTGGGTACATAGGAAGCATGGAGAGGTGAACTTCCATTTGACGCAGTTTTTGTCCGGGCAAGGATGCTTCCAGAAGTACTTGCATCGGTTTGGACATGCTTCGTCACCCCTTTGCCCGGGTTGTGCGACCGTGCAGGAGACACCGGAACACGTGGTCTTCGAATGCCCTAGATTCGAAGAAGTTCGTAGGGGTATACCTGGTATGACAGTGGACAATATCGTCGAAGAGATGTGCCGTGACGAACATACCTGGGACGCTGTCAACAGAGTGGTCTCGAGCATACTCTCCGAGTTGCAGAGGAAGTGGCGCAGAGACTAACAAGAAACCGCAAATCGGGTTTCGAGAGAAATTCCGCCGCCGGGGAACTCTCCAACTGTGTAGACTAGGTCCACCGCCGGGGACCAGTTGAGTAGTGCGTGATGTATCACCGAGTTGGGTCGTCGGGGCGCCTGGGAACCGGACGTCAAGCTCCACCGGAATCGCTGAACGGACCTCGACATCCTTCCGGGTAGCTCGTGAGTAGGCTATATCCACCGCCGAGGATTGGACCGAGTAGACCGCGTCGCAGAGCTAGCAGTGGGTCGTTGGGGCGCCGGTGAACCGGAAGTTACGCTCCAACCGGAATCGCCGGATAGACCTCAGCACCTACTGTATGGCCCGTTGAGTAGGCTAGATCCACCGCCGGGGACTAGATCGAGTAGATCGGGCGAAACGGAACGAGAGGAAGCCAAAGGGCTCATGAAATTGTGGTGCTAAAACAAAAGAAGAATCGGTACCGGGTGAGCCTCCTTCGCCGGGGAACTCTCCGTCGGCGTAAGCTAGATCCACCGCCGGGGACTAGACTGAGTAGACCGCGACGAAATACCACCAGTCGCAGGTCGTCGGGACATCAGCGAACCGGACGCTCTGCTCCACCGGAATCGCCGAACTGACCTCGACATCTGGTTGGTTGGCTCGGTTTCGGGAGAACTTCTCTCGCCGGGGAATTCTCCTTCGGAGTAGGCTAGGTCCATCGTCGGGGACTAGACCGAGTAGTTCGCGAACAAGTCTGGTGCTCGAAGAGTAAACGGCGTTGAATGGTGCGAGAAGGGAGTTGCGGTGCTAACCGGCACAAGCGAGCCGAAGGGCTCGGTGAATTAGACAGTCAGAAGTTTGCCGCTCAGACTGTACTCGTAGGGGAGGAGTACTAAGCCTCGACTCACAGCCAGCTTTCCGACTGCCATGCAGAGCTTGCCAGTCTGTGTGGATGGTAGAGAATTGGTGGTGTGTAGAGGAGTGGGGTTGTAACCCTACGGAAGAAACGAACTAGTAAGTAGTTGAATTAGAGTGTGTGCTATGCACATAAAAACCCCTCCTCGAAGTAATGCCGTAAGGTAGTGCCGGGGAGGAATCAGGTTCTGGGCAAGAGCAGTGGTTTTTAGCGGGTCGGGTGATGGCAGCCCAAACCCGTTCCCTGACAATGGGGTTTTTGTACATTTTTCCTCACACAGGGTTTTTCTGAAATTTTTTTTACTGCTCTCTAAAAAAAAACATACATACATACATACAGGGGCAGCAGGGACAGGAGGACAGAAGTTCAGGGGCTTAACGAAGCCCCCCCGGAGCTACTGCGAGTTGGGGGAGTCTTGCTAGGATATGGTGGGGCAAGGCAATGTTGGGCTCTACCAAACCTCTAGAAAAAGCCATGTAAATCCGAATGCAGCTCCGACGAAGCGAGTCGGTGCCGCTTCCGCTAAGGTTTTACCCAAGACTTTAGCATAAAGCACCCTTACCCAACGGGAAGCCAAAGGGCTCATGAAATTGTGGTGCTAAAACAAAAGAAGAATCGGTACCGGGTGAGCCTCCTTCGCCGGGGAACTCTCCGTCGGCGTAAGCTAGATCCACCGCCGGGGACTAGACTGAGTAGACCGCGACGAAATACCACCAGTCGCAGGTCGTCGGGACATCAGCGAACCGGACGCTCTGCTCCACCGGAATCGCCGAACTGACCTCGACATCTGGTTGGTTGGCTCGGTTTCGGGAGAACTTCTCTCGCCGGGGAATTCTCCTTCGGAGTAGGCTAGGTCCATCGTCGGGGACTAGACCGAGTAGTTCGCGAACAAGTCTGGTGCTCGAAGAGTAAACGGCGTTGAATGGTGCGAGAAGGGAGTTGCGGTGCTAACCGGCACAAGCGAGCCGAAGGGCTCGGTGAATTAGACAGTCAGAAGTTTGCCGCTCAGACTGTACTCGTAGGGGAGGAGTACTAAGCCTCGACTCACAGCCAGCTTTCCGACTGCCATGCAGAGCTTGCCAGTCTGTGTGGATGGTAGAGAATTGGTGGTGTGTAGAGGAGTGGGGTTGTAACCCTACGGAAGAAACGAACTAGTAAGTAGTTGAATTAGAGTATGTGCTATGCACATAAAAACCCCTCCTCGAAGTAATGCCGTAAGGTAGTGCCGGGGAGGAATCAGGTTCTGGGCAAGAGCAGTGGTTTTTAGCGGGTCGGGTGATGGCAGCCCAAACCCGTTCCCTGACAATGGGGTTTTTGTACATTTTTCCTCACACAGGGTTTTTCTGAAATTTTTTTTACTGCTCTCTAAAAAAAAACATACATACATACATACAGGGGCAGCAGGGACAGGAGGACAGAAGTTCAGGGGCTTAACGAAGCCCCCCCGGAGCTACTGCGAGTTGGGGGAGTCTTGCTAGGATATGGTGGGGCAAGGCAATGTTGGGCTCTACCAAACCTCTAGAAAAAGCCATGTAAATCCGAATGCAGCTCCGACGAAGCGAGTCGGTGCCGCTTCCGCTAAGGTTTTACCCAAGACTTTAGCATAAAGCACCCTTACCCAACGGGAGTGCCAACCGGCACATTAGGATCGACACCAGTAAGATCCTAATTACGGCATACTGGCGGCAGAACACGGATGTGAATAAGGATTTCATCGAAATTATCTACGGACCGACAGCCACGCCATTCCACTACCTTAGTTAGGATGGGTGACACTTCCCCGAAACGGCGAGTGGGGTAATGGTGCTGGCTGCCCCCCGTCCCAGTAAAACTTTGGTAGGTCTCCAAGTACGTTCGAAATCCGCCACCTTAGCTGGTGCAAGTAGGCTCAGTTGAAGGCTCCTGACTAGCGCCGATCCGGCTCTGAACGCGGTACCCCATGAAGGACCGCGTCAACCCTTGCATTCGACCTCACTGCTCGCTAAGGTAACCATGGGATCATGTGAGGCGACTACTTATTACGGGCGTAGATAGCGGCTTGGAGTTGGGACCCAAAAAGCACGCAAGAAGACAAAATCAACAAAAGCAAGAAAAAATCTAACGGAGCAACTGTGGTGAACCCGTTCGCCAAAGGTGGGCTAGCGAGGTCACCGACCCAGCATAACGAACAAGTGCAACAGCAAGTGCAACCACAACAGCAGCAGCAGCGAGAGCAGCCTAGCGAGTCCACACAGAGCACGAGCGGCAACAAAACAACTGGACGCCAAGGAAAGCTAGGATTTCAGGTGCGCATACCGAAACCAAGCGTTACCCAAGAAGACCAGCAGTCTGGGTTACCTAAAGTGACGAAGTTAACTCCGCTAGCGAATGACGGATCCCAATAGTAGCATGTCTGTAATAACATACGTACATGGAACTATTGAGATCCAGAGCTACAGGTCCAAAGCCCTGGTAAAGGAGGATGGTTGTGATGATCCGGGCCGAGATCACCACGTAAAGCAAGGTAGGGCATAACCCCAATTCCAAGGCGTGAAGCGACCCGTGCCGAGGGATGAGTGATCGAGGGGGTGAAAAAGATGCTCGATCGTTAACGGAGCCTGTGGGGTTCCTGGGCAACCCCCACAGTAAGCGTCCCTTACCACGCTAATGCGGAGCTCTGGCGTGGCGGACATATATTTCTCGCGCTACTCGTGGGAATTTTCATGGAGCAAAATAAAAATAATAAAAATAAACAGACGGAGGTGCCAAACCCCTTCGCAAGAGGTGGTTTGGCGAGGTCTCCCCCCCGTGGGGAGAGTAGTGGAACGATGAGTGCTGTACTCGAAAGCACCAGTGACCCCCCAGCAGCGGCAGGCAATACCCCTACCAATGCATCGGAGGGGCCAATAGCTGCGATGCGCAAAGTAGCGAAGCAACTCGATGCTATAATCGACTTCGCTAGCGCAAAGCAGAACATAGCCAAGGAGTTGAAGTTGAGCCTTCTGGAGCTCCGGAAAGCTGTTCGTGTCGCAAGACAGGAACAGCAGGCATATGTTGAGAGGGTGGAATGTCGGGAGAGGCCCGACAGAGAAACCCAGACAGTGGCCTCCAATAGGGAGGAAAGAGAGAAGGTTAATAGAGGTTCACAGACAGTGGCCTTTACCTTCTATGGAGCAGCCACGTCGATCGGAGCGGCGACCGAGTTCCCCTCGAAGGGAAAGGGAAAGGGCAATCGCAAGACGGCATCGAATGCGAAGCGCCCTAGGAAGTCGCCAGGAGAGGGTGCCAAAACCGACACCACTCGGCGTGCAACCGTCAAGGTCAAACGCCGCCTGGGTGAGGTAAGCGAGGGCGAGAGTGACCTCGCTGTGGAGAGCGATGGTACCAGCAACCCGACACGACCGGGGCAGGGGGGCTCAAACCCCTGGACGCTGGTTACCAAGAAGAAGCCGGCACCGAAACCGGAGGTACCGCGGCCTGCGAGGAAGGCCAAGGACAGAGGCGAAGCCTTGTGGTTAAAAACCGACAAGGACAAATACGCCGATGTCCTTAAATCGATGAAGGCGGCCGAAAGCCTCTCGGCCCTTGGGCAGGATGTGCGTAGCGTAAGACGCACCAACACGGGAGAGATGCTCCTGGTGCTGAAGCGAGGCGCACAATCAAGTGCAATATATAAGGCCTTGGCTCAAGAGGTCCTTGGCGAGGGCGCCCAAATCAGGTCGCTAGGTGCGGAATCAACTCTCCAGTGCAAGCACTTGGACGAGTTCACGACCGCAGAAGACGTCGTCGCAGCCGTCAAGGAGCAATGCGGCGTCACAATCGAGCGGGCCTCTGTGCGATTGAGGGACGGACCCTCTGGCACCCAAGTAGCCTACCTCAGGCTACTGAATGCGGATGCCAAAAAGGTAACCGAGAAAGGGAAGCTGAAGATCGGCTGGTCGGTATGCCCTATTAGTATACCCCAGCCGCCTTCAGTGGACAGGTGCTATCGGTGCCTAGAATCCGGCCATAAAGCTTACGAATGTAAAGGCCTAGACAGGAGCAAGCTATGTCGTCGATGCGGCGAGGAGGGGCATAAAGAGCGGGGGTGCACTAAGGCATATAAGTGCCTTATCTGCACCAGCAAGAAGCAAGCCCATAAACATGCTATGGGCGGACCTTCGTGTCCCTTCGGCGAGTTAAATAAGAAGAAGCCGTGAGAGTCACACAGCTAAATCTTAACCATTGTGCAGCAGCCCAACAGCTGCTGTGGCAGTCGGTCTCGGAGTCGAGGACAGATGTCGCCCTCTTATCAGACCCGTACAGCATCCCTGCCGGCAACGGCAATTGGGTGTCGGACGGGTCTGGAATGGTGGCAATCTGTACAACGGGAAGGTTCCCGGTTCAAGAGGTAATACACCCCTCCGCCGAGGGTGTGGCGATTGCCAAGATCAATGGTGTGTTCTATTGCAGCTGCTACGCCCCACCAAGGTGGCCAATAGAACAGTTCTACCAGATGATCGACAGGCTCTCGTCGGACCTCGTGGGCCGGAAACCGGTAGTAATAGCGGGAGACTTCAACGCTTGGGCAGTGGAGTGGGGCAGCCGCTGTACAAATAGCAGGGGTCAAGCGCTAATGGAAGCGTTTGCGAAACTCGATACTGTGCTAGCTAATGATGGCTCCGCTAGTACATTCCGTAGAAACGGAGTGGAGGCGTGGATTGATTTGACCTTTGCCAGCCCGAGTCTGGCTCCAGGCATGGAATGGAGGGTAGACGAAGGCTACACCCATAGTGATCATTTAGCAATCCGCTTTAAGATCAACTATGGTGTGCAGCATCCGAGGGCGGGAGATCCCTGTCAGGTAAGCGGGTGGAAGTCCAATCACTTCGACAGCGAAGCTTTCACCGCGGCCCTGGGACTGGAGGCCAACACCGACAGTCTAAGCGGGGATGCGCTGGTAGCTGTTCTATCACGCGCGTGCGACGCCACTATGCCGAGAAAAACACTGCCAAGAAACGGCAGATGCCCGGTATACTGGTGGAGTGCCGAGATTGCAGCTCTACGGTCAGCCTGCCTCAGAGCTAGACGTAGGATGCAAAGAGCTCGCACCGAGGATGCAAGAGAGAACCGCCGTGAAGTGTTTCGAGCTGCGAAATTAGCCCTTAACAAGGCTATAAAAAGCAGCAAGAGAGCGTGTTTCGACAACCTGTGTGAGAGTGCCAACGCGAATCCGTGGGGTGACGCCTACCGGATTGTGATGGCCAAGACCAAAGGGGGCTCCTCACCCCCAGAACGGTCTCCGGACCGGTTGGCAACGATTATCGAAGTACTCTTCCCGTCTCGAGCCACAAGCCCCTGGCCACCTGCACTATGAGACAGTGCGGGCACGGTCGAAATGGTGGCTCCAGTGACGAACGAAGAACTACTCGCAGTGGCTAAATCCCTAGCAATGAACAAAGCTCCAGGGCCGGATGGAGTTCCGAACAACGCTCTCAAGGCAGCGATCATAGCGAACCCGAACATGTTCAGGCTAGCTATGCAGAGATGCCTTGACGAGTGCCGTTTCCCCGATAGATGGAAAAGGCAGAAACTGGTGCTGTTGCCGAAGCCCGGGAAGCCGCCAGGCGACCCATCGGCGTACAGACCAATCTGTCTGATAGACACGACTGGCAAACTGCTTGAGAGGATCATCCTCAACAGGCTCACCCCGTACGCGGAAGGTACGGACGGTCTGTCAAGCAACCAGTTTGGCTTTCGGAAGGGTAAGTCCACAGTGGACGCTCTCAACTCAGTGATAAATACTGCCGAGATAGCGATCCAACGAAAAAGGCGAGGTATTCGATACTGTGCGTTAGTGACACTTGACGTGAAGAATGCATTCAACAGCGCAAGCTGGGATGCCATCGCGCTCTCGTTACACCGGCTTAGCCTACCGGTGGGTCTGTACCGGATCCTGGAAAGTTACTTCCAAAACCGCGTACTGCTATACGAGACCGATGCCGGTCAGAAAAGGGTTCCGATTACCGCCGGAGTCCCGCAGGGCTCGATCCTAGGCCCGGTGTTATGGAACCTCATGTATGACGGGGTTCTGAGACTGAAGTTCCCTCCTGGGGTCAAGATCGTCGGCTTTGCCGACGACGTAACCTTGGAGGTCTACGGGGAGTCAATTCCTGAGGTAGAACTAACCGCAGAACACGCGATTAGCACGGTGGAGGAATGGATGAGCGCGAGAGGCCTGGAGTTCGCTCATCATAAGACGGAGGTAGTTATCGTCAACAACCGCAAGTCGGCACAACATGCAGTTATCCATGTGGGAGAAGTCGCGATCACTTCACAGCGAAGTCTGAAGTCTCTCGGAGTCATTATAGACGACAAGCTGACCTTCGGCAGCCATGTCGACTATACGTGCAAGAGAGCGTCGACTGCTGTTGCGGCACTATCGAGAATGATGTCCAACAGCTCAAAGGTGTGCGCCAGTAGACGTAGGTTACTGGCAGGCGTTGCCGTATCTATCCTCAGGTACGGCGGCCCGTCATGGTCAAGAGCACTGAGGGTAACCAGTTACCTACAGAAACTGGAGAGCACCTACCGCGTGATGTGCCTCAGAGTGATATCTGCCTACCGCACGGTATCACACGATGCATCCTGCGTGATAGCGAGCATGATGCCAGTCGGGCTGGTCATTCGGGAAGATGAGGAGTGCTTTGAGCTACGTGGAAATAGGGGAGCCCGCGAGCGCACCAGGGTGACCTCGGTCGCCAGATGGCAGCGTGAGTGGGACAACTCCTCGAAAGGTAGGTGGACCCACCGGCTGATACCTAGCATATCGAGCTGGGTGGGAAGACCCCATGGGGAAGTTCACTTCCACCTGACACAATTCCTGTCAGGCCATGGCTGTTTCCGACAGTACCTCCACAGGTTCGGACACGCGGAGGTCCCAGTCTGCCCGGACTGCCCAGGTGTAGACGAAACTGCCGAACACATACTGTTCGTATGTCATCGGTTCGACGTCGAAAGAAGAGCAATGCTTGACGTCTGTGGCTGGGACACAACCCCGGATACCCTTATTCAGCGGATGTGTCAAACGGTGGAGAAGTGGAACGCAGTCTCGGCTGCTACCATCCAGATTGCCAGTAGGCTACAGGTAATCTGGCGAACCGAGCAACAGACGGCGGGCACGGCTAACTAGTGATTGGTTAGTTGGAGCGAAAAAGGCCAAGCGCAAAATAAGAGAGTGAATGGTCTGTTCATGCCGAGGTAGGTTGGCGCAGCGAATGGCAACCGCGTAAGGGGTAAACCCAGCCACCCCGAAGCAAGACAGAAGAGTGAGTGTATAGGCGTATAAGTGGACTGCCTCATGCCAAGACGGGAGGGTCGTAGCGTAGTATGTTGGAACTAAGCTATCGATGCCTCATGGCGTGGCAGAGGAGTGAAAGGGTGAGCATCCAAGTCAGTCTCACACTGCATGTTAAGGGTGAGCATAAAAGTCAGCCTCACAGGTTGGTAGAGGCTAGCACAAAAGTCAGCCTAGCAAGGAATGAAAAAGGTGAGCACAAAAGTCAGCCTCGCATGGTATGTCAGAAGTGGGGCCTAAGAAAAATGTCCCACATGGGATGCCAGAGGGAGTGACAAAGGTACAATAGAGTGGCACGATTGAGAGTGAATCAGGTGATAGGGTGAGCACCCAAGTCAGCCTCACATGTATGGGTAGGGCGAGCACAAAAGTAAGCCTAGCAAGGAATGAGTAAGGTGAGCACACAAGTCAGCCTCGCATGGAACGTAAAAGGTGAGCACAAAAGTCAGCCTCATGTGGGAGTGTTTGAGAGTGAATCAAAGTGTGATTGAGAGAGCACCCAAGTAAGCCTCATACAGGATGTATGATCGCGCGAGTGAGAGTGAATGAGTACATTGAGTACAGCCATCCCCCCAGAAGTAATACCGAGAGGTAGTTCCTGGGAGGAATGATGGCGGAGCCCAATGGAGTTTAGTCGGTATTAATGGGTGGTCACCATTCGAGTCCGACACGCCCCCAGTGCACCCCGTGTGGTAGATTGGACCCTACCGTTAGCACGTGTACTGGGCTAGGACATAAAGGTCTTCTCCATTGTAAAAAAAAAAAAAAAGTGACGAAGTTGAGGCAAAAAATTGATGAACTCTACGAATTCGTCAAAAGCAAGGGCAACGTGCATGGACATATCAAGGATCTAGTGATTACCATCAAATCCGCCGTAGCAGCAGCCCAATGCGAACATATGGCGTTACTAGAGCGAGCTGAAAACGCCGAAAATGCGCTGAAGTCCACAGCGATAGAAGAAGCAGAAGCCTATGAGACACCGAAGGGCGGCCGGGATTCTCGTTTTGTGAAAAGAATAAGGGAAACGCCAGGAGAGGAGGAGGAACCGAAGAAGTCCAGGAAGGTCGGTGAAGGACAGCGAAAAAGCCGACAATTGCAGAGTGAATGGTGTACCGTAGAAACCGCAGAAGAGAGGAGGAAAAAACAGAAAGAAAAGGAGGAAAAGAAGAAAGAAGACCTTCGGCCATGCCAGCAGAAGCAGAGGGGAGACGCTCTAGTCGTCAAAGTAAATGAAGGCGTGACGTACGCTGCGATCCTCAAAAGGGTGCGAGAGGATCCCAAGTTGAAGAAGCTGGGGGAGAAAGTTATAAGAACCAGGCGTACTCAGAAAGGCGAAATGCTGTTCGAGCTGAAGAAAGATCCATTGATCAAGAGCTCGGCCTATCGGGAACTTGTGGCAGAAGCGGTGGGAGGAGAAGCGAATGTGAGAGCATTAGTTCAGGAAGCAGTGGTCGAGTGCAGGAATCTGGACGAGATCACAACGGAAGACGAAGTGAGAAGCGCGCTAATAGAGCAAGGAAACCTGGAGAGGGAGCAGATATCAATAATATTGCGGAAGGCGTACAGTGGCACACAGACAGCAGTGATACGCTTATCGCCAACCGCAGCCAACAAGCTTATGTCGACCGGTAAGATCAAAATCGGGTGGTCGGTGTGCTCGTTGCGATTGATCCCTAGAGCCACTAAACAAATGGAGAGGTGTTTCAGATGCCTGGGTTTTGGCCATCAGGCAAGGAACTGTAGAGGCCCCGACAGATCTGATCTGTGCAGAAAATGTGGGGAGAAGGGACACATTGCTAGAGACTGCACAAAGCAACCGAAGTGCTTTCTCTGCACAAATGAGGTCGAAAAAGAACACATGACGGGAGGCTTCTTATGCCCAGAGTACAAAAAGGCGAAGGCAGGCCAATAATGATGGAGGTTACCCAGATCAATCTCAATCATTGTGACATTGCACAGCAACTGTTGTGGCAATCAACAACAGAAATGAAGTGCGACGTTGCAATTATTGCAGAGCCGTATCGTGTCCCTCCCGATAACGGTAACTGGGTGGTGGATAGTGCAGGGATGGCGGCAATCCAAGTGATGAGCGGTTTCCCTGTTCAAGAAGTGGTGGATAGCACACACGTAGGTTTCGTGATCGCCAGGATAAACGACGTATTCGTGTGTAGCTGTTATGCTCCTCCACGGTGGATACCAGAGCAATACAACCAGATGCTGGACGCATTAACCGACTCGTTAGTCGGGCGAACTCCGGTTGTTATAGGGGGAGATTTCAACGCTTGGGCCGTGAAGTGGGGTAGCAGGCTGACCAACGCACGAGGTTACAGCCTATTGGAAGCACTGGCGAAGCTGGACGTAAAGCTGTGCAATAAAGGTTCCGCTAGCACATTCCGTAAAGACGGTCGGGAATCCATCATCGACGTAACATTCTGCAGCGCGTCGCTGATGAATGACATGAATTGGCGAGTTAGTGAGCAGTACACACATAGTGATCACCAAGCCATCCACTGGCGGACTGGCGAGCGGAAGTGGAAAATAAAGGAATTCTACAAGGACCTTTTTGTGGAAGCACTTCGTGCTGACAGCGCCACTCCAATTCCGAGTGCCGATGAGCTGTCGGAATCTAGCTAGGGCATGCGATATAACAATACCGAGGAAAATGGAGCCAAGGAACTACCGGCGTCCGGCGTACTGGTGGAACGAAAGGCTAAGTATCCTCCGGGCTACTTGCTTAAAAGCCAGAAGACGCGTTCAGAGAGCAAGATCTGAGGCAGTGAGAGAAGAGTGTAAGGTAACATTCCGGGCGGCTAGGGCCGCTTTTAAACGTGAGATAGTGCTAAGCAAGTCCACCTGCTACAAGGAGCTGGGCAGAGAAGTAGACGCTAACCCCTGGGGCAATGCTTACCGTGTCGTTATGGCCAGGATCAAGGGCCCAATGACGCCAGTCGAAATGTGCGGCGACAAGCTGAAAATTATCGTGGAGGGCCTTTTCCCGAAGCACGACCCAACCGCATGGCCGCCTACACCGTACGCTGATGGCTCCTGACTAGCGCCGATCCGGCTCTGAACGCGGTACCCCATGAAGGACCGCGTCAACCCTTGCATGCGACCTCACTGCTCGCTAAGGTAACCATGGGATCATGTGAGGCGACTACTTATTACGGGCGTAGATAGCGGCTTGGAGTTGGGACCCAAAAAGCACGCAAGAAGACAAAATCAACAAAAGCAAGAAAAAATCTAACGGAGCAACTGTGGTGAACCCGTTCGCCAAAGGTGGGCTAGCGAGGTCACCGACCCAGCATAACGAACAAGTGCAACAGCAAGTGCAACCACAACAGCAGCAGCAGCGAGAGCAGCCTAGCGAGTCCACACAGAGCACGAGCGGCAACAAAACAACTGGACGCCAAGGAAAGCTAGGATTTCAGGTGCGCATACCGAAACCAACCGTTACCCAAGAAGACCAGCAGTCTGGGTTACCTAAAGTGACGAAGTTGAGGCAAAAAATTGATGAACTCTACGAATTCGTCAAAAGCAAGGGCAACGTGCATGGACATATCAAGGATCTAGTGATTACCATCAAATCCGCCGTAGCAGCAGCCCAATGCGAACATATGGCGTTACTAGAGCGAGCTGAAAACGCCGAAAATGCGCTGAAGTCCACAGCGATAGAAGAAGCAGAAGCCTATGAGACACCGAAGGGCGGCCGGGATTCTCGTTTTGTGAAAAGAATAAGGGAAACGCCAGGAGAGGAGGAGGAACCGAAGAAGTCCAGGAAGGTCGGTGAAGGACAGCGAAAAAGCCGACAATTGCAGAGTGAATGGTGTACCGTAGAAACCGCAGAAGAGAGGAGGAAAAAACAGAAAGAAAAGGAGGAAAAGAAGAAAGAAGACCTTCGGCCATGCCAGCAGAAGCAGTGGGGAGACGCTCTAGTCGTCAAAGTAAATGAAGGCGTGACGTACGCTGCGATCCTCAAAAGGGTGCGAGAGGATCCCAAGTTGAAGAAGCTGGGGGAGAAAGTTATAAGAACCAGGCGTACTCAGAAAGGCGAAATGCTGTTCGAGCTGAAGAAAGATCCATTGATCAAGAGCTCGGCCTATCGGGAACTTGTGGCAGAAGCGGTGGGAGGAGAAGCGAATGTGAGAGCATTAGTTCAGGAAGCAGTGGTCGAGTGCAGGAATCTGGACGAGATCACAACGGAAGACGAAGTGAGAAGCGCGCTAATAGAGCAAGGAAACCTGGAGAGGGAGCAGATATCAATAATATTGCGGAAGGCGTACAGTGGCACACAGACAGCAGTGATACGCTTATCGCCAACCGCAGCCAACAAGCTTATGTCGACCGGTAAGCTCAAAATCGGGTGGTCGGTGTGCTCGTTGCGATTGATCCCTAGAGCCACTAAACAAATGGAGAGGTGTTTCAGATGCCTGGGTTTTGGCCATCAGGCAAGGAACTGTAGAGGCCCCGACAGATCTGATCTGTGCAGAAAATGTGGGGAGAAGGGACACATTGCTAGAGACTGCACAAAGCAACCGAAGTGCTTTCTCTGCACAAATGAGGTCGAAAAAGAACACATGACGGGAGGCTTCTTATGCCCAGAGTACAAAAAGGCGAAGGCAGGCCAATAATGATGGAGGTTACCCAGATCAATCTCAATCATTGTGACATTGCACAGCAACTGTTGTGGCAATCAACAACAGAAATGAAGTGCGACGTTGCAATTATTGCAGAGCCGTATCGTGTCCCGCCCGATAACGGTAACTGGGTGGTGGATAGTGCAGGGATGGCGGCAATCCAAGTGATGAGCGGTTTCCCTGTTCAAGAAGTGGTGGATAGCACACACGTAGGTTTCGTGATCGCCAGGATAAACGACGTATTCGTGTGTAGCTGTTATGCTCCTCCACGGTGGATACCAGAGCAATACAACCAGATGCTGGACGCATTAACCGACTCGTTAGTCGGGCGAACTCCGGTTGTTATAGGGGGAGATTTCAACGCTTGGGCCGTGAAGTGGGGTAGCAGGCTGACCAACGCACGAGGTTACAGCCTATTGGAAGCACTGGCGAAGCTGGACGTAAAGATGTGCAATGAAGGTTCCGCTAGCACATTCCGTAAAGATGGTCGGGAATCCATCATCGACGTAACATTCTGCAGCGCGTCGCTGATGAATGACATGAATTGGCGAGTTAGTGAGCAGTACACACATAGTGATCACCAAGCCATCCACTGGCGGACTGGCGAGCGGAAGTGGAAAATAAAGGAATTCTACAAGGACCTTTTTGTGGAAGCACTTCGTGCTGACAGCGCCACTCCAATTCCGAGTGCCGATGAGCTGTCGGAATCTAGCTAGGGCATGCGATATAACAATACCGAGGAAAATGGAGCCAAGGAACTACCGGCGTCCGGCGTACTGGTGGAACGAAAGGCTAAGTATCCTCCGGGCTACTTGCTTAAAAGCCAGAAGACGCGTTCAGAGAGCAAGATCTGAGGCAGTGAGAGAAGAGTGTAAGGTAACATTCCGGGCGGCTAGGGCCGCTTTTAAACGTGAGATAGTGCTAAGCAAGTCCACCTGCTACAAGGAGCTGGGCAGAGAAGTAGACGCTAACCCCTGGGGCAATGCTTACCGTGTCGTTATGGCCAGGATCAAGGGCCCAATGACGCCAGTCGAAATGTGCGGCGACAAGCTGAAAATTATCGTGGAGGGCCTTTTCTCGAAGCACGACCCAACCGCATGGCCGCCTACACCGTACGCTGATGCAGATGGTGGAAATGCAGGTGACAATCGGGTTTCCAACGACGAGCTCCTTATTGTGTCAAAAGGGCTGAAAGCGAAGAAAGCTCCCGGACCGGATGGTATCCCCAACGTGGCACTGAAGACTGCGATCCTGGCGTTTCCGGACATGTTCAAGATAGTCCTACAGAAATGCCTGGACGATGGCTACTTCCCGGATAGATGGAAGATCCAGAAGCTGGTGTTACTGCCAAAACCAGGGAAACCACCAAGAGATCCAGCATCGTATCGGCCTATATGCCTGCTGGATACTCTCGGTAAACTCCTGGGAAGAGTCATCCTCAACAGGCTGACGACCTACGCTGAAAGTGAGAACGGATTATCGCAGAGACAGTTCGGGTCCCGGAAAGGAATATCGACGGTGGACGCCATCCGCATCGTCATCGCGAACGCGGAGAAAGCATTGAAGCAAAAGAGAAGGGGTAATCGCTACTGCGCCGTGGTAACGATAGACGTGAAGAACGCGTTCAACAGTACTAGCTGGGGAGCCATCGCCGCAGCGCTGCATAGAATGCGGGTTCCGGACTATCTGTGCAAGGTTCTGAAAAGTTACTTTCAGAACCGAGTACTGGTCTACGAAACGAACACGGGGCAGAGGTCGATTAGGGTAACGGCGGGAGTACCTCAGGGCTCCATACTCGGCCCAACGCTCTGGAATATTATGTACAACGGAGCGTTAACACTGGAACTGCCCAGGAGAGTGGAGATCGTCGGCTTTGCAGATGATGTTGTCCTGACGATAACCGGCGAGACCCTTGAGGAGGTGGAGATGCTGACGGCAGAGACAATAGGCATCGTGGAAACCTGGATGGTTAACGTCAGGTTGCAGCTGGCTCACCACAAGACTGAGGTAGTGCTGGTTAGCAATCGTAAGCAAATCCAGCGTCTCGAGATCAGCGTCGGGGGACAATCCATTCCATCGATGTGCGCGCTGAAGCACCTGGGTGTGATGGTTGACGATCAGTTGAATTACAACTGCCATGTCGACTATGTATGTGAGAAGGTTGCGAGGACAACTAGCGCATTGGCAAGAATCATGCCGAATCACGGAGGGGCAAGAGGCAGCACGAGACGTCTCCTGGCGAATGTCTCATCCGCAATCCTGAGATATGGCGTACCGGCCTGGGCTGCTGCGCTGAACTCAAAGCGGAACCGGACGAAGTTGACAAGCACTTTTCGCCTAATGGCTGTTTGTGTCACAAGTGCGTACAGAACGATATCTCCGGAGGCGGTATGCGTAATTGCCGGGATGATTTCCATCTGCATCACCCTGGCTGAGGACGTAGAATGCTACCAGCGGAGAAATGAACGTAATGCATGGAGACTGGTTCGAGCGGACTAGTTAGCTAAGTGGCAGCAAGAGTGGGATTACGCGGAGAAAGAGGTGGACCCACCGACTCATCCCAAATGTGTCTACTTGGGTACATAGGAAGCATGGAGAGGTGAACTTCCATTTGACGCAGTTTTTGTCCGGGCATGGATGCTTCCGGAAATACCTACATCGGTTTGGGCACGCTTCGTCACCCCTTTGCCCGGAGTGTGTGAACGTGCAAGAGACACCGGAACACGTGGTCTTCGAATGCCCCAGATTCGAAGAAATCCGAAGGGGTATCCCTGATATAACAGTGGATAATATCGTCGAAGAGATGTGCCGCAACGAGCATATCTGGGACGCTGTCAACAGAGTTGTTACGAGCATACTCTCCGAGCTGCAAAGGAAGTGGCGAAGGGAACAACAAAGTAACGACATTGGTCAGAACGCCGCAGTGGAACCACAAATAGGGTTTCGGGAGAAATTCCGCCGCCGGGAAACTCACCGACGGTGTAGACTGGGTCCACCGCCGGGGACCAGTTGAGTAGTACGCGATGTAACACCGGGTTCGGGTCGTCGGGGCGCCAGCGAATCAGACGTCAGGCTCCACCGGAATCGCCGGACCGACCTCGACACTCTACCGGGTAGCTCGTGAGTAGGCTAGATCCACCGTCGGGGATTAGACCGAGTAGACCGCGTCGAATAGCCAGAAGTGGGTCGTTGGGGCGCCAGTGAACCGGAAGCTACGTTCTACCCGGAATCGCTGGATGGACCTCAGCATCTGCTGGCTGGCCGTTGAGTAGGCTAGGTCCACCGCCGGGGACTAGACCGAGTAGACGAGGCGGGGAGCTTAGTGGCTCACAGAAACGTACATCGGTATCGGGAGCGGTCTGCCGCCGGGGAATTCACGATAGGGCTGATTCGGCGCCGTGGACTACCCGACAGAATCGTGACGAAAAGGGGAGCTAATTGGCTTACGAAACAAGCGCCGGTAACGAAAGAAATTCCGTTGTCGGGGAACTCTCAATCGGAGCAGGATAAGCGGTAAAGCTGGAAGATTTTAGTGGAGCTAAATGGCTCAAGAAAGCGGGTATCGGTGTCGGGGGATATTCCTCCGTCGGGGAACCATAGGTCGGAGTAGGATGAGTTCACCGTTGAGCACTATCCAAGCGGATCGTGATGAGGCCGGGAGCTGAATGACTCACGGAAACATGAGCTGAATGGCTCAGGGAATCAGCACCTAAACGGCTCACCACAGGGACGAGAAATAAACGGCGACGTAATGGATGGAGACAAGAAGCACGAGATGAACCGAGAGTTAAATCAAAGCTCATAGGTCGTGTCACTCCATGAACCAAGCGAGGCTCCGAGATAGAGCAGCAGAAAAAGGTGCGACGAAAGCGCAACGAACCCCCCCCCCCACGAAGTAATACGATGACGTAGTTCGGTGGGGAAGAAGGGGGTAAAAACTAAGGAATGTTTTAGTGGTTAGGCACCAACGTGAATTGTGAGTCCCACACAGTGCGAATACACTACCGGCCAGGCTTTTGAAGCTTTTTTAACCTTACAACAAAAAAAAACATACATACATACATACATACATAAATATATACATACATACATACATACATACATACATACATACATACATACATACATACATACATACATACATACATACATACATACATAATACATACATACATACATACATACATACATACATACATACATAAATACATACATATATACATACATACATACATACCCTTACCACGCTAATGCGGAGCTCTGGCGTGGCGGACATATATTTCTCGCGCTACTCGTGGGACTATACATGGAGGCAAATAAAAATAAAAACAAACAGACGGAGGTGCCAAACCCCTTCGCAAGAGGTGGTTTGGCGAGGTCTCCCCCCCGTGGGGAGAGTAGTGGAGCGATGAGTGCTGCACCCGAAAGCACCAGTGACCCCCCAGCAGCGGTAGGCAATATCCCTACCAATGCATCGGAGGGGCCAATAGCTGCGATGCGCAAAGTAGCGAAGCAACTCGATTCTATAATCGACTTCGCTAGCGCAAAGCAGAACATAGCCAAGGAGTTGAAGTTGAGCCTTCTGGAGCTCCGAAAAGCTGTTCGTGTCGCAAGACAGGAACAGCAGGCCTATGTTGAGAGGGTGGAATGTCGGGAGAGGCCCGACAGAGAAACCCAGACAGTGGCCTCCAATAGGGAGGAAAGAGAGAAGGTCAATAGAGGTTCACAGACAGTGGCCTTTACCTTCTACGGAGCAGCCACGTCGATCGGAGCGGCGACCGAGTTCCCCTCGAAGGGAAAAGGAAAGGGCAATCGCAAGACGGCATCGAATGCGAAGCGCCCTAGGAAGTCGCCAGGATAGGGTGCCAAAACCGACACCACTCGGCGTGCAACCGTCAAGGTCAAACGCCGCCTGGGTGAGGTAAGCGAGGGCGAGAGTGACCTCGCTGTGGAGAGCGATGGTACCAGCAACCCGGCACGACCGGGGCAGGGGGGCTCAAACCCCTGGACGCTGGTTACCAAGAAAAAGCCGGCACCGAAACCGGAGGTACCGCGGCCTGCGAGGAAGGCCAAGGACAGAGGCGAAGCCTTGTGGTTAAAAACCGACAAGGACAAATACGCCGATGTCCTTAAATCGATGAAGGCGGCCGAAAGTCTCTCGGCCCTTGGGCAGGATGTGCGTAGCGTAAGACGCACCAATACGGGAGAGATGCTCCTGGTGCTGAAGCGAGGCGCACAATCAAGTGCAGTATATAAGGCCTTGGCCCAAGAGGTCCTTGGTGAGGGCGCCCAAATCAGGTCGCTAGGTGCGGAAACAACTCTCCAGTGCAAGCACTTGGACGAGTTCACGACCGCAGAAGACGTCGTCGCAGCCGTCAAGGAGCAATGCGGCGTCACAATCGAGCGGGCCTCTGTGCGATTGAGGGACGGACCCTCTGGCACCCAAGTAGCCTACCTCAGGCTACTGAATGCGGATGCCAAAAAGGTAACCGAGAAAGGGAAGCTGAAGATCGGCTGGTCGGTATGCCCTATTAGTATACCCCAGCCGCCTTCAGTGGACAGGTGCTATCGGTGCCTAGAATCCGGCCATAAAGCATACGAATGCAAAGGCATAGATAGGAGCAAATTATGTCGTCGCTGCGGCGAGGAGGGGCATAAGGTGCGGGGGTGCACTAAGGCATATAAGTGCCTTATCTGCACCGCTAAGAAGCAAGCCCATAAACATGCTATGGGCGGACCTTCGTGTCCCTTCGGCGAGTTAAATAAGAAGAAGCCGTGAGAGTCACACAGCTAAATCTTAACCATTGTGCAGCAGCCCAACAGCTGCTGTGGCAGTCGGTCTCGGAGTCGAGGACAGATGTCGCCCTCTTATCAGACCCGTACAGCATCCCTGCCGGCAACGGCAATTGGGTGTCGGACGGGTCTGGAATGGTGGCAATCTGTACAACGGGAAGGTTCCCGGTTCAAGAGGTAATACACCCCTCCGCCGAGGGTGTGGCGATTGCCAAGATCAATGGTGTGTTCTATTGCAGCTGCTACGCCCCACCAAGGTGGCCAATAGAACAGTTCTACCAGATGATCGACAGGCTCTCGTCGGACCTCGTGGGCCGGAAACCGGTAGTAATAGCGGGAGACTTCAACGCTTGGGCAGTGGAGTGGGGCAGCCGCTGTACAAATAGCAGGGGTCAAGCGCTAATGGAAGCGTTTGCGAAACTCGATACTGTGCTAGCTAATGATGGCTCCGCTAGTACATTCCGTAGAAACGGAGTGGAAGCGTGGATTGATTTGACCTTTGCCAGCCCGAGTCTGGCTCCAGGCATGGAATGGAGGGTAGACGAAGGCTACACCCATAGTGATCATTTAGCAATCCGCTTTAAGATCAACTATGGTGTGCAGCATCCGAGGGCGGGAGATCCCTGTCAGGTACGCGGGTGGAAGTCCAATCACTTTGACAGCGAAGCTTTCACCGCGGCCCTGGGACTGGAGGCCAACACCGACAGTCTAAGCGGGGATGCGCTGGTAGCTGTTCTATCACGCGCGTGCGACGCCACTATGCCGAGAAAAACACTGCCAAGAAACGGTAGATGCCCGGTATACTGGTGGAGTGCCGGGATTGCAGCTCTACGGTCAGCCTGTCTCAGAGCTAGACGTAGGATGCAAAGAGCTCGCACCGAGGATGCAAGAGAGAACCGCCGTGAAGTGTTTCGAGCTGCGAAATTAGCCCTTAACAAGGCTATTAAAAGCAGCAAGAGAGCGTGTTTCGACAACCTGTGTGAGAGTGCCAACGCGAATCCGTGGGGTGACGCCTACCGGATTGTGATGGCCAAGACCAAAGGGGGCTCCTCACCCCCAGAACGGTCTCCGGACCGGTTGGCAACGATTATCGAAGTACTCTTCCCGTCTCGAGCCACAAGCCCCTGGCCACCTGCACTACGAGACAGTGCGGGCACGGTCGAAATGGTGGCTCCAGTGACGAACGAAGAACTACTCGTAGTGGCTAAATCCCTAGCAATGAACAAAGCTCCAGGGCCGGATGGAGTTCCGAACAACGCTCTCAAGGCAGCGATCATAGCGAACCCGAACATGTTCAGGATAGCTATGCAGAGATGCCTTGACGAGTGCCGTTTCCCCGATAGATGGAAAAGGCAGAAACTGGTGCTGTTGCCGAAGCCCGGGAAGCCGCCAGGCGACCCATCGGCGTACAGACCAATCTGTCTGATAGACACGACTGGCAAACTGCTTGAGAGGATCATCCTCAACAGGCTCACCCCGTACGCGGAAGGTACGGACGGTCTGTCAAGCAACCAGTTTGGCTTTCGGAAGGGTAAGTCCACAGTGGACGCTCTCAACTCAGTGATAAATACTGCCGAGATAGCGATCCAACGAAAAAGGCGAGGTATTCGATACTGTGCGTTAGTGACACTTGACGTGAAGAACGCATTCAACAGCGCAAGCTGGGATGCCATCGCGCTCTCGTTACACCGGCTTAGCCTACCGGTGGGTCTGTACCGGATCCTGGAAAGTTACTTCCAAAACCGCGTACTGCTATACGAGACCGATGCCGGTCAGAAAAGGGTTCCGATTACCGCCGGAGTCCCGCAGGGCTCGATCCTAGGCCCGGTGCTATGGAACCTCATGTATGACGGGGTTTTGAGACTGAAGTTCCCTCCTGGGCTCAAGATCGTCGGCTTTGCCGACGACGTAACCTTGGAGGTCTACGGGGAGTCAATTCCTGAGGTAGAACTAACTGCAGAACACGCGATTAGCACGGTGGAGGAATGGATGAGCGCGAGAGGCCTGGAGCTCGCTCATCATAAGACGGAGGTAGTTATCGTCAACAACCGCAAGTCGGCACAACATGCAGTTATCCATGTGGGAGAAGTCGCGATCACTTCACAGCGAAGTCTGAAGTCTCTCGGAGTCATTATAGATGACAAGCTGACCTTCGGCAGCCATGTCGACTATACGTGCAAGAGAGCGTCGACTGCTGTTGCGGCACTATCGAGAATGATGTCCAACAGCTCAAAGGTGTGCGCCAGTAGACGTAGGTTACTGGCAGGCGTTGCCGTATCTATCCTCAGGTACGGCGGCCCGTCATGGTCAAGAGCACTGAGGGTAACCAGTTACCTACAGAAACTGGAGAGCACCTACCGCGTGATGTGCCTCAGAGTGATATCTGCCTACCGCACGGTATCACACGATGCATCCTGCGTGATAGCGAGCATGATGCCAGTCGGGCTGGTCATTCGGGAAGATGAGGAGTGCTTTGAGCTACGTGGAAATAGGGGAGCCCGCGAGCGCACCAGGGTGACCTCGGTCGCCAGATGGCAGCGTGAGTGGGACAACTCCTCGAAAGGTAGGTGGACCCACCGGCTGATACCTAGCATATCGAGCTGGGTGGGAAGACCCCATGGGGAAGTTCACTTCCACCTGACACAATTCCTGTCAGGCCATGGCTGTTTCCGTCAGTACCTCCACAGGTTCGGGCACGCGGAGGTCCCAGTCTGCCCGGACTGCCCAGGTGTAGATGAAACTGCCGAACACATACTGTTCGTATGTCATCGGTTCGACGTCGAAAGAAGAGCAATGCTCGACGTCTGTGGCTGGGACACAACCCCGGATACCCTTATTCAGCGGATGTGTCAAACGGTGGAGAAGTGGAACGCAGTCTCGGCTGCTACCATCCAGATTGCCAGTAGGCTACAGGTAATCTGGCGAACCGAGCAACAGACGTCGGGCACGGCTAATTAGTGATTGGTTAGTTGGAGCGAAAAAGGCCAAGCGCAAAATAAGAGAGTGAATGGTCTGTTCATGCCGAGGTAGGTTGGCGCAGCGAATGGCAACCGCGTAAGGGGTAAACCCAGCCACCCCGAAGCAAGACAGAAGAGTGAGTGTATAGGCGTATAAGTGGACTGCCTCATGCCAAGACGGGAGGGTCGTAGCGTAGTATGTTGAAACTAAGCTATCGATGCCTCATGGCGTGGCAGAGGAGTGAAAGGGTGAGCATCCAAGTCAGTCTCACACTGCATGTTAAGGGTGAGCATAAAAGTCAGCCTCACAGGTTGGTAGAGGCTAGCACAAAAGTCAGCCTAGCAAGGAATGAAAAAGGTGAGCACAAAAGTCAGCCTCGCATGGTATGTCAGAAGTGGGGCCTAAGAAAAATGTCCCACATGGGATGCCAGAGGGAGTGACAAAGGTACAATAGAGTGGCACGATTGAGAGTGAATCAGGTGATAGGGTGAGCACCCAAGTCAGCCTCACATGGATGGGTAGGGCGAGCACAAAAGTAAGCCTAGCAAGGAATGAGTAAAGTTAGCACACAAGTCAGCCTCGCATGGAACGTAAAAGGTGAGCACAAAAGTCAGCCTCATGTGGGAGTGTTTGAGAGTGAATCAAAGTGTGATTGAGAGAGCACCCAAGTAAGCCTCATACAGGATGTATGATCGCGTGAGTGAGAGTGTATGAGTACATTTAGTACAGCCATCCCTCCAGAAGTAATACCGAGAGGTAGTTCCTGGGAGGAATGATGGCGGAGCCCAATGGAGTTTAGTCGGTATTAATGGCTGGTCACCATTCGAGTCCGACACGCCCCCAGTGCACCCCGTGTGGTAGATTGGACCCTACCGTTAGCACGTGTACTGGGCTAGGACATAAAGGTCTTCTCCATTGTAAAAAAAAAACATGGGGGCAGCAGGGACAGGAAGGACAGGAGTCTAGGAGCCTGACGAACACCGCCCCCCCCCCCACGGCCCGACTGCAAGTTGGGGAGCTTTGCTAGGATATGGTGGGGCTAAGATTGGGCTCTTCTAAACTTCTAAAAAAGCCATAACTCCGAAAGCAGCTCCAACGAAGCGAGTCTGTGCCGCTTCTGCTAAGATCCTAAGATTCCAAAAATCTAAGATCTAGGCAATAAAAGCACTCTAGCCCAACCGGAGTGCCAACAGGCACATCAGGATCGACGCCAGTAACATCCTGATTATGGTACACTGGCCATGGCGAACGTCAACGGACAGGACACTAGAGTGGCCCAAGGTTGTATGAAAAAAGTGCAAAGTTTGGAATTTCAAACCTTACCCCCCAAAATGACAGTTTGGGTCCCCAACAAACTTTCCTGAAAATTTCAGCTCATTTGGTTCACTGCAAGGGTTTCCGCAAACTGCTCAAAGTTTGTATGGAAAAAAGAGACCAAATGTATGGAGAAATGCATCAGTTTCACATTTTCAGCTCTAGGTGGCGCCGTCATCGATGAAAGTCTTCCGTGTGAAAAAATAAGAATCTTCATGTAACAATGAATGGACTCGTGAAAACCGGAGGTCAATCTGATGACAGCAGACAAAGTTATAAGCGCGCAAAGTTGAAGGTGTCATGTGCTGCAGTTGGGGTGGCTCTGTCGAAAGTGCAAAAAAACCCTTGCTTATGAACGCACGAATTACATGAGGTAGAAACACTTGATTACATGGATTACAACTTCTAATAACTCAAAATGCGGGCTATTTGGAAGAGTGGTATCTTCGGCAAACTGGACAAGTATGTCAAGGGCTTTCCGGTAAAAACATGAATAATTCAGAATTCTCTCACTAGGTGGCGCTAGGGCGACTGAAAATGCCCTATACTTTTTTTTTTAAATAATGCTATAGCTCGTGATCGGGAACACTTGGCTGACCGTAGTCTTCTGCAAAGTAGATCATAAGGTCAAGGGCTTTTCGACAGAAAACAGTTTAATTCAAAATTCTTCCTCTGGGCGGAGTTAGAGTGCCTGGAAAATTCTAACACTCTTTCAATTTATATTAGGCCATATCTCGTGATGGGAATCATTTAATGGGGCGGAGTGTTCGGCGCAGTAGTACAATTTCTAATGGTGAACATAATTCTCGTACTAATCGACATTTTTTTTTCTTTTTGGCTTATTCTCTCTCAAGTCAAAAGATCAGGTGGAGATGTAGAGTGGTTTATTTATTTATTTGTGGAGATGTAGAGTGGAATATTTTTATTAAATTCAGTCGTTTCACGAAAATATGGTAGACGCCAGCATTGTAGCAGAGCTTGGCGATGAAAAAAACGAAATAATAAGATTTTTAAAAGAGCAGTCAGCGATCAAGCAGCAGCGAAATGACTACAAAGAATTGCTTGATATCGCTTTAGCATTCCTTAGCGACAAAAAAAATAAATTTTCTCTACCTGAAGCGCACAGCCGTGCCAGATGGATGGCAAAAACAATTTATTGCCTAAAAATATGACTTTTTAGAGATCAATTTAAAATGAACCATCATGAGAGAGATTGTATCCCACTTATATGTTTGTTTATTTTGCGTATTTATATTTTTTCGTGGTTTAACGCCCCTTACTCCCTATCAGCGGCTCGAAATGATATTAACGTGGGCAAGAAGTTACTTAGTTTAAAAGATGTTTATTCGGATCATACAAACAATATATACCAAACGGCTTCCTCGCGGTTAGCGAAACATTTGTTTTATTTAGTGAAGAACTAGTAACAATGGCACTTTACGATCCAGAAGTATCTATCGAAGAGAAGCATAAAATGGCATCAAATTTAAAATTACGTAAAAATGAGGACACACGTAAGATAAAATTGGATATTTCTTCTATAGACGAGTTGAAGTCATACGAGTTGTCAAGCTGCGTTTCTCAAAACTCAATGAATTTTTTCGAAATTACCCGAATATCCGCGAATTTCCTTCAAGAAGATGCGAAAAAATGGGATCAATTAGCAGATTTTTTAGAAGGCAGGAAAAAATTAAAGCATTACTAGTAGTGAACGATTGCGCGGAACGAGGTATTAACGTGATCCAGGAGTATTGTGGAAAATTGACGAAAAATGAAGTTCAACTGCAATTTCTTCTGCAAGTAGTGCAGCAGCATAGACAGACTTTTCCGGAGACCACACGAACTAAAATCAAGGAAGGTTTTGTAGCACAATAAAATTAATAAATGTAAAATAGATGTGTTTTTTTTTTTAAATTCTGGTGACAATTTTGAAATGTTTAGAAAAAACCAATCTACATCTCCACCTGATCTTTTGACTTGAGAGAGAATAAGCCAAAAAGAAAAAAATTGTCGATTAGTGCGAGAATTATGTTCACCATTAGAAATTGTACTACTGCGCCGAATCAGGCTTGTTATTTGCTCACGCAATGTGCCACAAAGAGCGAAATCCACCGATGAAAAGTAGAGCAACACAAAAACACTGCAATGTGCAGAACGACCGCACAAAGAGAAACTTGAAAAGGAAAAAAAGAGAAAGATCTGTGCACCAAGAGCTGCATAATTTCGTTCAAAGAGTCACCTTGAAAAGCTACTTTTTTGTGCCTCCTCTCACTGGCAAGCTGGTAGAAAGGCGAATCAAACTACAATTCAGATAAAGTTTGATCGGAAAAACGTATTTAAAATGTTTTTTGGTTGCCTTCTCTGCTTCTGTGCGCGTGGGGCCAATATTCACACAGATGAGCCTCTTTATTTCTACTCTTTGAGGTGTGCAGCCATGGAGTAGAATGCACGTATGGGAGCCATACACATCGGAGGGAAGAGGTTTATTGTGAAAGGGAAGAGCGGTGGTTCGCATGAAAGGTGCAAAGAGTGTTTTTTTATTCTTCTATTTATTTGCTCTGAGGTGCATTACATCCCTGGTAGCCATTCGGATATTCGCTTGAATTCTTGAATGATCGCAGGCGGACCGTGAATTTGATGCTTATTTTTTAGTGTATGGTACAGATGCTAGAAGAGAATCAGTTTTCCCACATCACTAGAGTTCCCGGTCATTTCGCTAACGTGTTGTGTAGTGAACATGAGCGTCATTTTCTTATTGGTCCAACTGAAGCCATGAATCTAGGCTGGTAGGTCGGCTTCCGAATGTAACCGATTGCTTGAGACCGCGTTTGTAAGTTTATAGGTGCTACAACGTTAACCGGGGTGTTTCAATGTTGGCGAGATCGCGGGTGTAGGTATGAGTAGATAATTGCAATTGAATGTTTGCGTTTGTGATCAGGTTTGTGTTATCGCAAAGGCCACGAGCGGTTGTACGTTGTACGTTTTGAATGGGTGTATATGAGAGAATATGCAATTCATTGTGTATAAATCTAATTAAAGATATAGTAATAAAAGGAAACATAACATTCGAAATAAAGCAAAAAAATATGCAAAGAGATTAATTTGAAGTGTATAAATTAATCGATATTATTTTTGGTATAAATGAGTTAGAGGAAAATCAAACTAAGGGGCCATGCATAAATGACGTAGCATTTTGGGGGGTAGGGAGGGTATACCAAATTTGTGACGAAGTGTGACGAGGGGGAGGGTAGGGTCAGAAGTTGTGCGACGTAGCATTAAGTTTAAAACCCATTGTTTAGAGAAAACAATTTAACAATTTAATGATCATCCATTCCCAAGAGAAATAAATTTAAATTCAAACAAGTTACTTTTGATGCGGTTTTTTCATGAGGTAAATTTTACGATTCGCGGAATTGCAAGTTCGCGAAAATACAAAAAGATTTTGTATGCGGATTTAACTTGCTACATTAGTTAGCTAATGTTGCTAATTAGTAGACTTAGTTTGAAAGCTGAATTAAATTTTCACTTCGGATTCAACCAAACAAAATTTAGTAATTTAGATGAACGTATGCTTCTTACAATCAGTGGCGGCTGCACGATTGTGAACTGAGAGAACTTCTCTTCATGCTCCCTTTGACTTATAAAATTCAAAACAAAACTATCAACACTATATTTGTCATGAAATGGGCTTATTTTGCACGCAATTTGCTGTTATAATGAAAATGTTGATAAAAGTCGTCAAACATTTTGAAAGGACATGTATTTAAAATAATTGAAAAACATATGTAATTTTTTTCATCTCAAGGGCGCTTTGCATGGGACGAGGGGGAGGGGGTAGGTAAATGCTACGTTATTTACGAGGGGGAGGTTAGAATTTTGTGACCAAATGCTACGTGGGGGGAGGGAGGGGTCAAAAATCGCCGAAAAAAAGCTACGTCATTTGTGTACGGCCCCTAACAGATATACAACAGAACAGACTAATGAATTAGAAGAAAACAACACAATCAAAGTACTTTTACTCGTCTGAATGCCAACAAAAGATGTTTATTGACCTGGGGCGGATCCAGAAAAAAATTTCGGGGGGGGGGTTCTGAAATTTCGATTTTAAAATGTTCAGTGTACAATACGTAATATCTAATAACCTCAAGTAAGTTTTGGTGGTTAAAGGAGATTTAAATTGATTTTGAGCTTAGAACGAATTTAGAAACGACTGGTCCAGCGCTGACCACGCGGATTTGAATTTAATCAAAATATTCCACTCTACATCTCCACAAATAAATAAATAAACCACTCTACATCTCCACCTGATCTTTTGACTTGAGAGAGAATAAGCCAAAAAGAAAAAAAAATGTCGATTAGTACGAGAATTATGTTCACCATTAGAAATTGTACTACTGCGCCGAACACTCCGCCCCATTAAATGATTCCCATCACGAGATATGGCCTAATATAAATTGAAAGAGTGTTAGAATTTTCCAGGCACTCTAACTCCGCCCAGAGGAAGAATTTTGAATTAAACTGTTTTCTGTCGAAAAGCCCTTGACCTTATGATCTACTTTGCAGAAGACTACGGTCAGCCAAGTGTTCCCGATCACGAGCTATAGCATTATTTAAAAAAAAAGTATAGGGCATTTTCAGTCGCCCTAGCGCCACCTAGTGAGAGAATTCTGAATTATTCATGTTTTTACCGGAAAGCCCTTGACATACTTGTCCAGTTTGCCGAAGATACCACTCTTCCAAATAGCCCGCATTTTGAGTTATTAGAAGTTGTAATCCATGCAATCAAGTGTTTCTACCTCATGTAATTCGTGCGTTCATAAGCAAGGGTTTTTTTGCACTTTCGACAGAGCCACCCCAACTGCAGCACATGACACCTTCAACTTTGCGCGCTTATAACTTTGTCTGCTGTCATCAGATTGACCTCCGGTTTTCACGAGTCCATTCATTGTTACATGAAGATTCTTATTTTTTCACACGGAAGACTTTCATCGATTACGGCGCCACCTAGAGCTGAAAATGTGAAACTGATGCATTTCTCCATACATTTGGTCTCTTTTTTCCATACAAACTTTGAGCAGTTTGCGGAACCCCTTGCAGTGAACCAAATGAGCTGAAATTTTCAGGAAAGCTTGTTGGGGACCCAAACTGTCATTTTAGAGGGTAAGGTTTTGATTTCGAGATTTATGCCATTTTGGGCCAGTCTACAGGACACGGATAACGAATAGGATGGCGACTTTAGGCTGACAGGCGTGCTGTTCTACTCCCTGAGTAAGGAAGGATGACATCGACTTGAAATGGCGAGAGGGCTAACAGCATGGCTGCCTCCGTCCCAACAAAACCCTGGCAGGTCTCCGGGTACGTTCGAAACTCGCCATCATTTGGTTGATGGTACTAGGTTCGGTTGAGGCATTCCCGATTTACGCCGATCCGGCTCTGAACACTACTCCCCATGAAGGATAGTGTCAACCCGTGCATGACCTCACTGCTGCTTTTTAGCAGCATAGATAATCATGGGATCGCGAGTGGAGATAGCGGCCCGGAGTTGGGACCCAATAAAATAGAGAAAAAACAAGCAACCGATATAAATGGAGCAGACACGGTGAATCCGTTTTCCAGAGGTGGGTTGGTGAGGTCACCACCACCAGTAGTAGCTGAAGTCATCCAGCAAGAGCAGGAGGAGGGGAAGCCGAAGCAACAGCAACACCAGCAACAAAAACAGCCGGAGCAGAGCGGAATGAGCTACACCCTACAAACGCCAAAGGTAGTGGTAGCGAGGCACTTGGTGGAGGAGCTCCACAAGTTCGTGGACACGAGAAACAATGTCCACAAAGACATTAAGGAGATGGTCATCAAAATCCGGAAGGCGCTACTGTCTGCCGTGAAAGAGTACGATACGGCAACGCAGAGGGCAGATTCAGCTGAGCGAGCATCGGCGTCGGCTAAGGCCACTATCCTCCTAGCCCCTCCGAAACAGGGTAAGGAGAGGCAGATTGGAGTGAAGAACACGCCAGTTCCCATAACTCCAAAGAGGACAAGATCCTCGCCAGGAGACGAAAGACCAGGCGGGTCAAAGAGGCAGACGCTCGAGGACGCTGTTGCTGCCGAAGGAAAGGACGCCACCTTACAGAGTGAAAGCTGGAGTACCGTTGTAGGTCGGAAGGAGAAACGCGGGAAACAGCAAAAAAAGAAGGAGGAGCGAAAAGGGGAGCAGAAGAGGAAATCAGAACCCTCGGCTCGTCAGAAGGCGCCGTGCTCGTCAAAGCAAATGACGAGACTACGTACGCAGCACTGCTCGAAAAGGTCAGAGAGGACCCGGAGCTGAAAGATTTGGGGGAAAACGTGTTAAGAGTCAGACGTACCCAAAAAAATGAGATGCTCCTCGAGCTTAAGAAGAATACTACGACTAGTAGCTCTGCCTTGCACGAGACTATAACTAAATCAATGGGTGGAAAGGCAGAAGTTAAAGCCTTAAGCCCGGAGATGATAATTGTGTGCAAGGACCTCGACGAAATAACGACGGAAGCTGAGAGGTGCTATGAAGCAGCAGTGCAAACTGGGCGAGGTGCACATGACGATCCGGTTAAGGAAGGGATACGGAGGAACGAAGACAGCGATGATTCGTTTACCGGTAACCGCTGCAGACAAGGCGCTGGAGGTACGTAAAGTTACAGTTGGATGGTCGAGATGCCTACTGAGAGAAATGCTTCAAATGTTTAGGCTTTGGACATTTAGCAGGGGCTTGCAGGCCATCTTGCGAGAGACTGCACGCAGAGGCCGAAGTGCTTGCTTTGCACCGCAGCGGAAGGAAACGACCATCAGACGGGTGGCTTTAAATGCCCAGCCTACAAGAAGGCGACTGCAGGCCAACGGTGATGGAGATGACCCAGCTAAACCAGAATCACTGTGATACCGCACAGCAACTGTTGTGGCAGTCTACGACAGAAACTATGTGCGATGTCGCTTTGATCGCAAAGCCTTATCAAGTCCCCCCTAATAACGGTAACTGGGTGGCGGATAGATCAGGAACCGCTGTGATACAAGTAATGGGAAGATTCACCATCCAAGAAGTAGTAGAACGTTCATACGAGGGTTTCGTGATAGCTAAAATCAACGGCCTCTTCGTATAAAGCTGCTACGCTCCACCAAGGTGGACAGTAGGGCAGTTCAGCCTAATGCTGGAGCAGTTAACCGAGCAGTTGATCGATCGGAAGCCGGTAGTCATTGGTGGTGACTTCAACGCCTGGGCTGTGGAATGGGGCAGTAGAGTAACCAACATAAGAGGGTGTATCCTGCAGGAAGCTCTAGCGAAGTTAGACGTACGATTGTGCAATGCAGGCTCTGTTAGCACATTTCGGAGAGACGGGAGGGAGTCTATCATCGACGTCACAGTCCCTCATTGACGGTGAACATGAATTGGAGAGTATGCGAAACGTATACGCATAGTGACCACCAGGAGATTCGCTACCGTATCGGTCAACGGAACCCCGCGGCAGTACAGAGAAGGGTGACCGGCGAACGAAAGTGGAAGACGAAAGCCTTCAACAAAGACCTCTTTGTTGAGGCACTTCGGCCGAACGGCGGGACCGAGAACGTGGATGCGGCTGACCTAACAAGAAGGATTGTGGCGGCTTGTGACGCCACAATGCCGCGAAAACTGGAACCACGCAACAAACGGCGCACAGTGGCGGGTCTTCAAACAAAAGTCGGACAAAACCTCAAATGTTACCCAAATTGGCTGAAAATCACAATTTAAGCTAATTTTGAGGTGCTGAGCTCATTTTTGATGTCAAAAGTCGTAAAATGTTAAATGCATTTTTCCATACAGTGTCATTGAACCTTTCTTATAACTATGATTCCGTTTTCATGATAGATTTTCCGTTACTGTTCACCAATGTCAGCAATATCATAAAAAATGAAGAACGCTACTTTAAATCCATTGTATAACGTGTTGGTTTACTGTAGATTGTCTAACTATTTTACACAAAACACCATGCGCCTCCATATCAGCAACAAAGCTTCAAAATCTCCTTAAAACTTTTTGCGCACCTAGGCGCAGAACGAGACCATGATATTCGAAAAGTAGAGATTATTTCCCATAGAATGTATACTATGTGACCGTTCCGAAATGTTTCCGAAATTTGCACAGAATACATTAGCGAAAAAAGTATTTTTGATCTGACCACCTCAAACATATTTAAACTAAAAAGTCATAGTTCCAAGCAAATTTACCAAATGTATTTTATTCACTAACCAACTACTTTCGTTCCTCTACACAATGAGGCTAGTTGTGCTAAAATCGGACCAAAATCAAAAGAGCAACACGCATATGAAGTGAACAGAGCAATGGTGGTTTCCGAAATGAAAATCATTAAAAAATCCGGACTTTGCTACGTTTAAACTCTTGTTAAAAATCTTGTTCTTATCCAATGACCAAAAAATTTTGAATATACATGATTTAATACATGAGAAATTTGGGAAAAATATAAAATATAAATATTTCAAAAATAAATTTTTGAGGTTTTGGCCAGCCTCCAGCCACTGTGCGGCGTCCAGCTTACTGGTGGAACGAGACGCTTAGTACGTTACGCGCTGCTTGTCTCAGAGCCAGAAGGCGGGCCCAAAGAGCAAGGTCGGAACCAGATAGAGAAGAGCGTCAGGCAGCGTTTCGGGAAGCTAGGGCCGCTTTAAAACGGGAGATCAGACTTAGCAAGTCAGAGTGCCACAAGAAGCTATGCCGAGAAGTAGACGCCAATCCCTGGGGTGACGCATACCGAGTCGTGATGGCGAAAATGAAGGGTCCGACGAGGCCAGCCGAAATGTGTCCGAGCAAGCTGAAGATAATCGTCGAGGGTCTTTTCCCGAAGCACGATCCAACTATATGGCCACCGACACCGTACGGCGAAGAAGTAGGAACAAGCACGGATCGGCAAGTGACTAACGACGATCTAGTAGAAGCATCGAAGCGCCTAAAACCAAAGAAAGCCCCTGGTCCGGATGGAATACCAAACGTGGTACTGAAAGCTGCGATCCTGGCATATCCGGACATGTTCAGGATAGTGATGCAGAAGTGCCTAAATGAAGGCAACTTCCCCGAAATGTGGAAGGTCCAGAAGCTGGTGTTGCTGCCGAAGCCAGGGAAGCCACCTGGCGACCCGACCTCGTACAGGCCCATATGCCTGCTGGATACACTCGGAAAACTCCTGGAAAGGATCATTCTTAACAGGTTGACGAAATTCACGGAAGGCGAGCGCGGACTGTCCAAGATGCAGTTCGGTTTCCGCAAAGGAGCATAGACAGTGGATGCAATTCGGATAGTGCTCGAGAGTGCTGAGAAGTCATCTAAACAGAAGCGAAGAGGAGATCGATACTGCGCTGTGGTCACGATAGATGTGAAGAACGCGTTCAACAGTGCCAGCTGGGAAGCCATCGCTGCAGCGCTGCATAGAATGAGGGTTCCCGACTATCTATGCCAGATCCTGAAGAGCTACTTTCAAAGCAGAGTGCTGCTGTACGAGACGAGCGAAGGACAGCAGTCATTGCGTGTCACAGCGGGCGTTCCTCAGGGCTCCATTCTCGGTCCAACCCTTTGGAACGGGATGTACGATGGGGTCTTAACGCTGCAGCTGCCTAGGAAAATGAAAATCGTAGGTTTTGCGGACGACGTGTCACTAACGGTGATGGGTGAGACACTCGAAGAAGTGGAGGTGTCGGTGATGGAGACAATAGACGCGATCGAGAGCTGGATGAACGGGATCAAGCTGCAAATAGCTCACCACAAGACGGAGGTGTTGCTGGTTAGCAACTGCAGATCGGTTCAACGGATGCAGATCGATGTCGGAGGGCACGGGAATGCATCGAAACGTGCATTGAAGCAATTGGGAGTTATAATCGACGACCGGTTGAGTTTCAACAACCACGTTGATTACGCCTGTGAAAAGTCGGCGAAGGCAACGAACGCAATAGCGAGAATCATGCCAAACGTCGGCGGACCGAGAAGCAGCACGAGACGTCTGCTATCTACTGTTTCGTCATCGATATTCCGATATGGGGTTCCTGTCTGGAGTGCTGCGCTGAAAACCAAGCGGAACCGTGAAAAGCTAAACAGGATATTCCGATTGATGGCCGTACGAGTCGCGAGTGCCTACAGAACAATATCGTCGGAGGCAGTATGCGTTATCGCCGGGATGATCCCCATCTACATTGCCCTGGCGGAGGACGTGGAATGCTATCAGCGGAGAAATGCACGTAACGCTAGGAGACTGGTTCGAGCGGACTCGTTGGCTAAATGGCAACACGAGTGGGACAACGCGGAGAAAGGAAGGTGGATCCACCGACTCATCCCAAATGTATCGGCCTGGGTACATAGGAAGCATGGAGAGGTGAACTTCCATTTGACGCAGTTTTTGTCCGGACACGGATGCTTCCGGAAGTACCTGCATCGGTTTGGACATGCTTCGTCACCCCTTTGCCCGGAGTGTGCGACTGTGCAGGAGACACCGGAACACGTGGTCTTCGAATGCCCTAAGGGTATACCTGGTATAACAGTGGACAATATCGTCGAAGAGATGTGCCGTGATGAACATACCTGGGACGCTGTCAACAGAGTGGTCTCGAGCATACTCTCCGAGTTGCAGAGGAAGTGGCGAAGAGACCAGCAATAAGCCGCAAATCGGGTTTCGAGAGAAATTCCACCGCCGGGGAACTCTCCAACTGTGTAAACTAGGTCCACCGCCGGGGACCAGTTGAGTAGTACGCGACGTAGCACCGAGTTGGGTCGTCGGGGCGCCTGGGAACCGGACGTTAAGCTTCACCGGAATCGCTTAACCGACCTCGACATCCTACCGGGTAGCTCATGAGCAGGCTAAATCCACCGCCAAGGATTAGACCGAGTAGACCGCGTCGCAGAGCTAGCAGTGGGTCGTTTGGGCGCTGGTGAACCGGAAGTTACGCTCCAACCGGAATCGCCGGATAGACCTCAGCACCTACTGTATGGCCCGTTGAGTAGGCTAGATCCACCGCCGGGGACTAGAACGAGTAGATCGGGACGACGCGGAGAGCTAAATGGCTCACAAAAACGAACATCGGAATCAGGAGAAATCTACCGCTCGGTTGCAGGAGAATAGGCTAGATCCATTGTTGGGGACTAGACTGAGTAGTTCGAGAACAAGTGAGGGCGGGAGCTGAATGGCTTATCGGGAAAGTAGAGCGAAACGGAAGAGAGGAAGCCAAAGGGCTCAAGAAATTGTGGTGCTAAAACAAAAGAAGACTCGGTATCGGGAGAGCCTCCTTCGCCGGGGAACTCTCCGTCGGCGTAAGCTAGATCCACCGCTGGGGACTAGACTGAGTAGACCGCGACGAAATACCACCAGTCGCAGGTCGTCGGGGCATCAGCGAACCGGACGCCCTGCTCCGCCGGAATCGCCGAACTGACCTTGACATCTGGTTGGTTGGCTCGGTTTCGGAGAACTTCTCTCGCCGGGGAATTCTCCGTCGGAGTAGGCTAGGTCCATCGTCGGGGACTAGACCGAGTAGTTCGCGAACAAGTCTGGTTCTCAATGAGTAAACGGCGCTGAATGGTGCGAGAAGAAACGAACTAGTAAGTAGTTGAATTAGAGTATGTGCTATGCACATGAAAACCCCTCTCCGAAGTAATGCCGTAAGGTAGTGCCGGGGAGGAATCAGGTTCTGGGCAAGAGCAGTGGTTTTTAGCGGGTCGGGTGATGGCAGCCCAAACCCGTTCCCTGAGACATTGGGGTTTTTGTACATTTTTCCTCACTCAGGGTTTTCCTGAAATTTTTTTTACTGCTCTCTAAAAAAATAAAAAAAAATAAAAAAAACATACATAACTCCGCTAGCGAATGACGGATCTCAATAGTAGCATGTCTGTAATAATATACCTACATGGAACTATTGAGAACCAGAGCTATAGGTCCCAAGCCCTGGTAAAGGAGGATGGTTGTGATGATCTGGGCCGCGGTCACCACATAAAGCAAGATTGGTCATAACCCCAATTCCAAGGCGTGAAGCGACCCGTGCCGAGGGATGAGTGATCGAGGGGGTGAAAAAGACGCTCGATCGTTAACGGAGCCTGTGGGGTACCTGGGCAACCCCCACAGTAAGCGTCCCTTACCACGCTAATGCGGAGCTCTGGCGTGGCGGACATTTATTCTCGCTCTACTCGTGGGATCAAACATGGAGTCAACTAAAAACAAAAACAAACAAACGGAGGTGCCAAACCCCTTTGCTAGAGGTGGTTTGGCAAGGTCTCCCCCGTGGGGAGAGTAGTGGAGCGACGAGTGCTGCATCTGATAGCACCAGTGACCCCCCAGTAGTGGTAGGAAATAACCCTACCAACGCACTGGACGGGCCACTATCCGCGATGCGCAAAGTGGTGGAGCAGCTCGATTCAATAAGCGAGTTATCTAGCGCAAAGCAAAACATAAGCAAGGAGTTAAAGCAGAGTCTCCTGGAGCTCCGGAAAACTGTTCGTGTCGCAAGACAGAAACAGCAGGCTTATGCCAAGAGGGTGGAATGTCGGGAGAAGTCCGACAGAGAAACCCAGACAGTGGCCTCCAAGAGGGAGGGAAGAGAGAAGGTCGATACAGGCACTCAGACAGTGGCCTTCACCTTCTATGGAGCAGCCATGTCGCTCGAAGCGGCAGCCGAGTTCCCCTCGAAGGGAAAAGGCAAGGGCAAGGGCAATCGTAAGACGGCGTCGAACGCGAAGCGTCACCAGGAAGAAGCCGGCACCGACATTGGAGGTACCGCGGCCCGCGAAGAAGGCCAAGGACAGAGGCGAGGCATTGTGGTTAAAAACCGATAAGGACAAATACGCTGACGTCCTAAAGTCGATGAAGGCGGCCGAAAGCCTTTCGGCCCTTGGGCAAGATGTGCGTAGCGTGAGACGCACCAACACGGGAGAAATGCTTCTGGTGCTGAAGCGAGGCGCACAATCTAGTGCGGTATACAAGGCTTTGGCCCAAGAGGCGGAAATGACTCTCCAGTGCAAGCATCTGGACGAGTTCACGACCGCAGCAGATGTCGTCGCAGCCGTTAAGGAACAATGCGAATCCACAATCGAGCGGGCCTCTGTGCGATTGAGAGATGGACCCTCTGTCACCCAAGTAGCCTACCTCAGGCTACTGAAGGCGGATGCCAAAAAGGTAACCAAGAAAGGGAAGCTGAAGATCGGCTGGTCGGTATGCCCTATTAGCATACCCCAGCCGCCTTCAGTGGATAGGTGCTATCGGTGCCTTGAGTCCGGCCACAAAGCCTACGAGTGCAAGAACACAGACAGGAGCAAATTATGTCGTCGCTGCGGCGAGGAGGGGCATAAGGAGCGGGGTTGCACTAAGGCGTACAAGTGCCTTATCTGCACCGCTAAGAAGCAAGCCCATAAACATGCTATGGGCGGACCTTCGTGTCCCTTCTGTGAGTTAAATAAGAAGAAGCCGTGAACGTCACACAGCTAAATCTTAACCATTGTGCAGCAGCCCAACAGCTGCTGTGGCAGTCGGTCTCGGAGTCGAGGACACATGTCGCCCTCTTATCAGACCCGTACCGCATCCCTACCGGCAACGGCAATTGGGTGTCGGACGGGTCTGGAATGGTGGCAATCTGTACAACGGGACGGTTCCCGGTTCAAGAGGTAATACACTCCTCCGCCGAGGGTGTTGCGATTGCCAAGATCAATGGTGTGTTCTATTGCAGCTGCTACGCTCCACCAAGGTGGCCAATAGAACAGTTCAACCAGATGATCGACAGGCTCTCGTCGGACCTAGTGGGCCGGAAACCGGTAGTCATAGCGGGAGACTTTAACGCTTGGGCAGTGGAGTGGGGCAGCCGCTGTACAAATAGCAGGGGTCAAGGGCTAATGGAGGCGCTTGCGAAACTCGATACTGTGCTAGCTAATAATGGCTCCGCTAGTACATTCCGTAGAAACGGGGTGGAGGCGTGGATTGACCTAACATTTGCCAGCCCGAGTCTGGCTCCAGGCATGGAATGGAGGGTAGACGAAGGCTACACCCATAGTGATCATTTAGCAATCCGCTTTAAGATCAACTATGGTGTGCAGCATCCGAGGGCGGGAGATCCCTGTCAGGTACGCGGGTGGAAGTCCAATCACTTCGACAGCGAAGCTTTCACCGCGGCCCTGGGACTGGAGGCCAACACCGACAGTCTAAGCGGGGATGCGCTGGTAGCTGTTCTATCACGCGCGTGCGACGCCACTATGCCGAGAAAAACACTGCCAGGAAACGGTAGATGCCCGGTATACTGGTGGAGTGCCGAGATTGCAGCTCTACGGTCAGCCTGCCTCAGAGCTAGACGTAGGATGCAAAGGGCTCGCACCGAGGATGCAAGAGAAAACTGCCGTGAAGTGTTTCGAGCTGCGAAATTGGCCCTTAACAAGGCCATTAAAAGCAGCAAGAGAGCGTGTTTCGACAACCTGTGTGAGAGTGCCAACGCGAATCCGTGGGGTGATGCCTACAGGATTGTGATGGCCAAGACCAAAGGGGGCTCGTCACCCCCAGAACGGTCTCCGGACCGGTTGGCAACGATTATCGAAGTACTCTTCCCGTCTCGAGCCACAAGCCCCTGGCCACCTGCACTACGAGACAGTGCGGGCACAGCCGAAATGGTGGCTCCAGTGACGAATGAAGAACTACTCGCAGTGGCTAAATCCCTAGCAATGAACAAAGCTCCAGGGCCGGATGGAGTTCCAAACAACGCTCTCAAGGCAGCGATCATAGCGAACCCGAACATGTTCAGGCTAGCTATGCAGAGATGCCTTGACGAGTGTCGTTTCCCAATAGATGGAAAAGGCAGAAATTGGTGCTATTGCCGAAGCCCGGGAAGCCGCCAGGCGACCCATCGGCGTACAGACCAATCAGTCTGATCGACACGACTGGCAAACTGCTTGAGAGGATCATCCTCAACAGGCTCACCCCGTACGCGGAAGGTACGGACGGTCTGTCAAGCAACCAGTTTGGCTTTCGGAAGGGTAAGTCCACAGTGGACGCTCTCAACTCAGTGATAAATACTGCCGAGATAGCGATCCAACGAAAAAGGCGAGGTATTCGATACTGTGCGTTAGTGACACTCGACGTGAAGAACGCATTCAACAGCGCAAGCTGGGATGCCATCGCGCTCTCGTTACACCGGCTTTGCCTACCGGTGGGTCTGTACCGGATCCTGGAAAGTTACTTCCAGAACCGCGTACTGCTATACGAGACCGATGCCGGTCAGAAAAGGGTCCCGATTACTGCCGGAGTCCCACAGGGCTCGATCCCAGGCCCGGTGCTATGGAACTTCATGTATGACGGGGTTTTGAGACTGAAGTTCCCTCCTGGGGTCAAGATCGTCGGCTTTGCCGACAACGTAACCTTGGAGGTCGACGGGGAGTCAATTCCTGAGGTAGAACTAACCGCAGAACACGCGATCAGCACGGTGGAGGAATGGATGAGCGCGAGAGGCCTGGAGCTCGCTCATCATAAGACGGATGTAGTTATCGTCAACAACCGCAAGTCGGCACAACATGCAGTTATCCATGTGGGAGAAGTTGCGATCACTTCACAGCGAAGTCTGAAGTCTCTCGGAGTCATTATAGAGGACAAGCTGACCTTCGGCAGCCATGTCGACTATACATGCAAGAGAGCGTCGACTGCTGTTGCGGCACTATCGAGAATGATGTTCAACAGCTCAAAGGTGTGCGCCAGTAGACGTAGGTTACTGGCAGGCGTTGCCGTATCTATCCTCAGGTACGGCGGCCCGTCATGGTCAAGAGCACTGAGGGTAACCAGTTACCTGCAGAAACTGGAGAGCACCTACCGCGTGATGTGCCTCAGAGTGATATCTGCCTACCGCACGGTATCACACGATGCATCCTGCGTGATAGCGAGCATGATGCCAGTCGGGCTGGTCATTCGGGAAGTTGAGGAGTGTTTCGAGCTACGTGGAAATAGGGGAGCCCGCAAGCGCACCAGGGTGACTTCGGTCGCCAGATGGCAGCGTGAGTGGGATAACTTCTCGAAAGGTAGGTGGACCCACCGGCTGATACCTAGCATATCGAGCTGGATGGAAAGACCCCATGGGGAAGTTCACTTCCACCTGACACAATTCCTGTCAGGCCATGGCTGTTTCCGACAGTACCTCCACAGGTTCGGACACGCGGAGGTCCCAGTCTGCCCGGACTGCCCAGGTGTAGACGAAACTGCCGAACACATACTGTTCGTATGTCATCGGTTCGACGTCGAAAGAAGAGCAATGCTTGACGTCTGTGGCTGGGACACAACCCCTGATACCCTTATTCAGCGGATGTGTCAATCGGTGGAGAAGTGGAACGCAGTCTCGGCTGCTACCATCCAGATTGCCAGTAGGCTACAGGTAATCTGGCGAACCGAGTAACAGACGACGGGCACGGCTAACTAGTGATTGGTTAGCTGGAGCGAAAAAGGCCAAGCGTAAAAAAGGGAGTAAATGGTCTGTTCATGCCGAGGCAGGTTTGGCGCAGCGAATGGCAACCGCATAAGGGGTAAACCCAGCCACCCCGAAGCAAGACAGAAGAGTGAGTGTATAGGCGTATAAGTGGACTGCCTCATGCCAAGACGGGAGGGTCGTAGCGTAGTATGTTGGGACTTAGCTATCGATGCCTCATGGCGTGGCAGAGGAATGAAAGGGTGAGCATCCAAGTCAGTCTCACACGGCATGTTAAGGGTGAGCACAAAAGTCTCACATGGTATGGTAGAGGCTAGCACAAAAGTCAGCCTAGCAAGGAATGAAAAAGGTAAGCACACAAGTCAGCCTCGCATGGTATGTCAGAAGTGGGGCCTAAGAAAAATGTCCCACATGCCAGGGGGAGTGACAGAGGTACAATAGAGTGGCACGATCGAGAGTGAATTAGGTGATAGGGTGAGCACCCAAGTCAGCCTGGGTGGGGCGAGCACAAAAGTAAGCCTAGCAAGGAATGAGTAAGGTGAGCACACAAGTCAGCCTCGCAAGGAACGAAAAAGGTGAGCACAAAAGTCAGCCTCATGTGGGAGTGTTTGAGAGTGAATCAAGGTGCGATAGAGAGAGCACCCAAGTAAGCCTCATACCGGACGTATGAACGCGTGAGTGAGAGTGAATGAGTACATTTAGTACAGCCATCCTCCCAGAAGTAATACCGAGAGGTAGTTCCTGGGAGGAATGATGGCGGAGCCCAATGGAGTTTAGTCGGTATTAATGGCAGCGTCACCATTCGAGCCCGACACGCCCCTAGTGCACCCCGTGCGGTAGATTGGACCCTACCAATAGCACGTGTACTGGGCTAGGACGTAAAGGTCATCTCCATTGTAAAAGAAAAAACGTGTTTAATCCACCTAACAGTGTGATGAAACATTTCTTATAACTCTTATCACTCTTCGGATATTATATCGTTTGAGAGCATTTAGAACTTGATGCTTCGCGATGTTTTTGATAACACATACTACATGGGATAGTGACAGGACTCAGAGAATCGCTCAAATCAGCATAGGACAACATCAGTGCTAGAAATCTCAAACCAAATCAATGGGAAAGCGAAAAAATGGCCCATAACATAGACATACCAACGAATTATTGTTAATGCTCTGTTAATAAAATATCTATATTGTGGTGGGGAAACTGAATTTTCCTAAAGGGATTATATATTATACTGAAACAAAAAAAACGAATTTTTTTTTTAATCGATTTGAAGTTTATATTTTACTCAAATTTCCAACGCGACTGAGAACTAAGAAATCAACGCCTTTTCTTGAAAAGGGTGATACTAGCAGTGATACCATTCAAAGAAAATCAACGGTGAATATTTCCAGATTTGGTTCTATTTCCTATTTAAGAACTATTGTGTTTTTTTACATCCTAGATTGCATGATTCAGTGATCGAAACCCAAAATTTCATAAAGTATTTGAAATTATTAAATTAAAATTTGTTTTTGCAATTGAAATTGACAAAATGATAGTATCGCCCCTTTGGCGATTGTTTACTTTTTCGGTCCCACCTATCAGCATTGAAGTATCGCCCTTACGTTTTTTACAATAACTACCGTTCTACACCACCGATTTCGTCCGTGTTTTTTCAATAGAGATCATTGTTAATATTTACAGCTGGTATCAGCTTGATAATCCTAAATAATACTAAAATAACAGTTTCGCTTCTAAACTGCTAGCAAAAAAAGTATCGCCCTGTTTATATGCATGGAGCGTGGAAGGCGAAACTTTAAATAAACAAACAAAAATACAGTTTCGCCCGTTGTATTTTTGCTGTAGTTTAAGAAAGCAATATCGTAGAATCAAAATTTTTAGGTTAATTTGTTGCGTTTCAAAGCCCTCATTCGCATGAATGAAAAAAGCCCTATGTTTTCATTTGTAAGTATCGCCCTTTCAACAAAAAAGCGTTGAAATGAAATCGCAGCTCCTGATATCACGCTATCTCTGAAGTGCATTCGTGCATAGTTCCAAATTTTACTTCGACATCGACTTTTTCTAAAGGTGACTTCCCAGTAGTATCCTTGATTGAAATGATTATAGCTAATCTTAATGCCAAAGAACAAATAAAAACCTCTCGAAAACGAACCGTTTGCGGAAATCATCATCATTACTGGAATTTTCATTTTCACGAAACTTTTCGATAACCTGCCGTCACTTGCGTTAATGCACTGGGTGCACAGTGCTCTGAAAATCTAGCAAAATCTTCTTAGGGCACCAGCGGGTCTGTAAAGAATACTAAAAATTAATTTCTATTCCATAATTTTCAGTTCAGCAATTCGAGAGATCGTGCTCACCGCAAGCCATGCAAAATAGACTACGTTGTGAAGTGATGGTCACTATTTATTAAAAAATCACGGTTAAATAAAAAATAAAACTATTAAAAAATTTCAAATAGTTTATAATTTTCACGAACTTATTAGAAAAAATTGTTTAATAAGCTTTCGTAATATTGTGTAGGAAAAAAGCTGAAAATTTGAAAATAAATCTGAGGATTATGATTGATTACAGAACTCTGGAATTTTCTATTGGAATGTTTTCAGGCAGGAATTTGATATTGATGCTATTAGACAACTGTGAAATTAAGACCAATAGATCAGTTACATATCAGAACCCCATTCCGACAATTTATCAAAAGTCCTCATGATGTTTACAACAACAGGTTATCAATCTACGGATCAGATAATTGTTATTGTAGTATTGAATTAAATCAGTCTGCATCAATAAATTTTCAACTTCGATCCAATATTTTTTTTGTGTGGTGGGGGGGGGGGGGGGTAGTAAGGTGTTAAACCCCAAAACTTTCTCTTGGCTACGCCGTTGCTTGGAGTTATTTATTTCGCTTTTCATTTTCCGAAAGGTTTCAGATCGATCCGATGGTCATAAGTCAGAAGGTTCGCACAAATGAACATTTTTGCACTGATACGTTATCAAATTCCTTCCAGACAACTTGGAAGTGTTCGATGATTATTTCTAGCGGTTGTAGATAGAAAAATGGAATACGAAATTCGATTTATCGAAATAATGTTTGGCTTATTTCAATGGATTATTACTATATTGAACAATAAATAGGCGACAAAGAGTAATCCACAAACAACAAGCCATAACTTTTAAAGTATTCAAAATAGATATTTGAAATCTTCAGTAAAGTTATTCGCAAAAGTAAGAGCTACAAATTTGCTGAAGGCATCATTTCGATATAATCACTTCCAAGAAAATTTGTGAAAATATCTCACTCATAAGGGGATTAATCAGCAAAAGCACAATACCAAAAGAAAGGGCATATTATCTCCATTAAATTCTCCGAAGATACTATTGACCTAAAATAAGTCGTTTTGGCGTTAATAATAGATTACATGTTTTTGGACATATTTCTAGCAATGGGAAATGATAAAAATCTTTCGTCCGCATTTAATGTTAAATATATCTTTTGATAATAGTCCGATTTCAACAATCTATAGCTTGTTCGAAAGGTATTCGTCAAAGCTGTCCAAAAAAATATAAATTGCTAATCTGTATTGTCACTTTCGGCAGATAATTTTAAAAAACTGCAAGAAACGCCATTTTTACGCATTCAAACATTCATATCTTAAAAACTAAACATCAGAATCAAAAACAAATTAATAGCGTTCATACTATTTTTTAGTTCTTTCATTTAAAATTGGTTTGGATAAGATCGGTTCAGCCATTGCTGAGAAACACGAATGAGAATTTGTCCGTTACATACACACACACAGACACACACACAGACATTGTCCCAAATCGTCGAGCTGAGTCGATTGGTATATAAGACTCGGCCCTCCGGGCCTCGGAAAAAATCTTGAAAGTTTGAGCGAATTCTATACATTTCTTTTATAAGAAATGTAAAAACATACATACATACATACATACATACATACATACATACATACATACATACATACATACATACATACATACATACACACATACATACACACATGCATACACACAGATATTTTGCGATCTCGGCGAACTGAGTCGAATGTTATATGAGACTCGGCCCTCTGGGCCTCGGTTAGAAAGTCGGTTTTTGGAGCAATTGCGTAACCTTTCTATATGAGAAAGGCAAAAGAATAATGTTTAATTATTCTATAATGAGTCCTTCCGAAGCTATACGTGATACTGCGCACGCTCAAGTATGCCTCCCATTGCAGTCAGCCGCTGGACACAACAGTCATAACTCGGTCATTCCCTCCGCACCACTGCTTGTTCCCCTTCCGGACAACAGTACATCCTGCTCCCCACGCGCCATTCGCGGTTATGCTGATCATCGAACCCGCAGTCCTGAAAATTGGTATGCAGCACTCTCACATGACGCTGATGGTTTGCGGATCTACTATCAGAACGTGAGAGGGCTTAAAACGAAAATTGATGACGTATATTTAGCTGCTGTGGACGGTAACTACCATATTTGCGTCTTCACCGAAACATGGCTTGATGCAAGGATAACATCGGTGCAGCTTTTCGACGATGCTTACACCGTATACCGTGCGGACCGAAATAGTGGCAACAGTATTCGCGGACGTGGAGGAGGTGTTCTGATTGCTGTTTCCACCACATTTGCCTCATGTGAGATTGATGTAGGTGGTTTAACCAGTGTTGAGGCTGTTTAGGTTAGAATTACAACTCCATCGAGGAACTTTTTTTTTATTTCAATTATAGAGGTTTTAACCTTAAGGTCATTCGCCTCTTCGGGTTAGAAAAATCTCTTAGGAAAAATTTCTAACCCTATGTGCGGGGTCGGGACTCGAACCCAGGTGCGCTGCGAACAAGGCAATCGATTTACCAATACGCTACGCCCACTCCCATCGAGGAACTTATATATTGGTGCTGTCTATATTCCTCCTGAAAAGCGACTCGACTGCAATGTCATGCAACTTTACATGGATGCTGTGAATAACGCTCCTTCACAAGCTGGCGCGGATGGCGTGATGATTGTTTTTGGTGATTTCAATCAGCCAGGGCTCATTTGGGTGTCGTCACGCCACGGATACGCTTACCCAGACCCGATTGCTTCGACAACCAACATCGCCAGTCGTATGCTACTGGACGGATTTGCTTTCAACGGATTAAGTCAAGTAAGCATGATTCCCAACCACCAGACACGCTTTCTGGATCTCGTGTTTGTTAGTGAGACTATTATACCTATATGTTCCGTCAATGAAGCATCCAGCGTGATTGTTCCACTTGACAATTTTCATCCCGCGCTTGAAATCTCAATTGGCACTATTCGCCCAGTTCAGTACGTAGAAACTGTTTCTGTCGACCGTCTCAACTTTCGCAAAACTGATTTTGTAAAGCTGCGCAGTTCTCTGTCGCAAATTAATTGGAGTGTACTGCATGCCCAAGTGAGTGTTAATGCTGCAGTTGCCCTCTACAAGCGACTACTACTGAACTGTGTTGAGACCTCAGTGCTTAAATTTCAGCCTCCTAGCAAGCCGCCCTGGTCAAACAGCACTCTTCGAAAGCTAAAACGTACTCGAGCGAAAGCCCTACGTGCGTACACAAATCGACGGTGTCCTCATTCTAAGTGCATGTTCACTTTTGCCAGTAATGAGTACAACAAGCTTCTGTATAAACGCTATGTAAACCGCATGCAGAATAATCTACGCCGAAACCCGAAGGGCTTTGGTCATTTGTCAACACAAAGCGAAAAGAAACTGGACTTCCATCAAGGATGCTTTCCCAAGTAACAATCCAAATGCTAATTGGTTTTATTTAGGTTTTATGGTAGTTTTATCAAGGCATTACATAGTGAATCTGGTTTTAACATTGCTTATGAAAAGGGCAATTAGTTTTATGTGCTTGGCGGGGTTTAAGAGTGCTTCAAGAACTCTTGAAGAAATATCCATAAAACTACATTTTTCATAAGAGTAATTAGTCTTATGAGCAGTTTTAAGAGAATCTTGAGCCTCTTCTTAAGACATCGCTTTCCAACCTCCTTAAAACCAAAAGGTAGCTTTATGACATTCTTGTTGAAGCATAACGTATCTTATGAATGCTACCATAAAACCTCCTTAAAGCTTTTAACGAAGTGAAAATACTCTTGCATAAGAGCGTTCTATAATAAAGAAACATACTGTAACGACTGACGGGATATGTGACGTATCCCAACGGAGAAAACGTGACATGTAACTCAATCATGTATAAACAGCAAACTCGATAATTATAAATTAATCATTTAACTTTGCAAATCTGTAGGTGCTGCTAATATAGCGAGATGTTAGTTGTTCATATAGCTCTATTTAACATGCGTTGTTGAAATAAATCAAAAACTTATAGACGGAATTGTGATTACCACAATCATTAATCATAGGCATTTTTATTTCAACATTGGCATTTTCAATGTTAAATAGACTGGATTTATGGCGATCTTCCATCTAACCTTTCTGTCTTGAAAAATTCCTATTAGTTTTATTCAAGTCCAACAGCTCTTCTTCAAGTTTATCATAAATAAGAATGAATTTATCACGATCTTGAAAAACTCCTATTACTCTTGAGCAAGAATAATTAGTTTTAATAAGATCTTATGACGGTTTCAGTTAAATCCAATGACAAGTAATGGCGTCGTGGATAATTTTGACCGCTTCGAAATGGTAGCCATTAGCATAAGAATCAAAATAAAAACTTTTTTTCATATACTGAACTGATTCTCACTGATTGAAATGCATTTCTGAACTAGAAAAATGTTTATGCACGCGTTTAATCCAAAATATGACAATTATGAACAATTACACATACTATTGAATTTTCGAAACGATTTAATATTTTTTATCAAAATCAATGTTTTAGAGATTGTTTGACGGCGCGTTGAATTTTTCGCACTTTTATACTGCATATTATCGGAAAACTGGCAATCGCATGCAAATTTTCTCAATAATGAGCTTAAAAAGCTGGCCACTTATATTATCGTTTTTTATTTGTATCCATTTTGGTAAGGGAACATCATATGATGGATATATTTTTTCCCAAGCTTATTCTTTTCATCTATACACCAACCTCTCTATCTAACAAAGCAGTTTCATAGCGCACTAGAAGTGTTCTTGAAGAATATCATAAAACTATCAAGACTTATGGTAGTCTTATATTAGTTTTAAACAGCTCTTGAGCACCACTATAAAAATATATTGATAAGATCTAAAAGTTTTAAGAAAATCTTGGAAAATACTCTTGAGAACCATCTTAAGAATGGGCCTTTTTCGTCTTAAGAGGGGTTTATGGTTGTCTTGAAGCAGTGTTGTAGAGTAATTGGTTTTATGTTCGGTTTTATGGAGCTAATTTTGAAGATATCTTCAAGTGTACCATAAAACTAAATTTGTTACTTGGGTTACGACGGCGAAGAAGCTACGACAACTGTGGCGAAATGTAATCTGTTTGCCAGATTCTTCTCGAGTCTTTTTTCAGCTGACTCGCCAACCGCAATCGAACTCGAAAATGCTTCTCGTGACGTTCCTGCTTGTGCTGTTGATATGGATGTGTTTACTGTCTCCGAACAAATGGTTATATCTGCAATCCTGAAAACCAAGTCATCTTATGCACTCGGCCTCAGCGCTATACCTTCAACTGTATTGAAAAAAATGTTCGGACTTACTTGTAACACCACTTGCATATATTTTTAACCTATCGCTTCAGCAGCAAACGTTTCCTGAGGATTGGAAACGCTCAGTAATGTTCCCGGTATTCAAGAAGGGTGACAGATGCAACATGGAGAGCTACCGCGGAGTCACTTCGCTTGGAGTCTAATCTGTAGTATTTGAATCAATCATCAATGAAGCGTTATTCTCTGCTTGTCGACACTACATCAGTACATCCCAGCACGGATTTTTCCCCGGACGTTCGATCGAGACGAATCTCGTCTGCTTCACGTCATTTTGCACGGAACAATTGTCTAAGACATTGCAGGTGGATACTATTTACACTGATCTAAAGGCAGCTTTTGATAGAGTTGATTATGAGATACTGATAACAAAGCTTGATAAGCTAGGGTGTTCTACTAGATTCTGCCATTGGCTTCGATCCTACCTTGTACACCGTGAAGTCGTTGTTCAAATTGGCGATATGGTTTCAGAATCATTTATCAACACTTCCGGAGTTCCTCAAGGTAGTACGCTGGGTCCACTGCTTTTTTCACTGTTCGTGAACGATGCAGTTTTCATTCTAAGGCGTGGAGGAAAGCTGTTTTTTGCCCACGACTTAATTTTTTTTTCTTGTTATACGAAATGAAGCCGATTGCCGTGAGCTACAGCATCTTATCGACACCTTTTATAGCTGGTGTGTATGAAACATGATGGTCCTTAGTGTTGCAAAATGTTTTGTCATCAGCTATTTTCGAACGAGAAATATGCTTACCTTCAACTATAACATCGCAGGAACTCAGCTGCAACGCGTTGACCACGTGAAGGATCTAGGAGTTATTCTTGATGAAAAGCTAATGTATACTCATCACGTCTCTGCGTCCATCGACAAAGCCAATCTATTACTGGGATTTAATTTCAAAATTTCCAGTGAATTTCAGGATCCTCTGTGTTTCAAGGCTCTTTATTGCTGATTGGTGCGCCCGCAGTTGGAATTTGCAAACGTCGTTTGGTGCTCCTATCAAGCAACGTGTAGCCTTAGGATCGAAGCAGTCCAGCGTAAATTCATACGATATGCGTTACGTTGATTGCCGTGGAACGATCAGTTAAACCTGCCACCGTACGAGGACCGTTGTCGTCTTTTAGGACTTAATACTACCGCATCGGAGACATGCAGCGCAGGCTACGTTCGTGTCAAAGATTCTGCTGGCTGAATATGATGATCCGGAGCTACTAGCGCAAATCAGCCTCTACGCGCCTACCCGTTCTCTTCACCCACGAGCCCTGCTGCATTCTGAAATACTCAGCACTAACTACGCTGCCAATAGCCCAATTTTAGCAATGAGTCGTTGCTTCAACGAGTTTGCTGAAATTTTCGACTTCGTCATGAAATCTTCGCAGTTTCGTCGTCGTGTATTGTCATTAGTTTAATTGTGTTTAGTTTAACTTAGTTTAGTTTAGTTCATTTAGACAAATTGTCAGTTGGACAGTTTTTTATACAAATACAAATACAAATACAAATTGGATATCACCCGCTAGGCAGCGCTAGTGAGCATACATCTTTTTATTTCATTTCCAATGCACATGCGGGTCCGCCAATGTGTCAAACTGGAAAATTTTCAACGTTCTGGGAATGATATTTATATTGAAAGACAAGTTGTTGGCAGTTATGAATAGTTTTGGATATTTTCAATGCACATGGGGACCGCCAATGCATCAAAACGATTTTTTCAACTTTATGAGAGTGAGTGTTATATTGAAAGGCAAGTTTTTGGCAGATGAAAACCAATAGTTTTGGATATTTTCAATGCATAGGGGGGTCCCCCAATGTGTCAACTTTATTGGAGTGAGTTTTATCACTGAGAACTGACATACAAGTAAAGTTTTTAACTTGTGTAAGAAATAAAACTGTCGCTTTGAAATGATAACAGCAAGTAGCAACTTGCCACTGGTCGGCGCTTCGATCGGCCAGCAAACGCTATACGGGACTTGTGTGCAAACTTGGATACAATGGTGACTCACGCATGCAAACCTGTATGTGATGGTGATTTTCACCGTATTTTCATTTAAATGTTTACACAGGTTTTTCGGGAAAGTTTTTTCTAGCTTATATGTCTGTTCTCTGTGGTTTTATATTGAAAAGCTTGTTGAGACTTGTAAATCAATAGTTTAGGACATTTTCAATGCACATGGGAGTCCGTCGATGAATCAAAATTAAAACTATTTCAACTTCATGGGAGTGAGTTTTAATCGTAAGTTGTTGGCACAAAAACTTTTAAAAGTTTTGAGCATTTTCAATGCACAGGGGGGTCCGCCAATGAATCAAAATTGAAAATTTTTCAACTTCAGGAGAGTGAGTTTTAATGGTAAGTTGTCGGCACATGAACTTCAAAAGTTGTAGACATTTTCAATGCACAGGGGAGTCCGCCAATGTGTCAAAACGAAAAAACTTTCAGCATTACGTGAGTGAGTTTTATATTGAAAGGCAAGTTGTTGGCAGATCTAAATCAATAGTTTCGGCTTTCTCCATGCACATGAGGGTCCGTCGACGAATCAAAATGGAAAACTTTTCAACTTAATGGGAGTGAGTTTTATATTGTATGGTAAGTTGACAGATGAAAATCAATAGTTTTGGACACTTTCAATGCAAAGAGGGTCCGCATAGTGCCAAAATGGAAAAATTTTCAACTTTCTAGGAATGATTTTTGTGTTTTGCAGTTTTGATCACCGTTTGTGGATGTTTACATTCTATGATTGATGTGTTTCGGTGATGATGAACGTAAAAACATTTCCGTAGTTAACGTTTCAGCTTACTATATTCAGCTATCTTCAGAACTATTTAATAATAAGAGTAATCAAAAAAGTATAATCAATTTTACATTTGAATATCTTCTTAAACCTATCCACTCACATTTTAACCCGTTCACCTCATGTTCTCACTGTGGCTATCACGTTTTAACTAAATTTGAATATTTTTCCTCACGTAGGTGGCGTCTCTCTTTGTCGCTCTCGCTCGTAGTGTTGAGTCGATTGCAGCTTGTTGAGAAGGCCGTTGTAGGCACAGGAGAAACCGGCAGCGTCGCGCTGTAAGTTCACTGCGCTTTTCTCTCGTATTTTTATATGTAGTGTTTCAGCTGCCAGCCTATTTGCTTCGTTGTTGATTTTCTCCAATACACGCGTCTTGGAGAAATCAAACTGATGTCCATGTTCCATCGCATGCTGAGTTAAACCAGCAATCGACGTGCTTGTGCGTATGGAATTTTTATGTTGCGTTATGCGTTTGTCCAGTGTTTGTGATGTTTGTCCAATGTACGCTCTATTGTCACAGCCGCCGCAAGGGATGGAATAGACAACATTTGTTTGTTGCATTTTTGGGATTTTGTCCTTCAGTCGGGTAAAAATTGTGTGTTTTATTTTGTCGATCGGCTGGTACGCTGCGATGACGTCATTTTTGCGCAGAAGCTTTCCGATCTTCTCACTCAAACAGGGGATGTACGGAATCGCTGCATATTTTGTTGTTCGTTCGTCTGTTATCCTGGTTCGCGTGGTGTTGTAAAGTATTTCTACTCGATCTTTAAGCACACGCTTAATGTAATGCTCCTGGTACTTGTTGCAGCGTAACATGTCCGATGCCGCTTTTATGGTTTCTTATCGTTTTTCTACATCTGTGAGTTTAAGCGCTCTGTCAAATAGTGCGATGACAGTGTTTTTCTTGTGACTATGCGGACTCTCTGATGTGTAGTCAAGGTATCGACCCGTTTTTTTGTTTAGGGTACCACGTCTTGCTTATTTTCTCGCCTTCTCCAGTCAAATGAAGGTCTAGGAAGCGGATGCAATTATTTTGATCCTTTTCTACCGTGAATTTAATGCTGTTATGTTCCCCATTGAACACATTCATAACCGTTTCTATTTCGTTTTCTCGTCCTACTAAAAACAGTCATCTACATATCGGCGGTATACTGTGAGCGATATGTTTTTATGCTTTAGTTTTTCTATTGCATCTTTTTCTAGTTTTTCCATAATTATATTTGCAATAACTGGAGACAATGGGGATCCCATCGGTACACCAAATATTTGATCGTAACATTTCCCATCGTATTGGAAAAAGGAAGCTTCTAGTACCGTCTGCATGGCCTGTTTGAAACTTTGCCAGGGAATGATCGTTTTGTGCTCTAGCTCGTTCCATCTTTCCTCCACATACTCATACACCTTGTTTACCGAAACGTTAGTGTAGAGGGATATTACATCTAGCGAATGGAGTACAAATCCCTCCGGTACCCTCACCTTGGATATCTCTTCTGCGAAGTCGAAACTGTTGCGCACATGGTACTCCGTTTTAACTACCAAATTGTTCAAAATTTTTGATAGATGTTGGGCCATACGATAAGTTGCTGAGCCGATGGTGGATACAGCGAGAGCGACATAGAGAGACGCCACCTACGTAAGGGAAAATATTCAAATTTAGTTAAAACGTGATAGCCACAGTAAGAACATGAGGTAAACGGGTTAAAATGTGAGTGGATAGGTTTAAGAAGATATTCAAATGTAAAATTGATTGTACTTTCTTGATTACTCTTATTATTAAATAGTTCTGAAGATAGCTGAATATAGTAAGCTGAAACGTTAACTACGGAAATGTTTTTACTTTCAACATCACCGAAACACATCAATAATAGCATGTAAACAGGAATGATTTTTATATTGAAAGACAAGTTGTTGGCCGTTGTAAATCTATAGTTTTGAACATTTTAAATGCACATGGGGGCCCGTCGATGAATTAAAATGGAAAATTTTTCAACTTCATGGAAGTGAGTTTTATATTGAAGGGTAAGTTGTTAGCAGATGAAATTTAATAAGTTTGATGCCGCATAGCGAGAGTATCCCAAACTAATCTGTCACCATCGGGCAGTCTTTCACATCTCGAGCAACTTTGCTGAAGACATCACCCTTCTAAATTACCGTCATTTGTAGATACTGAAATAAAAAGCTCACTAGCGCCGCCTAGCGGGTGATATCAAAATTAATCATTACATTATCAAACAGCTTTTGTCGTCCTTAGAAACTATACAGAAAGCATCATCTTCCTAAATTATTAAAATTTCGTGACAAAACGTTACCTAACATGCACTGGAAGTTGTATTTTCTTTGGCGCCGCCTAGTGGCTGAATTCTGAAGTTATTTATTCGCCTTCGGGCGACACTCGACCTGCTGATGAATATTGCCGAAGACACCACACTTCTAAATTATCATTATCTCGAGATATAGAATTTGAAAAATAGTACATGCTTACTAGCGCTGCCTGGCGGATCTATTTCAATTTGATTTGCCCATAATCGCGTAGCCCTTGACCTCCTCTAGATCATTGCCGAAAACACCATCTTTCTAAGTGCTACGCTCACTCGCGCCACATAGTGAGAGTATCCCAAACTAATCTATCGCCATCTGGTAGTTGTAGCACCTCAACGATCATCACCCTCGCAACCCACCTGCAATATCAACGAGGCTTCGCGCAGTGATCGTTCTTCATCTGTCGTGCTCGATGCACAGGCAGCGGCTATCGATCGAGTGATCGATCTTTATCAGCCGTGCTCGATGCGCGATCTGAAGCCACCGAGATGCATTGTGTGGTGATCATCGGTGCATCGAGCACAACAGACCAATAAACGTCTGTTGTGCTCGATGCACAGACCGAAATCAAAAAAATCGTTTGTTTAAATTCCCTATACCTTTGCCCTGTGTAAAATATTTTTTCTTGTTTTCTCGATTCTTGACTTTTGTGTATAAGCCCGTAGGCAGTATCAATAAATCGTTAGTTTACTAATTCAAACCCAATCGAATACTTCTACCGCGTTTCTAAACGATCCGATAACCATAAATTGGTGACCCCGTTTTAAAAAGATGGTGAACGAGGACAAACCAGGCACTGGAGCAGGGAACCCAGCGGTACCGGAACAGCAGCAGGAAGCCAACGTGGACACCCTAAACCTGCCACGACTGAGCCCGCCGGTGATGACACAATCCAACATCGAGTCATACTTCATGTCATTGGAGTTCTGGTTTGCCGCTTCCGGTATTGGAAATGCCCACGACACCAAGAAGTACAACATCGTCATGGCACAAGTGCCACCAAGCAAGTTGACGGAGTTACGTTCCATTATTGAAGCCGTCCCGCCTGCCAACAAGTACGTGTATATCAAGATGAAGCTGATTGAACACTTCGCCGACAGTCAGCAAAAACGTTTGCAGCTCGTATTGTCTGATATGCCGCTTGGTGACATGAAACCGAGCCAACTTTTCAACGAAATGAGGAGAGTGGCTGGAAATTCGTTTTGTGAACCCGTGCTGCTCGACCTGTGGGCCTCCAGACTTCCACCGCATGCCCAAGCTGCCGTAATTGCCTCCAAAGGGGACCCGACAGAAAAAGCTACCATCGCAGATGCCATCGTGGAATCCATGGGCCTTCGTAGCATCAACACCATCGGTGCGAGCGCACCGAGCACACCAGCAGCGACCGCTAAAGTTACAACAGAATCGCCTCCTGACAGAATTGAAACGCTCCAGCGGGAAATCGCTCAACTGACCAGGATGATCAACAAAATGTTCCGCTCAAACGAAAACCCACGGGAGCGATCACGTTCCCGCAGCCGAAGCAAAGTGAGTAAATTTCGTGATAATGAACCGTCCTATGAAGTCTGCTGGTACCACTCTAAGTACGGAGGGGAAGCACGACGGTGCCGTAAACCGTGTTCCTTCGGACTAGCAACCAAGCCCAGCAACCAACAATGACGTCGTCCAGTTGATCCTGCGTTGGAAATTGGCGAACTTTCCGACACAGCCACACTATTTCGCCTTAAGATCTCGGACACAATTACCAACATGAAATTCCTCATCGACACCGGTGCGGATGTGTCCGTCATCCCGAGAGATCTCAAATCAACCCGGATGAAACCAACGTCATTTAAATTGTTCGCCGCTAACGGAACACCGATTAAAGTGTACGGAGAAGTTATGCTGAAGGTTAGTCTTGGCCTACGGCGTGAATTTCTGTGGACATTCCTCATCGCAGACGTGTCATCAGGGATCATCGGTGCAGATTTCATTTGCCACTACGACCTGCTGATTGATTTAAAACGTCATCGTCTCATTGACAATACCACGAAGCTGGAAGCGATGGCAATTTTGACACGGACGAGTGAGTACTCTATAAAAACATTCAGCACGTCATGCCCCTACGCCGAGCTGCTGGCAGAATTCCCATCCATCACCAAACTAGCAGTACCCGGTACAGTGAGTGCATCATCAACAGTGCATCGCATCGAAACCACCGGTCAGCCATCATACGCCCGGCCGAGACGTCTTTCATCAGACAAACTAGCAGCAGCGCGCACAGAGTTCGAACATTTGATGCAACTGGGAATATGCCGCCCCTCGCCCAGCAGCTGGGCCAGCCCACTTCACATGGTGAAAAAAGCGGATGGAACCTGGCGCCCGTGTGGAGATTATCGTGCGCTGAACGCTCAAACCATCCCCGATCGGTACCCACTACCATACCTGCAGGACTTTACTACCATTCTGCAAGGAAAAACTTCGGAATGCCGCTCAAACTTTCCAACGGCTTATACACGAGGTACTACGAGGATTGGAATTCGTGTTCCCATATATTGATGATATTTTCATCGCATCATCGTCAGCAGAGGAACATCGTGAGCATCTTCGGCAGTTGTTTACCCGTCTACAAGATCACAACTTAGCAATAAATGTTGCAAAATGTGAGTTCGGGAAGACGGAGATAATTTTCGTTGGCCACTCAGTCTCGGCCAATGGAATTCGCCCATTGCCCGAACGTGTTGAAGCAGTCAGCAACTACAAACGCCCGACAACAGTGAGGGAGCTAAAAAGTTTTCTCGCCACAATCAACTTCTACCGAAGGTTCATCCCGAACGCCATCGTGGCTCAAATACAACTTCTCAAGATGACTCCGGGGAACAAGCGCAACGATCGGTCTCAACTAGTGTGGACAGAGGAGGCCACGACTGCATTTGAGCAGTGCAAAACACAACTCGCTCAAGCAGCGCTGCTCGCACACCCCGCGAAGGACGCCGAACTATCTTTGTGGGTGGACGCATCCAGCATAGCAGCCGGAGCTGTTTTACACCAAGTTGTCGATGGTAACGTGCAACCATTGGGCTTCTTTTCCAAAAAGTTCGACAAGGCCCAACTGAAATACAGCACGTATGATCGAGAACTAACCGCAATCTACCTGGCAGTAAGACATTTATAGTATATGTTGGAAGGTCGAAGTTGCCACATATACACCGACCACAAGCCGATCGTGTATGCATTCCAGCAGAATCCTGAAAGAGCCACCAGTCGGCAAGCCCGTCATCTAGACTACATCGGACAAATAACAACCGACATCCGACATGTGAACGGGAAAGAGAACGCAGTCGCAGACCTACTCTCTCGCATCGCAGCTGTGCACGCAGTGCCGTCGGTGAATTTTGAAGCTCTCGCCGCCGACCAACAAACAGATGATGAACTGCGAACAATTCTGGAAGGTAAATTAAAATCGTCATTAAACCTCAAACAGTTTACTGTTCCAGGCAGTTCAAATCAGTTGTATTGCGACTGCTCGGATGATCGCATTAGGCCCTTCATCACGAAAAGATTTCGTGACCAGTTTCTTCAAGCCACACAAGGACTTTCTCATCCTGGTACCCGTGCTACAGCCAAACTGATGACGCAGAGATTCGTTTGGCCAAACATACGGAAGGATAGCATCGCTTACGCAAGAAGGTGTGTACAGTGCCAGCGCTCAAAGGTGAACCGGCATACCCAATCACCCCTCCGCCGGTACACTGCACCTGAGGAAAGATTTCGTCATATCAACATTGACATCGTAGGTCCTTTTCCACCAAGCAACGGGAATCGATACTGTCTCACCATCATCGACAGGTTTTCTCGTTGGCCTGAAGCGCTACCTGTGCCGGACATGACAGCGCCTACTATCGCTCAAGCCCTTGTCTCAGGCTGGATATCCCGCTTTAGTGTACCTACACACATCACCACGGACCAAGGACGCCAGTTCATGTCGGCACTCTTCGCAGAATTGGTTCGAACGTTCGGAATAAGCCATCTACGGACTACGCCCTATCATCCCCAGTCAAATGGTATCATCGAGCGATGGCACCGAACTCTCAAGGCAGCCATCCTTTGCCACAACCCGGACCGTTGGACCGAACATCTTTCCATGATTCTACTCGGATTGCGTACCATCTACAAAGGTGACATCCGTGCTTCGCCAGCAGAGATGGTGTATGGAACAACACTTCGCATACCGTCGGAGTTCTTCCACGAAAATCCCAGCAACAACACTCAATCGGAATTCGCAAATGAACTTCGAGATGCCATGCGTATGCTGCGACCACCTGACACGGCATGGCATGGAAAAGGTAATGTGTTTGTGCACCCCAACCTCAAAACGTGCACAAACGTGTTCGTACGCAACGACTCCATAAGGCCATCATTATCACCACCCTACGACGGTCCATACCAGGTGCTTAGCCGAAACGACAAGCACTACCGAGTCAACATCAATGGTCGGAGCGTCAACATTTCAATCGACAGACTGAAACCAGCTTACATACTCGACGATCACCAGCCATCAGCACCCGTTAGCGATCGTCCAGCTGCAACAACATCGGAACCCCAACCGGCGAGATTCACTCGATCAGGACGACGAGTGATGATTCCACTTCGATATCACTAATCGTCGCGCTCTCTAAAAAGGGGGTACTGTAGCACCTCAACGATCATCACCCTCGCAACCCACCTGCAATATCAACGAGGCTTCGCGCAGTGATCGTTCTTCATCTGTCGTGCTCGATGCACAGGCAGCGGCTATCGATCGAGTGATCGATCTTTATCAGCCGTGCTCGATGCGCGATCTGAAGCCACCGAGATGCATTGTGTGGTTATCGTTTATTGGTCTGTTGTGCTCGATGCACAGACCGAAATCAAAAAAATCATTTGTTTAAATTCCCTATACCTTTGCCCTGTGTAAAATATTTTTTCTTGTTTTCTCGATTCTTGACTTTTGTATATAAGCCCGTAGGCAGTAGCAATAAATCGTTAGTTTACTAATTCAAACCCAATCGAATACTTCTACCGCGTTTCTAAACGATCCGATAACCATATAGTCTTTGATTTCTCAAACAACTTTACTGAAGACAGTACCCCTTTAAACATTCTCGTTATTGAGATAAGGAGTGATTTTGACATTAGTTGCACATTTGCATTCGCATTTGCGCCGCCTGGGGGGACAATTCCGAGTTATTATTTCCACCATCCAGAAGCTCTTGACTTTCTGGAAAAATCTTCATCTTTCAAAATAATCAGTGTTTCGATATATTCCATGTTAAACCCATTAAATGATGGTCACATTCAAAACTAGAGGTTCGTTTTATTTACTCTCTTTTGAAACACAGTTCTCATCTAATTGGATATCCAATTACTCTAAATTGTAGGTTTAATTAAGCACAACAACTTAGCCAAAGAAAGTATGGCACTAAATGTTAACGTAGACGAAATATTCGGCCACAACCCAAATTAGTCAAAATTCCATAAGCTATGTGATTCCTATTACGCGGATTCCTTTTTCACGCCTCCAGTTATTCGCGTAGTAGGAGACCCAACTGTATTCCGGTACCGTATCGTATCGAAAACTTCTTCTCTAGTTCTAGTTTTTTTTCTGTTGACCTATTTCTGCTACGAGGCCAAACACCGAAGCCAGAGAGGTGACTCCCACTATCTGAACTAGATATCGACCCATCAACTCATGGACCAGGAACCAACGGCTTTACTTCACTTGCCCTCAGATTTTTTTCACCGCAGAAAAATCTCATCGACCTCTGCTGGAATTGAACCCAGCCCAGCTGAGATAAGCGGCGGTCACGCTTCTCACTCAACTACCGGCACCGTCATCGAAAACCGTCGAAATTGTTATACGAAACTGAAAGTGGAAAGCTAAAAAACGTCCCCGTTATTATGGAATCAGGTGAGAATAACCAGCAACAATAGCTCTGGATGTCACATGCTGGTGCGTTTACTGTTCTTTCGCATATTGTAACGACACTATTGATATCTGCTCCAAAATTGCTGTTGTTGGCTTCTAGGCTATGGTTTTCCATATATTTTTGAGAATAGTTTGCTCATCCGTTCAGCATCGGATATTTGCCAACTCAGGCGAGTTTAATGGTCTTGTAGTACAAGCAACGCTGGTATGGTAATCACAGCAGCTCGTTTTCATTATTTCATTAGAATTAAAAATGTTGATTTGTTCTACATGAAAAAGCGAAATTAGCAAAGTAGATATTTGATTAAACTCAGTGGACTTTTTCAATATACCTCTACCGAGTGCATATTCGAATTTTATTTATCTCTATAAGAATCACATATTTAGCTTTTTGGATTTATAACTTTTTTGACCTCATTTGAAGCATAATATGCAGATTGTAATTAAATTAAAGCAAACACCAATCAATATTCTCTGTTACACCAAGTTTAAAGTTTAGTACACGGGTCACAGGATTTAGAACGTAATTTAACCAGGGGAAAACCTAAAGCTCTACCACTTCTAAACAAATACCAACAATATCAAAATCATAACTCTCCGAGCTCTCGATCGAAGCAGTTCGTTTTCTGGTGCTGTGCATAAAGTGAACAAGAATATATATTGTCAGTGAAGGTCAACCATTGTTTGAGGCAGTCTTTGTTCGCCGGTGCCCAGGCTGGTGAAGTGAATACCAGAATAGCCGGACACGCCGCTATATAAGCTAAGTATTATTTTTCTTTCTTTCATTTCCCTTTCCCCGATCGGTCTCTACTTCTCCCTTTCCCCTGAATACAAGTTTCTTCTCTCGTTTACACCTCGTGCTATCCTCGTGCCTAAATGGCCGAGGGCGAAGGGACATTAGATGGGAATAATATTCCCATGGATTTACCGGATAAACCCGAAATTACTCCCTCTCCTGATTCCCCCAGTCCTCCTCGTATTAAAACATACCCAGCCAGTTCAAATGGACCCTGGGTGGTGTATTTCCGGCCCATCACGAAATCGCCAAATATTCTAGAGATCTCACGGGAGCTGACTGCTAACTACCCGTCCGTAGCTCAGATAACACGTGTTCGAGCTAATAAGATACGCGTTATAGTAAATGACCTCGACCAGGCAAACCAGATTGCTCGCAGCGAGCGTTTTACGAAGCAATTCAAAGTGTATGTGCCTTGTAGGGTTGTGGAGATCGTTGGGGTCGTCGCCGAACCGGGTCTAAAGTGCGAAGACCTGTTGAAGTACGGGGTTGGCTGCTTTAAGGACCCTTCACTTCAAAAGGTGAAGATTCTGGAATGCAAGCAATTGTATACCGCAAAAACTGAAGATGATAAGACAACTTATTCTCCGTCAGACTCGATTCGGGTGACTTTCTCCGGGTCTGCTCTTCCCAACTATGTCCTCCTGGATAAGGTTCGCCTACCTGTTCGCCTGTTTGTACCGCGGGTAATGAACTGCAGCAATTGCAAGCAACTGGGCCACACAGCCACTTTTTGTGGCAATAAAAACGGTGCGGCAAATGCGAGGGAGAGCATGAGGATGACGCTTGCGGTGGAGAAACTGAGAAGTGTATTTATTGCGGGGGCCCTCCGCATGCTCTTAAGTCATGCCCGGCGTACAAGCAGCGCGGGGATAAAATTAGACGCTCCCTTAAGGACCGCTCGAGGCACTCTTGTGCAGAAATGCTAAAGAATGCTTCGCCATCTGTCCCTTCCGAAAATTCCTTTGCTCTTTTGGCTGGCGTTGAGCAAGAATCTGACGACCCACAAGAGGGAACATCATTGGTTAACCCAGGAGAATCCAGGAAGAGGAGAAATCTAGCCTCCCCTAGATTGCCTCGTAAGGGTGCCAAGGTGTCGTCCCCTCAGAGTGCGCCAACTACAATCAGTAAATCCAACGGAAGTGATGTACTACAGCCGAAGCAATTTGCTCCAGGACTTGGAAATATTAATTCTAACAAGAAGTACCCACCACTTCCAGGGACACCAAAAACCCCAAGTGTCCCCTTTTTTCAAACAGATACTCAGTCCACTAGCGGACTAATGAAATTTTCTGACATAGTGGACTTAATTTTCACAGCTTTCAATGTTACTGATCCTCTTAAAAGCCTTCTGATACGTTTTCTTCCTATAGTGCAAACATTTTTGAAGCAGTTGACTACTAAATGGCCCCTCCTTGCAGCGATCGTATCCTTCGATGGCTAGTCATCGAACGAGGTCGCCGATTCGATCACTGTTCTACAGTGGAACAGCAGAAGTATCCTCCCGAAAATCGATTCCTTTAAATTTTTACTTAATTGTTTAAAATGTGATGCTTTCGCATTATGTGAAACTTGGTGCTTCATGGGGTTGTTTTCATGATAATAATAGATCAACATTAATCTTAAACACGGGATAAATGACGTGGATTCCTACACCACCAGCACGCGCAAGCGCGTTGGATTTATCGCTTTATTCGACATCGCTACAGTTAGATTGTGGAAGGTGATCTCTGATCCCCACGGTAGCGATCATTTGCCTATCGTGATTTCAATTGCTAACGGTTCAAGACCATCGGAAACAATCAATGTCTCGTATGACCTCACACGGAACATTGATTGGAAGAATTACGCGACCGCGATATCCGTTAAAATCGAATCCACTCAAGAACTTCCTCCGGAGCAAGAGTACAGGTTTTTAGCTGGCATGATTCTCGACAGTGCGAATCACGCTCAAACTAAACCAGTACCCAGCGCGAATACCCATGGACGGTTTCCTACACTGTGGTGGGATAAAGAGTGCTCAGAGCTGTACGCGGAAAAGTCCACTGCATATAAGGCCTTCCGGGAAGACAAGTTACCCGCTAGCTATCAACAGTACGCGTCGTTAGAAAAGCGAATGAAGAGTCTAATGAAAGCCAAAAAACGCAGTTATTGGCGCCGGTTCGTCGACGGGTTAACGAGAGAAACAGCGATGAGCACTCTTTGGGGTACGGCTCGATGTATGCGTATCCGAAACAGTACCAACGAGAACGTGGAATATTCAAACCGTTGGATATTCGCTTTCGCCAAGAAGATCTGTCCGGACTCTGTGCCGGTACAGAAAACGTACCGCGCCGCGTCTCCTCCCGATACCGCGAACGAAACACCGTTTTCGATGGTGGAGTTTTCACTTGCTCTCTTGTCATGCAACAATAACGCCCCAGGGTTAGACATAATCAAATTCAACTTGCTGAAGAATCTGCCTGACACTGCAAAAAGGCGCTTGTTGAATTTATTTAACAAGTTTCTTGAGGGTAACATTGTCCCTCATGACTGGAGGCAAGTGAAGGTCATCGCCATTCAAAAACCAGGAAAACCAGCCTCCGACCACAACTCGTATCGGCCGATTGCAATGCTGTCCTGTATTCGGAAGTTGTTCGAGAAAATGATCTTGTTTCGCCTCGACAATTGGGTTGAAGCAAATGGCTTACTGTCAGATACACAATTTGGCTTCCGCAAAGGCAAAGGGACGAACGATTGCCTTGCGTTGCTTTCTACAGAAATTCAAATGGCCTATGCAAACAAAGAGCAGATGGCATCAGTCTTCTTGGATATTAAGGGGGCTTTTGACTCAGTTTCTATCAATGTTCTGTCAGAGAAGCTGCACCAGCATGATCTTTCACCAATTTTAAATATTTTTTTGCTAAACCTGTTGTCTGAAAAGCACATGCACTTTTCGCATGGCGATTTAACAACATTGCGATTTAGCTACATGGGTCTTCCCCAGGGCTCATGTCTAAGTCCCCTGCTCTACAATTTTTACGCGAATGACATTGACGATTGTCTTGCCAATTCATGCACGCTAAGGCAACTTGCAGACGACGGGGTGGTCTCTGTTACAGGGCCAAAAGCTGACGACTTGCAAGGACCATTACAAAATACCTTGGACAATTTGTCTGCTTGGGCTCTTCAGCTGGGTATCGAGTTCTCCACGGAGAAAACTGAGTTGGTTGTCTTTTCTAGGAAGCGTGAGCCGGCGCAACTCCAGCTTCTATTAATGGGTGAAACGATCAATCAGGTTATCACATTTAAATATCTCGGGGTCTGGTTTGACTCTAAAGGTACCTGGGGATGTCACATTAGGTATTTGAAACAGAAATGCCAAGAAAGGATCAATTTTCTCCGAACAATAACTGGAACATGGTGGGGTGCTCACCCAGGAGACCTGATCAGGTTATACCAAACAACGATATTGTCGGTGATGGAGTACGGGTGTTTCTGTTTCCGCTCCGCTGAGAACATACACTTCATCAAACTGGAGAGAATCCAGTATCGTTGCTTGCGCATTTCCTTGGGTTGCATGCACTCGACCCATACGATGAGTCTCGAAGTGCTGGCGGGCGTTCTTCCGCTAAAAAATCGATTTTGGGAACTCTCATACCGATTGCTCATCCGATGCGACATTCTGAACCCGTTGGTGATTGAAAACTTCGAGAGGCTCGTCGAGCTTAGTTCTCAAACCCGATTTATGTCCTTGTACTTCGACTACATGGCACAGAGCATTAATCCTTCTTCATATACTCCCAACCGTGTTCGTTTCCTAGATACTTCTGATTCTACTGTATTCTTCGACACATCCATGAAGGAAGAGATTCGTGGAATCCCGGACCATATACGCCCGCAAGTGATCCCCAATATATTTTATAATAAATTCCGAGAAGTCGACTGTGACAAAATGTTCTACACTGACGGATCAAATCTCGATGGGTCCACTGGCTTCGGTATCTTCAACAATACTATCACTGCTTCATTCAAGCTCAATGATCCCGCTTCAGTTTACGTCACAGAATTAGCTGCAATTCAATACACCCTTGGGATCATCGACACTCTGCCCACAGATCACTACTTCATCATTTCGGACAGCCTCAGCTCTATCGAGGCTCTTCGTGCGGTGAAGCCTAAAAAGCGATTCCCGTATTTTCTGGGGAAGATACGGGAGTCCTTGTGTACGTTATCTGAAAAATCTTATCAGATTACCTTTGTTTGGGTCCCCTCTCATTGTTCTATCCCGGGCAATGAAAAGGCCGACTCATTAGCAAAGGTGGGCGCATTAAATGGTGACATATACGAAAGACCAATCTGCTTCAACGAATTTTTTAGTATTTGTCGTCAGAGGACACTCAACAGTTGGCAAACCTCGTGGAGCAATGGTGAACTTGGACGATGGCTTCATTCGATTATCCCAAAGGTATCAACGAAGCCTTGGTTCAAGGGGGTAGATGTGGGTCGGGATTTAATTCGTGTAATGTCCCGACTTATGTCCAACCACTACACCTTAGATGCACATTTGCGTGGCTTGCGGAGAGTAGTCTGTGCACTTGTGACGAGGGCTATCACGACATCGAGCACGTTGTCTGGGTATGCGCCGGGTATTTGGACGCCAGGTCTCAGTTAAAGGATTCCCTTCGGGCCCGAGGTAGACCACCCATTATCCCAGTCCGAGATATGCTGGCAAATCGTGATTTCCCCTATATGTCCCTTATTTATACTTTCATAAAAACGATAAATATCCCAATTTAGCCCCTCTCTTTTTATTTCTCGTTTTTAGATGTTTCCTCTTGCCGTGTGGAATCGATAAGCTCCAGACTGCCACTATGTAACCGCCGTCGCCCTTATCACTACGGAAACTGAAGCGAGAGCGATTCGAGGTCCGAAGGATTCCCTTTGAAGGATTCCCCGCGGGTCCGAAGAATACCATCCGCCAATCCGACCTACTAGACTGAGGCGCTAATTTGTTTCGCTGATCTCCCGTTTGCCCTAAAGTTGCAAGTTTTGCTCTCATCTACCGGTCACCATCTACGTCTTCTCTCCCCTGTCCTTGATACAACTACTTCTACACCGATTTTGGAAATGACCAAGCATAAGTATCCGATAAAAAATCAAATTTGTATTCCGTATTCCTAGTTTTAAGATAGTTGTAATTTCTACTCTTTGTTAAAACTATTGTCCCCCATCTTGTAAATAGAATTGTATCCCTAGTTTTAAAACACCTGTGAAATTTTTCATAAATATTTGTTCCCCCTTTTGTGTACCAAACTATATTGTTAGTTTTAAGATAACTGTAAATATTTCCTAAAAGACTATTACTATTGAATTCCTTGTTTTAAAATATTTCATAAACAAAAATCTTTTGCCCCCTCTCTTATATATAGAATCTTTTTTCTAGTCTTAAGATAGCTGTAAATTTTTTCTCTTTTATAAAAAAATATTTCAACATTGTAACCTCCTAGTTTTAAGATATTCAAAATGTAAAAACAAAAGAATTCGGCACCGCCAAAATAGCGCCGAGTTTTAAACGTTAACTTTTTTCGTTTTGACAACAAATTCTGTCAAAACGAATCAGTTTCGCTTACACGCTTACCAGACTTTACCTAATTTTGGGTAGAAACCTACCCAAAATAAACTAAAGTGCATCTCCTCACTTTTGGGTAACACGCTATGAACTTAAATTTTGGGTAGTGTGAGGGCTACCCAAAGTTTGGGTTACGGATAACCCAAGCGTTGAGTAACAATCATATAACCCAAAATTTGTGTACAGAGCGGATAACCCAAAATTTGATTATCAAGCAGATAACCCAAAATTTGAGTATCGAGGGATAACCCAACATTGGAGCACTGAGCAGATAACTCAAAATTTGTTACGAGCGGTTAACCCAAAATTTAGGTACTGTATGAATGATCCAAAAGATGCGTACTGCCCAGTCCAACCATTCGGAATCCTGAATGGAGTCAGTATGGAATCCAGCTCAAATGCAACAACCGATTTCGATTCTATCGGTTTCAGAGTCGGTTGTTGCATTTGCCATACTGACTACATTCAGGATTCCGAATCAAATTCCGAATGGTACTTTGGAGATTATTCTTATATGGGAAACCTAGTGTTGCGGCAGAGCGCACTATTTGTACATCCCCTAGTCAGTGATTTTCATTATCTGTAGACAAGTCAACAAAATAAAAATCTAAGGCAGTCCAGTCCAGCCACCGCCGCTGGTGGTGGGTTGTTCGTCTATATAATCTCAAATTGCTTTGTTCAATATCACAGTCCATCCTGGTGTCGTTGCTTTTGTGTGTTGTTTTTTGTGTGCTGATCGACGATCTAAAGATAGGAATGGGTCCTACCGCTACGATCGATCATAATGGTGCCGTGGCCAGGATAAAAGTATCTGGATTCGAGCCAACGTCCGTCGAGCGTTCCTGCCATCATTTCAAAATGGTTGATACAATTGTGTCGCCAGCCAGTTATTCGGTAATTGGTGAGTCGAACCGAAGCCTTCGTGAGTAACATAGTAGCGCAGCCGTCCTTCAGCCGGAACCTAGTTCTTCACTAGCCAGAGTCCAGTCCTCTATTCATCGAAGTGCTGTCTTCAACCTATCGGAGCCAAGTCCTCCAATCGCAGGATTCTAGTTGAAGCAAGATGAACCCTGCACCACAGTTCCCGTTTGTATCGTAACCGTTGTTTCGTTTCGCAATGATTCCGAATTTCCGCAAGGTTCACAAACAATTCCAGTTTCCAGCCAGTGTGTCATTTTCAGCGCTCAGAAAGGTTCCTACTTTCTGCGAGACTTGGAAACGACCCAGTTTCCAGTCAGTGTATTTAAGATGTACTCGGAAAGGTCCCCACTTTCCGCGAGGTTCGGAAACGTCGCAATTTTCCAACTAGTGTCCCGTGAACGATCAATACCAATGTCGTTCTGTGAAGAAGAACCTATGCTGACAAAGGATTGTTAAAAAACATTCGTTTTGGAGGGGGAGTATGTTGCGGCAGAGCGCACTATTTGTGCATCCCCTAGTCAGTGATTTTCATTATCTGTAGACAAGTGAACAAAATAAAAATCTAAGGCAGTCCAGTCCAGCCACCGCCGCTGGCGGTGGGTTGTTCGTCTATATAATATAAACTGCAGCTAGAATTAGGTTATTGCTAATGCAATATGAGTAGTTTTTACCAAAATACAAAATGCAGAATGTTATAGTGATTGGCACCAATTAGTTTGTATTTTGTGCTTACTTTATGGGCATTATGCTGGTAATAGTATTCTAGGTAGATCCAGCTTACCGTATGAATTGATAACCAAAAATTTAAGCACTGAGATGGCAGCTAGAAGGTGGCGTAAAGTAAACAAAGTAGATCATTACAAATAGACGGTGTGAAAGATTAGGCGGATCGTTTATTTTCTATGTTGATCGAAACACGCTGCTGTGGACTACTACGTATATTATTGAATCCAACAGTTTTGTAAAAGGTTTTAATATGATTTATAATGGTAAATACCAGTTTGTAAAGTAGGAAAATCAGTACTAAGCAACACATATTGTTGAAAAATACATATCATTGTTTGAAAGCTCTTCCATACTTTTTACTAGAAGATTTTCCGCGAAGTACACTCGTCCGGAAGCGAATAATGATCGACGATGCACTGTAGTAGTAGTAGTTTTCGATGCATTCCGCCGTCAGCAGCTGTTGGGTCTGGGCTCTGGTCTCCAGAGTAAAGGGCATCACCAACATCACCAACCTATAGAAAAGATGAACGCCATTATCATTATTCTACTTATTTTAAAATAATCACCATAGGCTTCTGGAATTAGTGGTCCCGTCGCTGTTACCATTTTCAGTATTATCAATAATTCCAGGGGCATCAAGCAATCTAGTAATCTAATTGCTATGAGGAATTAGAAAAAAAAACTAAATCCAACGTTATACGGAGAGTCATTTTCTGACTATCAATAACTTCCGTTGTACTAAATGGAAGGTTTTATATATTCTACTCTGAGGTTGAAAATATTTACAAGTATCTTGTAACTTGGCCAAGCGCTAAGATTCTACAATTGGCAAAATCGAGTTCTATGTGGTTCTTATTTTTTTAATATTTTTATATTCGTTTAGAATCCTTGATATAAATTTAAAAGTTTGGAATGAAAAATACTTTCCTCATAGCATTTATTCCGTAAATAATAAATTTGTGTTGAATGGTGTAATTTTTTTATCAACCTTCGTTTGGACATATCTACACGAGTAATTTTTTTTAAAGCGCTCATATCACTGAGAACTGATATACAAGTAAAGTTTTCAATGTGTTTCAATAAAACAGTCGTTTTGAAATGCTATAAGCAAGTAGAAACTTGCCACTAGCCGGCGTTACGATCGGCCAACCAACGCTATACGGGCGTTGTGTACAAACTTGAATACAATGGTAATTCATGCATGCGAACCTGTATGCGAGGATGATTTCCGACGTATTTTCATTAAATGTTTGCACAAGTTTTTTTAGGACAGTTTGTTCTAGCTTGTATGTCTGTTCTCTGTGCTCTTATATCATATTATTCAATATTAATATAATTCAATTCAATAAATTAATTTAATTTCCAATAATTAAATGTTGGAATAGTTATTAATATAATTTGCACGACAATGAACACGAACTAATGTTAAAGAGATTTGACCAAGATTTTATGAGAAGGCATGACCAAGTGGCAATAAATTGAAGCGAGATACAATTTTTTTATACAATGGTACCTACATGTCACAAACATTGCCGCCTTACACACCTGTTTATACCTTTATAGTAGTAGTAAACAAAGTAAACAGAAATTTATTAAATGCAATCGTTTTATATTTTTATTGGCACCTAAGGATCCCGACATTATGCAAAAAAATGATTACAGCATGTTTCATGTCATTATTTTTTATTCTGAATTTTCAAAACTCTCTTGGGCGAGGTTCTACAGATGCACGAACGAGTATGTAGAAGTGCGTGCACACGATGAATTGTATTGTACTCAGGTGGCTTGTGTTTGGAAATTTGAATAGAGTTCAGCATTACAGGGTGCGACGTGCATGTGCTGCTTATGATCATTTGAGTTATGCGTTGGGTTGGCGAAACGGATGGAATTCTCATATCAAAATATGTTCGACGATTTGTAGGTACCCAGGGCAATAAGCCTAAGAAGCTACCTATATTTTATAGCCACACGCGTTTCATATTTCAGATATTCGTGATGCGTTTTTAATCACGAAGACAGCTGACAATATGCTTCTATAAGTACTTCTAAAGCACGGGCAGACTATTACAGTCGTAATTCGCTGGATGGGCCACAGCCTCTGTCCAACTAACGAATTTGATTCGCTAGTTGAATCGACTGACAGATGTCAAAAACTCTCCAAAGAGTGGTGCAAATGCATCTCTTCTCATCTCTTATTCTTGTAAGACTGATTGTCAAAATAAATTTGACATTAGATTTTGGTATTCAGATGCTATTTAGTTTTTTTATTAATTTCGTTTATTTGATAGGCACAAATGCGTTAGCTTGGCGGTGCCAAATTCTTTTGCTTTTACATTTTGGATATCTTAAAACTAGGAGGTTACAATGTTGAAATATTTTTTTTACAAAAGAAAAGAAAGTTTACAGCTATCTTAAGACTAGAAATAAGATTCAATATACAAGAAAGGGCCAAAAGATTTTTTTATGCAAAATTTTAAAACAAGGGATTCAGTTTGATATACAAGAGGGGGAGTAATAGTATTTTACGAAATATTTTACAGTTATCTTAAAACTAACAATATAGTTTAGTACACAAAAGGGGGAACAAATATTTATGAGAAATTTCACAGATATCTTAAAACTAGGGATACAATTCTATTTACAAGATGGAGGACAAGAGTTTCAAAAAAGAGTAAAAATTATAGCTATCTTAAAACTAGGAATACAGAATACTAATTTGATTTTTTTAACGAAAACTTATGCTTGGTCAAGATATTCAGATGGTGGCTTATTTCCACATCAGTGTAGCAGCGGTTGTATCAACGACAGGGGAGAGAAGGCGTATGGTGACAGGGAAAGAAGAGCAAAACTTGCAACTTTCGCTCAAACGGGGAGGGAGATCAGCGAAACAAATTTGCGCCTCAGTCTATGCAGGCCGTTCCTTCTATGCAGGCGTAGTGGTAAGGGCGACGGCGGTTACATATTGGCACTCTGGAGCTTCTAAAAATGAGAAAAAGAGAGGTGCTAAATTGGGATATTTATCGTTTTTATGAAAGTATAACTAAGGGACATATAGGGGAAATCACGAGTTGCCAGCATATCTCGGACTGGTACATTGGGTGGTCTACCTCGGGCCCGAAGGGAATTCTTTAACTGAGACCTGGCGTCACAATACCCGGCGCATACCCAGACAACGTGCTCGATGTCGTGATAGTTCTCGTCACAAGCGCACATACTACTTTCCGCAAGCCCAATACGCCGCAAATGCGCACCCATGGTGTAGTGATTGGACATAAGTCGGGACATTACGCGAATTAAATCCCGACCCACATCCCCCCCTGAACCAAGGCTTCGTTGATACCTTTGGGATAATCGAATGTAGCCATCGTCCAAGTTCCCCATTGCTCCACGAGGTTTGCAACTGTTGAGCGTTCTCTGACGACAAATACTAAAAAATTCGTTGAAGCTGATTGGTTTTTCGTATATGTCACCATTTAATGCGCTTACCTTTGCTAATGAGTCGGCCTTTCCATTGCCCGGGATAGAACAATGAGAGAAGATCCAAACAAAGGTAATCTGATAAGATTTTTCAGATAACGTACACAAGGACTCTCGTATCTTCCCCAGGAAATATGGGAATTGCTTTTTAGGCTTTACCGCACGAAGAGCCTCGATAGAGCTGAGGTTGTCCGAAACGATGAAGTAGTGATCTGTGGGCAGAGTGTCGATGATCCCAAGGGTGTACTGAATTGCAGCTAACTCTGCGACGTAAACTGAAGCAGGATCATTGAGCTTGAATGAAGCGGTGATAGTATTACTGAAGATACCGAAGCCAGTGGACCCATCGAGATTTGATCCGTCAGTGTAAAACATTTTGTCGCAGTCGACTTCTCGGAATTTTTTATAAAATATGTTGGGGATCACTTGAGGGCGTATATGGTCCGGGATTCCACGAATCTCTTCCTTCATGGATGTGTCGAAGAATACAGTAGAATCAGAAGTATCTAGGAAACGGACACGGTTGCGATTGTACGAAGAAGGATTAATGCTCTGTGCCACGTAGTCGAAGCACAAGGACATAAAACGGGTTTGAGAATTAATCTCGACGAGCCTCTCGAAATTTTGAATCACCAACGGGTTCAGAATGTCGCATCGGATGAGCAATCGATATGAGAGCTCCCAAAATCGATTTTTTAGCGGAAGACCGCCCGCCAGCACTTCGAGACTCATCGTATGGGTCGAGTGCATGCAACCCAAGGAAATGCGCAAGCAACGATACTGGATTCTCTCCAGTTTGATGAAGTGTATGTTCGCAGCGGAGAGGAAACAGAAACACCCGTACTCCATCACCGACAATATCGTTGTTTAGTACAGCCTGATTAGGTCTCCTGGGTGGGCACCCCACCATGTTCCAATTATTGTCCGCAGAAAATTGATCCTTTCTTGGCATTTCTGTTTCAGATACCTAATGTGACATCCCCATGTACCTTTAGAGTCGAACCAGACCCCGAGATATTTAAATGTGAAGACCTGATTGATCGTTTCACCCATTAATAGAAGCTGTAGTTGCGCCGACTCGCGCTTCCTAGAAAAAACAACCAACTCAGTTTTCTCCGTGGAGAACTCGATACCCAGTTGAAGAGCCCAAGCAGACAAATTGTCCAAGGTATCTTGTAATGGTCTTTGCAAGTCGGCAGCTTTGGGCCCTGTAACAGAGACCACCCCGTCGTCTGCAAGTTGCCTTAGCGTGCATGAATTATCAAGACAATCGTCAATGTCATTCACGTAAAAATTGTTGAATAGCTAAGTCCCCTGGGGAAGACCCATGTAGCTAAATCGCAATGTTGTTAAATCGCCATGCGTAAAGTGCATGTGCTTTTCAGACAACAGGTTTAGCAAAAAGTTATTTAAAATTGGTGAAAGACCATGATGGTGCAGCTTCTCTGACAGAATATTGATAGAAACTGAATCAAAAGCCCCCTTAATATCCAAGAAGACTGATGCCATCTGCTCTTTGTTAGCATAGGCTATTTGGATTTCTGTAGAAAGCAACGCAAGGCAATCGTTCGTCCCTTTGCCTTTGCGAAAGCCAAATTGTGTATCTGACAGTAAGCCATTTGCTTCAACCCAATTGTCGAGGCGAAACAAGATCATTTTCTCGAACAACTTCCTAATACAGGACAGCATTGCAATCGGTCGATACGAGTTGTGGTCGGAGGCTGGTTTTCCTGGTTTTTGAATGGCGATGACCTTCACTTGCCTCCAGTCATGAGGGACAATGTTACCCTCAAGAAACTTGTTAAATAAGTTCAGCAAGCGCCTTTTTGCAGTGTCAGGCAGATTCTTCAGCAAGTTGAATTTTATTCTGTCGAACCCTGGGGCGTTATTGTTCCATGATAAGAGAGCAAGTGAGAACTCCACCATCGAAAACGGTGTTTCGTTCGCGGTATCGTGAGCAGACGTGGCGCGGTACATTTTCTGTACCGGCACAGAGTCCGGACAGATCTTCTTGGCGAAAGCGAATATCCAACGGTTTGAATATTCCACGTTCTCGTTGGTACTGTTTCGGTTATGCATACATCGAGCCATACCCCAAAGAGTGCTCATCGCTGTTTCTCTCGTTAACCCGTCGACGAACCGGCGCCAATAACTGCGTTTTTTGGCTTTCATTAAACTCTTCATTCGCCTTTCTAGCGACGCGTACTGCTGATAGCTAGCGGGTAACCCGTCTTCCCAGAAGGCCTTATATGCAGTGGACTTCTACGCGTACAGCTTTGAGCACTCTTTATCCCACCGCAGGGTCGGAGACCGTCTATGGGTATTCGCGCTGGGTACTGGTTTAGTCTGAGCTTGATTCTGTCGAGAATCAAGCCAACCAAAAACCTGTACTCTTCCTCTGGAGGAAGCTCTTGCGTGGATTCGATTTTAACGGATATCGCGGTCGCGTAACTCTTCCAATCAATGTTCCGTGTGAGGTCATACGAGACATTGATTGTTTCCGATGGTCTTGAACCGTTAGCAATTGAAATTACGACAGGCAAATGATCGCTACCGTGGGGATCAGGGATCACCTTCCACATGCAATCTAACTGTAGCGATGTCGAGCATAGTGATAAATCCAACGCGCTTGCGCGTGCTGGTGGTGTTGGAATACGCGTCATTTATCCCGTGTTTAAGATGGTCATGTTGAAATTGTCGCAAAGATCTTGGATTAATGTTGATCTATTTTCATCGTTAAGACAACCCCATACCGTACCGTGCGAGTTAAAGTCTCCTAGAACTAGCCGCGGTTCCGGTAAGGATTCCGTGATATTACAAAGCGTTCGGTGCCCTACCGAGGCTCTAGGAGGAATGTAGATGGAAGCAATGCAAAGGTCTTTGCCTTTGCTTAGAACTTGACAAGCGACAATTTCAATGCCTGGTGTCGAAGGGAGGTTAATTCGGTTGAAAGAATAGCACTTTTTGATCCCCAAAAGTACTCCTCCGTAAGGGTTTTCTCGATCCAGACGAATTATATTAAAGTCGTGGAAGTTGATATTTATATCGGAAGTTAACCAAGTTTCATATAATGCGAAAACATCACATTTTAAACTGTTTAGTAAAAATTTGAAGGAATCGATTTTCGGGAGGATACTTCTGCAATTCCACTGTAAGACAGTGATCGAATCAGTGACCTCGTTTGATGACTTAGCCATCGAAGGATACGATCGCTGCAAGGAGGGGCCATTTAGCAGTCAACTGCTTCAAAAATGTTTGCACTATAGGGAGAAAATGTATCAGAATGCTTTTAAGAGGATCAGTAACATTGAAAGTTGTGAAAATTAAGTCCACTATGTCAGAAAATTTCATTAGTCCGTTACTGGACTGAGTGTCTGTTGGAAAAAAGGGGGCACTTGGGGATTGTGTCCGATGCGGTACCCGGATACCTTTTTAGGTTACAAATAATGAAATTTCGATCCCCATATAGAATAGTGAAATTCCGATGTTTTATCCGTAGCTGGAAATTGAAACTTTGTGACATCTTAGAACTTCTTTTGGAGTAATAATGTTTTTGATGTAGTAAGAAGGGAGTGAGGAGGGGCTCCTGAATTTTTTACTACGTCACAGGTCGACGTGGATACCCGGGTACCTCCAAAACTGAAATGCCAATAACTAAGGTAATTTCCAACTGATTTTGATGATTTTGGGTGTTTTGGATTCAAGAACTCATCCACTTTTAGACTTGGTAAAAATGAATCGGGTTATTTCAACCGGTTCCCGGGAATCCGGATTTCTGGAAGCATGTTCCAGTGCTTGGATACTATTTGTGAATTTCAATGGAATACCAGCAATATCGGTGTCAAAATTCTTGACATAGCATCAATAGGCTGTATCTCGTGGTATTGGAACCATTTGGTGATTTCACCACGGAACGGACATTCCGGAGCAGGTTCCCGTAGGATCGTGAATGGCCATTCCATTCCAATTCCATTTTTCAAACTACCATAGGGTCCCGTAAAAATAAATAATAGACTTCCGAGACAATTCGAAAAGTTTTGATACTCATTTTGCTAGGGCATTATTTAAATTTACAAGTCATACCCTAGTGCTGGAGCATTACTCAGGAAAATCCGGATTACCAAGAACCAGATCCATTCATCCGGTTCAATGTTACAAAATCCAAAAGTGGACGAGTTTCTGAATCTAAAACATCTAAAAGTGTCAAAATTGGTTAAAGGAAGCCATAGTTATGAGCATTTTAATTTGTGGGTACCCGGGTACCCTCATTGGCCTGTTGTAGGTGTTTTTTGTTGGACACATAACGGTTAATTTTAACAAATTGTTTAAAAAAATGTTTTTCTTCGGATTATATCTCTGGTACTGTTTGCACTAGAATCAGTCAGCGTGATATTTTTTTTTAAGATTTGTTTAGGGATTCCAAAAAAATGAAAAGTTTTTAATGCCAATATTGCCAAATATGCAACTTTTTAATTTTACACTAAAAGTAAATTTTTCTCGTAATACATCGGTTACTGTAGGCCACATAAAACGTCATTATACCTACATTGCTCGGTCGGTTTCTGGCTATCTCTTGGGATAATGATGACATGCTTCTCAGGATTCTGTTTGGATACTTTTCAAGATTCTGATCGAAGTTTTCTTAGCATCCCAATCGAATCTATTCCAGAACTTCGATTCAATATTTATCCGTATTTCTACGGTTTTTTCTCTGAATTTTGATGCAGGATTCTAGAGAAAAGCTTTTTAAATGTCTAGTGGAATATTTCTCAAGATAGAATGCTGCTGAAGATTATGCTTTATTACAGATACTGACAGAATCATGGTCCTATTATCATTGGAATCCGGTGTAATGTTCTGATGAATATCCTGCTTTGAGTTCCAGTGGACTTTGACACAAACAATATTGCTCTTCTCCCATTATCCCCTTCAATAAGTGATTCCTGCTCAGAATTCCAATAGCATCTTTAACCCGTTCGTGCCCTTTTGGTTGATGAACAACCATGTTTCTATATGACTATAACTTTTGGTTTACACAACGTCAAGTAAGGCTAATCACTACGACTAAGATCTTTCATTTGAGCACTAAAAGTTATAAATATTAGCATTAGAACAGAAGTTATTACAATTAATCTGATTGGGTTCCGCTGCAGCAGTGCTGCCAGGGATAGTTTCTGTTAATGGCGAAAATGAAATTTTGGAATATTATTGAAAACTGCCAAAACTTTCTAATTAAGATTGCCCTCAATTACCTTTTTCATGCAATTGGACTAGATCGGAAGGTAAATATTGAGCAGCTGCAAAAGAAGCACCTATCTTTCTTAAACCAGGTTTTTCGTGTTTCTTGACGCCAACAGTTTTAAGGAAAAATAGTTTTGGGATCCTATACGTGGTAGAAAAAAGTTGGTCAAGAAATGGTGAACGAGATTTTGAAAAGAGACCCGGCCGTCACTGGAGGTGATTTCAATTCTTGGGTAGCTCAAGCAAAGATGGATGATAGGCTATGTAAAGAGGGCACCAGCAGTACTTCTCGCTGAGGCGCCGGGGAACCTGGTAGTCCTTTGCTAGTGACAAGTATGAGTGGGACAGTTTGCGAAGACTACACGCGTAGTTATTACCTGACAATCCAGTATTGGTCAACTAAATGATGCTACAAGGACAAGGATCTCTTTGTGGGTGCGCACTCTTCTAATTAGAATGATTAGACATGTTAGCTGTGATATGTGACACTCCACGTAAATTAAACTGGAGCCAAGAAACAGACGACCAGTTTACTTACTAACTTTATTTTTTCTGGTATTCGAGTAATCGAATCAGTTACCTCGGAAAATCTAAGCCCTGGGTAATCGAGTTTGACTTGTATTGCACCTTACTAAAAAGTTTATCTTAGAATTCTTGTACAAATAGCTATAAACAACTGATACATATCGTTGACTCGTTACCAATATGAATAATAAATGAAAACCAACTGAAAATACAAATCACACCCTGAAAGTCTGAAAAATCGACTAGGGCCAAAATAGGTACATTTATATTTACCATAATAGGAAAATTTGCCCTGGTCATTTTATTTCCAATTCCTCCACGAATGAAGCTTAAATTCATGAAATAACGCAAAAAAAAAGTTTGATTCGATTATCCGGGTGATTCGATTATCCGGGGTGAGATTTTTTTCAAATCCCCGGATAATCGAGTCCGACCTGTAGTGGAATTAACGCAATCTGGATTAACAGGGTTAATTGTGACATTCCGCTAAGTCGCTCAAAAAGTTTTGAATATTGTAAAAAATGTTGTTGTATTTTTATTATTTTATATTTCAATATATTATATTTTTGCATTGCCATATTTTAATTTTTTCTATTATGTTAGCCTCATAATGTTTATATTTTCATAATTTTAATTCATAAATTTTTATTTATGAATTTGGAAATTATCAAACTTCGATATTTTAAATTTTATAAATTCCCTATTTTTTAAATTTTGAATTTGTATGTTTTTTGAAGTATAAAATTGAAAGCTTCAAACCTTTAGCTTTTTAATTTCTTAAATTTTATGATTTTAACTTTTTTGGATATGAAATATTTAAATTCCTCGAATCTAAATTTTCATCATTCTTAAATTTTTAACCTTTTAAATCTTTGCGTTTCTCAATTTTCAAATTATTTAAATTTCCAAAAACTTTAAATTGTTGGACCTTTAAATCTTAAAATATTGAAATTTTTGAATGTTTCCATTTATTAATTGTTGAATTCCTAAATTAGATTTTTATCATTTCCCATTGCCAGAAATATGACCAAAAACATGTAATCTTTTATTAACGCCAAAACGGCTTATTTTAGGTCAATAGTATCTTCGGAGAATTTAATGGAGGCAATATGCCCTTTCTTTTAGTATTGTGCTTTTGCTGATTAATCCCCTATGGGTGAGATATTTTCACAAATTTTCTTGGAAGTGATTATATCGAAATGATGCCATCAGCAAATTTGTAACTCTTACTTTTGCGAATAACTATACTGAAGACATCAAATATCTATTTTGAGTACTTTAAAAGTTATGACTTGTTGTTTGTAGATTACTCTTTGTCGCCTATTTATTGTTCAATATAGTAATAATCCATTGAAATAAGTCAAACATTATTTCGATAAAACGAATTTTGTATTTCATTTATCTATCTACAACCGCTAGAAATAATCACCGAACACTTCCAAGTTGTCTGGAAGGAACTTTATAACTTATCAGTGCAAAAATGTTCATTTGTGCGAACCTTCTGACTGCAATTTTTCTAACTTATAACCATCGGATCGATCTGAAACATGTCGGAAAATGAAAAGCGAAATAAATAACTCCAAGCAACGGCGTAGCCAAGAGAAGGTTTTGGGGTTTAACACCATACAACCCCCCCCCCCCCCACCCCACCACACCCACAAAAAATATTGGATTGAAGTTGAAAATTTATCGATGCAGAATGATTTAATTCAATATTACAATAACTATTATTTGATCCGTCCTGTTGTTGTAAACATCATGAGGACTTTTGATAAATTGTCGGAATGGGGTCTTGATATGTAACTGATCTATTGGTCTTGATTTCACAGTTGTCTAATTGCATCAATATCAAATTCCTGCCTGAAAACATTCCAATAGAAAATTCCAGAATTCTGGAATCAATCATGATCCTCAGATTTATTTTCAAATTGAGCTCGTTTTTGTAGAGATGTACTGTAATAAGGTTCTTTATTTAATGGGAAGCGAAGTTGAAATTGATTTAATGTCTATGAAACATAGAACTGCTCACCAAAAAAATGCATAACTTTCAACATTTGCTAAAAATGTTTTTGCCTTTCTCATTCACTCTAAAATTCGTCAATCTAATCCCGACCCGGAGAGCCGAGTGTCATATGCCAATCGACTGAGTTCGTCGAGATCGGAAAATGTCTGTGTGTATGTATGTGTGTGTATGTGTGTATGTGGAAAAAAATGTGACCTCTGTTTCTTAGAGATGGCTGGACCGATTTGCTCAAAGTTAGTCTCAAATTAAAAGTACAACCTTCCCATCGGCTGCTATTGATTTTTTTTTTATTGATTGGACTTCCGGTTCCGGAGTTACGAGTTGAAGAGCGCAATCGCACAACAAATTCCCATATAAACTGAAATGAAAAATTTTCAAAATCAAATTTGTATTTTTGATGCCAAATGACTTTAAAATGCATGAAAGATTGAGATGTTTGACAAAAATTGGCTTTTTTGGACTTTGGTACGTTTTTGGCTTTCTCATATAGAAAGGTTATGCAATCACTCTAAAAATCGTCAATCATACCGGCGCGGAGGGAGTATGCAACGAGGGGTTGCTACTTTAAAATTAAAACTAGATTAAAATTTCTTAACAAGTTAAAATTTTCGGTAGGACCTGGACCTCCCAGATCTTTCTCCATGATCCGCCGCTGGTTTCAAGCGATGTTTCAGTATCACATAGTATCTCAAGATCGTGGCTGTCGATCCATTGTATGTATGTGCAAATCGTACTGAACATGTAATATTCATTTCCACCATTGTATTGAACATAACCAGCCATGGAATCGTAGTCTGGACAAATGAAAAAGGACCAATGCACCACTAGGAGGATTAAAACAGGTTTTTATTTTGGGAATGCGTCGAGTTGAGACGAAAAATTAATATGATTAATAACGAGGATAACACTTTCCGAATGTAGAGAGAAATTTATGAAAAATGACGATTTCCATTCGACTCTGGCAGGTTCTGATCGATTTTGATGAGCATTTGATTTTTGTTTTATGACCAATTATATGTATAGGTCAAATGTTTAAAAACAGTAATTTAAGGTCAAGATAGCATCATTTTGAAACCGCCAATTTCGGAGGTTTAGTATCTTCGATGAGTTTTACAAGCGTTAAACAGCGCATCATTTGATAAAATAATTTTGACGGTACATCGTCCAAGAAGTATTTATGGTGAATTTTCTCAGGTTAATATTCATGACTACAATAAAGTCTCAACAAATTCGCTAAAGACACGAACTCTGTTACTATTTTCTGAAAAATTAATTCTGCATAATTTTAAAACTTCAAAAATAGCGGTTTCGGAATTATGCCGTTTGGACAGTAAGATCGATTTTCACCAAACCCCCACCAAACCGAATTTCTGGTTACGCCGCTGACTTCAAGTAAGTAGAAACAAAGTCGTTCTGCACTCGTTCACAAGAAACTTCTTCGAATGCTGAATATCTATTATAACACATTGAAACCCCAATTTTATCAGCCAAATATGAACATATGTTTGATGGGCTCTAGCAGACGAACAAGACTGAATTCGAGTAAATCTTTTCTTGAGCATGTTTTCCTTATCATGAAGATGGAAATATTCAAAAATAAAAAGTTCATCATAATCAGAAATAGTTATCAGGCTACATCAAGGGACGAGAAGAATATTTTAACAGCTTCAGTTTATTAAAAAAAAAAATTGCCCGATTTAGTCAATGTCCCCATTTTGTTAGCCTAAAAGACACACTGAGATTGATAAAAATGGGTCTTTATTGTATGTATTATTCACTGTGTTTCACATTAATAGGTACATTTCATTTTTGGGGATTTTTTTATTGCATCGAACTACAACAATTTTTAGGTAGCTTTTAAGGGGTTATTTTATAGACTTCTTCCAAAATTTGGCGAACCTATTCCAATTCGTATACCAATTAATTGGTATACTTAAGGGTTTATATGTTGCAGATAGAGAAAATACTGAAATTTTCAGCTTTTTTCCTACACAATATTACGAAAGCTTATTAAACAATTTTTCCTAATAGGTTTGTGAAAATCTAAACTTTTTGAAATTTTTTTAATAGTTTAATTTTTTATTTAACCGTGATTTTTTAATGAATAGTGACCATCGCTTCACAACGAAGTCTATTTTTCATGGCTTGCGGTGAGCACGATCTCTCGAAATGCTGAACTAAAAATTATGGAATAGAAATTAATTTTTAGTATTCTTTACAGATTTAACTCGCCGCGCAGATAGCTCTGACTTAGACCCGCTGGTGCCCTAAGACAATTTCGCTAGATTTTTAAAGCACTGTACACTCAGTACATTAACGCAAGTGACGGAAGGTTATCGAAAAGTTTCGTGAAAATGAAAATTCCAGTAATGATGATGATTTTCCCAAACGGTTCGTTTTCGAGAGGTTTTTATTTGTTCTTTGGCATTAGGATTAGCGATAATAATTCAAATCAAGGATACTACAGGGAAGTCACCTTTAGAAAAAGTCGATGTCGAAGTAAAATTTGAAATTATGCACGCATGCACTTCAGAGATAGCGTGATATCAGGAGCTGCGATTTCATTTCAACGCTTTTTTGTGAAAAGGGCGATACTTACAAATGTAAACATAAGGCTTTTTTCATACATGCGATTGAAAGCTTTGAAACGCAACAAATCAACCTACAAAATTTTGATTCTACGATATTGCTTTCTTAAACTACAGCAAAAATACAACGGGCGAAACTGTATTTTTGTTTGTTTATTTGAAGTTTCGCCCTCCACGCTCCATGTAAACAAACAGGGCGATACTTTTTTGCCAGCAGGCGAAACTGTTTTTTTTTCGTATTTTTTAGGATTATCAAGCTGATACCAGCTGTAAATAGTAATAGGGTTACCAAGCGTCCGTATTTTAAAGGACATGTCCTTAATTTCGATGATTTGGGAAAGTGTCCTTAATTTTACTTCAAATGTCCTTAGTTTTAGTCAATGGTATATTTAAAATCAATCAGATTAAGTTCGTCCAAGCGAATAAAACATTTTATTGGCCATTTTAGTTGATCAGTTCCTTACAGAACATTTGATTTCTAATGTTCAGATTAATGATTCAAAAGCATTGATAAAGTTTATTGATTGAAGTAATGTTTCAAACTAAAGCTTATTTCTTATCTTGTTGAGTGTTGGCTGATAAAATGATTTTGTCCTCTAATTCAAAGCATAAAATTTTGAACAGCTCTCATTTTCTAGCACTGGGTTCTATTCCTCACGGTAGTCATCTCGGACCATTCAGAGTTTTGCTCTACTTAAACGACTTAAACTATTTGCTGAAGTACATGAAACATTCGTTTGCTGACGACTTCAAACTATTTCACCTTATCAGGCATGCTAAAGACGCAGAATTCTTGCAGTCCCAGTTGGATGTTTTCACCAATTGGTTCTATGCCAATAGGATGATGTTAAATGCTTCCAAGTATTCTGTTCGAAAGTTAATTTCGACTACAATATTTCACAAATCGTTCTCAAACGGAACTGTCTGTTCGAGATTTGGGAGTCTACCTAGATCCCGAACTAAACTTTAAACACCACCTTGAGTACACTATTTCTAAGACCTCTAAGCAGCTAGGATTCATTTTTAAAGTCACTAAGAACTTTACGATTTACGAATATATATTATTTAAAAGTACAATATTGGGCTTTGGTCCGTTTTACACTCGAAGACATCAATGTAGAGTGAGCAACTTATAACCAAAATGATATTCATCGCATTGAAGCTAGTCAGAGCTGATTTCGCTGTAAAAACTTACTTGACCTAAAAACAGCTGCAAAAACTTACTTGACCTCGATCTCCTGTCTGTACGCTGAGATGTTTCGGAACCAGTTTTCATTTCCGATTTATTGCAATTTCGAATCGACATTCGCTATCGTAGAACAATTTAAGGGTATAACAGACCCTTCATCCAGTACGTGTCGTCTTTCCAAATATCCATACAAATTTCAATGCAGATGAGCAAAATTTGTTAGCCTCGGTCAAGATTCAGGATGTCCTTATTTTGCTCTTAGCCCATCTGGTAACCCTATTAGTAACAATGATCGCTATTGAAAAAACCCGGATGAAATCGGTGGTGTAGAACGGTAGTTATTATAAAAACCTGTTTTAATCCACCTAGCGGTGCAATTGTGCCTTTTTCATTTCTCTAAACTATGGCACGGAGGCTTTTTATGTTCAACATAATTGTGGAAATGTCCATTACATTCTTAGTACACTTTGCACTTATACACAATAGCATGCCAGCCACGAACTTGATGAGCTACGTGTCGACGGTGAAACACTTGAAACAAAAAATATCATACTTCATTAGCCTAATCAGCATTACATCAATGATGTCTGCTTGTTAACTCATTTTGTCATGCGGGGGTGGGTGTGTGAGGAGGGCGAAAGTCCCATGAACGAACGACTCCCCAGCTTAAATTGGTATGCTTTGTGATATAGTGGTGGTTTAAAGATGATGGGGTTGAAAGGGAGGGGTATGAGGGCTGGATGAGGTGGTGGTCTGAGGGGTGATTTAAGGAGATTTTTAAGGGAGGGGAGTGAACAGTAGAGAGGGGGTGTAACCCCTCTCCGTAAACTATCAACTACGCCCCTGTTAAAATCCAGAAACCTTATGCGAGTTGAAAAAAAAATTGGCCGCGATTAGGTCGACGTTTTTCAGAGTGATTGCATAACCTTTCTATATGAGAAAGGCAAAAATGTGCCAAAATCCAAAAAAGTGAATCGTCGTCAAATTTTTTTTCGAGTTTGCATCAAATATCGACGTTTCATGCACCTTGAACGCATTTACATCAAAAATAAAAATTCTATTTTTAATTTTTCCTATAGTTTATATGAGAAATTTCTGTGTGGCCGCACTCTGAAACCCGGAATTCCGGAACCAGAGTTCCGATCGATCCAAAATTCAACAGCAGTCGATGGGAAGGTTGCACCTTTCATTTGAGACTAAGTTTGGGCAAATCGGTCCAGCCATCTCTGAGAAAAATGAGTGACATTATTTGGCACATACGCACATACATACATACACACACATACACACACACATACAGACTTTTTCCGATCTCGACGAACTGAGTCGAATGGGATATGACACTCGGCCCTCCGGGCCGGGATTAGGTTGACGTTTTTCAGAGTGATTGCATAACCTTTCTATATGAGAAAGGCAAAAAACGTAAGGGCGATACTTCAATTCTGATAGGTGGGACCGAAAAAGTAAACAATCGCCAAATGGGCGATACTATCATTTTGTCAATTTCAATAGCAAAAACAAATTTTAATTTAATAATTTCAAATACTTTATGAATTTTTGGGTTTTGATCACTGAATCAAGCAATCTAGGATGTAAAAAACACAATAGTTCTTAAATAGGAAATAAAACCAAGTCTGGAAATATTCACTGTTGATTTTCTTTGAATGGTATCACTGCTAGTACCGCCCTTTTCAAGGAAAAGCGTTGATTTCTTAGTTCTCAGTCGCGTTGAAAATTTGAGTAAAGTATAAACTTCAAATCGATTCAAAAAAATTTAGATTTTTTTTGGCTCAGTGCAATATATAACCCCTTTAGGAAACTTCAGTTTTCCCACCACAATTTAGATATTTTATTAACAGAGCATTAACAATAATTCGTTGGTATGTCTATTTTATGGGCAATTTTTTCGCTTTCCCATTGATTTGGTTTGAGATTTCTAGCACTGATGTTGTCCTATGCTGATTTGAGCGATTCTCTGAGTCCTGCCACTATCCCAAGTAGTATGTTTTCTCAAACGATATAATAATAACGATATAATATAATCCCATGTAGTAAATTTTCTCAAACGATATAATATCCGAAGAGAGTGATAAGAGTTATAAGAAATGTCTCATCACACTGTTAGGTGGATTAAAAGCGTTTTTAATTTCTAAATGGATGAAAAGTTTTCAAATTTTGGAAACGTTGAATTTTTCATTTTTTTGAATTTTTAAGTTAACGAATTTTTGTATTACTAAGTATCTCAATTTTGAAATTTTCTGAATGTTTAATTTCCAAATTTTTAAATTTTGATATCTTAAGTTTTTTTTAATCTCAATTATTATTGAATTCCTAAAATTTCTAAATCATAAATTTTTTAAATGCTAATATTTTCTAATTTTTCAATATTCATATTTCTAAGTCTAAATTTTTATTATTTGAAATTTTTAAACATTTAAATCCTTCAATTTGTATTTTTTTATTTTTAAATATTTAAACACATAAATTAAAAAACCTGTTTTAATCCACCTAGCGGTGCAATTGTGCCTTTCTCATTTCTCTAAACTATGGCACGGAGGCTTTTTATGTTCAACATAATTGTGGAAATGTCCATTACATTCTTAGTACACTTTGCACTTATACACAATGGCATGCCAGCCACGAACTTGATGAGCTACGTGTCGACGGTGAAACACTTGAAACAAAAAAATATCATACTCCATTAGCCTAATCAGCATTAGATCAATGTTATCTGCTTGCTAACTCATTTTGTCATGCGGGGGTGGGTATGTGAAGAGGGCGAAAGTCCCATGAACGAACGACTCCCCAGCTTAAATTATTATGCTTTGTGATACAGTGGTGGTTTAAAGATGACGGGGTTGAAAGGGAGGGGTATGAGGGCTGGATGGGGTGGTGGTCTGAGGGGTGATTTAAGGAGATTTTTAAAGGAGGGGCGCGAACAGTAGAGGGGGGGGGGGGTGTAACCCCTCTCCGTAAACCATCAACTACGCCTCTGTTAAAATCCAGAAACCCTAAACGAGTCGAAAAAAAAATTTGGCCGGGATTAGGTTGACGTTTTTCAGAGTGATTGCATAACCTTTCTATATGAGAAAGGCAAAAATGTGCCAAAATCCAAAAAAGTGAATCGTAGTCAAATTTTTTTTCGAGTTTGCATCAAATCTCGACGTTTCATGCACCTTGAACACATTTAGCATCAAAAATAAAAATTCTATTTTTAATTTTTCCTATAGTTTATATGAGAAATTTCTGTGTGGCCGTACTCTGAAACCCGTAATTCCGGAACCAGAATTCCGATCGATCCAAAATTCAATAGCAGCCGATGGGAAGGTTGCACCTTTCATTTGAGACTAAGTTTGGGCAAATCGGTCCAGCCATCTCTGAGAAAAATGAGTGACATTATTTGACACATACGCACATACATACACACACACACATACACACACATACACACATACATACATACACACACACACATACAGACTTTTTCCGATCTCGACGTACTGAGTCGAATGGGATATGACACCCGGCCCTCCGGGCCGGGATTAGGTTGACGTTTTTCAGAGTGATTGCATAACCTTTCTATATGAGAAAGGCAAAAAATAGTTTCCCTAAATTTTTAGATTAAAAATTTCTTTTCATATTTATACTTTTAAATTTAAAAGCGTGAGAATTTTTAACTTTTAAAATCTTTAAATTCTTGCTAAATTCTTAAATTTTTAATTTCTTGGATTTTTAAGTTTGTAAATTTGCATATTTTTAAGTCTCTAAATTTTTAAATTTTAATCTTTAAATTCTAGAACTTTTAGAATCCCAAATTTTTAAATTTCAATTTTTTAAATTCTTAGATTTTTATTTATCTAGATCGTTCAATTTTTAAATACTTCGAATTTTTTATTTTCTCTCCAAAACTTTTAAATTTCCCTTTATTTTAATCGTATTTTTTTTATTTTCAAGTATTCGAATTTTAAATTTGTTGAACCTTGTGTTTCATAATTTTCATAATTTTTAAACCTTTAAATTCGCAAACCAAAAAAGTTAAAAAAATAACACCATTGTTATATTTTTTTTAATCGTAAAATTACGGAGAGTTATCGTCAATAACCGCAAGTCGGCTCAATATGCAGTTATCCATGTGGGAGAAGAAGTGATCACCTCACAGCGGAGTCTGAAGTCTCGCGAAGTCATTATAGACGACAAGCTGACCTTCGGCAGCCACGTCGACTATACATGCAAGAGAGCGTCGACTGCTGTTGCGGCACTATCGAGGATGATGTCCAACAGCTCAAAGCTGTGCGCCAGTAGACGTAGGTTACTGGCAGGCGTTGCCGTATCTGAGGGTAACCAGTTACCTACAGAAACTGGAGAGCACCTGCCGCGTGATGTGCCTCAGAGTGATATCTGCATACCGCACGGTATCACACGATGCATCCTGCGTGATAACGAGCATGATGCCAGTCGGGCTGGTCATTTCCGAAGATGAGGAGTGCTTCGAACTACGTGGAAATAGAGGAGCCCGCGAGCGCACCAGGGTGACTTCGGTCGCCAGATGGCAGCGTGAGTGGGATAACTCCTCGAAAGGTAGGTGGACCCACCGGCTGATACCTAGCATATCGAGCTGGGTGGGAAGACCCCATGGGGAAGTTCACTTCCATCTGACACAATTCCTGTTAGGCCATGGCTGTTTCCGACAGTACCTCCACAGGTTCGGGCACGCGGAGGTCCCAGCCTGCCCTGACTGCCCAGGCGTAGACGAAACTACCGAACACATACCGTTCGTATGTCCTCGGTTCGACGTCGAAAGAAGAGCAATGCTTGACGTCTGTGGCTGGAACACAATCCCTGATACCCTTATTCAGCGGATGTGTCAAGCGGTGGAGAAGTGGAACGCAGTCTCGACTGCAACCACCCAGATTGCCTGTAAGCTACAGGTAATTTGGCGCACCGAGCAACAGACAACGGGCACGACTAACTAGTGATTGGTTAGTTTGAGCGAAAAAAGCCGAGCGCAGAAAAGTGAGTGAATGGTCTGTTGATGCTGAGGCAGGTTTGGCGCAGCGACTGGCAACCGCGTAAGGGGTAAACCCAGCCACCCCGAAGCAAGGCAGAAGAGCGAGTGTATAGGCGTATATGTGGACTGCCTCATGCCAAGATGGGAGGGTCGTAGTGTAATATGTTGGGACTTAGCTATCGATGCCTCGTGGCGTTACAGAGGAGTGAAAGGGTGAGCATCCAAGTCAGTCTCACACGGTATGTTAAGGGTGAGCACAAAAGTCAGCCTCACATGGTATGGTAGAGGTGAGCACAAAAGTCAGCCTCACAAGGTATGAAAACGGTGAGCACCCAAGTAAGCCTCGCATGGTATTTATTTTTATTTATTTATTTATCACGCACATCAACAGGCCGTACTCGGCCCCAATGATGGAAACTTAAACTAATTATATCTAAAAAACTGCAGGAATCGATTTCTTAATGATATTCGAGACAAATGAAAGTCGAACAGGTGCGACACACGATTGAAGAGGCGTTGTAGTCCCGTGATAGCGGCATTAGCTGTTTGAATAGTTCGTCGGAACGGCACTCTCAGAAGAACGTTTCCGCGTAACGTTCTGGACCTTGCTTGGATGTTAACTCGCTCTAGTAAATCTGGAGAATCGATGCGTTCTGACAGAAGATCAGAGATGAATAAGGCTCTTGCAGTTTCTCTACGACGCTGGAGAGTATCGAGCTGGATGAGTTGACACCGACTCTCGTAGCTTGGTAGACGAACAGGATCGCGCCAAGGCAGGCGTCGAAGAGCATACCGTATAAATTTTCGTTGGACGCCTTCAATTCGATCGCTGCTGTTCATGTAATTCGGGTTCCAGACCGCCGAACAATACTCCAGCGTAGAGCGCACTAAAGAGCAGTATAGGCTTTTGAGACAGTAAATGTCTGTAAAGGATTTAGCCGTACGGAAAATGAAGCCCAGGCTTCGCGATGCTTTACCAACAACATACGAAATGTGATTTTTAAATGTAAGTTTCGAATGTAACAGCACTCCAAGATCCTTAACGCAGCTCACCCGGGAAACAAGAGCTCCAGACAAGTTATATTCAAACTCAATGGGATCTTTTTTTTCTGGAGAACGATATCACAGAACATTTCGCCGGATTCAGAATCATTCGGTTGTTTTCACACCATCTGCTGAAAGTGTCGAATTGCTGCTGCAAATATTGTGCGTCCGTTCGGCTCCTAATTCTGTTGAAAATTTTTAGATCATCTGCATACGACAACCGTGGTCCTTTCAGCTGATAGTTAACATCATTGAAATAGAGAGTGAATATAAATGGTCCGAGATGACTTCCTTGCGGAATACCAGACGTTGCGGAGAACAGTTTGGAGTATGCATCACCTATGTTCACACTGAGTTGACGGCCAACGAGATAGGATTGAAACCATCGCAGGAGTGATCCACTGAAGCCAAGTTTTTCCAACTTAGCGACTGCGATATCGTGATTGATTTTGTCGAAAGCTGCAGATAAGTCAGTATATATAACATCGGTTTGTTGATTCGCATCGAACCCTTCGGACACAAAAGAGGTTAGAGATAGTAGATTCGTCAACGTAGATCGATTCGGCATGAATCCGTGTTGGTCTTTAGAAATATATTCCTTACAGTGAAAAAACACTGACTCCACCACGACTAACTCATAGAGCTTGGAAATGGCACAGAGCGCAGAAATTCCTCGATAATTGTCAATGTTTCTCTTATCACCTTTTTTGTGGACAGGAAAGATGAAAGCTGCTTTCCACAATTGAGGAAAAATCGCGGTTATCAGTGACATTTTAAATAGTTGACAGAGTGGTTCCACCAAACCATATATACACTTTTTCAAAAACACAGCAGGGACAAAATCTGACCCAGGAGATGACGATGCTTTAAGCTTGGATGCTGCTGATACAATATCCGAGTGCTCCACACGAATCATTCACTGGCCGTTCGAGTTGGGTCACGCCGCTAGCTGCAACGTCAATCTGCTACAAGAACAGAGTCTCACTGACGAACACACTCGCAAATTTAGAGGCGAACAATTTGCATATGGCTTGTGAATCATGCCCAACTTCACCATTCAAAAACATTGTAGAAGGTAAGCCGGTTTCTTTCCGCTGCTCATTGACGTATCTCCAGAACAATTTAGGATCCGACTTAAGGTTACGTTGCATTTTTCGTTGGTAGTTTGAAAAACAAAAACTGTTCAGTTTTTTAAAATCGTTATTGAGCCTTACATAATAAGCTCTCAGTGACAAGGTACGGCGTTTGGTAAACTTTCGTAATGCTGCTCTTTTCGCAGTTTTTAGCTGACGTAGCTCGGCTGTCTACCAGGGGGATTGATCACTTCGTTGATTACACTTTGGGATATGACGATCGATAAGGTAGCTCATTATGTGGCAGAACGTTTCAGCGGCGGAGTTCACATCATCCTTGCTTAGCACAGAATCCCAGTCAATACTTTGTAAAATATGCAAAATGCTGCTATAGTCGGCCCGCTTATAATTGTAACACACGGTGGGCGCGTGGTTCGAAAACTTCATAGGCGGTACGTCCTGGAGTGTAAGATGTAGAGGCGGATGGTGGCAAACATACTTTACTAGCGGGGTGAGGGCGGTGGAAATATGCGGCGATTGATCTCTGGCATTAACGAAGCATAGATCTAAAATCCGGTCGTTCTCGTTCGTGGTGCTGTTGATCTGCTGAAGTGTAGCCGTGCTATAGCCATCCAGAAGAGTAATGCTGCCAGGATGAAAAACAGATTCGTCTGGGTCGGGTTGTAGAAATCCGCTATGAACGGAACGCCACTTTATTGTAGAAAGGTTGAAATCGCCGATAATCATGATTTCGTCAGTGAGTTGCGCCATCGCGGAAACAGAAGTCAATGATTCAGAATGAGAATCAACTAGTGCAGAGTCGCGAATTTTATCGGGAGGGAAATAAACCACACATATATATATATATATATAATGTTCGATTTCCCAATTTTATCGTTGCCCATACTTGTTCGATGCTGCTCCAAGCGTCATTTGTTATATGTTGAACTTTTAATCCACGACGCACAGCGAGCAAAACACCGCCACCGGAGGATTTGTTGCTGTTGAAAGGGCTACGATCACATCTGAGAACCTCGTAGTCAGAGCAAATCACCTGGCTGGAAAGAGTCTGCTCATTTAGCCATGTTTCTGTCAATGCGATAATGTCGTAACAGCAGTCCGAGGTAGCTAGGCGATAGGTATTTGCACAGGAATTCATGCTTCCCACATTTTGATAGTATAAGTGGATGGTATGTCAGAAGTGGGGCCTAAGAAAAATGTCCCACATGGGATGCCAGGGGGAGTGACAGAGGTACAATAGAGTGGCACGATCGAGAGTGAATCAGGTGATAGGGTGAACATCCAAGTCAGCCTCACATGGTATGTTAGAGGTGAGCACAAAAGTAAGCCTAGCAAGGAATGAAAAAGTGAGCACACAAGTCAGCCTCGCAAGGAACGAAAAAGGTGAGCACAAAAGTCAGCCTCATGTGGTGTGTTAGAGAGTGAATTAAGGTGCGATAGGGAGAGCACCCAAGTAAGTCTCATACAGGACGTATGAACGCGTGAGCGAGAGTGAATGAGTATATCAAGTACAGCCATCCCCCCAGAAGTAATAACGAGAGGTAGTTCCTGGGGGAACGATGGCGGAGCCCAATGAAGTTTAGTCGGTATTAGTGGCAGCGTCACTATTCGAGCCCGACTCGCCCCCAGTACACCCCGTATGGTAGCTTGGCACCTACTAATAGCACGTGTACTGGGCTAGTACGTAAACGTATTCTCCATTGTAAAAAAACACACATACACACATACATACCTTTAAAAGCAGCAAGAGAGCGTGTTTCGACAACCTGTGCGAGAGTGCCAACGCGAATACGTGAAGTGACGCCTACCGGATTGTGATGGCTAAGACCAAAGGGGGCTCTCCACCCCAAGAACGGTCTCCGGACTGGTTGGCGAGTATTATCGAAGTACTTTTCCCGTCTCGAGCCACAAACCCCTGGCCACCTGCACCGCAATACATTATGGGCGCAGTTGAAATGTTTGAAAAGGTGACGAATGAATAACTACTTGCAATGGTTAACTCCCTAGCAATTAACAAAGCTCCAGGGCCGGATGGAGCTCCAAACAGCGCTCTCAAGGCAGCGATCATAACGAACCCGAACATGTTCCGGCTAGCTATGCAGAGATGCCTAGACGAGTGCCGCTTCCCGATAGATGGAAAAGGCAGAAATTGGTGCTGTTGCCGAAACCCGGGAAGCCGCCAGGCGACCCATCGGCGTCCAGACCAATCTGTTTGATCGACACGACTGGCAAATTGCTGGATAATCCTCATCAGGCTAACCCCGTACGCAGAAGGTACGGACGGCCTGTAAAGCAACCAGTTTGGTTTTCGAAAGGGTAAGTCAACGGTGGACGCTATCAACTCAGTGATAAAGACTGCCGAGATAGCGATCCAACGAAAAAGGCGAGGTATTCGATACTGTGCGTTAGTGACACTTGACGTGAAGAACGCATTCAACAGCGCAAGCTGGGATGCCATCGCGCTCTCGTTAAACCGACTTAGCCTACCGGTGGGTCTGTACCGGATCCTGGAATGTTACTTCCAGAACCGCGTACTGCTATACGAGACCGATGCTGGTCAGAGAAGTGTTCATATTACCGCCGCAGGGCTCGATCCTAGGCCCGGTATTATGGAACATCATGTATGGCGGGGTTCTGAGACTAAAGTTTCCTCCTAGGGTCAAGATCGTTGGCTTTGCCGACGATGTAACCTTGGAGGTCTACGGGGAGTCAACCCCCGAGGTAAAACTAACCGCAGAACACGCGATCAACACGGTGGAGGAATGGATGAGCGCGAGAGGCCTGGAGCTCGCTCAGCACAAGACGGAGGTGGTTATTGTCAACAACCCCAAGTCGGCATAACATGCAGTTATCCATGTGGGAGAAGTCGCAATCACTTCACAGCGGAGTCGGAAGTCCACGGAGTCATCATAAACGACAAGCTGACCTTCGGCAGCCATGTCGACTATGCGTTTAAAAGAGCTTCGACTGCTGTTGCGGCATTATCGAGGATGATGTCCAACAGGTCAAAGGTGTGCTACTGGCAGGCGTTGCCGTATCTATCCTCAGGTATGGAGAGCACCTACCGCGTGATGTGCCTTAGAGTGATATCTGCTTACCGTAAGGTATCACACGATGCATCCTGCGTGATAGCGAGCATGATGCCAGTCGGGCTGGTCATTCGGGAAGATGAGGAGTGCTTTGAGCTGCGTGGCAATAGGAGAGCCCGCGAGCGCACCAGGTTGGCTTCGGTCGCCAGATGGCAGCGTAAGTGGGATAACTCCTCGCAAGGTAGGTGGACCCACCGGCTGATACCTAACATATCGAGCTGGGTGGGAAGACCCCATGGGGAAGTTCACTTCCATCTGACACAATTCCTGTCCGGCCATGGCTGCTTCCGACAGTACCTCCACAGGTTCGGGCACGCGGAGGCCCCCGTTTGCCCTGATTGCCCAGGTGTAGACGAAACTACCGAACACATACTGTTCGTATGTCCTCGTTTCGACGTCGAAAGAAGAGCAATGCTTGACGTCTGTGGCTGTGAAACAACCCCTGATACCCTTATTCAGCGGATGTGTCAATCGGTGGAGAAGTGGAACGCAGTCTCGACTGCAACCACCAAGATTGCCTGTAGGCTATAGAGAATCTGGCGCACCGAGCTACAAACGACAAGCACTACTAACTAGTGATTGGTTAGTTGGAGCGGAAAGGGCCGAGTGCAAAAAGTGAGTGAATGGTCTGTTCATGCTGAGGCAGATTTGGCGCAGCGATTGGAAACCGCGTAAGCGGTAAACTCAGCCACCCCGAAGCAAGGCAGAAGAGCGAGTGTATAGGCGTATATGTGGACTGCCTCATGCCAAGATGGGAGGGTCGTAGCGTAGTATGTTGGGACTTCGCTATTGATACCTCGTGACGTGGCAGCGGTGTGAAAGGTGAGCATCCAAGTCAGCCTCGCACTGTATGTTAGGAGTGAGCACAAAAGTAAGCCTCACATGGTATGTTAGAGGTGAGCACAAAAGTCAGCCTCACAAGGTATGAAAACGGTGAGCACCCAAGTAAGCCTCACATGGTATGTCAGAAGTGGGGCCTAAGGAAAATGTCCCACAAGGTATGCCAGGGGGAGCGACAGGGCGTAATAGAGTGGTATGATCGAGATTGAATCAGGTGATAGGGTGAACATCCAAGTCAGCCTCACATGGTATGTTAGAGGTGAGCACAAAAGTAAGCCTCACAAGGTACGAAAAACGTGAGCACACAAGTCAGCCTCGTATGGCGTGATAGAGGTGAGCACAAAAGTAAGCCTCATATGGAGTGTTAGAGAGTGAATCAGGGCGTGATAGAGCGAGCACCCAAATAAGCCTCATACAGTATGTATTAACGCGTTAGCGAGAGTGAGTGAGTACATCAAGTACAGCCTTCCCTCCAGAAGTAATATCGAGAGGTAGTCCCTGGGGAGAACAATGGCGGAGCCCAATGGAGTTTAGTCAGTATTACCTTGTTATGTTGGAGCCCGACACTCCAGTACATTCCGTGTGTAATATATGAAAGAACCACAATTGCTGCAGAATACAGAGCCAAACAGGAAATAGACACTGAACTGGACTGAACTAATGATACTAACACTAGAATAAGGATGAGCTCATCTACATATAAAGAACGTAAAAATAAAGTCACTTGGATTACGGCCGGCTATAGAAACAGACGTCTTATCATTCTACACAAGATATCACATGGCGCTGTAGCGAAAATTTCTAGTAATTCCTTTGGAGAGCATAGTCGATTAGTGCTTACAAACTCGGTAATAAGTGAAGAAATATGACGAAAAGTAAACTTAAGTCTTCGAAATCACCGATCAAAATTGATAATCCCGAATTCAAAGCATGGCTGCTACCGACGCTACCACCACCGCCACCATTGCAAACGGCAGCTAGTTTACACGCTAACTGGATGAAGTTTAGGCAAGCCTTCTAGTTCTGGATGCGAGGAGCCGGCCATGAGCGATGCGACGACAACGTGAAAGTAGCTATTTTTCTGTCGGTAATCGGCTCAGAAGGATTGGAGATCTACAACATACTACCGCTAACTAAAGAAATGAAGGATGACTACGATAAGGTTATGGACGCTTTTGATGTTTACTGTGGACAGAAGAAAAACGTGATTTTCGAGCGATTTGTGTTCACACACCGTCGGCAGCGTGAAGGTGAAACTTTCAACGACTTCTTACGAGATATTACCAAGCTGGTAAATACCTGTGAATATGGAAACCTGAGAGACAGCTTACTTCGAGATCAAATAGTCTTCGGTTTACACGATCGGGCTTTTGCGGACAAGTTAATGGGGAAAGACGCGAAGGAATTGGCGTTGGGCAAGATCATCGAAGCCTGTAAAATAGAGGAGCAACGAAAGGAGTATCTAAAGTTTATGAGCCACGGAGAACCAGGGCCAGGACGAGTGGATCAAATCAGCAAAAAAGGGGGGTTTGCGGGGAGAAAGATGAGTATAACCAACACTGATGTTCAAAATCGGCCAAAAGTTAACAGCTCACAGACATTCACTAACAAAAATATTAACACTAACACTAAGAAGTTTGCCAAGTACAAACCAAAAGCAAAGATTTCTAATTGCAGTTATTGTAGTTATGAGCACACAAAAGGCAAGTGTCCAGCTTACGGAAAAGCTTGCTCAGCTGTGGCGGGCAAAATCATTTTATCTCTGTTTGTCGAAATCGTTCGCAAACAAACAGGTTATATGGATGTACTGGAATCGAAAATTGGATCTCCCTGGTGTGAATTGATCAAGATCGGTAATATGGAAGTGTCATGCAAACTCGACACAGGCGCGGACGTTAATGTGCTTTCGGCACGTGTTCTTTCGGAGATGGGAATCACGGACCTCGAAGATGTTTCTATTGTTCTCCAAGGATTCGGAGCGTCATCAAAAATTAACAACATTGAAAGTCTTATCCTGTGGTGTAATGCATGATCTGGATTTTGTGATCGTTGATTTTGATGTGAAACCTATACTGGGCCTGGGAGGTTGTATTCAGTTAGGTTTAATTAATCGGGTGAATGCTATTCATTCGACAAGTGTTGCGAAACAGTTTGTGGAAAAATATTCAGATATTTTTGAGGGTATTGGATGTTTTAAACAACTAGGACGTTTATGTGAAGAACAAATCATATCACGGGTTAATGAGCCAGTGGAATGGATTTCAAATGTGACAATTGTTGAAAAACCGGACAAGTCATTGAGGCTTTGTTTGGATCCACGTGATTTGAATAAGGTGCTACTGAAAGAACCTTATTTGATACTAACTATCGATGATTAAAGGATGAAATTAGCAAATAAGAAATTTTTTTCGGTGCTTGATTTGAAAGACGGATTTTTTCAAATCAAGTGGGATAGAAAATCGAGCTCTCTCTGCTCGCTCATTCAACACCCCTTTTGGAGTGTTTCGCTATAATCGCATAATCGCCTTTTGGCTTATCGATTTCCCCGGAAGTTTTTCAAAAATTCAACGAAGAGAATTTTGCGGACATTGATGGTGTTTTCGTCTACATAGACGATCTTTTGATTTCCGCTAGTAGTATAGAAGAACATGATACGATTATGAAGAAAGTGATGAAGAGGGCTCGGGAGAGAAACATTAAATTCAATGCAAGAAAACTGCAATATCGCGTGGAACGTGTGTTGTACTTAGGACACGAAATTTCGCAAAATGGTTTGCGACCTGATTAAGGTCGTTTGGATGATCTTCAGGAAATAAGGACACCAGCGACTAAACTAGAATTGCAAAAAATACTTGGCATGATTAATTAGAATGCGGCGTCTCCGCATCATATTACTCCCATATGAGCTGAAGTTGAACTATTTACCAGGAAAATATATGTACATTGCTGACGTACTCTCGCGTTTTTATATAAAAACAATGAACCCAGACGAAGTTGAAGAAGACTTAACAGGTTACGTTCATACAATAAATATCCGTGACAGTAGAAAACAACAATTTATTTCGGCAACACAAAAAGATCCAATTCTTGGAAAGTTTTTAGAGATGTATCAGAAAGGATGGCCAATGAACAAAAAATCCCTTCAGGACAATCTCAGATTTCTCTGGAAATTCAAAAATGACTTACACGTGGAAAACAAGATTGTTTTCGTGAACGATAAAATTTTTGTTCCTCTGAGCTTATGGAGAACTGTTGTGGAGTGACTCCATGTGGGTCACTTTGGCATTGAAAAGTCCAAGGCACGAGCCAGAGAATTATTTTTCTGGCTAGGCTTGGCAACTGACGTTGAAAATAAGGTTGGAGGATGCAACATTTTCATAAAAAATTCTAAACAAAATAGCAAAGAACCGATGATTAGCCATGAAATACCAAGACTTCCGTTTGCAAAACTTGGTATGGACATTCTTGATTTTGAAGGAAAACCTTTTCTAGTAGTTGTTGATTATTTTTCTAAATGGTTAGAAGTTATTAAACTACATAACAAAACAGCAAATACGGTTATAAATAAATTAATTGATATATTTTATACCCACGTATACCCGAAAATTATAATAGCCGATAATATGCAATTTGGATCCAAAGAGTTTAGAACTTTTGCAAGGGACTTGGAATTCGAGTTAATAACATCGAGTCCACACTACCCCAGGTCTAATGGCCTTGCTGAAAAATATGTGCATATCGCAAAAAATATTCTTAGAAAATCGAAAGAATTTAACTATGATTTTCGAAAATCACTGCTAGAATACCGCAACACACCATTAAAAGATTTAAAAAGCTCACCTTCGTAAATGCAATACTTATTTACCGATCTCCAATAACTTGTTGATACCTAAAGTAAACATTTCCGTAAAAGAATTGCAAGAACGGCATTCAAAAATTCAAAAATAATACTATGATCGACATTGTAAAAGCAGAAATGATCTTGCGGTAGGAGATGAGGTGGTTTACTTGGATAACAGCGGGAAATGGCGTAAAGCTACCGTTACTTTGTTAGCCAATACACCACGATCCTACTGGATACGCAACTCTGAAGGCTCAGTGTATAGAAGAAATAAGCATCATTTGAAAAAAGTTATAAATGGTCAAAAATCACATAATACAGATATTTTACTGGGTCGAAGAGTAAATATGAATATTCCTTTGATTGACAATAAGCAGTCTTCGAGTGAAGTGAAAACAAGATTCGAAAGAGCTCACTCTGAAAGCAATCGCGAAGTTAGAAGAAGTAAGAGGTTGATGAGATAACAGCAGAGAGATCAAATTTAAATTCCTTTGATAGTCGCATAAGCATATATAGATTCTCTTAAAATAGATTTACAATCTCCTCATTAGTCTAAAGAATTTTAGTTTATAATTGTATATATTAGATTAAGTTACTTCTTTAATTGCGAGGGAGATGTAATATATGGAAGAACCACAATTGCTGCAGAAGATAAATCTTGCATACAAGATTTGTCAGTAATAGAGCCAAACAGGAAATAGACACTGAACTGGACTGAACTAATGATACTAACACTAGAATAAGGATGAGCTCATCTACATATAAAGAATGTAAAAATAAAGTCACTTGGATTACGGCCGGCTTTTGAAACAGACGTCTTATCATTTTACACAAGATATCACACCGTGTGGTAGCTTGGCATCTACTAATGCACGTGTTACTGGGTCAGTGCGTAAATTGCATTCTCCATTGTATAAAACACACACAGACATTTTCCAAATCTCAACGTTTCATGCATTTTAAAGTCTTTTGGCATCAAACATGCAAATTCGATTTTGAAATTTTTCCTTACTCCCCCATTTGAGAATTTTTCGTTCCAGTTTTTATGGGAATTTGCTGTGTGGTTGCACTCTTCAACCCGTAACTCCGGAACCGGAAGGTTCTACCTTTCATTTGAGACTAAGTTTGTGTAAATCGGTCCAGCCATCTCTGAGAAACAGAGGTGACATTTTCTTTCCACATACACACATACACACACATACATACACGCACACACAGACGTTTTCCGATCTCGACGAACTGAGTCGAATGGCATATGTCACTCGGCCCGCCGGGCTGGGATTAGGTTTACAATTTTTAGTGTGATTGGATAACCTTTCTATACGAGAAAGGCAAAAAACAGATTTTTTTTGCAATGCTATTGAATGTTGCTTCACCATATAATTGCCTTCTGCTCGTCCTCTCCTCTGTCGTGTAATAAATCCTCTAGTTGAACTTTCCAGTGTGTATTCAAGTGGGGGAGACCGGGGCTAGTTGGCGGTGTTTTCAGTTTTCATTTTTTACCGCTTTGAATTTGGTAGATCTTGTAAAATAGAACACGTTGCACGAAAGGGCAGACTGTTGGCAACATCTCTGAATTTCATGAAGATGTTTCATACGTTCTTTTTATTTCTAGAGGCAAAAATATGTGACGCGGAAAAGCCGCCAACTTGCCCCAGCCCGGGGTAAGTTGGCGGTATATGTGGGGTAAGATGGCAGAATACCAAAAAATAAGCAACCAAATGGAAATTCGATTACATCAGTGGTCCTTTTGAAATGTTCCGATTGTCTTTTCAATAAAACTGTTTACTATTCGACACTTTTCATTATATTTCAGTCTGAATACCCCGTCATTTTGCCTTTGACGCGTACTCCATATTCAAAAGCAAATTTTTGAAATTCTTCAGGCGATTGGCCGAAATAATTGTCCCCTGCATTGACGAGAGACACAAGAAAAAGTTTCTCTTACTTTGGAGTAAATTCAAAAATGCAAAAATGTACTGTAAATAGTATCGCCAACTTGCCCCGTGTGCGTCATCGCCAACTTACCCTAACCGCACTTTTTATAAAAAAGGATTTGAAAAATTGCTTTTGTGTATGGATAGGTGTAATATTTATACGGATACTGAAAGCTCTTTTCACGCACTATCGAAAAATATAATCATTCGGGGAATATATTGAAAACCACCTTAAATAACACAAAATATTTAAAATTATCCACCTAACAGTGTGATGAGACATTCTTATCACTCTCTTCGGATATTATATCGTTTGAGAACATTTGGAACTTGATGCTTCGCGATGTTTTTGATAACACATACTACATGGGATAGTGGCAGGACTCAGAGATTCGTCAAATCAGCATAGGACAACATCAGTGCTAGAAATCTCAAACCAAATCAATGGGAAAGCGAAAAAATGGCCCATAAAATTGACATACAAACGAATTATTGCTAATGCTCTGTCAATAAAATATTTAAATTCCTCAATCAATGCATTATGGTGGGAAAACTGAATTTTCTTAAAGGGGTTATATATTGTACTTAGGGTTGTCGTACCGATAATACCGGTACCGAAAATCCCGGGAATATCGACCCATTTTGGTACCGCAATACCGGTACTGAACAAAAGCCAGTACCGGTATTTTCGGTACTATACAATTTTTTATGACAAATATGTTAACTCTGCAGGGGGATCTGGTTCAAAATATGGGTCTGCAAGATAATGTTTAATTATATTAATTTTCGTTCTAGATAAATCGTTGAGATATTATCTTTGTGTGGGAATGAGGTGGGGCCACCATCATAATAATTATATAAGTTAAAGTTTTATTAGCGACATTCTGATTGGTTTCCATTATTCACTTATCTATAAAAGAACGAACAGCGATTTAGTAGCTATCACACCGTGTGGTAGCTTGGCATCTACTAATGCACGTGTTACTGGGTCAGTGCGTTAATTGCATTCTCCATTGTATAAAACACACACAGACATTTTCCGAATCTCAACGTTTCATGCATTTTAAAGTCTTTTGGCATCAAACATGCAAATTCGATTTTGAAATTTTTCCTTACTCCCCCATTTGAGAATTTTTCGTTCCAGTTTTTATGGGAATTTGCTGTGTGGTTGCACTCTTCAACCCGTAACTCCGGAACCGGAAGGTTCTACCTTTCATTTGAGACTAAGTTTGTGTAAATCGGTCCAGCCATCTCTGAGAAACAGAGGTGACATTTTCTTTCCACATACACACATACACACACATACATACACGCACACACAGACGTTTTCCGATCTCGACGAACTGAGTCGAATGGCATATGTCACTCGGCCCGCCGGGCTGGGATTAGGTTTACAATTTTTAGTGTGATTGGATAACCTTTCTATACGAGAAAGGCAAAAAACAGATTTTTTTTTGCAATGCTATTGAATGTCAGTTTTGATTCAGACGTCGTGCGAGATAGACGAATTTGAAAACGAAATCGAAAGGAAAACCTGACTTAGCAACCATTGTGTGTTTTCTATTGTGTTCTTTTGTGGGGAGCACTAGTGCTGCCTCGTCGAGCACTTATTGTAGATCGAATCGGAACTTGTAAAAGCAAGGTTAGGATGGAGTTACCGCGTGCTCGAGTAAATTCCATGCGCATTCAGTTCGGGAATGGTTCTTCGGAACCAAAGGACGATGAGATTTTCTCATTTTTAAAGACAACGTTAAAGTTAACATGCGAGAATCTTCTCTGCATGTACAGAGACCAAAGTGAATTTAGCATCTATGTGAAGTTCAAAACCAACGATTTGCTTCAAGCGACCTTGGATCGATTTCCGTCGACAGTTACGTTCATGTACCAGAATGGAGAAAAACTCACAGTTCATTTGTCTTCAGCAACCAGTTCCTTCCAATATGTCCGATTGTTCAATTTTCCACCAGAAATTGAAGACCGCGAAATAGCTGCTGTGATGGCCAAGTACGGTAAAATTCAGCGGCTTATTCGAGAGAAGTATCCCCTCGAGTCAGGATTCCCTATTTGGTCTGGAGTGAGAGGTATCCATATGGAAATCATGAGCGAAGTTCCTGCAACGTTGCACGTGAGAAACTTTCAAGCACGTGTTTTTTACGCGGGGATGAAGAACAGATGTTTTATATGCGGAAGTTTGGAGCACCAGAAAGCAGAGTGTCCAAGACGGCGTCAACCGGCAGAAATATTAACAAGACCATCTTTCAAGGATGTGGTTGCTGGCTCGCCAAGTGGTACAGGTACAAATAGTTCGCGAACGGATGAAACCGAAATGACCGTCATTGGAACCATTAACCCCAGACAGCGTGCAGAGCAGGTTGAAGCATTAAAGAGCGCAGCGGAGAAAAAGGCATTAGGAGTAGAAAAGGCGGCAACCAGCGTCGTAGCATTGGTAGAGGAAATCAGTATCAACCAGGTCCTGAATCCCAAAGAGATTGGAGTCAAGCAGGCATCGGATGCAGGAGTAAGCAGTCCAAATGTAGCTGCGGTCATTGAGGATGCAGTTCACAGTCAACGCACAGACAAGGTCCAGACAGAACAGAACGAGCAGTGGATGGAGGTTAGCCATGACAGGAAGCGGGTAAGGAATAACATGTCTCTGAACAGAGCTGGTGAAACTGGCGAGGCATCGTCAGGATCCGAAGACCTTGGTTACAAAAAGGTGAGCAGATCCTTGGGAACAAGAACTCTTTCAAAGAATTTAAAGTTGAAAAAGACAATGGGAGTAACAATACCAACATCGCCTAGTCTACTGAAAACGCAAGCAAACGTCACCAGAGCGCGTGTGAAATCGGTCAAACTGACGAAGACAAAGAAAACAAGTGAGGTTAGAGAGGGCAAAAGATAACTCATGAGTTTGGACATTTTTCTTTAAGCAACATGCAGTTTTGTATACAAATAGGATCAGCTAATTTTAATAGTTCTAAATCAGACGTACAGAAGTCGCTTTTGAAGGATTTTATTCAAAACTTTGATTTAGACCTAATTTTCATACAAGAAGCATGTTCCGAAAATTTTTCTTTCATATTTTCGCATAACGCCATCGTTAACTATGACAAAGGTAGTGCAGGTACAGCTATTCTCTTTAGGAAAAATTTTACAGCTTCACATCTTATTTTGGACCCAAATGGTAGAATATCTTCGGTTGTGATCAATGGAATCAATTTTATAAATGTTTACGGTCATTCGGGAAGCAATCGCAAAAAAGAAAGAAGGGAACTTTTCTCAAACAATATTTCAGTTCATTTCAACAAACCCAATGCTAAAATTAACATTCTCGGTGGTGACTTTAATTGCGTCATTGATCGGTCGGATAGCCCCAGTCTGCAACAATTTTTGTCAAGAATTAAAAGAACTAGTTGAATCGATGCGATTAATTGATGCCGCGATTGCCTGTAAAAATAAAGATTTTACCTTCATACGAAACGGTTCCTCGTCGCGAATTGACCGTTTTTATATTGCACAAGAGCTCCGGCATAATGTTTTAGATTTCAAAAGCACCCCCGTGTTGTTTTCTGATCATAAGGCATTGATTCTTAAGATTAGTGTGGAGAAAGATCAATTAGTATTCCAAGGGCGAGGGTATTGGAAAATAAATGCGTCGCTGCTGAATCAAGAAGAGTTGTCTCAAAGGTTCGTAGCAGAATATGACGCAATTAAAAGTCGCCATATTTTTGCGAGCGATCATAGCGCGTGGTGGAACTACGTATTCAAAAGAAAGGCTCGAAGTTTCTATAAAAACGAAAGCTGGGCATTAAATCAAAGGATCTACAATAGAAAAAATGAACTTTACTCTAATTTGAATTGTCTTTACCAAAGACAATTATTAGGTGAAGTAATGTCTGATGAAATTTCTGTAATCAAATCGAGGCTGTTTGACATTGAGACTGACAGATTAAGGAATTATAGCTATAGAATCAAAGCAAACTCGGCCTTTGAAAATGAAATTTTGAATATTTATCAAATCTCATCACAAATAAATCGTAGCATGAAATCATCTTGCCTTAGGCTCGAGCATGGGAATATTGTGACATCAGACCCGAAAAAGCTCAGAATAATTGTTTTTGAATATGTTCGCAGCAAGTTCTCTCAGATTGACCTAAATGATGAAGTAGGAGATTCATTAAATTACATCTCTAAAACATTATCTCATGAACAACAAGCTATGTTAACCCACCCCATTACGGAGATAGAACTCTACACGACCCTCAATGCCTGTTGTAAGAAAAAGTCACCCGGAGCTGACGGTTTAACTTATGAATTTTATGTGACACATTTTGAAGCATTCAAAGATGACTTGGTAAAATTATTTAACAGTTACCTTTCAGGTAACGTATGCCCGCCCACTGAGTTTTCTAAAGGAATAATTACCTTGATCCCAAAAAAAGGTGAAGTGACTTCCTTGGACAATTACCGACCTATAAGTCTTTTAAATACGGACTCCAAACTTTTTGCAAAAATAATCGCTAATCGATTGAAAAAAACTCTCAATGATCTTCTCGGTCCTGGTCAGACTGCATGTTTATCTAACAGTTCGTGCGTTAACAATCTCTCAGATATACGCAAATTAATCACAAAAAGTATGGAATCTAAGAGATTCAAAGGTTTGTTGATTAGTCTAGATCTAGAAAAAGCCTTTGATAATATTCGATACTCCTTTCTTTGGAAGGTGTAAGAAAAATTCAATTTTCCACAAAGTTTGATACAGTGCTTTAAGAATCTGTATAAGAACGCAACTTCGCAAGTGCTTGTCAATGGTTTTCTCACTCAAGATTTCAAGATTTATCGCTCAGTGCGGCAGGGATGTCCGTTAAGCATGGCATTCTTTGTTTTGTGCATTGAACCACTGGTGCGTCAGCTTTACGATAGTTTGCTTGGTGTGCTTGTAGACGATAAGTTCATCAAGATAGTTGCGTATGCTGATGATATACATATCTATATCCGTTCTGACGAAGAATTTGATTTGATAATGCAAATCCTTCATTCTTTCGCCACCCACTCAAATTTACGCGTTAATTTTCAAAAATCTGGTTATATGAGGATCAATAATTTGTGTTGTGGTCCACACTTACTAAAGGAAGTCGATAGTTTAAAAATTCTTGGAATAACATTTTGCAAAAACTGGATTACTACGATTAACGTTAACTATGAAACGGTAATCAACAACATAAAATATCTTCTTAACATACATCGTGGCAGGAACCTGAGCCTAATAGAAAGGAGTTTTTGGATCAATTGTTATGCACTATCAAAATTATGGTATTTGGCGCAAATATTTCCTCCCACTAATGCGCAGATCGCTAATATTCGATCAATTGTTGGGCAATTTGTTTGGAAAGGAGCTATTTTTAAAACACAAAGGGAGCAATTGTATTTAGATTATCCAAAAGGAGGCATTCAACTGGTAGAAGTTGAATCCAAGGCAAAAGCCTTGTTCATAAAGAATATGCTTTATCATCGGGACAGTGATGGGATCTTCAAACAGGAAAAATTTCTGCTTTCTTTTAAATATCCTGGAGCTCTTGGCAGAAATGCGAAAGAATGGTTAGAAAACGCCAATGAAATCAAAACAATTAATGGACTCGATTCAACCAAGTTGCTATACTCGCACTTTCTGAATAAATATACGATAAAACCAAAAATTGAAGAAGCATACGCTGAAATGAACTGGGATGTATTATGGTCTAACATTTCATATAACTTTCTAAATGTTAACGATCGATCAATGTTGTTCATGCTGTTAAATGATTTAAACCCAAATAAAGCAAAATTGAAGGCATATAATATAGGTCAGATTGTTGATACGAGCTGCGATATTTGTGGGGAAGAGGATACGAACGAACATCGTATCAAAATATGCCCGAATTCCAAAGAAATTTGGGAATGGTGTGCTAGAGTTATTAAAAATATTCATGGACTAGTCTTTGAAGATTTAGAAGATATTCTGTCATTGGGAATAATTAGAAGCGAACAACAAAAGGCTGCTTTATGGTTAACGGTTACATGTGTTAGTTTTAATCTGAGTCATTTTCCAAACAGTAATTTGTATATGTTTAAAAAGCTAATTAGGGAATGAAGATGGCAGGAAAGAGTAACCTTTCAGAACGTTTTTGGAATATTTTTAAATGTATGTTAATAATAATAAAAAAAAAATGTTGCTTCACCATATAATTGCCTTCTGCTCGTCCTCTCCTCTGTCGTGTAATAAATCCTCTAGTTGAACTTTCCAGTGTGTATTCAAGTGGGGGAGACCGGGGCTAGTTGGCGGTGTTTTCAGTTTTAATTTTTTACCGCTTTGAATTTGGTAAATCTTGAAAAATAGAACACGTTGCACGAAAGGGCAGACTGTTGGCAACATCTCTGAATTTCATGAAGATGTTTCATACGTTCTTTTTATTTCTAGAGGCAAAAATATGTGACGCGGAAAAGCCGCCAACTTGCCCCAGCCCGGGGTAAGTTGGCGGTATATGTGGGGTAAGATGGCAGAATACCAAAAAATAAGCAACCAAATGGAAATTCGATTACATCAGTGGTCCTTTTGAAATGTTCCGATTGTCTTTTCAATAAAACTGTTTACTATTCGACACTTTTCATTATATTTCAGTCTGAATACCCCGTCATTTTGCCTTTGACGCGTACTCCATATTCAAAAGCAAATTTTTGAAATTCTTCAGGCGATTGGCCGAAATAATTGTCCCCTGCATTGACGAGAGACACAAGAAAAAGTTTCTCTTACTTTGGAGTAAATTCAAAAATGCAAAAATGTACTGTAAATAGTATCGCCAACTTGCCCCGTGTGCGTCATCGCCAACTTACCCTAACCGCACTTTTTATAAAAAAGGATTTGAAAAATTGCTTTTGTGTATGGATAGGTGTAATATTTATACGGATACTGAAAGCTCTTTTCACGCACTATCGAAAAATATAATCATTCGGGGAATATATTGAAAACCACCTTAAATAACACAAAATATTTAAAATTATCCACCTAACAGTGTGATGAGACATTTTTATCACTCTCTTCGGATATTATATCGTTTGAGAACATTTGGAACTTGATGCTTCGCGATGTTTTTGATAACACATACTACATGGGATAGTGGCAGGACTCAGAGAATCGCTCAAATCAGCATAGGACAACATCAGTGCTAGAAATCTCAAACCAAATCAATGGGAAAGCGAAAAAATGGCCCATAAAATTGACATACAAACGAATTATTGCTAATGCTCTGTCAATAAAATATTTAAATTCCTCAATCAATGCATTATGGTGGGAAAACTGAATTTTCTTAAAGGGGTTATATATTGTACTTAGGGTTGTGGTACCGATAATACCGGTACCGAAAATCCCGGGAATATCGACCCATTTTGGTTCCGCAATACCGGTACTGAACAAAAGCCAGTACCGGTATTTTCGGTACTATACAATTTTTTATGACAAATATGTTAACTCTGCAGGGGGATCTGGTTCAAAATATGGGTCTGCAAGATAATGTTTAATTATATTAATTTTCGTTCTAGATAAATCGTTGAGATATTATCTTTGTGTGGGAATGAGGTGGGGCCACCATCATAATAATTATATAAGTTAAAGTTTTATTAGCGACATTCTGATTGGTTTCCATTATTCACTTATCTATAAAAGAACGAACAGCGATTTAGTAGCTAACAGTTTTAGACTTGGTGAACTGCTTCAAATGGGGCGATTTTTAATTATTGGTGATAAGAAAATTCAGCAAAACTCCATAGTTTACAGGAAAGCAAGGGGCCTTGATATGCATTAGAGAATAGTAGGCAAACGACATAAAGGTCGAAACCAATTTTCAGAAAAGCAAGAGAGGAAATGCGATTAACCTGCTCGGATTTACCGCCATTCTCGCTTTGATTTACTGTTGTTAATAGGGTTTCATACATTTACCATCTGTTCAAGTCGACAAAAGTCGCACCACTTAGCAGTTATTGATTTCAAAGTGGCCTAGATTTAGAAATAAAAGAAGGTGCCCTATATGAAAAATATCTTCTGTGAAATGAGTCTTACCATTCCGAAGCAATTAAAAACAATAAACATGTTTTTTTATCAGCGCAAATCAATCATCTGAGAATAAGATCGTCAGTTTGAGCATTAAATTTCAGTTTGAATCTTTTTTCGCATTTTTTAAAGAAATATTCGAGTACCGGTACTTTACCGGTACTGAGGGCTTCAGTACCGTAGTACCGGTTCTCGCCAAAAAGGGTCGGTACTGCGAACCCTTTGTGCTGGGCCAAAAAAATCGAATTTTTTTTAATCGATTATACTTTAGTCAAATTTCCAACGCGACTGAGAACTAAGAAATCAACACTTTTTCTTGAGAAAAGCGATACTAGCATTGACACCATTCAAAGAAAATCAACAGTGAATATTTCCAGACTTGGTTTTATTTCCTATTTAAGAACTATTGTGTTTTTACATCCTAGATTGCATGATTCAGTGATCGAAACCTAAAACTTCATAAAGTATTTGAAATTATTAAATTAAAATTTGTTTTTGCTATTGAAATTGACAAAATGATAGTATCGCCCCTTTGGCGATTGTTTACTTTTTCGGTCCCACCTAACAGCATTGAAGTATCGCCCTTACGTTTTTTACAATAACTACCGTTTTACACTACTGATTTCGTCCGGGGTTTTTCAATAGCGACCATTGTTACATTTGTAAGTATCGGCCTTTTCATAAAAAAGCGTTGAAATGAAATCGCAGCTCCTGATATCACGCTATCTCTAAAGTGCATGCCAATTCCAATAGTTCCAAATTTTACTTCGACATTGACTTTTTCTAAAGGTGACTTCCCTGTAGTATCCTTGATTTGAATTATTATCGCTAATCCTAATGCCAAAGAACAAATAAAAACCTTTCGAAAATGAACCGTTTGGGAAAATCATCATAATTACTGGAATTTTCATTTTCACGAAACTTTTCGATAACCTTCCGTCACTTGCGTTAATGCACTGGGTGCACAGTGCTCTGAAAATCTAGCGAAATCGTCTTAGGGCACCAGCGGGTCTAATTCAGAGCTATCTGCGCGGCGAGTTAAATCTGTAAAGAATACTAAAAATTAATTTCTATTCCATAATTTTCAGTTCAGCAATTCGAGAGATCGTGCTCACCGCAAGCCATGAAAAATAGACTACGTTGTGAAGCGATGGTCACTATTTATTAAAAAATCACGGTTAAATAAAAAATTAAACTATTAAAAAAATTCAAAAAGTTTATAATTTTCACAAACTTATTAGGAAAAATTGTTTAATAAGCTTTCGTAATATTGTGTAGGAAAAAAGCTGAAAATTTCAGTATTTTCTCTATCTGCAACATATAAACCCTTAAGTATATCAATTAATTGGTATACGAATTGGAATAGGTTCGCCAAATTTTGGAAGAAGTCTATAAAATAACTCCTTGAAAGCTACCTAAAAATTGTTGTAGTTCGATGCAATAAAAAAATCCCCAAAAATGAAATGTACCTGTTAATGTGAACAGTGAATAATACATACAATACAATACATACAATAAAGACCCATTTTTATCAATCTCATGGTGTATTTTAGGCTGACAAAATGGGAACATTGACTAAATCGGGCAATTTTTTTCTTTATAATAAACTGAAGCTGTTAAAATATTGTACCCGTTCCTTGATGTAGGCTGACAACTATTTCTGATTATGATGTACTTTTTATTTTTGCGTATTTCCATCTTCATGATAAGGAAAGCATGCTCAAGAAAAGATTTACTCGAATTCAGTCTTGTTCGTCTGCTAGAGCCCATCAAACAAATGTTCATATTTGGCTGATAAAATCGGGGTTTCAATGTATTATAATAGATATTCAGCATTCGAAGAAGTTTCTTGTGGACGAGTGTAGAACGACTTTGTTTCTACTTACTTGAAGTCAGCGGCGTAACCAGAAATTCGGTTTGGTGAAAATCGATCATACTGTCCAAACGGCATAATTCCGAAACCGTAATTTTTGAAGTTTTAAAATTATGCAGAATTAATTTTTCAGAAAATAGTAACAGAGTTTGTGTCTTTAGCGAATTTGTTGAGACTTTATTGTAGTCCTGAATATTAACCTGAGAAAATTCACCATAAATACTTCTTGGACGATATACCGCCAAAATTATTTTATCAAATGATGCGCTGTTTAACGTTTGTAAAACTCATTGAAGATGCTACTACTCCTATCTTGACCTTAAATTACTGTTTTTAAACATTTGACCTATACATATAATTGGTCATACAACAAAAATCAAATGCTCATCAAAATCGATCAGAACCTGCTAGAGTCGAATGGAAATCGTCATTTCTCGTAAATTTCTCTATACATTCGGAAAGTGTTATCCTCGTTATTAATCATATTACGTTTCCGTCTCAAATCGACGCATTCCCAAAATAAAAACCTGTTTAATCCACCTAGTCGTGCAATTGTGCTTTTCTATATGAGAAAGGCAAAAATGTACCAAAGTCCAAAAAAGTCATTTTTTGTCAAACATCTCAATGTTTCATGCATTTTAAAGTCATTTGACATCAAAAATACAAATTTGATTTTGAAAATTTTTCATTTCAGTTTATATGGAAATTTGCTGTGTGATTGCACTCTTCAACTCGTAACTCCGGAACCGGAAGTACAATCAATGAAAATTTCAATAGCAGTCGATGGGAAGGTTGTACCTTTCATTTGAGACTATCTTTGTGCAAATCGGTCCAGCCATCTCTGAGAAACAGAGGGCACAATTTTTTCCACACATACATACACACACAGACATTTTCCGATCTCGACGAACTCAGTTGATTGGCATATGACACTCTGCCCTCCGGGTCGGGATTAGATTGACGAATTTTAGAGTGAATGAGAAAGGCAAAATATTTTTAGCAAATGTTGAAAGTTATGCATTTTTTTTGGTGAGCAGTTTTATGTTTCATAGACATTAAACCAATTTTGACCTCGCTTCCTATTAAATAAAGACCCTTATTACAGTACATCTCTACAAAAACGAGAACAATTTGAAAATAAATCTGAGGATTATGATTGATTACAGAACTCTGGAATTTTCTACAAGTCCTCATGATGTTTACAACAACAGGTTATCAATCTACGGATCAGATAATTGTTATTGTAATATTGAATTAAATCAGTCTGCATCAATAAATTTTCAACTTCAATCCAATATTTTTTTTTGGGTGTGGTGTGGTGGGGGGGGGGGGGTTGTATGGTGTTAAACTCCAAAACCTTCTCTTGGCTACGCCGTTGCTTGGAGTTATTTATTTCGCTTTTTATTTTCCGATATGTTTCAGATCGATCCGATGGTTATAAGTTAGAAAAATTGCAGTCAGAAGGTTCGTACAAATGAACATGTTTGCACTGATAAGTTATCAAGTTCCTTCCAGACAAATTGGAAGTGTTCGGTGATTATTTCTAGCGGCTGTAGATAGAAAAATGAAATACAAAATTCGTTCTATCGTAATAATGTTTGGCGTATTTCAATGGATTACTATTTTCATAAAAAAGCGTTGAAATGAAATCGCTGCTCCTGATATCACGCTATCTCTGAAGTGCATGCGTGCATAGTTCCAAATTTTACTTCGACATTGACTTTTTCTAAAGGTGACTTCCCTGTAGTATCCTTGATTTGAATTATTATCGCTAATCCTAATGCCAAAGAACAAACAAAAACCTCTCGAAAATTAACCGTTTGGGAAAATCATCATAATTACTGGAATTTCAATTTTCACGAAACTTTTCGATAACCTTCCGTCACTTGCGTTAATGCACTGGGTGCACAGTGCTCTGAAAATCTAGCGAACTCGTCTTAGGGCACCAGCGGGTCTAATTCAGAGCTATCAGCGCGGCGAGTTAAATCTGTAAAGAATACTAAAAATTAATTTCTATTCCATAATTTTCAGTTCAGCAATTCGAGAGATCGTGCTCACCGCAAGCCATGAAAAATAGACTACGTTGTGAAGCGATGGTCACTATTTATTAAAAAATCACGGTTAAATAAAAAATTAAACTATTAAAAAATTTCAAAAAGTTTATAATTTTCACAAACTTATTAGGAAAAATTGTTTAATAAGCTTTCGTAATATTGTGTAGGAAAAAAGCTGAAAATTTCAGTATTTTCTCTATCTGCAACATATAAACCCTTAAGTATACCAATTAATTGGTATACGAATTGGAATAGGTTCGCCAAATTTTGGAAGAAGTCTATAAAATAACTCCTTGAAAGCTACCTAAAAATTGTTGTAGTTCGATGCAATAAAAAAATCCCCAAAAATGAAATGTACCTATTAATGTGAAACACAGTGAATAATACATACAATAAAGACCCTTTTTTATCAATCTCATGGTGTATTTTAGGCTGACAAAATGGGAATACATATTGACTAAATCGGGCATTTTTTTCTTTATAATAAACTGAAGCTGTTAAAATATTCTTCCCGTCCCTTGATGTAGGCTGATAACTATTTCTGATTATGATGTACTTTTTATTTTTGCGTATTTCCATCTTCATGATAAGGAAAACATGCTCAAGAAAGGATTTACTCGAATTCAGTCTTGTTCGTCTGCTAGAGCCCATCAAACATATGTTCATATTTGGCTGATAAAATCGGGGTCTGTCCACTGTCCAAACGGCATAATTCCGAAACCGTAATTTTTGAAGTTTTAAAATTATGCAGAATTAATTTTTCAGAAAATAGTAGCAGAGTTCGTGTCTTTAGCGAATTTTTTGAGACTTTATTGTAGTAATGAATATTAACCTGAGAAAATTCACCATAAATACTTCTTGGACGATATACCGCCAAAATTATTTTATCAAATGATGCGCTGTTTAACGTTTGTAAAACTCATTGAAGATGCTACTACTCCTATCTTGACCTTAAATTACTGTTTTTAAACATTTGACCTATACATATAATTGGTCATACAACAAAAATCAAATGCTCATCAAAATCGATCAGAACCTGCTAGAGTCGAATGGAAATCGTCATTTCTCGTAATTTCTCTATACATTCGGAAAGTCGAATGGAAATCGTCATTTCTCGTAATTTCTCTATACATTCGGAAAGTGTTATCCTCGTTATTAATCATATTACGTTTCCGTCTCAAATCGACGCATTCCCAAAATAAAAACCTGTTTAATCCACCTAGTCGTGCAATTGTGCTTTTCTATATGAGAAAGGCAAAAATGTACCAAAGTCCAAAAAAGTCATTTTTTGTCAAACATCTCAATGTTTCATGCATTTTAAAGTCATTTGACATCAAAAATACAAATTTGATTTTGAAAATTTTTCATTTCAGTTTATATGGGAATTTGCTGTGTGATTGCACTCTTCAACTCGTAACTCCGGAACCGGAAATGCAATCAATAAAAAAATCATTTGCAGCCGATGGGAAGGTTGTACCTTTCATTTAGGATTAACTTTGTGCAAATCGGTCCAGCCATCTCTGAGAAACAGAGGTCACATTTTTTTCCACACATACATACACACACAGACATTTTGCGATCTCGACGAACTCAGTCGATTGGCATATGACACTCGGCCCTCCGGGTCGGGATTAGATTGACGAATTTTAGAGTGAATGAGAAAGGCAAAATATTTTTAGCAAATGTTGAAAGTTATGCATTTTTTTGGTGAGCAGTTCTATGTTTTATAGACATTTAATCAATTTTAACTTCGCTTTCTATTAAATAAAGACCCTTATTACAGTACATCTCTACAAAAACGAGATCAATTTGAAAATAAATCTGAGGATTATGATTGATTACAGAACTCTGGAATTTTCTATTAGAATGTTTTCAGGCAGGAATTTGATATTGATGCAGTTAGACAACTGTGAAATCAAGACCAATAGATCAGTTACATATCAGGACCCCATTCCGACAATTTATTAAAAGTCCTCATGATGTTTACAACAACAGGTTATCAATCTACGGATCAGATAATTGTTATTGTAATATTGAATTAAATCAGTCTGCATCAATAAATTTTCAACTTCAATCCAATATTTTTTTTTGGGTGTGGTGTGGAGGGGGGGGGGGGGTTGTATGGTGTTAAACCCCAAAACCTTCTCTTGGCTACGCCGTTGCTTGGAGTTATTTATTTCGCTTTTTATTTTCCGATATGTTTCAGATCGATCCGATGGTTATAAGTTAGAAAAATTGCACTCAGAAGGTTCATACAAATGAACATGTTTGCACTGATAAGTTATCAAGTTCCTTCCAGACAAATTGGAAGTGTTCGGTGATTATTTCTAGCGGCTGTAGATAGAAAAATGAAATAAAAAATTCGTTCTATCGTAATAATGTTTGGCGTATTTCGATGGATTATTACTATATTGAACAATAAATAGGCGACAAAAGGTAATCCACAAACAACAAGCCATAACTCTTAAAGTATTCAAAATAGATATTTGAACTTTTCAGTAAAGTTATTTGCAAAAGTAAGAGCTACAAATTTGGTGAAGGCGTCATTTCGATATAATCACTTCCAAGAAAATTTGTGAAAATACCTCACTTATAGGGGGATTAATCAGCAAAAGTACAATACCAAAAGAAAGGGCATATTACCTCCAATAAATTCTCCGAAGATACTATTGACCTAAAATAAGCCGTTTAGGCGTTAATAATAGATTACATGTTTTTGTTCATATTTCTGGCAATGGGAAATGATAAAAATCTTTCGTCCGCATTTAATGTTAAATATCTCTTTTGATAATAGTCCAATTTAACAATCTTTAGCTTGTTCGAAAGGTATTCGTTGAAGCTGTCTAAAAACATATAAATTGTTAATCTATATTGTCAATTTCGGCAGATAATTTAAAAAACTGCAAAAAAGCTCAAAGCACTCCTCATCTTCCCGAATGACCAGCCCGACTGGCATCATGCTCGCTATCACGCAGGATGCATCGTGTGATACCGTGCGGTAGGCAGATATCACTCTGAGGCACATCACGCGGTAGGTGCTCTCCAGTTTCTGTAGGTAACTGGTTACCCTCAGTGCTCTTGACCATGACGGGCCGCCGTACCTGAGGATAGATACGGCAACGCCTGCCAGTAACCTACGTCTACTGGCGCACACCTTTGAGCTGTTGGACATCATTCTCGATAGTGCCGCAACAGCAGTCGACGCTCTCTTGCACGTATAGTCGACATGGCTGCCGAAGGTCAGTTTGTCGTCTATAATGACTCCGAGAGACTTCAGACTTCGCTGTGAAGTGATCACGACTTCTCCCACATGGATAACTGCATGTTGTGCTGACTTGCGGTTGTTGACGATAACTACCTCCGTCTTATGATGAGCGAGCTCCAGGCCTCTTGCGCTCATCCATTCCTCCACCGTGCTAATCGCGTGTTCTGCGGTTAGTTCTACCTCAGGAATTGACTCCCCGTAGACCTCCAAGGTTACGTCGTCGGCAAAGCCGACGATCTTGACCCCAGGAGGGAACTTCAGTCTCAGAACCCCGTCATACATGAGGTTCCATAGCACCGGGCCTAGGATCGAGCCCTGCGGGACTCCGGCGGTAATCGGAACCCTTTTCTGACCGGCATCGGTCTCGTATAGCAGTACGCGGTTTTGGAAGTAACTTTCCAGGATCCGGTACAGACCCACCGGTAGGCTAAGCCGGTGTAACGAGAGCGCGATGGCATCCCAGCTTGCGCTGTTGAATGCGTTCTTCACGTCAAGTGTCACTAACGCACAATATCGAATACCTCGCCTTTTTCGTTGGATCGCTATCTCGGCAGTATTTATCACTGAGTTGAGAGCGTCCACTGTAGACTTACCCTTCCGAAAGCCAAACTGGTTGCTTGACAGACCGTCCGTACCTTCCGCGTACGGGGTGAGCCTGTTGAGGATGATCCTCTCAAGCAGTTTGCCAGTCGTGTCTATCAGACAGATTGGTCTGTACGCCGATGGGTCGCCTGGCGGCTTCCCGGGCTTCGGCAACAGCACCAGTTTCTGCCTTTTCCATCTATTGGGAAAACGGCACTCGTCAAGGCATCTCTGCATAGCTAGCCTGAACATGTTCGGGTTCGCTATGATCGCTGCCTTGAGAGCGTTGTTTGGAACTCCATCCGGCCCTGGATCTTTGTTCATTGCTAGGGATTTAGCCACTGCGAGTAGTTCTTCATTCGTCACTGGAGCCACCATTTCGACCGTGCCCGCACTGTCTCGTAGTGCAGGTGGCCAGGGGCTTGTGGCTCGAGACGGGAAGAGTACTTCGATAATCGTTGCCAACCGGTCCGGAGACCGTTCTGGGGGTGAGGAGCCCCCTTTGGTCTTGGCCATCACAATCCGGTAGGCGTCACCCCACGGATTCGCGTTGGCACTCTCACACAGGTTGTCGAAACACGCTCTCTTGCTGCTTTTAATAGCCTTGTTAAGGGCTAATTTCGCAGCTCGAAACACTTCACGGCGGTTCTCTCTTGCATCCTCGGTGCGAGCTCTTTGCATCCTACGTCTAGCTCTGAGGCAGGCTGACCGTAGAGCTGCAATCTCGGCACTCCACCAGTATACCGGGCATCTACCGTTTCTTGGCAGTGTTGTAGATTACTGGCAGGCGTTGCCGTATCTATCCTCAGGTACGGCGGTCCGTCATGGTCAAGAGCACTGAGGGTAACCAGTTACCTACAGAAACTGGAGAGCACCTACCGCGTGATGTGCCTCAGAGTGATATCTGCCTACCGCACGGTATCACACGATGCATCCTGCGTGATAGCGAGCATGATGCCAGTCGGGCTGGTCATTCGGGAAGATGAGGAGTGCTTCGAGCTACGTGGAAATAGGGGAGCCCGCGAGCGCACCAGGGTGACCTCGGTCGCCAGATGGCAGCGTGAGTGGGACAACTCCTCGAAAGGTAGGTGGACCCCCGGCTGATACCTAGCATATCGAGCTGGGTGGGAAGACCCCATGGGGAAGTTCACTTCCACCTGACACAATTCCTGTCAGGCCATGGCTGTTTCCGTCAGTACCTCCACAGGTTCGGACACGCGGAGGTCCCAGTCTGCCCGGACTGCCCAGGTGTAGATGAAACTGCCGAACACATACTGTTCGTATGTCATCGGTTCGACGTCGAAAGAAGAGCAATGCTTGACGTCTGTGGCTGGGACACAACCCCTGATACCCTTATTCAGCGGATGTATCAATCGGTGGAGAAGTGGAACGCAGTCTCGGCTGCTACCATCCAGATTGCCAGTAGGCTACAGGTAATCTGGCGAACCGAGCAACAGACGGCGGGCACGGCTAACTAGTGATTGGTTAGCTGGAGCGAAAAAGGCCAAGCGCAAAAAAGGGAGTGAATGGTCTGTTCATGCCGAGGCAGGTTTGGCGCAGCGAATGGCAACCGCGTAAGGGGTAAACCCAGCCACCCCGAAGCAAGACAGAAGAGTGAGTGTATAGGCGTATAAGTGGACTGCCTCATGCCAAGACGGGAGGGTCGTAGCGTAGTATGTTGGAACTTAGCTATCGATGCCTCATGGCGTGGCAGAGGAGTGAAAGGATGAGCATCCAAGTCAGTCTTACACGGCATGTTAAGGGTGAGCATAAAAGTCAGCCTCACAGGTATGGTAGAGGCTAGCACAAAAGTCAGCCTAGAAAGGAATGAAAAAGGTGAGCACACAAGTCAGCCTCGCATGGAATGTCAGAAGTGGGGCCTAAGAAAAATGTCCCACATGGGATGCCAGGGGGAGTGTTAAAGGTACAATAGAGTGGCACGATTGAGAGTGAATCAGGTGATAGGGTGAGCACCCAAGTCAGCCTCACATGGTATGGGTGGGGCGAGCACAAAAGTAAGCCTAGCAAGGAATGAGTAAGGTGAGCACACAAGTCAGCCTCGCAAGGAACGAAAAAGGTGAGCACAAAAGTCAGCCTCATGTGGGAGTGTTTGAGAGTGAATCAAAGTGCGATTGAGAGAGCACCCAAGTAAGCCTCATACAGGACGTATGAACGCGTGAGTGAGAGTGAATGAGTACATTTAGTACAGCCATCCCCCCAGAAGTAATACCGAGAGGTAGTTCCTGGGAGGAATGATGGCGGAGCCCAATGGAGTTTAGTCGGTATTAATGGCTGGTCACCATTCGAGTCCGACACGCCCCCAGTGCACCCCGTGTGGTAGATTGGACCCTACCGTTAGCACGTGTACTGGGCTAGGACATAAAGGTCTTCTCCATAGTTAAAAAAGAAAAAAAACACTCCGGGCAAAGGAGTGCCGAAGCATGTCCAAACCGGTGCAAGTACTTCTGGAAGCATCCGTACCCGTACAAAATTTGCATCAAATGTAAGTTCACATCTCCATGTTTCCTATGCACCCAAACTGTCACATTTGGGATTAGTCCTCAGCCATAGTGATGTATTTTCGGGATCATGCCGGCGATAACGCATACTACCTCCGACGATATTGTTCTGTAACCACTCGCGACTCATACGGGCATCAGCCGGAATGTCCGGTTCAGCTTTTCACGATTCCGCTTGGTTTTCAGCGCAGCACCCCAGGCAGGAACCTCATATCGAAGTGTCGATGACGAAACAGTAGATAGCATACGTCTCGTCTCGGTAGCCGACGTTTGGCATGATTCTCGTTGTCTTCGCCGACTTTTCACAGACGTATTCGACGTGGTTGTTGAAGCTCAACGTCGTCGGTTATCACTCAAAATTGTGCCCTCCAACGTCGATCTGAATCCGCTGAATCACTTTGACGCTGCTGACCAACAGCTTGCGGTGAGTTATTTACAGCTTGACTCCGTTCATCCAGCTCGCGATCGCGTCTATTGTCTCCGTCACCGACAACTCCACTTCTTCTAATGTCTCACCAAGCACCGTTAGTTACATGTCGTCCGCGAAACCCACACAGAAAAAAATATTTTGTAATTTTAAGTTTATTTTTATAAACATATTTGGAGCATGAATATAAATGTAAAATTAAATTCCACCACAAATCCATACGACTTGTCGTGCTTTCTTCAACGAATTTTATTATAATTCTACACGTGGATTAAAAATTACAGTTTCTTCAAACGGAAAACCAATGTACTTCAATGTATTTACACGCTTATTGCTGTAAAATGAAAGACATGTAATATTACACGAACGAAAGCGTAAAATTGTATGCTTTTTGATGCTCTAATTGAGTGCATTGATTTTAACGAAATTTTAAATCAAAGTTTTGATTCAATCTTTGTATGTTTACATTCGTATTGATTTACATGTCGTTTAAATTTCATTATTTTTTTGTGCGCGATTTTCACTTTTCTGGGCAGCCGAAAAGTTATGACCCCATCGTATACCCGTTCCAAAGAGTTGGACCAAGAATGGAGCCTTGAGGAACGCACGCTGTGAATGACATTGACTTCTGCTCTTCGCTCGTCTCGCACAGCAGCACTCTGCTCTATAAGTAGATCTTCAGGATCTAGCATAGATAGTTGGGAACCCTCATTCTGTGCAGCGCTGCAGCAATGGCTGTCCAGTTGGCGCTGTTAAATGCATTCTTAACATCTATCATGACCACAGCCCAGTGCCGATATCCTCTTCACTTCTGTTTAGATGCCTTCTCAGCACTCTTAAACATTGTCAGAATTGCATCCACTATTGACGCTTCTTGCGCAATCCGAGCTGCCTCTTAGTTAGTCTTCGCGGCTTCGGCTGCAGTACCAGCTTCTATACCTTCCAAATTTCGGGGAACCTTTATTTATACACTTCTGCAGCACCATCCTGAACACGTCCGGATATGCCAGGATCGCAGCTTTCAGCGCTACGTTTGGTGTTCTATCTGGACCGGGGGATTTCTTTGATTTCAGACACTTCGATGATTTGTCGAGCTCATCGTTACTTACCAATCGTCCGTGTGTGCTCCTTCTTCTTTGCAGTATGGTGTTGGTGGCCAGATAGTTGGATCGTGCTTCGGGAAAAGACCCTCGATAATTATATTCAGCTTACTCGGGCACTTTTTGGCTGGCGGCGTCGAACCCTTCATTTTCGCCATCACGACTAGGAACGCATCGCCCCAGGGATAAGCGTCTACTTCTCGTCACAGCTCTTTGGGGCAATCTGATTTTTTAAGTCTCTCAGGTTACTCTCCAAACCCCAGGCGTTGAAGTAACCACCAATGACTACCGGCTTCCGACCGATCAACTACTCGGCTAACTGCTCCAGCATTAGGCTGAACTGCTTTACTGTCCACCTTGGAGGAGCGTAATAACTACACACGAAGACGCCATTGATTTTGGCGATCACGAAGCCCTCATATGAGCGTTCTACCACTTCTTGAATGGGGAATCTGCCCATAACTTTTATCACAGCCGTTCAATCGATATGAGAGTTCCCAAAATCGATTTTCCAGCCGGAGAACCGTGTCTTTAGCGAATTTGTTGAGACTTTATTGTAGTCATGAATATTAACCTGAGAAAATTCACCATAAATACTTCTTGGACGATATACCGTCAAAATTATTTTATCATATGATGCGCTGTTTAACGTTTGTAAAACTCATCGAAGATACTAAACCTCCGAAATTGGCGGTTTCAAAACGATGCTATCTTGACCTTAAATTACTGTTTTTAAACATTTGAACTATACATATAATTGGTCATACAACAAAAATCAAATGCTCATCAAAATCATCATTTTTCATAAATTTCTCTGTACATTCGGAAAGTGTTATCCTCGTTATTAATCATATTACGTTTTCGTCTCAACTCGACGCATTCCCAAAAAAAACCTGTCTTATTCCATCTAGTGGTGCAATTGGGCTTTTCTCATTTGTCCAGACTACGATTCCATGGCTGGTTATGTTCAATACAATGGTGGAAATGAATATTACATGTTCAGTACGATTTGCACATACATACAATGGATCGACAGCCACGATCTTGAGATACTATGTGATACTGAAACATCACTTGAAACCAGCGGCGGATCATGGAGAAAGATCCGGGAGGTCCAGGTCCTGCCGAAAATTTTCAACTTGTTAAGAAATTTTAAACTAGTTTTAATTTTAAAGTAGAAACCCCTCACTGCATACTCCCTCCGGGCCGGTATGATTGTCGATTTTTAGAGTGATTGCATAACCTTTCTATATGAGAAAGGCGAAAATGTACCAAAGTCCAAAAAGCCAATTTTTGTCAAACATCTCAATGTTTCATGCATTTTAAAGTCATTTAGCATCAGAAATACAAATTTGATTTAGAAAATTTTTCATTTCAGTTTATATGGGAATTTGCTATGTGATTGCACTCTTCAACTCGTAACTCCGGAACCGGAAATCCAATCAATAAAAAAATTCATTTGCAGCCGATGGGAAGGTTGTACCTTTCATTTAGGATTAACTTTGTGCAAATCGGTCCAGCCATCTCTGAGAAACAGAGGTCACATTTTTTTCCACATACACACATACACACACATACATACACACAGACATTTTCCGATCTCGACGAACTCAGTCGATTGGCATATGACACTCGGTTCTCCGGGTCGGGATTAGATTGACGAATTTTAGAGTGAATGAGAAAGGCAAAAACATTTTTAGCAAATGTTGAAAGTTATGCACTTTTTTGGTGAGCAGTTCTATGTTTCATAGACATTAAATCAATTTTAACTTCGCTTCCTATTAAATAAAGACCCTTATTACAGTACATCTCTACAAAAGCGAGCTCAATTTGAAAAGAAATCTGAGGATTATGATTGATTACAGAACTCTGGAATTTTCTATTGGAATGTTTTCAGGCAGGAATTTGATATTGATGCTATTAGACAACTGTGAAATCAAGACCAATAGATCAGTTACATATCAGGACCCCATTCCGACAATTTATCAAAAGTCCTCATGATGTTTACAACAACAGGTTATCAATGTGCGGATCAGATAATTGTTATTGTAATATTGAATTAAATCAGTCTGCATCAATAAATTTTCAACTTCAATCCAATATTTTTTTTGGGTGTGGTAGGGGGAGGGGTGTTGTATGGTGTTAAACCCCAAAAAAAATCTCTTGGCTACGCCGTTGCGTGGAGTTATTTATTTCGCTTTTCATTTTCCGATATGTTTCAGATCGATCCGATGGTTATAAGTTAGAAAAATTGCAGTCAGAAGGTTCGCACAAATGAACATTTTTGTACTGATAAGTTATCAAGTTCCTTCCAGACAACTTGGAAGTGTTCGGTGATTATTTCTAGCGGTTGTGAATAGTAAAATGAAATACAAAATTCGTTTTATCGAAATAATGTTTAGCTTATTTCAATGGATTATTACTATATTGAACAATAAATAGGTGACAAAGAGTAATCAACAAACAACAAGCCATAACTTTTTAAGTATTCAAAATAGATATTTGAAGTCTTCAGTAAAGTTATTCGTAAAAGTAAGAGCTACAAATTTGCTGAAGACATCATTTCGATATAATCACTTCCACGAAAATTTGTGAAAATATCTCACTCATAGGGGGATTAATCAGCAAAAGAGCAATAGCAAAAGAAAAGGCATATTACCTCCATTAAATTCTCCGAAGATACTATTGACCTAAAATAAGCCGTTTTGGCGTTAATAATAGATTACATGTTTTTGGTCATATTTCTGGCAATGGGAAATGATAAAAATCTTTCGTCCGCATTTAATGTTAAATATCTCTTTTACTAATAGTCCGATTTTAACAATTTTTAGCTTGTTCGAAAGGTATTCATTAAAGCTATCTAAAAACATATAAATTGTTAATCTATATTGTCAATTTCGGCAGATAATTTAAAAAAAAACTGCAAAAAACGCCATTTTTACGCATTCAAACATTCATATCTTGGAAACTAATCATCAGAATCAAAAACAAATTAATAGCGTGCATACTGTTTTTTAGTTCTTTCATTTAAAATTGGTTTGGATAAGATCGGTTCAGCCATTGCTGAGAAACACGAATGAGAATTTGTCCGTTACATACACACACACAGACATTGTCCCAAATCGTCGAGCTGAGTCGATTGGTATATAAGACTCGGCCCTCCGGGCCTCGGAAAAAATCTTGAAAGTTTGAGCGAATTCTATACATTTCTTTTATAAGAAATGTAAAAAAGAAGAGAGATTGAAGAAAAAACGAGTTAAAGAAGAGCAGGCAGAAAAGAGAAAGCAACGAAAAACTGTGGCGAAGAATAAGAAAATAAAGAGAACCACATTATAAAAACCAATTCAATCTAAAACAAAAAATTTCAATGTTTTGAATTCAAAATATGTGCGTTATTAATAAAAATTCAAATGACCTCGACACTTTTCTTTTTTTTGGTTCCTTGCCTAATATTGAAATGCGCGGAATTTGATACACCCGTGCGCGGAATTTGAATTTGGGCAAAATATAATGCACGGAATTTCGTACACTGACACATCTTGTATTTTTGCATTTTTTCTATAATTCTGCATCAATACTCCAGTTAATATAATTTATTATATAGCGAATGTTTTTCGTATGTGTGTACAAAAATCATGAAACGCAATCAGGAACTACTGGTACCACAAATCACAGTATTTCCAGACAACTCCAATATTACGTGAGTCCAACCTTTCCTGTTGAGAGTAAGTAGGTTCTGAATAAGACAGAGGTGTTTTTGTTATTGTTTCTAGATTTTTGGCAGAGTTGTCAGTCATTTCAGAATATTTTTATATGATAACTAAAGCTTGATCATTTTTATGTAACACTTAATTCCGGTAAGCGAAAGTCAAGACAATGTTAGTAGAGTAGCCGGTGGAATGTTACCAGATGCGTGTGTACAACTCGTTAGATATGCAGTTCAGCATCAGTTAATTAGAAATAAGAGTTTGATGAATACATTCCCGAAGATAAAAAAAATAGTCGCGTAACCGATGTTTTCATGAAGATTAGCTTCACTTCCATATTGCTTGCAGTTAGTTTGATATACACTGCAATGCACTACGGAATTGAAGCCATCCCATGATTGTCGTTGAGATAGCATTTTTTCACACATAAATGAACACCAGAAAATGTTGTGCTCTTCATCTTAATAAAAATCTTTTTGGTACAGAAGTGGACGACGTATTCAGGATACCATTAAAAGAAATTGGTGACATGATTTCACTATTTCAGCGGTAGTTCGCGTACGGTTTGTGTTTATTAGGGTAATGGGAATACACTCATACTGTTCATAATATATTTACTATATCACGGTGTTCCTAAAACCGTTATTAAAAAAAATGACCATAAATTTGTCATACGGCATTCGAAAGATACAGTATCCAAGCATCTTCTCAGTGAATTTCAAAATGATTCATCGAGAGATTCGAGAGAAATTGCGATTTGAAGTTTTATGACACGTTTCATAAGGCTACTAGCAAACACCCACGGGTGTTGTCCTATCTCTATAAACCAAAAAATATTTGTCTTCTTATTTAGTACATGATATTCGAAAGATATAGTAATCAAGTATATTCCCTGCAAGTTTGAAAATATTTCATTGACGGAATCGAAATTTATAACGGTTTGGATGTGGTATGCGGTCATAGATGGGTTTTCTACCAGACTTCAAGCGTGAATCCATGTTTGTCCATTGACTATTTAGATCGTTTATACATGTCGGGGTTTTTAAAGGAAAACCTTACCATTTAATTACATAAATATAATATACAAAAGGGGTTATTTATATGGTGCACTGAAACAATATGAAAATAGGGTTGTCTACCAAATATAATAAATATAATGTGTAAATTAAAAAAAAGAATGAAAGTTGGAATGTTTACTTCAAAAGGCCCTTCTCAATGGTTTGTTGACCGATTCTAATTTTTTTTTCATTATCGAACATTGTTTCATCGTTAATTTTCATTAAGAAAAATATAAAATGGAGTTGCCTACTTCAAACAATAGACAACATAGTTATCCTCAACTATATGTATTATCACTATTTAGTGAATATCTTTATATTCAAAACGACGACCTATCAATTTCTATACATTAGTTGAATGCAACGAATGCAAACTACAAATCATGGAAAAATAAAACCATGATTTTAAAAAATATGAAGGTATTTGCTGATTCAGATCAATTTATGTTATGATACGGTTTTTGTTGGAAATTTTGTACAACCGTGATTCGCTGGTTGGGTTGACAGATGTTAAAACTGGTCAAAGGGGGTTGTTATTAGTACAAGTTCATCTGCTCATATTTCTAACTATTGTCAGTTATATTGTCGAATTGAACTTATCATGAGAATTTAACATTCAGATGTTTATACAGCAATTGCAATCAACTAGTATATAAAAATGGATAGAACGCTATTTTTAAAACAAAAATTTTCACTAAATAATGATGATACATATAGTTAAGATCAATTATATTGTCTATTGATGCAGATGACTCTATTTTATAACGTATTTATAATGTTCAATAATGAAAAAATAATTAGAATCGGTCATCAAACCATTGAGATATGGCCTTTTGAAGTAAACATTCCAACTTTTATCCATTTTTTTAATTTACATTATATTTAACGTTCGGTAGACAACCCTATTTTCATATTTTTTCAGCACGATATAAATAACCCCTTTTGTACTTTATATTTATGTAATTAAATGGTCAGGTTTTCCTTTAAAAATCGCGGCACGTATAAACGATCTAAATAGTCAATGGACAAACATGGATTCACGCTTGAAGTCTGGTAGAAAACCCATCTATGACCGCATACCACATCCAAACCGTTATAAATTTCGATTCCGTCAATGAAATATTTTCAAACTTGCAGGGGATATACTTGATTATTATATCTTTCGAATGTCATGTACTAAATAAGTAGACAAATATTTTTTTGTTTATAGGGATAGGACCAAACCCGTGGGTGTTTGCTGGTGGCCTTATGAAACGTGTCATAAAACTTCAAATCGCAATTTCTCTCGAATTTCTCGATGGATCATTTTGAAATTCACTGAGAAGATGCTTGGATACTGTATCTTTCGAATGCCGTATGACAAATTTATGGTGTTTTTTGTTAATAACGGTTTTAGGAACACCGTGATATGAGAACGAATTGATTGCTGCTCTATTTACTATGCGACATCGTACCAATTTGACTCACCCGATCGTGGAACGTAAAGATTGAGGTATAGGCAATCCTCGGATTGATTTGATAGAAGTGGTAACAAACGTCGAAGCTGTGAGAGCCGACCGTCTGTATGATTGTAACGTGTTTGCGTGCCGTATTGCATCTTAGGAAGAGCTTGGGGACACACAGGTGAGTAGTTGTCAGCCAGTCTTACAGTCTTCCAGGTCGAAGGTGTTACTGGGGGCATATATCTACAAGCATTAAAAATAAATTAATATAATAAGTATAAACAAGAAATGCGATTTATCTATTTTTAAGAATTATATTTGTGAAGATCTAGTTCGTTGTAAATTATGTATTACTAGCGTGTCCAATGTTTTGGATATTAATTATAGAAATGAAACTTTATTGCGAATGCCTACGGTCTTATAAACAAATGGTCAAGTATGAAAAAAGTAAGAGAAAAGAATAAGCAAAATATTTTATATAAAGCAAAATTTGCTGATAAAGGGATAAGAAACGATTATAACATTTATTGATTTTTGAATGCGCATCGAGCACAACATAAGAGAAATTATTGTTTCGTTGATCCGGTATCCCAGGGGGACCGCGAGGTTGATGATCGTTGAGTGCTTACAGTTTCCCATTTCTAAAAAGGGCGACGATGATTAGTGGTAGCGAAGTGGAGACATCACTCGTCGTTCAGATTAAGTAGGGGAACTGGTGGTAAAATGAACACGTTAAGCAAAGTCATTATTTTCTAACTAATAATTGATTGATTGATACAATCACCTTATATGTTTCTTGTTACACTGATAGAATATATTCGTAAATCGCCAGGAATTTGTTTCGTACAGACAATTTTCATAAAATATACGAATTTTTTCGTACATATGATGAATCGTTCGTAGTTCTATTGAAACATTTTTATTTTTTATTACGAATTTTTCGTGAATACCACGAAACGACTTTCGTTGGCTTATTACGAAACAGCTTCATTCGGCAAACGAATTGTTCGCTGCTATATACGAACATCTTTGTAATATTTACGAGTACTATTCGTCAAACCGTCAACGTCAAAAAAGCTTCAATAGAGGTAGAATACGTCAACAATTCATCACGACGGTCTCAGTCTGACTATTTAGTAGCCGTATCTCTTTCGTTTCCAGTTGATCAAGAATCCGGAGCTGTACGGATTCAGCTGAGCCATCGCGAACTGCTCGTTGGTTTTTTTATGAATAAGATTGAGTTTTTCTCTGCCGGAGCAATATCAAAATAATATGCCATTTTTTCCTGCTCATTATTTTATTGAACAATTTATAAAAAGAACAAGTTAACGCGCATCACTATCTTTAACCTTTTAAATATACGATCAAACATATTCTTCACCGCACCTATCGAACCTAACCATCCTTCTCCCGGCGGCTCAAACAATCTAGTGGCTTTCACCCTTCTTCCCAGCCACCCGCAGGAAGTCATCCATCTTAGTCGTTGCAATCGGTGACCCGATGAAGGCCAAATGATCGATAATGGTCGTCTCGTCACCAGAATGGTTATCCATCACGAACAGCTGCATATTCTGCACGTTCTGAAATTTAACGAAGTGCAACGGAATCGGCGATCCCGACACAAGATCCTTCTGCCCCAGTACCAGATCCTGCACCGAAACTTGCGATTCGGCCATATCGAAATCGATGGTGCTTGGTTGATTGGTAAAGATTCTCACCTTTTTTCGGTCCGTGAAAGGGCGGTGCTTTGAACTTGATTTTGGCCAGCTGATTGAAGGTAATCGAAATGATCAACTGTTTTTTTTTGTTATAAAATACGTTTATTTGTCAATTCTTGATTAGTTTCAAAGTTTTAACTTAATAGTACCAATTTCAGCATTGGGTTTGAAAGTAAAAGTTCAAATTATCTACATCTACCCTATTTCCTTGATTTTTTTCAATGAACAAAATGTAACAATACAACAGTTTCAGTATCATTGTTTTCGTTGTTGCCTCAATTCGCTCTAGCGAAGGCCTTAGCAGTTCATCATATGGGATGCGCCGCGCTCCAGTCAGTATCCGTAGCTTTTGCTGAAACAGTGTGTAGGCATCACGCACTCGTATGCATTGAAAGTATCTGTGTTGTATGGTTTCGACTGGCTCTGCACAGTGAATACAGTTTTCTCCATCTGCTCGTCTCATGGTGTGTAGTAAACGCCTGTGCGGTACTTTTTGGTTTACCCACATATATAAGATACTGCGCTGATCAGGCAGTAGCCCACGGGAGGATATATTCCTCCATATTCGTCTCCAATTTGCCCCGGGGCTGGCAACTACAACTTTAGCTCTGTCGGTACGTTCAATATATAATCGACTAATTTGATCGGCGGAGGGGTGTTGGCGAATTTGGAAGGGAAGGGTCGTAATATTGTCCATTATAATTTTTAGGCAAGGAAGAGAAGTTACTTGGGGAGGATTTGCTTGGTTAAGGTAGGAATTATAGAAGAGAAGGGATTCGATCTCGTGTAGGTGGCGATTGATTAGCAGTGCTTTGCATTTTATCGCCGGTAGCTGCACGTTTAAGCCGCCGTCATCCTTACTACGCGCCAGTTGTTGCATCGGTACCGTCGCACAAAAGCCGCGAAATAGATAAGAGCGCATGGTAGCAGTTAGCTTAGCCACGTGCGCTGTTTTTGGATGAAGGTTGGCTGCCATGTACCACATTTTGGATGATATGAAAGTATTCAACAACGTTACTTTTTGGTGTAAAACCAAACGACGCAACGAGTGAATCCAGACTAGTCGAGCAAAATTTGTTACGAGAATGTCCCAGTTTAAGGACACCACTAATGGGACTGAGTTTGCAAAAATCACACCGAGTATTTTTATGCTGCTTTCCGTACGAAGCCATGGCACTGTTATGGGATTCGTTGTCAGACCCACGTCAATTGCCGTTGTTTTTGCTTCATTCAGACGGGCTCCTGAGACTTGTTCGAACCGCCTGAATAAAGCCCGCATTTCATTCAGCTGCTCTGCGTTGCTGACGATGACACTGATGTCGTCCGCGTATGCGACGATCAGGTCTCCTCCACACACCTGTTCTAATCGTTTTAGTAGCGGGTGAAGTTGAATAATAAACAGATGCATAGCTATTGGGTCACCTTGACGGACCGATCGCTGTATGGGGAAGGGTGCGGAGAGGTGTCCGTTTATTAGCAGTCGAGACGAAGACGCTGCTGCTATATGAGAAAGCAACTCAACCAGCGCCGTGTTGAATCCCAGTGCGCGCATGGTGTGGAACAGAAAATGATGATTTACCCTATCGAATGCATGATCGAGGTCGAACGACACCAGTTTGCCTCTCCGCTTGTTTGTTTTCAGCTGAGCAATTATATCTTTGAGTGCCAGGGTTGCCTGAAAGATGTTCCTGGTAGAGTTTGAGCACTTTTGCGAGTCAGTCAACAGATTGTGAGATCGAAGAACATTTTCGAGTCGTTGCTTCAGGATTCGAGAGAGGATTTTGTAGTCGCAGTTGGTTAAGCTTATCGGCCTGTATGCACGCGCAGTATCCCCTGAACCGCGTTTTTTCACCAATACGATCACCCCATCAACGAACTGTGCCGGAAAATTGGATCGAATAGCCTCATTCATGATTAGGTTTAGCTCACGATGGATGACGTTAAATGTACGCAGATAAAATTCTTTCGGCAGTCCATCAGGACCAGGTGATTTTTTGGATGCACTGGTACGGATGGCAGACAAGATTTCAGCCGTCGTTATTTCGTCCATAGTGGCTTCGTTAGTAGCGTCATTTTCTGGGATGATTCTTTCGCACTGGAAGGGGCCGTCGTCTTCTTGTTGTTCCACTTCGCCACGCGCATACAGGCCGGTGAAGTATTCGACCATGTGATTCTGTATGGTGACCGAGTCATCAACGATTTCGTCTCTCTCGTTTCGTGGTCGCTCGATGGTTGTTCTTCGCCTCTCTCGCTCTCCCAGCTGGTAGGTTGAGATCGGCTCACCCGCCACGTACGTCTAGTTGATTCTGACGAACATCTCAGAGAAGCGCCGCTGGTGTGAAAGCATTTCTGCCTTCAGTCGGTTGATGGTGGTCAGCATTGACTGGTTGCTATGGTAGCTGTCGTATGCCTGGCACAGTAAACCGTAAAGTCGCTGCTGCTCGCGATAGAAATTATCAAACGCAATTTTTGATTTCCATCGGAAGAAAGATTTTATTTTAGGTTTTGCACACGACAGCCACCATTCCATCCATGACTGAAAATTTCGAAGCTGGCGAGTCCAATACTGCCACTGTATTTGAAGCTCGTCGATGTTTTCGTCGGTCAGGAGATGAGGACGGAGGGACCAGAAACCACGACCATGTGCTCTGTCGGGAAGAGGAAGGCAAATTCTCATAGTGACGGCTTTGTGATCCCAGAAACAGCAGACATGGGCCGCAATCGTTCTCAGCTGATCTCGAAGGCCTGCGTTCACGTATAGGCGATCGAGTCGGGAGGAAGAGTTGTGCGTGATATGTGTGTATTCGATCTCGCGTGGTCGGAGCTGCAGCCATACATCATGAAGATGCAGCTGCTGAACGGTGGCTTGTAGAGCAGGACTAGACTTGCTCCCCGTTGCGTCGCATGCCCGTAACACGCAGTTAAAATCGCCTCCTAGAATGGTGTGTGCGGTGTGGTGACGAAGATAGTAAGCGATCGTTGTGTTGAAAAACTGCTCTCGCTCGGCACGTTGAGCAGATCCCGACGGGGCATACACGTTACACAGCGTGATGTTGTTTACACGTAAGGCGAGTAATCTCCCATCCAGGCTCTTTTCTACGTGCGAGAATTTAATGTGCTCTTTAAGAGCAATTGCCGTTCCTCTCCTCGCATGATCGACGTTGCAGATAACGTTGTAGCCGGGTAAGGTGAGCTGTTCGTTTTCAACCTCCTGTAGGAATATGATGTCAAGATCCATCGAACGAGCGAAAGTGCGAAGGGCATTTAATTTGGTTGTATTGGTGATCGTGTTGATGTTAATAGTTCCAATATTGCACCTGATGTAGTCCCCCATTGCTTACATCTCTTCATCGGAAATCTGGACGCGTCCGTGTTCGGTGGTGGTGAGGTCTTCGTCAGCATGCCGCATCTTTTTCCCGGGCGGTAGCCTTCGTGAGCGTCGGCTAGCAGCTGAAGCTTGAGATGCTTGTGAGCTGTCTGTTTCATTGCCATCAGTTTTGCGTTGTAGGCCGACGATGCCGAGTGGGTTTACGGTCGACGGTTGGTTGGCTGTGGACGCAGCCGAAGTTTTCTGTTGAGTCGCTACTGGCGCGGCGGGGGGAGCCATTATATTTTTCTGCTGGGTAACTATAGACCGTGTCTCGATAGGTTCACGCGGTTGTACAAGTGGACCCGAGTCTCGTGCCAAGGGCTTCGACCCCGACGGTAGTTGTGTGTCGGCCAGCTTCGGCTTGTTCGGTTTTGCCGGTCCTTTTTGTTGGACTGACATTTTCGTGACATTTGCATACGATCGGTCGGCTGTCAATTTCTGCACGAGCAGTTTTTTGTTTTGCACACATGGGATGCCAATGTGTGCAAATTCGCGGCAGTGAAGGCAGGTTTGTCGCTGCCCCTTGTAACCAACCGCGGTATCCTCCCCTGGATCGTCACGAGTGAAGGGATGTTCTTCCTCACCACCATCCGAGCAACACGAACACCAGTCTTCACGCCTTCGAAGGCACCGTAGCGATTATCCCACAGGAGGTCACGAACGTTGAGAACCTCACCATACTCGGCGAGGAAGACAGCGATTTGTTCACTGGTGATGTCTTCGGGAAGGTCGAAAATTTGCACCTCCACAGCTCCGTCCTCCATGGTTATCCGCAGTTTGTACGATTTGCCATCGAAAACGAACTCGTGTTTGCTATCGTGTTCTTCCACGATTTTCTCAGCCAGGGTAAGGCTGTTGACCTTTACGAAGGTACATCCCAGCCTCCTGCTTGGTTGGATCTGAAGCACGTTTTCGCGCGTGAGACCGAGTTCTTTCCCAATGAACTTTAGGATCACATCATGGGAAAGGTGTTTTGGGAACTGTGAGTAGTCCACGCGAAATGTATTTTCCCGCATCACAGAGAAACACACTCGCGTCGATTGCAAAAGCACTGTGCTTAGAAGCACCAATGAGAGTAGTAAAATAAACCGTATAGTCTAGTTCGTGAGCAAACTTTCGATATTAACGCGTTCGAGATATATCGACCGATCAGCACGGAAGCTTGCTGGTAACTGACAGTTCGTCACAATCGGACACCAGATGACCACCGCTGGAACTGAGCGCATTCACCATCGGGTGGTCGTTCGATTCGTTCAAACATTCGCACTGGTTCTTCTGGATGAAGGTGTTCAAGTCCAACATTCCATGACCGTAATCTTCTCCAGATTCATACAAGCTGGCGACGTAATGTTTCTGTATTTTGGCTTCAAGTCCATTAATGTCTGCACCCTGCATCCTATCAATTTTTGTTCTGGCTCGGTAGAAAATAAACATTGGCATGGTCGACATGCCCTGGGTCGCCGCTTCGGTACATCTGTCGACGTCCACCTTGAGAAACACAGCCTTTGGATATTTCGCCGGAAGCTGATCGAACAAATGCGATATGTTTCGGCACGGTCCACATCAAGCTGCGGTTAAATCCACAACGACCAATTTTCCTCCTGCTGCGGCTAGTTCGGTTTGGAAGTGAGCTTCAGCGGTGATTGCTTCAACAACCTTGCTGTATGGTTTCTTGCGCTGCTATCGGTTAGATGAAGATTCTAGTTACAGGGGCACTTTTTTACCCGGAGAAATTACCTACTTAATTAACTTTTAACGTTATGCCCTTTACTCCTCACAAAATTTAACTAATGGAGAATGACGAAAGATGAACGATGAAAGATGATTACGAAAACTTCTCTTAGATGAACGAAATGAATTCGTGCGACCAACGAGATTGTTCGTAATATACACAAATGTTTATTAAAATAAGCAAAACATTTCGTTTCATTCACGAAAAATAATGTCGTTTTCAACGACAACATTCGTGCAATGTACACTAAATAAGTAAAATTTACGAAAACTTTCGTTCATCAAGCGGCCATTTCTTCAGACCACAGTAAAATCGATTTGACCCCATCGATTTTTTTAAATTAAAAAAATCGAAGTTGTCAAACATCGATCCCAAAAGATCGACTTAAAACAAAAAGAGGCTAACAAATACGAAAACTTTTCTAAAATAAACGAATTATTTCGTTTCATTCGTGTCATGTACACTTATCTAAGTAAAATTTACTAAAACTTGTGTTCATCAAGCGTCCATTTCATCACACCACAATCTTTCTAGTCCTCAATACAGGTGAGCAGGTTAAAATAAAATCGATTTGCCAGATCGATTCTTTTAGTTAGTTAAAAAAACGTTGTCGTCAAACATCGATCCTAAAATATCGATCGCAAAAATAATGAATACGAAATCTTTCCTAAGATGAACGAATAAAATTCGTGTGAGTAATGAAATCGTTCGTATTATACGCAAACGTTTATTAAAATAAACGAAACATTTCGTTTCATTCACGAAAATTAGTGTCGTTATCAACGATTACATTCGTACAGTGTGCATTAAACGTGTAAAATTTACGAAAGCCTTCGTTCACCAAGCGGCCATTCTTTTTCATGAAATGAACGAAACCTACTAGTCACAAAGCACGAAAGTACTTCGTTGCAGAAAACAACGAATGAATTCGTGCATTGCATGATCGATTTCATTATATTTACGAAGTTATATTATCAGTGTAGACATGTTTTGTACATATTTGGTAAAAATACTTCGAGATAAACAGAAGTTTTCAAACATTATTCTTGATTTCAAAACATGTCCAAAAAAGAGACATGTTCATAGCGTGTGGGTAAAATGAACATGTGGTGGTGGTAAAATGAACAGCTTCTGGTGACCTGCAAAAAGTCCTGTATATATGCAATGCTTAGAGTTGGAAAGCATTTTCCGAGCAATGCTGATATCCCAGCGCACAGTGGCACCTGTTCATGCAAAGTTGTGACAAAATGATAAAAATTGGCCTATGTGGCTAACACTTTTAGCTAATTTTGGGTCGCTGAATCCATTTCTGCTATCAGTTTTGATATTCCATATTTCATTTTTTCAACTACTTTTATACAAACCCATTTGAATGCGTTGATCGTTAAAGGGTTAATATAAACATTAATCATCTTACACCCAAAATCCGAAGGGCATGTTTCTATTACTTTTGGGTAAGATTCTATTGTCTTTTCGGTAACAGACCACGCAATTGCGCATTGCGGTATTAAACTCATATTCCCGCAAAGGTAGTAAACGGTGGAATGACGAATTTCGGTTGCTGTTCATGTATGCGTATCACACAATCAAACACTTTTTCAGTATGTGTCAACCTCGGCTCTGTTCGGATGTAGGATAATTCGTTCGTATGCTATGATAGTATTAGTAGACAATAGGTAATCGCCGCTTTCGAATGTTCGATGATGGTTATCGACGTTTTTCGACGAAATAAAAACACTAACGTATTGCCAGATCGTCCGGACGTTTCGAGCTACTCCTGGCTTTCACTCATCTTCTGCGGACACTAAAACATATATTTGTCAATAGCAATTCTTCACAACTTAAAATCTAACTTACAATCTTCAATCCTCGTTACACTAGCACTATCTCTGTTTTTAATTTCTACTGTCACTTTTGGATCTCAATTTTTGGATAATAGAGTTGTATGCCGTTTTAAATGTAATAGAGTCAGTTTGTTTGTTAACTACATTTTCGTCTCCTTTAATTTTAATGTGAAAAGTTTCAGCTATTAATCTAGTGCTGCTGTGTGTCATCTTATCTAAAATTTTTGTCTTGTCGAAATTAAAAACATGTCCATTTTCTACACTGTGTTGAGTCAAGCCAGTTCCTCCTATTCTTTTCGTTCTAACATCGTATTTATGTTGCTCTATTTTACATAGAAACTGGCTTGTTTCACCTACATAAGATTTATGGCATTGACCGCATGGTATCTCGTACACTACATTCGTATTTTTGTCTTTCGTTATCTTATCTTTAGTTCTTGTAAACAGTTCGTCTTTTACTTTGTTTATTGGTCTAAATGCAACATCTATTTCAAATTGTCTCAAGTATTTCGACAATTTCTCTCCCAAACCTGCCACGTATGGAATTGTCGCGAACTTTTTCTTCGCATTATCTTTCTCTCTTTCTAAACTGTTGTACATTCTGTGTGTTCTCTCCTTTATCACATTTTCTATTAAACGTTTAGGATAGTTATTATTTTTAAACATAAGTTTGACTGTTTCTAAAGTATTTTGCCTATATTTAACATGACTTAATTTCAATGCTCTGTCTACCAATGCTATTATAGTATTTTTCTTATGAGTGAAAGGGCTAACTGATTTAAAGTCCAGGTATCTTCCATTCGGGTCCTTCGGAAACCACTCCGTAGTGATTTCGTCTTTTTCTCGTCGTAGAACCGTATCCAAGAACTTCAGTTTTCCTTCCACCTCCATTTCTACTGTAAACTGCAGCCTCGGATGAAAGCTATTGAATGCACAAACAAGTTCATTCACATGCGCTGCTTTACCACACACCAGACAATCGTCAACGTAGCGTCTGAAGAACACCGGTACGATCCCCCTTTTACCTAAGTCATCTAATGCAGCTTGCTCAATCCGTTCCAGTACTATATTGGCTACTGCTGGGGATAAAGGGGAGCCCATTGGAATACCAAATTTCTGCTTGTAGAATTTCCCTCTATGTTGAAAAAAGGTCGATTCTAAAACAATTTGCAGCATTTCAAAAAAACTCGTTTCGTCTATATCGGTGATCTTACTTATTTCGTCCCAACGCAACTTTACCGATTCTAGTGCATAGTCCACTGGTACATTCGTGAATAATGAAACCACATCTAAAGAGAACAAAATAGAGTCTGATCTCAGTTTTTGTTTTCGCATATCTTCAACGAACTCAAAACTATTGGCAATGTGGTGCTCTGTTTGCCCTACTATACCATTCAGTATGCCGGAAAGATACCTTGCTATTTTATATGTGGCTGTTCCAACCGTCGAAACTATGATTCTGAACGGTCTTCCTTCCTTGTGTGTTTTAGGAAGTCCATACACACGTGGAGGGTTGCAGTTGAAGATCTTGAGTTTATCCTTCTGAGCCCGTTCAATATAACCATCTGTATACCAACGATCCACGATTGAATTAATTTTCTTAAGCGTGGATTTGGTTGGATCTCTGTTGACCGACGTGTACATTTCATCATCACTCACCAGTACTTGCATTTTTTCCTCATTTTCATTTCGTTTCATTACTACCACTGCTTTACCCTTATCTGCTTTGGTAACCAATAGATTATCTCTATCATTGAGAAATTTCTTCGTTCTTTTTTGATATTGTCTCAACCATTCGTTCTCGTCGTGAAACGGAACCGACAATCAAGAAAAATGGAAATCCTTAAGTCCGGCAAAATCAGCCACAGCGGAGATGAAAACTGGATACTTAACTACACCGGAGAAACCTTGCCCGATTTCGTTAACCGATCGCTGCAATTGGGAGGTGGTTTCAATAACCCGAATCCTCACGAAGTGCCATACGTTTGCATTCTATCGGAAATCGAAAGTGCGTTTCAATATGTACCCATGGCCGATACGATACGTCACTATGTTTCAAATGCAATCGTCAACCACATCAACTACACAAAACAACCGTTTCACGACGAGAACGAATGGTTGAGACAAGATCAAAAAAGAACGAAGAAATTTCTCAATGATAGAGATGATCTATTGGTTACCAAAGCAGATAAGGGTAAAGCAGTGGTAGTAATGAAACGAAATGAATATGAGGAAAAAATGCAAGTACTGGTGAGTGATGATGAAACGTACACGTCGGTCAACAGAGATCCAACCAAATCCACGCTTAAGAAAATTAATTCAATCGTGGATCGTTGGTATACAGATGGTTATATTGAACGGGCTCAGAAGGATAAACTCAAGATCTTCAACTGCAACCCTCCACGTGTGTATGGACTTCCTAAAACACACAAGGAAGGAAGACCGCTCAGAATCATAGTTTCGACGGTTGGAACAGCCACATATAAAATAGCAAGGTATCTTTCCGGCATACTGAATGGTATAGTAGGGCAAACAGAGCACCACATTGCCAATAGTTTTGAGTTCGTTGAAGATATGCGGAAACAAAAACTGAGATCAGACTCTATTTTGTTCTCTTTAGATGTGGTTTCATTATTCACGAATGTACCAGTGGACTATGCACTAGAATCGGTAAAGTTGCGTTGGGACGAAATAAGTAAGATCACCGATATAGACGAAACGAGTTTTTTTGAAATGCTGCAAATTGTTTTAGAATCGACCTTTTTTCAACATAGAGGGAAATTCTACAAGCAGAAATTTGGTATTCCAATGGGCTCCCCTTTATCCCCAGCAGTAGCCAATATAGTACTGGAACGGATTGAGCAAGCTGCATTAGATGACTTAGGTAAAAGGGGGATCGTACCGGTGTTCTTCAGACGCTACGTTGACGATTGTCTGGTGTGTGGTGAAGCAGCGCATGTGAATGAACTTGTTTGTGCATTCAATAGCTTTCATCCGAGGCTGCAGTTTACAGTAGAAATGGAGGTGGAAGGAAAACTGAAGTTCTTGGATACGGTTCTACGACGAGAAAAAGACGAAATCACTACGGAGTGGTTTCCGAAGGACCCGAATGGAAGATACCTGGACTTTAAATCAGTTAGCCCTTTCACTCATAAGAAAAATACTATAATAGCATTGGTAGACAGAGCATTGAAATTAAGTCATGTTAAATATAGGCAAAATACTTTAGAAACAGTCAAACTTATGTTTAAAAATAATAACTATCCTAAACGTTTAATAGAAAATGTGATAAAGGAGAGAACACACAGAATGTACAACAGTTTAGAAAGAGAGAAAGATAATGCGAAGAAAAAGTTCGCGACAATTCCATACGTGGCAGGTTTGGGAGAGAAATTGTCGAAATACTTGAGACAATTTGAAATAGATGTTGCATTTAGACCAATAAACAAAGTAAAAGACGAACTGTTTACAAGAACTAAAGATAAGATAACGAAAGACAAAAATACGAATGTAGTGTACGAGATACCATGCGGTCAATGCCATAAATCTTATGTAGGTGAAACAAGCCAGTTTCTATGTAAAAGAATAGAGCAACATAAATACGATGTTAGAACGAAAAGAATAGGAGGAACTGGCTTGACTCAACACAGTGTAGAAAATGGACATGTTTTTAATTTCGACAAGACAAAAATTTTAGATAAGATGACACACAGCAGCACTAGATTAACAGCTGAAACTTTTCACATTAAAATTAAAGGAGACGAAAATGTAGTTAACAAACAAACTGACTCTATTACATTTAAAACGGCATACAACTCTATTATCCAAAAATTGAGATCCAAAAGTGACAGTAGAAATTAAAAACAGAGATAGTGCTAGTGTAACGAGGATTGAAGATTGTAAGTTAGATTTTAAGTTGTGAAGAATTGCTATTGACAAATATATGTTTTAGTGTCCGCAGAAGATGAGTGAAAGCCAGGAGTAGCTCGAAACGTCCGGACGATCTGGCAATACGTTAGTGTTTTTATTTCGCCGAAAAACGTCGATAACCATCATCGAACATATGATAGTATTAGTACCGAGCTAAACCAACCGGAATCCTGGTGGATCTCTGACCAAATTCAGGCTGGAATCTGGCCCAATATAGGCAGAAACCAGCCAGAATTACGGATTTTTTACTGGGTAGGTTGGATAGTGGAATAAAAAGTTTAGTCGGTTTCCGGATCCGGCCTAGCTGCCAGATCCGAACCAGTGCCCAAATCCGGACCTCCCGGATCCAGACCAGTGCCCAGATCCGAAATTCCGAACCAGTGCCCGGATCTGGACCAGTACCCGGAACCGGACCAGTACCCGGATCTAACCCATCCCCTTTTCCCCTTACCAAGTCCGGACCTGAACCAGACCCAGACCTGGTGCTTAGATCCAGACAAGTGTCTGGATCTGGACCCTCGGTTCGGATACGTGGATCCAAACCATAGGTCTTGCTTCCCATACATGATGGGAAGGACTATTCATGTTTTGTGCAGTCGCTACCTTGCTGTTAACGTCCGTGATAGAAAAGAAATTTCAATTTAACACCGGTCGAAGTACCCCACCACTATTCCGAGTTGTTTTTTTCTGACTGTACTTTGAAGCTAGCCGAGTGTGAGCCGATCTTCAAATACACCGAGGAAAAAGAATTTCATAAGTTTCGACTTATGACCATGTACAATTTTGATTCCATTAGATGCTTATGCATTACATAAGCATGTATATGAATTTCATAAGTTCGCCTTATAAAATTCATACATGTGTCCTAAGATTATTATAAAAATATTATTGTGAAAATGCCATAAATCAAGAAAACATTGTTAGATTTAGTTTTGATATGGTGCTCTGCTTTAAAAAATGTAAGTATTTTTTTGTTAAATGATTATTGCCTCATTTTTTTGTTAATATTTTACAGTATCTCTTCAATGTTGTACAATAACAGAAGTTTAATACGTAATCTTTTTCCATTTGGAGACTTTTGAATATAAGGGTAATTATAGTTATTTTTAAAAATTAAAAAAAGACATGAAAAAATGAATAAAAAATGTTTTCTTATTTATTATATCAGGCGCATAACTTTCATGAACTTCACAAGAAATCTCTTTTATAATTTATATTTGAACACGATGATTAATATAAGCATACTTGTATGAAGATCATAAGAACGTCCTAGGAATTTCATAAGCATATCTTATGAAATCCGTAAGTGGCTAGATGGCCATTTTCTTCGCCAAATCATAAGACAATCTTATGATTTTCATATGAGATCAGGAGCGGATCCAGAAAAAAATTTCGGAGTGGGTCCAAAATTTCGACTTTGAAATGTTCATTGTACAATACGTAATATGTAATATCCTCATTTAATTAAAATCAGTTTTGGTAATTGAATCCGGTTTGGAATAATTTTGAAATTAAAATAAAATATTTTTTTTTAAATTTCTGAAGAAGTTAAAAATTTTCGAGGGGGGTCCGGACCCCCAAGACCCTCCACCTGGATCCGCCACTGTATGAGATACTTGTGGCGCAAAGTCATAAGCGATTCTTATGGATTTCAATAGTTATTTTACGCCGGTGTACGGAATGTGTCGCGTAGAAAAAATCGAAACTCGTCTCTATCATCATTGTGTTCGCTTTGCTCGATGCGCAAAACAATGACAAGCGAAGTGCTACACACTTCCAGACAATTCGACGCGTTAATATTTATTGAATAAGAATTGATGAAACATGAGTGCGATGCAGTAGAGATTTGAATGTGTTGGTATTGCCGTTTGGGGAATTTTTTGTTGGGACCGTTTTAGCATGAAACGTCTTGCTAATAGAGCATTTTTTATTATTACCGTAAAGGTATTACGGCCGAGTTTTGGGTGTAGCCAATCTCATTGGATAGCAGGAATGGTTGACAAAACTAGTAAAAATCAATAATTTTTCAGTAATATGATGTTGTTTAGGCAACTAATTTGTAAGGAGATTTATGAGCTACAGGGCGTCTCCATATGGGTATTTTCAAAAACATAGATATACCAACTTCGGCGCAAAAATGCGCAAGATGAGCCCTATACTGCCCATGATCGCATATCAGTCCCATAAAGATAGGAAATCCCATATAAAACGGGACAACTATGCGATCATGGGTAGTATATATCTTGAAAGTACACTAAATTTTGAGTCAGATTCATGATAAGTGACCCATGGGAGACCATCTCAAAAACTGGAAGACGTATAAAGATGATATGAATATGAATATGATATGAAAGTTTTTAATTGGATTTTTTTATACAATACAAACGTGAATCAGTTTTGCACAAAAGTCTCTCATCTATAGTTTAGAATATTCATTCTTCTTTTTAATGAACTTAAAATTGCTCCAATCGGCTGTGTAGTTTTTGAGATATCGCCATTTGAAACTCTAAGGTACTAAAAATTCTAATGAATTGAATTGAATAGAAATCCTCGACATCACTTGTAAAATTTTGAGATACCTTTATTCAAACTGAGAGAAAAATAAAATAAATATTTACAAAAGAATTACAAGACATTGATTTTTGGGGTTTTGTCACTCGTGCCACTGTGCAGCGACTCATGAGCATTGCATACACACAGAGCATTTTGTATGCAAAAAAAACTTGTCATGGAAAAATTAAATTTTCATGTAATACTAACCAATTTACAATTCTATGACATCGAAACACGTCTACAAACTTGGGGTTATCCATAGGTGTTAAGGATTAAAGGATTTGTTGGATAACAGTGAAGATATAGCAACTTGAACTTTGCGATTAATTTTGTGGCTTGGTAAACGGCGGCGCACAGTGGCGGGTCTTCAAACAAAAGTCGGACAAAACCTCAAATGTTACCTAATTTGGCTGAAAATCACAATTTAAGCTAATTTTGAGGTGCTGAGCTCATTTTTGATGTCAAAAGTCGTAAAATATTCATTGCATTTTTCCATACAGTGTCATTGAACCTTTCTTATAAATATGATACCATTTTCATGATAGATTTTCCGTTACTGTTCACCAATGTCAGCAATATCATAAAAAATGAAGAACACTACTTTGAAACCATTATATAACGTGTTGGTTTACTGTAAATTGTCTAACTTTTTTACACAAAACACCATGCGCCTCCATATCAGCAACAAAGCTTACAAATCTCCTTAAACCTTTTTGCGCACCTAGGCGCAGAACGAGACCATGATATTCGAAAAGTAGAGGTTATTTCCCATAGAATGTATACTATGTGACCATTCCGAAATGATTCCGAAATTTGTACAGAATACATTAGTGAAAAAAGTATTTTTGGTCTGACCACCTCAAACATATTTAAACTAAAAGGTCATAGTTCCAAGCAAATTTACCTAATGTATTTTATTTACTAACCAAGTTCTTTCGTTCCTCTACACAATGAAACTAGTTGTGCTAAAATCGGACCAAAATCAAAAGGGCAACATGCATTTGAAGTGAACAGAGCAATGGTGGTTTCGGAAATGAAAATCATTAAAAAATCCGGACTTTGCTACATTTAAACTGATGTTAAAAATCGTGTTCTTATCCAATGATCATAAAATTTTGAATATGCATCATTCAAATTGAGAAATTTAGGAAAAATATGAAATATCAATATTTCAAAAATATTTTTTTGAGGTTTTGGCCAGCCCCCAGCCACTGTGCGGCGGTTGGGGCCGATGTTGCTGTGGTTGAACAATTGCTAGCGAGCTATCGATGGAGTTATTGAAGCTCGACTGTCATTTTTATAGTCGGTACGCAATCCGAGAAGAATCATTGGGAAATGTGTGGTTTATCGGTCGGGATTGTGGTACAGTATGGCGGGGGTGGAATAAACCGTGGTCCGTGAGTGATTTGTTTCGAAAGTGCTAACAAATTTTCCAAATAACGCTGACATTTGGTGTTACTGGTCCGTGGTGATGTATGTAGGTATACCAAATCGTGATATCGAGCCAGGTACAGGCACTTGAGCGATGGTAAGTTTTGTCATGCCCGGAGTAGCTAGCACTTCCGGACATCATGAAAACCTGCCGATGATGATGACAGAGTATCGGTTTCCGTTGCTTGGTGGGAAATCACAAAAATGTCAATGTTGATATGTTATTTTTGTGGGAAAGGACACAATACCTAAAATAAAATTTGTTTTTAGTGTTTCGGATTCACCTCTTCGGTAACTAACACCAAATTAATGCTAGTTATATAAGTCTAAACCAGCACCAAATTAGCGCCAGTTAGACATTAAAATCTATAAGAGTCCATTCCAAATGACGTAGCATTATATGGGCAAGGGGAGTTTGGTATTTTGAGACGACAGGGGGGTAGGGGGTCATGTCATGCTACGTAGCTTTTTTGGCGAGCGCAGGAAAAAATCATTTCCTTTCTTATGGTAGGTATATTCTGTAATAGTAATAAAATACTTATTCAAAACCGCAAAGTATAATCAAACCCTAAGTATAGGACCAAGCTCATAGCTGGAAAATGTCATGATTATGACCAGTCATCTGGTGACTGGTCGCATTTTTGCTCGTGATATGTACAAGTTGTGAATTCTTGCGACATGTGACACAAGTGCGTGTACTATGACAATGTATCAATTTCCCCCGTGACATGTCATAAAAATTTGTACTATACCAATACCAACCATTCCCCAAACATAATATTAATTGAACCCAACCTACGACGCTACATCGCATCTCAAACCGATAGTTTCCCACGACTCGAAAATCTTACATCGAACATGACAAAACCATACCACACAAGAATTACTGACAATGCTAAAAAAAATCAAGCACTCAGACCATGCATTCCAAGCATAACACTTAGCCCCTATTGACATAAAAACCCACTTCGTAAAAAGACAACATGTACAGTACCAAACAACTACGTTTTTCACAGCCTGTAATAATCAACCAAACACATTTCTAAAACAGACCTGCATCTTTAGCACCTCGAAAACAGACCAACATCCAAACCGGAAAACTGATCTATATACAAGCTACGGAACCAAACTTACGTCCAAATCTCAAAACATACCCACGTTTCTAGCACGCAATAAAACAACACAAACTTGAGCCCAAAAAAAACAAAACCTCAAACCATTGACCGTAATAAATCATGCCTTCTGCACTCGAACGGCAAAGCCGCATGCCAGCGAATTTCAACAAACAAAACATTGACACACATGAAGACAGTCAGCACCACCTAAGGCATCAAGGTCAGACAGTTAGCACAGCTCAAAATACCGAAGTAAACCACGAGAGAAAATAACCCGATCGCGAGAACATGGCGCAAGAGAACTGACTATTTGACTTAGCCCCTCCTTTTTCCATAAACAAATATGCACACTGGCGAGACAGTAAGTAGAAGTAGCTTTAGACGTAAGAAACAATCATGGCGAGCTTTCGAAGCCCTGCCCGCTAGAATTAAGTTAACTATCTGATAGGAAAATTAGCTTTAAGGTTTACATGTATTAGTTAGTATAAGTAGATTAAGTTGATGAAATAAAGACACAGTTTTTAACCATAGTCTTTAAAGACAGTTTTTATCCGACAGTTTTTTTACAATACACTTCGAATGATCTCGTTAATAATATAATTTCACCGTGCATAATAAGTATAATATATGAAAACAGTGAAATGGAGAGCAATAACTATAACCGAATTAATAACCAATATAATAGTGTAATAAATAAATAATATGATATAAATTGTACATTAGGGTGACAATAAAACGACCGTTTTTGAAATCACTAATCTACACCCCCTAGCGTCGTTCCAAATCATGAAAAAATGACACTGTCCAAATTTGAGCGAAATCGGTTCACCCTAACCCCTCCCCCAAAGAGCTTAAAGTTTGTATGGGATTTTTAGCCAAAATGTATGGAGAAACACTCGCAGTTCACAAAATTGCCGCTAGAGGTCACTGTAAACTTCCGATCACGGACCTAGGAAGAAGTTAAGCTTTTGAAGATATGCCGAACAAGTTTGTCGAGGACTACAAGACAATCCAACCAACCGTTAAAGAGTTATTAACTTTTTTATATTGTAACGACATATAATTAGCAAGGGACTGGAAGGTGAAGTATTTTTCAAATATTAAGAGCCATAGTACTCAAGGGAGAGCAAGGATTTGAAGTAAGGAAGTTTTAGAAAAGCGTGGAGTAGGGTCAATGAACAAGCTTAGAGTTTCCCGGTTACTTAGCTTTTTATCTTCTGCAGCGCAGTAGTCAGTATCTTTTGGCATTAAATGCGAATCACCTGAGTCTGCGGCATGTCCGGACAAGCGTAAAGTCAATTTAATGACCTATGCTGTCGGAGCCGACAAAAAGTTAAGTCACGGAAAACTTCCACCCTAAGCATTGTGCGACGATGAAACTCATTGAATGAGTTAGTTTTTGCCCTCACTAATTGCCATGCCGGGGTGTTTTATTTCATCGACTCTTGTGTCTGCCTCAACAAGTTGTGCATATAGTCACTGTGTGTTGATTGAACACGGCGTCGGCAGCTTTCACCCAAAGCTGCTGGATGGATCCCATTAAATTGACTTTACGCTTGTCCGGACATGCCGCAGACTCAGGTGATTCGCATTTAATGCCAAAAGATCCTGACTACTGCGCTGCAGAAGACAAAAAGCTAAGTAACCGGGAAACTCTAAGCTTGTTCATTGACCCTACTCCACGCTTTTCTAAAACTTTCTTACTTCAAATCCTTGATCTCCCTTGAGTACTATGGCTCTTAATATTTGAAAAATACTTCACCTTACAGTCCCTCGCTAATTATATGTCGTTACAATATAAAAAAGGAAAAAGATTGACTCACTATAAGTCGTTAATAAAAAAGGAAAAAATGTACCGCGATGGGGATCCATCCAGCGGCTTTGGGTGAAAGCTGCCGACGCCGTGTTCAATCAACACACAGTGACTATATGCACAACTTGTTGAGGCAGACACAAGAGTCGATGAAATAAAACACCCCGGCATGGCAATTAGTGAGGGCAAAAATTAACTCATTAAATGAGTTTCATCGTCGCACAATGCTTAGGGTGGAAGTTTTCCGTGACTTAACTTTTTGTCGGCTCCGACAGCATAGGTCATTAAATTGACTTTACGCTTGTCCGGACATGCCGCAGACTCAGGTGATTCGCATTTAATGCCAAAAGATCCTGACTACTGCGCTGCAGAAGACAAAAAGCTAAGTAACCGGGAAACTCTAAGCTTGTTCATTGACCCTACTCCACGCTTTTCTAAAACATTCTTACTTCAAAATCTTGCTCTCCCTTGAATACTATGGCTCTTAATAATTGAAAAATACTTCACCTTCCAGTCCCTTGCTAATTATATGTCGTTACAATATAAAAAAGGAAAAAGATTGACTCACTATAAGTCGTTAATAAAAAAGGGAAAAAAGAGTTATTAACGTTTAAAGTTGGATACTGCTGCTTAACATTCGCCAAGGGCGTACTCCGCTTCTCTCATGTAAGTGAACCACGCGTGAATTCGTAACCGAACGTTGTACCGAGAAACAAGTGCTTTTTGTTCTCTCCGGTGTGGTTTAGTTTTTTCGGTAGTACGAAGGTGCTTGCTGTGGCAGAGGCTGCAGTAAAGCATTACTAATAAACAGTCCCGCGAGTGATAATTATTACCTGCGATATCGGTGAAGGTAGTGCAGTGAAGTGCGTTACTAAACAGTTTTCTTGCCTGAAAGACGGCTTTGTTTAGACGAGCTATATCAGCTCTCCACTGTGTGAAGGTCACGCTGGTGATGGAAAAAACAAACGAAGGATCAATTCACCTACCAGATCGTCAGAAACCAACTGGTGAAGTGTTTCGTTTTTGCTTTTCTCATATAAAGAAAGGCTATGCAATCACTGTAAAAATCGACTTTTTAACCGAGGCCCGGAGGGCCGAGTGTCATACACCATTCGATTCAGTTCGTCGAGATCGGCAAATGTCTGTGTGTGTGTGTGTGTATGTGTGTGTGTCATTTAAACTCACACAATTTTCTCAGAGATGGCTGGACCGATTTTCGCAAACTTAGTTTCATCTGAAAGGTATAACGCTCCCATAAGCTGCTGTTGAATTTTTAGTTAATCCGACTTCCGGTTCCGGAGTTACGGGTTGAAGAGTGCGGTCACACAGCATATTCCCATATAAACTGGTACCACCATGATGTTCAAATGATGTAAAACATATTAAAATTGATGTAAAATTACTCTAGTTTGCGGGTCTAGATCACTAATAATCAATCAAAGCAGCTTTGACCATATTGGCCACCTATTACGGTTCATGACGCCCCCGGGGAACCGCCAACTTCCTAAACTAATATCACACCCATACCACAAAGAATTCTCTACCGATTTTTACAAACTTGATTTCAAATGAAAGATACAGTAATGCCATTGACTGCTGCTGAATTTCATTCGGTTCTGACTCTTGCTTCCGGAGTTACAGGGGTGTTAGTAAGGATACACTGGAATTTCCCATATAAATCGGTACAATCGTAATACCTCAGAGGCTAAAAACTATTGAAATGGTCACCAAATTACTTCTAATCGCAGATCTAGATCACGGATTGCCAATCAAACATTCTTTAAATATATTTTCCACTATCGACGATTCCGGAAGTCCGGAATTCCGGATATATTCCACAATTAAAGTCAAATCGGTTCTTCGGTGATGACTGAACCGATTTTCTCAAATCACGTCTCAAATGGAAGGCAAAATATGCAGTTAGTATTGCATCGCCGCCCCTCCCCCCGCCTTACCCTTACACCTCCCTCCTTCATCACTCCCCACCCCTCGGACCACCCTCACGCCCGCATTTCCTTCTTCCACCCCGTATACCGAAATAAGATGAAGGATTTCTGACGCATCCTCCACTCCCACTCTACTAACCCCCCATTCCCTCCACTTTCAAACCCATTCCACCAACATTTCAAAATATAATCACATGAAGATAACATTAAACTCATGCTGATTAAGCTAATTAAATATTATTCGTTTGGATTTCTCATATAGAAAGGTTATGCAATTGCTCCAAAAACCGACTTTCAAACCGAGACCCGGAGGGCCGAGTCTCATATAACATTCGACTCAGTTCGCCGAGATCGCAAAATATCTGTGTGTATGTATGTGTGTATGTATGTGTGTGTATGTATGTATGTATGTATGTATGTATGTATGTATGCATGCTTTTTTTTTTTTTTTTTTTTTTGAGAGCAGTAAAAAAAATTTCAGAAAAACCCTGAGTGAGGAAAAATGTACAAAAACCCCATTGTCAGGGAACGGGTTTGGGCTGCCATCACCCGACCCGCTAAAAACCACTGCTCTTGCCCAGAACCTGATTCCTCCCCGGCACTACCTTACGGCATTACTTCGGGGAGGGGTTTTTATGTGCATAGCACGCACTCTAATTCAACTACTTACTAGTTCGTTTCTTCCGTAGGGTGACAGCCCCACTCCTCTACACACCACCAATTCTCTACCATCCACACAGACTGGCAAGCTCTGCATGGCAGTCGGAAAGCTGGCTGTGAGTCGAGGCTTAGTACTCCTCCCCTACGAGTACAGTCTGAGCGGCAAACTTCTGACTGTCTAATTCACCGAGCCCTGCGGCTCGCTTGTGCCGGTTAGCACCGCAACTCCCTTCTCGCACCATTCAACGCCGTTTACTCTTTGAGCACCAGACTTGTTCGCGAACTACTCGGTCTAGTCCCCGACGATGGACCTAGCCTACTCCGACGGAGAATTCCCCGGCGAGAGAAGTTCTCCCGAAACCGAGCCAACCAACCAGATGTCGAGGTCAGTTCGGCGATTCCGGTGGAGCAGAGCGTCCGGTTCGCTGATGCCCCGACGACCGGCGACTGGTGGTATTTCGTCGCGGTCTACTCAGTCTAGTCCCCGGCGGTGGATCTAGCTTACGCCGACGGAGAGTTCCCCGGCGAAGGAGGCTCCCCCGGTACCGATTCTTCTTTTGTTTTAGCACCACAATTTCATGAGCTCTTTGGCTTCCTCTCGTTCCGTTTCGCCCGATCTACTCGATCTAGTCCCCGGCGGTGGATCTAGCCTACTCAAAGGGCCATACAGTAGGTGCTGAGGTCTATCCGGCGATTCCGGTTGGAGCGTAACTTCCGGTTCACCGGCGCCCCAACGACCCACTGCTAGCTCTGCGACGCGGTCTACTCGGTCCAATCCCCGGCGGTGGATATAGCCTACTCACGAGCTACCCGGAAGGATGTCTAAGTCGGTTCAGCGATTCCGGTAAAGCTTGACGTCCGGTTCCCAGGCGCCCCGACGACCCAACTCGGTGCTACATCACGCACTACTCAACTGGTCCCCGGCGGTGGACCTAGTCTACACAGTTGGAGAGTTCCCCGGCGGCGGAATTTCTCTCGAAACCCGATTTGCGGTTTCTTGTTGGTCTCTACGCCACTTCCTCTGCAACTCGGAGAGTATGCTCGAGACCACTCTGTTGACAGCGTCCCAGGTATGTTCGTCACGGCACATCTCTTCGACGATATTGTCCGCTGTCATACCAGGTATACCCCTACGAACTTCTTCGAATCTAGGGCATTCGAAGACCACGTGTTCCGGTGTCTCCTGCACGGTCGCACAACCCGGGCAAAGGGGTGACGAAGCATGTCCAAACCGATGCAAGTACTTCCGGAAGCATCCGTGCCCGGACAAAAACTGCGTCAAATGGAAGTTCACCTCTCCATGCTTCCTATGTACCCAGGCCGATACATTTGGGATGAGTCGGTGGGTCCACCTTCCTTTCTCCGCGTTGTCCCACTCCTGTTGCCATTTAGCCAACGAGTCCGCTCGAACCTGTCTCCTAGCGTTACGTGCATTTCTTCGTGTAATGCAGATGGGGATCATCCCGGCGATAACGCATACTGCCTCCGACGATATTGTTCTGTAGGCACTCGCGACTCGTACGGCCATCAGTCGGAATGTCCTGTTTAGCTTTTCACGGTTCCGCTTGGTTTTCAGCGCAGCACTCCAGGCAGGAACCCCATATCGGAGTATCGATGACGAAACAGTAGATAGCAGACGTCTCGTGCTGCTTCTCGGACCGCCGACGTTTGGCATGATTCTCGCTATTGCGTTCGTTGCCTTCGCCGACTTTTCACAGGCGTAATCAACGTGGTTGTTGAAGCTCAACCGGTCGTCGATTATAACTCCCAATTGCTTCAATGCACGTTTCGATGCAATCACGTGCCCTCCGACGTCCATCTGCATCCGTTGGACCGATCTGCAGTTACTGACCAACAACACCTCCGTCTTGTGGTGAGCTATTTGCAGCTTAACCCCGTTCATCCAGCTCTCGATCGCGTCTATTGTCTCCGTCACCGACACCTCCACTTCTTCAAGTGTCTCACCCATCACCGTTAGTGACACGTCGTCCGCGAAACCTACGATTTTCACTTTCCTAGGCAGCTGCAGCGTTAACACCCCATCGTACATCCCGTTCCAAAGGGTTGGACCGAGAATGGAGCCCTGAGGAACGCCCGCTGTGACACGCAATGACTTCTGTCCTTCGCTCGTCTCGTACAGTAGCACTCTGCTCTGAAAGTAGCTCTTCAGGATCTGGCACAGATAGTCGGGAACCCTCATTCTATGCAGCGCTGCAGCGATGGCTTCCCAGCTGGCATTGTTGAACGCGTTCTTCACATCTATCGTGACCACAGCGCAGTATCGATCTCCTCTTCGCTTCTGTTTAGATGAATTCTCGGCACTCTCGAGCACTATCCGAATTGCATCCACTGTCGATGCTCCTTTGCGGAAACCAAACTGCATCTTGGACAGTCCGCGCTCACCTTCCGTGAATTTCGTCAACCTGTTAAGAATGATCCTTTCCAGGAGTTTTCCGAGTGTATCCAGCAGACATATGGGTCTGTACGAGGTCGGGTCGCCAGGTGGCTTCCCTGGCTTCGGCAGCAACACCAGCTTCTGGACCTTCCACATTTCGGGGAAGTTGCCTTCATTTAGGCACTTCTGCATCACTATCCTGAACATGTCCGGATATGCCAGGATCGCAGCTTTCAGTACCACGTTTGGTATTCCATCCGGACCAGGGGCTTTCTTTGGTTTTAGGCGCTTCGATGCTTCTACTAGCTCGTCGTTAGTCACTTGCCGATCCATGTTTGTTCCTTCTTCCTCGCCGTGCGGTGACGGTGGCCATATAGTTGGATCGTGCTTCGGGAAAAGACCCTCGACGATTATCTTCAGCTTGCTCGGACACATTTCGGCTGGCGTCGTCGGACCCTTCATTTTCGCCATCACGACTCGGTATGCGTCACCCCAGGGATTGGCGTCTACTTCTCGGCATAGCTCCTTGTGGCACTCTGACTTGCTAAGTCTGATCTCCCGTTTTAGAGCGGCCCTAGCTTCCCGAAACGATGCCTTATGCTCTTCTCTATCTGGTTCCGACCTTGCTCTTTGGGCCCGCCTTCTGGCTCTGAGACAAGCAGCGCGTAACGTACTAAGCGTCTCGTTCCACCAGTAAGCTGGACGCCGTTTGTTGCGTGGTTCCAGTTTTCGCGGCATTGTGGAGTCACAAGCCGCCACAATCCTTCTTGTTAGGTCAGCCGCATCCACGTTCTCGGTCCCGCCGTTCGGCCGAAGTGCCTCAACAAAGAGGTCTTTGTTGAAGGCTTTCGTCTTCCACTTTCGTTCGCCGGTCACCCTTCTCTGTACTGCCGCGGGGTTCCGTTGGCCGATACGGTAGCGAATCTCCTGGTGGTCACTATGCGTATACGTTTCGCATACTCTCCAATCCATGTTCGCCGTCAATGAGGGACTACAGAATGTGACGTCTATGATGGACTCCCTCCCGTCTCTCCGAAATGTACTAACAGAGCCTTCATTGCACAATCGTACGTCTAACTTCGCTAGAGCTTCCTGCAGGATACACCCTCTTGTGTTGGTTACTCTACTGCCCCATTCCACAGCCCAGGCGTTGAAGTCACCACCAATGACTACCGGCTTCCGATCGATCAACTGCTCGGTTAACTGCTCCAGCATTAGGCTGAACTGCTTTACTGTCCACCTTGGGGGAGCGTAACAGCTACATACGAAGATGCCGTTGATTTTGGCTATCACGAAACCCTCATAGGAACGTTCTACCACTTCTTGGATAGGGAATCTTCCCATTACTTGTATCGCTGCGGTTCCTGATCTATCCGCCACCCAGTTACCGTTATTAGGGGGGACTTGATAAGGCTCTGCGATCAAGGTGACATCGCACATAGTTTCTGTCGTAGACTGCCACAACAGTTGCTGTGCGGTATCACAGTGATTCAGGTTTATCTGGGTCATCTCCATCACCGTTGGCCTGCAGTCGCCTTCTTGTACGCTGGGCATTTAAAGCCACCCGTCTGATGGTCGTTTCCTTCCGCTGGGGGGCAAAGCAAGCACTTCGGCCTCTGCGTGCAGTCTCTCGCAAGATGGCCCGTCTCTCCGCATTTCCAGCACATCCCGGATCTGTCCGGGCCTTTGCAAGCCCCTGCTAAATGTCCAAAGCCTAAACATTTGAAGCATTTCTCTGCTTGTTTGTTTACTCGTGGGGCGGCTCTCAGTAGGCATCTCGACCATCCAACTGTAACCTTACCTACCTCCAGTGCCTTGTCTGCAGCGGTTACCGGTAAACGTATCATCGCTATCTGCGTTCCTCCGTATCCCTTCCTTAACCGGATCGTCATGTGCACCTCGCCCAGTTTGCACTGCTGCTTCATAGCACCTCTCAGCTCGTCTTCCGACGTTATTTCGTCGAGGTCTTTGCACACGATTACCATCTCCGGGCTTAAGGCTTTAACTTCTGCCTTTCCGCCCATTGATTTAGTTATAGTCTCCTGCAAGGCAGAGCTACTAGTCGTAGTATTCTTCTTAAGCTCGAGGAGCATCTCATTTTTTTGGGTACGCCTGACTCTTAACACGTTTTCCCCCAAATCTTTCAGCTCCGGGTCCTCTCTGACCTTTTTGAGCAGTGCTGCGTACGTAGTCTCGTCATTTGCTTTGACGAGCACGGCTTCTCCCTTAGGCGCCTTCTGACGAGCCGAGGGTTCTGATTTCCTCTTCTGCTCCCCTTTTCGCTCCTCCTTCTTTTTTTGCTGTTTCCCGCGTTTCTCCTTCCGACCTACAACGGTGCTCCAGCTTTCACCCTGTAAGGTGGCGTCCTTTTCTTCGGCAGCAACAGCATCCTCGAGCGTCTGCCTCTTTGACCCGCCTGGTCTTTCTTCTCCTGGTGAGGATCTTGTCCTCTTTGGAGTTATGGGAACTGGCGTGTTCTCCACTCCAATCTGCCTCTCCTTACCCTGTTTCGGAGGGGCTAGGAGGATAGTGGCCTTAGCCGACGCGGATGCTCGCTCAGCTGAATCTGCCCTCTGCGTTGCCGTATCGTACTCTTTCACGGCAGACAGTAGCGCCTTCCGGATTTTGATGACCATCTCCTTAATGTCTTTGTGGACATTGTTTCTCATGTCCACGAACTTGTGGAGCTCCTCCACCAAGTGCCTCGCTACCACTACCTTTGGCGTTTGTGGGGTGTAGCTCCTTCCGCTCTGCTCCGGCTGTTTTTGTTGCTGCTGTTGCTGTTGCTTCGGCTTCCCCTCCTCCTGCTCTTGCTGGGTGACTTCAGCTACTATTGGTGGTGGTGACCTCACCAACCCACCTCTGGCAAATGGATTTGCCGTGCCTGCTCCATTTATATCGGTTGCTTGTTGTTTCTCCATTTTATTTTATTGGGTCCCAACTCCGGGCCGCTATCTCCACTCGCTGCACATAGTCGCCTCTCGCGATCCCATGATTATCTATGCTGCCGAAAAGCAGCAGTGAGGTCATGCAAGTGTTGACACCATCTCTCATGGGGGTGTTCAGAGCCGGATCGGCGTAAATCGGGAATGCTTCAACCGAACCTAGTACCACCAACCAAATGATGGCGAGTTTCGAACGTACCCGGAGACCTGCCAGGGTTTTGTTGGAACGGAGGCAGCCATGCTGTTAGCCCACTCGCCATTTCAAGTCGGTGTCATCCTTCCTTACTCAGGGAGTAGAACAGCACGCCTGTCAGCCCTAAGTCGCCATCCTTTTCGTCATCCGTGTCCTGTCCGTTGCCGTTCGCCATGGCCAGTATACCATAATCAAGATGTTACTGGCGTCGATCCTGATGTGCCGGTTGGCACTCCGGTTGGGCTAGAGTGCTTTTATTGCCCAGATCTTTGATTATTGGAATCTTAGGATCTTAGCAGAAGCGGTACAGACTCGCTTCGTCGGAGCTGCTTTCGGAGTTATGGCTTTTTTTAGAGGTTCAGAAGAGCCCAATCTTAGCCCCACCATATCCTAGCAAAACTCCCCAACTCGCAGTAGGGCTGTGGGGGGGGGGGGTTCGTTAGGCCCCTAGACTCCTGTCCTTCCTGTCCCTGCTGCCCCCAGGTATGTATGTATGTATGTATGTATGTATGTATGTATGTATGTATGTATGTATGTATGTATGTATGTATGTATGTATGTATGTATGTATGTATGTATGTATGTATGTATGTATGTATGTATGTATGTATGTATGTATGTATGTATGTATGTATGTATGTATGTATGTATGTATGTATGTATGTATGTATGTATGTATGTATGTATGTATGTATGTATGTATGTATGTATGTATGTATGTATGTATGTATGTATGTATGTATGTATGTATGTATGTATGTATGTATGTATGTATGTATGTATGTATGTATGTATGTATGTATGTATGTATGTATGTATGTATGTATGTATGTATGTATGTATGTATGTATGTATGTATGTATGTATGTATGTATGTATGTATGTATGTATGTATGTATGTATGTATGTATGTATGTATGTATGTATGTATGTATGTATGTATGTATGTATGTATGTATGTATGTATGTATGTATGTATGTATGTATGTATGTATGTATGTATGTATGTATGTATGTATGTATGTATGTATGTATGTATGTATGTATGTATGTATGTATGTATGTATGTATGTATGTATGTATGTATGTATGTATGTATGTATGTATGTATGTATGTATGTATGTATGTATGTATGTATGTATGTATGTATGTATGTATGTATGTATGTATGTATGTATGTATGTATGTATGTATGTATGTATGTATGTAAGTATGTATGTATTTTCTTTTTTTTTTTTTTTTTTTTTTTTGAGAGCAGTAAAAAAATTTTCAGAAAAACCCTGAGTGAGGAAAAATGTACAAAAACCCCATTGTCAGGGAACGGGTTTGGGCTGCCATCACCCGACCCGCTAAAAACCACTGCTCTTGCCCAGAACCTGATTCCTCCCCGGCACTACCTTACGGCATTACTTCGGGGAGGGGTTTTTATGTGCATAGCACGCACTCTAATTCAACTACTTCCTAGTTCGTTTCTTCCGTAGGGTTACAGCCCCACTCCTCTACACACCACCAATTCTCTACCATCCACACAGACTGGCAAGCTCTGCATGGCAGTCGGAAAGCTGGCTGTGAGTCGAGGCTTAGTACTCCTCCCCTACGAGTACAGTCTGAGCGGCAAACTTCTGACTGTCTAATTCACCGAGCCCTGCGGCTCGCTTGTGCCGGTTAGCACCGCAACTCCCTTCTCGCACCATTCAACGCCGTTTACTCTTTGAGCACCAGACTTGTTCGCGAACTACTCGGTCTAGTCCCCGACGATGGACCTAGCCTACTCCGACGGAGAATTCCCCGGCGAGAGAAGTTCTCCCGAAACCGAGCCAACCAACCAGATGTCGAGGTCAGTTCGGCGATTCCGGTGGAGCAGAGCGTCCGGTTCGCTGATGCCCCGACGACCGGCGACTGGTGGTATTTCGTCGCGGTCTACTCAGTCTAGTCCCCGGCGGTGGATCTAGCTTACGCCGACGGAGAGTTCCCCGGCGAAGGAGGCTCCCCCGGTACCGATTCTTCTTTTGTTTTAGCACCACAATTTCATGAGCTCTTTGGCTTCCTCTCGTTCCGTTTCGCCCGATCTACTCGATCTAGTCCCCGGCGGTGGATCTAGCCTACTGAAAGGGCCATACAGTAGGTGCTGAGGTCTATCCGGCGATTCCGGTTGGAGCGTAACTTCCTGTTCACCGGCGCCCCAACGACCCACTGCTAGCTCTGCGACGCGGTCTACTCGGTCCAATCCCCGGCGGTGGATATAGCCTACTCACGAGCTACCCGGAAGGATGTCTAAGTCGGTTCAGCGATTCCGGTGAAGCTTGACGTCCGGTTCCCAGGCGCCCCGACGACCCAACTCGGTGCTACATCACGCACTACTCAACTGGTCCCCGGCGGTGGACCTAGTCTACACAGTTGGAGAGTTCCCCGGCGGCGGAATTTCTCTCGAAACCCGATTTGCGGTTTCTTGTTGGTCTCTACGCCACTTCCTCTGTAACTCGGAGAGTATGCTCGAGACCACTCTGTTGACAGCGTCCCAGGTATGTTCGTCACGGCACATCTCTTCGACGATATTGTCCGCTGTCATACCAGGTATACCCCTACGAACTTCTTCGAATCTAGGGCATTCGAAGACCACGTGTTCCGGTGTCTCCTGCACGGTCGCACAACCCGGGCAAAGGGGTGACGAAGCATGTCCAAACCGATGCAAGTACTTCCGGAAGCATCCGTGCCCGGACAAAAACTGCGTCAAATGGAAGTTCACCTCTCCATGCTTCCTATGTACCCAGGCCGATACATTTGGGATGAGTCGGTGGGTCCACCTTCCTTTCTCCGCGTTGTCCCACTCCTGTTGCCATTTAGCCAACGAGTCCGCTCGAACCTGTCTCCTAGCGTTACGTGCATTTCTCCGCTGATAGCATTCCACGTCCTCCGCCAGGGTAATGCAGATGGGGATCATCCCGGCGATAACGCATACTGCCTCCGACGATATTGTTCTGTAGGCACTCGCGACTCGTACGGCCATCAGTCGGAATGTCCTGTTTAGCTTTTCACGGTTCCGCTTGGTTTTCAGCGCAGCACTCCAGGCAGGAACCCCATATCGGAGTATCGATGACGAAACAGTAGATAGCAGACGTCTCGTGCTGCTTCTCGGACCGCCGACGTTTGGCATGATTCTCGCTATTGCGTTCGTTGCCTTCGCCGACTTTCCACAGGCGTAATCAACGTGGTTGTTGAAGCTCAACCGGTCGTCGATTATAACTCCCAATTGCTTCAATGCACGTTTCGATGCAATCACGTGCCCTCCGACGTCGATCTGCATCCGTTGGACCGATCTGCAGTTACTGACCAACAACACCTCCGTCTTGTGGCGAGCTATTTGCAGCTTAACCCCGTTCATCCAGCTCTCGATCGCGTCTATTGTCTCCGTCACCGACACCTCCACTTCTTCAAGTGTCTCACCCATCACCGTTAGTGACACGTCGTCCGCGAAACCTACGATTTTCACTTTCCTAGGCAGCTGCAGCGTTAACACCCCATCGTACATCCCGTTCCAAAGGGTTGGACCGAGAATGGAGCCCTGAGGAACGCCCGCTGTGACACGCAATGACTTCTGTCCTTCGCTCGTCTCGTACAGTAGCACTCTGCTCTGAAAGTAGCTCTTCAGGATCTGGCACAGATAGTCGGGAACCCTCATTCTATGCAGCGCTGCAGCGATGGCTTCCCAGCTGGCACTGTTGAACGCGTTCTTCACATCTATCGTGACCACAGCGCAGTATCGATCTCCTCTTCGCTTCTGTTTAGATGACTTCTCGGCACTCTCGAGCACTATCCGAATTGCATCCACTGTCGATGCTCCTTTGCGGAAACCGAACTGCATCTTGGACAGTCCGCGCTCACCTTCCGTGAATTTCGTCAACCTGTTAAGAATGATCCTTTCCAGGAGTTTTCCGAGTGTATCCAGCAGGCATATGGGTCTGTACGAGGTCGGGTCGCCAGGTGGCTTCCCTGGCTTCGGCAGCAACACCAGCTTCTGGACCTTCCACATTTCGGGGAAGTTGCCTTCATTTAGGCACTTCTGCATCACTATCCTGAACATGTCCGGATATGCCAGGATCGCAGCTTTCAGTACCACGTTTGGTATTCCATCCGGACCAGGGGCTTTCTTTGGTTTTAGGCGCTTCGATGCTTCTACTAGCTCGTCGTTAGTCACTTGCCGATCCATGTTTGTTCCTTCTTCCTCGCCGTGCGGTGACGGTGGCCATATAGTTGGATCGTGCTTCGGGAAAAGACCCTCGATGATTATCTTCAGCTTGCTCGGACACATTTCGACTGGCGTCGTTGGACCCTTCATTTTCGCCATCACGACTCGGTATGCGTCACCCCAGGGATTGGCGTCTACTTCTCGGCATAGCTCCTTGTGGCACTCTGACTTGCTAAGTCTGATCTCCCGTTTTAGAGCGGCCCTAGCTTCCCGAAACGATGCCTTATGCTCTTCTCTATCTGGTTCCGACCTTGCTCTTTGGGCCCGCCTTCTGGCTCTGAGACAAGCAGCGCGTAACGTACTAAGCGTCTCGTTCCACCAGTAAGCTGGACGCCGTTTGTTGCGTGGTTCCAGTTTTCGCGGCATTGTGGCGTCACAAGCCGCCACAATCCTTCTTGTTAGGTCAGCCGCATCCACGTTCTCGGTCCCGCCGTTCGGCCGAAGTGCCTCAACAAAGAGGTCTTTGTTGAAGGCTTTCGTCTTCCACTTTCGTTCGCCGGTCACCCTTCTCTGTACTGCCGCGGGGTTCCGTTGGCCGATACGGTAGCGAATCTCCTGGTGGTCACTATGCGTATACGTTTCGCATACTCTCCAATTCATGTTCGCCGTCAATGAGGGACTACAGAATGTGACGTCTATGATGGACTCCCTCCCGTCTCTCCGAAATGTACTAACAGAGCCTTCATTGCACAATCGTACGTCTAACTTCGCTAGAGCTTCCTGCAGGATACACCCTCTTGTGTTGGTTACTCTACTGCCCCATTCCACAGCCCAGGCGTTGAAGTCACCACCAATGACTACCGGCTTCCGATCGATCAACTGCTCGGTTAACTGCTCCAGCATTAGGCTGAACTGCTCTACTGTCCACCTTGGGGGAGCGTAACAGCTACATACGAAGATGCCGTTGATTTTGGCTATCACGAAACCCTCATAGGAACGTTCTACCACTTCTTGGATAGGGAATCTTCCCATTACTTGTATCGCTGCGGTTCCTGATCTATCCGCCACCCAGTTACCGTTATTAGGGGGGACTTGATAAGGCTCTGCGATCAAAGCGACATCGCACATAGTTTCTGTCGTAGACTGCCACAACAGTTGCTGTGCGGTATCACAGTGATTCAGGTTTATCTGGGTCATCTCCATCACCGTTGGCCTGCAGTCGCCTTCTTGTACGCTGGGCATTTAAAGCCACCCGTCTGATGGTCGTTCCCTTCCGCTGGGGTGCAAAGCAAGCACTTCGGCCTCTGCGTGCAGTCTCTCGCAAGATGGCCCGTCTCTCCGCATTTCCAGCACATCCCGGATCTGTCCGGGCCTTTGCAAGCCCCTGCTAAATGTCCAAAGCCTAAACATTTGAAGCATTTCTCTGCTTGTTTGTTTACTCGTGGGGCGGCTCTCAGTAGGCATCTCGACCATCCAACTGTAACCTTACCTACCTCCAGTGCCTTGTCTGCAGCGGTTACCGGTAAACGTATCATCGCTATCTGCGTTCCTCCGTATCCCTTCCTTAACCGGATCGTCATGTGCACCTCGCCCAGTTTGCACTGCTGCTTCATAGCACCTCTCAGCTCGTCTTCCGTCGTTATTTCGTCGAGGTCTTTGCACACGATTACCATCTCCGGGCTTAAGGCTTTAACTTCTGCCTTTCCGCCCATTGATTTAGTTATAGTCTCCTGCAAGGCAGAGCTACTAGTCGTAGTATTCTTCTTAAGCTCGAGGAGCATCTCATTTTTTTGGGTACGCCTGACTCTTAACACGTTTTCCCCCAAATCTTTCAGCTCCGGGTCCTCTCTGACCTTTTTGAGCAGTGCTGCGTACGTAGTCTCGTCATTTGCTTTGACGAGCACGGCTTCTCCCTTAGGCGCCTTCTGACGAGCCGAGGGTTCTGATTTCCTCTTCTGCTCCCCTTTTCGCTCCTCCTTCTTTTTTTGCTGTTTCCCGCGTTTCTCCTTCCGACCTACAACGGTGCTCCAGCTTTCACCCTGTAAGGTGGCGTCCTTTTCTTCGGCAGCAACAGCATCCTCGAGCGTCTGCCTCTTTGACCCGCCTGGTCTTTCTTCTCCTGGTGAGGATCTTGTCCTCTTTGGAGTTATGGGAACTGGCGTGTTCTCCACTCCAATCTGCCTCTCCTTACCCTGTTTCGGAGGGGCTAGGAGGATAGTAGCCTTAGCCGACGCGGATGCTCGCTCAGATGAATCTGCCCTCTGCGTTGCCGTATCGTACTCTTTCACGGCAGACAGTAGCGCCTTCCGGATTTTGATGACCATCTCCTTAATGTCTTTGTGGACATTGTTTCTCATGTCCACGAACTTGTGGAGCTCCTCCACCAAGTGCCTCGCTACCACTACCTTTGGCGTTTGTGGGGTGTAGCTCCTTCCGCTCTGCTCCGGCTGTTTTTGTTGCTGCTGTTGCTGTTGCTTCGGCTTCCCCTCCTCCTGCTCTTGCTGGGTGACTTCAGCTACTATTGGTGGTGGTGACCTCACCAACCCACCTCTGGCAAACGGATTTGCCGTGCCTGCTCCATTTATATCGGTTGCTTGTTGTTTCTCCATTTTATTTTATTGGGTCCCAACTCCGGGCCGCTATCTCCACTCGCTGCACATAGTCGCCTCTCGTGATCCCATGATTATCTATGCTGCCGAAAAGCAGCAGTGAGGTCATGCAAGGGTTGACACCATCTCTCATGGGGAGTAGTGTTCAGAGCCGGATCGGCGTAAATCGGGAATGCTTCAACCGAACCTAGTACCACCAACCAAATGATGGCGAGATTCGAACGTACCCGGAGACCTGCCAGGGTTTTGTTGGAACGGAGGCAGCCATGCTGTTAGCCCACTCGCCATTTCAAGTCGGTGTCATCCTTCCTTACTCAGGGAGTAGAACAGCACGTCTGTCAGCCCTAAGTCGCCATCCTTTTCGTCATCCGTGTCCTGTCCGTTGCCGTTCGCCATGGCCAGTATACCATAATCAAGATGTTACTGGCGTCGATCCTGATGTGCCGGTTGGCACTCCGGTTGGGCTAGAGTGCTTTTATTGCCCAGATCTTAGATTATTGGAATCTTAGGATCTTAGCAGAAGCGGCACAGACTCGCTTCGTCGGAGCTGCTTTCGGAGTTATGGCATTTTTTAGAGGTTCAGAAGAGCCCAATCTTAGCCCCACCATATCCTAGCAAAACTCCCCAACTCGCAGTAGGACTGTGGGGGGGGGGGGGTTCGTTAGGCCCCTAGACTCCTGTCCTTCCTGTCCCTGCTGCCCCCCAGTATGTATGTATGTATGTATGTATGTATGTATGTATGTATGTATGTATGTATGTATGTATGTATGTATGTATGTATGTATGTATGTATGTATGTATGTATGTATGTATGTATGTATGTATGTATGTATGTATGTATGTATGTATGTATGTATGTATGTATGTATGTATGTATGTATGTATGTATGTATGTATGTATGTATGTATGTATGTATGTATGTATGTATGTATGTATGTATGTATGTATGTATGTATGTATGTATGTATGTATGTATGTATGTATGTATGTATGTATGTATGTATGTATGTATGTATGTATGTATGTATGTATGTATGTATGTATGTATGTATGTATGTATGTATGTATGTATGTATGTATGTATGTATGTATGTATGTATGTATGTATGTATGTATGTATGTATGTATGTATGTATGTATGTATGTATGTATGTATGTATGTATGTATGTATGTATGTATGTATGTATGTATGTATGTATGTATGTATGTATGTATGTATGTATGTATGTATGTATGTATGTATGTATGTATCTATGTATGTATGTATGTATCTATGTATGTATGTATGTATGTATGTATGTATGTATGTATGTATGTTTTTTTTTTTAGAGAGCAGTAAAAAAAAAATTCAGAAAAACCCTGAGTGAGGAAAAATGTACAAAAACCCCATTGTCAGGGAACGGGTTTGGGCTGCCATCACCCGACCCGCTAAAAACCACTGCTCTTGCCCAGAACCTGATTCCTCCCCGGCACTACCTTACGGCATTACTTCGGGGAGGGGTTTTTATGTGCATAGCACACACTCTAATTCAACTACTTACTAGTCGGTTTCTTCCGTAGGGTTACAGCACCACTCCTCTACACACCACCAATTCTCTACTATCCACACAGACTGGCAAGCTCTGCATGGCAGTCGGAAAGCTGGCTGTGAGTCGAGGCTTAGTACTCCTCCCCTACGGGTACAGTCTGAGCGGCAAACTTCTGACTGTCTAATTCACCGAGCCCTTCGGCTCGCTTGTGCCGGTTAGCACCGCAACTCCCTTCTCGCACCATTCAACGCCGTTTACTCTTTGAGCACCAGACTTGTTCGCGAACTACTCGGTCTAGTCCCCGACGATGGACCTAGCCTACTCCGACGGAGAATTCCCCGGCGAGAGAAGTTCTCCCGAAACCGAGCCAACCAACCAGATGTCGAGGTCAGTTCGGCGATTCCGGTGGAGCAGAGCGTCCGGTTCGCTGATGCCCCGACGACCTGCGACTGGTGGTATTTCGTCGCGGTCTACTCAGTCTAGTCCCCGGCGGTGGATCTAGCTTACGCCGACGGAGAGTTCCCCGGCGAAGGAGGCTCCCCCGGTACCGATTCTTCTTTTGTTTTAGCACCACAATTTCATGAGCCCTTTGGCTTCCTCTCGTTCCGTTTCGCCCGATCTACTCGATCTAGTCCCCGGCGGTGGATCTAGCCTACACAACGGGCCATACAGTAGGTGCTGAGGTCTATCCGGCGATTCCGGTTGGAGCGTAACTTCCGGTTCACCGGCGCCCCAACGACCCACTGCTAGCTCTGCGACGCGGTCTACTCGGTCCAATCCCCGGCGGTGGATATAGCCTACTCACGAGCTACCCGGAAGGATGTCGAGGTCGGTTCAGCGATTCCGGGAAGCTTGACGTCCGGTTCCCAGGCGCCCCGACGAGCCAACTCGGTGCTACATCACGCACTACTCAACTGGTCCCCGGCGGTGGACCTAGTCTACACAGTTGGAGAGTTCCCCGGCGGCGGAATTTCTCTCGAAACCCGATTTGCGGTTTCTTGTTGGTCTCTACGCCACTTCCTCTGCAACTCAGAGAATATGCTCGAGACCACTCTTTTGACAGCGTCCTAGGTATGTTCGTCACGGCACATCTCTTCGACGATATTGTCCACTGTCATAACAGGTATACCCCTACGAACTTCTTCGAATCTAGGGCATTCGAAGACCACGAGTTCCGGTGTCTCCTGCACGGTCGCACAAACCGGGCAAAGGGGTGACGAAGCATGTCCAAACCGATGCAAGTACTTCCGGAAGCATCCGTGTCCGGACAAAAACTGCGTCAAATGGAAGTTCACCTCTCCAGGCTTCCTATGTATCCAGGCCGATACATTTGGGATGAGTCAGTGGGTCCACCTTCCTTTCTCCGCGTTGTCCCACTCCTGTTGCCATTTAGCCAACGAGTCCGCTCGAACCTGTCTCCTAGCGTTACGTGCATTTCTCCGCTGATAGCATTCCACGTCCTCCGCCAGGGTAATGCAGATAGGGATCATCCCGGCGATAACGCATACTGCCTCCGACGATATTGTTCTGTAGGCACTCGCGACTCGTACGGCCATCAGTCGGAATGTCCTGTTTAGCTTTTCACGGTTCCGCTTGGTTTTCAGCGCAGCACTCCAGGCAGGAACCCCATATCGGAGTATCGATGACGAAACAGTAGATAGCAGACGTCTCGTGCTGCTTCTCGGACCGCCGACGTTTGGCATGATTCTCGCTATTGCGTTCGTTGCCTTCGCCGACTTTTCACAGGCGTAATCAACGTGGTTGTTGAAGCTCAACCGGTCGTCGATTATAACTCCCAATTGCTTCAATGCACGTTTCGATGTAATCACGTGCCCTCCGACGTCGATCTGCATCCGTTGGACCGATCTGCAGTTACTGACCAACAACACCTCCGTCTTGTGGTGAGCTATTTGCAGCTTAACCCCGTTCATCCAGCTCTCGATCGCGTCTATTGTCTCCGTCACCGACACCTCCACTTCTTCAAGTGTCTCACCCATCACCGTTAGTGACACGTCGTCCGCGAAACCTACGATTTTCACTTTCCTAGGCAGCTGCAGCGTTAACACCCCATCGTACATCCCGTTCCAAAGGGTTGGACCGAGAATGGAGCCCTGAGGAACGCCCGCTGTGACACGCAATGACTTCTGTCCTTCGCTCGTCTCGTACAGTAGCACTCTGCTCTGAAAGTAGCTCTTCAGGATCTGGCACAGATAGTCGGGAACCCTCATTCTATGCAGCGCTGCAGCGATGACTTCCCAGCTGGCACTGTTGAACGCGTTCTTCACATCTATCGTGACCACAACGCAGTATCGATCTCCTCTTCGCTTCTGTTTAGATGACTTCTCGGCACTCTCGAGCACTATCCGAATTGCATCCACTGTCGATGCTCCTTTGCGGAAACCAAACTGCATATTGGACAGTCCGCGCTCACCTTCCGTGAATTTCGTCAACCTGTTAAGAATGATCCTTTCCAGGAGTTTTCCGAGTGTATCCAGCAGGCATATGGGTCTGTACGAGGTCGGGTCGCCAGGTGGCTTCCCTGGCTTCGGCAGCAACACCAGCTTCTGGACCTTCCACATTTCGGGGAAGTTGCCTTCATTTAGGCATTTCTGCATCACTATCCTGAACATGTCCGGATATGCCAGGATCGCAGCTTTCAGTACCACGTTTGGTATTCCATCCGGACCAGGGGCTTTCTTTGGTTTTAGGCGCTTCGATGCTTCTACTAGCTCGTCGTTAGTCACTTGCCGATCCGTGTTTGTTCCTTCTTCCTCGCCGTGCGATGACGGTGGCCATACAGTTGGATCATGCTTCGGGAAAAGACCCTCGACGATTATCTTCAGCTTGCTCGGACACATTTCGGCTGGCGTCGTCGGACCCTTCATTTTCGCCATCACGACTCGGTATGCGTCACCCCAGGGATTGGCGTCTACTTCTCGGCATAGCTCCTTGTGGCACTCTGACTTGCTAAGTCTGATCTCCCGTTTTAGAGCGGCCCTAGCTTCCCGAAACGATGCCTTATGCTCTTCTCTATCTGGTTCCGACCTTGCTCTTTGGGCCCGCCTTCTGGCTCTGAGACAAGCAGCGCGTAACGTACTAAGCGTCTCGTTCCACCAGTAAGCTGGACGCCGTTTGTTGCGTGGTTCCAGTTTTCGCGGCATTGTGGAGTCACAAGCCGCCACAATCCTTCTTGTTAGGTCAGCCGCATCCACGTTCTCGGTCCCGCCGTTCGGCCGAAGTGCCTCAACAAAGAGGTCTTTGTTGAAGGCTTTCGTCTTCCACTTTCGTTCGCCGGTCACCCTTCTCTGTACTGCCGCGGGGTTCCGTTGGCCGATACGGTAGCGAATCTCCTGGTGGTCACTATGCGTATACGTTTCGCATACTCTCCAATCCATGTTCGCCGTCAATGAGGGACTACAGAATGTGACGTCTATGATAGACACCCTCCCGTCTCTCCGAAATGTACTAACAGAGCCTTCATTGCACAATCGTACGTCTAACTTCGCTAGAGCTTCCTGCAGGATACACCCTCTTGTGTTGGTTACTCTACTGCCCCATTCCACAGCCCAGGCGTTGAAGTCACCACCAATGAATACCGGCTTCCGATCGATCTACTGCTCGGTTAACTGCTCCAGCATTAGGCTGAACTGCTCTACTGTCCACCTTGGGGGAGCATAACAACTATATACGAAGATACCGTTGATTTTGGCTATCACGAAACCCTCATAGGAACGTTCTACCACTTCTTGGATAGGGAATCTTCCCATTACTTGTATCGCTGCGGTTCCTGATCTATCCGCCACCCAGTTACCGTTATTAGGGGGGACTTGATAAGGCTCTGCGATCAAAGTGACATCGCACATAGTTTCTGTCGTAGACTGCCACAACAGTTGCTGTGCGGTATCACAGTGATTCAGGTTTATCTGGGTCATCTCCATCACCGTTGGCCTGCAGTCGCCTTCTTGTACGCTGGGCATTTAAAGCCACCCGTCTGATGGTTGTTTCCTTCCACTGGGGTGCAAAGCAAGCACTTCGGCCTCTGCGTGCAGTCTCTCGCAAGATGGCCCGTCTCTCCGCATTTCCAGCACATCCCGAATCTGTCCGGGCCTTTGCAAGCCCCTGCTAAATGTCCAAAGCCTAAACATTTGAAGCATTTCTCTGCTTGTTTGTTTACTCGTGGGGCGGCTCTCAGTAGGCATCTCGACCATCCAACTGTAACCTTACCTACCTCCAGTGCCTTGTCTGCAGCGGTTACCGGTAAACGTATCATCGCTATCTGCGTTCCTCCGTATCCCTTCCTTAACCGGATCGTCATGTGCACCTCGCCCAGTTTGCACTGCTGCTTCATAGCACCTCTCAGCTCGTCTTCCGTCGTTATTTCGTCGAGGTCTTTGCACACGATTACCATCTCCGGGCTTAAGGCTTTAACTTCTGCCTTTCCACCCATTGATTTAGTTATAGTCTCCTGCAAGGCAGAGCTACTAGTCGTAGTATTCTTCTTAAGCTCGAGGAGCATCTCATTTTTTTGGGTACGCCTGACTCTTAACACGTTTTCCCCCAAATCTTTCAGCTCCGGGTCCTCTCTGACCTTTTTGAGCAGTGCTGCGTACGTAGTCTCGTCATTTGCTTTGACGAGCACGGCTTCTCCCTTAGGCGCCTTCTGACGAACCGAGGGTTCTGATTTCCTCTTCTGCTCCCCTTTTCGCTCCTCCTTCTTTTTTTGCTGTTTCCCGCGTTTCTCCTTCCGACCTACCACGGTGCTCCAGCTTTCACCCTGTAAGGTGGCGTCCTTTTCTTCGGCAGCAACAGCATCCTCGAGCGTCTGCATCTTTGACCCGCTTGGTCTTTCTTCTCCTGGCGAGGATCTTGTCCTCTTTGGAGTTATGGGAACTGGCGTGTTCTCCACTCCAATCTGCCTCTCCTTACCCTGTTTCGGAGGGGCTAGGAGGATAGTGGCCTTAGCCGACGCGGATGCTCGCTCAGCTGAATCTGCCCTCTGCGTTGCCGTATCGTACTCTTTCACGGCAGACAGTAGCGCCTTCCGGATTTTGATGACCATCTCCTTAATGTCTTTGTGGACATTGTTTCTCATGTCCACGAACTTGTGGAGCTCCTCCACCAAGTGCCTCGCTACCACTACCTTTGGCGTTTGTGGGGTGTAGCTCATTCCGCTCTGCTCCGGCTGTTTTTGTTGCTGCTGTTGCTGTTGCTTCGGCTTCCCCTCCTCCTGCTCTTGCTGGGTGACTTCAGCTACTATTGGTGGTGGTGACCTCACCAACCCACCTCTGGCAAATGGATTTGCCATGCCTGCTCCATTTATATCGGTTGCTTGTTGTTTCTCCATTTTATTTTATTGGGTCCCAACTCCAGGCCGCTATCTCCACTCGCTGCACATAGTCGCCTCTCGCGATCCCATGATTATCTATGCCGCCGAAAAGCAGCAGTGAGGTCATGCAAGGGTTGACACTATCCTTCATGGGGAGTAGTGTTCAGAGCCGGATCGGCGTAAATCGGGAATGCTTCAACCGAACCTAGTACCACCAACCAACTGATGGCGAGTTTCGAACGTACCCGGAGACCTGCCAGGGTTTTGTTGGGACGTAGGCAGCCATGCTGTTAGCCCACCCGCCATTTCAAGTCGGTGTCATCCTTCCTTACTCATGGAGTAGAACAGCACGCCTGTCAGCCCAAGGTCGCCATCCTATTCGTCATCCGTGTCCTGTCCGTTGCCGTTCGCCATGGCCAGTATACCATAATCAAGATGTTACTGGCGTCGATCCTGATGTGCCGGTTGGGCTAGAGTGCTTTTATTGCCCAGATCACAGATTATCATTGGAATCTTAGGATCTTAGCAGAAGCGGCACAGACTCGCTTCGTCGGAGCTGCTTTCGGAGTTATGGCTTTTTTTTGAGGTTTAGAAGAGCCCAATCTTAGCCCCACCATATCCTAGCAAAACTCCCCAACTCGCAGTAGGGCTGTGGGGGGGGGGGGGTTCGTTAGGCCACTAGACTCCTGTCCTTCCTGTCCCTGCTGCCCCCCATGTATGTATGTATGTATGTATGTATGTATGTATGTATGTATGTATGTATGTATGTATGTATGTATGTATGTATGTATGTTTTTTTTTTACAATGGAGAAGACCTTTATGTCCTAGCCCAGTACACGTGCTAACGGTAGGGTCCAATCTACCACACGGGGTGCACTGGGGGCGTGTCGGACTCGAATGGTGACCAGCCATTAATACCGACTAAACTCCATTGGGCTCCGCCATCATTCCTCCCAGGAACTACCTCTCGGTATTACTTCTGGGGGGATGGCTGTACTAAATGTACTCATTCACTCTCACTCATCCTGTATGAGGCTTACTTGGGTGCTCTCTCAATCACACTTTGATTCACTCTCAAACACACCCACATGAGGCTGACTTTTGTGCTCACCTTTTACGTTCCATGCGAGGCTGACTTGTGTGCTCACCTTACTCATTCCTTGCTAGGCTTACTTTTGTGCTCGCCCTACCCATCCATGTGAGGCTGACTTGGGTGCTCACCCTATCACCTGATTCACTCTCAATCGTGCCACTCTATTGTACCTTTGTCACTCCCTCTGGCATCCCATGTGGGACATTTTTCATAGGCCCCACTTCTGACATACCATGCGAGGCTGACTTTTGTGCTCACCTTTTTCATTTCTTGCTAGGCTGACTTTTGTGCTAGCCTCTACCAACCTGTGAGGCTGACTTTTATGCTCACCCTTAACATGCAGTGTGAGACTGACTTGGATGCTCACCCTTTCACTCCTCTGCCACGCCATGAGGCATCGATAGCTTAGTTCCAACATACTACGCTACGACCCTCCCGGCTTGGCATGAGGCAGTCCACTTATACGCCTATACACTCACTCTTCTGTCTTGCTTCGGGGTGGCTGGGTTTACCCCTTACGCGGTTGCCATTCGCTGCGCCAACCTACCTCGGCATGAACAGACCATTCACTCACTTATTTTGCGCTTGGCCTTTTTCGCTCCAACTAACCAATCACTAGTTAGCCGTGCCCGCCGTCTGTTGCTCGGTTCGCCAGATTACCTGTAGCCTACTGGCAATCTGGATGGTAGCAGCCGAGACTGCGTTCCACTTCTCCACCGTTTGACACATCCGCTGAATAAGGGTATCCGGGGTTGTGTCCCAGCCACAGACGTCAAGCATTGCTCTTCTTTCGACGTCGAACCGATGACATACGAACAGTATGTGTTCGGCAGTTTCATCTACACCTGGGCAGTCCGGGCAGACTGGGACCTCCGCGTGTCCGAACCTGTGGAGGTACTGACGGAAACAGCCATGGCCTGACAGGAATTGTGTCAGGTGGAAGTGAACTTCCCCATGGGGTCTTCCCACCCAGCTCGATATGCTAGGTATCAGCCGGTGGGTCCACCTACCTTTCGAGGAGTTGTCCCACTCACGCTGCCATCTGGCGACCGAGGTCACCCTGGTGCGCTCGCGGGCTCCCCTATTTCCACGTAGCTCAAAGCACTCCTCATCTTCCCGAATGACCAGCCCGACTGGCATCATGCTCGCTATCACGCAGGATGCATCGTGTGATACCGTGCGGTAGGCAGATATCACTCTGAGGCACATCACGCGGTAGGTGCTCTCCAGTTTCTGTAGGTAACTGGTTACCCTCAGTGCTCTTGACCATGACGGGCCGCCGTACCTGAGGATAGATACGGCAACGCCTGCCAGTAACCTACGTCTACTGGCGCACACCTTTGAGCTGTTGGACATCATTCTCGATAGTGCCGCAACAGCAGTCGACGCTCTCTTGCACGTATAGTCGACATGGCTGCCGAAGGTCAGCTTGTCGTCTATAATGACTCCGAGAGACTTCAGACTTCGCTGTGAAGTGATCGCGACTTCTCCCACATGGATAACTGCATGTTGTGCCGACTTGCGGTTGTTGACGATAACTACCTCCGTCTTATGATGAGCGAGCTCCAGGCCTCTCGCGCTCATCCATTCCTCCACCGTGCTAATCGCGTGTTCTGCGGTTAGTTCTACCTCAGGAATTGACTCCCCGCAGACCTCCAAGGTTACGTCGTCGGCAAAGCCGACGATCTTGACCCCAGGAGGGAACTTCAGTCTCAGAACCCCATCATACATGAGGTTCCATAGCACCGGGCCTAGGATCGAGCCCTGCGGGACTCCGGCGGTAATCGGAACCCTTTTCTGACCGGCATCGGTCTCGTATAACAGTACGCGGTTTTGGAAGTAACTTTCCAGGATCCGGTACAGACCCACCGGTAGGCTAAGCCGGTGTAACGAGAGCGCGATGGCATCCCAGCTTGCGCTGTTGAATGCGTTCTTCACGTCAAGTATCACTAACGCACAGTATCGAATACCTCGCCTTTTTCGTTGGATCGCTATCTCGGCAGTATTTATCACTGAGTTGAGAGCGTCCACTGTGGACTTACCCTTCCGAAAGCCAAACTGGTTGCTTGACAGACCGTCCGTACCTTCCGCGTACGGGGTGAGCCTGTTGAGGATGATCCTCTCAAGTAGTTTGCCAGTCGTGTCTATCAGACAGATTGGTCTGTACGCCGATGGGTCGCCTGGCGGCTTCCCGGGCTTCGGCAACAGCACCAGTTTCTGCCTTTTCCATCTATCGGGGAAACGGCACTCGTCAAGGCATCTGTGCATAGCTAGCCTGAACATGTTCGGGTTCGCTATGATCGCTGCCTTGAGAGCGTTGTTCGGGACTCCATCCGGCCCTGGAGCTTTGTTCATTGCTAGGGATTTAGCCACTGCGAGTAGTTCTTCGTTCGTCACTGGAGCCACCATTTCGACCGTGCCCGCACTGTCTCGTAGTGCAGGTGGCCAGGGGCTTGTGGCTCGAGACGGGAAGAGTACTTCGATAATCGTTGCCAACCGGTCCGGAGACCGTTCTGGGGGTGAGGAGCCCCCTTTGGTCTTGGCCATCACAATCCGGTAGGCGTCACCCCACGGATTCGCGTTGGCACTCTCACACAGGTTGTCGAAACACGCTCTCTTGCTGCTTTTAATAGCCTTGTTAAGGGCTAATTTCGCAGCTCGAAACACTTCACGGCGGTTCTCTCTTGCATCCTCGGTGCGAGCTCTTTGCATCCTACGTCTAGCTCTGAGACAGGCTGACCGTAGAGCTGCAATCTCGACACTCCACCAGTATACCGGGCATCTACCGTTTCTTGGCAGTGTTTTTCTCGGCATAGTGGCGTCGCACGCGCGTGATAGAACAGCTACCAGCGCATCCCCGCTTAGACTGTCGGTGTTGGCCTCCAGTCCCAGGGCCGCGGTGAAAGCTTCGCTGTCGAAGTGATTGGACTTCCACCCGCGTACCTGACAGGGATCTCCCGCTCTCGGATGCTGCACACCATAGTTGATCTTAAAGCGGATTGATAAATGATCACTATGGGTGTAGCCTTCGTCTACCCTCCATTCCATGCCTGGAGCCAGACTCGGGCTGGCAAAGGTCAAATCAATCCACGCCTCCACTCCGTTTCTACGGAATGTACTAGCGGAGCCATCATTAGCTAGCACAGTATCGAGTTTCGCAAACGCTTCCATTAGCGCTTGACCCCTGCTATTTGTACAGCGGCTGCCCCACTCCACTGCCCAAGCGTTGAAGTCTCCCGCTATTACTACCGGTTTCCGGCCCACGAGGTCCGACGAGAGCCTGTCGATCATCTGGTAGAACTGTTCTATTGGCCACCTTGGTGGGGCGTAGCAGCTGCAATAGAACACACCATTGATCTTGGCAATCGCCACACCCTCGGCGGAGGGGTGTATTACCTCTTGAACCGGAAACCTTCCCGTTGTACAGATTGCCACCATTCCAGACCCGTCCGACACCCAATTGCCGTTGCCGGCAGGGATGCTGTACGGGTCTGATAAGAGGGCGACATCTGTCCTCGACTCCGAGACCGACTGCCACAGCAGCTGTTGGGCTGCTGCACAATGGTTAAGATTTAGCTGTGTGACTCTCACGGCTTCTTCTTATTTAACTCGCCGAAGGGACACGAAGGTCCGCCCATAGCATATTTATGGGCTAGCTTCTTGGAGGTGCAGATAAGGCACTTATATGCCTTAGTGCACCCCCACTCTTTATGCCCCTCCTCGCCGCATCGACGACATAGCTTACTCCTGTCTTTTTTTTTTTTTTTTTTTTTTTTTTTTTTACAATGGAGAAGACCTTTATGTCCTAGCCCAGTACACGTGCTAACGGTAGGGTCCAATCTACCACACGGGGTGCACTGGGGGCGTGTCGGACTCGAATGGTGACCAGCCATTAATACCGACTAAACTCCATTGGGCTCCGCCATCATTCCTCCCAGGAACTACCTCTCGGTATTACTTCTGGGGGGGATGGCTGTACTCAATGTACTCATTCACTCTCACTCGCGCGATCATACATCCTGTATGAGGCTTACTTGGGTGCTCTCTCAATCACACTTTGATTCGCTCTCAAACACTCCCACATGAGGCTGACTTTTGTGCTCACCTTTTACGTTCCATGCGAGGCTGAATGTGTGCTCACCTTACTCATTCCTTGCTAGGCTTACTTTTGTGCTCGCCCTACCCATACATGTGAGGCTGACTTGGGTGCTCACCCTATCACCTGATTCACTCTCAATCGTGCCACTCTATTGTACCTTTGTCACTCCCTCTGGCATCCCATGTGGGACATTTTTCTTAGGCCCCACTTCTGACATACCATGCGAGGCTGACTTTTGTGCTCACCTTTTTCATTCCTTGCTTGCTACCAACCTGTGAGGCTGACTTTTATGCTCACCCTTAACATGCAGTGTGAGACTGACTTGGATGCTCACCCTTTCACTCCTCTGCCACGCCATGAGGCATCGATAGCTTAGTTCCAACATACTACGCTACGACCCTCCCGTCTTGGCATGAGGCAGTCCACTTATACGCCTATACACTCACTCTTCTGTCTTGCTTCGGGGTGGCTGGGTTTACCCCTTACGCGGTTGCCATTCGCTGCGCCAACCTACCTCGGCATGAACAGACCATTCACTCTCTTATTTTGCGCTTGGCCTTTTTCGCTCCAACTAACCAATCACTAGTTAGCCGTGCCCGCCGTCTGTTGCTCGGTTCGCCAGATTACCTGTAGCCTACTGGCAATCTGGATGGTAGCAGCCGAGACTGCGTTCCACTTCTCCACCGTTTGACACATCCGCTGAATAAGGGTATCCGGGGTTGTGTCCCAGCCACAGACGTCAAGCATTGCTCTTCTTTCGACGTCGAACCGATGACATACGAACAGTATGTGTTCGGCAGTTTCGCCTACACCTGGGCAGTCCGGGCAGACTGGGACCTCCGCGTGTCCGAACCTGTGGAGGTACTGACGGAAACAGCCATGGCCTGACAGGAATTGTGTCAGGTGGAAGTGAACTTCCCCATGGGGTCTTCCCACCCAGCTCGATACGCTAGGTATCAGCCGGTGGGTCCACCTACCTTTCGAGGAGTTGTCCCACTCACGCTGCCATCTGGCGACCGAGGTCACCCTGGTGCGCTCGCGGGCTCCCCTATTTCCACGTAGCTCAAAGCACTCCTCATCTTCCCGAATGACCAGCCCGACTGGCATCATGCTCGCTATCACGCAGGATGCATCGTGTGATACCGTGCGGTAGGCAGATATCACTCTGAGGCACATCATGCGGTAGGTGCTCTCCAGTTTCTGTAGGTAACTGGTTACCCTCAGTGCTCTTGACCATGACGGGCCGCCGTACCTGAGGATAGATACGGCAACGCCTGCCAGTAACCTACGTCTACTGGCGCACACCTTTGAGCTGTTGGACATCATTCTCGATAGTGCCGCAACAGCAGTCGACGCTCTCTTGCACGTATAGTCGACATGGCTGCCGAAGGTCAGCTTGTCGTCTATAATGACTCCGAGAGACTTCAGACTTCGCTGTGAAGTGATCGCGACTTCTCCCACATGGATAACTGCATGTTGTGCCGACTTGCGGTTGTTGACGATAACTACCTCCGTCTTATGATGAGCGAGCTCCAGGCCTCTCGCGCTCATCCATTCCTCCACCGTGCTAATCGCGTGTTCTGCGGTTAGTTCTACCTCAGGAATTGACTCCCCGTAGACCTCCAAGGTTACGTCGTCGGCAAAGCCGACGATCTTGACCCCAGGAGGGAACTTCAGTCTCAGAACCCCGTCATACATGAGGTTCCATAGCACCGGGCCCAGGATCGAGCCCTGCGGGACTCCGGCGGTAATCGGAACCCTTTTCTGACCGGCATCGGTCTCGTATAGCAGTACGCGGTTTTGGAAGTAGCTTTCCAGGATCCGATACAGACCCACCGGTAGGCTAAGCCGGTGTAACGAGAGCGCGATGGCATCCCAGCTTGCGCTGTTGAATGCGTTCTTCACGTCAAGTGTCACTAACGCACAGTATCGAATACCTCGCCTTTTTCGTTGGATCGCTATCTCGGCAGTATTTATCACTGAGTTGAGAGCGTCCACTGTGGACTTACCCTTCCGAAAGCCAAACTGGTTGCTTGACAGACCGTCCGTACCTTCCGCGTACGGGGTGAGCCTGTTGAGGATGATCCTCTCAAGCAGTTTGCCAGTCGTGTCTATCAGACAGATTGGTCTGTACGCCGATGGGTCGCCTGGCGGCTTCCCGGGCTTCGGCAACAGCACCAGTTTCTGCCTTTTCCATCTATCGGGGAAACGGCACTCGTCAAGGCATCTCTGCATAGCTAGCCTGAACATGTTCGGGTTCGCAATGATCGCTGCCTTGAGAGCGTTGTTCGGAACTCCATCCGGCCCTGGAGCTTTGTTCATTGCTAGGGATTTAGCCACTGCGAGTAGTTCTTCGTTCGTCACTGGAGCCACCATTTCGACCGTGCCCGCACTGTCTCGTAGTGCAGGTGGCCAGGGGCTTGTGGCTCGAGACGGGAAGAGTACTTCGATAATCGTTGCCAACCGGTCCGGAGACCGTTCTGGGGGTGAGGAGCCCCCTTTGGTCTTGGCCATCACAATCCGGTAGGCGTCACCCCACGGATTCGCGTTGGCACTCTCACACAGGTTGTCGAAACACGCTCTCTTGCTGCTTTTAATAGCCTTGTTAAGGGCTAATTTCGCAGCTCGAAACACTTCACGGCGGTTCTCTCTTGCATCCTCGGTGCGAGCTCTTTGCATCCTACGTCTAGCTCTGAGACAGGCTGACCGTAGAGCTGCAATCTCGGCACTCCACCAGTATACCGGGCATCTACCGTTTCTTGGCAGTGTTTTTCTCGGCATAGTGGCGTCGCAGCTGTTGGGCTGCTGCACAATGGTTAAGATTTAGCTGTGTGACTCTCACGGCTTCTTCTTATTTAACTCGCCGAAGGGACACGAAGGTCCGCCCATAGCATGTTTATGGGCTTGCTTCTTAGAGGTGCAGATAAGGCACTTATATGCCTTAGTGCACCCCCGCTCTTTATGCCCCTCCTCGCCGCATCGACGACATAGCTTACTCCTGTCTAAGCCTTTGCATTCATAAGCTGTTTATTTTTATTTTTGTTTGCCTCCATGTATAGTCCCACGAGTAGCGCGAGAAGTATATGTCCGCCACGCCAGAGCTCCGCATTAGCGTGGTAAGGGACGCTTACTGTGGGGGTTGCCCAGGTACCCCACAGGCTCCGTTAACGATCGAGCATCTTTTTCACCCCCTCGATCACTCATCCCTCGGCACGGGTCGCTTCACGCCTTGGAATTGGGGTTATGCCCTACCTTGCTTTACGTGGTGATCTCGGGCCGGATCATCACAACCATCCTCCTTTACCAGGGCTTTGGACCTGTAGCTCTGGATCTCAATAGTTCCATGTACGTATGTTATTACAGACATGCTACTATTGGGATCCGTCATTCGCTAGCGGAGTTATGTATGTATGTATGTATATATGTATGTATGTATGTATGTATGTATGTATGTATGTATGTATGTATGTATGTATGTATGTATGTATGTATGTATGTATGTATGTATGTATGTATGTATGTATGTATGTATGTATGTATGTATGTATGTATGTATGTATGTATGTATGTATGTATGTATGTATGTATGTATGTATGTATCTATGTATGTATGTATGTATGTATGTATGTATGTATGTATGTATGTATGTATGTATGTATGTTTTTTTTTAGAGAGCAGTAAAAAAAAAATTTCAGAAAAACCCTGAGTGAGTAAAAATGTACAAAAACCCCATTGTCAGGGAAGGGGTTTGAGCTGCCATCACCCGACCCGCTAAAAACCACTGCTCTTGCCCAGAACCTGATTCCTCCCCGGCACTACCTTACGGCATTACTTCAGGGAGGGGTTTTTATGTGCATAGCACACACTCTAATTCAACTACTTACTAGTCGGTTTCTTCCGTAGGGTGACAGCCCCACTCCTCTACACACCACCAATTCTCTGCCATCCACACAGACTGGCAAGCTCTGCATGGCAGTCGGAAAGCTGGCTGTGAGTCGAGGCTTAGTACTCCTCCCCTACGAGTACAGTCTGAGCGGCAAACTTTTGACTGTCTAATTCACCGAGCCCTTCGGCTCGCTTGTGCCGGCTAGCACCGCAACTCCCTTCTCGCACCATTCAACGCCGTTTACTCTTTGAGCACCAGACTTGTTCGCGAACTACTCGGTCTAGTCCCCGACGATGGACCTAGCCTACTCTGACGGAGAATTCCCCGGCGAGAGAAGTTCTCTCGAAACCGAGCCAACCAACCAGATGTCGAGGTCAGTTCGGCGATTCCGGTGGAGCAGAGCGTCCGGTTCGCTGATGCCCCGACGACCTGCGACTGGTGGTATTTCGTCGCGGTCTACTCAGTCTATTCCCCGGCGGTGGATCTAGCTTACGCCGACGGAGAGTTCCCCGGCGAAGGAGGCTCCCCCGGTACCGATTCTTCTTTTGTTTTAGCACCACAATTTCATGAGCCCTTTGGCTTCCTCTCGTTCCGTTTCGCCCGATCTACTCGATCTAGTCCCCGGCGGTGGATCTAGCCTACACAACGGGCCATACAGTAGGTGCTGAGGTCTATCCGGCGATTCCGGTTGGAGCGTAACTTCCGGTTCACCGGCGCCCCAACGACCCACTGCTAGCTCTGCGACGCGGTCTACTCGGTCCAATCCCCGGCGGTGGATATAGCCTACTCACGAGCTACCCGGAAGGATGTCGAGGTCGGTTCAGCGATTCCGGGAAGCTTGACGTCCGGTTCCCAGGCGCCCCGACGAGCCAACTCGGTGCTACATCACGCACTACTCAACTGGTCCCCGGCGGTTGACCTAGTCTACACAGTTGGAGAGTTCCCCGGCGGCGGAATTTCTCTCGAAACCCGATTTGCGGTTTCTTGTTGGTCTCTACGCCACTTCCTCTGCAACTCAGAGAATATGCTCGAGACCACTCTTTTGACAGCGTCCCAGGTATGTTCGTCACGGCACATCTCTTCGACGATATTGTCCACTGTCATAACAGGTATACCCCTACGAACTTCTTCGAATCTAGGGCATTCGAAGACCACGTGTTCCGGTGTCTCCTGCACGGTCGCACAACCCGGGCAAAGGGGTGACGAAGCATGTCCAAACCGATGCAAGTACTTCCGGAAGCATCCGTGCCCGGACAAAAACTGCGTCAAATGGAAGTTCACCTCTCCATGCTTCCTATGTACCCAGGCCGATACATTTGGGATGAGTCGGTGGGTCCACCTTCCTTTCTCCGCGTTGTCCCACTCCTGTTGCCATTTAGCCAACGAGTCCGCTCGAACCTGTCTCCTAGCGTTACGTGCATTTCTCCGCTGATAGCATTCCACGTCCTCCGCCAGGGTAATGCAGATGGGGATCATCCCGGCGATAACGCATACTGCCTTCGACGATATTGTTCTGTAGGCACTCGCGACTCGTACGGACATCAGTCGGAATGTCCTGTTTAGCTTTTCACGGTTCCGCTTGGTTTTCAGCGCAGCACTCCAGACAGGAACCCCATATCGGAGTATCGATGACGAAACAGTAGATAGCAGACGTCTCGTGCTGCTTCTCGGACCGCCGACGTTTGGCATGATTCTCGCTATTGCGTTCGTTGCCTTCGCCGACTTTTCACAGGCGTAATCAACGTGGTTGTTGAAGCTCAACCGGTCGTCGATTATAACTCCCAATTGCTTCAATGCACGTTTCGATGCAATCACGTGCCCTCCGACGTCCATCTGCATCCGTTGGACCGATCTGCAGTTACTGACCAACAACACCTCCGTCTTGTGGTGAGCTATTTGCAGCTTAACCCCGTTCATCCAGCTCTCGATCGCGTCTATTGTCTCCGTCACCGACACCTCCACTTCTTCAAGTGTCTCACCCATCACCGTTAGTGACACGTCGTCCGCGAAACCTACGATTTTCACTTTCCTAGGCAGCTGCAGCGTTAAGACCCCATCGTACATCCCGATCCAAAGGGTTGGACCGAGAATGGAGCCCTGAGGAACTGTATGTATGTATGTATGTATGTATGTATGTATGTATGTATGTATGTATGTATGTATGTATGTATGTATGTATGTATGTATGTATGTATGTATGTATGTATGTATGTATGTATGTATGTATGTATGTATGTATGTATGTATGTATGTATGTATGTATGTATGCATGTATGTATGTATGCATGTATGTATGTATGTATGTATGTATGTATGTATGTATGTATGTATGTATGTATGTATGTATGTATGTATGTATGTATGTATGTATGTATGTATGTATGTATGTATGTATGTATGTATGTATGTATGTATGTATGTATGTATGTATGTATGTATGTATGTATGTATGTATGTATGTATGTATGTATGTCCAATCTACCGCACGGGGTGCGCTGGGGGCGTGTCGGACTCGAATGGTGACCAGCCATTAATACCGACTAAACTCCATTGGGCTCCGCCATCATTCCTCCCAGGAACTACCTCTCGGTATTACTTCTGGGGGGATGGCTGTACTAAATGTACTCATTCACTCTCACTCACGCGTTCATACATCCTGTATGAGGCTTACTTGGGTGCTCTCTCAATCGCACTTTGATTCACTCTCAAACACTCCCACATGAGGCTGACTTTTGTGTTCACCTTTTACGTTCCATGCGAGGCTGACTTGTGTGCTCACCTTACTCATTCCTTGCTAGGCTTACTTTTGTGCTCGCCCTACCCATACCATGTGAGGCTGACTTGGGTGCTCACCCTATCACCTGATTCACTCTCAATCGTGCCACTCTATTGTACCTTTGTCACTCCCCCTGGCGTCCCATGTGTGACATTTTTCTTAGGCCCCACTTCTGACATACCATGCGAGGCTGACTTGTGTGCTCACCTTTTTCATTCCTTGCTAGGCTGACTTTTGTGCTAGCCTCTACCAACCTGTGAGGCTGACTTTTATGCTCACCCTTAACATGCAGTGTGAGACTGACTTGGATGCTCACCCTTTCACTCCTCTGCCACGCCATGAGGCATCGATAGCTTAGTTCCAACATACTACGCGACGACCCTCCCGTCTTGGCATGAGGCAGTCCACTTATACGCCTATACACTCACTCTTCTGTCTTGCTTCGGGGTGGCTGGGTTTACCCCTTACGCGGTTGCCATTCGCTGCGCCAACCTGCCTCGGCATGAACAGACCATTCACTCTCTTATTTTGCGCTTGGCCTTTTTCGCTCCAGCTAACCAATCACTAGTTAGCCGTGCCCGTCGTCTGTTGCTCGGTTCGCCAGATTACCTGTAGCCTACTGGCAATCTGGATGGTAGCAGCCGAGACTGCGTTCCACTTCTCCACCGTTTGACACATCCGCTGAATAAGGGTATCAGGGGTTGTGTCCCAGCCACAGACGTCAAGCATTGCTCTTCTTTCGACGTCGAACCGATGACATACGAACAGTATGTGTTCGGCAGTTTCATCTACACCTGGGCAGTCCGGGCAGACTGGGACCTCCGCGTGCCCGAACCTGTGGAGGTACTGACGGAAACAGCCATGGCCTGACAGGAATTGTGTCAGGTGGAAGTGAACTTCCCCATGGGGTCTTCCCACCCAGCTCGATATGCTAGGTATCAGCCGGTGAGTCCACCTACCTTTCGAGGAGTTATCCCACTCACGCTGCCATCTGGCGACCGAGGTCGCCCTGGTGCGCTCGCGGGCTCCCCTATTTCCACGTAGCTCAAAGCACTCCTCATCTTCCCGAATGACCAGCCCGACTGGCATCATGCTCGCTATCACGCAGGATGCATCGTGTGATACCGTGCGGTAGGCAGATATCACTCTGAGGCACATCACGCGGTAGGTGCTCTCCAGTTTCTGTAGGTAACTGGTTACCCTCAGTGCTCTTGACCATGACGGGCCGCCGTACCTGAGGATAGATACGGCAACGCCTGCCAGTAACCTACGTCTACTGGCGCACACCTTTGAGCTGTTGGACATCATTCTCGATAGTGCCGCAACAGCAGTCGACGCTCTCTTGCACGTATAGTCGACATGGCTGCCGAAGGTCAGTTTGTCGTCTATAATGACTCCGAGAGACTTCAGACTTCGCTGTGAAGTGATCGCGACTTCTCCCACATGGATAACTGCATGTTGTGCCGACTTGCGGTTGTTGACGATAACTACCTCCGTCTTATGATGAGCGAGCTCCAGGCCTCTTGCGCTCATCCATTCCTCCACCGTGCTAATCGCGTGTTCTGCGGTTAGTTCTACCTCAGGAATTGACTCCCCGTAGACCTCCAAGGTTACGTCGTTGGCAAAGCCGACGAACTTGACCCCAGGAGGGAACTTCAGTCTCAGAACCCCGTCATACATGAGGTTCCATAGCACCGGGCCTAGGATCGAGCCCTGCGGGACTCCGGCGGTAATCGGAACCCTTTTCTGACCGGCATCGGTCTCGTATAGCAGTACGCGGTTTTGGAAGTAACTTTCCAGGATCCGGTACAGACCCACCGGTAGGCTAAGCCGGTGTAACGAGAGCGCGATGGCATCCCAGCTTGCGCTGTTGAATGCGTTCTTCACGTCAAGTGTCACTAACGCACAATATCGAATACCTCGCCTTTTTCGTTGGATCGCTATCTCGGCAGTATTTATCACTGAGTTGAGAGCGTCCACTGTGGACTTACCCTTCCGAAAGCCAAACTGGTTGCTTGACAGACCGTCCGTACCTTCCGTGTACGGGGTGAGCCTGTTAAGGATGATCCTCTCAAGCAGTTTGCCAGTCGTGTCTATCAGACAGATTGGTCTGTACGCCGATGAGTCGCCTGGCGGCTTCCCGGGCTTCGGCAACAGCACCAGTTTCTGCCTTTTCCATCTATCGGGGAAACGGCACTCGTCAAGGCATCTCTGCATAGCTAGCCTGAACATGTTCGGGTTCGCTATGATCGCTGCCTTGAGAGCGTTGTTTGGAACTCCATCCGGCCCTGGAGCTTTGTTCATTGCTAGGGATTTAGCCACTGCGAGTAGTTCTTCATTCGTCACTGGAGCCACCATTTCGACCGTGCCCGCACTGTCGCGTAGTGCAGGTGGCCAGGGGCTTGTGGCTCGAGACGGGAAGAGTACTTCGATAATCGTTGCCAACCGGTCCGGAGACCGTTCTGGGGGTGAGGAGCCCCCTTTGGTCTTGGCCATCACAATCCGGTAGGCGTCACCCCACGGATTCGCGTTGGCACTCTCACACAGGTTGTCGAAACACGCTCTCTTGCTGCTTTTAATGGCATTGTTAAGGGCTAATTTCGCAGCTCGAAACACTTCACGGCGGTTCTCTCTTGCATCCTCGGTGCGAGCTTTTTGCATCCTACGTCTAGCTCTGAGGCAGGCTGACCGTAGAGCTGCAATCTCGGCACTCCACCAGTATACCGGGCACCGTTTCTTGGCAGTGTTTTTCTCGGCATAGTGGCATCGCACGCGCGTGATGGAACAGCTACCAGCGCATCCCTGCTTAGACTGTCGGTGTTGGCCTCCAGTCCCAGGGCCGCGGTGAAAGCTTCGCTGTCGAAGTGATTGGACTTCCACCCGCGTACCTGACAGGGATCTCCCGCCCTCGGATGCTGCACACCATAGTTGATCTTAAAGCGGATTGCTAAATGATCGCTATGGGTGTAGCCTTCGTCTACCCTCCATTCCATGCCTGGAGCCAGACTCGGGCTGGCAAAGGTCACATCAATCCACGCCTCCACTCCGTTTCTACGGAATGTACTAGCGGAGCCATTATTAGCTAGCACAGTATCGAGTTTCGCAAGCGCTTCCATTAGCGCTTGACCCCTGCTATTTGTACAGCGGCTGCCCCACTCCACTGCCCAAGCGTTAAAGTCTCCCGCTATTACTACCGGTTTCCGGCCCACGAGGTCCGACGAGAGCCTGTCGATCATCTGGTAGAACTGTTCTATTGGCCACCTTGGTGGGGCGTAGCAGCTGCAATAGAACACACCATTGATCTTGGCAATCGCCACACCCTCGGCGGAGGGATGTATTACCTCTTGAACCGGGAACCTTCCCGTTGTACAGATTGCCACCATTCCAGACCCGTCCGACACCCAATTGCCGTTGCCGGCAGGGATGCTGTACGGGTCTGATAAGAGGGCGACATCTGTCCTCGACTCCGAGACCGACTGCCACAGCAGCTGTTGGGCTGCTGCACAATGGTTAAGATTTAGCTGTGTGACTCTCACGGCTTCTTCTTATTTAACTCGCCGAAGGGACACGAAGGTCCGCCCATAGCATGTTTATGGGCTTGCTTCTTAGCGGTGCAGATAAGGCATTTGTGTGCCTTAGTGCACCCCCGCTCTTTATGTCCCTCCTCGCCGCAGCGACGACATAGTTTGCTCCTATCTATGCCTTTGCATTCGTATGCTTTGTGGCCGGACTCAAGGCACCGATAGCACCTATCCACTGAAGGCGGCTGGGGTATACTAATAGGGTATACCGACCAGCCGATCTTCAGCTTCCCTTTCTCGGTTACCTTTTTGGCATCCGCATTCAGTAACCTGAGGTAGGCTACTCGGGTGCCAGAGGGTCCACCTCTCAATCGCACAGAGGCCCGCTCGATTGTGACGTCGCAGTGCTCCTTAACGGCTGCGACGACGTCTTCTGCGGTCGTGAACTCGTCCACGTGCTTGCACTGGAGAGTTGTTTCCGCACCTAGCGACCTGATTTGGGCGCCCTCACCAAGGACCTCTTGGGCCAAGGCCTTGAATACTGCACTTGATTGTGCGCCTCGCTTCAGCACCAGAAGCATCTCTTCTGTGTTGGTGCGTCTTACGCTACGCACATCCTGCCCAAGGGCCGAGAGGCTTTCGGCCGCCTTCATCGATTTAAGGACATCGGCGTATTTGTCCTTGTCGGTTTTTAACCACAAGGCTTCGCCTCTGTCCTTGGCCTTCTTCGCAGGCCGCGGTACCTCCGGTTTCGGTGCCGGCTTTTTCTTGGTGACCAGCGTCCAGGGGTGCCGGTTTGCTGGTACCATCGCTCTCCACCGCGAGGTCACTCTCGCCCTCGCTTACCTCGCCCAAACGGCGTTTGACCTTGACGGTTGCACGCCGAGTGGTGTCGGTTTTGGCACCCTCGCCTGGCGACTTCCTAGGGCGCTTCGCGTTCGATGCCGTCTTGCGATTGCCCTTTCCTTTTCCCTTCGAGGGGAACTCGGTCGCCGCTCCGATCGACGTGGCTGCTCCGTAGAAGGTAAAGGCCACTGTCTGTGAACCTCTATCGACCTTCTCTCTTTCCTCCCTATTGGAGGCCACTGTCTGGGTTTCTCTGTCGGGCCTCTCCCGACATTCCATCCTCTTAACATAGGCCTGCTGTTCCTGTCTTGCGACACGAACAGCTTTCCGGAGCTCCATGAGGCTCAACTTCAACTCCTTGGCTATATTCTGTGTTGCGCTAGCGAAATCGATTATTGAATCGAGTTGCTTCGCTACTTTGCGCATCGCAGATATTGGCCCCTCCGGTGCACTGGTAGGGCTATTGCCTACCGCTGCTGGGGAGTCACTAGTGCTTTCAGATACAGCACTCATCGCTCCACTACTCTCCCCACGGGGGGGGAGACCTCGCCAAACCACCTCTAGCGAAGGGGTTTGGCACCTCCGTTTGTTTAGTATATTTATTTTTGCTCTCCATATCAAATCCCACGAGTCGCGCGAGAAATAAATGTCCGCCACGCCAGAGCTCCGCATTAGCGTGGTAAGGGACGCTTACTGTGGGGGTTGCCCAGGTACCCCACAGACTCCGTTAACGATCGAGCATCTTTTTCACCCCCTCGATCACTCATCCCTCGGCACGGGTCGCTTCACGCCTTGGAATTGGGGTTATGCCCTACCTTGCTTTACGTGGTGATCTCGGCCCGGATCATCACAACCATCCTCCTTTACCAGGGCTTTGGACCTGTAGCTCTGATTCTCAATAGTTCCATGTACGAATGTTATTACAGACATGCTACTATTGAGATCCGTCATTCGCTAGCGGAGTTATGTATGTATGTATGTATGTATGTATGTATGTATGTATGTATGTATGTATGTATGTATGTATGTATGTATGTATGTATGTATGTATGTATGTATGTATGTATGTATGTATGTATGTATGTATGTATGTATGTATGTATGTATGTATGTATGTATGTATGTATGTATGTATGTATGTATGTATGTATGCATGTATGTATGTATGTATGTATGTATGTATGTATGTATGTATGTGTGTATGTGCGGATTTGTTAACAAAATGTCCACATCGGTTTCTCGGAATTTTCTGAACCGATTTTGACAAACTTGATTTTAAATGAAAGGTCCATCAGCTGCTGTTGAATTTTGTGTGGATCCGAGTTCTTGTTCCTGAATTACAGGGTGATACGTACGATCACGCAGCAAATCCCGATTCTAACGAATTCTGCGATGAATGTAGAAAGGAGAAATTTTTTTCCAAAATGTAAACACAACTGTTGAATTTGTAGATCTAGGTCACCAACAGTCATTCAAAGTCTCTTTGGCCACACTGGCCACCATCGACGGATCCGGAAGCATCCAAATTCAGAATAACGGTTATATTGGTTTCTCGAAAATGGCTAGACCGATTTGATCAACTTAGTCTCAAATGAAAAGTGTTGCGTCCCCGGAAACTGATATTAAATTCCATCTCCATCCGACTTTCGGCTCCGGAGTTACGGGTTGTGGAGTGCGATCACATAGAAAACTCCGATAGAAACCGATACCGCGATGAATGCAAAAAGGTGCTCTTATATATACTTACTAAGTGTAATAAGAATGAAAGACATTTCCATAATGTTATATTGTACGAACCAGCTATTAAATCATAGTTTGGAGAAATGAGAAAGGCACAATTGCACCTCTAGGTGGATTAAAACAGGTTTTTACTTTTCTTATCGATTTTTGCCTTTCTCATATAAAGAAAGGCTATGCAATCACTGTAAAAATCGACTTTTTAACGGAGGCCCGGAGGGCCGAGTGTCATACACCATTCGATTCAGTTCGTCGAGATCGGCAAATGTCTGTGTGTGTGTGTGTGTGTGTTTTTTTTTTTACAATGGAGAAGACCTTTATGTCCTAGCCCAGTACACGTGCTAACGGTAGGGTCCAATCTACCACACGGGGTGCACTGGGGGCGTGTCGGACTCGAATGGTGACCAGCCATTAATACCGACTAAACTCCATTGGGCTCCGCCATCATTCCTCCCAGGAACTACCTCTCGGTATTACTTCTGGGGGGATGGCTGTACTAAATGTACTCATTCACTCTCACTCACGCGATCATACATCCTGTATGAGGCTTACTTGGGTGCTCTCTCAATCACACTTTGATTCACTCTCAAACACTCCCACATGAGGCTGACTTTTGTGCTCACCTTTTACGTTCCATGCGAGGCTGACTTGTGTGCTCACCTTACTCATTCCTTGCTAGGCTTACTTTTGTGCTCGCCCTACCCATCCATGTGAGGCTGACTTGGGTGCTCACCCTATCACCTGATTCACTCTCAATCGTGCCACTCTATTGTATCTTTGTCACTCCCTCTGGCATCCCATGTGGGACATTTTTCTTAGGCCCCACTTCTGACATACCATGCGAGGCTGACTTTTGTGCTCACCTTTTTCATTCCTTGCTAGGCTGACTTTTGTGCTAGCCTCTACCAACCTGTGAGGCTGACTTTTATGCTCACCCTTAACATGCAGTATGAGACTGACTTGGATGCTCACCCTTTCACTCCTCTGCCACGCCATGAGGCATCGATAGCTTAGTTCCAACATACTACGCTACGACCCTCCCGTCTTGGCATGAGGTAGTCCACTTATACGCCTATACACTCACTCTTCTGTCTTGCTTCGGGGTGGCTGGGTTTACCCCTTACGCGGTTGCCATTCGCTGCGCCAACCTACCTCGGCATGAACAGACCATTCACTCTCTTATTTTGCGCTTGGCCTTTTTTCGCTCCAACTAACCAATCACTAGTTAGCCGTGCCCGCCGTCTGTTGCTCGGTTCGCCAGATTACCTGTAGCCTACTGGTAATCTGGATGGTAGCAGCCGAGACTGCGTTCCACTTCTCCACCGTTTGACACATCCGCTGAATAAGGGTATCCGGGGTTGTGTCCCAGCCACAGACGTCAAGCATTGCTCTTCTTTCGACGTCGAACCGATGACATACGAACAGTATGTGTTCGGCAGTTTCATCTACACCTGGGCAGTCCGGGCAGACTGGGACCTCCGCGTGTCCGAACCTGTGGAGGTACTGACGGAAACAGCCATGGCCTGACAGGAATTGTGTCAGGTGGAAGTGAACTTCCCCATGGGGTCTTCCCACCCAGCTCGATATGCTAGGTATCAGCCGGTAGGTCCACCTACCTTTCGAGGAGTTGTCCCACTCACGCTGCCATCTGGCGACCGAGGTCACCCTGGTGCGCTCGCGGGCTCCCCTATTTCCACGTAGCTCAAAGCACTCCTCATCTTCCCGAATGACCAGCCCGACTGGCATCATGCTCGCTATCACGCAGGATGCATCGTGTGATACCGTGCGGTAGGCAGATATCACTCTGAGGCACATCACGCGGTAGGTGCTCTCCAGTTTCTGTAGGTAACTGGTTACCCTCAGTGCTCTTGACCATGACGGGCCGCCGTACCTGAGGATAGATACGGCAACGCCTGCCAGTAACCTACGTCTACTGGCGCACACCTTTGAGCTGTTGGACATCATTCTCGATAGTGCCGCAACAGCAGTCGACGCTCTCTTGCACGTATAGTCGACATGGCTGCCGAAGGTCAGCTTGTCGTCTATAATGACTCCGAGAGACTTCAGACTTCGCTGTGAAGTGATCGCGACTTCTCCCACATGGATAACTGCATGTTGTGCCGACTTGCGGTTGTTGACGATAACTACCTCCGTCTTATGATGAGCGAGCTCCAGGCCTCTCGCGCTCATCCATTCCTCCACCGTGCTAATCGCGTGTTCTGCGGTTAGTTCTACCTCAGGAATTGACTCCCCGTAGACCTCCAAGGTTACGTCGTCGGCAAAGCCGACGATCTTGACCCCAGGAGAGAACTTCAGTCTCAGAACCCCGTTATAGATGAGGTTCCATAGCACCGGGCCTAGGATCGAGCCCTGCGGGACTCCGGCGGTAATCGGAACCCTTTTCTGACCGGCATCGGTCTCGTATAGCAGTACGCGGTTTTGGAAGTAACTTTCCAGGATCCGGTACAGACCCACCGGTAGGCTAAGCCGGTGTAACGAGAGCGCGATGGCATCCCAGCTTGCGCTGTTGAATGCATTCTTCACGTCAAGTGTCACTAACGCACAGTATCGAATACCTCGCCTTTTTCGTTGGATCGCTATCTCGGCAGTATTTATCACTGAGTTGAGAGCGTCCACTGTGGACTTACCCTTCCGAAAGCCAAACTGGTTGCTTGACAGACCGTCCGTACCTTCCGCGTACGGGGTGAGCCTGTTGAGGATGATCCTCTCAAGCAGTTTGCCAGTCGTGTCTATCAGACAGATTGGTCTGTACGCCGATGGGTCGCCTGGCGGCTTCCCGGGCTTCGGCAACAGCACCAGTTTCTGCCTTTTCCATCTATCGGGGAAACGGCACTCGTCAAGGCATCTCTGCATAGCTAGCCTGAACATGTTCGGGTTCGCTATGATCGCTGCCTTGAGAGCGTTGTTCGGAACTCCATCCGGCCCTGGAGCTTTGTTCATTGCTAGGGATTTAGCCACTGCGAGTAGTTCTTCGTTCGTCACTGGAGCCACCATTTCGACCGTGCCCGCACTGTCTCGTAGTGCAGGTGGCCAGGGGCTTGTGGCTCGAGACGGGAAGAGTACTTCGATAATCGTTGCCAACCGGTCCGGAGACCGTTCTGGGGGTGAGGAGCCCCCTTTGGTCTTGGCCATCACAATCCGGTAGGCGTCGCCCCACGGATTCGCGTTGGCACTCTCACACAGGTTGTCGAAACACGCTCTCTTGCTGCTTTTAATAGCCTTGTGGTGGATACCAACCTACGTTTGTAAACATCCCGTCGCGAAGCGACTAAAGAAGGCGTCAGCATAATCGAGTCTACTGCGCGACAACGATTATGCTGACCCTATCAAAAAGTGTCACGTAGCCACTGCAGCGACCCAGCCTTAGCCTAGGTTTAATGGAAAATAAAATTCATTCGTAACCATACCCCCGAGTGATATACATTAAAATATCACTTGCTATCTATCGTGTAAGAACACACATAACATGGCGATCCTGCCAGGAGGCGGGAAGTGTTAGAGAATTAAAGTGTGTTAAAAGTGTGTCATAATGGGATTCTTCTCGGCCGACGAAATCGTCGCGCCCGTACTAGGAGAATCCCACCACTCCGCTCAAACCGTGGCTGTCTGCGTGATCGCAGCCGTCGCGGTTGGCTACGTAGTGCTAAAGGCACTGGCAAAACTTCACCGCCAGCACACCGAAAGGGTGGCTGAGCGTGTGGCTCGACGGGCGACCGTCGATGTGTAATTAGCAAGTGTAATAGCAATTAACGACCCCAATTGGCGTTGAGTGTGGATTTGTTAGAAGAATGGAACTCGAATTTGGTGGACAGTGGATAAGCACAACATGTGTAATATTTTAGCCAGTGAAATGAACAAATCTATACCCCAGTGAAATGAACAAATATATACCGTAAGCAGTTGCATTGGATAAGCATAAACTGATCTTTATCAAAGTTTGGCTAGAAATTTTAAGCCTACTGTGAACGTTTTCATTGTCGCCGTGGAGCGAAGCAATCCTTCGTGAAATGTGTTTTTTCAACTTCGTGGTGTTCAGCCGGCAGAGCGGAAAGCGATCCGAGGAAGAAAGAGCAAAGATTTCCTTGGCCCAATAATTGATGTGGAGCAGAAAATACATACTACAATACTACCGTGCTGATGGAATGGAACAGGGAATGGAACAGAAAACCGAGGTATAGTTCATTGGATCTAATCAATTTTATAGTGCTTGTTTAATTTGAAGAAACAAAACATATATATATTTCTGAAATAAATGTAGGAATAGTGTTAGAAGTGTAAAATCAAATGACGATTCAATTATCTAATGGCAGATATAGCCTTAGATTTACAACATGTACTAGCTCGTCTAATTGTGAACCTCACTAATTTACAAAAAAGTCCCAAGAGGGAATATATCCGCAGTAACCTCCTAAAGAAACAGGAATATTGCAATACCTTATTTAGAACAGGGACTAATATTTTAGAACAATTAGGACACAAACTCCCTGAGGACGACTTCGTATACTTCCGACGCAGACTTCGAGAAGTCTATACAAAACTTTCTGAACTTCTAACGGAAAAATTAAACAATACCAAAATGCCTCCAAAACTAGATTTGGGCATTGGACTCAAATTAGTCGACAAATTCAGTGGTAATGCTGATAAACTCACCAATTTCTTTGAATCAATGGAATTATTAAAAGACTATTCCGACGGAGTATCGGAAATGGAAATAATCAAATTTTTAAAAACACGTTTAGTAGGTCCAGCGCATGGTGTAATCAACACCGCTACGACCCTCGATGACGTAAAAATTAAACTTAAACAAAAATTTTCGATTAAGTTTAGTCCACAGGCCATAGAATCCGAAATGGCCAGTGTGAAGCAAAATAAAAAATCTATTAGTGAATATGGGCACGAAATAAGTGAACTTGCCGCAAAACTTGCAGCAGCACACGTGTCAAGTGGTACCTTCGTTGACGAAGCGGCATCTGACGCGATTGTACAGCCGATTGCTGTCAGATCTTTCGTGAACGGCCTTAAGGATCATCGAGCACAATTTTTCTTAAAAGCCAGGAACCCAAGCACACTTACAAAGGCAATAAGTGATGCCCTGGAAGTTAACAACAATGAAGAAGAATCCGCAATGTGGATGTATGCCGGTCCATCACAGACCAGGTCTGCATTCATCCCTAGAAACCGTGGATATTATCCAAGATACTTCCGCAGTGGAGGTAGAGGAAGAAACCATGGACATAATCGCGGAAGGGGAAATTTTAATCAACAAAACCAAAATTTCCACCATATTACCAGAGGAAACAACTCCGGTAGAGGACGTGGAAGTTATCGTGGCCGGAATGATGTGAATTTGGCCAACGGTACAGATGCTGCAAATCAGCAGGCAGCACCAAAAACCCAGCCACAACAACAACAACAAGATCAAGAAAGCAATTTAATCGATTTATTTCGTTAATTCAAGAGAAACATCTACCAATACAATTCTAAGAGCAAATTTCTTATTAGCTAATGTAAATTTAAAATTTATTGTTGACACTGGTGCGTCATGTAGCATCCTTGATCAACAATATGTTCCAAGTAATATGCATATTTACCAGGAAGAGAAAATAAGGATACGAGGAATCAATGGAAAATCGCAGTCCATTGGATACATCAACACTTACTTAAAATTTGGAGATACTATTTTTCAAGTGAGATTACATATTGTACCGAGCCTACTGTCAAATATAAAAGGCCTACTAGGTACTGATTTTCTTAAAAAATACGGTGCCAAAATTGATTTTGAGAAATACCTTCTAATGCTTCAACGAGATAATAAAATTTTGAATATACCATTATCCCAAAATAGTTCTATCGCGGTCAATCTACCAGCTAGAACTGAAATTATAACATATCTAGAATGCGAAAATCAGAACAATGAAGAAGTTATTATACTGAGTCAAGAATGCGCACCATCTATCTATATAGCTAATTCTTTAGCAAGAGTTAGAGATGGAAAAATACCCGTTAAAATAATGAACTTAAGGAACTCTGATATAACATTAGACAACCTGAAACCTAACATAAAACCAGCTATAAATTATACGATATTAAACACGAATGAAGTAGCACGACATAACGTCAAACGTGTCGGGGAACTTCTGGATGATGTGCCATTGAATCATTTAAATGGAGAAGAAAAAAGCATTATTAAGAAAATATGTGCGAAGTACTCTGATATTTTTTGCTTAAAAAATGACAAACTAACAACAACGCAAATTTATCAACCAACAATAAGCGTTAAACCAAATACCCATCCTGCATATACCAAACCTTATAGACTACCTCATTGTCATAAGGAAGAAATAGATAAACAAATTGAACAAATGAAAAAAGACGATATGATTGAAGATGCCATATCAGAATGGAATAGTCCAATTCTGGTAGTACCCAAAAAATCTAGTGGAGATAATAAAAAGTGGAGATTAGTAATTGACTTTAGAAAAATAAATCAAGTACTACAAGACGATAAATTCCCATTACCGAATATCGAAGATGTAATTGACTCTTTAGCAGGAGCTCAGTATTTTTCACATTTAGACCTCTCACAGGGTTATTATCAGTGTGAAATAAAAAAAGAAGATCGTCCAATCACAGCTTTTTCAACTGGGACAGGACAATACCAAATGAAAAGATTGCCGATGGGACTGAAAATAAGCCCATCATCTTTTTCACGATTAATGACAGTGGCAATGTCTGGTCTTACAGACATGTGTTTAATCTATTTAGATGACATAATTATTTTTGGAAAAACTCTTCCTGAACACAACAGAAATCTTATGGCAGTGTTTGAAAGATTGAGAATAGTTAACCTAAAGTTAAACCCATCAAAATGTAATTTTTTACAAAAAGAATTAATTTATTTAGGTCATCCGAAGGCATAAAACCGGATCCAGCAAAGATAGAAGCAGTTAAAAACTGGCAGATACCAACTACAGCAGACGAAGTCAAACGCTTCGTTGCCTTCGCAAATTATTATAGAAAACATATTCCATATTTTGCTCAAATCTGCCGACCACTTAACATTTTGACAAGAAAAAACGCTACTTTCCAGTGGGATTGCGAATGTCAGAAAGCTTTTGACACTTTAAAGCAGCATTTCATAAACCCACCTGTATTGGAATACCCTGATTTTTCAGAAGGGAATATTTTTAATTTGCATACGGACGCCTCTGGCTATGCGATAGGAGCTGTACTATCGAATAGAACAGGAAAACCTGTTGCATACGCAAGTAAGGCATTGAATCCAGCAGAACAAAATTATTCCACGATAGAGAAAGAACTTTTAGCAGTGGTCTGGGCTATAAAACACTTTAATTCTTATTTATATGGCAGAAGATTTGAAGTGTTTTCGGACCACAGACCGCTAGTTTACTTATTTAGCCTGAACAAGCCTTCCAGTAGACTAATAAAATTTAGACTTGCACTGGAAGAATACAATTTTGAAATAATTTACAAAAAAGGAAAAGATAATGCTGTTGCGGATGCATTATCACGGATATCCATTAAGGAATTGAAAGACTTACATAAAAAGATTGAACAAGAAGTCCTAATAACAACAAGAGCACAGAATTACACATCAGATATAAACCATTCATCAACTAACACTAACGATAAGGTGCCTGGCCAGCAACTTGAAATTAGTAAAACGATGGAAATGGTGATAGATGATGTTCATGGAATGCCGGAAGTAAAAATCGCATTACATAAAAATGCAATTATAATAAAACCAGCGAAAACATTAGTTCAGCTACGGCGGACAATGCAAACGCTAAAGAAAATTTGTGTGGAACATAAAATCAATGAGCTCATAATTACGAAAAGAGATGAAAAAGCGCTAAAATTCTATAATGACATTCATATGAATGATCTTACCAAGGGCATGCCACCTATATACTTATTGAAAAAAGAATTAAAATACGTCGACGACAATATGAAGAAAAAATTAATTATAAATGATTACCACACACTTCCAACGGCAGGACATGCAGGAATAGAGAGGACATTACGAACAATCAAACAAAGATTTTATTGGACAAATATGAAAAAAGATATTGAAGATTTCATTAAGAGATGTGAACCTTGTCAAAAGAACAAAATTATAAATCAAAAAAGAACGCCAATGATTATAACAACAACCGCTTCAACAGCTTTTGAAACAGTATATTTAGATTTGGTAGGTCCTTTACTACCAAGCCCAGAAGGTCACCAATATGTATTGACGTCACAATGCGATCTAACAAAATATGTCACAGCAACCGCAATCAAAAATAAATCCACAGAAACAGTCGCAAGGGCATTTGTTGAAACTATTATTCTAAACCATGGCGTACCCATGAAAATAATTACTGACAGAGGAACGGAATTCATGTCGAAATTATTCTCAGAGGTATGCAAATTATTAAAAATTGACAAACTAAATTCGACAGCATATCACCATCAAACAATCGGTGGATTAGAAAATTCGCACAAAAATTTAGGAAATTTCCTACGCATATATTGCGGAAATTCACCACAGGAATGGAATACTTGGATTAAATATTATCAATTTGCATTTAACACAACTGTACACACTACAACAAATAAGACACCATACGAACTTGTCTATGGAAAATTATGTACCCTACCTTCAAACTTATCAGAAATTGAGAAAATAGATCCATTGTATAATATTGAAGATTATGTAAAACAACTTAAATTTTAATTACAATTATCACAAAAAGAAGTAAGAGAGAAAATATTGAAAGATAAAACAAAACGAGTAAAAGATTACAACCAGTCTTCAGAAGAAAAAACCTACAACAGAGGAGATCTTATAGTTTTGAGGAACGAAGTAGGATCAAAATTAGATAGTATTTACCTTGGACCATACAAAGTTATTGAAGACATGGGAACAAATGTAGACATTCAAATTGGAGACAAGATAGACAGAGTACACAAATCAAGAGTAAAACACTTTTATACTTTTTAAAATATATATAATTCTTAAATTCTCTAAATACATAGCAAATAAATTAATAAACATACGTTGAATATAGGACGTGTGGTGGATATGAATAATTGTTATTAGTAATATAATAGATTAATAATAATAAGATAAAATAGTACGTTTGCAAACTTCTATTTTATATATACATTTTTATTTTTCATATTTTGATATAGTACTAATGATACAACATACAAAGAATGTTTATTTAGATTACTTATATAACATAACATTTAAAAATTTAATGTATAGCATATCAAAATTTTAAATTCAAATAGATAGGGCGTGTGGTGGATACCAACCTACGTTTGTAAACATCCCGTCGCGAAGCGACTAAAGAAGGCGTCAGCATAATCGAGTCTACTGCGCGACAACGATTATGCTGACCCTATCAAAAAGTGTCACATAGCCACTGCAGCGACCCAGCCTTAGCCTAGGTTTAATGGAAAATAAAATTCATTCGTAACCATACCCCCGAGTGATATACATTAAAATATCACTTGCTATCTATCGTGTAAGAACACACATAACAGCCTTGTTAAGGGCTAATTTCGCAGCTCGAATCACTTCACGGCGGTTCTCTCTTGCATCCTCGGTGCGAGCTCTTTGCATCCTACGTCTAGCTCTGAGACAGGCTGACCGTAGAGCTGCAATCTCGGCACTCCACCAGTATACCGGGCATCTACCGTTTCTTGGCAGTGTTTTTCTCGGCATAGTGGCGTCGCACGCGCGTGATAGAACAGCTACCAGCGCATCCCCGCTTAGACTGTCGGTGTTGGCCTCCAGTCCCAGGGCCGCGGTGAAAGCTTCGCTGTCGAAGTGATTGGACTTCCACCCGCGTACCTGACAGGGATCTCCCGCCCTCGGATGCTGCGCACAATAGTTGATCTTAAAGCGGATTGCTAAATGATCGCTATGGGTGTAGCCTTCGTCTACTCTCCATTCCATGCCTGGAGCCAGACTCGGGCTGGCAAAGGTCAAATCAATCCACGCCTCCACTCCGTTTCTACGGAATGTACTAGCGGAGCCATCATTAGCTAGCACAGTATCGAGTTTCGCAAACGCTTCCATTAGCGCTTGACCCCTGCTATTTGTACAGCGGCTGCCCCACTCCACTGCCCAAGCGTTGAAGTCTCCCGCTATTACTACCGGTTTCCGGCCCACGAGGTCCGACGAGAGCCTGTCGATCATCTGGTAGAACTGTTCTATTGGCCACCTTGGTGGGGCGTAGCAGCTGCAATAGAACACACCATTGATCTTGGCAATCGCCACACCCTCGGCGGAGGGGTGTATTACCTCTTGAACCGGGAACCTTCCCGTTGTACAGATTGCCACCGTTCCAGACCCGTCCGACACCCTGTTGCCGTTGCCGGCAGGGATGCTGTACGGGTCTGATAAGAGGGCGACATCTGTCCTCGACTCCGAGACCGACTGCCACAGCAGCTGTTGGGCTGCTGCACAATGGTTAAGATTTAGCTGTGTGACTCTCACGGCTTCTTCTTATTTAACTCGCCGAAGGGACACGAAGGTCCGCCCATAGCATGTTTATGGGCTTGCTTCTTAGCGGTGCAGATAAGGCACTTATATGCCTTAGTGCACCCCCGCTCTTTATGCCCCTCCTCGCCGCATCGACGACATAGCTTGCTCCTATCTATGCCTTTGCATTCGTAAGCTTTATGGCCGGATTCAAGGCACCGATAGCACCTGTCCACTGAAGGCGGCTGGGGTATACTAATAGGGCATACCGACCAGCCGATCTTCAGCTTCCCTTTCTCGGTTACCTTTTTGGCATCCGCATTCAGTAGCCTGAGGTAGGCTACTTGGGTGCCAGAGGGTCCGTCCCTCAATCGCACAGAGGCCCGCTCGATTGTGACGCCACAGTGCTCCTTGACGGCTGCGACGACGTCTTCTGCGGTCGTGAACTCGTCCAAGTGCTTGCACTGGAGAGTTGTTTCCGCACCTAGCGACCTGATTTGGGCGCCCTCACCAAGGACCTCTTGGGCCAAGGCCTTATATACTGCACTTGATTGTGCGCCTCGCTTCAGCACCAGGAGCATCTCTCCCGTGTTGGTGCGTCTTACGCTACGCACATCCTGCCCAAGGGCCGAGAGGCTTTCAGCCGCCTTCATCGATTTCAGGACATCGGCGTATTTGTCCTTGTCGGTTTTTACCACAAGGCTTCGCCTCTGTCCTTGGCCTTCCTCGCAGGCCGCGGTACCTCCGGTTTCGGTGCCGGCTTTTTCTTGGTGACCAGCGTCCAGGGGTTTGAGCCCCCCTGCCTCGGTCGTGCCGGGTTGCTGGTACCATCGCTCTCCACAGCGAGGTCACTCTCGCCCTCGCTTACCTCACCCAGGCGGCGTTTGATCTTGACGGTTGCACGCCGAGTGGTGTCGGTTTTGGCACCCTCTCCTGGCGACTTCCTAGGGCGCTTCGCATTCGATGCCGTCTTGCGATTGCCCTTTCCTTTTCCCTTCGAGGGGAACTCGGTCGCCGCTCCGATCGACGTGGCTGCTCCGTAGAAGGTAAAGGCCACTGTCTGTGAACCTCTATTGACCTTCTCTCTTTCCTCCCTATTGGAGGCCACTGTCTGGGTTTCTCTGTCGGGCCTCTCCCGACATTCCACCCTCTCAACATATGCCTGCTGTTCCTGTCTTGCGACACGAACAGCTTTCCGGAGCTCCAGAAGGCTCAACTTCAACTCCTTGGCTATGTTCTGCTTTGCGCTAGCGAAGTCGATTATAGAATCGAGTTGCTTCGCTACTTTGCGCATCGCAGCTATTGGCCCCTCCGATGCATTGGTAGGGGTATTGCCTACCGCTGCTGGGGGGTCACTGGTGCTTTCGGGTGCAGCACTCATCGCTCCACTACTCTCCCCACGGGGGGGAGACCTCGCCAAACCACCTCTTGCGAAGGGGTTTGGCACCTCCGTCTGTTTGTTTTTATTTTTATTTACCTCCATGTATAGTCCCACGAGTAGCGCGAGAAATATATGTCCGCCACGCCAGAGATCCGCATTAGCGTGGTAAGGTACGCTTACTGTGGGGGTTGCCCAGGTACCCCACAGGCTCCGTTAACGATCGAGCATCTTTTTCACCCCCTCGATCACTCATCCCTCGGCACGGGTCGCTTCACGCCTTGGAATTGGGGTTATGCCCTACCTTGCTTTACGTGGTGATCTCGGCCCGGATCATCACAACCATCCTCCTTTACCAGGGCTTTGGACCTGTAGCTCTGGTTCTCAATAGTTCCATGTACGTGTGTTATTACAGACGTGCTACTATTGAGATCCGTCATTCGCTAGCGGAGTTAAATGTCTGTGTGTGTATGTATGTGTGTGTGTGTGTATGCGTGTATGTGTCATTTAAACTCACACAATTTTCTCAGAGATGGCTGAACCGATTCTCGCAAACTTTGTTTCATCTGAAAGGTATAACGCTCCCATAAGCTGCTATTGAATTTTTAGTTGATCCTACTTCCGGTTCCGGAGTTACGGGTTGAAGAGTGCGGTCACACAGCAAACTCCCATATAAACTGGTACCACCATGATGTTCAAATGATATAAAACATATCAAAATTGATGTAACATTACTCTAGTTTGCGGGTCTGGATCACTAATGATCAATCAAAGCAGCTTTGACCACATTGGCCACCTATGACAGTTCATGACGCCCCCGGGGAACCCGCCAAGTTCCTAAGCTAATATCACACCCATTCCCCAACGAATTCTCTATCGATTTTTACAAACTTGATTTCAAATGAAAGATACAGTAATACCTTTGACTGCTGCTGAATTTCATTCGGTTCTGACTGTTGCTTCCGGAGTTACAGGGGTGTTAGTAAGGATGCACTGGAATTACCCATATAAATCGGTACAATCGTAATACCTCAGAGGCTAAGAACTATTGAAATGGTCACCAAATTACTTCTAATCGCAGATCTAGATCACTGATTGCCAATCAAACATTCTTTAAATATATTTTCCACTATCGACGATTCCGGAAGTCCGGAATTCCGGGCATATTCCTCAAATAAAGTCACATTGGTTCTTCGGTGATGACTGAACCGATTTTCTCGAAGCAAGTCTCAAATGGAAGGCAAAATATGCAGCTGAGTATTGCATCAGAGCCCCTCCCCCCCCGCCCCCCCCGCCTTGCCCTTACATCTCCCTCCTTCATCACTACCGTCCCCTTGGACCACCCTCACGCCCGCATTTCCTTCATCCACCCCGTATACCAAAATAAGATTAAGGATTTCTGACGCATCCTCCACTCCCACTCTACTAACCCCCCATTCCCTCCACTTTTAAACCCATTCCACCAATATTTCAAAATATAATCACATGAAGATAACATTGAACTCATGCTGATTAAGCTAATTAAATACTATTCTTTTGCCTTTCTCATATAGAAAGGTTGCGCAATTGCTCCAAAAACCGATTTTCTAACCGAGGCCCGGAGGGCCGAGTCTCATATAACATTCGACTCAGTTCGCCGAGATCGCAAAATATATGTGTGTATGTATGTGTGTATGTATGTATGTATGTATGTATGTATGTATGTATGTATGTATGTATGTATGTATGTATGTATGTATGTATGTATGTATGTATGTATGTATGTATGTATGTATGTATGTATGTATGTATGTATGTATGTATGTATGTATGTATGTATGTATGTATGTATGTATGTATGTATGTATGTATGTATGTATGTATGTATGTATGTATGTATGTATGTATGTATGTATGTATGTATGTATGTATGTATGTATGTATGTATGTATGTATGTATGTATGTATGTATGTATGTATGTATGTATGTATGTATGTATGTATGTATGTATGTATGTATGTATGTATGTATGTATGTATGTATGTATGTATGTATGTATGTATGTATGTATGTATGTATGTATGTATGTATGTATGTATGTATGTATGTAGTATGTATGTATGTATGTATGTATGTATGTATGTATGTATGTATGTATGTATGTATTTATGTATTTATGTATTTATGTATTTATGTATGTATGTATGTATGTATGTATGTATGTATGTATGTATGTATATATGTATGTATGTATGTGTGTTTGTGCGGATTTGTTAACAAAATGTCCACATCGGTTTTTTGGAGATGGCTGAACCGATTTTTACAAACTAAGGTTCAAATGAAAGGTATACTATTCCCATAGGTTGCTACTGAATTTCATTTTCAACCGACATCTTGTCCCGGATTACGAGTTGAAGAGCATGGTTACAAAACAAAATTTGTTGATTTGTCCACATCGGTTTCTCGGAATTTTCTGTACCGATTTTGACAAACTTGATTTTAAATGGAAGGTCCATCAGCTGCTGTTGAATTTTGTGTGGATCCGAGTTCTGGTTCCTGAATTACAGGGTGATACGTACGATCACGCAGCAAATCTCGATTCTAACGAATTCTGCGATGAATGTAAAAAGGTGAAATTTTTGCCTTTCTCAATAGAAAGGTATTGCAATTGCTCTGAAAACCGACTTTTTAGCGGAGACCCGGAGGGCCGAGTGACATATACCATTCGATTCAGTTCGTCGAGTTCGGCAAATGTTTGTGTGTGTGTATGTATGTATGTGTGTGTATGTGCGTATGTGTGTGTATATGTTACCAAAAATGTCACTCATTTTTCTTAGAGATGGCTGAACCGATTTTGACAAACTTAGTCTCAATTGAAAGGTGCAACGTTCTCATAGGCTGCTGTTGAATTTCTTATGGATCCGACTTCCGGTTCCGGAATTACAGGGCGATGAGTACGAACACGCAGAAAATGTCGATTTTAATAAATTCTGCAATGAATGCAAAAAGGTGAAATTTTTTCGAAAATATGACCACAACTGCTTCGATTTGTAGTATTAGGTCACTAACATCCATTCAAAGTCTATTTGGCCACATTGGCCACCATCATCGGTTCCGGAAGCCCCGGCGGAAGTATCTAAATTCAGAATAACAGTCACATCGGTTTCTCGGAGATGGCTAGACCGATTCGACTAAACTTGGCCTCAAATGAAAAGTTTTGGTCCCCGTTAATGGCTATTTAATTTCATCCCGATCCGACTTCCGGTTCCGGAGTTATAGGTTGTGGCGTGCGATCACATAGCAAATTGTGATTCAAACCGATACTCCGATGAAAGCATAAAAGGTAAAAATTTCGCTAAAATGTCTCTCAAACAACTTAAATTTGCTGCTCTAGGTCACCGACGGCCAACCAAACTTTCGTTCACTACATTGACCACCATAGACGGTTCCGGAAGTGCCCGGGAAAAGCGGCCATCTTTCAAAATTTACGAACTCACATCAGTTTCCCGGAAATGGTTGGGCCGATTTTCACAAACTTAGTCCCAAATGATAGCTATAATATCCCCAGAGATGTTTATAAAATTTCGTACGGATCGCTTATATGGGACCGGAAATATAGACTAAATCGTCCGGTCACATATGAAATTCCCATATAAGCCGGAACTCAATTTTTTTTTGAAGGGGGGACCCCATGAAATTTCAGAAATCGAATTCGTATTTTTAATGCCAAACATCTTTAAAATGCATGAAACGTCGAGATTTTATGCTATCTCGAATTTTTTTTTTTTTTGTAAAAGTCAACTTTTTGGGACTGCCGATTTCGCACCTTTTTTCAGTTCAATATTACCGTGGCTGTTTTTTCTTCTTCAAAATTTTAGAACTCGAATAATGATTTATTTTCCTGTATATAGTTGTCATGTGACGTACAATAATAAAATGTAATATAAGCATTTAAACGCTTTTAATGAATATAAACAACGCACACATTCTCGTGATTCATGATTGAGAAAGGCACAATTGCATCGCTAGGTGGATTAAAATAGGTTTTTTATTATTGTTTTTGATTTTTTATTTTGATTTAAATTAAATAGTGCGGTCAAGCGTGTTGCTCCCGCAACAAAATGGAACAAACAGAAGGATCACCCTCCGAAGACGAATATTATGGGGAAGAAGAACGTGTATACTGTACGTGATACTGAGACAGATTTTTGTTCATTTCGTTTATTTGATAAGCACAAATGCGTTAGCTTGGCGGTGCCAAATTCTTTTGTTTTTACATTTTGGATATCTTAAAACTAGGAGGTTACAAAGTTGAAATATTTTTTTTTTACAAAAGAAAAGAAAGTTTACAGTTATCTTAAGACTAGAAATAAGATTCAATATACAAGAGAGGGCCAAAAGATTTTTTAATGAAAAATTTTAAAACAAGGGATTCAGTTTGATATACAAGAGGATGAGTAATAGTATTTTACGAAATATTTTACAGTTATCTTAAAACTAACAATATAGTTTAGTACACAAAAGGGGAACAAATATTTATGAGAAATTTCACAGATATCTTAAACTAGGGATACAATTCTATTTACAAGATGGAGGACAAGAGTTTCAAAAAAGAGTAAAAATTATAGCTATCTTAAAACTAGAAATACAGAATACTAATTCGATTTTTTTAACGAAAACTTATGCTTGGTCAAGATATTCAGAGGGTGGCTTATTTCCACATCAGTGTAGCAGCAGTTGTATCAAGGACAGGGGAGAGAAGGCGTATGGTGATAGGGAAAGAAGAGCAAAACTTGCAACTTTCGCTCGAGTGGGGGGAGGGGGATCAGCGAAACAAATTTGCGCCTCAGTCTAGTAAGTCGTCGAGTACCGGATTGGCGGATGGTATTCTTCGGACCCGCGGGGAATCCTTCAAAAGTCATCGGACCTCGAGTCGCTCTTGCTTCAGTTTCCTTCTATGCAGGCGTAGTGGTAAGGGCGACGGCGGTTACATAGTGGCACTCTGGAGCTGATCGGTTCCACAAGGCAGGAGGAAACTCTAAAAACGAGAAATAAAAAGAGAGGGGCTAAATTGGGATATTTATCGTTTTTATGAAAGTATAAATAAGGGACATATAGGGGAAATCACGAGTTGCCAGCATATCTCGGACTGGTACATTGGGTGGTCTACCTCGGGCCCGAAGGGATTCCTTTAACTGAGACCTGGCGTCACAATACCCGGCGCATACCCAGACAACGTGCTCGATGTCGTGATAGCCCTCGTCACAAGCGCACAGACTACTTTCCACAAGCCCAATACGCCGCAAATGCGCATCCATGGTGTAGTGATTGGACATAAGTCGGGACATTACACGAATAAAATACCGACCCACATCCATCCCCCTGAACCAAGGCTTCGTTGATACCTTTGGGATAATGGAATGTAGCCATCGTCCAACTTCCCCATTGCTCCACGAGGTTTGCCAACTGTTGAGTGTCCTCTGACGACAAATACTAAAAAATTCGTTGAAGCAGATTGGTCTTTCGTATATGTCACCATTTTATGCGCCCACCTTTGCTAATGAGTCGGCCTTTTCATTGTCCGGGATAGAGCAATGTGTAGGGGACCCAAACAAAGGTAATCTGATAAGATTTTTCAGATAACGTACACAAGGACTTCTGTTTCTTCCCCAGAAAATACGGGAATTGCTTTTTAGGCTTCACCGCACGAAGAGCCTCGATAGAGCTGAGGCTGTCCGAAATGATGAAGTAGTGATCTGTGGGCAGAGTGTCGATGATCCCAAGGGTGTACTGAATTGCAGCTAACTCTGCGACGTAAACTGAAGCAGGATCATTGAGCTTGAATGAAGCGGTGATAGTATTACTGAAGATCCGAATTACCGAAGCCAGTGGACCCATCGAGGTTTGATTCGTCAGTGTAAAACATTTTGTCGCAGTCGACTTCTCGGAATTTATTATAAAATATATTGGGGATCACTTGCGGGCGTATATGGTCCGGGATTCCACGAATCTCTTCCTTCATGGATGTGTCGAAGAATACAGTAGAATCAGAAGCATCTAGGAAACGGACACGGTTGCGATTGTACGAAGAAGGATTGATGCTCTGTGCCATGTAGTTGAAGTACAAGGACATAAAACGGGTTTGAGAATTAAGCTCGACGAACCTCTCGAACTTTTGAATCACCAACGGGTTCAGAATGTCGCATCGGATGAGCAATCGATATGAGAATTCCCAAAATCGATTTTTTAGCGGAAGAACGCCCGCCAGCACTTCGAGACTCATCGTATGGGTCGAGCGCATACAACCCAAGGCGATGCGCAAGCAACGATACTGGATTCTCTCCAGTTTGATGAAGTGTATGTTCGCAGCGGAGCGGAAACAGAAACACCCGTACTCCATCACCGACAATATCGTTGTTTGGTATAACCTGATCAGGTCTCCTGGGTGGGCACCCCACCATGTTCCAGTTATTGTTCCGAGAAAATTGATCCTTTGTTGGCATTTCTGTTTCAGATACCTAATGTGACATCCCCAGGTACCTTTAGAGTCGAACCAGACCCCGAGATATTTAAATATGAAAACCTGATTGATCGTTGCACCCATTAATAGAAGCTGGAGTTGCGCCGGTTCACGCTTAATAGAAAAAACAACCAACTCAGTTTTCTCCGTGGAGAACTCAATACCCAGCTGAAGAGCCCAAGCAGACAAATTGTCCAAGGTATCCTGTAATGGTCCTTGCAAGTCGGCAGCTTTGGCCACTGTAACAGAGACCACCCCGTCGTCTGCAAGTTGCCTTGGCGTGCAGGAATTGGCAAGACAATCGTCAATGTCATTCACGTAAAAATTGTAGAGTAGGGGACTTAGAGATGAGCCCTGGGGAAGACCCCTGTAGCTAAATCGCAATGTTGTTAAATCGCCATGCGAAAAGTGCATGTGCTTTTCAGACAACAGGTTTAGCAAAAAATTATTTAAAATTGGTGAAAGATCATACTGGTGCAGCTTTTCTGACAGAATATTGATAGAAACTGAATCAAAAGCTTCCTTAATATCCAAGAAGACTGATGCCATCTGCTCTATGTTTGCATAGGCCATTTGAATTTCTGTAGAAAGCAACGCAAGGCAATCGTTCGTCCCTTTGCCTTTGCGAAAGCCAAATTGTGTATCTGACAGTAAGCCATTTGCTTCAACCCAATTGTCGAGGCGAAACAAGATCATTTTCTCGAACAACTTCCTAATACAGGACAGTATTGCAATCGGTCGATACGAGTTGTGGTCGGAGGCTGGTTTTCCTGATTTTTGAATGGCGATGACCTTCACTTGCCTCCAGTCATGAGGGACAATGTTACCCTCAAGAAACTTGTTAAATAAGTTCAGCAAGCGCCTTTTTGCAGTGTCAGGCAGATTCTTCAGTAGGTTGAATTTGAATCTGTCTAACCCTGGGGCGTTATTGTTGCATGATAAGAGAGCAAGTGAGAACTTCACCATCGAAAACGGTGTTTCGTTCGCGGTATCGTGAGGAGACGCGGCGCGGCACGTTTTCTGTACCGGGACAGAGTCCGGACAGATCTTGTTGGCGAAAGCGAATATCCAACGGTTTGAATATTCCACGTTCTCGTTGGTACTGTTTCGGTTACGCATACGTCGAGCCGTACCCCAAAGAGTGCTCATCGCTGTTTCTCTCGTTAACCCGTCGACGAACCGTCGCCAATAACTGCGTTTTTTGGCTTTCATTAAACTCTTCATTCGCCTTTCTAGCGACGCGTACTGCTGATAGCTAGCGGGTAACCCGTTTTCCCGGAAGGCCTTATATGCAGTGGACTTCTCCGCGTACAGCTCTGAGCACTCTTTATCCCACCACAGGGTGGGAGACCGTCCATGGGTATTCGCGCTGGGTACTGGTTTAGTCTGAGCTTGATTCGCACTGTCGAGAATCAAGCCAGCCAAAAACCTGTACTCTTCCTCCGGAGGAAGCTCTTGAGTGGATTCGATTTTAACGGATATCGCGGTCGCGTAACTCTTCCAATCAATGTTCCGTGTGAGGTCATACGAGACATTGATTGTTTCCGATGATCTTGAACGGTTAGCAATTGAAATTACGATAGGCAAATGATCGCTACCGTGAGGATCAGGGATCACCTTCCACATGCAATCTAACTGTAGCGATGTCGAGCATAGTGATAAATCCAACGCGCTCGCGCGTGCTGGTGGTGTAGAAATCCGCGTCATTTCTCCCGTGTTTAAGATGGTCATGTTGAAATTGTCGCAAAGATCTTGGATGAATGTTGATCTATTATCATCGTGAAGACAACCCCATACCGTACCGTGCGAGTTAAAGTATCCTAGAACTAGCCGCGGTGCCGGTAAGGATTCCGTGATATTTCAAAGCGTTCGGTGCCCTACCGAGGCTCTTGGAGGAATGTAGATGGAAGCAATGCTAAGGTCTTTGCCTTTGATTAGAACTTGACAAGCGACAATTTCAATGCCTGGTGTCGAAGGGAGGTTAATTCGGTTGAAAGAATAGCACTTTTTAATCCCCAAAAGTACTCCTCCGTAAGGGTTTTCTCGATCCAAACGAATTATTTTAATGTCGTGAAAGTTGATATTTATATCGGAAGTTAACCAAGTTTCACATATTGCGAAAACATCACATTTTAAGCTGTTTAGTAAGAATTTGAAGGAATCGATTTTCGGGAGGATACTTCTGCAATTCCACTGTAAGACAGTGATCGAATCAGTGACCTCGTTTGATGACTTAGCCATCGAAGGATACGATCGCTGTAAGGAGGGGCCATTTAGCAGTCAACTGCTTCAAAAATGCTTGCACTATAGGGAGAAAATGTATCAGAATGCTTTTAAGAGGATCAGTAACATTGAAAGTTGTGAAAATTAAGTCCACTATGTCAGAAAATTTCATTAGTCCATTACTGGACTGAGTGTCTGTTGGAAAAAAGGGAACACTTGGGGTTTTTGGTGTCCATGGAAGTGGTGGATACTCCTTGTTAGAATTAATATTTCCAAGTCCTGGAGCAAATTGCTTTGGCACTAGTGCATCACTTCCGTTGGATTTATTGATTGTAGTTGGCGCACTCTGAGTGGACGACACCTTGGCACCCTTACGAGGCAATTTAGGGGAGGCTAGATTTCTCCTCTTCCTGGATTCCCCTGGGTTAGCCAAAGATGTTCCCTCTCGCGGGTCGTCAGATTCTTGCTCAACGTTAGCCAAACCAGCATAGGGATTTTCGGACAGGACAGATGGCGAAGCATTCTTTAGCATTTCTGCATAAGAACGCCTCGAGCGTTCCTCAAGGGAGCGCTTAATTTTATCCCCGCGCTGCTTGTACGCAGGGCATGATTTAAGAGCATGTGAAGGGCCCCCGCAGCATATACACTTTTCAGTTTCTTTGTCGCAAGTGTCATCCTCATGCTCTCCTTCGCATTTGTCGCATCGTTTCTTATTTCCACAATATGTGGCTGTGTGGCCCAACTGCTTGCATTTGCTGCAGCTCATGACCCGCGGTACAAACAGGCGAACTGGTAGGCGAACCTTGTCAAGGAGGATGTAGTTGGGAAGAGAGGACCCGGCGAATGTCACCCGAAGCGAGCCTGATAGAGAGTAGGTAGTCTTACCTCCCTCGGTGTTTGCGGTATACAATTGTTTGCATTCCAAGATCTTAATCTGTTCAAGTGAGGGGTCCTTAAAGCAGCCATCCCCGTGCTCCAACAGTTCTTCGCATGTCAGGCCCGGTTCGGACACTACCCCATCGATTTCTACGGCCACACAAGGCACGTACGCTTTAAATTCCCGCGTAAAGCGCTCACAGCAAGCAATCGCGTTTGCCTGGCCGAGATCATTCACTAGAACACGTATCTTGTTTGCCCGAACACGTGTTATCTGAGTTACGGACGGGTAATTAGCAGTCAGATCTCGAGAAAGTTTTAATATATTAACCGGTTTCTCTCCGGTCCGAAAATATGCCACCCATGGCCCAGAGGAACCTTCTGGGTACTGCTTTATACGGGGAGAAATGCGAGTGTTAGGGGGATCAGGGACTTCCATGATTACATCAGATGGTATTTCGCCCTCGGCCATTTAAGCACGAGGGCAGAGCGTTATATAAACGGGAATGTGTCTTATTATTTGATTACAAGGTAGAGTAAAAGTAGGGAAAAGTAAAGAAAGCAAACGAGGAAAAAAAATCAAGCAAAACTTATCTGCAAACAACGCCGATTGTTTCGCACCAGCGAAAACAATGTACTGGATTTACTGCCTGCACTAGCAGAACGGCAGCTAACGAACGAACAAAGGATGACCTTCACTCACTGAAATTTACACACCGAACACCACTGTGAAATATAACGATCCGTTCTGTTCAAAGGTTGAGAGACGTATGATACTGAAACAGATGATGTTATGGTCGATCCACTTCCCCCACTTTCCCCCAATGTCTCACAGTCCCCCCCCTCCCGAGTCAAGGTTTTCCAGGATGGTCCTTGAGTGGTATACTTTCGGTCCAAAAATAAACCGTTAAACAGCATAACTGTTGCACGGGAGCTGACAAAGCGTTACTCGGTCGTAACCGAGTTCAGGTTCAGTCAGATAAACTGCGCGTAGTCGTTACTGACTTGAAACAGGCCAATGATATCGTTAGCAATAGCCTCTTTACGCTGGAGTATCGCGTTTACATCCCTTCTCGTGATGTGGAGATCGACGGTGTGGTGAGTGATGCGGGTCTAACTGTCGATGATCTGATGAATGATGGGGCTGGCCGCTTTAAGGAACCCAACCTTCAATCAGTTAAGATTTTGGAGTGCAAGCAAGTGCACTCAAAGTCCATCGAAGATGGGAATTACTATCCATCAGACTCGTTTAGCGCAACCTTCGCCGGATCTGCACTTCCGAGCTACGTTGAAGTGGGAGGAGCTCGTCTACCTGTACGCCTGTTTGTACCGCGGGTCAAGAATTGTTCCAATTGCAAGCAGCTAGGTCACACGGCCACCTACTGTAGCAACAAGCAACGGTGCGGTAAATGTGGGGAACGCCATGCGGATGATATTTGCAGTAGACCCGCTGAGAAGTATGTTTACTGTGGGGAGAATCCGCATGCACTTTTGACATGCCCAACGCACAAACTTCGCGCGGATAAACTGAAGCAATCCGCCAAAGATCGCTCCAGACGCTCTTACACAGAAATGCTTAAAAGAACTGTTCCACTTATCTCCGAAAACCCATTCGCTCTCTTGCCAACTGACGATAACGCCTCTAACGACCCTTGCGAGGGGCATTCTTTGGCTCCGCTTGGAAACTCTAGGAAAAGACCTAATCAAAACTCACCTGAACTTCCTCGTAAGGGTCCTAGGTTGTCCCAAACAAGGGTACAAAATAAAAATAATTCATCAACTGGAAGTGCTGGTACAAATCCGAAAATAATACCTCCTGGTTTTGGGAAATTGAGATACAACCAGGAGTTCCCAGCACTCCCCGGGGCACCAAAAATCCCAAGTGCTCCAATTTTACAGTCAGAAACTCAATCTAAAACTGGATTCCTTAAATTTTCTGACATTGTGGACTGGATATTCACAGCTTTCAACATTACCGATCCTCTGAAAAGCTTGCTGGTTGCTATTCTACCAACAGTAAGAACATTTTTAAAACAGTTGTATGAACAATGGCCCCTCCTTACAGCGATCGTATCCTTCGATGGCTAACTTATTAGACGGAATCAGGGATCTGATCACTGTTTTACAGTGGAACTGCAGAAGTATTATCCCCAAAATTAATTCATTAAAACACTTGCTAAATTACAATCATTGTGATGCATTTTCCCTATGTGAAACATGGCTAACTTCTAATATCAACCTCAACTTCCACGGTTTTAACATTATCCGCTTGGATCGAGAAGACTCATATGGAGGGGTACTTTTAGGGATCAAAAAGTGCTACTCCTTCAATCGAATCAACCTCCCTTCGACGCCAGGCATTGAAGTTGTCGCATGTCAAACAACAATCAACAGCAAAGATCTTTGCATTGCTTCTATTTAAATTCCTCCTAGGGCCATGATGGGATATCGAAGATTCTCCAACGTGATTGAACACCTTCCCTCGCCCCGCCTGAACACAGGGGAAATGACACGGATTCCTAGACCACCTGCGCAAGCAAGTGCACTGGACATATCTTTATGCTCGACATCACTACGGTTAGATTGCAAGTGGAAGGTAATATCTGATCCCCACGGTTGTGACCACTTACCAATTGTAATTGCAATCACCACTGGTTCAAGACCATCGGCACCAATCAATGTTTCCTATGACCTCACACGAAACATTGATTGGAAGAGCTACGCTGCTGAGATATCCAAAACTATCGATTCAACACTGGTACTTCCCGCGGAGGAAGAATATAAGCTTTTGTCCAACTCTATTCTCGATACCGCGATTCAAACTCAGACGAAACGAGTACCCGACGTGAACACCCAAAAACGTTCTACCAACCCGTGGCGGGACAAAGAGTGCTCAGACGTGTACGCGGAGAAAGCTGCCGCGTATAAAACCTTCCGGAACGACGGGTTAGTTGCTAGTTATCGAGTGTACGCGATATTAGAAAAGCGAATGAAAAATTTAATGAAAGCTAAGAAACGCAGTTACTGGCGCGGGTTTGTCGACGGGTTAACAAGAGAAACATCGATGAGCACTCTTTGGGGCACGTCCCGACGTATTCGAAACCGAAACAGTACTAACGAGAGTGTGGAATATTCAAACCGTTGGATATTCGATTTCGCCAAGAAGGTTTGTCCGGATTCCGTCCCGGCACAGAAAATCTACCTCGCCGCGTCGCCTTACAATACCGCGAACGAAACACCGTTTACGATGGTGGAGTACTCACTTGCTCTCTTATCATGTAACAATAAAGCCCCGGGGCCAGATAGAATCAAATTCAACTTGTTGAAGAATCTACCAGACTCTGCCAAAAGACGCTTGTTGAATTTATTTAATAGGTTTCTTGAGGGTAACATTGTCCCATATGACTGGAGACAGGTGAGGGTCATCGCCATCCAAAAACCAGGAAAACCAGCCTCCGACCACAATTCGTATCGCCCGATTGCAATGCTGTCCTGTATCCGGAAGTTATTCGAAAAATGATCTTGTTTCGCCTCGATAATTGGGTCGAAACAAATGGCTTACTGTCAGATACACAATTTGGCTTCCGCAAAGGCAAAGGGACGAACGATTGCCTTGCGTTGCTCTCAACAGAAATTCAAATGTCATATGCTAACAAAGAGCAGATGGCATCAGTATTCTTGGATATTAAGGGGGCTTTCGATTTAGTTTCTATCAACATTCTGTATGAGAAGTTGCACCAGCATGGTCTTTCGTCAATTTTAAATAACTTTTTGCTAAACCTGTTGTCTGAAAAACTAATGCATTTCTCGCATGGCGATTTATCGACATCATGATTTAGCTACATGGGCCTTCCCCAGGGCTCATGTCTAAGCCCTCTCCTCTACAATTTTTACGTGAATGACATTGACGAATGTCTTGTCAATTCCTGCACGCTAAGGCAGCTTCCAGATGACGGTGTGGTCTCTATTACAGGTTCTAAAGCCGTCGACTTGCAAGGACCACTGCATGATACCTTGGACAATTTGTCTGCTTGGGCTCTCCAGCTGGGTATCGAGTTCTCCACGGAGAAAACTGAGCTAGTCGTATTTACTAGAAAGCGTGAACCAGTGCAACTACAGCATCAATTAATGGATCAACCTATTGCTCAGGCTTCAACATTCAAATATCTCGGGGTATGGTTCGACTCTAAAGGTACCTGGGGATGTCAATTTAGGTATCTGAAACAGAAGCGCCAACAAATGATCAACTTTTTCCGTACAATAACTGGAACATGGTGGGGTGCCCATCCAGGAGACCTAATCAGGCTATACCAAAAAACGATATTATCAGTGTTGGAGTACGGATGTTTCTGCTTTCGCTCCGCTGCGAACATACACTTCATCAAACTAGAGCGAATCCAGTATCGTTGCTTGCGTATTGCCTTGGGTTGCATGCACTCGACCCATACGATGAGTCTCGAAGTGCTGGCGGGCGTTCTTCGGCTGAAACATCGATTCTGGGACCTCTCATATCGATTGCTCATTCGATGCGATATTCTGAACCCATTGGTGACTGCAAATTGCGAAAGGCTTGTCGAGCTTAATTCTCAGACCCGATTCATATCCTTGTACTTCGATTACATGGCACAGAACATCAATTCATCTACGTATAACGTCAACCGTGCTCATCTCTTAGATACTTCTGATCCAACTGTATTTTTCGATATATCCATGAAGGAAGAATTCCGGATCATATTCGCCCACAAGTGGTCCCAAATATTTTCTATAACAAATACCATCAAGTCGACTGCGCCAAAATGTTCTACACTGACGGATCAATTCTCGACGGGTCCACAGGCTTCGGTATCTTCAACGAAAATCTTGAAATCTAATCTAATTAAAAAGAAATGAATTATCGGCCTCGTTAAGCTACAGCATTTGGGCCTAAATGAACGTATTTAAGGCGAAAGGTTACAGGATCGGCTGCGGCGCTTTCTCGAATTTTTAAAACTTTTACGTAAAAGATATCAACAATCCCTCTCGTGTAAAGTTGCGTAAGGAATTAAGCTATTTTTTGGTATAACTAAAATTTTAAAATTTTGATGATTACTCATGGCTAGCATTTTCTAGTTCGAACCAAAATATCTCCGATATTTTATTCAAAAGTACCCCATATTATTGCATAGGATTGTAGCCTGTTTTGTGCAGAATTTTTCGTTCGCTTACATTATATAGCTACGATGCTTCGTTTACGAGTTTTCATATTTTAGTAAAGTTGATGAAATACCCATATTTGCAGCCGCATTTCTACCAAATGCCGTATGTCCAGTCTAACTTCAGTGAAAATGAATACAAAGCGCACGCGCATGCATGATGTCGGTTTTGTGTCATACCGGACTAAGCGATATCACATTGATACAGAGGAAAACGTGTACAGAGATTAAATCTTTACATTCTTTAAGGTATTATTCGCAATGGATTTATTCCATAATTCATGCTAATGATAATATTTTTCAAATCTGGCGCAAATGAAATGTAGCTGAAGAAGAAATTTTTGATTCATTCCTTTCATCATCTCATCTTTTGAGATTTTACTACTTAGTCCGGTCTGACTTTACACCGATCATATAGCACAATGGTGAAACAGGTAAGAAATCACAAATGTCGGTTAGCCGCATGCTACCGCATGGTTGCAGCCACGTGTTTCCCCATTGATGATTTCTATAGTCTGACTGTTTTTTTTTCATACGTTTATTTGACACGGCATTTGCAAAAGCTTTTTACGCCAGTTTCTTTTTTTACATAGCACGTTACAAAAAACCTTAAGACTAATTTTAACTATACTAGTAATTTGTCTAAAACTAACACTGAAATCACTTTATTGTTTGCTTTTTTCCTTACATTGTTGTATTTCATAATGATCTACTATTTTCGGGTGTATTTATTTACTTTTTTCTGTTATTGTCTAAATTTAAAAACTGAATATTCTAGGACACTTTAATTGGTGAATGATTAGCCTTGGATAAGAGTATGAGGAGATGCATTTAATTTAATTTTGACAGTCGCTGTTTTTAGAAAATGATAGATAAGTTCCATGTATAGAGGATCGCGATACGCCAGGATGTCTCTAACAGGAACATGGATTGGTCTTCCTCGGACTTGTAAAGAATCTACTAATTGTGATCTGGCTTCACGATATTCAGTGCAGGACCAAACGACATGCTCAATGTCGTGGTAACCCTCTCCACAAGCACAATGATTACCTTCAGCGAGCCCAATACGACGGAGATGCGCATCTAAAGTATAATGATTGGACATGAGCCTAGACATCACACGGATGAAGTCTCTACTTGCATCCAATCCTTTGAACCATGCCTTCGTTGATACTTTAGGGATAATTGAGTGTAGCCATCGTCCCATATCTCCATTGTCCCAAGATGTTTGCCAACTAGCAAGTGTCCTCTGTCGAGAAGCACTATAAAATTCATTGTAAGCGATGGGTCTTTCATATATTTCACCATCTAGTGCACCAATCTTGGCTAAATTATCAGCTTTCTCATTGCCCGCAATAGAGCAATGGGCGGGGAGCCACACTAGGGTAAATTTATAACATTTGCTTGTTAGGTTACTCAGAGATTCTCGTATCTTCCCCAAAAAGAATGGATCGTGATTATCAATCCTCTTTGAGCGTAGAGCTGCAATTGTGCTGAGACTATCAGTTAGGATAAAGTAATGGTTCGGGGGTAAAGTATTAATTATTTGCAAATTATAGTGAACTGCTGCTAGTTCCGCTATATAAACAGAGGCGGGTTCTGCAAGTTTGAGAGAAATTGAAAAATTATTGTTGAAAATACCGAAACCAGTGGCCTCACTGATTCGTGACCCATCAGTGTAAAACATTTTAAGGCAGTCTATGTGTTGATATTTACTTGTGAATATTTTAGGGATCTCCCGCGAGCGTAGATGATCCGGAATTCCACGAATCTCTGCTTGCATGGACGTCTCGAAGAATAAAGTGGATTCAGGAGTATCTAGTATATTGACGTATGTGGGAACATAACTAGCAGGCATTATTTCTTGTGACATGTGATTGAAATACACTGTCATGAATCTGGTTTGGGGTTGAAGCTCGACAAGTCTTTCAAAATTTTCAATTACCAGTGGGTTCATAACCTCACATCGAATAAGCAAACGAGAGGAGAGATCCCAGAATCGGTCTTTTAAAGGAAGAACTCCCGCTAGTACTTCAAGACTCATCGTATGGGTCGACTGCATGCAGCCTAAGGCGATTCGTAAACAACGATACTGTATCCGTTCCAGTTTAATAATGTGAGTGTTCGTAGCTGAACGGAAACAGATGCACCCATATTCCATTACTGAAAGTATTGTTGTTTGATACAATCTTATCATGTCACTTGGATGAGAACCCCACCATGATCCAGTTATTGTTCGCAGAAAATTTATCCTTTGTTGGCATTTCGTTATTAGATACCTAATGTGGCCTCCCCATGTGCCTTTAGAATCGAACCAAATTCCAATGTATTTAAAAGTCAGGACTTGGGCTATCGTTCTACCAACCAACTGAAGCTGAAGCTGAGCTGGATCACGCTTCATTGAGAAAACGACCAACTCTGTTTTCTCGGTAGAGAAATCGATGCCCAGCTTTAAAGCCCAAATTGATAAATTATCCAAGCTATCTTGCAATGGTTGTTGTAAATTTATAGCTTTTGGTCCTGTGGCAGAAACCACCCCATCATCTGCAAGTTGTCTGAAAGTACATGGGCTGACAATACAATTATCAATGTCATTCACGTAAAAATTATAGAGAAGGGGGCTTAGACAAGATCCTTGTGGGAGGCCCATGTAACTTATTTTGAGTGTCGCCAAATCGCCATATGAAAAATGCATGTGCTTTTCTGACAATAAATTGTATAAATAATTATTTAATATCGGTGAAAGACCACATTGATGTAGCTTCTCCGAGAGAACATCAATGGAGACTGAGTCGAATGCTCCTTTTATGTCTAAGAACACAGACGCCATTTGTTCTTTTTTTGCGTAAGCGAGTTGGATTTCTGACGAAAGTAGCGCCAGGCAATCATTCGTTCCCTTTCCTCTCCGAAAACCAAACTGGGTATCTGAGAGCAAGCCGTTCGCCTCAACCCAATTGTCTAGATGTCGTAGGATAATTTTTTCCAACAATTTCCTGATGCAGGATAGCATTGCAATCGGTCGATACGAGTTATGATCGGAGGCTGGTTTTCCCGGTTTTGGAATGGCGATAACTCTCACTTGTCTCCAGTCACGCGGGACAATATTCTGCTCAAGAAACTTGTTGAATAAATTAAACAAGCGTCTTTTTGCTAGACCAGGCAGATTCTTCACCAAGTTGAATTTAATTCTGTCTAGTCCCGGAGCATTATTGTTGCATGAGAGGAGTGCAATTGAAAATTCCATCATTGTCAAAGGCGAATCTATGGAATCGTTACTTGTGGAAGCATCGCGAATGATTTTCTGCGCAGGAGCAGAATCTGGACAAATTTTCTTGGCAAAATAAAATATCCAACGATTCGATAAATCTTCGCTTTCATTAGTCACGTTTCGATTCCTCATTCTTCTGGCTGTGTTCCAAAGAGTACGTAGTCTGACTGTTGGTTTGAATATTTCATTCTTTCCGATATGTTATTATAGTTATTAAACTGCCTGGGCGTTCAATAATAAGGGATGCCGTTGAGGTGGAGCTTCAATACTGCATTGTCGGTAGCTTTTCGCAAGTTCTTGACAGGTGAAAATTTCGTTACCCACCCACTTATGAAGAATAAATAGACGATAAACTGCTTGCCGGGAAAATAAACGAACAATTCAAATGTTTATATTTATCAGGCTTATGATGTCAACTTGTGAGAATAATAGGTACATAAATTAGTGATTCTCCATTATATGTTCTTCCAAGACTGCCTGCTGAAATATGCTTTCTAAAATGTGATTCTGTAAATGTTTGGGAGAAGAATTCTTCACTCTATGTTTGAATGAAGAATTTTTCTCCCAAACATTTACACAAAATGACATTTTGGAAAGCATTTTTCAGCTTTGTATGCATATGTAGCATTAGTCGTTTGTTCGATCTAGTAAAGGCTTTTGCCAAATCGAGAGAGATTTTGAAAATGGTTGTAGTTTTTAAACATCCGTGTTTGTTTTTGCAGATATATGTTTCCCTACAGCTTATTTATCTTTTTGGATGATGAATTCGTTGTTGTTGCTGGCTTGAACATTTCGAAAAGAAATTCGTTCAGTATACTCTTCGTATAAAGTATGGATTGTTGCAAGAACCGGTCAATCACATTGCTGAATACAGCCTACAAAGTGTTCACCGCCGCCCCTAGAGGAAAATGGGAAATACAGAGCAGGTTTTACTGGGGCATGCATCACACCAAACGAAATATTCTCAATTCGAGTAGTCTTTCAAAAATGTTGCAATTACAATGTGCCACCTGTTTATAGATTTCAAAGCCGCATATGATACAATCGATTGAGATCATCTACGGGATCTAATACACGAATATGGGTTTCTAGCTAAACCGACATATTTGATCAAATCGACTATGGATCGAGTGATGTGTTACGTCCGAGTATCGGGGACACTATCAAGTTCTTTTGAAACTCAGAAAGGACTACGGCAAAGTTATGAAGCCTCTTATCTAATGTTTAATATCTTCTGGAAAAAATGCGGCAATAAATGGTAATAAATATGTACACGAGAGCAAGAGGTTCGAAGGAAGAAACATTACACCTTATGCTCATATGCTCGGTTCTAAACTAAGAGGCGTGATATAGGATCATGTCAATCATCATTTCAACACTCTAATAACCAGACCTCGAAAGCGAAATTTCTATCTCGTTACATCTTAGCAGTTTAGAAAATATTGCAAACTACTATTTTTTGGGCTATCTAGACTACTGTTTTACTACTACTGCATTTAGATGCGACCAAAGTTGAATTTTCTACGATTAAAAAGTCGGTGCAAGTACTACAAAACACTGAAAATTACAATTATGTGGAAGAATTTAAATCTATCGTGACTAACCATGAATGATATAACCTTAAATTATTTGTATGTGAGCGAAACATTCTAGAAGACCGTTGATAGTTTCTCATGTAAGGAACAAAAATATCTTCACAATACAATACAGAAAATTTATCTTCACTGGATTTATTATGAAATTAGTATGTATATGAGTGAGACATTTCTAGACTATTGCTGATAGTTTTAACTCAATGAGCTATTATATCTTCATATATAGTTCAGAAAATTTTCTTATTTTCAATTCAGATTTGTTTTTTGGCCGAGTCTCATATACCAATCGACTGTGTGTGTTTTTTTGTTTTTGTTTTTAGAGGACTTCCAGAAAAGCCCTGAGGCTGCAGGAAAAAATATATTAAACTGTAACGTCTCTGGGAGCTGGTTTGTGTTGCCACCCGACTCGCCAAAAACCACTACTCTTGCCCAAAACCTGAATCCTCCCCGGCACTACCTTACGGCATTACTTCGGGGAGGGGGTTTTTATGAGCATAACACCCACTCTAATTCCACTACTTAGCAGTTAGTTCCTTCAGTAGGGTTACAGCACTACTTCTCAACGGTGGTGTGTTCTTCACCATCAACACAGACTGGCAATTTCTATATGGTAGTCGGAAAGCTAGCAGTGGGTCGAAACTTTATGCTCTTCCCCTACGAAGACAATCTGGGCGGCAAACTTACCTAGCCCTTCGGCTCCCTTGTGCCACTATGCACCGAAACTTTCTTCTCGTACCATTCAGCACCACTTATTCGTTCAGCTCCCGACTTGTTCGCAAACTACTCGGTCCAGTCCCCAACGATGGATCTGGCCTACTCCGAAGGAGAATTCCTAGGCGAGATAGGTTCTCCCGATACCGAGCGGTAGATTTCTCCCGATGCCGATGTTCGTTTCCGTGAGTCAATTAGCTCCCCGCTTTGTTCCGATCTACTCGATGTAGCCCCAGCGATGGACCTAGCCTACTCTACGGACCAGCCAGTAGGTGCTAAGGTCCATCCAGCGATTCCGGGTGGAGCGTAGCTTCCGGTTCACTGGCGCCCCAATGATCCATTGCTAGCTATTCGACGCGGTCTGATCCCCGGCTGTGCATCTACCCTACTCACGAGCTATCCAGTAGGGTGTTAAGGTCGGTCCGGCGCTTCCGGTTAAGTCTGACGTCCGTATCACTGGCGCCCAGATGACTCGAATCCGGTTCTACGTTGCGTACTACTCAACTGGTCCCCGGCGGGGGACCTAATATACACCAACGGATTGTTCGCCGGCGGCGGAATTTCTCGCGAATCCCAATTTGTGATTTAGACTTTCTAGCCAAGGGCGTACTTTGATGGTCCCTTTGCCACTTCCTCTGCATCTCGGAGAGTATACTCGTAACCGCTCTATTGACAGCGTCCCAGGTATGCTCGTCGTGGCACATCTCTTCAACGATACTGTCACCCTACGAAAACTTCTCCGAACGTAGACCACGTGTTCCTGTGTCTTTGCACGTTTACACACTCCGTGCAAAGGAGTGCCGAAGCATGTCCAAACCGGTGCAAGTACTTCCGGAAGCATCCGTGCCCGTACAAAATTTGCATCAAATGTAAGTTCACATCTCCATGTTTCCTATGCACCCAAGCTGTCACATTTGGGATTAGTCCTCTGCCATAGTGATGCCTTTTCGGGACCATGCCGGCGATAACGCATACTACCTCCGACGATATTGTTCTGTAACCACTCGCGACTCGTACGGGCATCAGCCGGAATGTCCGGTTCAGCTTTTCACGATTCCGCTTGGTTTTCAGCGCAGCACCCCAGGCAGGAACCTCATATCGAAGTATCGATGACGAAACAGTAGATAGCATACGTCTCGTCTCGGTAGCCGACATTTGGCATGATTCTCGTTGTCTTCGCCGACTTTTCACAGACGTAGTCGACGTGGTTGTTGAAGCTCAACCGGTCGTCGGTTATCACTCAAAATTCTGCCCTCCAACGTCGATCTGAATCCGCTGAATCGCTTTGACGCTGCTTGTGGTGGGCTATTTACTGCTTGACTCCGTTCATCCAGCTCTCGATCGCGTCTATTGTCTCCGTCACCGACAACTCCACTTCTTCAAATGTCTCACCAATCACCGTTAGTTACATGTCGTCCGCGAAACCCACACAAAAAAAATATTTTGTAATTTTAAGTTTATTTTCATAAACATATTTGGAGCATGAATATAAATGTAAAATTAAGCTCCACCACAAATCCACACGACTTGTCGTGCTTTCTTCAACGAATTTTATTATAATTCTACACGTGGATTGAAAATTACAGTTTTTTCAAACGGAAAACCAATGCACTTCATTGTATTTTTTGATGCTCTAATTGAGTGCATTGATTTTAACGTAATTTTCAATCAAAGTTTTGATTCAATCTTTATATGTTTACATTCGTATTGATTTACATGTCGTTTAAATTTCATTATTTTTTTGCGCGATTTTTACTTTCCTGGTCAGCCGAAGAGTTATGACCCCATCGTATACCCGTTCCAAAGAGTTGGACCAAGAATGGAGCCTTGAGGAACGTACGCTGTGAATGACATTGACTTCTGCCCTTCGCTCGTCTCGCACAGCAGCACTCTGCTCTATAAGTAGCTCTTCAGGATCTAGCATAGATAGTTGGGAACCCTCATTCTGTGCAGCGCTGCAGCAATGGCTGTCCAGTTGGCGCTGTTAAATGCATTCTTAACATCTATCATGATCACAGCCCAGTATCGATATCCTCTTCACTTCTGCTTAGATGCCTTTTCAGCACTCTTAAACATTGTCAGAATTGCATTCACGCTTCTTGCGCAATCCGAGCTGTCTCTTAGTTAGTCCGCGCGGCTTCGACTGCAGTACTAGCTTCTTTACCTTCCAAATTACGGGGAACCTTTATTTATACACATCTGCAGCACCATCCTGAACACGTCCGGATATGCCAGGATCGCAGCTTTCAGCGCCACGTTTGGTGTTCTATCTGGACCGGGGGATTTCTTTGATTTCAGACGCTTCGATGCTTTGTCGAGCTCATCATTACTTACCAATCGTCCGTGTGTGCTCCTTCTTCTTCGCCGTACGGTGTTGGTGGCCAGATAGTTGGATCGTGCTTCGGGTAAAAGACCCTCGATAATTAAATTTAGCTTACTCGGGCATATTTTGGCTGGCGTCGTCGAACCCTTCATTTTCGCCATCACGACTAGGTACGCGTCGTCCCAGGGATAAGCGTCTACTTCTCGTCACAACTCTTTGGGGCAATCTGATTTTTTAAGTCTCTCAGATTACTCTCCAAACCCCAGGCGTTGAAGTAACCACCAATGACTACCGGCTTCCGACCGATCAACTACTCGGTTAACTGCTCCAGCATTAGGCTGAATTGCTTTACTGTCCACCTTGGAGGAGCGTAATAGCTACACACGAAGACGCCATTGATTTTGGCGATCACGAAGCCCTCATATGAGCGTTCTACCACTTCTTGAATGGGGAATCTGCCCATAAATTTTATCACAGCCGTTCAATCGATATGATAGTTACCAAAATCGATTTTCTAGCGCGAGAACGCCCTCCAGCACTACGAGACTCCTCGTATTGGTCGAGTGCATGCAACCCAAGGCAATGCGCAAGCAACGATACTGGATTATCTCCAGTTCGATGGAGTGTATGTTCGAGGGTACTTTTTAAGGTTTTAGACCACCCCCCCGCCTAAAAGGACGACCGATTGCCTTGCGATGGCTTCAGTCTTATTGGATATAAAGGGGGCTTTTGATTCTGTTTCTTTGTGAGAAGCTGCACCAGAATGGTCTTTCACCGATTTTAAATAACTTTTTGCTAAACCTGTTGTCTGAAAAGCACATGCATGTCTATGTTCCCTGTTCTACAATTTTTACGTAAATGACATTGACGATTGTCAATTCATGCACGCTACACTGATAATATAACTTCGTACATATAATGAAATCGATCATGCAATTCACGAATTCATTCGTTGTTTTCTGCAACGAAGTACCTTCGTGCATTGTAACTAGCAGGTTTTGTTCATTTCATGAAAAAGAATAGCCGCTTGGTGAACGAAGGCTTTCGTAAACTTTACACGTTTAATGTACTGCCCATATCAGCATAAGAGTTCCATATGGATATTTGTCGAAAATGAGATATTTGTTGGATTGTATTCTGTATCACCACTGAATCATAATGCACAAATAAGATTAACAGGTTTGTTCAGAAAATATCGAAAAAATACCACAACATGGTTGTCCCATGCATAAGGCTCAATGAAAAATGAAAATCTTGAACAGCATTTTTCTCGGCTTGCTGTTTTTCAATATTGGGCTCTTATGCATATATGGGCAGTGTACATTGCACGAATGTAATCGTTGATAACGACACAATTTTTCGTGAATGAAACGATATGTTTCGTTTATTTTAATAAACGTTTGTGCGTAATACGAATGATTTCATTACTCACACGAATTTATTTCGATCATCTTAGGAAAGTTTTCGAAATTCATTATTTTTGCATTCGATATTTTAGGATCGATGTTTGACGACAACGATTTTTTAACTAACTAAAAGAATCGATCTGGCAAAATCGATTTTATTTCAACCTGCTTACCTGTATTGAGCACTAGAAAGATTGTGGTGTTAACAGCATGGCTGTTAAAGCAATCACCGATGAAGCTCATTTCCAAACCGAACTAGCCGTAGCAGGAGGAAAATTGGTCGTTGTGGATTTTACCGCAGCTTGGTGTGGACCGTGCCGAAACATATCGCATTTGTTCGATCAGCTTCCGGCGAAATATCCAAAGGCTGTGTTTATCAAGGTGGACGTCGACAGATGTACCGAAACGGCACCGTCCCAGGGCATGTCGACCATGCCAATGTTTATTTTCTACCGAGCCAGAACAAAGATTGACAGGATGCAGGGTGCAGACATTAATGGACTTGAAGCCAAAATACAGAAACATTACGTCGCCAGCTTGTATGAATCTGGAGAAGATTACGGTCATGGAATGTTGGACTTGAATACCTTCATCCAGAAGAACCAGTGCGAATGTTTGAACGAATCGAACGACCACCCGATGGTGAATGCGCTCAGTTCCAGCGGTGGTCATCTGGTGTCCGATTGAGACGAACAGTTGATCATTTCGATTACCTTCAATCAGCTGGTTAAAATCAGTGCCATCAAGTTCAAAGCACCGCCCTCTCACGGACCGAAAAAAGGTGAGAATCTTTATCAATCAACTAAGCACCATCGATTTCGATATGGCCGAATCACAAGTTTCGGTGCAGGATCTGGTACTGGGGCAGAAGGATCTTGTGTCGGGAACGCCGATTCCGTTGCAACTTCGTTAAATTTCTGAACGTGCAGAATATGCAGCTGTTCGTGAAGGATAACCATTCTGGTGACGAGACGACCATTATCGATCATTTGGCTTTCATCGGGTCACCGATTGCAACGACTAAGATGGATGACTTCCAGCGAGTGGCTGGGAAGAAGGGTGAAAGCCACTAGATTGTTTGAGCCGCCGGGAGAAGGATGGTTAGAAGGCGGTGGATAGGTGCGGTGACGAATATGTTTGATCGTATATTCAAAGGGTTAAAGATAGTTATGCGCGTTAACTTGTTCTTTTTATAAATTGTTCAATAAAATAATGAGCACGAAAAAATGGCATATTATTTTGATATTGCTGCGGCAGAGAAAAACTCAATCTTATTCATACAAAACCAACGAGCAGTTCGCGATGGCTTAGCTGAATCCGTACAGCTCCGGATTCTGGATCAACTGGAAACGAAAGAGGTTCAGGAAATCTTCCCGAAACCGGCGGGCACGGATACGGCTACTAAATAGTCAGACTGAGACCGTCGTGATGAATTGTTGACGTATTCTACCTCTATTGAAGCTTTTTCGACGTTGACGGTTTGACGAATAGTACTCGTAAATATTACAAAGATTTTCGTATATAGCAGCGACAATTCGTTTGCCGAATGAAGCTATTTCGTAATAAGCCAACGAAAGTCGTTTCGTGGTATTCACGAAAAATTCGTAACAATAAATAAAAATGTTTCAATAGAACTACGAATGATTCATCATATGTACGAAAAAATTCGTATATTCTATGAAAATTGTCTCTACGAAACAAATTCCTGGCGCTTTACGAATATATTCTATCAGTGTAGGGCAACTTGCAGACGACGCGCAGTGTCGCCTAGCCGGACAAAACCTCTAAATTTTATTTTGGATTTTTCATGATTTAACATTTTCTTTATTTGTAAAGAGGTTTAATGGAGTTTTCTCAAAATATTAGGTCTTGAAGACGAAAGATAGATTTTTGCAGAACTTCAAAGGTGAAATAGATGATCAATTCTGTAAAAAAAAATGTATTCAAACCTACGTTATTCAAATGACTATATATTTTTAGTTAAGATTCCGATTTGGGTCGAACTGGTTTCATTTGAAAGGTTATTCGCTGGACTTATAACTTTCCATTTAGTCGATACAAGCTTTTTTTCTCACACAGACATGAAGCACAAATAATAAATCGTGCATTAAATTAAAATTATAATGTTCAAAGTGGCTGTACTTTATTTTGAAACAGTTCGGGAAGATCTCTTGTAGTTAATGATACTTGAAAATTGGTGTACGTTCCAAAAATGAATGTGCTGTTTTGCCCCTTTTTGCCCCGAGGTATGAAAAAATGTGATTTTTCATTATATGTCTGAAGGAGACGCATGATTGTGTTTGATTCCCCACGGTACGAAATATAATTTATGAATGTCTACCAGCATTATCAACAATTGAAAAAATGTGTATTCTGCTAAAAATTCGCTACACCAATTTTTTTGAAAATGAATTTTCATATATTGTGCACCTCAATATTCGTTAATGTTCGAATCACACTAAGTACCAAAATTTTGAGTTAGAAATAAAAATAAAAAAAATATCATCAAATATGAATTCAGTGCGACAAAATTACCCCAATGTGAAGTTTTCATCAAATTCGGGCCACTTTTGAGGTTTTGTCCGGCTTTTGTATGGAAGATTACAGCGCCCAAGGCATTTGGGGGTGTTTCTGTTTCCGCTCTGCCTCGAACATACACTTCATCAAACTGGAGAGAATCCAGTATCATTGCTTGCACAATGCCGGCGTAGCCAGAAATTTGGTTTGGAGGGGGTTTTGACGAAAATCTTAGATTTTCAAAAATGTTGGCGGGTCTATTGATGACATTTAATCTGTAGGCCGCGATCGACTGGGTACTACCGTGTTCTGCAGTAATAGCGAAATGGGATGGTGTGAGCGGGCATGGGTGCTATAACCCTACTGTAGGTAGAATCAAATACCTGTCGCATGTGTCAGTTATGTTGGATGGCGGACTACTAGACAAGTTAGGTCAAGTTCAACGAGTGGCGCAAAACACCACTTTACTAACAATCAAGCAGAAAAGGATGAGCTGAAAATTCACAACTTCGAAACCGTAGCATTGGAAGAGCTTTGACGGTTATCCGGTTATCGCACAGGATAGTCTGTAAACCTTATAAACAATGTGCAGAAATTCTCATGATTGATAAATATAATATGACGAACACCTAAATAGCGAAGCAGTAGACGACAAGAGTATTGCAAGAATCAGCTTGGAGACGCGCGCAGTCGACGACAGATTCCGGATCTACCTAAGATTATGAAAAAATGGCAATGATCAACTGTCATATAAGCAACCCAAACACAGAGTAGAGGAATTGGCTACAGCACTCCACTGGGTGCTTTTGAAGATCTGGAAGAAGGAGATTTTACTGAAGTATAGGATGTAGAAAGTAGTATGTCCCATCTATAAAAATGGTGTTAGGTGGGATTTTTGCAACTAATTACCGATTAATCGCATTACTGAACTGCCCTTGTATGCAAAGGTGACGTAAATGCCATCGAGTATATTTATCAGGAAATCAATTTTCAAATCTTGCATGGTGCGGGTAAAAGCTTGCTTTCGCCACTTTGCTTTTCGTATTTCAACAAGTTATTTTTTTTTTAAATCGTTTGCACTGAAAGATGCACCTTTGCATACTAGAATAGTAAACGTCATCTACAAGGTGTTCTCCCAAATTCTTTGTTGCCGCCTATCTTCAACTAAGCTATTTGCAATAACACTCTTGAAAACTTTGCTGAAGACACTAAGTCTCGAACTAAATTTGATTGGAATTAGTAATGCATCCAACTGGAAAAATTAATCAACAACATTATGCTCCTAAATACTAAACCTCTAAAGGCTGATGGTTTCCAAATTATGGAATCTTGGCGCCATTCAATTCGATACCGTATTGTACACCATAAATAGCGAAAAACGTGAAAATTTTAATTTTTTTATTACCAATCTTAGCTAGTGGCACTTTATATAAGTGATAACCCAAAAAAAATCAAATGCGCATAAAAACCGATTCTCACCTATTAGAGACAAGCGTAAAACGCCATTTTTCATCAGTTTCTATGTAGGCGTTTTCATTGAGCTGTTTTGCTTGATATTTACATGATTTATCAACTATAGGTTCCTCACTAAAATATTAGTTACAAGATCCCATTCTCACAACTTACGAAAAGTCCCCATAACGTTTAAAACATTAGGTTCTCAACGTAATGAACAGATAATAAACTTCCAAAATTATTATTTGAATATTTAATAAACTAGTCAGCATCAAACTTTTTTTTCTTCAATTCAAATATTTTGGTTTGGAGGGGGTTTTAAACCCCCCCTTGGCTACGCCACTGTTTGGGTTGCATGCACTCGACCAATACGATGAGTCTCGTAGTGCTGGAGGGCGTTCTCCTGCTGGAAAATCGATTTTGGGAACTCTCATATCGATTGCTCATCCGATGCGACATTCTGAACTCGTTGGTGATTGGAAACTTCAAGAGGCTCGTTGAGCTTAATTCTCAAACCCGATTTATGTCCTTGTACTTCGACTACATGGAACAGCGCATCAATCCTTCTTCGTATAATCCCAACCGCGTCCGTCTCCCTAATATTTCTGATTCTACTGTATTCTTCGACACATCCACGAAGGATTGTGGAATCCCGGACCATATACGCCCGTAAGTGATTCCCAATATATTTTATAATAAATTCCGATAAGTCGACTGTTACAAAACGTTGTACACTGACGGATCAAATATCGATGGGTCCACTGGCTTCGGTATCTTCAATAATACTTTTTTTTATTTTCAATTTGTTTATTTGATAAAGCACGTATGCGTTAGCTTAAAGGTGCCATTTTTTCATTGTTTTACATTTTGCATTTCTTAAAACTAGGGGGTTACACATTTCAATATTATTTTGTTTCATATAATGAAACTAAAAAAAAAAACTTTACAGCTAACTTATACATATAAAAGAGGGTATAATTATAATATTCGTAAGATTTGGGGGACGGGTCATTTTGTGTGTTCTTTGTATAGTAATTCACTTTATGATTTTTAGAAGGGAGATTGTAGGAGAAATTAATTATTAACTAAGCGGAACATTTTACAAGCTTATTAACTAGAAATAACTAGAAAGAGTGGTTCAAGATTAAGGGGAATTAATTAGGGCTATTTTAAAGTAGTGGTACTATTGGGCATTTCTTAACGAGATTAAATATTGATCAACTAAAACTAAGCACATAAGTTTTGGGAATATATTCAGGGGGAGAAGGGGGTGAAGTCATACATCTGTGTATCAGAGACATGGGAGGGAGAGCGGACAAGGCTGAAGGGGGGGGGGGGGGTGAGATATAAACTTTCAGTTTCCGGCATCAGGAATCAACGACCAGGATTACAGATTCGAACGGATGTATCAAGTATTGGGACGCCGGGCGGTTTTCCTCGAGCCGGCAGGGGTTCCTCCAGACGATTTCGTAGTACGGCTCAGATACGGATCGGGAACACACCGCGCTGCGTGTGTGATGTTGTACTGTAGATCTCGTGTTGTTGGTTCATTCGACAGATGTTTTGTCTCGTCTTGGAGTCGTATCAAACCATCGTTGGGGTACGGTAGGTGGTGAGGGCACTTCTGGGAATAATAAGAGAAAAGATAGGGGCATTTAAATTTGGATATTGATGGTTTTGAGGAACGTGTATATAAGGGACATGTAGAGAATATCGCGGCTTGCTAGTACATCTCGAACCGGGACATTGGGTGATCTTCCTCGGGCCCGAAGGGAATCGAATAGTTGAGATCTGGCAGAACAGTACTCGGCGCATGCCCAGACAACATGTTCGATTTCGTGATAACCGTTGCCACAAGCGCAGATACCGCTATCCACGAGCCCAATACGCCGGAGATGTGCGTCCAGCGTGTAGTGATTGGACATGAGCCGAGACATCACGCGAATGAAATCCCGACCCACATCCATCCCTCTGAACCAAGGTTTCGTCGATACCTTAGGGATTATCGAATGTAGCCACCTTCCCAGTTCACCATTGCTCCATGAAGTTTGCCATCTTTCAAGGGTTCTCTGATGAGTGATACTGAAAAATTCGCTGAAGCTAATTGGTCTTTCATATATGTCACCTTGTAAAGCGCCCGCCTTAGCTAAAGAGTCCGCTTCTTCATTACCTGGAATGGAGCAATGCGAGGGAACTCAAACTAAGGTAATCTTGTACGATCTTACAGACAAAGCACGCAAACGCTCCCAGATTTTCCCCAGAAAATATGGAATGTGCTTTCTAGGTTTCATTGAACGGAGAGCCTCGATTGAGCTGAGGCTATCCGAGACAATAAAGTAATGATCGGTGGGCAAAGTATCAATGATCCCAAGGGTATACTGAATAGCAGCAAGTTCTGCGACGTAAACTGAAGCAGGATCATTGAGTTTGAATCAGGCGGTGAGGTTTTGATTGAATATACCGAAGCCAGTGGAGCCGTCGAGGCTTGACCCGTCGGTGTAAAACATCTTGTTGCAGTCGACTTCTCGAAACTTACTATGAAAGATGCTTGGGATCACTTGCGGACGTATGTGATCCGGGATTCCATGAATCTCGTCTTTCATGGATGTGTCGAAGAATACAGTTGAATCAGAAGCATGAAAGAGATTGCCACGGTTGGGATAGTATGAAGGATTGATATTTTGTGCCATGTAATCGAAGTACAAAGACATAAATCGGGTTTGAGAATTGAGCTCGACAAACCTTTCGAAATTTGCAATTACTAACGGGTTCAAGATATCACATCGGATGAGCAATCGATATGAGAGTTCCCAAAATCGATTTTTCAGCGGAAGGACGCCCGCCAGCACTTCTAAACTCATCGTATGTGTCGAGTGCATGCAACCCAAAGCAATACGCAAACAACAATATTGGATTCGCTCTAGTTTGATAAAATGTATGTTCGCAGCGGAGCGGAAACAGAAACACCCGTACTCCATCACCGACAATATTGTTGTTTGGTACAGCCTGATCAGGTCTCCTGGGTGGGCACCCCACCATGTTCCGGTTATTGTACGGAGAAAGTTGATCCTTTGCTGGCACTTCTGTTTCAGATACCTAATGTGACATCCCCAGGTTCCTTTAGAGTCGAACCAGACCCCGAGATATTTGAAAGTTGAAACCTGAGCAATAGTTTGACCCATTAATTGAAGCTGTAGTTGCGCTGGTTCACGCTTCCTTGAAAATACGACTAGCTCAGTTTTCTCCGTGCAGAACTCGATACCTAGCTGGAGGGCCCAAGCAGACAAATTGTCCAAGGTATCTTGCAATGGTCCTTGCAGATCGACGGTTTTGGGACCTGTAATAGAGACCACACCGTCATCTGCAAGCTGCCTTAGCGTGCAGGAATTGACAAGACATTCGTCAATGTCATTCACGTAAAAGTTGTAGAGAAGGGGCTTAGACATGAGCCCTGGGGAAGACTTATGTAGCTAATTCGTGATGTCGATAAATCACCATGCGAAAAATGCATATGTTTTTCGGCCAGAAAGTTTAGCAAAAAGTTGTTTAGAGTCGGTGAAAGACCATGCTGGTGCAGCTTCTCAGAAAGAATTTTGATAGAATCAAAAGCCCCCTTTATATCTAGGAAAACTGATGCCATCTGCTCTTTGCTAGCATAAGCCATTTGAATTTCTGTTGAGAGCAACGCAAGACAATCGTTCGTCCCTTTGCCTTTGCGGAAACCAAATTGTGTATCTGACAGTAAGCCATTTGCTTCAACCCAATTATCGAGGCGAAACAAGATCATTTTCTCGAACAACTTTCGGATACAGGACAGCATTGCAATCGGTCGATACGAGTTGTGGTCGGAGTTTTCCTGGTTTTTGAATGGCGATGACCTTCACTTGCCTCCAGTCATGAGGTACAATATTACCCTCAAGAAACTTATTAAATAAATTCAACAAGCGTCTCTTGGCAGAGTCTGGCAGATTCTTTAACAAGTTAAATTTGATTCTGTCTGGCCCTGGGGCTTTATTGTTACATGATAAGAGAGCAAGTGAGAGCTCCACCATCGAAAACGGTGTTTCGTTCGCGTTATTGTGAGGGGACGCGGCGCGGTAGATCTTCTGTGCCGGGGCGGAATCCGGACAAACCTTCTTGGCAAAATCGAATATCCAACGGTTTGAATATTCCACGCTCTCATTGGTACTGTTTCGGTTTCGTAAGCGCCGGGCCGTACTCCAAAGAGTGCTCATCGATGTTTCTCTCGTTAGTCCGTCGACGAACCGGCGCCAGTAGCTACGTTTTTTGGCTTTTATCAAACTCTTCATGCGCTTTTCCGCCATCGCGTACTGTCGGTAGCTAGCTGGCAGCCCGTCGTCCCGGAAGGTCTTATACGCAGCGGCTTTCTCCGCGTACACGTCTGAGCACTCTTTGTCCCACCATGGATTGGGAGGACGCCCGCGTGAATTCGCGTGTGGTACGCGTTTAGTCTGAGCTTGAATCGCGGTATCGAGAATCAAGCCAGCCAGGAACCCGTACTCTTCCTCCGGAGGAAGCTCTTGTGTCGATTCTACTTTTTCGGATATCGCGGACGCGTAGCTCTTCCAATCAATATTTCGTGTGAGGTCATACGAAACATTGATTGTATTCGGTGGCCCTGAACCGTTAGCAATATTAATTACGATTGGCAGATGGTCGCTGCCGTGGGGATCAGAGACTACCTTCCACATGCAATCTAACCGCAGCGATGTCGAGCAGAGGGACAGGTCTAAGGCGCTCGGACGCGCTGGAGGGGCAGGAATCCGTGTCATTTCACCCGTATTCAAAATGGTCATATTGAAGTTGTCGCAAAGCTCATGGAGTAGGGTAGATCGATTATCGTCATGAAAGCAACCCCATACCGTGCCGTGGGAGTTGAAGTCACCTAAAACTAGCCTCGGTGCGGGGAGGAGTTCCGCAATATCGCAAAGCCGTCGGTGGCTAACTGAGGCTCTAGGGGGGATGTAGGTGGAAGCAATGCAAAGGTCTTTGCCTTTTATTCTGGTTTGGCAAGCGACAACTTCAATGCCTGCTGTCGAGGGGAGGTCGATCCGATTGAAAGAATAGCACTTTTTGATCCCCAAAAGTACTCCTCCGTAAGAGTCTTCTCGATCCAAGCAAATGATATTAAAATCGTGAAAGTGTAGGGTTATTTCTGAAGTGAGCCATGTCTCGCATAGGGCAAATGCATCGCATTTCAAATTATTTAGTAAGATTTTAAACGAATCGATTTTCGGGATAATGCATCTGCAATGCCACTGTAGAACAGTGATTAAATCCTTGACCTCGTTGGATGATTTAGCCATCGAAGGATACAATCGCTGAAAGGAGGGGCCATTTCGCAGTGAACTGCATCAAAAATGTTTTTACTGCGGGGAGAAAGCTTATCAAGATGCTTTTAAGGGGGTCAGAAATATTTAAAGCAGTAAGAATCCGGTCCACAATGTCAGAGAAATTTATTAAGCCAGCACTGTTTTCTTTCTCTGGTTGAGATATGGGAACACTTGGGGTTTTTGATGTTCCTGGAAGTGCTGGGAACTCCTTTTCTGAGCTCAGGTTACTGAGACTGGGAGCGACTTGCTTCGGTTTTGCAACAGTACTTCCTTGAGTAGTTATTTTAGGGGGACCATTACGAGACACCTTCTGGCCTTTACGACGAAGCTTGGAAGAGGAAATGTTCTTCCTTTTTCAACTACTTCTAGGCACAGCAGAAGATGTTCCCTCCTGGGGTTCATCACAGTCGTCTTCGTCAGTAGACAAGTTGGTAAAGATGTTCGTAGAGACAGGTGGCGTAGCTATCTTAAGCATTTCTGCAAAAGACCGCTTAGAACGTCCCTGAAGGGAACGCTTAAGATTTTCCTCGCGCTGTTTGTACGCGGGACATGAAGGGAGATCATGTGGGTTTCCCCCACAGTAGAGACACTTTTCGACATCTCTACCACAGGAATCATCCGCATGATTCCCACCGCATTTCCCACAGCGGGCTTTATTGCCACAATGGGAGGCTGTGTGTCCAATTGGGACACACAGCCTCCCATTGTGGCAATAAAGCCCGCTGTGGGAAATGCGGTGGGAATTTTGTTTGCAATTAGTACAGTTCATGACCCGCGGCACAAAGAGGCGAACAGGTAGACGAACCTTGTCAAAGAGGAGGTAATTGGGCAGGGCAGAGCCGGTGAAGGTCACCCGATAAGAGTCTGAGTTGACGTATGTTTTCTTCCCGTCAGCTGCGACTGATGCTGAATGCAAACGTTTGCATTCCAGTATCTTCACTGGCTTAAGCATGGGGTCTTTGAAACAGCCAGTCCCATATTTTAGCAGGTCCTTGCAATTCAGACTCGAATCGGAAACGACCCCACTGACTTCAACCCTGCTAGCTGGAATATACACCCTGTACTCCCTCGTAAAGGGCTCGTAGCCAGCAATATCATTTGCCTGAGTTGAACTGTTAACAACCACCCGAAGCTTATCAGGGCGAATTTTCGATATTTCTGTCACGGCCGAATACCGGTCTGAACGCGAGAAATCTGCAACAGATTCAAACACTTTTTTTCTTTGGTCCGAAAGAAGATCACAAATGGCCCGGTGGCCGAGCTCGGATATACTTTGAGCCGGGGAGCCGATTTTGTTTCGACGTCCATCTCACCTTGAGACGAACCGCCGTCAGGGGAAGTCATTTTTGCACGGGCCTATTGCTCAGTGCACGTTATTAAGACAACCAAGAAGGGGAAACGAAAACTAATACTTAGCTTGTGTAGGTAAAGGTATCCAGACGGCTTACTAGAAGAACACTGCTTCACTTCACTGACCGGCTAACGGTACAGAAACAGAAACACAAACGAAGGGAAAAAATACTGAAACCTCAACTAGGCGTAGAGTGTGCAAATAACCTTGAACGCGGATTAACACTATTTGTCGCTATAGAGTGTACGGACCGATGACAAAAGACTTCTATCTCGACTGAGTGCTCGATAACGAATGATCAATAATACTATCACCGCTTCATTCAAGCTCAATGATCCCGCTTTAGTTTACGTCGCAGAGTTAGCTGCAAATCAGTACACCCTTGGGATCATCAACACTCTGCCCACAGATCACTACTTCATTTCGGAAAGCCTCAGCTCTGTCGAGGCTCTTCGTGCGATGAAGCCCAAAAAGCAATTCTCTTTTTTTCTGGGGAAGATACGGGAGTCTTTGTATACGTTATCTTAAAAATCTTACCAGATTACCTTTGTTTGGGTCCCATCTCATTGCTCTATCCCGGGCAATGGAAAGGCCGACTGTTTGGTAAAGGGGGGCATTAGATGGATACATATACGAAAGACCAATCTGCTTCAACGATTTTTTTAGTATTTGTCATCAAAGGACACTCAACAGTTGGCAAACCTTGTGGAGCAATGGTGAACTTGGACGGTGGCTACATTCCATTATCCCAAAGGTATCAATGAAGTCATGGTTCAGGGGGATTGATGTGGATCGGGATTTCATTCGTGTAATGTCCCGGCTTATGTCCAACCACTACACCTTGGATGCGCATTTGCGGCGTATTGGGCTTGCGGAGAGTAGTCTGTGCTCTTGTGACGAGGGCTATCACGACATCCAGCACGTTGTCTGAGTATGGGCCGGTTATTATGGCGCCAGGTCTCAGTTAAAAGATTCCCTTCGAGCCCTAGGTAGACCACCCAATGTTCCAGTTCGGGATGTGCTGGCAAATCGCGATCTTCCCTTTATGTCCCTTATTTATATTTTCATGAAAACGATAAATATGCCAATTTAGCTCCTCTTTTTTATTTCTCGTTTTTAGAAGTTCGTTGTCCTGCCTTGTGGAGCCGATCAGCATCAGAGGGCCATTATGTGACCGCCGTTGCCTTTACCACACAATTTGAGGCGAGAGCGACCCGATTCCGCAGGTCCGATGAATCCCACTCATCAACCCGGGTTTTGACGTTTGGCATGTCGCCGATCTCCCGTTTGCCTGAAAGTGCCAAGTTTGGTCTTCTTACCTGTCAACATATCCGCCTACTCTCTTCTGTTTCTGATATAACTGCTGCAACACCGATGTTGGAAATAATCCACATTTGCATTCTGTATTTTTTAGTTTAAAGATAGCTGTATTTTTGTCATAAAAATATTCTTTCCCACCTTGTACATCGAACTGCATTCCTAGTTTTAAGATAGCTGTTCAATTTCTCATAAAAACCTGTTCCCCTTTCAAACTGTATTCTTAACTTAAAAATAGCTGTAAAAATTTTCGTGCAGAAGTCAATGCGAGTCACAGTGGGCGTTCCTCAAGGCTCCATTCTTGGTCCAACTCTTTGGAACGTGATGTACGATGGGGTCATAATTCTGCGGCTGCCCAGGAAAGTGAAAATCTTGGATTTCGCGGACGACATGTAACTAACGGTGATGTGTGAGACACTTGAAGAAGTGGAGTTGTCGGTGACGGAGACAATAGACGCGATCGAGAGCTGGATGAACGGGATCAAGCTGTAAATAGCTCACCACAAGTTGTTGGTCAGCAACAGCAAAGCAGTACAGCGGATGCAGATCACCGTTGAGGGCACGTGATTGTATCGAAGCGTGCACTGCACAGTGGTCCCAAAGAGCAAAAAAGGGTTTTTTTAGATTGCCTCAAAACTGTTGACTTTAGCAATGTGGTGTCTTCGAGAAAAAACTCCCCTTCTTTCTGTCTTATCGGATTGATGATTAATCTCCCTAGTAGTGAGTTACGAAATTTATTTTCTGCAATAATTCAGATAGACAAACACTTACTTCAGTAAACTAGTGGAGAACTCACTGCAAACATTTTACCTGAAGACCTAAACTCTCTAGCATTTATGCATTTTGAAATATAGGAGATTATTTGTGAAAGGCCCCTTAAAAGCAGTTTTTTCATCATAAGTTTTCTTCTAGATTTTTTCCACTATATAAATGTTCTTGAACATTGTTTAGGCTGTTAAACTGCATTACTTTGCCAAAGACGGAAACTTGATATCGCTAGTATGTGTGGAGATATTAACGTTTCGTGATTGAAAATAGCTCTTTTTCCAATACCAATAACTTTTAAATGGGCAAACCACTCGGTTAACAAATTAAAGTGCAAGAAAAACACAACAAATGTTGGAGTTTGTCTCATACCGTCATTTGTTAAAGTTTGTCTCATTCCGTCATCAAACGCATGTTCCCCTATTTACCATTTTGTTGCACTTGCGCCATTGTTATGAAGTAGGTCAGTTTCTAATGTCAGACGTATGTATTAAGTTGTTAAACAACTGTAACTTTCGATTTACTTAAGACGTGCCAACAAAAGTAAGAAAGGCTAATTATTGCGACTTTAACCCTTCATTTCAGAGCTAATAGTAATATATAGTAATGTAATTGAACTAATTGTAATATAATGTAATGGAATGAGACAAACTTCAACTCTAGTATTTCCATAAAGGGCCGCCTTGGGGAGATCTTGTTTTTCCAGCATTGGTTGTGCTTTTCTTGCACTTTAATTTGTTTATCGAGTGTTTTGCTCGTTGTTGCTCGCTTAAAAGTTATCCGCATTGGAAAAAGAGCTATTTTCAATCAAGAAACGTGAATATCTCCACACATACTAGCGATATCAAGTTTCTGTCTTTGGCAAAGTAATGCAGTTTAACAGTTTAAACAATGTTCTAGAACATTTATATAGTGGAAAAAATCTAGAAGAAAACTTATGATTTAAAAACTGCTTTTAAGGAGCCTTTCACAAATAATGCCCTATATCTCAAAGAGCATAAATGCTAGAGAGTTCAAGTCTTCAGTTAAAATGTTTGCAATGAGTGTCTCCACTAGTTTGCTGGAGTAAGTGTTTATCTATCTGAATTATTAAAGAAAATAAATTTCGTAACTCACTACTAGGGGGATTAATCATCAATTCGATAAGACATAAAAAAGGAGAGTTCCATTCCAAGAAACTTTCTCAAAAACACCACATTACTATAGTCAACAGGTTTGATGCAATCTAAAAGCCACTTTTTTGCTCTTTGGGACCACTGTGCATTGTAGCAATTTGGAGTGATAACCGACGACTGGTTGAGTTTCAACAACCACGTCGACTACGCTTGCGAAATTTCGGCGAGGGCAACAAAAGCAATAGCGAGAATCATGCCAAATGTCGGCTACCGAGACGAGACGTATGCTATCTACTGTTTCGTCATCGATACTTCGATGTGAGGTTCCTGCCTGGGGTGCTGCGCTGAAAACCAAGCGGAATCGTGAAAAGCTGAACCGGACATTCCGGCTGATGCCCGTACGAGTCGCGAGTGGTTACAGAACAATATCGTCGGAGGTAGTATGCGTTATCGCCGACATTGTCCCGAAAATGCATCACTATGGCAGAGGACTAATCCCAAATGTGACAACTTGGGTGCATAGGAAACATGGAGATGTGAACTTACATTTGATGCAAATTTTGTACGGGCACGGATGCTTCCGGAAGTACTTGCACCGGTTTGGACATGCTTCGGCACTCCTTTGCACGGAGTGTGTAAACGTGCAAAGACACAGGAACACGTGGTCTACGTTCGGAGAAGTTTTCGTAGGGTGACAGTATCGTTGAAGAGATGTGCCACGACGAGCATACCTGGGACGCTGTCAATAGAGCGGTTACGAGTATACTCTCCGAGATGCAGAGGAAGTGGCAAAGGGACCATCAAAGTACGCCCTTGGCTAGAAAGTCTAAATCACAAATTGGGATTCGCGAGAAATTCCGCCGCCGGCGAACTATCCGTTGATGTAGATTAGGTCCCCCGCCGGGGACCAGTTGAGTAGTACGCAACGTAGAACCGGGTTCGAGTCATCTGTGCGCCAGTGATACGGACGTCAGACTTAACCGGAAGCGCCGGACCGACCTTAACACCCTACTGGATAGCTCGTGAATAGGGTAGATGCACAGCCGGGGATCAGACCGCGTCGAATAGCTAGCAATGGATCATTGGGGCGCCAGTGAACCGGAAGCTACGCTCCACCCGGAATCGCTGGATGGACCTTAGCACCTACTGTCTGGTCCGTAGAGTAGGCTAGGTCCATCGCTGGGGCTACATCGAGTAGATCGGAACAAAGCGGGGAGCTAATTGACTCACGGAAACGAACATCGGCATCGGGAGAAATCTACCGCTCGGTATCGGGAGAACCTATCTCGCCTAGGAATTCTCCTTCGGAGTAGGCCAGATCCATCGTTGGGGACTGGACCGAGTAGTTTGCGAACAAGTCGGGAGCTGAACGAATAAGTGGTGCTGAATGGTACGAGAAGAAAGTTTCGGTGCATAGTGGCACAAGGGAGCCGAAGGGCTAGGTAAGTTTGCCGCCCAGATTGTCTTCGTAGGGGAAGAGCATAAAGTTTCGACCCACTGCTAGCTTTCCGACTACCATGTAGAAATTGCCAGTCTGTGTTGATGGTGAAGAACACACCACCGTTGAGGAGTAGTGCTGTAACCCTACTGAAGGAATTACCTGCTAAGTAGTGGAATTAGAGTGGGTGTTATGCTCATAAAAACCCCCTCCCCGAAGTAATGCCGTAAGGTAGTGCCGGGGAGGATTCAGGTTTTGGGCAAGAGTAGTGGTTTTTGGCGAGTCGGGTGGCAACACAAACCAGCTCCCAGAGACGTTACAGTTTAATATATTTTTTCCTGCAGCCTCAGGGCTTTTCTGGAAGTCCTCTAAAAACAAAAACAAAAAAACACACGCAGTCGATTGGTATATGAGACTCGGCCAAAAAACAAATCTGAATTGAAAATAAGAAAATTTTCTGAACTATATATGAAGATATAATAGCTCATTGAGTTAAAACTATCAGCAATAGTCTAGAAATGTCTCACTCATATACATACTAATTTCATAATAAATCCAGTGAAGATAAATTTTCTGTATTGTATTGTGAAGATATTTTTGTTCCTTACATGAGAAACTATCAACGGTCTTCTAGAAATGTTTCGCTCACATACCAATAATTTAAGGTTATATCATTCATGGTTATTGACGATAGATTTAAATTCTTCCACATAATTGTAATTTTCAGTGTTTTGTAGTACTTGCACCGACTTTTTAATCGTAGAAAATTCAACTTTGGTCGCATCTAAATGCAGTAGTAGTAAAACAGTAGTCTAGATAGCCCAAAAAATAGTAGTTTGCAATATTTTCTAAACTGCTAAGATGTAACGAGATGGAAATTTCGCTTTCGAGGTCTGGTTATTAGAGTGTTGAAATGATGATTGACATGATCCTATATCACGCCTCTTAGTTTAGAACCGAGCATATTAGCATAAGGTGTAATGTTTCTTCCTTCGAACCTCTTGCTCTCGTGTACATATTTATTACCATTTATTGCCGCATTTTTTCCAGAAGATATTAAACATTAGATAAGAGGCTTCATAACTTTGCCGTAGTCCTTTCTGAGTTTCAAAAGAACTTGATAGTGTCCCCGATACTCGGACGTAACACATCACTCGATCCATAGTCGATTTGATCAAATATGTCGGTTTAGCTAGAAACCCATATTCGTGTATTAGATCCCGTAGATGATCTCAATCGATTGTATCATATGCGGCTTTGAAATCTATAAACAGGTGGCACATTGTAATTGCAACATTTTTGAAAGACTACTCGAATTGAGAATATATCGTTTGGTGTGATGCATGCCCCAGTAAAACCTGCTCTGTATTTCCCATTTTCCTCTAGGGGCGGCGGTGAACACTTTGTAGGCTGTATTCAGCAATGTGATTGACCGGTTCTTGCAACAATCCATACTTTACACGAAGAGTATACTGAACGAATTTCTTTTCGAAATGTTCAAGCCAGCAACAACAACGAATTCATCACCCAAAAAGATAAATAAGCTGTAGGGAAACATATATCTGCAAAAACAAACACGGATGTTTAAAAACTACAACCATTTTCAAAATCTCTCTCGATTTGGCAAAAGCCTTTAGGCCATTACAAATCTTTTTTAAAAATTATGTCCAAGTACAATTTTTTTTCTGAAGGGGGGGAGGGGCAAACAAAAAATAAATATTTATTTTAATAAACATATTTTTTTTTCTTTTTACATTTTCTTTCGATTGTTCTCGTGGACGTTTCCGCAGGTTGATTTCGTGTAGCGAGGTTGCTATTTGTTTTACTTGAAAAATTCAAGCAAATATTACTGAATCAATCAAAAGTTCATATAAGAAAGGGATGCTAAAGTTTTCGTTTTAAATAATTTTCCGAACAGTGCAATTTCTAAATTCCCAATAAAAGCTTGAAAGTTCTCTAAGAACTTAATGTAAACATTTAAGAGTACTTTAAGGTATTAACTTTTGGTTGCTTGAATAGTTTTCGTTCCGTTGTGGCGGCACATGGACCGACTTTACACACAAGGCATGAAAATCGGTCAAAGATGACCCTGCTTGATTACAATGTACAGAAACAGGATTGCAACATTTCATTTATGGACTTTTGGAAAACATTCTGGAATGAATCCAAAGGTAAAGTGTGCGTCAATGGATTTATTTATCTCAGATATGGTTTTCTCTGACATCTGACATGACATTTCCATTGTGTATTTCGTATATAGTAGCCTGGCGAACGTACATCCTGTACATACTATGATTTTTCGAACTCTAGTGGAAACATCAGCTTTGGTTTATCGCTTGTGCTTGAAGATTTGTTTGTTTGGTACATAATAGTAATTCGGCTCGGTTCCGTGTACATCTTCAAAATCTTTGCATTTTCTCCATCTTGTTGCGCAGTAGGTAGACACATCAGAGAAATTCATTTGACAATCGTACGGATTTATGAAATGTATAGCAATCATCAGTTCATTTTTGCCTTTTTCATATAAGGAAGACTGTGCAATCACTCTGAAACTCGACTTTTTAAGCTACACCCGGAGTGTCGAGTGTCATATACCACTAGATTCAGTTCGTCGATATCTGAAAATGTCTGTATGTTTTATAGTATGGTTAAATAGCTTCAAAAGTACATTGACCCTAGGTGCGACTCATTTTTGTGCCTAACCACTACTAACAGTCCCTACTTTTCTTCCTTCCTTTTGTTCCACGAGACTGACTCGAAGCGTTATATCGTGGAGAGGCTGATTCAGTCTGAAGACAAAATGATACATTAGAGCGGTTTAGCTCCGACCACATTTTCGGTCAATCGCAGCGGTGAACTTCCTTTATCCATTTGGCTCCCGTTTCTGTGAACCATTTAGTTCCTGTTTTCGCGAGCCATCTCAATTCCTCGGCGGAAGTTCTCCCGATACCGATGCATCCTACTCTAAGGGCCAACCAGGACTTGGCGAGGACGGTTCGGCGATACCGGATGGAGCGTAGCTTCTGGTTCGCTGCTTCTGGTTCGTTGAAAACTCGATGACCCACCGCTGGTGCTTCACTCGACCTATTCGATCTTGTCCCTGACGGTGAAACTAGTCTGCTCACATGCTTCGGTTCGGCGATTCCAGCTGGTTCGTGGTGCCAAGTACACTGGCGCCTCAAGCAAAGATGTGGTTGCTCTCGCAGCCTTCCCCTTAACATAATCGTCATGACTTTGAAAGTTCAAGTCGATGATATATTCTCCGACCGCGATTTTTGCCTGTTGCTGTCTTTCGGCTGCTAGTCATCACCAACTCTGCTTTATGATGAGCAATCGTCTCTGTGTCGAGTCTCTCCTCTTCTAGCGATTGTCCGATTACTTGGAACACCACATCATCCGTGAAGCCGAAAATCGTTATATCTCTGGGAAGGTTCAGCTTCAATACTCCATCGTACACTGCGTTCCACAGCGTCGAGTCGAGGAACGTCAGTTGTAGTTGTGATTCTCCTTTGTTTGTCTCGTAGATCAGTGTTCGGTACTGAAAGTAGCTCTATAATATCCTGCAGGGTTTCTCATGCTGTACAGCGAATGGGCGATTGCTTCCCAGCTAGTACTATTGAAGCATTCTTCACGTCTAAGGTAACCACCACGCAATAACGATATCCTTATCTCTGCTGTCTCCACAGCTCCCACAACCGTTTGGATGGAATTCCTATAAGGAAGCCGAATTGCATGACATGCCGTTCTCACGGTCCGCGTACTTCGTTAGCTTGTTCAGGATTACTCTCTCTCTCTCTCTCTCTCTCTCTCTCTCTCTCTCTCTCTAACATTACCAAGGTATATATTGACTACGCTGAAAGATCTCCATGTTTTCCCGGCATCGAAAGCAACATCAACTTTTGTCGCTTCCAATTATCGGATCGCTTTGATCATATCCGGGCTCTCATGTATCGCTTCACTTTTATGGCTTTCGACATCTCGATCAGCTGTTTGTTGGTAAATCGATCTTCATCTTTGTGATCATCCTCCTCACTGTACGGCGAAAATAGATTCATGTTGTGGGGAAAACCTTTCGATGGTGACCTCCATCTTCTCCGGGCACCTTTCAGGTGGTGCAGCTGAGCCTTTTATCTTGGTTATGCCAACTTTGTAGGTGTCTTCTAAGGAAATTCGCGTTGGCATTGTGGCAATGCTTTCTTGTTCAGCTTGCCTGCTTTGTTGAGAGCGGTTCTGAGCCGTGGAGCGCACCTTGGGGGTCGTTTGGTCCGTCTTCTCTCGCGTTTTCGTTTACGTCCATGTCGTCATCGGTACTGCATTCATCTTGTTCATCGTCGGATGTTCTTATTTGTTGTTTGTGCTTACGGGTCGCTATTGTACATCCTTCTTCATCGGTATTAGATTCCTTGTTGGTGGTGCTGGTTGTTGGTTTGGAAACATTTGCTGTAATCGTTGTTACTTCGATGTTGGTAATGGCAGTTGGTTTAGTGGTACTGGGTCCGATCATTGTTGAGCTGGGGTTTGTGAATGCCCGGTCTGCAGTCGTCGGTTTACCAACTGGTTGTGGTTGTGATTCTATACCGGCTTTGGTCGTATCAGGTGGAATTTCTTTAGAAGTTTCTTCGCAAGGTTTCCCGTGGTGTAGCGGATGATCACAATATTGGCAGGTGAATGACTAGTGTTCGTTGAGAATATTCAACACCATGAGGTGATTTGCATGTGAAAGTCAAGTAAGAGGGAATAGGTTTTGTAGGACGCATTCTCACCACACGAACGCCGTTGTGGAGTCTTGGGAAGAAGTTCCTCCAAGTATCCTCCTTAACACTATTCACTTCTCCGTATTTTGACATGATTTGTTTGATAGTGGAGGAAATTTTGATCCTGAGAACTTTCAATACTGTCAACATCTGTATACGTTGGGATACTGTATAAAATGTCATTACATTCGATGACGTGTTTCATGTTGTTCTGGGAAGCGAATGATTCTGCTTGACTAATGTTTTTTAACATAATCAGTACCGCATGACGTAAATGGTGGAATTGCACCGCATAAAGTACCGAAAGCTACGTTGAACTTCAAGTTCACCTTCAACATTTGCTCCACTTCACGAATTGATGGTCTTACCGGACATTTCGAGTAGTCAACAGCAACACAGTTTTCCCGTACCGTCATATACTTTTGCTTTGCATTGTCATTCATTGTTTGTTCACGTTTCACACACTAGGTAGAAGGAATCAATTTTTGCCTTTGCAAATAGACCAAGCGTCGGGTAAATTTGATTACTTGCCCTGCTATAGCAGCGGAGCGATTTCTTGCTTCTGAACTGAGCGAGATGAGAAACCGAAGTGATCTCCGACTTCTTCTCCAAGCTCGGAGGCAACTTAAACGTAGCTCGATAATCGTCGTATTGCACCCGGGGACCGTTTCTCGGTTTCCCATCCCTTGGTATGGTCGCAGTACACGCCCTTGTTAGTAGTGCCGTGAATTCATTTGCATTTAGGTTGAAGAGGATACCCTCAAATTCAAGTTCCTCGACGGACACCTTCCTGTGAAAGATCGGTGTTTTCCAACTTCACTCGTTTATATATCTCCCACATATTCAAACCGTGTCCTGTTATCAATGCTATACCAGATCGCTTGGAGGTCGCTGTGGATATATCCTCGCATACTTTTCAGTCCATCTTTCCGGTTACTCCAAGGCTACAAAAATTGACATCGATAATGGATTCTCGGCTCTCCCTGCGGTAAGTGCCGATGATACCATTATTTGTAAGATCTATATTTAGCTTTGCTAGAGCATTCTTGATCACTGACGGCCAGGCAAAGTCCTAATGATTCCAGCGTCTATCTCGAAAATTTCGCATGTTTCTGGTTCTTGGAATATTTAAGAATTAAAGTCTCTTCGGCTTCTTGGAAAACGTCTTATTCGATTTTCACAAGCTTAGTCTTAAATGGAAGGTTTAATAGCAGATTTTGATCTGGTCAAGTTCATACGAATCGCACATATTGCTGCGGAAATACGGTATGAACGATCCCATATGAAATCTTTAAATGTCAAAAACCTTTCGGTAAAGCTCATGTATATTGAACCACATATAAATCGCCAGGAGTCTGATTTGAATTCAGATTGTTTCCGTATCGAAATTATTTTCGAATTCAACGATCGATTCTGTCTCTATCGACTGTTGCGTTTAAAATGGAATCGATTCAGAAGTCGGTCAGTATTAGCCTTTCCATGAGATATTTGTTTGATAATACACTGGCGGGTCCTTCCTTCCGCGACCAGCAAACGTTTCATTTGATGTTGGACTGGATTGACAGATTCATTTAAACTTCATATTTACCCGAGAATGGTCAAAATAAAAATTATCATACTGAAAGCCATTCGATGAAGAAAATAACAAAACAAATTTTTGTTTTCCTAATTAGTTGATTTCAACAGAAAAATGAATAACGTAACTAAATTTTCTCTTAATTTTGAGAGATTCTCAAATAATAGTTATTGAAAATTATTATTGATTTTGATTCAAGACGCACATCATACGAAATGACAGCAAGTAGCTAAGATGCACACCTTACTGAAATACATCAAGGTAGCGACAGCAACACGCTGGGCATAACGGTTAAGCACGTAGGTAGTTGTCTCAGCTTGGAAAGCTTGTTTTATCCTGGACGCAACTACCTGAACCAGTACACAAAAAAAAACAGAAATTCAACTGACCTCATTTTGGTTTTACCTAGTTTTTCTTTAAAAACATTTCAATAAAGGGATGATTTTTATTGACATTTTTTTCAATACATGTGCACTGAAAATTGAAAGTATTGTCGAAAATTGTCAAAATCATTCTATTTCGGATTTAGTCGATTATATAGTAACATTTCAATTATTAACCAATGTAATATGTAATATGATAATTATTTTTCATCGTTTGAGATTCCAAACTAGATGTGGAATAAGTATGAAGATTTTTTTGTAGTGCTGGATAGTGTTTGTGACTAAATAGAAAAAAAATATACCTTTATTCTAAAATTCAAATCAATCAATTTCCAACAATCCTTAAATACCTTTGGCTATTTCGTCTCATTTAAGATTGCAGTTTATAAAAAGATAACATTATGAGAAACATAACTCTGTATTATATTTACGTGTGAATTACTGACATACGGAATTTTTCAACAATTTAATTCCATACCTTTCATCCGTCGGTCGGTGAAACAAAACGTTTGAAATATCCTATGTTGTATTTTACGATGAAGCAGTTTAATTCAACAATGAGATTAGTTGAATTCTAGTCGTTTGTGTCTTTACTGAAAAGGTAGTATAACGGCATATGCAATTGTGTCTGGACTAAAACAAGCGTTAGAAGCTGAGACAAGCGTTTCAAGCTTTAGCTCATGTAGCTTTTCAAGTTTTGTGCTTTAGCTTTTTAAGTTTTGTGCTAGGATGAAACGTTCGTGTCCAGACTGAAACTGACAGCATCAAACCAACAACGTTGGATTATTGTTTTCAACAAAAATTTAGTTCGCCCAAATATTAACTAGACGAAACCAAAAACTCAACTAATTTTTTAGTTGAAATTGTGATGAATCGGTTTTCCGTGTGGGATGGTAATTTCTAAAACTACCATAATAGTTTTCAGTGACGAAAAGCAAAACTCTATGGAAGCTGTTGTTGTTCTATAAAACGTTAAAAATTTCTGAATTTTGATCATTTAAAAAAAAATTATTTGCCCCCTGATTTTTTTCAGCGATTTTGAAGGGGGGGGGGGGGGGGTGACATAATTTTTAAAAAAGATTTGTAATGGCCTTAGTGGGTGGGTAACGAAATTTTCACCTGTCAAGAACTTGCGAAAAGCTACTGACAATGCAATATTGAAACTCCACCTCAACGGCATCCCTTATTATTGAACGCCCATGCAGTTTAGTAACTATAATAACATATCGGAAAGAATGAAATATTCAAATCAACAGTCAGACTATAGAAATCATCAATGGGGAAACACGTGGCTGCAACCATGCGGTAGCATGCGGCTAACCGACATTTGTGATTTCTTACCTGTTTCACCATTGTGCTATATGATCGGTGTAAAGTCAGACCGGACTAAGTAGTAAAATCTCAAAAGATGAGATGATGAAAGGAATGAATCAAAAATTTCTTCTTCAGCTACATTTCATTTGCGCCAGATTTGAAAAATATTATCATTAGCATGAATTATGGAATAAATCCATTGCGAATAATACCTTAAAGAATGTAAAGATTTAATCTTTGTACACGTTTTCCTCTGTATCAATGTAATATCGCTTAGTCCGGTCTGACACAAAACCGACATCATGCATGCGTGTGCGCTTTGTATTCATTTTCACTGAAGTTAGACTGGACATACGGCATTTGGTAGAAATGCGGCTGCAAATATGGGTATTTCATCAACTTTACTAAAATATGAATAACTCGTAAACGAAGCATCGTAGCTATATAATGTAAGCGAACGAAAAATTCTACACAAAACAGGCTACAATCCTATGCAATAATATGGGGTACTTTTGAATAAAATATCGGAGATATTTTGGTTCGAACTAGAAAATGCTAGCCGTGAGCAATCATCAAAATTTTAAAATTTTAGTTATGCCAAAAAATAGCTTAATTCCTTGCGCAACTTTACACGAGAGGGATTGTTGATGTCTTTTACGTAAAAGTTACGAAAGCGCCGCAGCCGATCCTGTAACCTTTCGCCTTAAGATAAAAAAAACCACGCGTGAAGGTGGGACAAAGTTAGGAAAAACTCATAGGGTGATGAGCCTATTTTTACCAGATTAAGCAAGGTACCTCACTAATTCGGTAATTTCTTGCCTTACAATCAATGGAATGCGTAAAAATTGACATGAACCGCTTTGCTTCGTTGTTAAGAACCAATATAATAACACAAATGCGTTGAAAACAGTAAAATTCTCGTGTTTGAGCACAATGAAAACTTGAATCGAGTGCCCCTATTGTTGCGCTACCATTTGACTCAATGCGTTGAACAAAGATAGCAGACACTGCTCTAACCAACGGCTTCAAATGGGTAGGGTGATAATAGACACATGGTGCAAATAGGCTCATCACCCTATATCTCTGAAACGATGAGAGATAGAAAGTTATGATGTTCCACAAAGTTGTAGAGGAATAAAAGGACTTTTTGGTTTCACTGGAAAATTTCAGTATTTCGCCGCAAGGTGGCGGTAGTGAGCCAAGTAATTTAAAGGGAATATTCCTATCTGTACAACGGTAAGAGATGGAGCATTTTGATGTCCTACAAAATTGTAGAGTAGCATTTTTTTTTCTTTTCTCATTTGAAAAATGCAGAATTCTACCAGATGGTGGTGCCAGTGATAAAAATTAATTCAAATTAATACTCCTATCTATACAATGGTAAGAGATAGTGCCATTTGATGTTCTGCGAAGTTATACAGTATTTCAAATGCTTTCGTGCCTCGTTATTGGAATTAGGACGCATATAGTGTAAGGTGGGGCAAATCCGGCCGCTGGGTAAACCCGACCCCCTTCTGTTATTGAAAAGCGGAAGCACTACGCGAACTAATATCAATGTTGTTGTGTAGAGCATCGAAAATAATCATAATGGTGGCATGACAGCTTTTTATTGTTTACATTGAGATGCTCAATCGACAATAAATGTGTTTTTACAACTTTTTATTTGATTTTTGTGCATCACTGACTACAGGATATTTCTGATTGTTAAAGCGATTGCATAAAAAAGGTAAGTGGATTTAAATTCTTTGATTAAATTAGAAAAACCATAAAATTTGGGTAATATCTGTACTAAATCAACCAAAAACATAGGCGGTCGGGTTTACCCCACCATTTTTGAAAACAGCGAAAATGAACTTTTTCTTAAAACGCTTGTATTTCAAAATTTTCTCAAGATGCGAATGAAATGCTATACATGGAAAGTTGTCCAGAAGTCAGCCAAAAGTTGTCCACAAGACAGCCGAAACCATTTACTAGGTCGGATTCGCCCCACCATACCCTATACTGTGTGTATGAAGTTCAAGGGGTTGCATACCTTTTTTATTTTTCTTAAAAATCGATTTTTTTATTGCTTTATCGGAAAGTACAATTCCTTGAGAATATTTTTCAAAATTTTTATAGAGATCCGTGAAATAGATCGAAAGTTACAGCGCTTCCAAGCGTGCTTCGTCTACCAAGCACAATGGTAACTTGCAATTTTAAATTCGATTATCTCGAAATATCGTTTTTCAAAAAATGGTTTCCCCGTGATCATGATTGCTGAAAAACCACTCAACCGATTGTCTTCATTTTTTTAAATTTATCGTAATGAACCTTTCTCATACCTTAATTATTCCTTTTTATGCATAAATTTTTGTTTTGTAGATGAGAATTTTTTAATACAATTTTAAGAGCTTAAAACAGCGATTTTTTAGGGAAAACGTTCCCGATTGCAGGAAAAAATTATTATCTTTTCAACTAATCGTTAACGTACTTTAACTAATACTCATATACTAATGGATTTTTTGGAGTTTTTGGGAAATTAGTTGATCTTCAGTCGTGATCACCGTAAACCTCTTAAATAAAAAAAGGTTTCAGGGGAAAAGTCATAACTCCACAATTATTAAAATATTAGAAACTTATGCTTGTTTATTCCACAGAAAAATGTACTACGAAAATACTATAAGTTTGATGTAATGAATTCATTGATTTATGCCTTTACGTAAATTGACATTTTTCGCGCAAAAAGGTATGTAACCTCTTAACGAATCGATCCCAAAGAATTTCTTTTGCGCCAAGGGGACACTTGTAAACTAATTGAAAAGAAAAAGGTAGGTACGATTTGGATAAGAAAATTGACAGTCTATGCCGTGTTAAAATGAGCAGCTACTTGATACACTTTGTAGAGAGACACATCATTGGGTACTCTTACTCTACTCTAACCTCTTAACGAATCGATCCCAAAGAATTTCTTTTGCGCCAAGGGGACACTTGTAAATTAATTGAAAAGAAAAAGGTAGGTACGATTTGGATAAGAAAATTGACAGTTTATGCCGTGTTAAAATGAGCAGCTACTTGATACACTTTGTCGAGAGACACATCATTGGGTACTCTTTGGACCACAGCCAGAAGAACTCGAAATCGAAATGTAAAGGTGAAGGTCCAAATTCTAATACTGCGCAGAATATCATTCGATATGCAAGTAATGACTTAATTGACTCACCCATGGCAATGATGGAGTTTTCAATTAAACTCCAAGCATTCAACAATAATGCTCAGGGTCAAAACAAAATCAAATTCAACTCGATGAAAAATCTTTCTTGCAAAAAGACGCTAGTTGAATTTATTGATTTATTATTTTTCAAATAGAATATTGTTGCATGTGACAGAAGACAAGTGATAGATATTTCATTTCAAAACCAGGAAACAGACTCCGATCATAACTCGTAACTCGAATGAAATTGTATTTGTTGGAGAAAATTATCCTACGAAATCTTGACAAATGAGTTTAGGTGAACTGCTTTTTATCAGAATTAAAAATAATCGAAGATCTCTTTTGACGGTTGAAAATGAGCCTGATGCGACTCGTGGTAAATAGAAAAAATATTCATTCAAAATTCCATGTTATTTTTTTATTGTATGTATTATTATTATTTTTTTTGTAATACGTTTATTTGTCATTTTATCAGTGTTTAAAATTAGTTATATTTATATTAATTTACAACTAATGTCTCTTGGATATTAAAGGCTAAAATATCCACATCTACCCTATCATCTTGATTGTTCTGATTGAACGAGATGTAGCAACATAATAGTTCTAGAACCTTTGTTCTCGTTGTCACCTCGAATCGCTCTAGCAAAGGCATCAAAAATTATTTTACGAGCAGCCGCCGTCCTCCAGTCACTGCCAATAGTTGTTGTTGAAACAGAGTGTACGCATTCCCCACTCTACGACATTCAAAGAATTTGTGCTGTAAAGTTTCGATTTGTTCACCACAGTGTGTACAGTTTTCTCCGTCCGTTCGTCTCATGGTGTGCAAAAGTTGCCGGTGCAGGACCTTTTTATTTGCCCACATATACAAGGCACTGCGCTGTTTAGGTAGCAGCTTTCGAGATAATATATTTCTCCATATCCGTGTCCAATTTGCTGCGGGATTGGCAGCTTCAACTCTGGCTCGGTTTGTGCGTTCAATATAGAAGTGGTGGATGAGATCGGCGGAAGGGTGTATGCGGATTTGAAAAGGAAATGTTGCAATATTTTCTAGGATAACTTTCAAATAGGGAAGAGAGCTTGGTCGGGAGGGATTTTCTTGGCTGAGGAAGGAAGAGTAGTAGGGATTAGATTCGATCTCCTGTAAGTGGCGATTGATTAGCAGCGCTTGACATTTCATTGCTGGTAATTGCAAAGGTAGACCGCCATCGTCTTTCCTGTGCGCCAGTTGCTGCATCGGCACCGTTGCGCATGAACCACGGAAAAGATAGGAGCGCATAGTAGCAGTTAACTTTGCCACGTGCGCTGCCGTCGGATGTAGATTTGCTGCCATGTACCACATTTTAGACGAAATAAATGTGTTCAACAGCGTCACTTTTTGATGTAAAGTCAGAGTGCGCAGCGAGTGCATCCATATCTGCCGTTTGAAATTCGTGACAAGACTGTCCCAGTTTAACAAGACCATTAATCGGATCGAGTTGGCAAAAATCACTCCTGGGATTTTAATGCTGTTGTCCGTCTGAGGCCATGGCACCGTTATAGGATTCGTCGTTAGACCCACATCAATAGCTGTGTTTTTTGTTTCATTCAGACGGGCACCAGCTACGTGTTCGAACCGCCTGAATAAAACCCGTATTTCATTCAGCTGGTCTGCGCTGCTAACAATTGCACTGATGTCGTCCGCATATGCAACGATTACGTCTGCTCCACACACCTGTTCCAAACGCTTCAATAACGGGTGTAGCTGAATTATGAACAGATGCATCGCTAGAGGGTCTCCCTGCCTTACCGATCGCTGAATGGGGAAGGGTGCAGAAAGGTGCCCATTTATTAGCAACCGTGACAAAGAAACTGCTGCTATATGGGGGAAAGAGAAACTGATGGTCCACCCTATCAAACGCGTGGTCGAGATCGAACGACACCAATTTGCCTCTTCGCTTGTTTGCTTTTAGCTGAGCAATTTTATCTTTCAGTGCAAGTGTGGCCTGAAAGACGTTTTTGTCGGAATTGGAGCAGTTTTGTGAATCGGTTAGTACATTATGCGATCGCAGTACATTTTCGAGACACTGCTTAAGGATCCGAGAGAGGATTTTGTAATCATAGTTGATTAAACTTATTGGCCTGTACGCACGCGCGGTTTCCCCTGCACCACGTTTCTTGACCAATACGATCACGCCATCGAGGAACTGTGCGGGTAAATTTGATCTGATTGCCTCATTTAAAATATGGTTCAGTTCGCGGTGAATGACGTCGAATGTTCGTAGATATAATTCTTTTGGAAAACCGTCGGAGCCGGGTGATTTTCTGGATGCGCTGGTGCGGATTGCGGTCAGAATTTCAGTCGTCGTAATTTCGTTCATAGTGGCTTAATTTGCGGGGTCGTGCTCAGGGATCACTCTGTTGCATTGGAAGGGACCATCTTCTTCTTCTTCTTCCACTTCGCCACGTGCGTACAGGTCGGTGAAATATTGAACCATATGATCCTGAATGGTAGCCGAATCATCGATGACTTCGTCTCTCTCGGTCCATAGGTGCTCGATAGTTGTTTTCCGTCTCACTCGTTCCCCTAGCTGGAACGTCGAGAGAGGTTCTCCCGCCACATGAGTTTCGTTGATCCGTATAAACATCTCAGAGAAGTTACGCTGGTGTATGAGCATTTCAGCCTTCAGTCGATTGATGGTGGTGAGCATCGAACGGTTGTTTTGGTTGTTGTCGTATGCCTGGCGTAGTAAGCCGTAAATCCGCTGTTGTTCACGATAGAAATCATCGATATCAATTTTTTATTTCCATCGGAAAAAAGATTTTATATTTGGCTTGGCACACGACAACCACTACTGCATCCACGATGGGAAGTTTCGGCGCTGACGAGTCCAGTATTGCCACTGTATTTGAAACTCTTTGATGTTCTCAGCGGTTAGAAGATGGGGACTGAGTGACCAGAAGCCACGACCATGCGGTCTGTCCGAGAGAGGAAGACAAATTCTCACAGTGACGGATTTATGGTCCGAAAAGCAGCAGACATGGATCGCTGTTGATCTCAGCTGATTCCGGAGGCCTGCGCTCACATACATACGATCGAGCCGGGAGGTAGCGTTGTGCGTAATATACGTATATTCGATCTCGCGTGATCGGAGATGCTGCCAGACATCGTGAAGGTGCAATTGTTGAACAGTGGCTTGTAGAGCAGAGCTAGAGTTGTCGCATCACATGACCGCAGTACGCAGTTAAAATCCCCCGATTGTTGTATTGAAAAATCGCTCACGCTCAGCACGTTGGGTCGTACCCGACGGGGCATATATTTTGCACAGTGTTATGTTATTTACACGGAGGGCGAGCAGTCTCCCATCCAGGCTCTTCTCTATATGCGAGAATTTAATATGTTCTTTTAGAGCAATTGCTGTTCCTCTTCTAGCATGGTCAACGTTGCAGATGGCGTTGTAGCCGGGAATAGTGAGTTGCCCGTTTTCAACCTCTTGAAGAAACACGATGTCGAGATCCGTCGAGCGAACGAATGTGCGGTGAGCGTTAAGTTTTGTTGTGTTGGTGATCGTGTTGATGTTTATGGTTCCTATATTACAGCTGACGTAGTCCGCCATTTTTGCATTTCCTCATCCGAAATCTGGACGCGTGCTTGTTCGGTGGTGGAGGTAAAGTCTTCTTCGCCATGCCGCATTTTCTTGGCCGGCGGTAGTCTTCGTGAGCGTCGGCTAGATGCCGAGTTTTGAGCAGTCCGTCTCGTTACCATCAACTTTGCGCTGTGTGACGACGTACCCAGTCGGGGTTATGCCCACTGAAGGTTTTTAAGAAGTGAAACATGGTGTCGCGGGGGGAGCCATGGTGCTTTTCTGTTGTGCCATTGCAGATCGTGTCTCGATGCTTTCTAGGGACTTTGGAGCATGTTGACCGAGTGCCATCGAATCTTGTGTCGAGGGATTTGACCCCGATGGTTGTGGTAAATCGACCGGTTTCGGCATGGGCTTGTTCGGCTTTACCGGTTTTTTCTGCTGTACGAACATTTTCGTCACGTTTGCGTACGATTGGTCTGCTGAGATTTTCTGCACGAGCAGTTTTTTTATTTTGCACACAAGGGATGCCGATGTGTGCGAATTCGTGGCAGTGTAGACATGGTTGCCGCTGTCCCTTGTATGCAACGGCAGTTTCTTCTCCCTGAATAGTGACGAGAGAAGGGATGTTCTTCTTCACCACCATCCGAGCGACCCGGACACCAGTCTTCACGCCTTCGAAAGCACCGTACCGATTATCCCACAGGAGGTCTCGAACGTTGAGCACTTCACCATATTCGGCGAGGAAGGTAGAGACTTGTTCATTGGTGATGTCTTCGGGAAGGTCAAAAATTTGCACCGCCATCCTCCATCGTTATCCGTAACATGTACACTTTTCCTTCAAGAACGAACTCGTGTTTGCTGTCGTGTTCTTCTACGATCCTCTCTGCTAGGGAGAGGTTGTTGACCTTTACAAAGGTACATCCCAGCCTTCTGCTTGGGTGGATTTGGAGCACGTTTTCTCGAGTGAGACCGAGTTCCTTGCCGACGAGTTTCAGAATCACATCGTGGGAGGGATGCTTCGGAAATTGCGAGTAATCCACGCGGAATGTATTTTCTCGCATCGTGACATTTCTTACACATATCACTATTGTATTATTCATTAGTTTGCCGATCACACGCTAAGTTTACAAGCAACTAGATGTGAGATAAGCACAGTTTCGAGTCCTGCACGAATAACGCTTCGAATAAACTGAATAAATTAAAGAAAAATAATAAAACAAATAAAATTTTTAATTAATTATGAAGCAAAAAAAAGTTATTCATAAAATGGATAGAATGATTAACATAAATCAAAATAATAAAATAAATAAATCAGATTAGCTCAAATGAAAATTACACAATATTAAAAAAGTTATGAAATTAAGAGAGTAAATTAAATTGTTTCAAGATAACAAACTGTAAGACAATAACAAAAAGAACTGACTAAACCGAATTTATAAAATGAAGAAACTGGATAAAATATGTGGACTGGGAAAAACAAACCATTTAATAAAATGATTAAAATAAATAAAATAAATAATATGAACAAAACCTTAAAAATTGGAATAATAATATAAATAATATGAATAATATGTATAAAATTGAGACTTGGGTGCAACGCCCAACTCCTACTAAACAGAATGCAAAGAATTCTTTACATTTCCTTTCGATCATGCCCATATGAGCCTGCCTAGTTCTAGTTTTCCGTTCTAAGTTTATAACTGATTAACTCTAGAATACCTATCGGTCTTTCAATTTCATTGCTTTTGTTTCTCTAGTCTCAAATTTGCCGAAAATAGCCAACAAAATCGATACAGTAGAACCTTGCGGAAATTAAAACATAGTAACGTATAAAATTAACCCTATCAATCCTTATATTTTCCTAGCACATGTAGGGTTCCAAAACCGTTTTTCTTAAAAGTGTTATAGTAAAGAAACGTGAAAAACTTATTTTGATCAAGATAGATGCTTCTATAGTAGTGTTAGAAGCTGCTGAATTTTTACATACCAATGCTAAATACACGAAGTTTTCAATGGTTCGTTTGGGCAGAAAAAGTAGCCGAAAGTAGTCCAAATTGATAAAATTCATCAGTTTTCAACAATATTTGAAGAATTTTTTTCATCGATAACTGAAACTGTCTCTGGCAGCACTGCTCCAGTGGAATCCAATCAGAGCAATTGCAATAACTTCAATTCTACGGATATTTCTTGTAACTATTACCGCTCAAATAAATAGTGATAGTCATAATTATTAGTTTTACTTTTTTGTGAAGAAATCTTGTCTAACCCTAAAATTATAGCTATTTGAAAACGTTGTTGTTCATAAACAGGATAAACAAAGGGTTAATAAAATCAATAAAACGAATGGAATGAATAAAATAAACAAAATGAAGAATTTTTATCACAATAAAAACGTTTGCTCTCTATACATTTTATCATTTTTTTTTCATTTTGTTTGATTTTAAGCAGTTAAATTATTAAAATGAAAAAATCATCAACATTAAAAAGTAATACAATTAATAGAAGAAAGTGTCTAATGTATGTTCTAGATGAAATGAATAAAGTGAATGACTGAACAAAATTAGTCAGATTATTAAAATTAATAAATGTGTGAACCGGAAAAATATTATAAAATTGCATAACACAAAAAAGTGAATAAAATAAGTTAAATTAATGATTCGAATAAGATGCATGAGATAATAAACTGATCGGAATGCATACAAAGAATGCAATGAATACAATAGATAAAATTAGATCAAATAAACAAAATGAATAAAAAATGCTAAATGCTAAAATTAGTCAAATATTTTAAATGTTTGCATTCAAACGAAACGAATAAAATCCACGAAATGAATGAACTGGAAAAATGGGTATATAGAATGGGGTAATTTAAAGAAAGTTCTTTAAATGAAGTAAAAAAATAAAACGATTTTCACGAATTCCAAAACCATCATTTCAGAATATTCTGAAATGTTTGTGAAAATCCCATTGCAAAGAGCACGTTTTCGTTCTTCTTGTCTCAACGGCGTTTTTAGGATTATCTGGTGTTTCTTCAGATGGGCCTTAATTAGTCATCAGGAAATCTAGAAATCAGGAATTTGTTTTGAAATTGAAAGGTATCTTTTTGGTCACACATATCTGAAAAATGATTTTTGCACAGAATAGAATTTTCAGGTCCAGTATTTAAAGCACCTGTGAATAGTATTCATTTGCATTGAAATATCAAGAAAAGAGAGTCAAGTATTTAGGCTATGCTGATGATTATATTATAGTCGATGGCACAAAAGCTGTATATTCAGTCGATTACAATGCAGTCTCTTTCCACCCATCCTTATTACTTGTAAATTGTTTCGTTCGGAATTCTCGTTCTGGAGATATGCGTCAATGAGTCCTATACAAAACAATACCATTGCAAAGAAATGGTTCAAATTATCAGAATAAGTATTTAAATTCATCGAAAAGGCAGTTAGTATTGAAAGTGCCCTGGACTGCACGAACATTCTTGAAATTATATGTCGTACTTTTTCGCAAATAAATATGCTTTTAGTCACATTGATCATGAAAAATGTATATTGGAGTTTTCAGTACAACTCAGTGTCAGTTGTAGTTACACAGTAATATGTATGACCTAAATTCATTGAGATTAGCTATCTGTCCAATGCATAAACAGTGATTGTAATCCTCGCTAATTTACGTGGAGAATACCGAGCACTCAATCGAAACGTCAATTGAATTATCCAATGCCTCTACTAATTCTGGCATTGAAGCTTCAATTGAAGTGTTCTCAGCAGAATTTTCAAATGACATATTTGAACATTAGCTTCATTCAAAACTCAGTAGAGAAACGAAAAGACTGAGACAGCCGTTTTCAAATAACTCAAAATCTCATCATCCCAGTCGTTTGAACAGAAACGAAAAGTTAAAAAAAAATGCACGTGGGATATCTCTTTTCCAAATTTTCGTCTTCAAGCAACCATATTACCCAGTTTCAAAAATCCAAGGATGTTCTTAATTATAGTATACACAAATGCTCAGTATAGAATTGAATTAAATTGGAGTTGATGTAGTTTACGATTTTTGATCACATGACTCTCCTTAGGGCAATGTTTTAAAGAAATAGCCCCTCATCTTCAAAGAAAAGCAGGGTTGGAACATAAATTAGTTGCAGTTTTCTTATAAGTAGAATATAATATTTAGTTTGTTTCCGCAAGTTCCACACTAAAATGGAAAACTATTTATAGGGAAACAATAGACAAAAATAGCTTTGTTTTCTTTAACCTGCACAAATATATCGCAAGATTAAATTAGCTTGGATACCAACAAATATTTCAGATTGGTTGAAGATCTTATGACACATCTTAGAAATGGATTTGGAAATATCAGGATAGATCTGGGTCGTGACAGTTGCTACGAAGAAGATTATGGAGAGATCGTGGGTACGGAGGGGCGACAAGTGAGGAATGGTAAAAGATGGTTAGTGCTGTGAAATTATTTTTGTATATAGGGTGAAATTTTGATTCCTTACATCTTTATTATCAATAATGCAACTGGTAATTTTTACGCCATAATTAGTATAACATAAATCTTGCAAAGGAAGATAAATTTTCATTAGAATTTGGTTATTCGAAAATACAGTTGCTCTCGGCGATGCTAATTATATAAAAATCTATTTTCTCACTACTAGGAGGATTACTTGATGATCTGTGTATTCATATACCATCCAACGTTTATCTTTCGAGTGAACGCATTGCTTAATCCAACGGGTAAATACATCAACTCTGGACAAATTTGGCACTTTGATGTGAATTTACACATTGCTTTGTCTTTGAAATGAACTTGCGTATTAATTTTTGTGAAATAGTCAATTAATTTTTAAGTAAATTCACGAAATGTTTTTGGAATCGAATTCCTTGAATCACGCAGATGTGTTTTCATACCCGGATATTCAAAATCGGTTTAGTTTTGCTCATAAAACACCAGTACAGCAATACTCTGTATGAAACGGTCTCATTTTTACTTAGTGAAAATTGGTAGGCGAGGAATGAAAATACAAAATGTTTAATATCTCCGCCGCGCGTGAACGGATTTTGACAATCTATAGCTTGTTAGAAAGATATTTTCACAAGCTTCCTATATATAGGAAATATGCGCATTGTGATTGTTTTGTTCGAAAGTTATTTACTTAAAACTCTTTGTGTTTTGACAAAATCACTCATATCTCAGAAAGTAATCAACATATCAAAGAACAAAAATAATAGTGTCAAATGGCAACGTTAGACCTATCATTTTAAACTATTTTTGTTAAGATCGGTTCAGCGGTTGCTGAGATAATTACATGACATTATTGCACATACATACATACCCGCACACACACACATACAGACATTGTCCCAATTTGTCGAGCTGAGTCGATTGGTATATTAGACTCGGCCCTCCGGGCCTAGGAAAAAGTTTTCAAAGTTTGAGCGAATTCTATACATTTCTTTGATAAGAAATGTAAAAACGTATGATATTGTTCGCGAGCAAACTTCGATTTTGGACACGTCTGAGACAAATCGACCGATCAGCACGGAAGCTTGCTGTTAACTGATGTTATTCATTCACTTGAATATCGTACAATAATATTCATTTCACTAATTATCTAGGCAAACGTTTTCAAATGCCGGTAAAGTATATAAAACAATAATTATCATCGCTTACATTGTGCCAGGGCCTACTTTGATGCGTTTGATTCGCAGCTACACGTTCGCTTCGTGTAATAATCGGAGGCGAATGAAAATCTGCATGGATACACTGATAGAATCTATTCGTAAATCGCTATGCATTAGTTTCGTACAGATAATTTTCATAAAATATACGAATTTTTAGTACATACAATGAATCGTTCGTAGTTCTATTGAAACACATTTATTTTTTGTTACGAGTTTTTCGTGAAAACCACGAAACGACTTTCGTTGGCTTATTACGAAACAGCTTCGTTCAGCAAACGAATTGTTCGCTGCTATATACGAATATCTTTATAATATTTACGAGCACCATTCATCGAACCGTCAACGTCAACAGAGCTTCAATATGGAGTCATTGTTGCTATACGTCATATAATTGTTGATGATCACGACGGTCTCTGTCTGACTATTTAGTAGCCGTATCCGTGTCCGCCGGTTCCAGGAAGATTTTCTAAACCTCTTCCGCTTCTAGTTGATCCAGAATCTGGAGCAGTACGGATTCAGTTGAGCCATCGCAAACTGCTCGATGGTTTTGTATGAATAATTTTGAGTTTTTCTCTGCCGGAGCAATGTCAAAAGAATATGCTATTAAATACGAAAACTTCTCTTAGATGAACGAAATTAATTCGTGCGACCAAAGAGATTGTTCGTAAAATACATATACGTTTATTAAAATAAACAAAACATTTCGTTTAATTTTTTCCCTTTTTTATTTCGACTATGTTAGTCACATTTTCTTTTTTACGTTTTAACCACATTCAATTAGCTACTAGTCTAGTTTTCCGATCTGTTTACTTCACATCCTTGCTCTCACTTGAGTACTATGGCTCTAAGTTTCATAACTTTCCCCACCCAGTAATCTCTAGCTAATTGAATGTCGTTAAAACATTTCGTTTCATTCACGAAAATTAATGTCGTTTTCAACGACAACATTCGTGCAATGTAGACTAAATAAGTAAAATTCACGAAAACTTTCGTTCATCAAGCGACCATTTCTTCATATCACAATAAAATCGATTTTGCCAGATCTGTTTTTTAACTAAAAAAATCGGTGTTGTCAAACATCGATCCCAAAAGATCGAATGAAAAAATAAGAAGACAATAAATACGAAAACTTTTCTACGATGAACCAAATGAATTCGTGCAACCAACGAAGTCGTTCGTAATATACACAAACATTTATTGAAATAAACGAATGATTTCATTTCATTCACGAAAAATAATGTCATTATCAACGATAACATTCGTCCCATGTACACTAGATAAGTAAAAGTTACTAAAACTTTTGTTCATCAAGCGTCCATTTCTTCACACCACAGTAAAATCGATTTGGCCACATCGACTTTTTAAATAAAAAAAATCGATGTTGTCAAACATCGATCCCAAATGATTGACTGAAAACAATAAGAAAACAATAAGGCTAATAATACGAAAACCTTTCTAGGAAGTACAAAATGAATTCGTGCGACCAACGAAATCGTTTGTAATTTACACAACTGTTTATTAAAATAAACGAAACATTTCGTTTCATTCCCGAAAAATAATGCCGTTTTCAACAATAACATTCATGTAACGTACACTAAATATGTAAAATTTACGAAAACTTTCGTTCATCAAGCGGCCAATAATGCACACCACAATCTTTTTAGTCCCTAATAGAAGGGAGCAGGTTGAATTAAAATCAATTTAGCCAGATCGATCATTTTACTTAGTTGAAAAAATCGTTGTTGTCAAACATCGATCCTAAAATATCGATTGAAAAAATAATATGCTAATGAATACGAAAACTTTCCTAAGATGAACGAAACGAAATCGTGCGACCAACGAAATCGTTCATCATATACATAAACATTTATTAAAATACACGAAACATTTCTTTTCGTTCATGAAAAATAATGGCGTTGTTGACGATTACATTCGTGCAATGTAAACTAAACACGTAAAATTTACGATTTACCAGTGATAAGCAAATTCGCCAACTCTCTTCGACTAATATCCATATTTACTAGTTTTATTTAAAACGAATAAAATCAGAAACCTTTTTTTGACAGTCGTTTCACTTATGCAAAGCTTGCTGCGATGAGAGAATGATATTTGAAAGTGGCTTTTATTCATAATACAACGATATGTGTGTAAATGCGTTAATGCGTGGAACCTGCAAAACTACAAACTTTAAATCTAAATTGCAAATTTAAAAAAAATAACGCGTTCGCCAATTTTTGCTGAAATATACCAAAAAGTATGGTCTTTCATGTGGTTGAAACAGTATTCAATTTTAGGTGCCCGCATCAGCGATATTGAGCCTTGAAATAGACTATTTTTTTTAACGAAAAGTGTCTATAACTTTTTAAAGAAAAAATTTAGACCTTCGGTGTCTTGGAGAAAAATACTCGGCTTGAAGTTTTCAATAAGCTGTTCAAAGGTTGTGTTAACAAAAAGTAAAAGATACGAAAGTTATACTAAAAAACGTTTTTTTTTTTCAGGAACTCCCTAATCTTTTTTTTTAAATTTCTTGTATAACAAAAACTAAAAGATATTTAATATAATCAACAAATTTATTCAAAATAAGCTACTTTACAACTTTGTGGAAGACTGTGGAGCTCTATCTTTCATCAGTAAAAAGTTAATTTTAATACTTTAGATAAATTAGAACCACCCTAATAACTATTCCAATAAAAAGAAGCATCTTCTGATGTACACAAATTCATCCTAAGACATGATACGGCTAAATTATACAGGTTTGTCAGAAAGTAAAAATTCCTCCTAAATTAGCGATCTGGACCACTGTGTAGTGTAAATAGGCGGTTTGTTCGTTTGACCAAATACAAATTATTTGTATTTGGATTGAGGTTTACAGCTGCGTTACTGAATATTGAAATGAATGCGGCTAAATATGATCAATTTTCATTCAATTAATTTGAATATTTGAAACTCTGCTTATTATCAGTTAGTTAATTGGTTTTTGGAGAAGAAAAGGAGCACTTACATTATTTAATTGGAACGAATACAGTATAGTTGAATACGAATCGCCTTACTTTGCCATAAGATGAGTTTCTATGCATGCCTAGCAAATAACTTTGTATGTCGGTATGCTAGATACTCCAATATATTTCAATTTATTCTTAGACACGTCAATGCAAGAACAATCTCGTGGAATCGCAGATCGCCTACACTCGCAGGATAACCCTCAACTGTTCTCAAGTAAATGCCATGACGTTTACTGCCATAAAATGTTCTACATTGGGTCGTGAATAGATTAGGCTTGCAGTACATGGCTCTGTCTACAAAGCCGATCTAGCAGCAGTTAACGATAACTTCACTCCTGAAACCCTTATTTCATTATTGTCGATAATCTCGGCATAAATAAGGGGTAGCGCTCATTGAATCATGATAACACGACACAAGATCGGAAAACAAAAAAACCCGCAGTGAAACAATTTTTGAAAAAAAAAATAGAACGGAGTTTAAAATCAAAGTTTATATCGAGAACTAGAGATGTTCAATAAGGAAGTTGAATTAAACCAATGTGGACCCGAATCCCGGACCCGACCCGAACCCGACGGGTTTCGGGTCTGGTTCGGGTTCTGTAAATTTAAACATCTCGGGTTCGGGTTCGAAAAAATTGAAACCCGACCATCTCTAATTTTATTATCCCACCAAACCATATAGAAAATTTTTATTACTTCGAAAAAGAAACCGAAGCAATTTTTAGCTTGATTCGATATCATTTATTTTTTAAATTTCAAAAAAAATCTAAATGTTGAAAATCGAATTTTCCTTGAGGCTTTGAAAAGTTTTTGGCCAACAAATTTTTCTAACGATTAACGACTGTGAAGCAGAACAAAACCATGCATTACCAGTGGGTTGAAGCTCCGTCTAAACCGCTTTCAATTTTTGTTTGGAGAAAATGTGTGGGTAATATCTGTGACATAACCTTACTTTGGACATTTTAAAAACTTTTAGCTCTGACGGGGATTATTTTATATAGTAAAAACACATGCATGTAGAAGTGAAAGATATATTTCGAACATTTTATATATTTTTTCATTTGATTGGTCCAGTGGTTTAATTTGAAATCTGCAACACACAACACAGGGTAAAATTATAACTGGTGAAAGACCTACACAAATACCAATCATGTTATGCTGACAGAATTCTACAACATTCAACGATCTTTGAATTCAGCAAAAACATTAAAGATTCTTTGTCGAACCTTCATAACTATCATAGAGAAGAATTTGAAAATTTCCATTCAAACATATTATTTCAAATCTAATGATTCCGTTGAATATCATTAGATTTCAAACAACATTTCCGATGTGTAGTTACAACACTGTGGCTAGGTCACAGACGGTACCCATCCATATTTTCTTTAAGGGCGGCGTCTGATGTATAGTGCTCAAATCGAAGGTTATTTTGCAGCCCCCTGCTAGGCAGCCATTTTGTCCTAGCCAACATCTGCCTTTGTTAAAATCAAAACAACCCAATGCTATTGCACGGGCGACGTGGGCCTAGATGCAGCTAGGCCCATCATATGTTGACTACTGTCAAAGTCGGTATATCTCCATAGCGGGTGACAGGAGTGACACCCTCCTGTTATTTTGTTTTACGATGCGCTGTCAGTTTTTCGAAAATTGTTGCCGTTATATCGAAATCCGTGTGTGTTCCAGCAAATACGAACGAGGAATACATGACTGTTTAAAGTAAAAACTGTTTAAAGCTTCAGCGTGGCCACCGAGATTGCGGAAGACACTTCTAGAGGTTGAATACTAACAATTAAGCGGATAAAAAAGAAGTCCATTTTTTGCGCTCTACAGCAGCCGTACCTCTTAATTATTTACTTATTTATTTACTTTTAAAAGAAATTAACTACTTCTGTAGTAACGTTGTTGGAATTTTATTGAATTCTAATGATATAGACAATGTGCATGCTATTTTACCGTCTCCTGCGCATGCATAGTTTTTTTGGGAATGGTTTTGGAATTTCTGATTGATTTTTTTTCTTCTTCAATCTACAACATTCGCTGAAAATATTTTTGGTATGTTATTGTAAAAAGCAGTGTGGTCACTGGATGGAAGGTGAGGAAATGACGCATACTCGTTTTGTTTATACTTGTATTAGTAGAAAAAGGAATAGAAAGGCACATGATACAAAAACGAGCGAGAGAACAATAATAGTTCATATTCGCGCGACTATACAACGGTCGGTCGGTTTTTCACATCATTCGATTGACCGTCGTTGTGTTACCAGCCGTGCCATGACCCGTGCCAAACAGTTCGTAAGTCCACCGTATGGAAAGCTCCTCGAAAGCAGTTTTTAACGGAGGCCGCAGAACTTCAAAATCGATCTACGCTTCCTGACCTCAGCCGTAATGGCCCCCAGGACGCCAGCAAGACCTACCTGGTCGTTTTGTTCACGGATATGGAACGCTAAACTAGTAACCACCATGCCGAAAGACATCAAACTGGCTCGTCGGATCCGCCACGGACCTATTGTGTCTTTCATAATAAAACCAAGCAATGGTCCTTTTTAAGACCAAATTATATTGCAGTAAAAATATTTAAGTGAAATTTTCATTTTGCATTGCATTAAAACAAACCCCCTTCTCTTCTGCCAACTTGGATTATTTTCAATATTGATACTGCGTGATGGCGGCACTGGTCTGCTAGTACATATGTAATAACACCTAATAATATGTAATAATACCTAACAAGTTGGTTAAGTAAGTATGTGTTGTTTCCAAGGAAGTTGTAGTTTAATTTTTAAAAAATATGAAGCGCCAACAAAGGAGAGAGAGAAGGAATATCAAATCAAAACTCTTCAACATTGGTCGCCCTGAGAAGGGCCGGTTCGCGTTTTCTCGACACCGTTTCGCCTGCCAACAAAGAAAAACTTAGTTCTTTTTAGTCTTCTTTTGCAGCAGAATGGCATGAATATTAGGCAACACACCATTCTGGGCAATGGTCACGTCGGAGAGCAATTTGTTCAAATCCGTAATTTCGAATGGCCAGCTGCAGCTAACAGGAGATAATTCTGTTTTTTATTTCCGCGGGCTGCGTTTCCTGCCAGTTTTAATATTCCGGTGGCGAGATGTTCCATTACGGCCACATACGACCCCCGGTTTTGTATACGGTTCAGTTTATGTTCGAAGCCAAATGGGCCAGCCATCGAATGAAACCAGTTTACTTTCATCGTCAAAGGGGTAAAGCTTCGAACAAAAACTGTTCAAAATTTGCAGGATGTAATTAGCGGGAACCAACCAGGAATGAGTTTCAGCCAGATGATTTAAAATCGGTTTTCCCGCATGTGTACGCAAATTTCGAACCGTCGTACAGATGAGTATTTGATCTAAAAAGCTGACCGAAAGTCAAATTTTCAAAAACTGTTATCAAGGGCATTATACTATATCATAATGTTTTCTGGTAATTTCTACATTAGTTGGCACCCATGTTGCATTTATTTGCTCAGGTTTGGCAATACTGTTAGCTGTCAAAGGTTTTTAATTCTGCTTGTCTGAATCAAAGTCGCGCGTTATCAGTTTTATAGAACTCAGATGCAATGAAAAAAAACTTTTCAAAATTGAAAAAATGCTTGTGCCCAATCCGTCCCAGTGAAAACTCTATTAAGTTTAATCTAATGTCATTTTTCATCGAAAAACACCGGGGCCGGGGATTGCACTGGTTTTGCACTTTCTAGCAGAAGTGGGAATGAAACACGTCTAGTGACCTGCTGTTCTGCTGGAAAATGCAACACCAGCGCAATCCACCGCCCTGGGGCTTTTCAATGAAAACCCCATAAATACTACTAGATCGGTGAAGAATATCTTGCGCATAATTACGCCATTTCGAATGTGAGCTTTAGTTTAGTTATCTGGGAAACAAAATGATGGTTTTGTTAAACCAGATCGCTCCAAAGTGCTTCGGCACCAGCTGATTCATTTCGAAACACGAAGTTGAAGCAAAATATGTAGTTCAATTCTGCACGAAAAGAAATCAATTCATTACTGCAAATTGAGAATAGCTTTAGAAAACTATAATGTCTGCCTGCTGGAAGGTTCCATCACACGATGGACGCCCTTTTGAGCGTATGTAACAAAAGAAAAAAAAACTCAAAATCTTAGGGAAACTGTTCTTGTTACTGAATATCAAAGCGAATGTTTAAATAATTTCGGCTAGGTTTTACAATCCTATGTGCGTCGGATATAAAAATATTAATTGATGAAAGAAAAAGATCAAATTTAATTCTTGGTTAATTGTTTCATAGCACTGATAAGAGTTAATTTTTTTATTTCGATTATAGAGGTTTTAACCTTAAGGTCATTCGCCTCTTCGGGTTGAAAAAATCTCTTATGAAAAATTTCTAACCCTATGTGCGGGGTCGGGACTCAAACCCAAGTGCGCTGCGTACAAGGCAATCGGGTTATTTAACTAGGTTGACTAATAGAAACCGACTAAAATCTCAATTATTTTGTTCAAGATGTGTGGTTCGGTGCATGAAATTAGCGGTAATCAATCACGAACTGGTTTTAGTTTGGTGTCGCGAAAGTTTTTTCGGCTCGGTGCATAAAGTTAGCGGTAAACAATCACGATCTGGTTTCGGTCGGGTGTTTAAAATCCGGTTTTTCGTCATGCATGCTACTCTCTAACCACCAGAAATGAAAATAATTTCCTCTGCTAGTAGTAGGTAAGGACACAAATTGATTCATCCACCAGCCGTGTACAGTTCACAAATATTTTCTTCCCGGTATTGTACAGCCCTTTGAGGATAATCTAAATAGCTCAACACAAAATGAAACAAAACTGTAGCGGACCTATATTTGAACTTTCTCATCATTTCAGTGTCCAGTTGGTGCATCATATTGGCTCTGACCGAGATGAGCTGAAACTTTTCTCCATTTTTCCAAGTAGTTTTCGAAAGATTTTTCAAAACAGTTTTTCGTCATTAATGCATGTCATACATACCTCAAAATTGCATACAACATTGTTGAACTTATTATCGACAAATTTCGAAAATTGATTAATTCCATGCAGTATGATATGAAAAGATATGAGCGTTCCAAACCTTACGCGACTTTCATTCCGAAATTTTGAAAAGGGCCTGTTACGCCCTTTTGGCGAGCTCCTCCTAGGTAAACGCGTATCACACCCTGCACCAGCGACGGGATTGTCACCATCAGTTAATTGTAAATCAAATGACCTTTCCGAAGATGGATAAGAGAGAATAGGAGAACTGGAAACCATCGTGAAATACTGTACACGTTTATCATCCAGTCGAATAAGTTCACCCATTGCATTACTTAAAATTATCCTATTGTATTAATTAAAATTATCTACTGCTTAGGCTATAACTAATAGTAATAATAGTAACTAGTGTTCCTAACGGTAATTGTAATGAATTCTATTAGTTTTTAACGAAATATTAATAATTACTTATTCTAAGATTACTGATTGAAGATTGCTCACTAAAATTACAATTAAAACTACTGAACTTAAATCATCCACATCAAAGGTAACTAGGCTAATTTAACTTCATTATCTAAATACTACATTGCTAAAATTCTAGGATCTATTATAAAAGTTATAGACCCATTTGATATTGCGGGAGTTGACATCTGGAAAGTGTTAGCGTATATTTAACGCACTAAACGTAAGTTAAAAAAAGAATTATAGATGATAAAAAAGCTATTGTAAATTTAATGAATTACAGGAAAAATTTAACATCGATCATCAACAATCGTGTTTAAATTTTCGGACCAATTATCTCCGTTGCATGCATTTGCAACACATTAAATTTTTCGTTTAATACCCCGGAATGTCTACCGAGAGTGTAGCGGATCGCAATGGTGAAGCAAAGCGCGATTCAGGAGATATTGGCGCGAAATGCGGAAAATGCAACCAGGAAGGTGGCAACCGCATGTAGACTTGTGTTGAGTGCAAGTTCTGTTACCACTACGAGTGTGTGCAAGTGACCTTCGAAGTGCTGGACGGTCCCTAGATCTATAACGATTGTTTGAAGATGTCTATCGAGTCCAGTAATGCCATTCTCCAGATGAAACTGCAGGAGCAGCGAAAGAAACATCAACAAGAGCAGCAGCGGTTACTGGAACAGCTGCGGCAAGCGTTGAAGCATCAATAGCTGCAACAGCAGTATGGAGAGCACGGTTCTGAATACTTAGCAGCCGCAGAACAGTTGATCAGAAACGAAAACGTCACGAAAATACCTCTAGCAGCCTCTACCCCAGTTAAATCCGGTTCAGTACCTGCATCGAGCCACTTCGATGGTAATCAACGCATACACACCCTGGAGCAAGTAAATCGCGAACTTCGTGAACAGCTAGAGCGCACGCAACGGACACTTATAGGTGAAAACTCGATCTCCCACCAGCAAACTGCTAGGATTGCTCAGTATGAGTTCCCATCAAATCAGTCACAGCAGAACATCCTGGGTACCACGAAGAAGATCACGACGCTACCGCTAAGCACTATAACTGAAAGGACGGAAAAATCCACTCACGGTGGAAGTGCCATTTCGTTGTCATCAAAGGGCACAAACAGATCTGCAAAACTGCGAGAACTCCAGATGAAGGGTCTGATAGAAAGACAAGCACTTGAGAAGAAGCAACTGGAGGAAAAGCTAGCACTTGAACGTTTGCTACTGGAACAGGATACAGAGGATGACTCCAACATCGAATCGAGCACAAATATCCAGAAAATTGACGATTGGCTACGTGAAACGGACAGGACCGCCAGTCACCCACTTCCAATGAACGAAACTGGCTTGCCTGGTTACTCGCAGCCACTAGAGCTCACACCTCCTCGAAATCGCTCCGCAACACTACCGCGCCCTGTGCCGCACGTCCAACCAATTGATACGCTGCTGAATAAAGGTCATTTAGCTGCACGGCACACAGTGAAGGATCTCCCACGATTCGGAGGTGATCCGGAAGATTGGCCACGATTCATAGCAGCGTATGAACGCACTACGAGGATGTGCGGATTTAAAAACGATGAACTTCTAGATCGTTTGGAACGCAGTCTGTATGATCGCGCCCTTAGCTCAGTTAAAAGTTTGCTACTACACCCTGAAAACGTCCCCGTGATTATCGGTAGACTAAGGACTTTATTTGGGCACCCGGAGATCATTGTTGAGACAATGGTAAGACGCGTTCGGGCAATGCCCCAACCGAAAGCTGACCGCATGGAGACAATTATAGATTTTGGTGTTGCAGTGCAAAATCTTTGCGCTACTGCTCAGGCATGTCAGATGGACGAATGTTTGTACAACGTTGCACTGCTACAAGAGCTGGTCGAATGCTTGCCGCCCACAATCAAGGTCAACTGGGCTCTTCATCGCCAACGCAAGAGCACCGTGTCTCTGGCTGACTTCAGCGAATGGTTTGGGAATTTAGTGGAAGCGCTGAGCAAGGTGACAAGGCCACAACCTATAGCCAAATGTCAGCGAAATCAACGGGAACGCAAAGAAGAAGCATACATTCATGTACATTCCGATACTGCACCTGGCAACGTCCCAAAAACGTGCTCTGCGTGTGAAAAAGGCTGTCCTTCTCTGGAAAAATGCGACAGATTTCGCAAAATGTCTCCACAGTCCCGCTGGTCGGTTATCAAGGAGAAGAATATCTGTCGCAAGTGCTTGAAAAAACACTTCAAGGCTTGCGAGACAAATGTACTTTGTGGTAGGAACACACCACCAGCTTCTTCATGATGACAGTAAGCACAAGCTTCCTATCCAAGCTTCGAAGATAAATTCATGCAATGCACACCAGTGTTGTCTCGGAGCAGTCCTGTTCAAGTACGTCAAGATCACTATACATGGAAAAGGAGGAAAGTCACTCGATGTTCATGCCTTCCTCGATAGCGGCTCCACGTGCTCATTGATGGAACACAGTCTTTGGGAAGAACTTGAGCTAGGAGGAGAAAAACACCCATTATGCATCAGTTGGACAGGAGGCCAAGGCCGATATGAGTCAAAGTCGGTCAAATGCACGGTGGACATTTCTGGAAGTAAGAGTGAAAAACGCAATCGTCTGAACAAAGTGCACACTGTTGCGAATCTGCAATTACCTGCACAGACGATGCATATAGATGATCTTTCTAAACATTACAAGCATCTGTCTGACCTGCCCATCGAGTCGTACGAAGGTATCCGTCCAAGAATACTTCTGGGAATGGACAATATTCATCTAGACCAACCGATCGAAGCACGAGAAGGTGGAGAAAATCAACCCGTGGCCACGCTCACGCGGCTAGGATGGATTGTTTACGGCCCGTGTTCGGTTGACGAAAACTTGCCTGGAAACAATGATAAAAGGGAATTCAACTATCATATCTGCCAGTGCGAAACCATGCACAGAGATATGAAACAATATTTCTCTCTAGACAGTCTCGGCATCCAGGCATCCATTGAACTTCTAACGTCCAAAGCTGACGAACGTGCCATTGATCTACTAAGGTCGCATATAGTTCTTGAAGGGAAGCGATATACGACTAGGCTGCTGTGGAAGTTTGACGACTTTCAGCTACCGGAATCAAAAACCATGGCCCTTAATTGATTCCGATGCTTGGAGAAGCGGATGAGTCGTGAACCAGAACTATCAGTTGCCCTTCAAGCAAAAATCCAGGATTATGAGCGGAAAGGTTACATCAGAAAATTAACCGAAGATGAAGAACGAGTTCGAAGAGATCGCGTCTGGTATCTTCCGATTTTTGTTGTTTCTAACGCGAACAAACCAGGAAAACTGCGCATTGTGTGGGACGCCGCTGCAACAGTACGAGGTGTATCATTAAATAGTTTTCTTCTTAAGGGACCCGATCAGCTTTCTTCGCTTCTTCACATTTTGTTTCGTTTTCGAGAGTTTCGTATAGCAGTAACAGGTGACATTCGGGAAATGTTCCACCAAGTTGGAATTCACCGAGATGATCAGCACTGTCAATGCTTCCTGTGGAACAACGGGCACTCCGGTGCAACTCCGCAAGTTTACGTCATGCAGGTGATGACGTTCGGTGCGAGCTGTTCTCCAAGCTGCGCACAGTTCGTAAAGAACACCAATGCGAAGCGATTTGCCAGAGAATTCCCAGTTGCAGTCAACGCTATTGTCCACGACCATTACGTGGACGATATGCTAAGCAGCGTCGAAACCGAGCGGGAAGCGATCGAGTTAGCAATGAACGTTCGAGAGATACACGCACAAGGTGGTTTTGAACTAAGAGGGTGGCGATCGAACTCAAAAAACGTGCAGGCAGCCCTGAGCGAGCAAGAAGTGGACGAAAAGAACCTGAATGTAATTTCGCAGTTTTCAACCGAAAAAGTGTTGGGAATGTGGTGGAACTCATCCAATGACACATTCACCTTCAAACTACCGACTAAACCCGGCGAAGATTTACTTAGTGGTCGATGTGTACCAACGAAGAGAGAGGTTGTTCGTGTGCTGAGCATATTCGATCCATTAGGCCTTCTTGCCAACGTCTTGATGTACCTCAAAATCTTGATCCAGGAGGTCTGGCGTTCAGGCATCGGCTGGGATGACGCTATCACCTCTACGCAACTAGAAAAATGGCGTACCTGGTTGGGAGTCATCGAAAAGGTAGAAACAGTTTCAGTGCCAAGATGTTACCGTCTAACTACTTCGTCCTCAATGCAAACAGATGTGCAGCTACACATTTTCGTCGATGCGAGGGTAAATGGAACCGCTGCGGTAGCATATCTGCGGTTCGAAGAAAATGATAGAATCGAATGCGCTTTTGTCGCAGCAAAAACTCGTGTCGCACCGAACAAGCTAACGTCAATTCCTCGACTCGAACTGCAAGCAGCTGTAATTGGAGTTCGCTTAGCGCGAACAGTAGTAGAGAGCCATCGAATAAATATCAACAAAAGATTGTTCTGGACTGATGCACGTGACGTTCTGTGTTGGTTACACTCCGACCATAGACGATTCAGTCCGTTCGTAGGTTTCCGGGTCGCGGAGATTTTGGAGAACACCGAACTACCTGAATGGCGATGGGTACCGACCAAATTGAATCCTGCAGACGACAGAACGAAGTGGCAGCGAATTCCTAATCTTTCCCCAAACAGCAGATGGATTCGAGGACAGCAATTTATCTGGGAAAAACAGACCGAATGGCCAGAAATGCCGACACACATTGGTACAACATTGGAACAAAAGCATTCTGTTGGACTACATTGCTCTTCTGCCTCAGTCATAGACTGCGAAAAATTTTCAACTTGGATGCGCCTTTTACGTCATACAGCTTGGCTGAAGCGCTACATTAGAAATCTCAAAGCTAAGAGAGATGGAGCACCTCTTTCACTTGGTGAGCTCACCCAAGAAGAACTGTTGGCGGCGGAATCATACCTGCATCGCATAGCTCAGGAGTCAGTCTACCTCGAGGAAATAGCAGTTCTCACCAAAGCAATTAACTATGACGATGCATATAAGTACCGATTACCCAAAAGCAGTCCCATCTACCAACTGTCACCGTATCTCGACAATTTCGATGTGCTGCGAATGCGTGGAAGAACAGGTGCATGTGAATTCACTGAGCCAGGCGCTAGCTGTCCCATTATTCTTCCACGGAATCATCACGTTACGGAACTCATCGTACGATCTGTGCACTGGCGTTACCATCACCTAAACCACGAGACTGTTGTGAACGAGCTTCAGCAGAAGTACAGAATTCCGAAGCTGCGCCGTGTATGCTACAAGATTCGGGTCACTTGTCAAACCTGCAAGAATCGGCTTGCTCGTCCTGATGCTCCTTTCATGGCCGATCTTCCACCAGCAAGGTTAGCTGCGTTCACTAGGCCATTCTCGTATACCGGAGTGGACTACTTCGGTCCGATGTATGTTGCTGTTGGTCGGCGTGTTGAGAAACGCTAGGGAGTGCTCCTCACCTGTTTGGTAACTAGAGCAGTTCACATCGAGATTGCACACTCTCTCAACACCGACTCGTGTATACTGGCACTTCGAAACTTCATGGCACTGCGTGGAACCCCATTGGAGCTGTTTAGTGACCAAGGAACAAACTTTGTCGGCGCTGACCGCGAATTGAAGGAGGCTTACCAGAGAATCGATCAAAATCTATTGTTCAAGGAGTTCACTACATCCAACACCAAATGGTCGTTCATCCCCCCAGGATCACCGCACATGGGAGGCAGCTGAGAAAGGATGGTGCAATCAGTCAAGAAAGTCCTCAATCAGATGAAACTACCCCGCAATCCGACTGACGAAGTGCTCCGAAACACACTATTAGAAATCGCAAACGTCATCAACTCGCGACCCCTTACTTATATTCCCATTGATGACGAGAACTCTCATGCATTGACACCCAATCATTTTTGATTACCTTATCGAGCGGATGCAAACCACTCACGATATTCGATGATAGCCCCGCCGCGCTTAGAAATAATTGGAAGACTTCACAAATTTATGCGAACCACTTTTGGCGAAGATGGGTTCGCAAATATCTACCAACAATCTGTCGTCGAACCAAATGGCATCAACCTACAAGACCAATCCGCGTAGGGGACGTCGTTATCATAGTGGATCCTACCCTGCCACGAAACGTATGGCCTAAAGGCCGAATTGTGGCCATCAGGAACAAAGATGGCCAAGTCCGAAGTGCCACCGTACAAACTAGCATGGGAGTATATGAACGACAAGCTGTTAAACTTGCTGTTCTGGACGTCGGAGTAACAAGTAGTAAGCAGGATTCGACATCCAGCGTACTGGGGGGAGTGTTACGCCCTTTTGGCGAGCTCCTCCTAGGTAAACGCGTATCACACCCTGCACCAGCGACGGGATTGTCACCACCAGTTAATTGTCCATCAAATGACCTTTCCGAAGATGGATAAGAGAGAATAGGAGAACTGGAAACCATCGTGAAATACTGTACACGTTTATCATCCAGTCGAATAAGTTCACCCATTGCATTACTTAAAATTATCCTATTGTATTAATTAAAATTATCTACTGCTTAGGCTATAACTAATAGTAATAATAGTAACTAGTGTTCCTAACGGTAATTGTAATGAATTCTATTAGTTCTTAACGAAATATTAATAATTACTTATTCTAAGATTCGAGTGTGTATCTTCGTCGCGAGCGGTTGACTCTTGTAGAGCTCCCTTCGAGTTGGCTAATTTTCATTATTTTAGGCGCTGTTTACTACCTCCCGGTTATCGAAAGTGTCAATAAGGGTGCAATTTAACGATTATACAGAGTGAAGTGGCTTATAAAAGCATTTTCGACATATTTTTGACTGACGCGAGTGGTGACAGTTTGTGAAAATCGTATTTCGGCAAATGAAAAAATATCTTTTCCTCGCGATACGGGCCGTCGATTCCCGATGCAAGGACAATAAAAGTGCACATTTGGAAACACAGTGTAAATTCTAAAAATAGTGAAAAATGGTTCTTCAGAGAAAAAATTCAATCCCGAAAGTGAAAAACATACGGCAATAATAATCAAATAATTGGCGTTTCACCAGCGACTAACGACTACCAGGCGTCGCCCCAAAATTCTTCGCCCGAAAAATAGGTGGCAAACCAGCCGGTCGGTGCTCAGCTAATTTCGTCCGCGTCCCTTGTCACCTATTTTTTATTGGGTGTTTCATAGGCGGTGCTATCTTTGGAAATGAGCCGCCTTGGATATTCAACTGTTTTTTACATTCTTATTTTTTGCGAATGAGTAGAGGTTTTGATTCTTTAATATTCGGGATTGCAGATATTTTGTCGCATGTAAATTTTGGGTGTTCGTTGATGTGATGGCACTGTAAGGGAACACGTATCTGCCGGTCGGCAAACTTTTCTTTGGACTGAGCAAACTAATTTCTATGTTTGTTTAGGTTTTGTTTTACCAACGGGGGAACTGATCCAAAGAGCATGCAATGTGCTTACGGAAAACACATGGCCTTATTTGAGTGTAATGATGACTTCAATCATGTATAAGGTTTGAGAATTGACAATTCGCGAGAGGGATCGGGGACCGGTAAGCAATTACTTTCAGTTATGTCAGCACGAAGAATAAGTGTTTTGCTGTCATGTTCCTTGGTTAGCTTTTAATTCTATCTCATGCCTCCACGCGAGTCTAAGTCTATTGATGGCATTTGGTCCTTAGACCGGCGACGACTGGGTGCTATCAGCCTTTTTTTGCTTTTGTGAAAGTGAATATGGTAACTTGTGTGAAAGAGTGTGTAAACATCAATCGGTTAAATCGTGTGAAATACTTTACTTTTCGTTGAAAACTTTGTGGGCGCCTATTGCTAATCGAAATATCATTCAGATAAGTATAGTGTGTAGTCATACAGACTATTATTGTTCTGCGATTTTCAGATTTCATTTCGCTGCGGCTGGCTTTATAAGCTTGCCCGCAGTGGAAGACGCAGTGTTATATTGTTCTTTGGTATTGTCCCGCTTCTCCAGCTGTAGTTTAATTTGCCTATAATGAGCGGCCTGTGTGCAAAGTGTACGAGCACGGCGAGTCTCGCCGAAGGCCTTGTTGTATGTCTTTTTTGCGGTAATAAATATCATCAAAAATGTTCCGGGTTAACAAAGGCCATGGTAAATTGGGTGGCTGATAATGCAAGTCTTTGCTACAAGTGTGCGAAGTGTTTATCAGATCAGTCTTCTGGTGTGCAGGATGTCAGTTCGATATCCATTGAGTTGAATAAGAATATGGAACAATTCGCTTCCATTTCTGAGTCTCTCACTGATGCCCGAAAAAACATCGATGCACAGATAAACATCGCAGTAGAAAACGGAATAGAAAAACTGATCAGGTCTTTCAACAACTCTCTCGAGAGTAAATTGGCTAGCTTGGAAAACAGTGTTGCCAAAAAGTTGAAAGATTTGAAAAGTTGTTTAAATGAAAATGTTAAGCGTGAAATTGAATTAGTTGGAATGAACAGAAAGAGGATTTTTAGTAATAGGAAGGTTCATTCTGAATCTGACGGGAATCCCAGTAGAAAACGAAATTTTTTGACGAATAAAGAGATGAACCGATGTTAATTCAAATAGACGATGATGGAAATAATGACGAGGTTTTTGATAAAAATAGTAGAATTACTTACGCGAATGTTTTGTCGGGAACTACTGGGACGAATAAAATTAGAACTAGAAGTCAAACGAAACGTAAGGCTCGCCCGGTCATTGTAATTAAACCAGTCGAGCCGTTGCAATCTAGTGACGACACGAGGAATGAATTAAAAAATAAATTAGATCCAAAGGTGCACAAAATTAGCAACTTTAAAAACGGTAAAGATGGCTCGATTATTGTGGAGTGTGCAACTCGGGATAATATTGAATCGGTGAATGAAATCATTGTAAGCAATCGGGGTGAAAAGTGCTGTTATACCGATACCCGGTAAACCGAATTTGAAAATAATGGGGATGAGTGATCGATACTCTGAGGAAGTTTTCGTTGACTTATTAAAGAATCAGAATGAGGGCATTCCGGTCGATTTTGTTAAAGTTGTTGCCAATTTTGAAAATACACGCTTCAAATATAACAAATACAATGTTATAATTGAAGTTGATAAGAACACTTATAGCGGCCTGATGTCAGCCCGTACGGTGAACATTGGTTGGGATAGGTGTTCTGTTTTAGAGGCCTTTAACGTGCTGCGCTGCTTCAACTGTGGAGAATTTGGGCATAAGAGTACGGGATGCGTTAATAAAGAAACATGCTCCAGATGTAATGGAGCACATGGAGCATCTGAATGCTCGTCAACTGATTTTAAATGTGTAAATTGTATAAAAAAGAATAGTGAACGCAAAATGAATTTGGACGTAAACCATGCGGCATTTAGTAAGCAGTGTTCAGTATATCGGAGACTGCTAGAATCTAAAAAAAGCAACGTTTTGTTGAGTGAATAGCAACTAACAAACGGGAGGCTGTCTGAAATATTATGTTTAAATATAGCTGGGTTGTCTACAAACTTTGTTGCAATGCGACATCTTGTAGAAAACAAACGTCCATTGTTGATTTTTCTATCAGAAACACATATTGTTGATGCTGATGCATTTGATCAGTATGGCATTCCGGGTTATAAAGTTGCTTTTTGCCTATCTCATTCCAGGCATACCGATGGAGTTGCTATTTACGCCAAAGGATCGATTAAATTCAACGTTCGGTTAAACGACGCAGTTGATAATAATTGGTTCTTGGGTATATCAGTTGAAAGAGGCATGCAGATGGGAAACTTTGCAGTAGTATACCATTCTCCTAGTTCTAGCGATCGACGATTTTTAGAAATTTTAGAAAACTGGTGGGAGAATTTCGTTAATTAAGCAAACTTAATGTAATTTCGGGCGATTTCAATATTAATTGGCTCAACGATCAAAATTCGAATCAGTTGAAGCAGTTGGCTGAGTTTTTCAATTTCAAGCAAACGGTTAGTGAGTTTACAAGAATTTCCAGACACAGTAGAACATTGATAGATCACGTGTATTCCAATTTTGACGGGGTTTATTCGTATGTAGAGGCCGATTGTAAAATTTCAGATCATGAGACAATTTCAATTTTACTGGAGAATGAACCAAACCGTGAGGAGGATAAAGTTAAAATTAAGTGCTGGAAAAGATATTCGAAACAAGCCATGTCTCAACTGGTTTCGAGAAGCCTGGATTTTACGGAATTGAATGGAAATTTGGATAACAAGGCAGCTGTTCTAACTAATGTGTTAAAAGAGTGTACAAATAGTTTAGTTTCTCAAAAGTATGTTAATTTAAATAACTCGAACATCTTTTGCGCCTGAAACGTAAAAGGGATAAAAAGTACAAGAAATTTTGCAGAACTAATAGTGAACGTCTTTGGAATGGGTACACACACGCGCGAAATATTTATTCACGAGCTTTGAAAAAGACCAAATGTGAGTACATTCAAAGGAAGATCGATCAACATTAAACCAACAGCAAAGAGTTATGGAAAATCCTAAAGAATTTAATTAAACCTAGACCTAGTTCCTCGCAGTCCATAACTTTTAACGGGGTAGAAGAACAATCTGAGCAAATAATAGCTGAAAAATTGAACAGTTATTTCGTTAGCAGTGTGCAACTGATCTATCAAAGTATTGAGCTGGTCAGTGAACCTGTGGAAATAACACAGCCGATTAATATTTGTAATAATAATTGTTTTACTGAGCATCTCTATAAACTATGCATCCCTATTTGGCCACAACTCACACAACCTCACCATGCATTGCTATAGGGACACCTATTGTTAAGCTAGGCAGGAATGCGTCACTCACCATTTTAGTCATAAATCGATCTTTGTACCACTTGGACGCCAATAAAAAACATATTGATTCTAAACTTAAAACATGGTGTCAGAAGTGGCAGTGATATGATCCCGGTAAAATTTTGTGATCTACGTACACGAATCGTTTATTACGCGAAAGTTTCCCAATTAAGGGCGAGTGAAATTCCTAAAATCCTATAGAAGAACGGAAGATTACGTGAGAAAAACGCATCGAAGATGGCGACCGGATTCGACCTTCGACTGCCACAGCCTCTCGACTGCGCGAATTTAGCCAAAGAATGGCCTCGTTGGAAGCAGGCATTCGGAATTTACTTAAGGGCAAACAATAAAATGTCGGAAAGCGAAGAAAATAAAATCGCCGTTTTCCTATGGCTGATTGGACCTCGCGGTGTCGAAATTTTCAACACATTATACCCAGAAAAAGCAAGTGCCGATAATCTTTTTGGTATTGGTGGCAACGATGAAGATGCTGCCTTCGGTGATGCGGTCGAGAATGTAGTGAATGAACAGGTGCTCACACTTGCAGACGTTATCGCCTCGTTCGACGACTATTGCCTTCCACGTAAGAACATTGCGATGGAGGCATTCAAATTCAACACGATCGCACAAAAGGAGAGACAAACATTCACCGAGTTTGAAACGGAACTTCGCACACAGATACAGTACTGTGAGTTCAAATGCCATCAATGTCAAACGTCTTATTCTGATCGCATGCTACGCGATCGGATAATCATTGGCATACAGGATAAGAAACTGCAAATGAAACTGCTTGATGGACGAGATGACCCGCTGACAAAAATCGTTGAAACCTGTAAGGTGTTCGAAGCGGCTTCGGAGAATAAGCTTATACTTGACCGCAAAGTGAATTCGCTAGAAATAAAACCAGTTGAGTCGCAATTGGACAAGGGACAAAAAGAGATAGCTGTCATCACTCGGAAACATTGTTTCAATTGTGGGAGACCGTTCAACCAAAACCATCGTCGTAGCTGCCCAGCTGTTAATGTGAAATGTTTTGCTTGTGGTGGTGCAGGCCATTTCAGTAAATGCTGCCGTCGTAAGCTGGAAAAGGAGGAAAACAATACGAAGCAACCGATGAAACCCGAACCTTTTAACAAACCGAAGTCAGTGTTAACGGTAAATTGGAGTGACGCAGGTGAGTGTCCTTTCACAGATAAGGTTAGCAATGCATGTGTGAGCGATCCTAACAAAAATATTGATTTGTATAGAATAAATTCAACTGGTCATAGCGGTGGGAGTTCATGGGCATGGCACAAGCTTTACCGTGTAGGTGACATAGAAGTACGATTCAAACTAGACACCGGCGCTGATGTAAATTGTATACCGATCGATGTTGTTAATAAAGTTGGCGTGGCGGTTCAAAATGTAAACAATGCTCATGTTCTCGATTATAGTTCTAATAAAATTAAAATTCATGGGATGGTAAATTTGACTTGCGCCGATCCTGCAAAAGGCTGTATTCACACTGCTCGGTTTTTGGTGGTCGATTCTAATCTCGAGCCTTTGTTGGGTCTGCAGTCTTGCGTTGATTTTGGGTTGATCAGTCGCTTGAGCAGGGTTCAGCTACCCATTTGTGTTCCCAAAGATAAAGCCGAATTTGTTGATAAATACCGTGACATTTTTGAGGGGTTAAGAAAAATCCGTGGCAAGTGTTCGATAGTTCTAAAAGAAAATTCCATACCGACGTTATTCTACAGAAAGCGCATTCCTTTTGCTTTACACGACAGAATTAAAACCGAACTGAAAAAAATGGAGGAACAAGGAATTATTGCATACGTTGACTATCCTACTGATTGGGTCAGTAACATGCAAGTGGTGGAAAAACCTAACGGTGCATTACGAATTTGTCTTGATCCGAAAGCATTAAACTCATGCATCAAACGTGAACATTATCTAATCCCTACACAGCAGGATTTGTTTAGTCGTCTCTCGGGTAAACAAGTTTTTACAGTGCTCGACTTAAGTAGTGGTTTTTGGCAAATGGAACTGGACCGAGAAAGTTTTGACTTGACTACATTTATGACTCCATTTGGACGCTATCGCTGGACCCGTGTTCCGTTTGGACTCAACAATGCCCCGGAAATGTTCCAGCGTAGGATGGTGCAGATTTTTGGGGATATTTCGGGTGTGGAGATATACTTCGATGATATGGCTATTGCTGGAACTGATGAAGCTGAACATGACGATATTTTATCGCAAGTTATTCAACGTGCTCGGGAAAATAACATAAAATTCAACATGAATAAGTTGCAGTTTCGTACGAATCGTGTTAAATTTATGGGAAACATGATTGGCAATGGGGAAGTACATCCTTTGGAGAAAGATGTGAAGGCAATCACCGAAATGCAAAGGCCGAAGAATGTTGCGGATGTTACACGATTCCTGGGTCTATGCAAGTATTTAGCTAAATTCATTCCGAATCTTTCCCAGCGAACATCGAATCTCCGTAAGCTGACTCATAGTGGCGTTGCGTGGGATTGGGGTGAAATACACGAACAAGAGATGACTGATCTTTTGACGACGATTTCCAAAGAACCAGGTCTGGCTATTTACGATCCAAAAAAACCATGCACTATTCAGACAGATAGTTCAAAAGATGGCTTGGGTTGTGTCTTACTGCAAGATCATGGTCCTGTAGCGTTTGCATCGAGAACGTTAACCAAGAGTGAGCAGCGATGGGCCCAAATTGAGAAAGAATTACTGGCGGTAGTATTCGCGTGCAATAGGTTTCATTTCTTCATTTACGGTCGAGAGTTTGTGGTTCAGTCAGATCATAAACCGCTTGAAACTTTGATCAAAAGAAATATTGATGATGTAACGCCTCGTCTTCAGCGCATGATTCTAATACTGCTCAAATATCCCGGGCTGTCTCTGGTGTATACTCCGGGTAAGAATTTGTTGGTAGCCGATTGTCTCTCGAGAGCTGCTCTTCCGGAAACGGGTGAAGTTCAAGAAGATCTAGAGTATGCTGTTCATGCTCTTGTTAAAAAGGCTTGTATGTCCCAGGACAACTTCAACTTGTACATAGAAAGACTGAATCAAGATGAACGTTATTTGCGCATTATTAAATACGTTGAAAGTGGATGGCCGCCATACCACAAACTGGACGATTTGAGCCAGCTGTTCCATAAGTATCGTGAAGAGCTTGATTTTGAAAATGGGCTTCTCTTCAAAGATCACCGCTTGGTAATTTCTACAGGACTGCAGAAAACTATATGTCAGTGGCTGCACGCACCGCACTTGGGAACTGAGAAGACTTTATCTCGAGCGAGAGTACAATTTTTTTGGCCTGGAATGACCAATAACATAAAGGAAATAACCACGAACTGTTTGGTATGCGAGAAATTTCGGCGAAACAACCAAAAGGAGCCACTCGTTCAGGATCCATCGCCTGAATATCCATTCCATCGTGTTTCGACGGACATCTATGAATATGGTGGTCGTGACTGGTTAGTCCTTATCGATGCATATTCTGGATTCATCTGTTCTGATCGGCTGGAAGATAAAACAATACGCAGTGTTTGAAAACTGTTCGATCGATTTTTTAATTGTTTTGGTTACCCAACAATTATCCGTAGTGATAATGTGCCTTTTAATTCTCGGGAGTGTGAAAGATACGCAAACCTAAACAATATTACGTTTGAATTTTCAAGTCCACGATATCCCCAAAGCAATGGACTCGCGGAGAAAAGTGTGGCGATTTCCAAAAACATTTTGAAACGGTGCTTTGAAACAGGAGAAGTTGAGCAGTTCCAGTACCGTTTGCTCGAATACAACACGACACCAGTTGCTAGCATGCAATTGTCGCCCAGCCAGCTATTCTTCGGAAGACTTGTGAAGACTCGCTTGCCTATTGAGGAAAGCTTATTGAAAAGGAACACCCTGGATGAGAACGATGTGCAACAGAAAATTTTGAAAAAGCGTGCTATTCAGAAAGGCTACTATGATCGTAATGCAAAACAATTACCAGTTTTGAAACCCAGTGAAAGAGTTCTCTTCAGAAAGAACGCGCGAGAATGGCATTATGGTTCAGTTGTTCGAGACGTTAATGGTCGTTCTTATGTAATTCGAGATACTTTTGGTAATCATTTCCGTCGGAACCGAAAATTCATGACACGTACCATCAATAACGAGGCTGACCCCAGTGAAATTCTGCTTGAAGATCATGCTGCAAAATATTTCATAAATCAAAATCCACCCAGGGTTGTAAGTCAACCTGTTGACAGAGTTCAACCTGAAAGTCCGTCCTGTCACATTCGTCTCGGTATAAATCAAGCGCCAGAAACGTCGTCTACTGAAAGTAGTCCATCAAGTGTAGGTTCGTCCCCTGTGCATGTAAATACACCTACGGTTGAAAGTCCTCTTATAGCTTCACGGCGGATTAAGCGTGAACCCATTGATCCATTGTCGGAACAGGAAGTGAAATATCATGAACCCCGCTACGAAAGCTGTCCCTCGCCTTTGCTTGAAGCTGAACCTGAGCGTGAATTGCTCGAATCACAAGGCTCACATGCAACCCGTAGTGGTCGCATGATTGTTAGACCAGATCGTTTTGGACAATGGCTATACTAATTTGTTCAAGAAGAAAGCGTGTAATAATAATTGTTTTACTGAGCATCTCTATAAACTATGCATCCCTATTTGGCCACAACTCACACAACCTCACCATGCATTGCTATAGGGACACCTATTGTTAAGCTAGGCAGGAATGCGTCACTCACCATTTTAGTCATAAATCGATCTTTGTACCACTTGGACGCCAATAAAAAACATATTGATTCTAAACTTAAAACAATATTAACTGTAGATTTGATGGATTTCACCCAATCACTTTTGAACAATTGAAAGATATTTGTTTTTCTTTGGGAAAATCGGCTGGTATCGATAATGTAAACGCAAAAGTGATACAGGATTGCTTTCATGTCATCGGACACGATCTGCTGGACCTTGTAAATGAATCGCTACAAACTGGGCACGTGCCGACAGTTTGGAAGGAATCACTTGTGATTCCTATTCCCAAAGTTACTGGGACGGATAAAGCCGAAGAGTACCGCCCCATTAACATGTTGCACACATTAGAGAAAATTTTAGAACTTGTTGTTAAGGGCCAGCTGATGAATTATTTGAATAATAATAATTTGCTAATTCCGGAGCAATCGGGATACCGAGAGGGACACTCTAGCGAAACCGCTTTTAATCTAGTGTTAGCAAAATGGAAAGAGAAAATCGAGGTTAAAGAGACTATGTTTGCTGTATTTTTGGATCTGAAACGCGCTTTTGAGACAATTTCGAGACCGTTACTTTTGAAAACTTTAGAGCGATTTGGTATCGGAGGGATAGCACATAAGTGGTTTGAAAACTATTTATGTGATAGAACTCAGAAAACTAGTTTCAACGAGTTTGTATCTAGTCCTCTCGGCAATCCTCTTGGAGTGCCGCAAGGTAGTGTCTTAGGTCCTATTTTATTTATAATGTATATAAATGACATGAGGCGAGTTTTACGATTTTGTGACTTAAATTTGTTTGCTGACGACACTGTTCTGTTCATTGCAGCTAAGGATATAGATGAAGCCGTGGCACATTTGAACGAAGATTTGCATTCCCTTGCTCGTTGGTTAAAATTTAAACAATTAAAGTTAAATGTTGCTAAAACTAAATATATGATCATCTCTTCGGCTAATACTAGGCCTGACGTTAACGTTGAAATAAATGGTGAGACTATTGATCGCGTTAGTGAATTAAAATATCTTGGAATAATCGTTGATGACAAGTTAACCTTTAAGTCTCACATCGACAATGTCATCAAAAAGATTGCTAAAAAGTGTGCTATATTGTGTCGTCTGAAAAATGATTTAACAATTAGTAGTAAAATTTTATTATATAAATCTATTGTTTCACCACATATTGACTTCTGCCCATCCATTTTGTTTCTTGCCAATCAAACACAAATATTGAGGTTACAGCGATTGCAAAATAGAATCATGCGATTAATTTTAAAATGTAACAGATACACTTCCTCTAGTTTCATGGTAAGCGCATTACAATGGCTCTCTGTGAAGCAAAGAATTTATTACTTATCAATGGTGTTCATTTTTAAAATTATTAATGGAATGCTGCCTCGATATTTGTGTGATCGAATTGAAAGAGGAAGTGATGTGCATAGGTACAACACTAGAAACGCGTCGGATGCAAGAACACCAAACTTTTTATTTAGTAGATCACAGAACTCCTTGTTGTACAAAGGAATAAGTTTTTTCAATTCGATGCCTAGGCATATTAAACGTGCAGCAACATTAGCGGAGTTCAAAACACTATGTATTTCACACGTAAAATCTGCTTTGTAGACAGATTTTTTGAATTTTTATATTTTGGAGTTATTTGAATAACTATGTAATACCACGAAGAGTGTATTTTTTTTCTCTTCTATTATTTGCATTTAGTCACACTAAGTTATTATATTCGCTATGATGATGATGGATTTTTGTTACTTCTTTATTAAAGTTATTAAAAATAATGAGATGTCTACAAAAGTCTGAGCCACGCGCGCGCTAAGCAGATAGACACTAACTTGAAATCGAACATGGTGACCAGCACTAAAAGCTCATCGGGTTGAATCGAAGCTTTTAGACTTTTGTTGTGATCAGGGTCTGATTTGATGATGGAGTTGTGTTGACTTTGCTCGACAATAGAGTTAATTTCGGTTATTGCTGCGATAGTGGTAATAACGGAGTTAGCTCGTTGAGTATGGCTTGATGACTCCTTCTGATAACTACTAGATATCGGGTTCAATTCCTGATCAATCAAGGATATTCTCGGATAGGAGTATCCCTTGATTGCCTTGGGTTAATGGTAGGAAACTTTCAATAAAAGGGTCTGATGTGGATGATATAACTCGACCGGACTCTGCACTGCCACTAGGCTCGTCACTGCTCACCTTAGCAGGTGGTAGTACCGATGTCTTGGTCAGGCGGGAGGAGTCTTACAGAGAATTATCGGAAATGGAAGCTATTGAGTTCAATTCCCGATTCTATTAAGTATCTTCCCGGAATGGAAATTTTCTTGATGGACCCTGGTTGTTTGCGGAATATTCGAAATGTATCTGGTTACGTTCTTTTGAAGGAAAGGCTATGTCTGCAAATTGAACCAGTCCGTTTCTTTTTGTTAACTGGTTTTGTTATGGATCAAAATATTAATTATCTTTTAGATAAATCGTTCAGCTCACACCTTTGTGGGGGTATGAGGTGGGACCATCATCATTCTGCCAATAGTAGCAGAATGAGAGGGTGCGAACAGATCTAGCGGAGAAAACAATACCGTAAAAATGAATAGTTGTTGGGAAATAAGCTCCAATAAGACTTTAATTTGACTAGTATCGATGATCGCGGGTCAATACGTACTGAAAATCGTCTGTTTTAATGAATCCAATTTCAAGTTCCGTTATTGATAACAAGCCCGTGTATCAGGTTAACGATCCTCTGTATTTTCCTTTAATGTTCGATATAATCGTTCGTATACGTGTATTTCACAAACAATCCGATATTAGAAATAGCAAATACTTTCGTTGATTTATAACATCTCGAGCTATCATAACTCTTTGTCTGTATAACGTGTTATCACTCAGTAGTTTGCAACCCAAAAATATATCGTGGAGAAGGTATAGCGAAATTAGTCTAAATAATGTCGCAATAAATAGTGATCCGGCCCATTACGCAGATAAGATTAGCTTTTCTAGGCAATACTCCCACGATCGGCTGTGTGGAATTGAAATTGCTTTTGTTTTGAAAACATAGGATACTCTCGGTAGCCGGCTACCCAGAGTTCAAAAAGAACCAAAAACTAAACAAGATCTTCAGCGATCGTGTTCTCGAAAACTTACTAAACTGCTACCTAATAAACTATGTACAGGTCGCATCGCTTGCATGGAGCGAATCCTAGAACACCAACTTCGCGACACCTATGAAAGAGTCTGATGAACCTTCTGTATAAGATTCCTCATTTTATTCAAGGGATCGCCGGGTAAAATAAGCACCGACACGATAGAAACCACGAAAAAATTCGTCGCGTGATTGAATATTATTACGAAATACAAGCCTTATAGCCGGCTATCCGGAGTTTAAGTTGCTTATTTTGCTAATCGTATTAATACAACAAATGTTGAATTTCCCAAATTCTCGGCAGCCGGCTGCCCAGAGCAATTATTACATGATAACGCTATTGGCACACTTACTAACAACTCTCCCATTCCCGTGATACATGTGGAGATGTAGAGGATTCCTCGGTCTCTAGTAGCAACATGTATCGGACTAACATTCCTTCCTTTCCCAGAAGATCTGCATTCGGACGTGGCCGGTGTCGGTATTGATCAGCATGCAGGGATCAGAATAGATTGTACAATGTGGCTCATCATGTTATTCCCAAGCATGTTGTTCCAATGAACATTTTGCAACCTAATTTGGTTCTGGTCAAGAACGGAGTAGCAACTACGGGCGATCTCTTATGCTTATGCTTAAATATTAATAATTACTTATTCTAAGATTACTGATTGAAGATTGCTCACTAAAATTACAATTAAAACTACTGAACTTAAATCATCCACATCAAAGGTAACTAGGCTAATTTAACTACATTATCTTAATACTGCATTGCTAAAATTCTAGGATCTATTATAAAAGTTATAGACCCATTTGATATTGCGGGAGTTGACATCTGGAAAGTGTTAACGTATATTTAACGCACTAAACGTAAGTTAAAAAAAGAATTGTAGATGATAAAAAAGCTATTGTAAATTTAATGAATTACAGGAAAAATTTAACATCGATCATCAAAAATCGTGTTTAAATTTTCGGACCAATTATCTCCGTTGCATGCATTTGCAACAGGGCCCGTTTATTGAAAGATAATTCGTTAGTCACGACAATAACGGAACGGCACTTCATAGTATAATGGGTTCAGCCGCGGTACAATTTTCGAAAAAGCACACTTTTATTGGCCTACTTTGGGGTCCTAGAAATAATGTCACTATTGAGTTACCCCTGTTCTTTGGAATGCACAGGGGTCCAGAATGTAAATTTAGCAGGAATTTTATCTTTTTGCTAAAATTAAATGATTTAGCCTTACAATATGTTTGGCAAAGTTCTTGTACTTTACAAGCTCATTATTTTGGTTTAAAAAGAAGCTAGGGTGGTTCTAAGTTGTAGAATAGCACATTTTAGACAAATTTGCTGAAAACACGCAAGCTCTAGCTTTTACTCTTTCTATTGCCCGACAAATCAAAATGTAAGCTTTAGGGTGTTCCTTAAAACGGTTTTATTTCTATAAAAAGTTTTCATTTTACGCTAAAGTACCCTTTAGACAAGGGTGCAAGATTATTTAAGGTTCATAATTTTCATTAAAACACCAACTACCAAAAATTATTCGTTTGAAAGTTATGAGAATTTTATATAAAAAAATATAAATTTTTCAAGTAGCATTGTCTTCGATTAGGACACTTAACATTAAATACCGTTGTTGTCATATGATATAGTATTCTTTGTAGTATAGATTGCAAAAAATAGCAAATACGATATTTTTACGTCTTGCAATATTTATTCATAAAACAGTTTATTTTTAATAAAAAGTATATATAACTTTCTAACGAGAGATGCAAGAGGTTCGGTACATTGAGACAAAATCCAAGCCTTCAAAATATCTGAAAGTATTTCTAACGTGATCTTAATGAAAAATTAAAACTGCAACAGTTATATAAAGAAAACCATTTTTAAGACACACCCTATTTTTTTGATAAATTTCTCGTAAAATGAAAAGTACACGACATAGAGTTCCAGTGTCTTTGACAAAGTTTTTTTAAAATTTTATTTTCTATGAAGCTCCATCTCGAACCATTAAAAAGTTAATTTTATGATTTTAAAAAATTAGAACCACCCACATCAAAACGCTAGCTTCTATTATTCAAAAGATATAAGTACTTATAATTTCAAAAATAGATTTTTTGTGATCAACTTTATGAACTTTTAGAAAATAACGTATTCGTTATTTTTTGCTCAATTACTACTCTAGTAATGACCTCAGTTATACTTGAAAAACAATTATTATTTGTTTGCCCCAATGAGTGATATTGTTATTGTTGGCGAAAAAGTATTCATAACTCTTCAGTATAAATAGTTAGATATGTGGTGCCATGAAACAAGTTATTTGCCTTAAAACAATCTTAAAGTTATCTGAAGACTACTTCACTTTTAAATCAATACCGCAAAAGTTATTTGAATAAAACAGTTTTTGTGAGAAACACTAAGAAACACCCTAACCTTCAATTTTCAAATAAAAATATAGGCTGTAAAATTAATAGTATGACAGGTAGAACTCACATGTCTTCAGCAAACTTTTCCAAAATTTGCCGTTCTACAACTTCGTTGAAGGTTATTTGGCTCTAGCTAGAATGAATAAAAAGTTATTTATTTATCTTGGTAGAATTAGAACAATCCAATCTTTTTTTTAACAAAAAGAAGGGGCCCACAAACTGCGAAAACTAAGGCTAAGTTGTTTAGTTTTAGTAAAGTCTCAAAATTGCTGCTAAATTTGCATTCTAGACCACTGTGGAATGGTAATCCATATTTCTATGACCTCACATGTACTACAATTCCAAAGTATTGATTTGTATTGTTCAGTTTTGAAGTTTTGTGTGGTACCAGATACGATGAAAAATTGACCATCGGGCCTTCAAATGGGCGTAGTATCCTTAACCTACTACCAAAATATTAGTCCCGTACTAGTATAACCAATATCATATGAATTGGGTTCGCAGCATATGGCACGTCTTGAGGCGACCAACGAGCACCGACGACAATAATATACACTATAGTCCTCCGGCGATAGCGAGCAACATGCACAAAATGCCCAGCCGGGTCAGTCTCTACTGTGAGAGCGATCGACAAGCGCCGATAGCAATTTTGCAGCTCTCGCAGGAGACGATCCACCCATGCTGGAAGATCCGCATAAACCAAAATTCAAATATCTGGTGATGTACCCCGACTGGACAGGTAGCGCAGTTGACATGGACGCCTGGTTATTTATCCCAGACTGGCAATATTCTAGCACAATATAGTACTTAAGCCCATTAGTCCGCGTAAAATAAAAGAATATATTTTGAGCAGCCTATTTCTAAGTTATAAGTGAGGCCAGATATGATGAAAAAGTTGCTAATCGGCATTCGAATGACCCTAGTAGTTCTGACTTATCACCAAATTATTAGCCCTGTAATCATACAACCAATACCACGGTGTTCCTAAAACCGTTATTAACAAAAAAAATGATCATAAATTTGTTATACGGCATTCGAAAGATACAGTATCCAAGCATCTTCTCAGTGCATTTCAAAATGATCCATCGAGAAATTCGAGAGAAATTGCGATTTGAAGTTTTATGACACGTTTCATAAGGCTACCAGCAAACACCCACGGGTTTGGTCCTATCCCTATAAACAAAAAAATATTTGTCTACTTATTTAGTACATGACATTCGAAAAATATAATAATCAAGTATATCCCCTGCAAGTTTGAAAATATTTCATTGACGGAATCGATATTTATAACGGTTTGGATGTGGTATGCGGTCATAGATGGGTTTTCTACCAGACTTCAAGCGTGAATCCATGTTTGTCCATTGACTATTTAGATCGTTTATACATGTCGCGGGTTTTAAAGGAAAACCTTACCATTTAATTACATAAGTATAATGTACAAAAGGTGTTATTAATATGGTGCATTCTCGATGCTGTTTGCACCACTAAGCGGCCTAAGTTCTATTTTCACAACGACACACGAAAGTCTTTGAAATACTACCTCTTACCTTTGTATGGATAGGAGTATTACCTTGAATTAATTTTGATCACTGGCGCCACCATGTGGTATAATTCTGCATTTTTCAAATGAAAAAAGAAAATATTTTTTGCTACTCTACAACTTTGTACAACATCAAAATGCTCCATATCTCACCGTTGTACAGATAGATTCCCTTTAAATTGCTTGGCTCACTACCGCCACCTTGCGGCGAAATTCTGAAACTTTCCAGTGAAACCAAAAAGTTCTTTTATTCCTCTACAACTTTGTGGAACATCACAACTTTCTATCTCTCATCGTTTCAGAGATATATGAGTTTTTCCTAGCTTTGTGCCACCTTCACGCGTGGTTCACTTACATGAGATAAGCGAAGTATGCCCTTTGCGAATGTTAAGCAGCAGTATTCAACTTTAAACGTTAATAACTCTTTGGTTGGATTGTCTTGTAGTCTTCGACAAACTTGTTCGGCATATCTCCAAAAGCTTAACTCCTTCCTAGGTCCGTGATCGGAAGCGACCTCTAGCGGCGATTTTGTGAACTGCGAGTGTTTCCCCATACATTTTGGCCAAAAATCCCATACAAACTTTAAGCTCTTTGGGGGAGGGGTTAGGGTTAACCGATTTCGCTCAAATTTGGACAGTGTCATTTTTTCATGATTTGGAACGACGCTAGGGGGTGTAGGTTGCGATTTTTTTTTTTCATGTAAATCATTGTCACCCTAAGTAGCCCCTATAACCTGTTCTGATTATTTGGCATAAATTTCTCTTATGGAGGTATTCCAGCGCAAAATTTAAAAAATGATAGTTTTTATATTTGCATATTTTGCAGCTTTAAGACAAGAAAAGAATGATTTAGAAAGGGGTTCACTTGAATTTAACCTAGTTAGGCTCATAGAGCTCATATTTTTTTTCTATTCAGTATTGGGTAAAACATATGCAACAAATAGCGAACTTCCGGTGGAATATAATCGGAACACCCTCGTGATATATTCGGTTTTGTCACAAATAATTATTGTGACAACTTTCCTAGAGCAGTTGTTGATAATTTCTTCTGAAGCTAAATGCTAGGCAGGCAACATAAATTTTAGTACTTTAATGTCGTAACTATAATTATAATTAATATTATAACTACTTGTAGTTTTTAAGGAATTGTATGTGATATTAGCGTCGTGATGGAAGAATAATAATTGTTTAACAGTTTTGTTGTAAAACACTATTTTTTTTCCCTTGTTTTTGTACTGTTACACAAAAAATCAAGCGGAAAGGAAAAGTTACACTTGTTTTGTCCTAAGAAAAAATGCACTTCGCATAATTTTTTTAGTGTGCCGTAGTTAACGAGTTTATTGCCCATATAACAATATGGAATCAAATTAGAACCCTAAACCACCCATTGCTTCAAGATCGATTAAGTTTACTGACGTTATCTAATAAAGTTCGGTATTTGTTACACATGTTTGGGGCTGATAAAATCGGAGCTTCAGTGCATCTTGAATTTTAAAATAAATCCGAATCTTAGGTTGCGAAACCAGAAGTCGCCGTCTTGAATTTCAAAACGATATTGATGGGGTTAAGGACGATTTTACGTAACCGGAAGTCGCCATCTCAAATTTCAAAACGACACCAAACATCGATTTCCGTTGTGTACTCATCAACCGCATTCTAAAAATACCCACATTGATGAGGTTATAGAGAATTTGGCGTAACCGGAAGTCGCCATTTTGGATTTAAAAACAACACCAAACATTCGATTTCCGTCGAGTACTCATCAACCGCATTCCAGAAATACCATATTGATGGAGTTAAAGAGGATTTTTCGTAACCGGCAGTCGCGATTTTGAATTTCAAAACGACACCAAACATCGATTTCCATTGTGTACTCATCAACCGCATTCCAAAAATACCCATATTGATGAAGTTATAGAGGATTTTGAATAACCGGAAGTCGTCATCTTGAATTTCAAAACGATACCAAATATTGATTTCCGTCGTGTATTTGTCAACCGCTTTCCAAAAACACCCACATTGATGGAGTTATATGTTGCATGAGGATTTTGCATAACCTGAAGTCGCCATCTTGAATTTCAAAACAACACCAAACATCGATTTCCGTCGTGTACTCATCAACCGCATTCCAAAAATACACATATTGATGGGGTTATTGACGATTTTGGGTAACCGGAAGTCGCCATCTTGAATTTCAAAACGACACCAAATATCGATCTCCTTCGGGTACTCATCAACCGCATTCCAAAAATACTCTTATTGATGGGGTGATAGAGGATTTTGCATAACCGGAAGTCGCCATTTTGAATTTCAAAACGACACCAAACATCGATTTCCGTCGTGTACTCATCAACCGTATTCCAAAAATACCCATATTGATGGGGTTGTTGACGATTTTGCGTAACCGGAAGTCGCCATCTTGAATTTCAAAACGACACCAAATATCTATTTCCGTCTTGTACTCATATACTGCATTCCAAAAATAACCATGTTAATTGGGTTATAGAGGATTTTGCGTAACCGGAAGTCGCCATTTGGAATTTCAAAACGACACCAAACATCGATTTCCGTCGTGTACTCATCACCCGTATTCCAAAAATACCCACATTGATGGAGTTATATGTAGAGGATTTTGCATAACTGGAGGTCGCCATCTTGAATTTCAAAACAACACTAAACATCGATTTCCGTCGTGTACTCATCAACCGCATTCCAAAAATACCCATATTGATGGGGTTGTTTACGATTTTGGGTAACCGGAAGTCAAAATTTCAAAACGACACCAAATATCGACACCAAATATCGAATTATTCCAAAAATACTATATTTATGGGGTGATGGATGATTTTTCGTAACCGAAAGTCGCCATTTTGAATTTCAAAACGACACCAAACATCGATTTCCGTCGTGTACTCATCAACCGCATTCCAAAAATACCCATATTGGTGGGGTTGTGGACAATTTTGCGTAACTGGAAGTCGCCATCTTGAATTTCAAAACGACACCAAACATAGATTTCCGTCGTGTACTCATCAACCGCATTCCAAAAATACCCATATTGATGGGGTTGTTGGGGATTTTGCGTAACCGAAAGTCGCCATCTTGAATTTCAAAACGACTCCAAACATCGATTTCCGTCGTGTACTCATCAATCGCATTCCAAAAATACCCATATTGGTGGGGCTGTGGACAATTTTGCGTAACTGGAAGTCGCCATCTTGAATTTTTAAAATGGCGGCAAACATCTATTTCCCTTCTCTTTTCGTCATCCTTTGTACATACATCTAATTCTATAGTAAAATTCCATCATTATGAGAATCAGATCTACATCAGATGCTCAAAAATAGTATCATATAACATCGCTCATTTTTCTATCACTGAGCCATATATTTACAATTCATCTACTGATGGCACGACAAGCGATGCGTGAGCGATGTATTAGTTCTATCCCTCTATGATCGTTATTTTCTATCGCTCAGTGATGGGAGTGAAGTCCATCAGTGCGTGAGCTAATTTTTAGAGATGAGTAAAAAACCGATTAGGGGTCATGCATAAATGACGTAGCATTTTAGGGAGTAGGGGGGGTACACCAAATTTGTGACGAAGTCTGACGAGGGGGAGGGTAGGGTCAGAAGTTGTGCGACGTAGCATTAAGTTTAATTTTTTTGGCGGGCATCAAAACCCATTAATTAGAGAAAACAATTTAATGTTCCTCCATTCCTAAGTTGATTTTCACGCGGTTTTTCATTTTGTAAATTTTACTGTTCGCGGAATGGCAGGCTCGCAAAGAAAAGGATAGATTTTTCATGCGGATTTAAATTTCCACATTAGTTAGCTAATATTTCTAACTAGTAGACTTATTTTGAATTAAATTTTCTTTCGGATTCAATCAAAGAAAATTTAGTAATTTAGTTGAGCTTATGCTTCCTAAAATCGTTTGCAGCAGCTATGTGAACTTTTCTTCATGCTTTATGACATGTAAAATTCTAAACAAAACTATCCATACTATATTTGTCATGAAATGGGCTTCTTTTGTAGGTAATTTGCTGTTATAATGAAAATGTTGATAAAAGTCGTCAAACATTTTGTAAGGACATATATTTAAAAGAATTGAAAAACATATGTAATTTTTTCATCTCACGGTCACGTTGCGGGGGGGGGGGGTTTAGAGATATGCTACGTCATTTACAAGGGGGAGGTTAGAATTTTGTGACCAAATGCTACGAGGGGGGAGGGAGGGGTCGAAAATCGCCAGAAAAAAGCTACGTCATTTGTGTACGGCCCCTTATTGCCACTCTTGCACAGTGATCGGAAACGCCAAAAACGTGAACTTAATTCACTAGAGGCCAAACCATCGAATATATTCACAGGGTGTCTTTGAAGGAATTGTTCGTATGAATATTCCCCACAATCTGATAACAATTGAAATAGGGCATGGCTTACTATGATCGAACTAAAAAAATAACTTTTTATACTTACGAGATAGAAAGTTGGTATCTTCGACAAAGTTTTAGGAATGCTCATAGTGAAGAATTTTGTTGAAGAACTTGAGCTTGTAGGAGTAAAGGTTATCGATTTATAAGATGTTTTCTATGACAACCCCCTTAAATCAAGTTTTAATATAACTTCTTTCATTGTGACTTTTCGTGCAAACTATGTATAACATAAATATGTAGGCATCAAAACTACATACTATTGTCGAAGACTGTATGTAAAAATACTCATTTGTTTTAAAGTTATTGAAGATTTTTACATTTTTTTATACCAATAAAGTTAAGAAGGTTTGGTGCGTGGCACTCTAGAACCCTATGAATATAGTAAGCTTACTTTATCATGTTTTTTTTTCATTTTCCATATAAAATCAGCAAAAAAAAAATGTTTTTGATTTTTTCCGTAAAATTTAATAAATAATGGATTTACATCCTTTTGTAAGCATTACATTCATTATGACATGTCTATTTGAGTATATATATTAGTTTGGAATCTCCAATGATATTAAAAACTTTACATTTTTGCTCCCACGTTTATAAAAACTGATATATTCAGGTATAAGTGAAAATAATACTTGTAATTGAATATCGAACAAAGAATTTCAAAAACTGGGGCAAAAAAACTAGAAAATATTTTTGCTGATTTTTGTATGGAATAAGTCAAAAAACATAATAAAGTAAGCTTACCCTATTCATAGGGTTCTAGAGTGCCACAAACCAAACCTTCTTAGCTTTATTGTGCATAGTTTAGAAAGTTAAAAAAGTGCCTGTTCGTGAATTTTGGTTTGCACCTTTCTTCCTTATACGTAGTTGAAGATGGTGTAAAAAATGTAAAAATCTTCAACAACTTTGAAACAAATGAGTATTTTTACATACAGTCTTCGACAATATTATGTAGTTTTGATACCTACACATTTGTGTTTTACATAGTTTTCACGAAAAGTCACAATGAAAAAAGTTATATTAAAAAAACTAGATTTAAGGGGGTAGCCCTAGAAAACGCCTTATACATCGATAACCTTTACTCCTGCAAGCTCAAGTTCTTCAACAAAATTCTTCACTATGAGCATTCCTAAAACTTGTCGAAGACACCAATTTTCTATCTCGTGAGTATAAAAAGTTATTTTTTTAGTTCGATCATAGTAAGCCATGCCTAATTTCAATTGTTATCAGATTGTGAAGAATATTCATGCGAACGATTCCTCCAAAGACATCCTGTTTGATATCTAGTGAATTAAGTTCACGTTTTTGACGTTTCCGACCACTGTGCCTTGGTATGCAGTAAGGGGTTGCTACTTTAAAATTATAACTAGTTTAAAATTTCTTAACGGATCTTCCTCCTTGATTCGCCGCTGATTTCAAGCGATGTTTCAGTGTCGATACATAGTATCTCAAAATCGTGGCTGTCGATCCATTGTAATTGCACCACTAGGTGGATTAAAACAGGTTTTACATTTCTTATAAAAGAAATGTATAGAATTCGCTCAAACTTTCAAGATTTTTTCCGAAGCCAGGAGGGCCGAGTCTTATATACCAATCGACTCAGCTCAACGATTTGGGACAATGTCTGTGTGTGTGTGTTTGTTTTTTTTTTTTACAATGGAGAAGACCTTTATGTCCAAGCCCAGTACACGTGCTAACGGTAGGGTCCAATCTACCACACTGGGTGCACTGGGGGCGTGTTGGACTCGAATGGTGACCAGCCATTAATACCGACTAAACTCCATTGGGCTCCGCCATCATTCCTCCCAGGAACTACCTCTCAGTATTACTTCTGGGGGGATGGCTGTACTAAATGTACTCATTCACTCTCACTCACGCGTTCATACATCCTGTACGAGGCTTACTTGGGTGCTCTCTCAATCAAAGTGCGTTCACTCTCAAACACTCCCACATGAGGCTGACTTTTGTGCTCACCTTTTACGTTCCATGCGAGGCTGACTTGTGTGCTCACCTTACTCATTCCTTGCTAGGCTTACTTTTGTGCTCGCCCTACCCATACCATGTGAGGCTGACTTGGGTGCTCACCCTATCACCTGATTCACTCTCAATCGTGCCACTCTATTGTACCTTTGTCACTCCCCCTGGCATCCCATGTGGGACATTTTTCTTAGGCCCCACTTCTGACAAACCATGCGAGGCTGACTTGTGTGCTCACCTTTTTCACTCCTTGCTAGGCTGACTTTTGTGCTAGCCTCTACCAACCTGTGAGGCTGACTTTTATGCTCACCCTTAACATGCAGTGTGAGACTGACTTGGATGCTCACCCTTTCACTCCTCTGCCACGCCATGAGGCATCGATAGCTTAGTTCCAACATACTACGCTACGACCCTCCCGTCTTGGCATGAGGCAGTCCACTTATACGCCTATTCACTCACTCTTCTGTCTTGCTTCGGGGTGGCTGGGTTTACCCCTTACGCGGTTGCCATTCGCTGCGCCAAACCTGCCTCGGCATGAACAGACCGTTCACTCCCTTTTTTGCGCTTGGCCTCTTTTTGCTCCAGCTAACCAATCACTAGTTAGCCGTGCCCGCCGTCTGTTGCTCGGTTCGCCAGATTACCTGTAGCCTACTGGCAATCTGGATGGTAGCAGCCGAGACTGCGTTCCACTTCTCCACCGTTTGACACATCCGCTGAATAAGGGTATCCGGGGTTGTGTCCCAGCCACAGACGTCAAGCATTGCTCTTCTTTCGACGTCGAACCGATGACATACGAACAGTATGTGTTCGGCAGTTTCGTCTACACCTGGGCAGTCCGGGCAGACTGGGACCTCCGCGTGCCCGAACCTGTGGAGGTACTGACGGAAACAGCCATGGCCTGACAGGAATTGTGTCAGGTGGAAGTGAACTTCCCCATGGGGTCTTCCCACCCAGCTCGATATGCTAGGTATCAGCCGGTGGGTCCACCTACCTTTCGAGGAGTTGTCCCACTCACGCTGCCATCTGGCGACCGAGGTCACCCTGGTGCGCTCGCGGGCTCCCCTATTTCCACGTAGCTCAAAGCACTCCTCATCTTCCCGAATGACCAGCCCGACTGGCATCATGCTCGCTATCACGCAGGATGCATCGTGTGATACCGTGCGGTAGGCAGATATCACTCTGAGGCACATCACGCGGTAGGTGCTCTCCAGTTTCTGTAGGTAACTAGTTACCCTCAGTGCTCTTGACCATGACGGGCCGCCGTACCTGAGGATAGATACGGCAACGCCTGCCAGTAACCTACGTCTACTGGCGCACACCTTTGAGCTGTTGGACATCATTCTCGATAGTGCCGCAACAGCAGTCGACGCTCTCTTGCACGTATAGTCGACATGGCTGCCGAAGGTCAGCTTGTCGTCTATAATGACTCCGAGAGACTTCAGACTTCGCTGTGAAGTGATCGCGACCTCTCCCACATGAATAACTGCATGTTGTGCCGACTTGCGGTTGTTGACGATAACTACCTCCGTCTTATGATGAGCGAGCTCCAGGCCTCTCGCGCTCATCCATTCCTCCACCGTGCTGATCGCGTGTTCTGCGGTTAGTTCTACCTCAGGAATTGACTCCCCGTAGACCTCCAAAGTTACGTCGTCGGCAAAGCCGACGATCTTGACCCCAGGAGGGAACTTCAGTCTCAGAACCCCGTCATACATGAGGTTCCATAGCACCGGGCCTAGGATCGAGCCCTGCGGGACTCCGGCGGTAATCGGAACCCTTTTCTGACCGGCATCGGTCTCGTATAGCAGTACGCGGTTTTGGAAGTAACTTTCCAGGATCCGGTACAGACCCACCGGTAGGCTAAGCCGGTGTAACGAGAGCGCGATGGCATCCCAGCTTGCGCTGTTGAATGCGTTCTTCACGTCAAGTGTCACTAACGCACAGTATCGAATACCTCGCCTTTTTCGTTGGATCGCTATCTCGGCAGTATTTATCACTGAGTTGAGAGCGTCCACTGTGGACTTACCCTTCCGAAAGCCAAACTGGTTGCTTGACAGACCGTCCGTACCTTCCGCGTACGGGGTGAGCCTGTTGAGGATGATCCTTTCAAGCAGTTTGCCAGTCGTGTCTATCAGACAGATTGGTCTGTACGCCGATGGGTCGCCTGGCGGCTTCCCGGGCTTCGGCAACAGCACCAGTTTCTGCCTTTTCCATCTATCGGGGAAACGGCACTCGTCAAGGCATCTCTGCATAGCTAGCCTGAACATGTTCGGGTTCGCTATGATCGCTGCCTTGAGAGCGTTGTTTGGAACTCCATCCGGCCCTGGAGCTTTGTTCATTGCTAGGGATTTAGCCACTGCGAGTAGTTCTTCATTCGTCACTGGAGCCACCATTTCGATCGTGCCCGCACTGTCTCGTAGTGCAGGTGGCCAGGGGCTTGTGGCTCGAGACGGGAAGAGTACTTCGATAATCGTTGCCAACCGGTCCGGAGACCGTTCTGGGGGTGAGGAGCCCCCTTTGGTCTTGGCCATCACAATCCGGTAGGCGTCACCCCACGGATTCGCGTTGGCACTCTCACACAGGTTGTCGAAACACGCTCTCTTGCTGCTTTTAATAGCCTTGTTAAGGGCTAATTTCGCAGCTCGAAACACTTCACGGCGGTTCTCTCTTGCATCCTCGGTGCGAGCTCTTTGCATCCTACGTCTAGCTCTGAGGCAGGCTGACCGTAGAGCTGCAATCTCGGCACTCCACCAGTATACCGGGCATCTACCGTTTCTTGGCAGTGTTTTTCTCGGCATAGTGGCGTCGCACGCGCGTGATAGAACAGCTACCAGCGCATCCCCGCTTAGACTGTCTGTGTTGGCCTCCAGTCCCAGGGCCGCAGTGAAAGCTTCGCTGTCGAAGTGATTGGACTTCCACCCGCTTACCTGACAGGGATCTCCCGCCCTCGGATGCTGCACACCATAGTTGATCTTAAAGCGGATTGCTAAATGATCGCTATGGGTGTAGCCTTCGTCTACCCTCCATTCCATGCCTGGAGTCAGACTCGGGCTGGCAAAGGTCACATCAATCCACGCCTCCACTCCGTTTCTACGGAATGTACTAGCGGAGCCATTATTAGCTAGCACAGTATCGAGTTTCGCAAGCGCTTCCATTAGCGCTTGACTCCTGCTATTTGTACAGCGGCTGCCCCACTCCTCTGCCCAAGCGTTAAAGTCTCCCGCTATTACTACTGGTTTCCGGCCCACTAGGTCCGACGAGAGCCTGTCGATCATCTGGTGGAACTGTTCTATTGGCCACCTTGGTGGGGCATAGCAGCTGCAATAGAACACACCATTGATCTTGGCAATCGCCACACCCTCGGCGGAGGGGTGTATTACCTCTTGAACCGGGAACCGTCCCGTTGTACAGATTACAGACCCGTCCGACACCCAATTGCCGTTGCCGGCAGGGATGCTGTACGGGTCTGATAAGAGGGCGACATCTGTCCTCGACTCCGAGACCGACTGCCACAGCAGCTGTTGGGCTGCTGCACAATGGTTAAGATTTAGCTGTGTGACTCTCACGGCTTCTTCTTATTTAACTCGCCGAAGGGACAAGAAGGTCCGCCCATAGCATGTTTATGGGCTTGCTTCTTAGCGGTGCAGATAAGGCACTTGTATGCCTTAGTGCACCCCCGCTCTTTATGTCCCTCCACGCCGCAGCGACGACATAATTTGCTCCTATCTATGCCTTTGCATTCGTATGCTTTATGGCCGGACTCAAGGCACCGATAGCACCTATTCACTGAAGGTGGCTGGGGTATACTAATAAGGCATACCGACCAGCCGATCTTCAGCTTCCCTTTCTCGGTAACCTTTTTGGCATCCGCCTTCAGAAGCCTGAGGTAGGCTACTTGGGTGCCAGAGGGTCCATCTCTCAATCGCACAGAGGCCCGCTCGATTGTGACGTCGCAGTGCTCCTTAACGGCTGCGACGACGTCTTCTGCGGTCGTGAACTCGTCCAAGTGCTTGCACTGGAGAGTTGTTTCCGCACCTAGCGACCTGATTTGGGCGCCCTCACCAAGGACCTCTTGGGCCAAGGCCTTGTATACTGCACTTGATTGTGCGCCTCGCTTCAGCACCAGAAGCATCTCTCCCGTGTTAGTGCGTCTTACGCTACGCACATCCTGCCCAAGGGCTGAGAGCCTTTCGGCCGCCTTCATCGATTTTAGGACATCGGCGTATTTGTCCTTGTCGGTTTTTAACCACAAGGCTTCGCCTCTGTCCTTGGCCTTCTTCGCAGGTCGCGGTACCTCCGGTTTTGGTGCCGGCTTTTTCTTGGTGACCAGCGTCCAGGGGTTTGAGCCCCCCTGCCCCGGTCGTGCCGGGTTGCTGGTACCATCGCTCTCCGCCGCGAGGTCACTCTCGCCCTCGCTTACCTCGCCCAAACGGCGTTGGACCTTGACGGTTGCACGCCGAGTGGTGTCGGTTTTGGCACCCTCGCCTGGCGACTTCCTAGGGCGCTTCGCGTTCGATGCCGTCTTGCGATTGCCATTTCCTTTTCCCTTCGAGGGGAACTCGGTCGCCGCTCCGATCGACGTGGCTGCTCCGTAGAAGGTAAAGGCCACTGTCTGTGAGCCTCTATCGACCTTCTCTCTTTCCTCCCTATTGGAGGCCACTGTCTGGGTTTCTCTGTCGGGCCTCTCCCGACCTTCCACCCTCTTAACATAAGCCTGCTGTTCCTGTCTTGCGACACGAACAGCTTTCCGGAGCTCCATGAGGCTCAACTTCAACTCCTTGGCTATATTCTGCTTTCCGCTAGCGAAGTCGATTATAGAATCGAGTTGCTTCGCTACTTTGCGCATCGCAGCTATTGGCCCCTCCGATGCATTGGTAGGGCTATTGCCTACCGCTGCTGGGGGGTCACTGGTGCTTTCGGATTCAGCACTCAGCGCTCCACTACACTCCCCACGGGGGGGAGACCTCGCCAAACCACCTCTAGCGAAGGGGTTTGGCACCTCCGTTTGTTTAGTATATTTATTTTTGCTCTCCATATCAAATCCCACGAGTCGCGCGAGAAATAAATGTCCGCCACGCCAGAGCTCCGCATTAGCGTGGTAAGGGACGCTTACTGTGGGGGTTGCCCAGGTACCCCACAGGCTCCGTTAACGATCGAGCATCTTTTTCACCCCCTCGATCACTCATTCCTCGGCACGGGTCGCTTCACGCCTTGGAATTGGGGTTATGCCCTACCTTGCTTTACGTGGTGATCTCGGCCCGGATCATCACAACCATCCTCCTTTACCAGGGCTTTGGACCTGTAGCTCTGGTTCTCAATAGTTCCATGTACGTATGTTATTACAGACATGCTACTATTGAGATCCGTCATTCGCTAGCGGAGTTTGTGTATGTGTATGTGTGTGTGTGTGTGTGTGTGTGTGTGTGTATGTAACGGACAAATTCTCATTCGTGTTTCTCAGCTATGGCTGAGCCGATCTTACCCAAACCAATTTTAAATGAAAGAACTAAAAAACAGTATGAACGCTATTAATTTGTTTTTGATTCCGATGTTTAGTTTCCAAGATATGAATGTTTGAATGCGTAAAAATGGCGTTTTTTGCAGTTTTTTTGAATTATCTGTAGAAATTGACAATATAGATCAACAATTTATATGTTTTTAGACAGCTTTAACAAATACCTTTCGAACAAGCTATAGATTGTTGAAATCGGACTATTATCAAAAGAGATATTTAACATTAAATGGGGACGAAAGATTTTTATCAATTCCCATTGCCAGAAATATGACCAAAAACATGTAATCTATTATTAACGCCAAAACGGCTTATTTTTGGTCGATAGTATCTTCGGAGAATTGATTGAAGGCAATATGCCCTTTCATTTGGTATTGTGCTTTTGCTGATTAATCCCCCTATGAGTGAGATATTTTCACGAATTTTCTTGAAAGTGATTATATCGAAATGATGTCTTCAGCAAATTTGTAGCTCTTACTTTTGCGAATAACTTTACTGAAGACTTCAAATATCTATTTTGAATACTTTAAAAGTTATGGCTTGTTGTTTGTGGATTTCTCTTTGTCGCCTATTTATTGTTCAATATAGTAATAATCCATTGAAATAAGCTAAACATTATTTCGATAAAACGAATTTTGTATTTCATTTTTCTATCTAAAACCGCTAGAAATAATCACCGAACACTTCCAAGTTGTCTGGAAGGAACTTGATAACTTATCAGTACTAAAATGTTCATTTGTGCGAACCTTCTGACTGCAATATTTCTAACTTATAACCATCGGATCGATCTGAAACATATCGGAAAATGAAAAGCGAAATAAATAACTCCAAGCAACGGCGTAGCCAAGAGAAGGTTTTGGGGTACACCATACAACCCTCCCCCCCACCACACCCAAAAAAAATATTGGATTGAAGTTGAAAATTTATTGATGCTGACTGATTTAATTCAATATTACAATAACAATTATCTGATCCGTAGATTGATAACCTGTTATTGTGAACATCATGAGGACTTTTGATAAATTGTCGGAATGGGGTCTTGATATGTAACTGATCTATTGGTCTTGATTTCACAGTTGTCTAATAGCATCAATATCAAATTCCTGCCTGAAAACATTCCAATAGAAAATTCCAGCGTTCTGTAATCAATCATAATCCTCAGATTTATTTTCAAATTGAGCTTGTTTTTGTAGAAATGTACTGTAATAAGGGTCTTTATTTAATAGGAAGCGAAGTTAAAATTGATTTAATGTCTATGAAACATAGAACTGCTCACCAAAAAAATGCATAACTTTCAACGTTTGCTTAAAATGTTTTCGCCTTTCTCATTCACTCTAAAATTCGTCAATCTAATCCCGACCGGGAGGGCTGAGTATCATATGCCAATCGACTCAGTTCTTCGAGATCGGAAAATGTCTGTATGTATGTATGTGTGTGTATGTGTGTATGTGGATAAAAATATGACCTCTGTTAATCAGAGATGGCTGGATCGATTTGCACAACGTTGGTCTCAAATGAAAGGTACAACCTTCCCATCGGCTGCAATTGAATTTTTTATTGATTGGACTTCCGGTTCCGGAGTTACGAGTTGAAGAGTGCAATCACACAGCGAATTCCCATATAAACTGAAATGAAAAAAAATCAAAATCAAATTTGTATTTTTGATGCCAAATGACTTTAAAATGCATGAAACATTGAGATGTTTGACAAAAATTGACTTCTTTGGACTTTGGTACATTTTTGCCTTTCTCATACAGAAAGGTTATGCAATCACTCCAAAAATCGTCAATCATACCGGCCCGGAGGGAGTATGCAGTGAGGGGTTGCTACTTTAAAATTAAAACTAGTTTAAAATTTCTTAACAAATTGAAAATTTTCGGCAGGACCTGGACCTCCCGGATCTTTCTCCATGATCCGCCACTGATTTCAAGCGATGTTTCAGTATCACATAGTATCTCAAGATCGTGGCTGTCGATCCATTGTATGTATGTGCATATCGTACTGAACATGTAATATTAATTTCCACCATTGTATTGAACATAACCAGCCATGGAATCGTAGTCTGGACAAATGAGACAAGCACAATTGCACCACTAGGTGGATTAAAACAGGTTTATATTTTGGGAATGCGTCGATTTGAGACGAAAACGTAATATGATTAATAACGAGGATAACACTTTCCGAATGTAGCGAGAAATTCATGAAAAATGACGATTTCCATTCGACTCTAGCAGGTTCTGATCGATTTTGATGAGCATTTGATTTTTGTTGTATGACCAATTATATGTATAGGTCAAAGGTTCAAAAACAGTAATTTAAGGTCAAGATAACATCATTTTGAAACCGCCAATTTCGGAGGTTTAGTATCTTCTATGAGTTTTACAAACGTTAAACAGCGCATCATCTGATAAAATAATTTTGACGGTATATCGTCCAAGAAGTATATATGGTGAATTTTATTCATGAACTCTGTTACTATTTTCTGAAAAATCAATTCTGCATAATTTTAAAACTTCAAAAATCACAGTTTCGGAATTATGCCGTTTGGACAGTTAGATCGATTTTCACCAAACCGAATTTCTGGTTACGCCGCTGATTTCAAGTAAGTAGAAACAAAGTCGTTCTACACTCGTTCAAAAGAAACTTCTTCGAATGCTGAATATCTATTATAACACATTGAAACCCCGATTTTATCAGCTAAATATGAACATATGTTTGATGGGCTCTAGCAGACGAACAAGACTGAATTCGAGTAAATCCTTTCTTGAGCATGTTTTCCTTATCATGAAGATATGCGAAATATGCGAAAATAAAAAGTTCATCATAATCAGAAATAGTTCTCCGACTACATCAAGGGACGAGAAGAATATTTTAACAGCTACAGTTTATTATAAATAAAAAAAATTGCCCGATTTAGTCAATGTCCCCATTTTGTCACCCTAAAATACGCCATGAGACTGATAAAAATGGGTCTTTATGGTATGTATTATTCACTGTGTTTCACATTAATACGTACATTTCATTTTTGGAGATTTTTTTATTGCATCGAACTACAACAATTTTTAAGTAGTTTATAGACTTCTTCCAAAATTTGGCGAACCTATTCCAATTCGTATACCAATAAATTGGTATACTTAAGGGTTTATATGTTGCAGATAGAGAAAATACTGAAATTTTCAGCTTTTTTCCTACACAATATTACGAAAGCTTATTAAACAATTTTTCCTAATAAGTTTGTGAAAATTATAAACTATTTGAATTTTTTTAATAGTTTAATTTTTTATTTAACCGTGATTTTTTAATAAATAGTGACCATCGCTTCACAACGTAGTCTATTTTTCATGGCTTGCGGTGAGTACGATCTCTCGAATTGCTGAACTGAAAATTATGGAATAGACAAAATTTTTTAGTATTCTTTACAGACCCGCTGGTGCCCTAAGACGATTTCGCTAGATTTTCAGAGCACTGTGCACCCAGTGCATTAACGTAAGTGACGGAAGGTTATCGAAAAGTTTCGTGAAAATGAAAATTCCAGTAATGATGATGATTTTTCCAAACGGTTCGTTTTCGTGAGGTTTTTATTTGTTCTTTGGCATTAGGATTAGCGATAATAATTCAAATCAAGGATACTACTGGGAAGTCACCTTTAGAAAAAGTCGACGTCGAAGTAAAATTTGGAACTATGCACGCATGCACTTCAGAGATAGCGTGATATCAGGAGCTGCGATTTCATTTCCACGCTTTTTTTGTGAAAAGTGCGATACTTACAAATGTAAACATAGGACTTTTTTCATATATGCAACTGAGGGCTTTGAAACGCAACAAATTAACCTAAAAATTTTGATTCTACGATATTGCTTTCTTAAACTACAGCAAAAAATACAACGGGCGAAACTGTATTTTGTTTGTTTATTTAAAGTTTCGCCCTCGACGCTCCATGCAAACAAACAGGGTGATACTTTTTTTGCTAGCCGTTTAGAGGCGAAACTGTTATTTTCGTATGTTTTTTAGGATTATCAAGCTGATACCAGCTGCAATCGGAAATCGGTGGTGAAGAACGGTAGTTATCGTAAAAAAACGTAAGGGCGATACTTCAATGCTGATAGGTGGGACCGAAAAAGTAAACAATCGCCAAAGGGGCGATACTATAATTTTGTCAATTTCAATAGCAAAAACAAATTTTAATTTAATAATTTCAAATACTTTATGAAGTTTTGGGTTTCGATCACTGAATCATGGAATCTAGGATGTAAAAAAACACAATAGTTCTTAAATAGGAAATAAAACCAAGTCTGGAAATATTCACTGTTGATTTTCTTTGAATGGTATCACTGCTAGTATCACCCTTTTAAAAAAAAAAAGCGTTGATTTCTTAGTCCTCAATCACGTACACGTTGGAAATTTGAGTAAAGTATAAACTTCAAATCGATCAAAAAAAAAAAATATTGATTTTTTTGGCTCAGTACAATATATAACCCTTTTAGGAATATTCAGTTTTCCCACCACAATATACATATTTTATTAACAATAATTCGTAATTCGTTGGTATGTGTATTTTATGGGCCATTTTTTCGCTTTCCCATTGATTTGGTTCGAGATTTCTAGCACTGATGTTGTCCTATGCTGATTTGAGCGATTTTCTGAGTCCTGCCACTATCCCATGTAGTATGTGTTATCAAAAGCATCGCGAAGCATCAAGTTCTAAATGTTCTCAAACGATATAATATCCGAAGAGTGATAAGAGTTATAAGAAATGTCTCATCACACTGTTAGGTGGATTAAAAGCGTTTTTTAAGTAACCTACGCTTTTCTTAAATGTATCAAAGAAACTTTTTACAACCGGATTCTTCCGTTTAACCGTTTTATGCCCAACTTTTTTCTAGCGCATGCAGTGCTTCAAAACTTTGTTTCCTTAAGACTGATGGAGTCAAGAAACACGAAAACCCTGTTTTGATCAAAATAGGTGTTTTCCTAGCAGTGCTGGAAGATGCTCAATTTTTGCCGTCCGATGCTCAATGCGATTCACCTAGAATATTTACAATCTTTAAAATTCTCCAAAAAGATATTCGAAAACAGTTTACATTTATAGGGTTTATAAGTTTAAAAATAAGAATGCAAGATAACGGAAATATATCATTCGTAACCCAACTTTGTACCGGGAAACAAGTGCTTTTGTTCTCTCCGGTGTGGTTTAGTTTTTTCGGTGGTACGAAGGTGCTTGCTGTGGCAGAGGCTGCAGTAAAGCATTAGTAATAAACAGTCCCGCGAGTGATAATTATAACCTGCGATATCGGTGCAGTGAAGTTACTAAACAGTTTTCTTGCCTGAAAGACGGCTTTGTTTAGACGAGCTATATCAGCTCTATTGTGTGAAGGTCACGCGGGTGACGGATAAAACAAACGAAGGATCAATTCACCTACCAGCTCGTCAGGAACCAACTGGTGAAGTGTTTTGTTTTTTACTTTTCTTATCGATTTTTTTCCTTCTTTTTATTGCTTTTGATTTTTTATTTTGATTTAAGTTAAACAGTGCGGTCGAGCGTGTTGCTCCCGCAACAAAATGGAACAAACAGAAGGATCACCCTCCGAAGACGAATATTATGGGGAAGAAGAACATATATCTGATACTGAGACAGATAATGTTATGGTCGATCCACTTCCCCCCAATGTCTCACAGCCCCCCCGAGTCAAGGTTTACCAGGATGGATCCGCTGGTCCTTGGGTGGTATACTTTCGGCCCAAAAATAAACCGTTAAACAGCATAACTGTTGCACGGGAGCTGACAAAACGTTACTCGGCCGTAACCGAGATTAAAAAGGTTCAGTCAGATAAACTGCGCGTAGTCGTTACTGACTTGAAGCAGGCCAATGATATCGTTAGCAATAGCCTCTTTACGCTGGAGTATCGCGTCTACATCCCTTCTCGTGATGTGGAGATCGACGGTGTGGTAAGTGATGCGGGTCTAACTGTCGATGATCTGATGAATGATGGGGCTGGCCGCTTTAAGGACCCTAACCTTCAATCAGTTAAGATTTTGGAGTGCAAGCAATTGCACTCAAAGTCCATCGAAGATGGTAATTACTATCCATCAGACTCGTTTCGCGTAACCTTCGCCGGATCTGCACTTCCGAGCTACGTTGAAGTGGGAGGAGCTCGTCTACCTGTACGCCTGTTTGTACCGCGGGTCATGAATTGTTCCAATTGCAAGCAGCTAGGTCACACGGCCACCTACTGTAGCAACAAGCAACGGTGCGGTAAATGTGGGGAACGCCATGCGGATGATACTTGCAGTAGGCCCGCTGAGAAGTGTGTTTACTGTGGGGAGAATCCGCATGCACTTTTGACATGCCCAACGTACAAACTTCGCGCGGATAAACTGAAGCGATCCGCCAAAGATCGCTCCAGACGCTCTTACGCAGAAATGCTTAAAAGAGCTGTCCCACTTATCTCCGAAAACCCATTCGCTCTCTTGCCAACTGACGATAACGCCTCTAACGACCCTTGCGAGGGGCATTCTTTGGCTCCGCTTGGAAACTCTAGGAAAAGACCTAATCAAAACTCACCTGAACTTCCTCGTAAGGGTCCTAGGTTGTCCCAAACAAGGGTACAAAATAAAAATAATTCATCAACTGGAAGTGCTGGTACAAATCCGAAGATAATACCTCCTGGTTTTGGGAAATTGAGATACAACCAGGAGTTCCCAGCACTCCCTGGGGCACCAAAAATCCCAAGTGCTCCAATTTTACAGTCAGAAACTCACCCTAAAACGGGATTCCTTAAATTTTCTGACATTGTGGACTGGATATTCACAGCTTTCAACATTACCGATCCTATGAAAAGCTTGCTGGTTGCTATTCTACCAACAGTAAGAACATTTTTAAAACAGTTGACTGAACAATGGCCCCTCCTTACAGCGATCGTATCCTTCGATGGCTAACTTATTAGACGGAATCAGGGATCTGATCACTGTTTTACAGTGGAACTGCAGAAGTATTATCCCCAAAATTGATTCATTAAAACACTTGCTAAATTACAATCATTGTGATGCATTTTCCCTATGTGAAACATGGCTAACTTCTAATATAAACCTCAACTTCCACGATTTTAACATTATCCGCTTGGATCGAGAAGACTCATATGGGGGGGTACTTTTAGGGATCAAAAAGTGCTACTCCTTCAATCGAATCAACCTCCCTTCGACGCCAGGCATTGAAGTTGTCGCTTGTCAAACAACAATCAAAGGCAAAGATCTTTGCATTGCTTCTATTTACATTCCTCCTAGGGCCATGATGGGATATCGAAGATTCTCCAACGTGATTGAACACCTTCCCTCGCCCCGCCTGCTTCTTGGAGACTTTAACTCTCACGGTACGGGGTGGGGCTGTCTATACGACGATAATCGATCTTCGACAATTCAAGACCTTTGTGACAACTTCAATATGACAATTCTGAACACAGGGGAAATGACACGGATCCCTAGACCACCAGCGCAAGCAAGTGCACTGGACATATCTTTATGCTCGACATCACTACGGTTAGATTGCAAGTGGAAGGTAATATCTGATCCCCACGGTAGTGACCACTTACCAATTGTAATTGCAATCACCACTGGTTCAAGACCATCGGCACCAATCAATGTTCCCTATGACCTCACACGAAACATTGATTGGAAGAGCTACGCTGCTGCGATATCCAAAACTATCGATTCAACACAGGTACTTCCCCCGGAGGAAGAATATAAGTTTTTGTCCAACTCGATTCTCGATAGCGCGATTCAAACTCAGACGAAACGAGTACCCGACGTGAACACCCAAAAACGTTCTCCCAACCCGTGGTGGGACAAAGAGTGCTCAAACGTGTACGCGGAGAAAGCTGTCGCGTATAAAACCTTCCGGAACGACGGGTTAGTTGCTAGTTATCGAGTGTACGCGATATTAGAAAAGCGAATGAAAAATTTAATGAAAGCTAAGAAACGCAGTTACTGGCGCCGGTTTGTCGACGGGTTAACAAGAGAAACATCGATGAGCACTCTTTGGGGCACGGCCCGACGTATGCGAAACCGAAACAGTACTAACGAGAGCGTGGAATATTCAAACCGTTGGATATTCGATTTCGCCAAGAAGATTTGTCCGGATTCCGCCCCGGCACAGAAAATCTACCGCGCCGCGTCGCCTTACAATACCGCGAACGAAACACCGTTTACGATGGTGGAGTTCTCACTTGCTCTCTTATCATGTAACAATAAAGCCCCGGGGCCAGATAGAATCAAATTCAACTTGTTGAAGAATCTGCCAGACTCTGCCAAAAGACGCTTGTTGAATTTATTTAATAGGTTTCTTGAGGGTAACATTGTCCCACATGACTGGAGACAGGTGAGGGTCATCGCCATCCAAAAACCAGGAAAACCAGCCTCCGACCACAATTCGTATCGTCCGATTGCAATGCTGTCCTGTATCCGGAAGTTATTCGAAAAAATGATCTTGTTTCGCCTCGATAATTGGGTCGAAACAAATGGCTTACTGTCAGATACACAATTTGGCTTCCGCAAAGGCAAAGGGACGAACGATTGCCTTGCGTTGCTCTCAACAGAAATTCAAATGGCATATGCTAACAAGAGCAGATGGCATCAGTATTCTTGGATATTAAGGGGGCTTTCGATTCAGTTTCGATCAACATTCTTTATGAGAAGTTGCACCAGCATGGTCTTTCGCCAATTTTAAATAACTTTTTGCTAAACCTGTTGTCTGAAAAACAAATGCATTTCTCGCATGGCGATTTATCGACATCACGATTTAGCTACATGGGCCTTCCCCAGGGCTCATGTCTAAGCCCTCTCCTCTACAATTTTTACGTGAATGACATTGACGAATGTCTTGTCAATTCCTGCACGCTAAGGCAGCTTGCAGATGACGGTGTGGTCTCTATTACAGGTCCTAAAGCCGTCGACTTGCAAGGACCACTGCAAGATACCTTGGACAATTTGTCTGCATGGGCTCTCCAACTGGGTATCGAGTTCTCCACGGAGAAAACTGAGCTAGTCGTATTTTCTAGAAAGCGTGAACCAGCGCAACTACAGCTTCAATTAATGGATCAAACTATTGCTCAGGCTTCAACATTCAAATATCTCGGGGTATGGTTCGACTCTAAAGGTACCTGGGGATGTCACATTAGGTATCTGAAACAGAAGTGCCAACAAAGGATCAACTTTTTCCGTACAATAACTGGAACATGGTGGGGTGCCCATCCAGGAGACCTAATCAGGTTGTACCAAACAACGATATTATCAGTGTTGGAGTACGGATGTTTCTGCTTTCGCTCCGCTGCGAACATACACTTCATCAAACTGGAGCGAATCCAGTATCGTTGCTTGCGTATTGCCTTGGGTTGCATGCACTCGACCCATACGATGAGTCTCGAAGTGCTGGCGGGCGTTCTTCCGCTGAAAAATCGATTCTGGGACCTCTCATATCGATTGCTCATTCGATGCGATATTCTGAACCCATTGGTGATTGCAAATTGCGAAAGGCTTGTCGAGCTTAATTCTCAGACCCGATTCATGTCCTTGTACTTCGATTACATGGCACAGAACATCAATTCATCTACATATAACGTCAACCGTGCTCATCTCTTAGATACTTCTGATCCAACTGTATTTTTCGATACATCCATGAAGGAAGAGATTTGTGGAATTCCGGATCATATTCGCCCACAAGTGGTCCCAAATATTTTCTATAACAAATACCATCAAGTCGACTGCGCCAAAATGTTCTACACTGACGGATCAATTCTCGACGGGTCCACAGGCTTCGGTATCTTCAACGAAAATCTTGCTGCCTCATTCAAACTCAATGATCCTGCTTCAATTTACGTCGCAGAATTAGCTGCCATTCAGTATACTCTCGGGATCATTGACACCCTGCCCTCAGACCATTACTTCATCGTTTCGGATAGTCTCAGCTCCATTGAGGCCATCCGTGCGGCGAAGCCTGGAAAGCACTCACCGTATTTCCTGGGGAAAATACGGGAATATCTGAGTGCTTTATCTGAAAAATCTTACCAGATTACCTTGGTTTGGGTCCCGTCACATTGTTCTATTGCGGGCAATGAGAAGGCGGACTCTTTAGCCAAGGTGGGCGCATTAGAAGGCGACACTTACGAAAGACCAATTTGCTTCAACGAATTTTTCAGTATCTCTCGTCAGAGGACGCTCGATAGTTGGCAAACCTCATGGAGCAATGGGCATCTGGGACGGTGGCTACATTCCATTATCCCGAAGGTATCAACGAATGCTTGGTTTAAGGGGTTGGATGTGAACCGGGACTTTATTCGTACGATGTCAAGGATCATGTCCAACCATTACTCGTTTGACGCGCATCTCCGTCGTATAGGGCTTGCTGAAAATAATCATTGTGTTTGTGAGAACGGCTATCACGACATCGAGCATGTTGTTTGGCTGTGCGCAGAGTACTGTGTTGCCAGGTCCCAACTAATAGATTCCCTTCGGGCCCGAGGTAGATCACCCTATGTGCCAGTCCGGGACGTCCTGGCAAGCCGTGACCACCCCTATATTTTTCTTATCTATATCTTTTTGAAAACCATTGATGTCCAAGTTTAATACATTTTCCCCTCTCTCATTCACAGTAGAATCTCACCAACCTATCCCTGTATCTACAATATGGCATTGCTTCACGAGTCTTCGGTGCATACCCTTCTTGATAACCGTCTACCCAGAACATCATGACATACCTCACATGCAGATGATATAGAGAACATCATAACAGTATCAGAGTGCCAATAATTATCCGAAATATCGACCCTCCCCTCGCCCCTGCGATTACAGGCTGGAAACTACAACACTACAACAAAGTGTGCATATCCGCCACAATGATCAATCAGCAAACGACGATGTCAATTACACAATATGTATCCCACTTCCTACCTTTTTCCTTTACTTACATAAGAGGGGAGCAAGCCGCCCCTAAATACGGCTTTCCTTTCCCCCACTAACATGTGACATGTAATTAAAAAAAAAAAATGAATTATCGGCCTCGTTAAGCTAAAGCATTTGGGCCTAAATAAACGTATTTAAGATTAAAAAAAAAGATAACGGAAATATATAAAAATTTCATTTTTACCGATAACTGAAAATGCCCCTGAAGCATTGCTCCAGCGGAATATTATCGGAGTAATAGCAGTAATTCCAATTCTTCGGTAATACTTCTAACGATCAGTGCTCAAATCAAACGAAATGGGCGAATGACCTAACGGTTAAAACCCAAAAAATAAACAATACAATACAAAGAAATAGTCCCAGCCGCTAACTATGTTAATTTTTGTGAAAAAAATCGTGCCTAAAACGAAAGTTATTGCATTTGAAAGCATTGTTGTTCAAAAACAACATTGGCATGAAGGGGTTAACGGCAATGCTAGGTTTGAAATAAAAATAAATAGCTGTACTTACCGCAGACTTCCTACTGGTGGTGAGGCATATGGAACTCCTAAAAAAGTTTCCACGTTAGGATTTGTGTACTTCAGGATACCTCGTAGCGGCCCATATTTTGTTTGGATAATATTATTACTGTATTTGATGTTCTGGTACGATGTAGAGCCTATCGGTGCAAATAACAATAGCACGAAGAATAAATGAAGATTGAGCTTTGGATTGTTCCATTTTGTTGCTAGCAATGTCGTTATAGTAAGAGAAAGTGTTATTATTGTAATTAGAATCCTGTTAGTAGTCGGGTTTTGAACGAAAATTTTCTGATTTTTCGAGCCACAAATAGCAACGCTTGCATGGTTTCTATTTTCCACAATTACTTTAGATAACGTTGTAGTAGATTGATCAACCTGACAGTGGAAATCATCAGTCCATGTTTCTCTGCAAACGAAATTAGCGCTGCATCGACCTATGTCTTCCGTATATTGACCTACTTCGACTTCATTTGTAGTCTTTTTGCAAATATTATTTTCAAATTTCTTATATGTGTTATCAATTCCAATCACAATATATTTGTGCAGCTTCAACATAAATGACTTATATGGTTCATTAGTACAGCTCTTTGAAAAGGGATCTTTCTGCTGTATACAGCTATATTTTGAAGCTGTTTGGTAGATTGATACTATACAGTTTGTAAGTATTAGTATTAAATCTTCTGATTCTATTACTACCATTTTTCTTTCATTTGATATTGTTTTGCCCACCATAGCAAATCCATGGATACCAAATTCACACGTTTTAATAAATAGAAATCTGTGTAAATTGGTTTTGTTATCTTTATTGTCCCTTGAAAACTCAAATATAGCGAAAATCTCTGTTTCCACAAATTGGATCATTTGAATGAGCCAAATTTTAATCGTTATCTGCTCTATAATGTAGCGCAGCCTCGTGATGAAACTCAATTGGTTCATTCGTAGAACTTGAAGCTGGATTTTTGTAGCGAAGCAATGGAAATTCAATATAGCTCTTGCATTGCTGACATCAACGCTCAAAAGAAAAAAATATAACTAAAGTGAACTGCATTAAAACTATATCTGTTTGTAACGCGGAAGTATGATTCTAAGTGGTGATTGCTCGCATGGATCCAAAGTCTTGCAGTATTTTTTTTATTTTGACTGACGTAGTATGACGACAAAACATCCAGCATCGTAAAGGAATCTTTCGCATATTAATAACACCAATAGTGGACGTGCGCCGAAGTGTAAATTTTTTATCGTCTTCCTGATAATAATTGATATGGGTGAAGCTTCAGTGATCGATTTCCATTATTGTGTCATCTGTAAGAAATAGATCGATAATACAGTTTTAATTTTACACTAAAGGCGATATGAAGGTGAGAATATAGGGTAACAGTACAAGCAAAATTTTCAATATGTTTAAGAAATAAAACTGTCGTTTTGAAATGTCACTAGGAAGTAGCAATGGCGATGACGATTTTCAAGGTATTTTCATATGAATGTTTACACAGGTTATTCAGGAAATTTTGTTATAGCTTGTATGCCTGCTCTCTGTGACATTAGTTAGAGCAGTGTCTGCTATCTCTGTTCAATGCATTAAGACACATTCCAGCGTTAAGGGACAACGTTTGCACGCATTATGCAACTGTTAAACGCTCGTCGTTTGAAAAATCCTACGATATACGCTCAAAACACTTAATTGAATACTTTAAAAATCCTAACACAACGTTAATGTTATGGGTTCGATGTTTTTCAGGTTGTCATTTTATTCTGAGAGGTGAACATGTCGCGTTAGGAGACAACAGAGCAAAATATTGATGTTCCAACCTTGTATTTATCAAAAAACCTGCTTTATCTCAAACTTTAAAGCATCCATTTGTTCTAGGAATGTGATCATCGGTAGTCACAGAACAATACTGTATACTTAGATTTTCGTGCTTTCATGAATTTTTTTTTTTACGACCGTTGCAAACGCTGCGTTAGGGGACAACACCAAAATGAACACAAACGATCACATATGAAGTGTTGTCCCCTAACGCGACCGAAGTGTTTGTTGAAGCTCAAACAAAGCGAAGTATATTACCTCAAGACCTGTAAATAACTCAAAACAAAGATTTGAAATGCCAAACTAGATGTATTTCTAGTTTCACCTTCATGTGTATTTGACTAATGATATTTGCAATTAAATTAATGTGGATTGAGAACAGGCCACACCGCATACCACAGTGTGCCCCGATATAGAAGAGATTGTAGACCACAATCGCCACTTTCTAATGGTTCGAAAAAGGTGATTTCAGGCAGTTTTGGTAAGTTGAATACATTATTGACATCGGAAAATATATTAAATAAAATTAACTGTTTATTAGGGCGACTCAACAAATTTTTATTTGTTGACCAAATAAGTTTTTTCAAGCAATTTTAATGCGCTGACTTTGTTTTTGTGACATTATAAAATCTTGAAACTAAAATTAACTGTTGATTAGGGCCGATCAAAAAACGTCATTAGGGTGGTTCAATATTTATTTTCTTGTTGCGTTAAAAATAAACAAATGTGACACTGAAGCAACTCAGCAAAGGTAAGACTGTCAAACGATTATACTCAGTCAAGCAGTTATGATATTTACATATTGTATATAATGTCGCGAAAAACCAGTAATACGGTTGAAGTAAAAATTTCGAAATAGAATATCACCCTTTCAGTTCAACCTCTGGCATTTGTTCAACCGTTTCTGCTCATAGATCTGCAAGAAGACACTTAATAGCTATGATTGCGGAAATTAATCAAAATGCAGCCATTTTACGCGATTTTTGGAAAAGATGGGAAAGACGCAGCTTTTTGAAAGTTTAGATATATTACAGTACAAAAAAATGTTAAAAATCTGCACACAAATACGGTCTTATGGGTCAGCTGGCCGGCTTGTCACTGAATTATCAAAATGATAGAAAACTGGAGAATTTCTTGAAATTGTATCTTTTATTTGCGAATGCTGAGAAATGCGTATCCTCGATAAAATTTTGATTTTAACGTGCCATAAAAACATTAAAAATATGTGTTAAACTACAATGTTTGGTTCATGTAGAAGAAAATCAATTCCGAAAAGACAAACCGTGGTGTGTTCCAAGTGGTCAATAATTATAAACTGTGAAGTCCCGTTCCAATTCTTTTCAAAGATTTCTCCATGGTGATTTAGTTGGAACCGTATGGACGAACGAAGACCGAAATTCGCGGGATGAAATAAAATCTTGCACGGACGGGGTGGACTAAAAAACGTGCTACCTAGTGGATAGATGAATTCAACTGGTTATATATATCTATCTATATATATAAAAATCTATATATATATATATATATATATATATATATATATATATATATATATATATATATATATATATATATATATATATATATATATATATATATATATATATATATATATATATATATATATATATATATATATATATATATATATATATATATATATATATATATATATATATATATATATATATATCAATGTATGTTTGTATGTTTGTATGTATGTATGTCCGCTAACTACTTCTAAACTACAAGTCCGATCTTGATGAAAATTGGCATACGTATTCTTCCCCCCAAGAAGATGTTCATGGTATGGTTTTTTTTTGGGGGGCACACTGAGGTTAAGGAGGGGGGAGGTTGTTTTTTAAGCAAAGAATTATTTATATCTCCATATTTATTAGTATTTGACATGTATTTCTCCCACTGAGCCAATGGTTGATGGGAGTGGACCACGAAAGGGGGGGGGGGGAAGAGGGTTCTGAAGTAATCTTTATCTATTCATTCAATGTGATTATTAGAGATGAATTCAATTTTGACATAAGTATTCTTTCCACTAACGAGATGGTCATGGGGTGGTTTTTGTGCACGATGGGGATGGTGAGAAGTACCTAAGCCGAGGAAAGGGAGAAGGGGGGGGGGGGTGTACTGAAGAATGTTTTTAGCTATATATATTATATATGATTTGGCATAAGTATTGCTTCCACCAAGACGGTGGACATGGTTGTTGGTTTCGGAATCTGAAGGAGAGGGAGGGTTTCTGATACAATATCTATCAATTACTTCAAAAATCTAAAATTTTGTTGCATGTATGTTTACCAGCACATAAATGGAATGGCAAGAATTTATTTGATAGAGATCTATTACGCGAATGACAATATAATACAGATGAATTGCATGAATTTGTCGAAAATTAAATTGAAAATTAAATTGAAAATTAAATTGAAAATAGCACTTGCGATCGTTTCATCTGAAGTTAAATCAACATTGCTGGATTATGGACGAACAGCTCTGCCCTAAAATAGCCACTAAATCTTGCGCTTGCTGAAAACGTTACTTACAAAATCAATCAAAATTCGGGTATAAGCAAAATGCTGAAAGAATGCAACACTGTTATATAGGACGAATTCACGATGACCCATAATAGGAACTAATCGAATATTTGGTGGTGTGGTTGGCGTTCTTCGTCAAATTTTTTCCGTTAGTGTGTTCTTGCTTAAGAGGGTAGGATTATTGTTGAAAAAAATATCGGGCTCAAAAAAAATACCGAGGCGATACCGAGAGTGTTAGTCTATTCAGACAATAATGCAACATTTAAGCAATATTTTCCTTAATGTTCACCGCAAAATATTGAAAATTGGGTGTGTTAAAGTGAATCTTCAGGCGACACCTCGAATAAATGCGATGTACAGCATAACTCTAAATCTATTGAACCAAATTGTTTGAAATTTTGCACAGTTCTCCTTAATATCATAACATCATTAAAGATCATAACTTTATTTACAAAAATAAGTTTTATGATTTTTTTTAACGAAAATTGCATTTTTAGCTGCAGAATTCTATGAAAAATTCAAATATCAAGAAAAAAATAAAAGCTTCGATCAATACCTGGGGATATGTAGAACCTTGAAAACGATTGGTCCAATATATTTTGATTTATGATGTACACCACAAAGCAAGTTTTCAACGAGATTCATCCAGAGATTCTCTGTCACTGGCTCAATTTTCAGTATTCTGCTATCATATTTGAAGAAATATTGTTAAACTGTGCAGTGATTATATGGCCTGCGTTAAGCCAAACCGAGCTAAGCGCCATCATTTTTTTCGTGTATTTTTCGTACCAAAATTCATTTTTCGATAACTTACCATTTACGTACAAAGTCAAAGAACACTTGCTTGCTTTCGTTTGCTATTTGAGCTCCCAAAACATAATAGATATTAGAGTTCCTGGTGTTACATTGAATGTTAAAGCGATTTTAGATAAAGTACCTCAAAATGGCGCTTGGTCCTCTTTGGCTTAACACAGGCCATATAGAAAGTGAATGAATATACCAACACTCTCTGTAACACCAAAATATTTTTTAAATGTGCCATTTTTTATGAATTAACTTTACCCACGTCCATCAACACTCCGTTATGTCTTCGTATCATTGGAAATATGTTTCGAAAACAGAACTTTTCACTATATGTGCATACTTTTATTGAATGATTGTTATAGTTACCTTCGCAGGTTAATTCGCCAAAAAAATTAGATATATATGGATTTGGAAAATGTTAATCGATGCAACAATAAATTGCACCAGATATCCACATGATTTTGTAAAATAATACAATCTGTTGACGAATTAATCGATTGCGTATATTGACTTCAATTTCATACACTACTCCATCCAAAATAAAATCGATGGTAATTCTGTTACGCATATAAATCTATGGATTATCGTGTTGAATTATTTAATTCAGTCGATCCACCATGCTTTCAGGAGTATTGGCTTTATACGTAACCTACCCAGCAGTCTCCGTCAGACGAAGGTTTTTTATATTTAATCGAAAGAATAAAGTTGTTTCTACGAATTTTTGCGATTAAGGAAGTTGCTTAAGGTGTAAATTGATCAAAAAATATTCGAAAATTGACAATAACTTTGTTGTTTCGAGAGTTACAGATTCAACGTTGTTATAAAAAAATGTGTATTTTATTGCTTTTAACAACTATGTAGAAGACACTTTTAACAATAAAAAGTAATCGTAAAAAGTTATATTCGAAAAACTGTTTTAAGGGGTCTATCCCAACCAAATCTACATATCTTGCTACTGTTACTATATAGAGCTTTAGTATCTTCAGTAAAGATTTTCACAATAATATTTTCTAGAACTTTACTGAAGACAGCGAGCTTCTAGCTAAATTATTTGAGGAAATAAATTTTCTATCTCACGTTTAGGGGAAAAATCACTCAATTCATTATATCAAAAGATGCATCTATTTATATCTTTGTAAGTTTCTCTTCTTCGACAAAATCCATTCTTCAAAACCAATGGTTCAGGAGTTATTGAATTTTGATCGTGAAAACGTCGTTTTGCAACACTGTGCTCCGCATGTGTTGCAATTGAAACTTTGTGTGCCTATTATATTAGTTACAGCGCAACATCGACCCACCACAACTGTGCTTTGGTTGAAAAATTTCATTTAAGCGACCGTTGTAACTAGAAAATATAAAGGAGCAGATGTACTGCTATCTCGAATTCGAATGATATCAGGGAATTTCAAACGATTGTGTGTAGGAAAACAGAGCAATTAATTTAATTGTGCTCCAGATGGTCAAACTAAGAACATTGTCTATCCGCGAGAAACAATATTTGTTAATTTTAGTATTTTTAAAATATTTCGTTTAGTCCTGATGGGTGCTGCGAAGCGCACCGGGTTACAGCTAGTTACTTATATAATTCAATCACTCACACTAGTCCAAATCACAGTGCTGATTGTTGGAGGTGGCTAGGCGAAATCAGGGCTAACACGCTCGGCGCCCGGCGTGAGTTTAGACAATGGGTTTTGTAGAGGGTTGTTCGCCGTTTACGTTCGTACATAAGCCGCCCACCAGATTTTGGTTCGGAATTTCCTCACGCATTCACCCTGGAACGTATTCATCGCTGTCCATTGGCACTGAACGAATTCTCCGAATATCTCGTTGTGCAATTACATTACGGGATTTCAGTGATACCACTCCGACCAACCCATCAGGTCCTGGATGAACAGCCACGACCCGTGCGAGTGGCCACTGCTTCGGTTTGTCGTTCTCACCTACAAGAAGTACGAAGTCTCCGACATTGACGTTGGCAGATGATTTCTGCCACTTCGTAAACGCTTGAAGTGATTCCCTTTGCCATCGCGCACGGAATTCTTGCGATGCTCGCTGGACGAATTGCCATCGTGACATAGAGCTGATACGGCCTTTGAGTTGGTTGATCTCAGGTCGCCCGATCAGGAAATGAGCAAGTGTCAGAAGTTCCGGATCGCTTGGGTCATTGGAGATGGGTGTTATGGGTCGTGAGTTCATACATGCCGCAACTTGTGCTAGAAGAGTCGATAACTCTTCAAACGTGTACGTAAAATTACCTGATATTTTTGATAGCAGCTGCTTCACGACTTTAATACCAGCTTCCCAGAGCCGTGATGCGAATGCGAATGAAATTCCATTCCACCCCCTTGTCGGCGAGAGAATCTGCCACAATTGACTGGTGTTCATTAGAGTTGACAAGGTTAGCGATATCTTTCATCTGTTTTGCTGCGGCTCGAAAATTTATTGCATTATCGCTGTACACCTCTGCTGGTAAACTGTAACGGCTGGTGAATTTCGAAAACGCCGCCAGGAACGATGATGTACTGAGGTCCGAAACTGCTTCTAACGATACCGCTTTAGTGACGAAGCAAACAAATAGAGCAATGTAGCCCTTACTTGCTGCAACACCGCGCATTGTGCGACTCATTATATTCACCGGACCAGCATAATCTATTCCGACTATTGAGAACGGAGGCTGTGGCTCTAAACGAGCGGATGGTAATTGCCCCATTTGCTGTCGTAAGGGTAGTGGTCGTAACCGAGCACAAGTTACACACTGTCAAAAAACTTTACGAGCAGTGTTAATTCCATAGGGTATCCAGAATCGCCGTTGTGGACATGTTCGTCGTGTAATATTAGAGATGTCGGAATAGACTGGCGTGGCAATAGCAGCTGATGTTTCGTGTCGTTGCTTAGTTTAGATTTAGTCACCCTGAGGAGACCATTATATCCCAACAAGTAAATAAAACTTCCACGGTGTACGCTCTTGCCTTCCTTCAACCGGTTAATATCGTCCAAAAAGTGCTTTTGCTGCGTGTGTCGTACTTAAATCATAAGGGCATGGTCCAGCTCCCAGCTGTCAAACGTCCAGGACGGCGGGAACCAAATCTTAAAAGACGAGCAGTGACTCGCAGCAGCATTTGTTTGTTCGGATACTATCGAGCTAACATCTCATCCAAAAAGCTATTCTCGTATATTATCATAAGACTTACTGTCACCGACTTTCGTTAGCGATCGACTTGCTGCCTTTGTGCGACGTTGAGTTCTGTAAGCGGTAACGAGTGTTGCCAGTCTGGGCCGTGCCACCAGATGATGTTTCCTTGTAAACCAACGGGGAGAGCACCACGAGATATTATGTCAGCAGGATTGCTGTGAGTGCCGATGTGATACCAATTTACAGATGGCAAGTGGGTTGCGATCTCCGCCACGCGGTTTCCGACGTATGTCTTCCATCTTGAGGCACCACCAGCTATCCATGCCAAAGCCATTGTGAATCACTATAGGCACGAATCTCGTGGAATTGTATCGACAGCGCTGCAGTGACGTTGTTGATGAGACGAGCTAATATTACCGCAGCACACAATTCCAAGCGAGGTATCGTAGACCTTCCGTTTCCGATTGGCGTGGTTTTTGATTTAGCACAAAGAAGATGGGATGAATAGTTTCCTGTTTCATCGACTGAGCGAATATAGATGGAAGCGCCCATTGACCTCTCGGAAGCATCACTGTAGCCGTGCAGGTAGACTCGCAATGGCCTTTGCGTGTTGATGACTCGTCGAGGTATCTGAAATGAATTTAGAACCGACAGATTCTGTGCTAAAACTAACCAGTCATTGATCAACTCACCAGGGGGAGTTTCATCCCAGTCCATCTTCAGCTCCCACAATCGTTGCATCACTAATTTTGCCTGGATGATGATTGGGGCCATCAAGCCCAGGGGGTCGAACAAGCTGGCGATTTGTGACAAGATGATGCGCTTTGTGGGCTGACGGATCTTATGTGGCTGATATGAGAACAGAAACTCGTCGCTGCACGGCTGCCAGTGGATTCCGAGGGTTTTGATGGTTTCGTTTCCATTTAGTTCGACCGGAATCCTTATTTCCAAACCCGCTTCAGGTTCTCCTTCTAGGGCTGCTGTGCAATTGGACGCCCACTTCCGTAGATGGAATCGACCGAACGCAAATATTTTTGAAAGCTGTCGCCGCAACTGCTGAGCTTCTTCCGGAGAGTCTGCACCAGTTAAAACGTCATCAACATATGCCCCTTCAGCGCCTTCTGAACCACGGAGGGGGCACTCCTTGCATATTGGTTAAGAAGCTGTTGCACGCATTTCTTTGCAAGGTATGACGCCGTTTTCGTACCGTAGGTGTTCAGTGTGTACTCATCGATGGTGTCCTCTACCTCCCATCGCCATAATATTCGCTGGTAATCGCGATCTTCCATACGGTACATCTGCTGTATATCATCGGTTAACGCTACTACTGGGAATCGAAATCGCAGCTGAATATAGATAAGCGAATCTTGGAGAACAGGACCAGTCATTAACACGTCGTTAAGTGATTTTCCACTCGTTGTTTTCGCCGATGCATCAAACACAACACGACATTTTGCAGTGGAGCTAGATTCTTTCAGGACACAATGATGCGGAAGGTATACCGTGCCAATCGGTGCTGGTGTTTTGGCGAAAAACATGTGTCCAGATATTCACGTAGAAAGCAGTGATACTCATAAGCAGAGAAGTTCTAACTAGCTTGCGTTCAATTTGCTCTAGGCGCCTGATAGCGGTGTTGCGAGATTCCCCGAGCAATGTAGGGTCTTCGCGAAAAGGAAGACGAACTTGAAATTGACCAGCGTTATCGCGAATGGTATGCTGCTCGAAATGTGCCTCACAGGCCTTCTCCTCCTCACTGGAGTGAGCTCTTTGGTGCACGTACTCTTCCATTTCAAAAAACTTCTGCAACTGCCGAGATTAGACAGGTGGAGGTAATCGGAGACGAATGTAAAGGTTCCTCGTAACGACCTGAAACTACCCATCCTAGTTTCGTGTTCTGAAGAATAGGAAGCCCATCGGTTGAATCAAGGTTCATTCGCCCAGGTTCCAGTAGCTCAAAGAATGGTTGAAGGCCTAAAAGCACGCTAACTCTTCCGGGATTATGAAACTGCGGGTCAGCTAAATAAACGAAATCCGGAATTGGCCAATCGTCGATGTTCACTGGGCGTATTGGTAGATCGGCAGATATTCGATCCAGTATAGCGCAGGGTACATTTGCGCGGTAGGGCGAACATCTGGAGGCAATTGTAATTGAAGCTCTCATACTAGAGTGTGAGCTTGTGGATAAAATCCCCTGAAAGTCTAGGTTGATGGGGGATTTTTCAATGCCGAGTTGATCGCATGAATCTTTCCTGATGAAGCTGAGATGCGACGCGCAATCGAGCACTGCGCGAAAGGAATGGGGGCGACCATATTTATCGAAAACATCAATGGTAGCTGTCAAGAGAAGCCCATTCGTACCATCGAGATGGTCGGCTAAAATGAGGGCTTGAGGAGGAGTAGGAACGGGTGCTTTGGTCGATGTGAACTGTGCTGCGGGTATGATGTCTCAAACAGTTTTGGCATAGCTTTTGCCTAGAAACCATAGAAAATCGGTCAGATGAGCTAGCGTGTCTAAACTTACCGCATTGGTACGGCTGGTGGCCTGGTTTCGAGCAAATGCCACAATTTAAATGTATTTGGTTTGTGGCCACAAGAACGGAAAATGGTCTATACTGAGGCTTTGATATCTATGGCTTGCTATTTGGAGCGGTGCACAGTGGTCAAAATGTGTAAATTCATGCCTTTAATTATTTAGCGGAAAAACTATAAGGTTCTGTGTTTTGGTGACTTCGGAAAAGTTGTTGGAGCTACCAAGGCGGATTTTCGGAAGTAGACAGCCATGTTCCAAAATACAGTGTAAAGACATTTCTGAAATCTAACTTTTTACTGGTAGCAGATAGACAGTTTCAGTCTTCGGCAAAGTTGTAGAGAATATTATTTTTAGCAAATCTTTCATAAGAACTGACTCTCTAACTATAACCGTTCCAATGTTATACGGAGTTTTCATGAGGATCCCCTTCAAAATTGGTTTTTTCATGATAACTCTTGTCACATTTATTTCTCCACAAATATGTGTTCCGAAATGTTTTAGATATTACGAAAATGCACAACTTTGTTGAATATTTCAAGATATTATGTTTTAGGAGAGAGTTACAGCTTATCAAACTTCATAGCCAGTTTTCTCAAAAAGTTGCAAAAATATGCAGATGAAATATTGTTATTTTGAAACTATCATAAATCCCCTACAAAATCCTGAAGGAATGGTTTGTATCCGATAGTATCCTAAGATGTTATGATCGAATGAAATTGTGAGTATATGAGTTTTTTCGGCGACACTCCGATGCTTGGTGCTCATGGAAGGCGTTACACAAATATACAAACTCATTCTGAAGAAGCGTTTATCTGTTACGTAATTAAAGAAAAAAATTTAAAACAAAGGAACCTGAGTAATAAATCAAATTACTTCCGAAAATCCGCCTTGGTAGCTCCAACAACTTTTCCGAAGTCACCAAAACACAGAACCTTATAGTTTTTCCGCTAAATAATTAAAGGCATGAATTTACACATTTTGACCACTGTGCGGTGCTGGAAATTCGAGAGCGTTGCGACGATTGCAGAGCGGAGCTTCGATTGTCGATGAACCTTAACAACGCATCGAAGTTGATGGCATCCTCCTCAAGCTTAACTATTTTCTGGTATCACAATTCTTTAGTGTGCGCATCCAGCTTTTCGTAGATGATGTGCATTAACCAAATATCTCTTCCTTCACGTTCGAGAGCTGCCAAGGCCCGAATAACTTCATCTGAAACATCGTAGTGGGACCGCAAGCCGGAGGGGGATGAAGCTGTCAAATGTGGCTACCTCAAGAATCAAATGATGTGCAGATTAGCTATATCGCGGGGTTTGTTGTATCGCTCTTGAAGTTTTTGGAGTGCTTGTTGGTAATTGGCATCCTCCACATTTAGGTGTGAAATTAACGTTGCTGCTTCACCTGCCAAATGTATTTTGAGGAAGTATAGACCGGGGAGACCGGGGCTAGTTGGCGGCGTTTTCAGTTTTCAATTTTTACTGTTTTGATGTAGGTAGATCTTACAAAATAGAACACGCGGCATGAAAGAGCAGACTGTTGGAAACATCTCTCATTTTTTAAAAGTGTTTGATGCATTGTCTCCATTTTTAGAGACAAAAATATGTGACACGGAAAACCCGCCAACTTACCCCGGCCCCGAAGTAAGTTGACGGTATGTGAGGATATACAAAAAACTAAGCAATCAAATGGAGATTAAATTACTTCAAGGGTCCTTTTGAAACGTGCTGAAAGTCTTTTCGAGAAAACTGTATATTAACCGACATTTGCTATTATATTTCAGTTTCAATACCCCAGCATTTTGACTTTGACGCTTACTCCCAATTAAAAAGCAAATTTTCGAAATTCTTCGTGCAATTGGCCGGAATAAATGTCTCCCACATTGGCGAGATACACAAGAAAAAGATTTTCTTACTTTGAAGTGAATTCCAGAAATAAATTTTTTTGATGACTTTTTTGCACTATAAGGGGCCGTACACTAATTACGTAAGGCTTTTTTAGAACATTTTAACCTCCTCCTCCCCCCAGATAAGAGTTCGTAAGATTTTGGTGATCCCCCCCTTCCATTAGATCTTATCCTGATTTACGTAATTGAAAAATCATGTTGTTAATTTATTTAATAACAAATTCCATTAATTAATTCCACTTCCTTTGAATCTACTTCCTTGTGATGTAGAACTCAAAAGACGGGTTTGAAGCAAAAGTTTGAAAAGAATGTTGGCCTAACAACATGAAGGGTATCAGCACTTCCTAACTTGTAAGGCAGATTGTGACCCCACTTTCCGATCTGAACAATGTACCACCAAGAATCAAGAAACTTCTGTAACTACATCCAAAACCAAGCCGCTCTCAATGTTGGCAACAATCAACAAAATTCCATGACTAATTTAACTATCATATTCGGCCGCTGCAAACACTCTCCAATTCGAGGTCCGCCTTTTATTGACCATTATGTACAATATGTGCTCATTTTGTTTGATATTCAAAATGTTCATAGCATAATTTAGAAATAGTTTCTTTTCTTATGAAAAGAATATGTTTCTTGTTGTTGTTGTTGTTGTTGTTTGTTGAGGCTTTAACCTTGGAGGTCATTCGCCTGTAGAAAGGATTGAATAAACTACATGTCATTTTACAAAGGTAGATGTGGAAATATTGAAATGTTAAGATTTATATCTGTTGTCCTTGTTGCTGTTTCTGGAAGGATTTGCTGAGTCCGTTGAAATAGTAGCATTATTTTGTTCAAAAGGGTGGATGTCGAGCTGTAGGTTTTGGGAGTTTTTATGAAGAAACTGGGAGGTTAGATGGCGTCGAAGAGGTTGGTTTCCTGGATAAACAAGAGAAGTGTTTCCTTGCTCGCGGAGTCATTGGCCAGTACGTCCCTGATGGAAGTGGGCAAGCAATATTTCCTGCGAAGATCGGCGAATTCGATGCAGTTGACTAGGATGTGCTCAACGGACAGCCTTGTACTGCACGTGTTACATATCGGAACGTCAACGCGGGCCAGAGTGTGGGCATGTGTAGTCCTAGTATGTCCAGTCCTAAGCCTCGAGAATATTCGTTGTTCCTTCTTGTTGCTACGATCTTCCCATTTTTGGACAGAGTTTTTAATCTTGTGAAGATGACCTGAGGAACTTCTCCATTTCCTCTCGAAGTGAAGGTGTACTTCTCGTTTAATTATCTTGGTGATATCGTCTTTCGGTACTTCTCTGGTGAGATACGATCGTGATGAGCGCCCAAGTGCGGCGAGATGGTCCGCATTTTCATTGCCGGGTATCCCGCAATGTCCGGGGACCCAGCATATAGTGGTGAGAGGGTCGTTGTAATTGTCAATCGCCTGAACGAAAGGGTGACGCGATTTTCCGGTTTCTAGTGCTGAAATCACGGATAGGGAGTCGGAACAAATAACAATAGCAACACCGTCGGGTTTTCTTGCTAGAGCCAGTACTATAGCCGCGGCTGCGGCCGAAAAAATGGGGGTAGCGGCTGGCAGTTTGAAGGCAAGACCGTTCCCTATTCCACTGACACCCACTCCAACAGTCGTGTCGGTTTTTGATCCGTCAGTAAATAGTTTCGTGTGGTTTGAGAAACGGCGATTCATTAGTTGGTAATACGCAGTTCGAGCAATTGCGGTAGCAGCGCCCGCTTTAATCGTCCGTGAGAGCGAGCAATCGATGCTGGGGGGTCTCGAGTTCCATGGGCGATGCCAGACCCGGTGGAGACGTGCCAGCGGAGGCAGGGGAGACTCTGAGAATTCCTCATAGATCGTATTGGCTATGTTCTGTATTATGCACTCTATTTCGCCGGAAGTAGTGCTCTTTTCACGCTCTATCGAAAAATATAATCATTCGGGAAATAGATTGAAAATCATCCTAAATACTGCAAAGTATTTAGAATTTAGAAAATTTACTTTGTATGCTCGAAAACACAATATCGCCCACAATTTCAACACAACAAAATGTTTTGCAATAAAAACACATCGGATAATGTGTTTCACATTACTTGAGGTACACAACGAGAGGCAACGCATTATGTCTAATAGAAACGGAGAAAAGGGGCTTCCGCCTACTTACCCCAACCGCGAACTAGCCCTGGGCTCCCCTACAGTTCCTGGCTCGGGCGTAGCGATGAATTTTGATGCACGGATCCACTGAAGAGATCGTAAAACGACTGCCATTCCAAAAAGTTACCGCTAAAAATCGGCAGATTCATTCTGGGCAGCCTCAAATCTGGAAGCGATGGAGTGTCGTTCTGTACTTCGATCTTCGAGAGCAGTTGGTGGAGGAAAGCCGGCATATTAGTTTTGGTTATGCCATTAGAAGCCGGACGGAAAGAAAAGGCCCATGCACGCCACGAGAACGAGCGAGAAAGTGATAGTAGTGCATATTAGCGAAAGCGTTACGTACATTTTGAACCTTAAAAACTTTTCTTCTACTAAACGGATTGCCAATCTTGTTTCATAAATCGGAAGGAAAACGTTCAATGCTTGCTACCGATACGTTGTTTGCTATATAAAATTTGTTTAAATAGTTCAAAAACTACTTTAAATGAGAATCAACATTAATGATAAAACCTATAAATAGGGGTGTCGCAGCTTTTCTCAAAGCCAGACGTGTGTAAGACGCAGTGCATAACAGACGTGCGTGGTCGTGAGAAGCTGCATCGGACGACCAATCAAATCGACTACCACCGGAGAGAAGAAAAACGGTGGTGGCGGTGAGAAGGCCAAAAAGCCAAAGGCTAAGAAACGCAGTCACTGAAAAGGCGGTAGTAACTGCCACTAAAAATGCCACCAAAACATCGAAGGCTGCAAAGCGTACTCATTCGGTGTGAGCTGCGAAAGTGGAAAGATCATATAATTATGTACGCAGTAAAAACAATCGGCAAGATTTGAATTGTTTTTTTAAAAAAATTCTTGTATCTTGTATCAACATAGTTATCAACAAACCTTATTAGGACGAATGCAAAATGGAAAAAGAATTTAATAAGAAAGTTTCTTTTATTAACTAGTATTAAGTTTGCGCTTGTTAATTCTGTACCTTTACCAGTGAATCATAAGAAAATGTTTTTCTAATCTACAAACCCGAAGGTTTTTGCAAATCCTTCCAAGAAAATCAGTGAATGTGGCAACTGCCACTTAGCGAAAGCTACACCAAAACGAATGATGAAAATATTTTCATTTTCCGAACAAAAGGATGGCCTTCCATCTGCATTGTGAAGTCAATAAATAGGAACACCTTGATGCGAAACGTGCTCATTCGGTATGAGCTGCGAAAGGGGAAAGATCGTATGTATGTTCGCAGTAAAAACAATCGTCGCAATTGTTTCAAAAGATTCTTGTCTTGTATCAACATAGTTATCTACAAACCGTCCTTATTAGGACGAATGCAAAATGGTATAGATGGGTTGGTAATGTATATGACATACCAGGGATGTCGTGACCACACTTCGAAGTTATTTCAAATCTTGCAAAGCATTAATTAACATAATTTCAGTGATTGTTCCTATATGAATGAAATGACAGATTCATTTCTGTACGCTAGAAAAAAGATTCCGATGGTTGTTTCGAGAGATTTTAACATTGATATTTCAAAGCAAGAAAATATGAAATTTGTTCACTTCATGAATGAATGTCTCAACGAGCATAGAATCCAGCGCATCCCCTATCGAAGCAGACGCCAACAACAAAGGTTTTTTCAAACCACCATAATTATTATAAAGAATAACTTGAAACATTCCCACAAATTTCATTGATTATCATTTGATTTGAATTACAAGTCACACGAGTAGTCACGACATTCCGGTTATGTCCTGGACATTACACACCCATCTTTTTTTTCAAAAATTCCTTCACGGTGTTTTAGTTAGAACCCCAAACCCCTGCCATCTTTTTATTTGTGCTGCTACCAAGCCCAGTTCGATGGGAAATTTGTTTCGTAGGGCATTACAGCAAAATTTTCGATTTTCGAATCATTTTTTCAAAAATTTCCAAGTCCTAAAAAAATTTCATAATTTGTTTTCAGCGGTTTTCGTTTGTTTTGAGACTAGATGCTGATGTTTCATGCTATTTTTAGACATATTAATATCTCTTCTGCGACAGATACTCCCGAACGAGCTCACAGAGCAAGAGATCGTGGATACTGTGATCTCCGGGTCGGCTTGCTACTGGGTAATCGGAGGGGCTTCGCGGAACAAGGTGGTGCACAAAACTATTGTATTTCTGGGATGTTTTATGGTTGGAAGTGGAAAAGCTAATTTACAGTAAAAAAAACCAAATTTATTTAAATAAAAATGAGCAAACTTGGTGTGGGTGTATGTGTGGTGTGGTTTATTGGGCTATTGTACGGGTTCAAGTTAACTTTCTGTTGCGGTACGTACCGATGCTGGGCTGCTCGTGGTGCTCGCTGCTGGCGAGCGCTCGCTGACGATTCCGGACGATGCTCGCAAGTAAAAGGGTTCGCTGTTGGTGCTGGTGGTACAGCTATGGCGTCCCGATGTGCGTGGGCCGCGCAGGCGCCAGCCGATTGTAATGGCGGATGGGTGGCGTGGCGGGAATGGAACTGTACGGCGTCTTCCTTCTTTGGCTCAATCGATGAGCCACGGACGATACCGTATTGGCTTCACTGAGAAGGGCCCTCCTTGACGCTTAGAGCACACTGCCCGAGGGTTTACAGGGCTCTGCGGCACCTGTAGGCTAACTCCTTGACAGTTAGACTACGGCAGATTCCTCTGCGCTGGTAGCTGTTCTATCACGCGCGTGCGACGCCACTATGCCGAGAAAAACACTGCCAAGAAACGGTAGATGCCCGGTATACTGGTGGAGTGCCGAGATTGCAGCTCTACGGTCAGCCTGTCTCAGAGCTAGACGTAGGATGCAAAGAGCTCGCACCGAGGATGCAAGAGAGAACCGCCGTGAAGTGTTTCGAGCTGCGAAATTAGCCCTTAACAAGGCTATTAAAAGCAGCAAGAGAGCGTGTTTCGACAACCTGTGTGAGAGTGCCAACGCGAATCCGTGGGGTGACGCCTACCGGATTGTGATGGCCAAGACCAAAGGGGGCTAAATCCCTAGCAATGAACAAAGCTCCAGGGCCGGACGGAGTTCCAAACAACGCTCTCAAGGCAGCGATCATAGCGAACCCGAACATGTTCAGGCTAGCTATGCAGAGATGCCTTGATGAATGCCGTTTCCCCGATAGATGGAAAAGGCAGAAACTGGTGCTGTTGCCGAAGCCCGGGAAGCCGCCAGGCGACCCATCGGCGTACAGACCAATCTGTCTGATAGACACGACTGGCAAACTGCTTGAGAGGATCATCCTCAACAGGCTCACCCCGTACGCGGAAGGTACTGACGGTCTGTCAAGCAACCAGTTTGGCTTTCGGAAGGGTAAGTCCACAGTGGACGCTCTCAACTCAGTGATAAATACTGCCGAGATAGCGATCCAACGAAAAAGGCGAGGTATTCGATACTGTGCGTTAGTGACACTTGACGTGAAGAACGCATTCAACAGCGCAAGCTGGGATGCCATCGCGCTCTCGTTACACCGGCTTAGCCTACCGGTGGGTCTGTACCGGATCCTGGAAAGTTACTTCCAAAACCGCGTACTGCTATACGAGACCGATGCCGGTCAGAAAAGGGTTCCGATTACCGCCGGAGTCCCGCAGGGCTCGATCCTAGGCTCGGTGCTATGGAACCTCATGTATGACGGGGTTCTGAGACTGAAGTTCCCTCCTGGGGTCAAGATCGTCGGCTTTGCCGACGACGTAACCTTGGAGGTCTACGGGGAGTCAATTCCTGAGGTAGAACTAACCGCAGAACACGCGATTAGCACGGTGGAGGAATGGATGAGCGCGAGAGGCCTGGAGCTCGCTCATCATAAGACGGAGGTAGTTATCGTCATCCATGTGGGAGAAGTCGCGATCACTTCACAGCGAAGTCTGAAGTCTCTCGGAGTCATTATAGACGACAAGCTGACCTTCGGCAGCCATGTCGACTATACGTGCAAGAGAGCGTCGACTGCTGTTGCGGCACTATCGAGAATGATGTCCAACAGCTCAAAGGTGTGCGCCAGTAGACGTAGGTTACTGGCAGGCGTTGCCGTATCTATCCTCAGGTACGGCGGCCCGTCATGGTCAAGAGCACTGAGGGTAACCAGTTACCTACAGAAACTGGAGAGCACCTACCGCGTGATGTGCCTCAGAGTGATATCTGCCTACCGCACGGTATCACACGATGCATCCTGCGTGATAGCGAGCATGATGCCAGTCGGGCTGGTCATTCGGGAAGATGAGGAGTGCTTTGAGCTACGTGGAAATAGGGGAGCCCGCGAGCGCACCAGGGTGGCCTCGGTCGCCAGATGGCAGCGTGAGTGGGACAACTCCTCGAAAGGTAGGTGGACCCACCGGCTGATACCTAGCATATCGAGTTGGGTGGGAAGACCCCATGGGGAAGTTCACTTCCAACTGACACAATTCCTGTCAGGCCATGACTGTTTCCGTCAGTACCTCCACAAGTTCGGGCACGCGGAGGTCCCAGTCTGCCCGGACTGCCCAGGTGTAGATGAAACTTCCGAACACATACTGTTCGTATGTCATCGGTTCGACGTCGAAAGAAGAGCAATGCTTGACGTCTGTGGCTGGGACACAACCCCTGATACCCTTACTCAGCGGATGTATCAATCGGTGGAGAAGTGGGACGCAGTCTCGGCTGCTACCATCCAGATTGCCAGTAGGCTACAGGTAATCTGGCGAACCGAGCAACAGCCGACGGGCACGGCTAACTAGTGATTGGTTAGCTGGAGCGAAAAAGGCCAAGCGCAAAAAAGAGAGTGAATGGTCTGTTCATACCGAGGCAGGTTGGCGCAGCGAATGGCAACCGCGTAAGGGGTAAACCCAGCCACCCCGAAGCAAGACAGAAGAGTGAGTGTATAGGCGTATAAGTGGACTGCCTCATGCCAAGACGGGAGGGTCGTAGCGTAGTATGTTGGAACTTAGCTATCGATACCTCATGGCGTGGCAGAGGAGTGAAAGGGTGAGCATCCAAGTCAGTCTCACACAGCATGTTAAGGGTGAGCATAAAAGTCAGCCTCACAGGTTGGTAGAGGCTAGCACAAAAGTCAGCCTAGCAAGGAATGAAAAAGGTGAGCACACAAGTCAGCCTCGCATGGTATGTCAGAAGTGGGGCCTAAGAAAAATGTCCCACATGGGATGCCAGGGGGAGTGACAAAGGTACAATAGAGTGGCACGATTGAGAGTGAATCAGGTGATAGGGTGAGCACCCAAGTCAGCCTCACATGGTATGGGTAGGGCGAGCACAAAAGTAAGCCTAGCAAGGAATGAGTAAGGTGAGCACACAAGTCAGCCTCGCATGGAACGTAAAAGGTGAGCACAAAAGTCAGCCTCATGTGGGAGTGTTTGAGAGTGAATCAAAGTGCGATTGAGAGAGCACCCAAGTAAGCCTCATACAGGATGTATGAACGCGTGAGTGAGAGTGAATGAGTACATTCAGTACAGCCATCCCCCCAGAAGTAATACCGAGAGGTAGTTCCTGGGAGGAATGATGGCGGAGCCCAATGGAGTTTAGTCGGTATTAATGGCTGGTCACCATTCGAGTCCGACACGCCCCCAGTGCACCCCGTGCGGTAGATTGGACCCTACCAATAGCACGTGTACTGGGCTAGGACATAAAGGTCTTCTCCATTGTAAAAAAAAAGATTCCTCTGCCTAGGCCGGAACGTGTGTAGTGAGGAATTCAATCGGTTATACAAAAAAGGTCCTAAATGGGACGTACTGTCAAGGTGAGATCGATGCTTCTGCATAAATTCAGCGATTTAATTTACCTGAATGAACTGCTGAATAGATTTTAACTAGCCTCACACTTTTTAATGTTCTTCAACTGACTTCTAAATCACACGAACGCCGCGGTACTAATGACCAATGGCGGGTTCCTTCGATTTCCTCTTCCCTTACTACCGCCACCCACAAATTCCACCTTCCTTCTAGGCGTAACCTATCACCACCCCTTCAGGGGTGTATTATCTCTCCGTATAACCCTTTCGACCCTTTCCAGCCCAATGTTTTTATATGCAATTATCTGTGTTGTGTATTTGTCCCTACTATTTACATTTTATATTTTATTTATTTATTTATTTTAATACTAACCCTACTAACATTAACATTAGGAAACACAACAGTTTAAAAAATACAAAAATGCACATAAAAATCATCGGGACTTGTAACGACGGTTTCAATATTTCAACCAAAAAATTCGATTTTCAACATTTCATGTACTACCCCCTTTGGATTTTTTTCTTTTATTATGAAAACAATATTCAAACGCCGCACCCCCTTAATGATATCCGATTTAGCTAAAAACTTGCATAGATTACTTTTTCGATGTAATAAGCATTTTATGTAAGACTTTATGCGAAAATTTAATGTGACCATTTTATTTTATTTTTTATTTTATTCATATCGTTTATTTGATAAGGCACGTTGCGTTAGCTTAAAGGTGCCAATTTTGTTTTGTTTTACATTTTAAATTGCTTAAAACTAGGGGATTACATATTGATTTTTTTTTAAATGAAACTAATGCGATTTTATAGCTATCTTATATATCTACACAAGGGGATAATATTATTTTCGTAAGATTAGGGGGGTCATTTAGTTTTTGTGGCAATATGGTTTGACATTTTTATCAGTGAGATTATTGGAGCAAATAATGTTTAACTAAGGGGGACAATTTTTTACGACTATCTTAAAAGTAGGAATACGGCAGTACGGCTCAGATGTGGATCGGCTACATTTCGAGTTAAGCGTGTTATGTTCGTGCCGTAGGTCCCGTGTTTGTTGGCTCATTCGATACAGATGCTTTGAAACAGGTGGAAGAGGGTTCTGAGAATGATAAGGAAAATAAGAAGGGGCAGTTAGACTTGTATATTGATGGTTTTCACAAAGGTGTATATAAGGGACATATAGAGGACGACGCGGCATGCCAGCACATCTCGAACCGGGATGTTGGTTGGTCTTCCTCGGGCCCGCAGGGTATCCATTAGCCGAGACCTGGCGGAACTGTACTCGGTGCACGCCCAGACAATGTGCTCGATGTCGTGATAGCCGTCGCCACAAGCGCAGATACCACTACCCACGAGCCCAATACGCCGGAGATGTGCATCCAGCGTGTAATGGTTTGCCATGAGTCGGGAAATCACACGACTGAAGTCACAACCCACATCCATCCCCTTGAACCAAGGTTTCGTCGATACCTTAGGGATTATCGAATGTAGCCACCTTCCCAGCTCCCCACTGCTCCACGAAGTTTGCCAACTTTCGAGGGTTCTCTGATGAGTAATACTGAAAAATTCGCTGAAGCAAATTGGTCTTTCGTAAACGTCTCCTTCTAAGGCACCCACCTTAGCTAAGGAGTCTACCTTCTCATTGTCCGGAATGGAGCAATAAGAAGGGACCCATACCAAGGTAATCTGGAAAGAGTTGTCAGATAAAGCACTCAGTAGCTCCCGTATTTTCCCCAAAAAATACGAGGAGTGCTTTCCATGTTTCATCGAACGAATAGCGTCAATGGAACTGAGGCTATCCGAAACGATGAAGTAATGGCCTGCGGGTAATGTTTCAATGACTCCAATGGTATACTGAATAGCAGCTAGTTCTGCGGGGTAAACTGAAGCAGGGTCACTGAGTTTGTAGGAGGCGGTGAACTTTTGATTGAAAATACCGAAGCCAGTGGACCCTTCGAGGTTTGATCCGTCAGTATAAAACATCTCAGAACAGTCGACATCTCGGAATTTATTATAAAAAATATTTGGAACCACTTGTGGGCGTATGTGGTCCGGAATTCCACTAATCTCGTCTTTCATGGATGTGTCGAAGAAAACAGTAGATTCAGAAGTATTTATGAAATGCACACGGTTGGGATTGTAAGAAGAAGGGTAAATATTCTGCGCCATGTAGTCAAAGTACAGGGACATGAAACGGGTTTGAGAATTGAGCTCAACAAGCCTTTCGAAATTTTCAATCACGACCGGGTTCAAGGTATCGCATCGAATGAGCATTCGATATGAGAGTTCCCAAAATCGATTTTTCAACGGGAGAACGCCCGACAGCACTTCGAGACTCATCGTATGGGTCGATTGCATGCACCCTAAGGCGATACGCAAACAACGATACTGAATTCTTTCGAGTTTGATGAATTGTATGTTCGCAGCGGAGCGAAAGCAGAAGCATCCGTATTCCATTACCGACAGTATCGTTGTTTGATACAACCTAATTAGGTCTCCTGGGTGGGCACCCCACCATGTTCCGGTTATTGTACGAAGAAAGATGATCCTTTGCTGAAATTTCTGTTTCAGATACCGAATATGGCATCCCCAAGTACCTTTAGAGTCGAACCAGACCCCTAGATATTTTACTGTGAAGACCTGAGCGATAGTTTGACCCATTAATAGAAGCTGTAGTTGTGCTGGTTCACGCTTCTTTAAAAATACAACTAGCTTAGTTTTCTCCGTGGAGAATTCGATACCCAGCTGAAGAGCCCAAGCAGACAAATTGTCCAAGGTATTCTGTAATGGTCCTTGTAGATCGACAGCTTTGGGTCCCATAACAGAAACCACGCCATCGTCTGCAAGTTGCCTTAACGTGCAGGAATTGTCAAGACATTCATCAATGTCGTTGACGTAGAAATTGTATAACAGGGGGCTTAGACATGAGCTGTGGGGAAGGCCCATGTAGCTAAATCGTGATGTCGATAAGTCACCATGCGAAAAATGCATGTGTTTTTCCGACAACAAGTTTAGTAAAAAGTTGTTTAAAGTCGCTGAAAGACCATGCTGGTGCAGCTTCTCTGAAAGAATGTTGATCGAAACTGAATCAAAAGCCCCCTTAATATCTAGGAACACTGATGCCATCTGCTCTTTGCTAGCATAGGCCATTTGAATTTCAGTTGAGAGCAACGCAAGACAATCGTTCGTCCCTTTGCCTTTGCGAAAGCCAAATTGTGTATCTGACAGTAAGCCATTTGCTTCGACCCAATTGTCGAGGCGGGATAGGATCATTTTCTCGAACAACTTCCGGATACAGGATAGCATTGCGATCGGACGGTACGAATTGTGGTCAGAGGCTGGTTTTCCTGGTTTTGGATGGCGATGACCTTCACTTGTCTCCAATCGAGTGGGACAATGTTAGCATCGAGAAACTTATTAAATAAGTTCAACAAGCGTCTCTTGGCAGAAGTTGAATTTGATTCTGTCTGGCCCCGGAGCTTTATTGTTACACGACAAGAGAGCAAGTGAGAACTCCACCATCGAAAAAGGTGTTTCGTTCGCGCTATCGTGAGGAGACATGGCGCGGTAAATCTTCTGTGCCGGGGCGGAATCCGGATAAACCTTCTTGGCGAAATCGAATATCCAACGGTTTGAATATTCTGCACTCTCGTTAGTACTGTTTCGGTTTCGCAAACGCCGGGCCATGCCCCAAAGAGTGCTCATCGATGTTTCTCTCGTTAGTCCGTCAACGAACCGGCGCCAGTAACTACGTTTCTTGGCTTTCATCAAACTCTTCATTCGCGTTTCTAACGTCGCATATTGTCGATAGCTAGCGGGTAACCCGTCGTCCCGGAAGGTCTTATACGCGGCGGCCTTCTCCGCGTACACGTCTGAGCACTCTTTGTCCCACCACTGATTAGGAGAGCGTTTTTGTATGTTCGCGCCGGGTACTGGCTTAGTCTGAGCTTGATTCGCGCTGTCGAGAATCAAACCAGCCAAAAAGCTGTACTCTTCCTCCGAAGAAAGTTCTTGGGTAGATTCGATGTTGTCGGATATCGCGGCAGCATAGCTCTTCCAATCGATATTTCGTGTGAGGTCATTCGAAATATTGATTGATTTCAATGGCCTTGAACCGTTATTGATTGAGACTACAATCGGCAGATGGTCGCTGCCGTGGGGATCAGGAATTACCTTCCACGTGCAATTTAACCGCAGCGATGTTGAGCAAAGGGACAAGTCTAAGGCGCTCGGGCGTGCTGGAGGAGTAGGAATCCGTGTCATTTCACCCGTGTTTAAAATTGTCAAATTGAAGTTATCGCAAAGATCCTGAATTAAGGAAGACCGGTTATCATCACAGAGGCAACCCCATGCTGTACCGTGAGAGTTAATGTCTCCTAAAACTAGTCGCGGTGCTGGCAGGGATTCTAAGATGTCTTGTAGCCGTCGGTGCCCAACCGCGGTGTTGGGGGGAATATATATATGGAAGCTATGCAAAGGCTTTTGCCTTTGGTTGTTACATGACAAGCGACAACTTCAATACCTGTTATCGAGGGAAGGATAATTCTGTAGAACGAATAGCACTTTTTGATCCCCAAAAGCACTCGTCCATAGGGGGTGTCTCGATCCAGGCGAATAATATTAAAGTCGTGGAAGTTGAGATCTATGTCGGAAGTTAACCAAGTTTCATATAATGCAAATGCATCGCAACTCAAATTATTTATTAAATTTTTGAAGGAATCGATTTTCGGGATGATACTTCTGCAATTCCACTGTAGAACAGTGATCAAATCCGTGACCTCGTTCGATGAGTTAACCATAGAAGGATACAATCGCTGAGAGGTGGGGCCATTTAGCAGTCAACTGCTTCAAAAATGTTCTCACTGTAGGGAGAAAAGCTAACATAAGACTTTTAATAGGATCAGTAATATTGAAAGTTTTTATTATCCAGTCCACTATGCCCGAGAGTTTTATAATTCCAGTGCTGTGATTACTCTCGAACTGAAACAAAGGAACACTTGGGATTTTTGATGTTCCGGGAAGTGCTGGGAACTCCTTCTCTGAGCTTAATCCTCCGACACCAGGAGCTACTTGCTTCGGTTTGGTTGCAACACTTCCAATAGATGTGACTTTCGGAGCCCCGTCAAGGGATACCTTCTGGCCTTTACAAGGAACTTTAGGAGAGGAAATGTTCCTCCTCTTCCTATAACTTCTAAATACCCTAGTAGATGTTCCCTCTTGTGGGTCATCAGCCTCGCCCTCGTTAGGAGGCAATTGAGCATAGATGTTTGTTGAGGTTGGTGGCGTAGCTTTCTTTAGCATTTCTGCGAAAGAACGTTCGGATCGTCCCGCAAGGGAACGTCTCAGTTTATCCCCGCGTAGTTTGTACGCGGGACATGCCGAGATATCATGCAGACTCTCCGCACAGTAAGGACACTTTTCGGCTTGCTTACTGCACGAATCATCTAGATGATTCTCCCCGCATTTTTCACAGCGAGCCTTATTACTACAATGGGTGGCTGTGTGACCCAGTTGTTTACACTTTGTGCAATTCATGACCCGCGGCACAAACAGACGCACAGGCAGACGAACCATGTGTAAGAGGACGAAATTTGGCAAAGCGGTACCAGCGAAGGTCACCCGATAAGAGTTTGATTGGGGGTACGTTTTTGAACCATCCCCCGCAACTACTACTGAGTGCAAACGTTTGCACTCAAGTATTTTCACTGGCTGAAGTAAGCAGTCTCTGAAACGGCCAACCCCGTACTTCGTCAGATCCTCGCACATCAAACTCTCATCGGATACGACGCCTTCGGATTGAACTTTTACAGCTGGAATATACACGTTATAATCCCGCGTAAAGTGCTCACAGCAAGCAATATCGTTTGTCTGCTTTGAGTTGGTTAGCAACACCCTTACCTTGTTCGAGCGGACCTTTGAAATTTCGGTCACAGCCGAGAACCGTTCCGTCAGGTCTCTAGAAATCTGAAGAAGATTCAGTGATTTAGTCTTGGGCCGAAAGAAGACCACAAATGGACCAGTTGAGAGTTCTGGATAGCATTTGGGCCGGGGGGAGCCTTAGAAGTTGAACCCGATTCAACTTCCATTTGACCATCCGGAGAGGGAACCATAGAAAACGTCAACGCACGGGGTCAGCGCCCGCGCAGATGGAAATAAGCAATAAATGTGTTACAAAAGATAAAAACTACTTAGCTTTAAACTGGTGTCCAACGACGAACCGATCCAGCTTATACAGCTGGCTATTGTTTAATCCTCACACGCGAACAGCGATGAGTGCTGCATCTGAAAGCACTAGTGACTCCCCAGCAGCGGTAGGAAATAGCCTTACCAGTGCACCGGAGGGGCCACTATCTGCGATGCGCAAAGTAGCGAAGCAACTCGATTCAATAATCGATTTCGCTAGCGCAAAGCAGAATATAGCCAAGGAGTTGAAGTTGAGCCTCATGGAGCTCCGGAAAGCTGTTCGTGTCGCAAGACAGGAACAGCAGGCCTATGTTAAGAGGGTGGAATGTCGGGAGAGGCCCGACAGAGAAACCCAGACAGTGGCCTCCAATAGGGAGGAAAGAGAGAAGGTCGATAGAGGTTCACAGACAGTGGCCTTTACCTTCTACGGAGCAGCCACGTCGATCGGAGCGGCGACCGAGTTCCCCTCGAAGAGAAAAGGCAAGGGCAATCGCAAGACGGCATCGAACGCGAAGCGCCCTAGGAAGTCGCCAGGCGAGGGTTCCAAAACCGACACCACTCGGCGTGCAACCGTTAAGGTCAAACGCCGTTTGGGCGAGGTAAGCGAGGGCGAGAGTGACCTCGCTGTGGAGAGCGATGGTACCAGCAACCCGGCACGACCGGGGTAGGGGGGCTCAAACCCCTGGACGCTGGTCACCAAGAAAAAGCCGGCACCAAAACCGGAGGTACCGCGGCCTGCGAAGAAGGCCAAGGACAGAGGCGAAGCCTTGTGGTTAAAAACCGACAAGGACAAATACGCCGATGTCCTAAAATCGATGAAGGCGGCCGAAAGCCTCTCAGCCCTTGGGCAGGATGTGCGTAGCGTAAGAAGCCTTGTGGTTAAAAACCGACAAGGACAAATACGCCGATGTCCTAAAATCGATGAAGGCGGCCGAAAGCCTCTCAGCCCTTGGGCAGAATGTGCGTAGCGTAAGACGCACTAACACGGGAGATATGCTTCTGGTGCTGAAGCGAGGCGCACAATCAAGTGCGGTATACAAGGCCTTGGCCCAAGAGGTCCTTGGTGAGGGCGCCCAAATCAGGTCGCTAGGTGCGGAAACAACTCTCCAGTGCAAGCACTTGGACGAGTTCACGACCGCAGAAGACGTCGTCGCAGCCGTTAAGGAGCACTGCGACGTCACAATCGAGCGGGCCTCTATGCGATTGAGAGATGGACCCTCTGGCACCCAAGTAGCCTACCTCAGGCTACTGAAGGCGGATGCCAAAAAGGTAACCGAGAAAGGGAAGCTGAAGATCGGCTGGTCGGTATGCCCTATTAGTATACCCCAGCCGCCTTCAGTGGGTAGGTGCTATCGGTGCCTTGAGTCCGGCCACAAAGCATACGAATGCAAAGGCATAGATAGGAGCAAACTATGTCGTCGCTGCGGCGAGGAGGGACATAAAGAGCGGGGGTGCACTAAGGCACATAAGTGCCTTATCTGCACCGCTAAGAAGCAAGCCCATAAACATGCTATGGGCGGACCTTCGTGTCCCTTCGGCGAGTTAAATAAGAAGAAGCCGTGAGAGTCACACAGCTAAATCTTAACCATTGTGCAGCAGCCCAACAGCTGCTGTGGCAGTCGGTCTCGGAGTCGAGGACAGATGTCGCCCTCTTATCAGACCCGTACAGCATCCCTGCCGGCAACGGCAATTGGGTGTCGGGCGGGTCTGGAATGGTGGCAATCTGTACAACGGGACGGTTCCCGGTTCAAGAGGTAATACACCCCTCCGCCGAGGGTGTGGCGATTGCCAAGATCAATGGTGTGTTCTATTGCAGCTGCTACGCCCCACCAAGGTGGCCAATAGAACAGTTCTACCAGATGATCGACAGGCTCTCGTCGGACCTAGTGGGCCGGAAACCGGTAGTAATAGCGGGAGACTTTAACGCTTGGGCAGAGGAGTGGGGCAGCCGCTGTACAAATAGCAGGGGTCAAGCGCTAATGGAAGCGCTTGCGAAACTCGATACTGTGCTAGCTAATAATGGCTCCGCTAGTACATTCCGTAGAAACGGAGTGGAGGCGTGGATTGATGTGACCTTTGCCAGCCCGAGTCTGGCTCAAGGCATGGAATGGAGGGTAGACGAAGGCTACACCCATAGCGATCATTTAGCAATCCGCTTTGAGATCAACTATGGTGTGCAGCATCCGAGGGCGGGAGATCCCTGCCAGGTACGTGGGTGGAAGTCCAATTACTTCGACAGCGAAGCTTTCACCGCGGCCCTGGGACTGGAGGCCAACACCGACAGTCTAAGCGGGGATGCGCTGGTAGCTGTTCTATCACGCGCGGGCGACGCCACTATGCCGAGAAAAACACTGCCAAGAAACGGTAGATGCCCGGTATACTGGTGGAGTGCCGAGATTGCAGCTCTACGGTCAGCCTGCCTAGAGCTAGACGTAGGATGCATAGAGCTCGCACCGAGGATGCAAGAGAGAACCACCGTGAAGTGTTTCGAGCTGCGAAATTAGCCCTTAACAAGGCCATTAAAAGCAGCAAGAGAGCGTGTTTCGACAACCTATGTGAGAGTGCCAACGCGAATCCGTGGGGTGACGCCTACCGAATTGTGATGGCCAAGACCAAAGGGGGCTCCTCACCCCCAGAACGGTCTCCGGACCGGTTGGCAACGATTATCGAAGTACTCTTCCCGTCTTGAGCCACAAGCCCCTGGCCACCTGCACTACGAGACAGTGCGGGCACGGTCGAAATGGTGGCTCCAGTGACGAATGAAGAACTACTCGCAGTGGCTAAATCCCTAGCAATGAACAAAGCTCCAGGGCCGGATGGAGTTCCAAACAACGCTCTCAAGGCAGCGATCATAGCGAACCCGAACATATTCAGGCTATCTATGCAGAGATACCTTGACGAGTGCCGTTTCCCCGATAGATCCGATAGATGGAAAAGGCAGAAACTGGTGCTGTTGCCGAAGCCCGGGAAGCCGCCAGGCGACCCATCGGCGTATAGACCAATCTGTCTGATAGACACGACTGGCAAACTGCTTGAGAGGATCATCCTCAACAGGCTCACCCCGTACGCGGAAGGTACGGACGGTCTGTCAAGCAACCAGTTTGGCTTTCGGAAGGGTAAGTCCACAGTGGACGCTCTCAACTCAGTGATAAATACTGCCGAGATAGCGATCCAACGAAAAAGGCGAGGTATTCGATACTGTGCGTTAGTGACACTTGACGTGAAGAACGCATTCAACAGCGCAAGCTGGGATGCCATCGCGCTCTCGTGGGTCTGTACCGGATCCTGGAAAGTTACTTCCAAAACCGGGTACTGCTATACGAGACCGATGCCGGTCAGAAAAGGGTTCCGATTACCGCCGGAGTCCCGCAGGGCTCGATCCTAGGCCCGGTGCTATGGAACCTCATGTATGACGGGGTTCTGAGACTGAAGTTCCCTCCTGGGGTCAAGATCGTCGGTTTTGCCGATGACGTAACCTTGGAGGTCTACGGGGAGTCAATTCCTGAGGTAGAACTAACCACAGAACACGCGATTAGCACGGTGGAGGAATGGATGAGCGCGAGAGGCCTGGAGCTCGCTCATCATAAGACGGAGGTAGTTATCGTCAACAACCGCAAGTCGGCACAACATGCAGTTATCCATGTGGGAGAAGTCGCGATCACTTCACAGCGAAGTCTGAAGTCTCTCGGAGTCATTATAGACGACAAGCTGACCTTCGGCAACCATGTCGACTATACGTGCAAGAGAGCGTCGACTGCTGTTGCGGCACTATCGAGAATGATGTCCAACAGCTCATAGGTGTGCGCCAGTAGACGTAGGTTACTGGCAGGCGTTGCCGTATCTATCCTCAGGTACGGCGGCCCGTCATGGTCAAGAGCACTGAGGGTAACCAGTTACCTACAGAAACTGGAGAGCACCTGCCGCGTGATGTGCCTCAGAGTGATATCTGCCTACCGCACGGTATCACACGATGCATCCTGCGTGATAGCGAGCATGATGCCAGTCGGGCTGGTCATTCGGGAAGATGAGGAGTGCTTTGAGCTACGTGGAAATAGGGGAGCCCGCGAGCGCACCAGGGTGGCCTCGGTCGCCAGATGGCAGCGTGAGTGGGACAACTCCTCGAAAGGTAGGTGGACCCACCGGCTGATACATAGCATATCGAGCTGGGTGGGAAGACCCCATGGGGAAGTTCACTTCCAACTGACACAATTCCTGTCAGGCCATGGCTGTTTCCGTCAGTACCTCCACAGGTTCGGGCACGCGGAGGTCCCAGTCTGCCCGGACTGCCCAGGTGTAGATGAAACTTCCGAAAACATACTGTTCGTATGTCATCGGTTCGACGTCGAAAGAAGAGCAATGCTTGACGTCTGTGGATGGGACACAACCCCGGATACCCTTATTCAGCGGATGTGTCAATCGGTGGAGAAGTGGAACGCAGTCTCGGCTGCTACCATCCAGATTGCCAGTAGGCTACAGGTAATCTGGCGAACCGAGCAACAGACGACGGGCACGGCTAACTAGTGATTGGTTAGCTGGAGCGAAAAAGGCCAAGCGCAAAAAAGAGAGTGAATGGTCTGTTCATGCCGAGGCAGGTTGGCGCAGCGAATGGCAACCGCGTAAGGGGTAAACCCAGCCACACCGAAGCAAGACAGAAGAGTGAGTGTATAGGCGTATAAGTGGACTGCCTCATGCCAAGACGGGAGGGTCGTAGCGTAGTATGTTGGAACTAAGCTATCGATGCCTCATGGCGTGGCAGAGGAGTGAAAGAGTGAGCATCCAAGTCAGTCTCACACTGCATGTTAAGGGTGAGCATAAAAGTCAGCCTCACAGGTTGGTTGAGGCTAGCACAAAAGTCAGCCTAGCAAGGAATGAAAAAGGTGAGCACACAAGTCAGCCTCGCATGGTATGTCAGAAGTGGGGCCTAAGAAAAATGTCCCACATGGGATGCCAGGGGGAGTGACAAAGGTACAATAGAGTGGCACGATTGAGAGTGAATCAGGTGATAGGGTGAGCACCCAAGTCAGCCTCACATGGTATGGGTAGGGCGAGCACAAAAGTAAGCCTAGCAAGGAATGAGTAAGGTGAGCACACAAGTCAGCCTCGCATGGAACGTAAAAGGTGAGCACAAAAGTCAGCCTCATGTGGGAGTGTTTGAGAGTGAATCAAAGTGCGATTGAGAGAGCACCCAAGTAAGCCTCATATAGGATGTATGAACGCGTGAGTGAGAGTGAATGAGTACATTTAGTACAGCCATCCCCCCAGAAGTAATACCGAGAGGTAGTTCCTGGGAGGAATGATGGCGGAGCCCAATGGAGTTTAGTCGGTATTAATGGCTGGTCACCATTCGAGTCCGACACGCCCCCAGTGCACCCCGTGCGGTAGATTGGACCCTACCAATAGCACGTGTACTGGGCTAGGACATAAAGATCTTCTCCATTGTAAAAAAAAAAACACGCGAACAAAAGACTGAGGACCGAACCGAACTGGCAAAATAACCTTGAATGCGGATTAACACTATTCTTTATCGCCACACACAGCACTACGGACTATAAAAAACAACCTCTGTCTCGATGGAGAGCTCGAAAACGAATGGGTGACCATTTTTATTGATATCTTGCTTCTTGGACACTCCTTGTTCGCCATACAAACTTTGGTTTTAAACGGTGAAGCCCAATTTCAATTTTTTTTCAAAAATTTCTTCACCAGGGGTTTCCTGGGACCCAAAATTTTCGCCATTTTTTTCGTTCTGCTCCCCGATCGAGTGTTGAACAGTGTAATCCCGTAAATTTGAAAGAATATTTAAGGAGGACAAGTGAGTGTTATTCCCTATGACCAAATTCTTCCATGCGCTTTCATACTTGTTTGGCATATTGCTGTCCATTCCATATCTTTGAACCCTGTTCTGAAATTGTTGATTTATCCTTAGATAGTTTATCCATTGTTAGATGTAATAAAAACTCGATTATTTTACGATATTATAAGGTCGGCCTTCCCCTTAATGGCGTAACCCCCCCCCCCCCCCTTTCTCTCTTTCCACCCCTTAGGCCACTCATATCACTGCATGGCTGCGCTATTTCTGAAATAGGCTGCTTATTTTTTTCCCCATTTCGTTTAATCGATAGGCACAAATGCGTTAGCTTGGCGGTGCCAAATTCTTTTGTTTTTACATTTTGGATATTTTAAAACTAGGAGGTTACAATGTTGAAATATTTTTTTTTTATGAAAGAGAAAAATTTTACAGCTATCTTAAGACTAAAAATAAGATTCTATATACAAGAGAGGGGGCAAAAAAAAAATGTTTATGCAAAATTTTAAAACAAGGAATTCAATAGTAATAGTTTTTAGGAAATATTTACAGTTATCTTAAAACTAACAATATAGTTAGGTACACAAAAGGGGGAACAAATATTTATGAAAAATTTCAACGGTGTTTTAAAACTAGGGATACAATTCTATTTACAAGATGGGGGACAATAGTTTTAACAAAGAGGTAAAATTACAAATATCTTAAAACTAGGAATACGGAATACAAATTTGATTTTTTATCAGAGACTTATGCTTGGTCAAGATATTCAGAGGGGGGATTATTTCCAAAATCGGTGTAGAAGCAGTTGTATCAAGGACAGGGGAGAGAATACGTAGATAGTGACCGGGAGAGAAGAGCAAAACTTGCAACTTTCGGACAAACGGGAGATCAGCGAAACCAATTAGCGCCTCAGTCTAGTAGGTCGGATTGGCGGATGGTATTCTTCGGACCCGCGGGGAATCCTTCAAAAGTCATCGGACCTCGAGTCGCTCTCGGTTCAATTTCCGTAGTGGTAAGGGCGACGGCGGTTACATAGTGGCAGTCTGGAGCTGATCGGTTCCACACGGCAGGAGGAAACTTCTAAAAACGAGAAATAAAAAGAGAGGGGCTAAATTGGGATATTTATCGTTTTTATGAATGTATAAATAAGGGACATATAGGGGAAATCACGATTTGCCAGCATATCTCGGACTGGGACATTGGGTGGTCTACCTCGGGCCCGAAGGGAATCCTTTAACTGAGACCTGGCCTACAAATACCCGGCGCATACCCAGACAACATGCTCGATGTCGTGATAGCCCTCGTCACAAGCGCACAGACTACTCTCCGCAAGCCCAATACGCCGCAAATGCGCATCTAAGGTGTAGTGGTTGGACATAAGTCGGGACATTACACGAATAAAATCCCGACCCACATCCATCCCCCTGAACCAAGGCTTCGTTGATACCTTTGGGATAATGGAATGTAGCCATCGTCCAAGTTCACCATTGCTCCACGAGGTTTGCCAGCTGTTGAGTGTCCTCTGACGACAAATACTAAAAAATTCGTTGAAGCAGATTGGTCTTTCGTTTGTCACCATTTAAGGCGCCCACCTTTGCTAATGAGTCGGCCTTTTCATTGCCCGGGATAGAGCAATGAGAGGGGACCCAAACAAAGGTAATCTGATAAGATTTTTCAGATAACGTACACAAGGACTCCCGTATCTTCCCCACGAAATATGGGAATTGCTTTTTGGACTTCATCGAACGAAGAGCCTCGATAGAGCTGAGGCTGTTCGAAATGATGAAGTAGTGATCTGTGGGCAGAGTGTCGATGAAATAGGCTGCTTATATCTTTTATGTCTATATCCTGTTCTGTAGGCTCCCAAAGTAACTCTGCAGAAGGATTTATCGTACTGTAACGGAAAGCGTTAGGGGACAACTCTTCAGTGCACCCCTGTGAAAGAACGATTTCAAAGCTTGTTATATACAAATAGCACATTTTTAGAAAGGTATTGATGAGTACTAATAGCTTCTGAAAATATTTCATAGATATCGTGCATTGTTTTTGTGAAAAATTGAAAAAAAAAACATGATTTTTGCGTTAGGGGACATCATCTTTCAGAACAACTTTTATTTATATTAGCAGATTTATTTTCATGAGGTAAGCGACACAAGTGCGTGGAATGTGTCATAACTATATTAACCATTAAAAAAATTGTTTGTGTAAAATTAGGGTTACCAAATGGACTGAGAGTAAATTAAGGACATCCCTGCTAAATCTATTCGGGATTCTGGCTTATTTTCCAGCAGTTGCTCTGGGACAAATTTAAATGGTGTAGTGCCAATATTGAACGAAGATAACCACTTTTGCCAAACCTCATATCGAGCTATCTAACAAATTTTGGTTTCTGAGTAAAAGAACTTTTGGTTGGAATGAGTCGCAGAGAGCATTCATTATCATAAACAATCGCTGGAAGTATTTGAAATTGACAGTCGAAATTGATTCTCTTGGAATAAAGTTGATCTGAATAATTTAATACAGGGTGATTCATCATGATGTTTTTTTGATCTCGCAAAAAATTTAAAAATTGAGTAAATTGCGAAATATTTATTTGTCAATCGAAAGAACATTTTTTGCAATTTATTGTTTGAAAACAATTTATTTTAAATATTGACCATGTTAGCGCTTGAGGTAATCCATTCGACTGGTCCAATTTTTGATGACGGATTTCAAGTGGTATCTGGCTAATTAGGCGAGTAAAGCTGGTTCCTGATGCTTGGGAATGTCACCGCCGCTATGTTTTCTTCAATGCGTGCTGGATGTGGTCGATTTGTTCGCTAATCATCCAATAACGAGAATTGCAACTTTTACTCTTTGATTCTATGGCGAATAGGGGAGTATTATTGTCGGAGTGCACGAAACACATTTCTCACAGATCGCTGATTTTCGAAATATAGTTTTATTCAACTTGAAAATGGTGAGCATACTGTGGTGGCAAACAATACTAAACTACGATAGCATGACATGCCCTGTTAAAAAACATCATGTTGAACCACCCTGTATATGCCAAGGTTTGAGACTAAAAATAAGGACATTTGAATTAAAATAAAGACGCTTTCCAAAAACCTCGAAAATAAGGACATGTCCTTTAAAATAGGGACGGTTGGTAACCCTAGTAAAATGTGCTGTAGGATCTTGAAAATAATATAGCGTTTTTACATTTCTTATAAATGAATATATGTATAGAATTCACTCGAACTTTCAAGAGCCCGGGGGTCCTAGTCTTATATACCAATCAATTCTGCTCGACAATTTCGGACAATGTATGTGTGTGTATGTAACGGACAAACTCTCATTCGTGTTTCTCGGCAATGTCTAAACTAATCTTATCCAAACCAATTTTTTGATAAAAAACTGGCAACTCTGTTGACGGCGATCGTTGCTCTTTTCTAAGAGCTGCTATTCTTTGCTAATTAAAGTGTTGTATTTTTACTTCCTTAAAGATATTTTTATTGTAATTTGTGATTTAGTGTACCTGTAACCAGTGTAGATTGGAGGTTCGTGAAGAAGTGCTGGAGGATCGATAGTTTTGACCGAAAATAATTTAGGGTTTCTCTGCCCAAATTATTATTCGTTAGTCCATCTTGTGCTATAGTTGTTGTGGTAGTATCCGCTTATCTGTATATCGGTCAGCTGTGGTGTTGCTCGCTCCCCTGTATGCGACACTGCAATCGTTGCCCCGTGGGTCGAGCGTCGATTGGTGTGTGCAATATCGGGAAAAGTGATCTAGTACATCTTTCAATACACTGTCAGGCGTTGTGTATCGTTTTTCGGCAACGGCGCTCACAGTACACTACATATGCTGGAGGTGCTCGCTACGCGCAAGCAGTCTACATACAGTAAGAGTGATAGTTTGAGCTCTTTTGAGTGGCTGTGGTTGAACCTCAGAACGGTGTATCGCCGGTGGATAGTGGTTCTGTCTCTTTTCGGCAGCGGCACTTGTATCTGTGTAAAGGGGATTCTCACTGGGCGCAAGCTGTCCACAAACAGTAAGTGTGGCATGGTGTGAACTTCTTTCTAAGTGTTGTGGCTGTACAGAGGCAGATTTAATTGATTGATAGACCGATTGCTGTGTACCGTTTGCCGCATTAGCCTCTTGATCAGTAGATTCTGGGGGGCATTTTAGTTGTTTGGTTTACAGTCGGACACCCGGCACCCTACAGGGCTGTTTAAGGGTAAGTGTTGTGCTTCATATATTCTATATCATCAGTGGACTGTGTTGAGCACCGAGCTCTGGTGAATTGTTTGCGTTCCTACTGCATACTCTGGTTAATGGTTTCATTCAAAGGTTTTTTCCCATTTGGGTTTTTTAACCTCACTGATGTGCTCTCTATTTATTTATTTTTGCTTTGTTTTATTTCGTAAATTGTTGATCTGTGTTTTACAGTGCCTGTGTCTAGCGTTCACGATCGGTATGGATTGGGAAAGTAAAATGACTTGTGGAGTTTGTCAGCAACTAGAATCCGACCAAAATGAGCTTTTGATATGTTTGTATTGTTTTGCTGCTGTTCACTTGAAATGCCGAGGCATCACGGGTGTGGCAGCAAAACGAATTAAACAAAACCGATTTAATCCACCTAGCAGTGAGATGAGACATTTCTTACACATTTCACTATTGGATTAGTTTGCAGAACTCACGAGAAGTAGGCACCCAACTAGAGGTGGGATGAAAACAGTTTCTAGTCTTACACGCATAAAATCTCGAATAAACTGAATAAATTATAGAAATCAACAAAACGACCGAAATAAAAAAATAAAGCAAAAAATGAAATAAAAGGTTTTTAAATTCATAAAATGAGTAGAAAAATTAATGTAAATCAAAATTATAATATACACGAATCAAATTAGATTAGGTTATTAAATAAAAATTAAGATTATATTTAGAAATAGTTATAAGATTAATAGAATAAATTGACTCATACTAACAAATTGAATGAAATAAAAGGAATGACTGAACATGAAATGGATAAAATTAAAGATATGAATAAAACGAATCAAATGAATCAAACAAATCTAACGAATCAAACGAATCAAACGAATCAAACGAATCAAACGAATCAAACGAATCAAATGTATCAAATGAATCAAATGAATTAAATGAATCAAATGAATCAAACGAATCAAACGAATCAAACGAATCAAACGAATCAAACGAATCAAGCGAATCAAGCGAATCAAACGAATCAAACGAATCAAACGAATCAAACGAATCAAACGAATCAAACGAATCAAACGAATCAAACGAATCAAACGAATCAAACGAATCAAACGAATCAAACGAATCAAACGAATCAAATGAATCAAACGAATCAAACGAATCAAACGAATCAAACGAATCAAACGAATCAAACGAATCAAACGAATCAAACGAATCAAACGAATCAAACGAATCAAACGAATCAAACGAATCAAACGAATCAAACGAATCAAACGAATCAAACGGATCAAACGAATCAAACGAATCAAACGAATCAAACGAATCAAACGAATCAAACGAATCAAACGAATCAAACGAATCAAACGAATCAAACGAATCAAACGAATCAAACGAATCAAACGAATCAAACGAATCAAACGAATCAAACGAATCAAACGAATCAAACGAATCAAACGAATCAAACGAATCAAACGAATCAAACGAATCAAACGAATCAAACGAATCAAACGAATCAAACGAATCAAACGAATCAAACGAATCAAACGAATCAAACGAATCAAACGAATCAAACGAATCAAACGAATCAAACGAATCAAACGAATCAAACGAATCAAACGAATCAAACGAATCAAATGAATCAAATGAATCAAATGAATCAAATTAATCAAATTAATCAAATTAATCAAATTAATCAAATTAATCAAATTAAATAAATTAATCAAATTAATCAAATTAATCAAATTAATCAAATTAATTAAATTAATCAAATTAATCAAATTAATCAAATTAATCAAATTAATCAAATTAATCAAATTAATCAAATTAATCAAATTAATCAAATTAGTCAAATTAATCAAATTAATCAAATTAATCAAATTAATCGAATGAATCAAATGAATCAAATGAATCAAATGTATCAAATGAATCAAATGAATCAAATGAATCAAATGAATCAAATGAATCAAATGAATCAAATGAATCAAATGAATCAAATGAATCAAATGAATCAAATGAATCAAATGAATCACATGAATCACACGAATCACGTGAATCACATGAATTAAATGAATCAAATTGATTTAATTCATCCAGTGAATACAATGAAACAAATTAATGAAATGGATCAAATGAATAAAAAGAATGGATGAACAAAATGAATAAAGAAAAAAATAAATGAAATGCATAAATAAAACAAACGAATCAAATAAACAAAATGAGCTGAAGTGATAAAATGAATAAAAAGAAGAAAATGAGCAGAATTAAATGCTTTGATTAAAATGAAAAATTGAACAATGATAAAAGGTTATAAATTAATATAATGAAATAAATTGAATTAAATAAATTATTTGGATGAAATGATTAAAACTGAAAGAGTAGTCAGATTATTAAAATAAAGAAACTGAACAAAATGAATAAATTGGAATAAATGAATAAAATGCATACAATGAAAACAATGAATAATATAAGTTAAATGAATGATATGAGTAAAATGCAAAAAAAGAATAAACTGATCAGAGTGAATCCAAAGAATGAAACGAATAAAATAAGTAAAATGAACGCAGATGAACAAAACGAATAAAAAGATGCGGAATGAAATAATTAATTAAAATGAAATGGTCATATATTTGAAGCTAAAAACATTTTTGAATAAAGAAAATGAATAAACCGGATTGTACGAATTTGAGAACCATTGCATCATAAAGTTTTGAAATGTTTTTGAAAATCTCATCTTCTGAGAAAAGGGTAATAAATATGCAATGGACTTTCTAGGGCTTCCATCTTTCTTTAGTTTTATTCTTTTTGTTATCATGCTTCTTTACTTGACGGCGTCGTTTTAAGATTATCTGGTGTTTCTACTTTATTGTTGGACCTTAATTATTTATCAGGAACCTGAAACGTTCAATTTGCTTTGAAATTCGAAGTTTACTTTTTGGTCACATATTCCCGAAAAAAAGATTTATGTACAGAATAGAATTTACTGGCCCAGTATTTTAACGCGCAATTAAATATAGTAAAGTGAGATAAGGTCACATGTGCTTTCAAGCCCCTTGAACAGAGAACGACAGGGAGAATGCGATTCGTGAATGAGACAGGTAGACATTTCAAAATTTTTATTTGCATTGAAGTAAATAGTGTGAAATGTCTAGGCTATGTCGTGCATTCAGTTGATTGCAATGCAGTCTATTTTCATTCATCCTTATAGCTTTCAAATAGTTTCGTTCGGAATTCTCGTGCAGGAAATATGGATAAATAAGTCCTACACAGACCAATACTGTGAAAAAGAAATGGTTCAAACTACTCAGTATATCCAGATATGGACGACGACAAGTTAGCAGACACATTGTAGTTGCATCCCCCATCGAGAGTGGGTACTTTGGGAGACTTCTTTTCCTGGATATTTTTGGTCTTTAATCCGTTATTTTTCATGAAAGTTCGTACCAATACAACGAATGTGCAGCTGATACAACTCATGGTTCATTCGCCTCCGCAACGTTCCGTCTTCCATCTGCACGCCACCATATATGGTACGCAACACTTTTCGTTCGAAAACTCCAAGCGCGTTGGTCCTCCACGAGCATAGTCCAGGTCTCGTGGCCGTAGAGGACCACCGATCTAATCAGCGTTTTGTAGATAATCAGCGTCCTCCGGAGTCCAAAGTAGGCACGATTTCCCGCCAAGATCCGTCTCTGAATTTCTCTGCTGTTATCATTGTCGTCGGTTACCAGTGAGCCCAAATATATGAATTCGTCGACCATCTCGATTTCGTCACCGTCAATCCGAACTCGGGTGGGAGGTTCACATTGTCGTCTCTAGAATCTCTTCCTCTCATGTATTTTGTCTTCGAAACGTTGATGGCAAGTCCAATCCTGCTGGCTTCAGCTTTCAGTCTTTGAGCATATATTTCATTCAAAATTCAATAGAGATACGAATAGTTTAAATATCGCACGTGGAATGTCTCTTTTGAAAATTTTCATCGTCAAACTTTCATATTACTCAGTTAAGCCAAATATTTTTCTAATATAGCCATGAATTTCCTTAATTGTAGTGTAGATACAGGCTTTGAATACAATTGAATTAAAACTGAGGTGATGTAGCAGCAGACAAAAAATAGTTTTGTTTTCTCAAACCTTCGCAATAGACCTTTCTCGTCCGACCTAACCCCCTTTTTTCTTATTTTTATTCAAAAGACTACACATTTTTAAGAATATTGCCGTTGAAATGAGACTATTTGGAGCTATCGTGATTTTTTATTGATTTTTTTAAATTTGAAAAATGCAAGAATGTTGAGTATTTTTTTCACCTTTGCAAGAATGGTGGGACTCAAAATGTGTGTTTGGGCAACACTGTTTTGTATATTTTTGCTTGAGTTCCTGGCAACGCGGCAAATGAAGTGGTGAGTCGCGGTACAAAGGTCATTGGTTATGTAAACAAACTAAAGTGAACCTCTCGGTGGAGAACATTGCATGATAATGTTTAACCTCACTTTTTTGACAGCTCAGAGAGATTGTTTACATAGTCTTGGAATTTTTGATGATTCGATCATAGTATGAGAAACTTGGTTTGGTTCGCTGCCAAATGTTAACACTTTCCAAACAAGGTCGCTCAGCTGTAATTTTGATTTTTGATTCATTGAAGAAGTAAGGAATTTCTAGCCAAACATTTGAAAAAGGCCTACTGCCAAATGCAAACAAATCGAATTTTCATGTTCTCTATTAAAATCCTGGGACAAAACCTGTGGATAGATGTTTTCTTTTTCATTTTATCTGTTCAGTTGATCTCTTGTCTTGCATAGCCACTCTTTCTTCCTCACATATTTTAAATGGACTGGCTACATTTGACAGTTCCCCCTCACTGCATTTGACGGTTCCCTTTGGCTGCATTTGACAGCTCCCCCTGGCTGCAATTGACATTAGGTTTTTTCGTATCCACACGTCACGTCCCAGTTAAAAACTATCTATCTGACCATGTGCATAAACATAACGCAACAATGAATTATGAAGAATTTTGATAATGATTTTATAACAAATTATAAAAGGGCCCGGCTGATATAAAAGTCCTAACTAGCAATACGCATATTATAAAATGATTATAAAGGATTATTGTAACTGATTCCAAAAGGATTACAAAGGCAGTGAAATACGTACACAATGAATTAAGGGGAGTGTCTGATGTAAACAATTCGCGCAATCAAACTAAATAAAACAGTATTAAATTTTTAAATAGAATTATAATGAATTCGACCAAAACTTCTTTTACCTTTTTCTCAAGGTTTACGTTTGGCAGTGACCCTTTTCAAATGTTTGGGTAGAATTTAGATTATTTTATCGTTGTTGCGATCAATTTCATTTGGTTTGTTTTGTTCACAATGTTAGTCGCAGAGCATTTTGGTGATCTATGGCAATTGAAGACCTTTACACCCAATACTAGGTCCGCTCCTGTTGCAGCTGTTTCGCCCCGTCCGGCACCGAGTCAACCGATGGTCCAGCCTGCGCCGCACTCGTCTGTCGCTATGCCAATGGCAGGTACTTGGATTGAAGGCTAAAATGTCAGCTACGGCTGGTGGTGTTGCTGCAATCGGTTTGCCTTCGGCCACGTTGGACATTCGGCTAACGGGAATATTCAGCGATTCCAATTCGAAGGAAGCAGCGCAGACTGCTTCGGTTCAACAATACGCTCAGGTATCGGACGAAGCTAACACTCCGGCAGGACGAAGGTTTCAATGAGGGGCTCAGGCATAAGTAGCAGAGTCCTTGCACTTACTGCTTGTCGAGTGAACAATTCCGACGAAACCACTGCCGCTCTCGCCAAGTTTGATCACCGTGATTAGTGCGACGTCAGCGGTATAGAGGCTTTAGGCAGATGATTTATTCAGCAGAATAAGATAGAAAAATTACCCAAAACATAAGAGCTGGCTGCCGAAGTGAATCCACACACATCGTCACCTACAGAGGCAAGCAATATTGGAACGCAGCGAAATTCCTCACAATGAATTGATCTCGTTAGATGAAATTCCAGGAAGTACAATTTTCATAGCATAATTTAATCGACCGAAATTGTAGTCCTCAGTCGAGAGAGAGAGACTGATAGAGTAGCAGCAGCTAGGAATTTTCTTTCGAAAGCTAGCAGCGGTTTCGGTTTCCGATTTAGGGATCAGCTATACCAAAGAATGTATCAATGGCCAGATAATCCTTCAATCCAAAATATTACTACCAAAATCAAATAGCACAGAATCGAAGCAATATTAGGAAGGTGTGGAGCATTTTGAATGAAATTGTATTCCGTAAAAACACTAATGTAGCTCGCACAACTATATCAACAATTGCAGTAAATGAAAAAACTCTAAACGAAAAAACAGAAATATGCAATGCCTTTAACAGTTATTTCGCTAATATACCTTTTGAGTTGTTTAACAATTTGAAACAGATGTTTAACAATGAAACACAGAAGTTTACACTGAATAGATCAACTCAAAGCTCCATTATAATGTTACCAGCTTCGACTAATGAAATAAGTAACTACGTTCGTGAGCTTAGTAATTCAAGTGCAGTAGGACTTGATGGCATTCCATCAAAAATCTTAAAAAATAATGCAACATTGATTGTTCCTAAATTAACATGTCTAATTAATCAATCACTTGAAAATGGTGTCTTTTCTAATTGTTTGAAATCAGCAAAAGTAGTTCCGATTTTAAAAACTGGTCAGAAATCATTTATAGGTAACTATAGGCCCATTTCAATTCTGCCAACTTTGTCAAAACCATTCGAAAAGCTTATTCAACAAAGGCTATGTAGCTTCTTAAGTCGGCATGACATAATCCATAAAAACCAATACGGATTCCAACCGAACTCGAATACCACTAGTGCTACAGTTAATCTAGTAAACGAAATCCAACTGAACCTAGACCGACGTAAAATTTGTTCTACAATCTTTATTGACGTGTCAAAAGCATTTGATTGCGTTCCTCATACAATACTATTAAACAAACTGCAAAACTACGGCATAAGAAATAAGGCGTTAATGCTGATTGAATCCTATTTAAACAATAGACTACAATGTGTAGCCTTAGATAACCACATAAGTTCTGAAATCGCTGTCGGTTTTGGTGTGCCACAGGGCTCAATATTAGGACCACTTCTTTTCAACATTTTTATCAATGATATATTTGATCTACCCCTGAAGGGCAAACTTCAACTATATGCTGATGATGCTGCCTTAGTTTACAACTCAAATAACGTAGAAACCTTGTATCAAGATATGCAGCATGATTTGAATTTGATTCATAGGAGGTTCTTTGACAACGGACTTACTGTCAACGCATCAAAATCGAAATATATTATATTCTCTAGTACTGATCGTCTAACTACTCAGGATTTTGACTTGTGGCTAGGAGAAACGAAATTAGAAAGAGTTGCCTTTCTGCCTTACCTAGGACTGATACTTCAACAAAACCTTAAGTGGAATTTGCACATTGAACAGATTCACAGAAAAATAACCAAATTTCTCGGTATACTTCGACAGAGTAGTTACATGTTACCTATTAAAGAAAAAAAGAACCTGTTTTACGCACACGTCCACTCACAATTATGTTACTTGAGCATTATATGGCAAAATGCATCTAATTACGTTATCAGTAAAATCTCTATAACATTAAACAAATTTATGAGAACTATTTTCTGGGAACAGTACCTAGACCCCAACGTTAGAACCACTGATCTGTACACTACCAATAGCATAATGAACTTTACCCAGATCAAATATTATGAATCGGTTTTGTTTATTTTCAAAGTAAAAAATAATTTAATTAAACAAAATCTAAATCTTCAATCGTTGAGTGAACTACACCGATTCAATACACGAAACGTTAGGAATCTAAGGATAATGACACCAAGAACCAATTACATTAGACATGGTAGTATATACCCTGCTATCGAAAATTTCAATAATCTGCCGTTAAACTTAAAAATTATTAATTCGATTTATGCATTTAAAAAAGCACTACGAAAATACGTTGTAGAAAACATAACTTAAAAATTTACTAGAACTTGTTCAATACTCTCATTTGCACAATTTCCTATCGAAAAAAGACCTCCCAATCAGTTTTCGGACTGTCTGAGGTCTATCAAAACTAACTATTTGCGTTGTATTGAAATAACTAAGGGAAAATTCAAGAATTATAATAAATAGTAATAATTATTGTACATGTTTTAAAGGGGTTTTTACGCCTGAGATTGAAACATATAAAAGTTATGAAATGTTTCCATCTTGGCTTTTCCTCTTGTCGAAAAAATTTAATGAATAAATAAATAAATAAAAATCTATCATTCGCTGCCTAGTTATTTCGTGCCAATTTGAACAAGACAGCAGTTGCAGATAACTTTATTGCGGTGCCAAAATTAATGCAACTCGGGATATAATATAAATTTACATATAATTTCTCCTCCCTGATATTCTACCAGAATATATAATGCTCTGCATTATTATCACTCCAATCAAATCCTTCTTACTCCTTGTCGTCAGTGCCGAGCGCTATTTTGCATTTTCCGGCTAAATCAACGACAATGCGATAATCGACGAAACTTTTACTGTAATGGAACTTGAAACCGAATAATAAATGATTGTTCCATTCGAAAGCGATAACCTTGTTGTCCTCATGTTTGCAGCTATCATACGCTGGTAGGCATTCTGACCAATGGAAACGTTCTTCGATATGGGCATTGAACGATCAAAATCATTTCAACAACTTATCATCGACCGAATTCGTTACCTATAAAGCTCAGGTAAACTTCACCACCTAAAATGAATAATCAATCGGATCATCTTGTTAGGACTTAACCCACGAGCAAACAAACAAATGTGTACAAATCCTTATCCGTCATCCAGAAAGCAATCGTTTTATAGCCCAATGCTTGATCTTGCGATTCAGCATATGCCACCGGGTTTTACATCCAGCGCCGATTGGTCAATGTATGAACCAGGTTACCATTATTCCAATCCTCATCCCTCTTGAGTTGATATTCTTTCAAAGAGCATCGAAAGTATTCAAGTAATGTAAATTTTAAAAGTCCGTGTAAACAAGTCTTAGGTAAACAAGCACACCGAAACTGTCAGAAAAGTGAGGTTATACATTTTCATACAATGCTCTATATTTTTGACAGGTATATGAATGAATCATTTCAGCATCAGTGATGCCAGGTCTATTTAAACAATAGCCTGCAGTAAAAATATAAAAGTCTGCAGATTGCTACAAAAAATCTTCAATAAATGCGACGTAGAAATGTAGTATGTATATCATTTAAATGATCAAAAATGTTGAAGACTGGTGTATAAATTGGCTGGTATAAGCTTTGTTCTGCTAAATATTTGTAATCTGCAAAAGATCAGCAGTGAAAATGCAAAACCTGCAGATTTACTAATATATATGCAGACTTGGCATCCTTTTAGTATTCCCCACAGGAAATTCATCCAAATGGTGTGAAAATATGGGGAAACAAGGCAAGATAGGTATTCAGAATATGGGGTTAAATGAGCAGCTTGCACTATTTTGGATTTTTTCAATAGTTAGAGGTACCAAATCATCGCGGCAATAGGCAGTAACGAATTGGGGATAAAAAAGGAAGCATCCTATCATATAAAATTTTTTGACGAGAAAGGTCTATTGTGCCTTTCTCATTTATTCAAACTACGATTTAATAACTGGTTCCATACTCAATTCGGCTCGGTAAGTTCCCAACAGTTGTGTGGTCAGCAAATTTAGAAACTGTTGTCTTAGTAAAGTGAGATTAGTTTGCTGATTTTCGTTGAAATATTTTCCGAGTATCAGCACTCAAACGTAATTTTTACTGAGATCTAAGCAAAATTAATGTCTGCTGAATCTCAGCTGTTGAGATTGGATTCTTATTACATAAGATATATAACCATATATAAGAGCACGACTGTCACGAACTTGATAAGCAACATGTCGACGCTGACATACTTGAAACAAACAAAAAAGTAATATTTAATTGGCTAATCAGCGTAAGTTTAATGTAGTTTTAATGCTAACATATTTTGAAATGCGAGGTGGCGTCGGGAAACACCTAACTTATTTTGGTATATGGGGTGGATGAAAGGAATGCAGGTGAGAGGTTGGTCTGTGGGGGTAATGAAAGAGGGTGATGGGGAGGATGTGGGGTGCAACAGCCTACATCATATTATCCTTTCTGAAAATTGGTCAGTCATCACCGAAGTGGATTTAGTTCTGGAATATGCCAGGAACCCAGGACTTCCGGAATTGTCGATAGTGGACAATACATTCCAAAAAATCAAAATTCGCCATTATTGATCCAAATCAGCGAATCGAAATAGTTTGATGTTCATCTCAATATATTTTTAACCAATGAGGTGTTACGAATGTGCCGGTTTATATAAGAAATTCCTACCAATTTATATGGGGAATTGGTGTGTGGCCACACTCTTCAACCCGTAACTCCGGAACCGGAAGTCGGATCAATTCAATAGCGTCTTATGGGAGTATTATGCCATTTATTTGAAACTAATTTTGTGCAATCGGTTCAGCCATCTCTAAGAAAATTGAGTGACATTATTTGACACACACATACACACACAAATGCATACATACAGGAATTTTCCGATCTCGACGAACTAAAGCGAATGGTATATGTTTTAATCCTTCTAAGGGTGCGATTTTGCCTTTAACATTCATCAAAACTATGACTCATTAGCTAGTTATGTTCAATATAATTGTGTAAATGTCTATTACATTCTTATTTCACTTATCAAGTATCACACAACTACCACGAAAGTCGAAACTGACTTGCTTTAAACAAAAACGTATAAGCTTAATCCGCCTGAGTTCAATGTTTTCATGTGATAATTTTTGGAAATAATTAGGGAGTGGGTTGGGAAGGCTGATGGGTTAGTGGAGTTAGAGTGGAGGATGCGTCAGAAATTCTTTATCTTATTTCGGAATGCGGGGTGGATGAATGAAATGCGGGTGTGAGGGTTGTCGAAGGGGGAAAAATTAAAGGGTTGTGTACAGGACACGACCACGGTGACATTAAAAATGTAGCTTTTTTCAAGAGCATGCAAATGAATTTTATCTATCACACATATCGACTCACGTTCTTGTTCACTCGCCTGTTTTCATATGTTACAATTTGCTATATACCCTCCCCATTAAAACATAATTTATTGAAGGTCATTTAACGATAATCTATTATTACAATTAATCAAGTTTCTCACTAGGTGATTGGCATTATTTGGCTGATCCATCTAGTAAAAATAGGCTGGTCTGTCCAGAAAAAATATTCAAAAGAAAAGTTCCATATTGAGAACTGTGATGAGGAAGCCCACGCCCGCCAAAGGAAATATACAGATTCTCCATGAAATTTGGAATTTCATTTTCCATTTAAATTTTCAATAATGTACTAATGAAGTTAAGTAAACAATCTTAAGGTTAAGTATTTCTTGATCGATTAGTGGTTGAACAAATGAAATTATTTGATAAATTACATTGTTATATAACGTTCGCACTACGAGTTAAAACGGGTTTTTATGCGATCTTGGTGACATTTTTCTTGCTGCTAATTATTATAACGTGTTATAACTCTGTAGTGTAAACATTGTATTATTAAACCAATTCTGCAGCATTTTATGTGGTATAGGTGTTTTATGTGGTAATAGGACTGACATAATTATATCTTCAGTACAGCGGTTTGTTTCATAATTTAAAACAGATTTATTTTAAAATTTAAATTAGTATACCCAACCGTTCTATTTGTTGTATACTTTAATCCTGTCATGCAATTAGAACTGTGTTTTAAATACATAGGGTAGGACAGATATTCTGACTGGATAAACTGGGAAAACAATTTTAAGTCCAGTAACGCTTAAGACATGGCTTGAATTTGAATCGAAAAAGAACACCCGCTTAAACTGCTGCTGGGACGGTAAGTTCTGTTTTAAAATTTTCCGTTGTGTGCAGTACGAAACAAAAGTGTTTGAAATAAGAAAACAAAAAGTTCTGCTGGGAATGTGATTGTTTCCGATGCAATTACACTCAGATTTTTCACGCAGGGGATACAGGCCGTGTGAATGAAAACCGCGTAAATTTAAAAAAAAAACGCGTTAATGAAAACCGCGTAAATTTCAAAATCCGCGTAAAAAAACCTGAGTGTACTATCCTATATAAAATACTACGCTGCTGAACAGTGCAATAACTACAGAAGCACGTTGTCAGATGCCTTACTGATAAAAAACATATAACCGAAATATGAAAACCAATAGGCTCTTTACCCTACGCAGCTACAAAGCGCCGTAAACATGGATTAACAAGTTACAACGCACACGCATGCATAAAAATAAATATTTTTTTTTTCAAACGCAACACTCTTAAGCAGCACACACTGTATTGAATTAAATCCAAACCACCCCGCCCACCCACTTTGCAAATCATTCTGTGACACCGTGCTGGTACCCGAAAAATCCGCACACGGCCACCGCTGCCGAAAATGCATAGCGTCTACCGCTTATTGTAGTACCCAGACGCTGCAGCCATGATCTTACCCGTTCGACATAAGAACAAAAACTGATTCAAACGGGTACGCGTCACCTCTATTTATAAACTAACCGTATATGGTTTAGTTACTTAGGTGCGAGCAGTGTTGCCACAATTAAATCTGTACCGGGAGTTGAAAAATCTTTTCTATCTGTAGCCTTCTATAGAAAAATCTGTGCCGGATTCTGTACCCAAACAATAACAAGGTTGTTAAAAAAAACATTTTTCTTAAACATAGGTATTTTTCATTCGGAGAAATCAAACCATACATTCTGACTCGGTTGTTTAATTTGATCTGGGATTCCACAAGAAACTAGTTAGAATTCCGGATGAGGTTGACTGGGAAATGTTAATATCAGCTCCAGCTCAGATTCTCGCAGCCACTTTGTTTACAACCAAAGGTGGCTAACAGAGTGGCGGCAAGAAGCTGATATGGGGCTGGTAATATCAATGGGATGCGAGAAGCTTGCTTGCAGGAATTCAAATGGAGCTGGTCAGAGTAAATGTATGCACTTCGAGGAGATTCTCTCGGCTTTTACTTAGATCATCCCTTTGATTTGCTGGAAGCACATTTCTCGCATATCGCATTCTAATGTTAGCTTCAGTTAAAGCTCAATCAGTAACAGCTTCACTTCAAATTCTTGCCATCAATGCTGCCCAACTCAATGTTTACCTGCTGTTTGCTGGGATGCATCACAGGATTAAATTATTATAACTTGCTGTCATGTAAAAAAATCTGTACCAATCTGCACTTTTTTACAAAAATCTGTAATCTGTACCGTACAGAATCTGCAGCAAAAATGCTTCAAAAATCTGTACCTTTCTAGATAAATCTGTACTTGTGGCATCACTGGGTGCGAGTGTGTGCAAATGCCAACGTTACCAAAAATCGATAGCGCTTATCGCATCGCCCGGAGACGATGTTGCTCGTATGGGATAAGAGCAACAACTGATTTAAACGGACATGCGTTGCTTCTATTTATGACTTTTCGTGTTTTATTGAGCAACTAAGCTGCCCTCTCTTGACGGCTGTGTCTGAGAAATCAGCCTCACGAATGGTAATTTTCCCGTTTTTCGTGAACTTTTTAATTTTACCAATTTCCAAAAGTCTACTTTTATTGGGTAGATATTAAATTATTACCAATATTTAAGTTAGGTGTTTCTGAATCGGTTGGTGTATGAATGATTGAAATCCATCTAGTAATATCGGAGTTATAAGAGTGCAAACCTTACATAGTTTCGTTACATGGGAGATAGTTTAGATTTTAGAATGACACCTAGCCCCAGATAGTGGAGTAAGACATTTTTAATGTCAAAAGGAGTGATGAGGGAGGGAGGTGTGAGGGAGTGGGGGTGGGTAATGCAGCACTCAGCTGCATATTATACCTTCCATTTGAGACTTGGTTTCAGAAAATCGGTTCGGTCACCACCGAACAACCGATGTGACTTTTTTTTGTTGGGTACATATTCCACTGCGATCAGTGTTTTGATCTATTGTGGCAGGCCCCTTTTTATTGTATGCCACATCAGGGTGTTGAATCACTATTAATCTGAGTGATTCCCACTTGCTGACTATAGGCATGGTCCCAGTAAGGTATTATAGAACGAATAAAGTTTATTGCCTTACTGGGTGCAGTCGTCCATACATCTAAGGGTTGTATTATACCCTTATCGAAGAATTTGCTCCTTTTGTGGAAAAGTGCTACACACATTATCTAGGTTGCAGAAGCGACAGGTATCATCTTCTATTTTTCCTAACTGCTTGAGGCAATATTTACTCGGACAGTGCCCTGTTACTAAACCACTGAAAGTACTTCACGGTGTTCCTAAAACCGTTATTAACAAAAAATGACCATAAATTTGTCATACGGCATTCGAAAGATACAGTATCCAAGCATCTTCTCAGTGAATTTCAAAATGATCCATCGAGGGATTCGAGAGAAATTGCAATTTGAAGTTTTATGACACGTTTCATAAGGCTACCAGCAAACACCCACGGGTTTGGTCCTATCTCTACAAACAAAATTTTTTTTGTCTACTTATTTAGTACATGGCATTCGAAAGATATAGTAATCAAGTATATCTCCTGCAAGTTTGAAAATATTTCATTGACGGAATCGAAATTTATAACGGTTTGGATGTGGTGACCGCATAGATGGGTTTTCTACCAGGCTTCAAGCGTGAATCCATGTTTGTCCATTGACTATTTAGATCGTTTATACGTGCCGCGGTTTTTAAAGGAAAATCTGACCATTTAATTACATAAATATAATGTACAAAAGGTGTTATTTATAGGGTACACTGAAAAAATATGAAAATAGGGTTGTCTACCAAACGTTAAATATAATGTGTAAATTAAAAAATTGATAAAAGTCGGAATGTTTACTTCAAAAGGCCCTATTTCAATGGTTTGTTGACCGATTCTAATTATTTTTTCATTATTGAACAAGTAGACGTTTCATCGTTAATTTTCATTAAGAATTATATAAAACAGAGTCATCTACATCAATGAATAGGCGATATAGTTGATCTCAACTATATGTATTATCATTATTTAGTAAATGTTTTTGTTTTAAAAATAGCTGCCTATCCATTTTTATATACTAGTTGATTGCAATTGCTGTATAAACATCTGAATGTCAAATTCTCATGATAAGTTCAATTCCAAAATTAAAATGACAATAGTTAGAGATATGAGCAGATGAACTAATGTACTAATGTACTAATAACATCCCCTTTGACCAGTTTTAACATCTGTCAACCCAACCAGCGATTGTACAAAATTTCCAACAAAAACCGTATCATAACATAAATTGATCTGAATCAGCAAGTACCTTCATATTTTTTAAATTTATGGTTTTATTTTTCCATCATTTGTAGTTTGCGTTCGTTGCATTCAACTAATGTATAGGTCATCGTTTTGAATACAAAGATATTCACTAAATAGTGATAATACATATAAATGAGGATAATTATGTTGTCTATTGTTTGAAGTAAGCAACTCTATTTTATATTATTCTTAATGAAAATTAACGATGAAACGTCTACTTATTCAATAATGAAAAAATAATTAGAATCGGTCAACAAACCATTGAAATATGGCCTTTTGAAGTAAACATTCCGACTTTTATCAATTTTTTTAATTCACACATTATATTTAACGCTTGGTAGACAACCCTATTTTCATATTTTTTCAGTGTACCATATAAATAACACCTTTTGTACTTTATATTTATGTAATTAAATGGTCAGGTTTACCTTTAAAAATCGCGGCACGTATAAACGATCTAAATAGTCAATGGACAAACATGGATTCACGCTTGAAGTCTGGTAGAAAACCCATATATGACCGCATACCACATCCAAACCGTTATAAATTTCGATTCCGTCAATGAAATATTTTCAAACTTGCAGGAGATATACTTGATTACTATATCTTTTGAATGCCATGTACTAAATAAGTAGACAAAAAAATTTTTGTTTGTAGAGATAGGAACAAACCCGTGGGTGTTTGCTGGTAGCTTTATGAAACGTGTCATAAAACTTCAAATTGCAATTTCTCTTGAATCCCTTGATGGATCATTTTGAAATTCACTGAGAAGATGCTTGGATACTGTATCTTTCGAATGCCGCATGACAAATTTATGGTTCTTTTTCTTTGTTAATAACGGTTTTAGGAATACCGTGACTTAAATCCTTTTTATATATACTAAGCAGCCTTTGAGTTATTATTTTATTTGGTGAGATAAATCTTTTAGATTGCCGGGCAGTAGTAATATTTTTCCAAATGTCATCTATAATTGAATTTTACCAGCTCTTCAATTCCATTTTTATGGTGCATTCTGAGACCCCACAAAATGATTCAGGCCCTAGGAATAATTTTGATAATCCATTTCTTGCTAGTAAGTCTGGTAAGTGCCCAGGTACCCAGAAAAGATCGACTGTACTTTTTCTAGCCACCTGCTGTAGCAATTGAATGCATTCCCAAACCAATTCAGAGGAACAGATAACTGACTTCAATGCTTTAAGAGCTGCTTGACTATCAGAGAAGATGAATATATTCGTATGTCTGTAGTTGCGTTGTAAACAAATCGTGGCACATTCAATAATTGCCAGTACTTCCGCTTGAAATACAGTTGGCCATTTACCCATAGATATTGACAAGTTAACTCCAGGACCAGTTACCCCAGCCCCAACTTTGTTGCTCTGTTTAGATCCATCAGTGTAGAAAACTATTGATTCTGGTTTAACAGTAGACCCTCCTGTTTCCCATTCAATGCGGCTTGGTTCAGACACGTTGAATAGGCGTTCAAAGTTATATTTCCTATTCATCCAGTCAGTTTGATTTAATAACGGATTAATTTTGAACTCTTTTAGAATACTGAGATGGCCCTTAAGGTCTCCATCGAAGATCTGTTTAGTTCTTTTCAGCCTTAATGCATTTTGCTCAGCTTCCATTTGCACAAATAAATGTAAAGGCAATAAATTTAACATTGTGTCAAGCGCTTTAGATATTTTACCTTCAGTGAAAGGTAGGGTTACCAACCGTCCTTATTTTAAAGGACATGTCCTTATTTTCGAGGTTTTTGGAAAGCGTCCTTATTTTAATTCAAATGTCCTTATTTTTAGTCTCAAACCTTGGCATATACAGGGTGGTTCAACATGATGTTTTTTAACAGGGCATGTCATGTTATTGTAGTTTAGTATTGTTTGCCACCACAGTATGCTCACCATTTTCAAATTATTCAACTATATTTCGAAAATCAGCGATCTATGAGAAATGTGTTTCGTGCACTCCGACAATAATACTCCCCTATTCGCCATAGAATCAAAGAGTAAAAGTTGCAATTCTCGTTATTGGATGATTAGCGAACAAATCGACCACATCCAGCACGCATTAAAGAAAACATAGCGGCGGTGATATTCCCAAGCATCAGAAACCAGCATTACTCGCCTAATTAGCCAGATACCACTTGAAATCCGTCATCAAAAATTGGACCAGTCGAATGGATTACCTCAAGCGCCAACATGGTCAATATTTAAAATAAATTGGTTTCAAACAATAAATGGCAAAAAAATGTTCTTTCGATTGACAAATAAATATTTCGCAATTTACTCAATTTTTAAAATTTTTGCGAGATCAAAAAAACATCATGATGAATCACCCTGTATTAAATTATCCAGATCAACTTTATTCCAAGAGAATCAATTTCGATTGTCAATTTCAAATACTTCCAGCGATTGTTTTTGTTAATGAATACTCTCTGCGACTCATTCCAACCAAAAGTTCTTTTACTCAGTAACCAAAATTTGTTGGATAGCTCGATATGAGGTTTGGCAAAAGTGGTTATATTCGTTCAATATTGGCACTGTACCATTTAAATTTGTCCCAGATCAACTGCTGGAAAATAAGCCAGAATCCCGAATCCCAGAATTTTTTCAGAATTCTGGCTCAAGTGACAAAAGATTCAGGCTCAAATTCCGAATAGATTTAGCAGGGATGTCCTTAATTTGCTCTCAGTCCATTTGGTAACCTAGTGAAAGGACTAATTTCGTTCCTTCCAAATATAAGTCAGGTACTTTAAATTTTCTTTTTCGTGTAAATGGAATAATCGTGGTCTTATGAGGGTTTATGGATAGTCCCTCACCTTCGCACCACGCTGCAGTTAAATTGAGAGCATATTGCAATCTATCTCTGATTACTTGTTCATATTTTCCACGAACAATAATCAATATGTCGTCTGCAAAACCAACTATTTCAAATCCGTTTGCCTCCAGTTGTGATCATAGTCCATCAACTGCCAACGACCACAACAGAGGTGAAAGTCACAGCCCTTGCAATGATCGTTGAACTTCCATGGCTGCATATTATTTCTCTTTTATTTAACATTTCGTAAATCCAATCCACAATTGTTCTGTCAAAATTTCGTTGAATCATGACATTCTTCATTGAAGTATGGGATGCATTGTCAAATGCTACTTGAATATCTAAAAACGCGGCTAGCATAAGTTCTTTAGATTCTAGTGATTTTTCAATTTTTGCTACTAGAGTATGGAGTGCTGTTAAGGTTGATTTTTCATGCTGGTATGCAAATTGATATTTACTTAATGGCACCGATTTTAAGTAATTAGACTTAATGTAGTCATCAATCAGCTTCTCCATCAATTTCAGCAGAAATGACGAAAGGCTAATTGGTCTAAAAGATTTTGGACTCGTCTTGTCCTTCTTGTTGGCTTTAGGGATAAAAATAACACGAATTTGTCTCCAAGTTTTCGGAATATAATTGAACCGCAAGCTGGCTCTGAACATTTCAGTTAAGCAAGGTATTAGAAATCCTTTACTTTTTTGAATCATAATTAGACGAATTTCGTCTATTCCTGGGGATTTAAATGGTTCAAACGAGTTTATTGCCCATTCAACTCTTGTTTGAGTGAAGATACGACTTGCAAGATCTTGCCTGGCTCCCCTGATCATTTTTTGCCCAGTTATGCCTGCAATATCATTGTGTGACTTTACTTGTGGAATATGCCCGGTATACGAAACTAGTGGACAATATGATTAAAGAATGTTTGATTGACAATCAGTGATCTAGTCCGGCGAATTGAAGTAATTTGGTGAACATTTCAATAGGTTTTTAGCCTATGAGGTATTACGATTGTAACGGTTTATATGAGAAATTCCTATGTGACCTTATTAACCACTCTGCATTTGAAATTAAGTTTGTAAAAATCGGTCAAGAATTCGCTGGGGCATAGGTCTGATATTAGCTTATGAACTTGGCGAGTTCCCCGGGGTCATCATGAACCGGCCAATGTGGTCAAAGCTACTTCGATTGATCATTTGTAATATAGGCCCGCAAATTCATGTAAATCCATGTACCACATCTTGGTGGTATCAGTTTATATGTGAATTTGCTGTGTGAACGCACTCTTTAATCGGTAACTTTTGAATCGAAAATCGGATCAACTAAAAATTCAATAGCAGCTTATGGAAGCGTTATACCTTTCATTTGAAACTAAGTTTGTGTAAATCGGCTCAGCCATCTCTGAGAAAATTGGGTTAATTTAAATGACACACACGGATTTTCCGATCTCGACGAACTGAATCGAATGGTATATGACACTCGGCCCTCCAAGCCTCGGCTAAAAAGTCAATTTTTACAGTGAGCCATTCTTTATATGAGAAAGGCAAAACGACTAAGTTGGGGTCAATAGTATATTCGAAGAATATATTGGAGGTAATATGCTCTCTCTTTTGATATTGTGTTTTCACATATTTATCCCTCTATTAGTGAGATATTATCAATAATTTTCTTTTAAGTGATTAAATTGAGATGATGTATTCGCCAAATTTGCAGCTTTTTCTTTTGCGAACTACTTTGCCGAAGGCACTGAGTATCTATCTTGTATGCTTTACAAATTTTAGCATGTTATTTATTGTTCAATATATTAGCGATACGTTTAAATATACCATCCAAATTTTATTTCGATAAAGCGGAAAAGGATGATATCAGGACATATTTTGTACTTCATTTTCTATCTACGACCGCTAGAAATAACCACTGATCAATTTCAAGTTGTCTGATTGCGTTTTGATCACTAACCTGATAAGTGATCAAAACACAATCAGACAACTTGAAACTTTTATTTGCTAGTAACTTCTGGCAGCTAATTTGTTAACTTATGACCCTCGAATCGATCGGGTAAAAAAGTATCCATAATGAATACTTAAAGATATATATTAGAGTGACAGGAAAAAAATGACCCCTATCGGCCCACCTCTGAGTCGATTCCTAGTCCCACCAGGAGTACTTGCACCAAATTTGAAGCAAATCGGACAAGTCTAACTACCGGACCAACGTGCCTGAAGTTTGTATGGGATTTTTCAACAATTTACAAGGAGAAAACCCACTAGCTCGCATTTTCGCGGCTAGGTGGCACTGTATGCATTGTATTATCACTGTAAGTGAAAATAAGAAAGATAATTTAAATGTCTACAACTTTGTCGAAGACTTCTAGTAAATCCGGCTTTGTTGAAAGAAGTTATTAAACTTTTAACAAAGTGATGTCTGAGTCAGTTTTGCATGGGGCAGGCATGTCCAAACACGCCACGGCACCGCGTGCTGCATTTTACCACCGCAACCGAGTGTATTGAAATGAGCACCCCAAGCCAGTGCTCGATGCGAAGCACCGATGCACGATAAACGAAGCACCTGTGTCGGTGGCGGTGTTAAATTTTCGATCCGGTGCTTAGATGCTTCGCAAAACACTCGGGTCGGGTGCTTTAAAATTTCTGAAGCACCGGAGCCGAGCGCTTTCAACTTCGGATAACACCTCGGAAACTCTTTAACTTTGCACCCGTATCAAAGCGAGAATGTTTAAGCCCGCTAGCATATGCACAAAAAGAAAGAAAAAAAGATTTTTCGGTGCGACGGAATAAAAGAGAACAGCAAATATACTTCTATTATCACGGCAGTTTGATTTTTAGTTAGGTATGTAATTATAAAATATCCAAAGTCGATGCAAGTATAAATCGCGGATGGTGGATTTTTTTTAATTTTGCGTCTTGGAAATACTAGTCAACGAAAATTCTATTTCTTTATCTTCTTGCAAATGTATATCTAATTAAAAGCAAAAGATATGAACTTTGCCATCGATAAACATCTTTTTATTTTTTTATGATCCCAATCTATACGGATAACGCACATATGGTGCTTAGCTCAATTTGAATCTATTCCTATTGCCGCCATTTGGAGCACACGTTTCGAATTTTCGATCAATCAATCACAAGTATTTCACAGTATTTGGATTATTTTTATTATACGAACCTTTGTTACCAATTTTTAGACATTCTATCTATTTCTGGTCGTAATAATAAAGTATTGAGTCATTTCATGTCGCAAACTCTATTACAATATTTAGCTAAAATAATGATGAACTGCCTCATAGTGCTTTTTAGGCTGACAAAATGGAGACACTGAAAAAATCTGTTTATCCGGTTACCAGGTTGATTTGAAAAAAAGAATTAATTTCAATTAGAATGTCAAATTACAGTACTAATTTTATCATTGCGGTTAATAAAACGTATTTTCAGAGGAGCTAATCTCATATAAAATTGTGGTCCTTCGCTAAAACAAGGTCATGTATAAGGTGATCATATTTCGCAAATATTTTATATTCATTCCAAGCACCCCGTCATGGTAAGTTAAAAGGGAGGGAGGCTTTGCTTTACTCTAATGCAACTGGAATTGTAGCAATTTGTAGCAAGTTACCTACTGCAGAGAACTTCAATTTTCAAAATTACTTGAAACACGTTATCGTACACACCTAGAAAAAATAGTGTAAATTTACGTCTCCTGACCCTGACATATACGAGCATCAAAAATGACTTAGTTTTACGTTTGATTTTAATTTTACATGACGTTTAATTTCGTAAATCATGTAATTTTACTCCACATACAGCGTTTGTTCTGAATGGTAGGAAGTGTAATTTTATGTCATTGCGCATGTAAAGTATATGTTTCATGTAAAATTAAACGGCACACGGTAATATTCCGTCATTTCGTAAATTACGGTTTGTTGAATAGTGTCAAGTTTGCAATTACGTCAACGATAAAATTCAGATTTTTTTGGTGTGTATGTAAAGGTGTTAGGGCACAATCGAGGTGCGCCCATACGATTTATTTCCGCTTTATACGTCATTACCAGTGCCATAACAAAACTTTTAACACAGCACAATGCATAGAAATGAATTTTGGCCGGACTTCATTACTTTTCTGGCACATCCAACGGCGTCCCTGTGTTGACATGCCGTTTGGTTCGCTGCACTTATAGAGCATTAATTTAGAAAAAATCTACGTTATCATAAATATCGATAGCTAGTGTCCTAGTCCTTATCAGTTGTTCGATAGTTATACTATATAAGCTATTTTCATTAATCCGCATGTAAACTCAATAAAACAAAGACAAATTTAGTTGACAAGATGGTAAGTGATCACCCAAACCACATTCTAAAGTGATACAGTTTGAAATCTGAAGACTAGATTTTTGTCTTGCTATATTCTGCATTTTTAATAATTGAACCGATACCTTGTCCTTTTTATATCTATTCTGCTTTAAGGTATAAAAAAGCCAGCTTCAAATGGGTTTTTACAATTTGATCGGCAAAATTTAATTTCTGCATGCATTTTAGATACATAAAATTTTATTTGACTATCTAAAGAGATTTCAATTCTTGCACAGTATAGTGGGTGTGTAGACTTGCCAGTCATAGAGAGTATAACTGTACTGGAAACAGTGATCGATGATTTTTGCTGATACGGTCGGGCATCTATCATCGACATAACTTTTTATAGTACGTCGGAGATGGCAAACATGAGTTGGAAAGTTTGTGAAAACTAAAAGCATATTGACCACCAGACCATCCAGTACAATATTGGTCAATGAAGTTATGCTTTGTGTAAGCACTACGCACAGGAAGAGACTCCTCTCACTTAAACGTTGAGAAGTTAGCTAAAGCATGTAACACCACAACACCAACGAAAAGCTCATTAATTTACTTTATTTTTTTAGTAGTTGAAAAATTAATTGGCTTACACCAGAAAATCGAATAACAGACAAATGATTTCCCGGATAATGCGACCTGTAATGCATTAAATACACCTTAAGTTTGTTTGAGAATTCATGCAAAAATAGCTATACAAAACTGAAATATATCATGAACCCGTTAACAATATATTATATAAATGAAAAGCAACTGAAAAGACAAATCACACCTTGGAATTTTACAAATTGAATAGAGCCAAATTGATACATTTACATTCAACATATTTTATTTTAGATTCGATTACCCGGGGTAAGATTTTTTAAATCCCTGGATATTCGAATCTGACCTGTTTATTATTTGGAATAAATTTCCCTTATTCCACAGCAAAACAAAAAAAAATTATGTGTGCATACTTTGCATCAATAAGATGTGAACAACGTTCTTAAGAAATGATACTTGAATTTGGCTTGGTTAGTCAATAGACCATCGGTATAATTTGTGTTGGGTTTGTGTAAGTCATAGAAATTTAAACGCGTATGTAAATCATATGTTCCCACGCGAGTTGACTTTATTCGCTTGCGTATTATCATATGATAAGTTGTTTCTTTTTACTTTTACTGTAAATTTTGACAAATGAACAGTATATTTGATTGAATTTATTAGAATGACAAAATAGGATGATTTGCATTGAACAAAAACCAAGATCTAAAAATTGCAATACAAACTAGTTCACTCACATTTGCCCGAAATGTAGACTGAAAATATTGGTCCTAAAGTTTTTGTTTAATTCATACACGGCACTCATGAAGTCATTTGATGGTAGCTGAAGCCGCAACTTTAGAAATTTTACTAAAATACTACAATTTCATGTTTGATTTTACCTATGCGGAAACCAAAGAGAATTTCCACATATTTTAAATATTGATCTTTCTACCTAGAGTTAAAAACTAAAATGTTTTCTCAATCAGTAACATATTCACTTTCCAGACTGATTGCTGGAAACATAATTTCTTTTTGAAGTTATGACTAAAGCTGAATACTTTACTGGATACTTAACGACCTTGACTTATACTACTTTTTCAGAAATCATGTTTTTTTAATTTTATAATGACGGGACATTATTTTGAGCATTTCGAGACAAATGAAAAATACAACCGTCAAACTGGGAACTTGCAACACTTCTGACTTCCTCTGTTAATGTAAATTTAGCAACGGTAATAATAATTTTAACAATTTGGAGTCAAAAGTCTTAAAATTATGCAAAACATATGAAAGGTGTTGACCGAATAAAAATATTTAAAATCAATATTTTTTTCTATCACGCATTCTTATTTGCTTTTCAATTCAATTTAGGCGCATATGTATTTCCATACCTGAATAAAATTTTCAAACTGAGCTATTTAGTACTAAGTAGCGGAAAACTTTGACACTTTAGTCTTTCAATGATACTTTTAGTAATACAAATGTGGAGGTTACAATCCAATCGCTATTAATCGTTAAATAGTTAAGGTGTAAACACAATGGATGCGGTTGCGGTGCGTTGCGGCAAGATGCGGCGAATGCGGCATGTACTAAAATCGCTGCCGCAGAGTTTGCCGCATTTTCAAACCACAATGCAACTATTGGCAAAGTTTGACACTTGATGTTTCGTACACGCTTATAGACAAATGCACATTTATTGTAATGTATTGTCAACCTAGCAAATGTTACTTTTAATTCAACGTGTAGCGTTGTTATAGTTGTCAAAAAATTAAAATTTTGAGCATGGAAAATCTTTCGACTGCGTTGAATATTTTAAGCATATTGCAAGAAGTGAAAGAGCTTTGCGATGCCAACAAGCATAGCGAACGTCGTTGGTGGGTACGGCCATCCAATCAACCAAGGGCCACTGAAGGCTTTTTCGAGACTTCATTCGATCTCATGAGGCAGCATGATCCGGAATACTTTTTCCGGTGCACCCGGATGACTCCAGCAGCGTTTGATAAACTTTACGATGTGGTCGGAAAACTGCTTGTAAAAAAATCTTTGCGTCAACCGATTGCTGCAAAATGCAGACTGTTCCTCACATTGATGTAAGAGCTGAGCAGCAATAAACCACTCGAAAATTGTATAAAATCTTCCGTTTGATTTTTAGGTACTTAGCTCACGGTTCGAGCCATTTTTATTTATCACGATTGTTCCGGATGGGAGTGTCAACTGTGCGGTCAATAACACAGGAAGTTACACAAATCATATGGAACAAACTGTGTGGCATATATTTGCCTGAAGTGGATGAAAACTCTTGGAAGCAGTATAGTAACGAGTTTAAAATACAGTGGAACCTGCCAAATTGCTGCGGCGCCATTGACGGCAAGCATATTACATTGGAGTGCCCACCAAAATCCGGCTCACTCTATTTCAATTACAAGAAACAACACTCCATATCGCTCATGGCCATTTGTGATGCAAATTATAATTTTTTAGCGGTTGATGCAGGAGCATATGGAGGCAATTCAGATGGAAGTGTGTTTGCAGCTAGTGAATTTGGACGTCGACTTCTTCGAGATGAATTGAATTTACCTAGCCCATGCGCATTACCACGAAGCGAACATATTATTCCACACTATATAGTAGGTGACGCAGCATTTCCACTTAAATCTAATTTGATGCGGCCGTATCCAGGTAGGAATCTATCTCTGACCAAAGAAAACTTTAACCGACGATTGTCTAGAGCACGGCGGACCATCGAAAATGCTTTTGGCATTATGGTTGCTCGTTGGAGAATTTTAAAATCTCCACTCATCATGCACCCGATGTCAGCGGAGCATATTGTAAAATCAGTGGTGATTCTGCACAACTTTGTCAAACAGCATTGTGGATCCCAATACGCTCCGCGAGGGTTTGCTGACATTGCTAACGAAGACGGTGACGTTCAAGAAGGTGAGTGGAGGAAGCTAGTTGAACCCATGGCGAGCGTTTCCGCAGGCATTGTCCAACGTGGGAACAACGCAGCGCGTAGTGCATATGACATACGTGATTTATTGGCTCAATATTTACTTGAAAATAAAATTCCATGAATAATAATATCACTACATACATGAAAATATATATTTCTTGTTATTAAAAATAAACAAAATTAGTAAGTTTCTCTAAATAAATAAAATTATTAAATGAGAATGCTAAGATTCCGAAACTTTTTTTAACCTTTATCAGTTCTTTTGAAAAAAGTGATAATCTCACATCGAAAAATGTTTCCACCTTCTATATACAACTACCTAGTGGATCTATGTAGCAACCCAGTTAAGTTCAGCCGCAATGCTGACTGGTGCTAATTCGTATTCCGGCTCCAGTGACACAACCGATTCTAGATAGGGGCCGTACACAAATGACGTAGCTTTTTTCTGGCGATTTTCGACCCCTCCCTCCCCCCTCGTAGCATTTGGTCACAAAATTCTAACCTCCCCCTTGTAAATGACGTAGCATATCTCTAAACCCCCCCCCCCCCCCCGCAACGTGACCGTGAGATGAAAAAATTACATATGTTTTTCAATTCTTTTAAATATATGTCCTTACAAAATGTTTGACGACTTTTATCAACATTTTCATTATAACAGCAAATTACCTACAAAAGAAGCCCATTTCATGACAAATATAGTATGGATAGTTTTGTTTAGAATTTTACATGTCATAAAGCATGAAGAAAAGTTCACATAGCTGCTGCAAACGATTTTAGGAAGCATAAGCTCAACTAAATTACTAAATTTTCTTTGATTGAATCCGAAAGAAAATTTAATTCAAAATAAGTCTACTAGTTAGAAATATTAGCTAACTAATGTGGAAATTTAAATCCGCATGAAAAATCTATCCTTTTCTTTGCGAGCCTGCCATTCCGCGAACAGTAAAATTTACAAAATGAAAAACCGCGTGAAAATCAACTTAGGAATGGAGGAACATTAAATTGTTTTCTCTAATTAATGGGTTTTGATGCCCGCCAAAAAAATTAAACTTAATGCTACGTCGCACAACTTCTGACCCTACCCTCCCCCTCGTCAGACTTCGTCACAAATTTGGTGTACCCCCCCTACTCCCTAAAATGCTACGTCATTTATGCATGACCCCTTATCACGATGGCGGAATTTTGGTTGTGTCTGGTACAGAAAAAAAACTATTTGACAGTACCGACGTTCGTTCGCCGCACTGACGTTTCAATGTACGGCGGAGATGGATTCTGTGGTTGTGGCCAAGACGATTGATTTAGATAGAAAGGTGGGCACAATTTTTCGTGGAGGTTGCAAGCTGCTGAATTTATAAACTTTTTCGCAGTAACACTTGTCAGTTCCGATTCAATATTGCATTAACCGAACACCGTTTGACTTTGCCGAGGATTTGAATGTAATGGCGTCGGCGCCATACTGTTTTTCAGCAGTTTTCAAGGTGGCATTTTCGAGTCACTTTTCACCGATCTGTTTTTTCTGTGTACCGTAGATAGTTTTTTCGCCGCCTTTCTGATTACTGCAGCTAACACACCGAGACAGATTTTCATACACAGAGGAATTTACAGTGACGCGCGTCGTCACCAACACTGGCTTCTTTTCGCCAACCGATTGCGAACGGCAATGAAGGCCGATTTATCACTTTTGCACAAACCGATTTTTTCTCCTCTTTCGCGTCGTGACCGCGGGGAACCAATACATGTTCGAAATCTTACACCGACGATCCGGTTCGAAGGACCAAAATGTTTTCGCACATCAAAGCGTCTGTATGGTTTGTCGGTGATATTTCGTGTTCTCGATGTAGATAAACTCGGTGGATTCTACTTTCACACTTTCCGTTTATTAAACTAAGCGGTACTGACGCGGTTTGGATCTGACTCACAAAATTACTGGCGGACTGACGGACACAATATAATATGTACTTATCTAAATGTATTTAAGGGACGGACGAACAGTATAAACAGTATTGACGGAATAACATACAAACGTAAAAACGTAAGAACGTGCCTGAACTGCTGTGAGCTAGGCTTTTATAGTCCTGCTGTACCCTTTGATGACTGTAGATTAGTTCAACCGGAAACCCTTTTCTGACCGGAAACACATACTGACGACGATATATGACTGACAGAAAGGTAAAATATCCTCACTACCACTACGCTGAATCAATCTGATCTAAAGTGCATGCCGATGGCACTTATGTTGTAGGTACAGTGAAGCTCTATTACTGTGTTGATAAGAAATTGGACATAGGCGCAAACAATATCAATTTTAATGGTTTAAAAATAGGTTATATAAGGAAGAAAGCGAAAAATGCAAATTTTCAATAAAATTGCCTTTGTTTCACTTCAAACCTTTTTCGGGTCCATTAATATTTCTTCGATCGGTTTCAAATTTTGTAGGTGTTTTAGTTAGGTTAAAAGGAAACTTTTTCAGCCCGGCGCTTTTCGAGATCGTGTGATGTTGCAAAAATGGCCACTCTAATATATATATATATATATATATATATATATATATATATATATATATATATATATATATATATATATATATATATATATATATATATATATATATATATATATATATATATATATATATATATATATATATATATATATATATATATATATATATATATATATATATATATATATATATATATATATATATATATATATATATATATATATATATATATATATATATATATATATATATATATATATGCGGTAACATGTGGAACTAAAATTTTCTAATCAAAGCATGACTCGTATTATTTACTTTTATTCTTCTGAACATACCGTTGAGCTAAACCTAACGATTATTTCACAAAAATGTTTAGTTCGTGTGAATCGAGTACTGATACACAACTATGCACTGTTAGGCCCCATGGGCATGGCAAAAACACCGAACGGTGCTGCACGGTGGGCACTTCTACCAATAAACACGCCACCAAGAGGATTGAAGTTGGCACGCCGTACCGGTGCTCAACAGCAGACACCGGTCGCCGATACCAAGGCATCGGTGTCGGTGCCAGCGCATGATATTTAACCACCGTGCTCGTTGCTTCGGCAAAGCACCGACCCGAGTGTTTCTGACTTCGGTAGGCACCGTAACCGAGGTGCATCTCACATCGGCAGGCACCGCAACCGAGGTGTTTCTGACATCGGCAGGCACCGTACCGAGTGTTTTTAAATTCGTAAAACACGGCAGCTTATATTTCGGTAGCGATTATCGCCGCGCTATTGCTATTTGGTGTGTTCATATGCATGAACGAGCTTGGTACTTTATGAAGAATCTGTAATGCATTATACAGTAAGGAAGGATTAAGTAGGTATGCAAGTAGGAATTATATATATATATATATATATATATATATATATATATATATATATATATATATATATATATATATATATATATATATATATATATATATATATATATATATATATATATATATATATTAGACTGCCCAGAAAAATGATGAATTTTTGAAAACTCACCCTGAGTCGATTCCTAGTCCCGCCAGGAGTACTTGCACCAAATTTGAAGCAAATCGGACAAGTATAACTACCGGACCAACGTGCCTGAAGTTTGTATGGGATTTTTCAACAATTTACATGGAGAAAACTCACTAGTTCGTATTTTCGTCGTTAGGTGGCACTATATGCATCGTATTATCACTGTAAGTGAAAATAAGAAAGATAATTTAATTGTCCACAACTTTGTCGAAGACTGCTAGTAAATCCGGCTTTGTTAAAAGAAGTTATTAAACTTTTAACGAAGTGATGTCTGAGTCAGTTTTGCATGGGGCCTAGCAGTGCATGGTTGTGTATCAGTACTCGAGTCCCGCGAACTATACATTTTTGTGAAATAAGGGTTTGATTTAGCTAAATAGTATGTTTACAAGAATTGTAGTAAATAATACGAGTTATGTTTTGGTTAGAAAATTTATGTTCCACCTGTGACCGCATAGAGGGCGCCACCACTAACTTTTCATAGAGGAGAGATAGAGTATCAAGATGTTCGGAAGAAATACTGAAAAATGCCTTTTCTATAACTTTGTAGAAGACACCAAATTTCTATTTCTCTTCCTTGAAAAGTCAGTGTTGGCGCCCTCTATGCGGTAACATGTGGAACTAAAATTTTCTAATCAAAGCATGACTCGTATTATTTACTTTTATTCTTCTGAACATACCGTTGAGCTAAACCTAACGATTATTTCACAAAAATGTTTAGTTCGTGTGAATCGAGTACTGATACACAACTATGCACTGTTAGGCCCCATGGGCATGGCAAAAGCACCGAACGGTGCTGCACGGTGGGCACTTCTACCAATAAACACGCCACCAAGAGGATTGAAGTTGGCACGCCGTACCAGTGCTCAACAGCAGACACCGGTCGCCGATACCAAGGCACCGGTGTCGGTGCCAGCGCATGATATTTAACCACCGTGCTCGTTGCTTCGGCAAAGCACCGACCCGAGTGTTTCTGACTTCGGTAGGCACCGTAACCGAGGTGCATCTCACATCGGCAGGCACCGCAACCGAGGTGTTTCTGACATCGGCAGGCACCGTACCGAGTGTTTTTAAATTCGTAAAACACGGCAGCTTATATTTCGGTAGCGATTATCGCCGCGCTATTGCTATTTGGTGTGTTCATATGCATGAACGAGCTTGGTACTTTATGAAGAATCTGTAATACATTATACAGTAAGGAAGGATTAAGTAGGTATGCAAGTAGGAATTATAAATAGATGAATGAATCGATTTAAATTGGCGTTGGTACTGGAGTTGAATTGTACATCTTAGCCAACTCTTACATCAAACAACCTCAGTCCGACTATTACGTTTGAAGGCCATAACTGACCTTTATTCAGTATCAAAATTAAAAAGATGCTTCTGCACTTTGAAATTTAAATATCATCCGGTCATTTGAATTCTTTAAAAATAAGAGAAAATTCTCTTCTAAAAACTAAAAAAAATTAATATTAAGACTAAAGGCCCGAACACAATCAATGCGGTTGCGGCACGGCACGGTGCGGCCAATTTTTAAAACAATGTGCTTGCATGCAAGCACCCACAATGAGCGCGGTGCGGCGCGTTGCGGCAACTGCGGCATTGTACTAAATTTTAAAATTTCTCAAAAAATGCGATGCGGCAGAGTGCGGCAAGCAGCTTGACGTTTTCAATTTGTTCATTCTTGTCAAAATAATTGAGTTTGAAGCTACCACTAGTGTAAATTCAAAATTCTTGTGTTCTTTATGTGGAATCAGGTAGAAAAACAGCATTTTATTAATATATCGAAGCGGTTGGTCCCACAGGTGAATTTCGAGAGGCCCATAGATTTAATTATCGCATTTTTCAATGAGGAGGAGTAAAATTGTATGGGCTTTTGCAATTTGTTTGAAAACTGATCGCTTCAATATTACCATGATAGAGTTGTGTCACTTTGAACATGTAGTTTGTTATAGAAATATGCAAATTTGGATTTTGCACATAGTGTACTTCGTATGCTGTATGAATTGTTTAAAGCAATCAAATTCTACCGAACTAGTATAGGAGTGCTAATGTGTCATGCTTCCGGACCTCTATATAAAGCAGAACATGTACGTCGAATACATTAAGAAATCATCCAAAAAGTGTTAACTAAAAATGAACCTTTCAGTTTTGTATTGCGATATTTTGGATGATAGATAATGTTATACTTGCTGAAAGGAAAGAAATTTGGAAATGATATTAACATTTTGGATTACCTGGATTGATTTTATAATTAAAAGCTAGGGGACAATCACTCTAAACTTGATCTGAGCATGTGGACCCTAAGAAGTCGGGAACATGACCGAGGCTGCCGGGGTTACAAGTCGAAAACAGCATCAGCGGAAAATCGGAGGTTTTCACGTGTAAAAGAACTAGATTTTGGTCATAACCCGAAAGAATGTGAAGATTCTCTTATTCCGTTCAAAGTCAAAGTCGATTCCACTGAATACCGAAATCGTGATTTAGATCGGTCAAGCTCAAAATTATTGACAATTTGCAGCAGTATCAAGAATCGAGCCGTTTGAAAAAAATTCTCAAGTAAAATAACTTGCAGATTAACATCAAACATTGCACAAATAGCTGACCACAGATTTGGGTTATATTCCGAACATGCAGTGATCGTGTGACACTGAGCACATTGGTGGAAGTTAATTCACGCCCCGGAATGAACCGCCAGAAATCCCTCCCTTAGGGTGCTTACAGAGTGGCCGCGAGAAGCTGAGCAGGGGTTGGCACTGACATTAAAATGCGAGAAACCTGCTTGCAGCATATCAAATGGAACCTGTCAGAGTAAAAGTAGGCAGTCGGCGCCGATCCGCTCAGCTTTCACTCTGACATCATCCCTTTGGTTTGCAGCAAGCAGGTTTCTCGCATCTCGCATTCTAATGTCAGCGCCAGCTCAGCTCCTCGCCGCCACTCTGTAAGCACCCTTAGATTGGTGGTATTGACGGCGTTGTATACGTCAAGCAATATTACATATTTCGGTTCCAATAAATTCAATGTATTAACTATATATCCCCAAATATTACTGATTTTTATCATAAATCTGCATTACGTTTACTGGAAAACAACCATGCATATTTTATTAAAGATGTGGGTTACTGTTCAGAGTGACTTCAAAATGTTGATGGGGTGTATCGAGGAGACCGGACCCCATTATGCCTTTTTAATGTTTCATGCTCTTCAAAATTCCCACCAGGTCAAGACCAACTATCAGTTGTAATAAAAATAGATGTCGAGACTTTTAGCAACATTTATTTATTTTATAAACTATAGTATTCGAATTATTAATGAATATTTATGTGTAGTGTATTGCTTGGTATTTTTACAATCTTGTAGAATGTTCTGATTTAGCTAAAGCTAGACACCATTAACCAACCTGCAATATGTATCTAGCACGAGTCACGATTTGACAAGTACGCGTGTTGGCGATTGAGGTAAAACCGCAAAATCCTTATTATATCACCATATTATCTGCAATCACTAAAATTACGCCAGATGTGTCTACGCAGAAATCAGTTTCGGTCGAAATTAGTTCCGTCAACTGGTAACAAGATTGTGACACGCCTATCATCATATTTCCAAAGGTACGTTCGTACTCCTAGAGGTTAAATTTCTGAACAGCGTGAAACGGTTGTACGAGGCCATGACTGCTACTTTCGACTATAGTTATCGTTGCGTTCACGCAGCTCACCGCAGTGAAACGGCTGCTCTTGACACTCGGTTATTGCTGTGCGTCCTGCTGCACCATTGCCTCTAGCTGTATTTTATGCTACAACATGCCTTAGCAAATACTTGTTTGCGATTCCATTGCATCCTGGTACAATAACGTCCGCTTTAATGACGACGCTGACGATTACTTTTGAAACGACTTGACAAGATATTTTTTGGTATTTTTCTTGACATTTTATCAAAATAACTGGTAGTCTTATTTATGCATTGTGAAACAAAGGTGATTCAAAATACAAGCCCTTTTGGCAACTCCGGAAAAAATCCATCCGCGTGCGGATTAGTGGTTTTACTGGAAGCGTTCTTGACTAATTCATTGGCCAAAACGAAAAGACGAAGCGTCTGCGAGACAATGTTTCCATCCGGAGCACTGCTCTGGGCTCTAAAAAGTACTTTCAACTAGTCCCGCACTATCTTAATGTTTGCATTGAATAGTATTACGCCAACGCGCAAGAGTCCTTTACATGATCCACTTCAATTTTGTACGTCACATTCACCTTCGCTTCAGGTATTATTCACACATGGCTTGAACGACCGATTAAGTGCAAGGGTTCAAGGCAAAGGTTACACGTTTCGTATCCAATATGGAACACAACTCCGGATCGTGATTCTGTAGTAGCAACCGTAAAATACGCCACACTTCCATTTTAAATGCGAATCTTTGGGATGTCCATATTCCAAATTGATTCAGAGACTTTGGAACGCGACAGTTGTAATAACAACGGTGGCAACAACAATTCAATGCGGCTGTTTTGAAAATTATTAATTCAACTCCTACTCTTGCAGAGGAATGAAGGAGTCTATTTCAAATTCGTTACAACTGCCAACTTATCAAATCCCAGCTTCGCGACGAAATTATGACACTCCTGCTAAATCGTATCCTGAAACGACAGGTCGAATGTTCATTGAACTGGGAGAGCTCATTCATCCTATCCCTTCCATTGAGGCAATCCTGCCAAATATCCGTTATTAACGCCTTTAAGATAGATTTAGCTTGACAAATAGTATGCCAGAAGGGGGGTAACTCAAGCTCTATCAACCTGAAAAACATGCCTCCGTTATCAATCAACATTGCGCTTATCAGACATCGTATTACTTACCAGAAACCCTCCATCCTTGAAAGAGTAATTCTAGCGATGCAGTTTTCTTTTCTGGATCTTGCAACAGCATGGAAGTCGTCAGCAACTTGAATCTACCAATAGTGAAAAACTAAAGATATAACCCGCGAAAAATCTAAATTAGACAAGGAACTGATTGGCAAACCATTCTTTTCTGCAATAATGAGGCTTTGTAACTTTTAACTTGCTCAAGATTCTTTTGTCAGCTACGCAGGAATAATAAAACAATGTTTTTTTCACTTATCGACTTCGATTTTTTCTTCTCGTGTCACCATGTTGTTTGGAGTGACACCCGGTCAAACCCATCAGAATGAATTCCAGCTCAAACGCCACAACCGATTGAGTCGGAATCGGCTGTTGCATTTGAGTTGGAAACCATACTGACTCCATTCAGAAATCCGAACCGGTTCCGGAATGAGTTTAACCGGGCAGCTCCCAGTTAAACTCATTCCGGAACCGGTTCGGATTTCCGAATCCCAGTTAAACTCATTACGGAACCGGTTCGGATTTCCAAATGAAGTCATTATGGATTCCAAATCAAATTTTGAAACATTTTTTTGAACGTCTCAGTGGGTGGAGGGCTCCGGTCAAAAAATTCGGATGAACATGGCCAGGCGATTTAAATAGTTTGACGTTTGACTCAACTCGCCTGTGCTAATTACCCCTAGGAACAAATGCGATTTAAAGGCAATTTCAATACTTAGACAAATTTTCTGGCGGCTGAAATGGACTTGGTTGTGTTTCGCGTTTCTCCAACTTGGCGGTTCATGTTTGACTTAAGCTTAAAATTGTTTTTTAACAATTGGCATGTTCTCGCTTGAATTTTGTTTGTTTCGTGCACTTCATTAAGCCAACGAATGTGGGAAATTGTGGAATCGTGTATAAGTATTCAGCTTTTTGCTGGTGACTGCGTTTTCAAATGCGCACTCTATTTTGACAAGTCGTTTGTACAGTGTTAACTTGGACAACTCGTCAGCGGTGTCAATTTTGACAAGCGGTCTCATCAGCCTTGAGTTTCACGGCTATCATGTATCCTGCTTATTTATTTTCTTAATAATCGTTAAACGTCAAATTTAAAATTTGTTAGTTTATTTTCAAACGCCTTTTTCGATGATTTTAATTTCTTCGTGAATTTATTTATAAGCATATTTTCAGCTGTTTGAAAGTGTCGAGAGAATTATGCGATTTGAACCTCTGCTCTTACCCAAATTCATCCCACATGAAATGACTAATAATAGCACACGAAACTTGCTTTTAAACTACCCGGAAAAGCATCTTCTAACGATACAGTACCTCAACCTAGGCCTAAACAATGTTTGTTCACACCTGTTTTTGAATACAAATTTGTAGCAAAATTCAACACCAAGAATTGACAATTGTCAGCTACAACTGCATCTGCGTTTACCGAAGAAATCGGTTGCAATTCACCTGACTTATTAGTTTCGACTAGATTGAGTATCGCTGATTGGTTTTACTCAGTTTGCTAATCGCCCAATTACATTATAAGACTGATTAATTGCCGTATTGGTCGACCGATTTTTGTATGCCGATTGCGAGTAGCGAATAGTTTTGAATAGCAGATGTTCTGTATGGGGTCATGCATAAATGACGTAGCATTTTAGGGAGTAGGGGGGGTACACCAAATTTGTGACGAAGTCTGACGAGGGGGAGGGTAGGGTCAGAAGTTGTGCGACGTAGCATTAAGTTTAATTTTTTTGGCGGGCATCAAAACCCATTAATTAGAGAAAACAATTTAATGTTCCTCCATTCCTAAGTTGATTTTCACGCGGTTTTTCATTTTGTAAATTTTACTGTTCGCGGAATGGCAGGCTCGCAAAGAAAAGGATAGATTTTTCATGCGGATTTAAATTTCCACATTAGTTAGCTAATATTTCTAACTAGTAGACTTATTTTGAATTAAATTTTCTTTCGGATTCAATCAAAGAAAATTTAGTAATTTAGTTGAGCTTATGCTTCCTAAAATCGTTTGCAGCAGCTATGTGAACTTTTCTTCATGCTTTATGACATGTAAAATTCTAAACAAAACTATCCATACTATATTTGTCATGAAATGGGCTTCTTTTGTAGGTAATTTGCTGTTATAATGAAAATGTTGATAAAAGTCGTCAAACATTTTGTAAGGACATATATTTAAAAGAATTGAAAAACATATGTAATTTTTTCATCTCACGGTCACGTTGCGGGGGGGGGGGGGGGGGGGTTTAGAGATATGCTACGTCATTTACAAGGGGGAGGTTAGAATTTTGTGACCAAATGCTACGAGGGGGGAGGGAGGGGTCGAAAATCGCCAGAAAAAAGCTACGTCATTTGTGTACGGCCCCTAAGGCCGCGTGTGTGTCCGGACGTACCTTTTAGCAAAATCGCGATGTCGTCGTCGGGCTACACAATTCCTGTGCGCAACGTTCTCATCGACAAGTCAATACTATACGGTGGATTACTTCGAGCTGCCCCTAAGATGGCATCAATCAGTTTTCAGCCCGAACTTGCGGAACCGTCAAATCAGCCAAGTGTCGAAATTGTACCAGCAGCTCCAGAAGGTAAGCAGAATCAGTCAGTTTCTGCTAACTCAGTAGTATCTGACACAACGCAGAAAAAACAATTGTCGGTGAATCCAGTGAAGCCGACAATATGCCACCTGTGTGATGACAGGTGCTGTCTCTACCGTTGTGAGAGCTTTCAGCAGCAGTCCCCGAGACAGCGACTGGAGTTTGTGAAGCAGAAGATGCTCTGTTTCAACTGCTTGAGTGGACAACACGTTACGGCAAACTGCGATCATCCACCACGATGTATCTACTATGCTACGGCTCACCACAGCAGGCTTCATTTGGCCATCAAGCAGTAGCAGTAATTAGCAGCAGAAGTTGCGGAATCATTTTTTATTGGATTTGGAGGTAAACCGGCACTATATTATTATGGATTACTTTGCACAAGTAGCTTTGAATCTTTCCCTGTTGGCACCATCGATGCACTGATAGTGCAACATAAATTCAGTCTTCAGTTTCGGCTCTTGTTGAGCTTTGGTCCTGGATCACCATCAGTGTTGTTTGAACATTTCTGTTACGTAAATTTCTACCACCGAGTGCAGTCTGACAGTCAGAATCTGTTAGCTATAATCATACACAACATTGCGCCAATGTTGTTCGGTAATCCTGCTGATTATTTTGTAAGCACAATGTTAGCAAGATGCGCATCTCAATAACGGCACATCTCAGTAACAGAAACAAATACTGCTGGAAAAACTTGAGAAGGGTAGCGACCCTTCAACGGCAACGAATCTCGGTCGTCGGTTCGTTGCTGCTTCATGACATCAAGCCTGCTCACAATAAGTCAGGCGCTCCTATGGCATTAGGGGTTACATCAAGGTCCATTCAGTAGAATGGCAATGACATTACTGTGGTGCGCGCCAGTAAGTCATTCGGGCTTGTTCACATAACAAGCACAATCTTTTCCGGACATTCGCGGGAATGATTGCTCGGCTATCTGCCCATCTTTGGGAGACAATTCTTCGCCGCATGCGAAGACGGATCAGGTAGCACCTTAATCGGTGGATGAGGATTCAGTTCATTTCGTCGGCTACTCTGAAACACAGCGCACAAAGTTGTCATGAAGCACAAGCCAAAAGGTTCGCAGCAGCCAATACAATCCAGCAGTGATTCCAATGTACACAATCCAACAGATTAGGAAGTACTACAGCTTTGGTGGTATTCGTCCTTGCATATCTCGGGTGCATTTCATCGGGTTGAATTGAGCGCAATTCAACCAGGTTCGGCGTCGAACCATCACGGCTAACAGAGCCCCTGCAGTTCGTTGCACACCAAGTGTAGCGGAGCTGGATTGAGATCCAGTATGGAAATGCACCCCCCATATCACCATCGCTTACATCGCATCAACAAGTCTATTGTTGATGATTCCAACGCTGAGGAAACGTTGGAATTGAGTTCGGGGGTCGAGACCCGCCGAAGCTCGTTCGGAAGGTCACACAGCAACAGTCCAGTGAACACATTCACTGGAGCCTTCGCGAAAACAAATGTAGTACCACCAATCACAATACCATCGCACACAGCAAACCAGTCCGCGGGACAAGGCCCATCGAAATCATCGTATGAAAGTATAGCAGCAGTCCAGGGAACAATTTCGCTGGAACCTTCGCGAAAGCAATCGCAGTGCAGCAGCATATCGGAACAGCAGCATGCAATTCGTCATTGGAATCCAACTCAACAATACAGAAATCGGCACATATCGAAGCAAGAAGCACAATTCTCAGTATGCCCTGAGCGGCAATTTGAAATCAGCAATTCATCAGCAGAAGAACAACATTAGGAACGTTTTGTAGCGCCAACGGGTCACCGTTCCGAAAATATCCAGCAAGTCATCACAGCAGTCAACGTCGCCGTGGGCGACCGCGGAGGCCACAAGGCCTCCGTTCCAGGGAAGTCCTTTTGTTATAACTTTTTACTCTTTAAAAAGCACCCTTTCTTATATTCCAGCGAATATAACGTCATCACCCAGTCAGCTGGACAGGATCACCAGAAAATCAAATACGGAGCTAGTCGGTATTAGCCCACTGAAGCATGGACACCAACGTCAGTCTGTCAGCGAGACAGACCCACTGAACAATCAGAAGGCGACCAGTTGTTTCCAGCATAACGGCATCCAGTACAAGTATCACCAATGACGCAACCATTTCAGCCGAATAATCCCGCGAGTACACAACCCGACCAGCAGCTCAGCAGTAGTAACCAGCCAACAGTCATGCATGCAAATCAGAAGCATCGGAATATAGATACCACTCCATCCCTCCCCCGCATCTACTCGTCGTACTCGCAATACCAAGCACAGTCAACGTTTGTCAGTTTATAACCACACGCTAGAAGTGGTTTCGAGGTACCAGCAACAAGGCAATTAGGGATGGCGCGGTTCTGGTTGAAGTGACTGGAACTGCCATCCCAACATAAACTCAAGCTAAGTATTTTCAATCGGTACCAATACAACAGGAATTGATCCGCTTTCCCATACAGGTACTGATGCAGATTACGACACATCAAGCTACAGGAGTAAACAGCAGAACTACGTAATCACTGTCGATTCAATACATGGATCTTCACTGCGAGGGGTGGAGGTGGCCAACGGAAGGAATCAACTGCGAATAGATTCTTGAATCAGCAAATCATCCAGATCTGTCTAGTATGAAACCCAGCGGAGTTCAACATATAGCATGCGAGGTCGTCAGGTCGCTACCGTGTGGATACGGCAGGCGTCACAGCTAACATCGGCAACGTGGTCCAATGATTACAGCGTCCAGCATACAACCAACACAATCATCAACCAACATTAGCAGACTACGAGTGGTGGGACCAGCGGAGTCGCTCGGGTCTTGTCTTATCGACGCCGGCTGCATAGCAGTTGACGGAGTCGAATTCAAGTCTCCCGTCCTTGACGCCCATGGTACACCACTGAACATCGAGCACCAGATCGCAAGGCAGGCAACTTTAGTGCGACTTCGGTGAATTGATCCCATGATCAGCATATAGAAAATAAGTACAGAATTCACATAGAAATATATTAGCAGTAAGGTTAATCGTACAAATCAGGTTAGCAGTATGTAGTGTTGAAAGTAACGTCTTTCAAGGCGGGCGGTATGTTTGCGCCTATGTCCAATTTCTTATCAACACAGTAATAGAGCTTCACTGTACCTACAACATAAGTGCCATCGGCATGCACTTTAGATCAGATTGATTCAGCGTAGTGGTAGTGAGGATATTTTACCTTTCTGTCAGTCATATATCGTCGTCAGTATGTGTTTCCGGTCAGAAAAGGGTTTCCGGTTGAACTAATCTACAGTCATCAAAGGGTACAGCAGGACTATAAAAGCCTAGCTCACAGCAGTTCAGGCACGTTCTTACGTTTTTACGTTTGTATGTTATTCCGTCAATACTGTTTATACTGTTCGTCCGTCCCTTAAATACATTTAGATAAGTACATATTATATTGTGTCCGTCAGTCCGCCAGTAATTTTGTGAGTCAGATCCAAACCGCGTCAGTACCGCTTAGTTTAATAAACGGAAAGTGTGAAAGTAGAATCCACCGAGTTTATCTACATCGAGAACACGAAATATCACCGACAAACCATACAGACGCTTTGATGTGCGAAAACAGATATGAAATTGCATATATAATATTTTTATTGATGCGAGAAATAAATAACAAAATTTAAATTTCGCGCGGGGTCGATCATTCCTAACCAGGTGGATGGCATATCTATCTTGATGTACAGACGTTGACAGTCTTCAACATATGGTGGACCCAGTCACTTCTAGGCCCATGCCTCCCATGCTCTTGCATTGAGTTGTTTTAATTTTACCAAAGGGAGAAGTTTATTGTAGTTTATTGTTTATTTATTCACATTTATTGTTTATTTATTCTTAAGCAGATCCCTTGTCCCCATTAGTGGTTTCTTAAACTAATTACATTTCGGAATAGATAATATTATGGCTTTAATCGAATTGCTCGTCCGGTTGAAGTCAAAAGCCGTCGCCACACTGTTAAAATACGCTGGAGTCTGGAAACAGCGCTCTGCCGACCATAGTTGTTTCTCATGAACGGAGTTATTGCGTAGAGCTCGAACGCGGGAGTGAAGATCCAGACGTCCGAGGACCCTGGCAATCCACCCTGGCAAACAGTAAGTACGAGACGAACAGGACTCGAGAGCAGTCCCTCCGAATACCTAGAGTGTCGAGCTGTATTAATTGACAACGGTTTTTGTAGCTCTGCAGCTAAAATCTGTTTTGCCAAGGAAGATGTTGGAGTGCAAAACGTATGAACCGGCGTTGGACGGCCTCGATTCTGTCAATACCATTCTGGTAGTATATATTCCAAACAATAGAACAATACCCTAGTGTTGAGCGAACTAGCACGCAATATAGTGATTTTAAACAGCATACGTCTCTAAAAATTTTCGCTATTCGGAAAATGAACCCAAACTATCTTCATGCCTTATCCACGATGTATGAAGTGTGTGGTGCTGAATCCATGATGACTCCACCACTTTCGACGTGAGTGTCTCGGAATGCTCGAGTCGAATAAATGGTAGATAAACTAAACGGATAGCGTTTCCGTGTGAACGTAACGATTGAACATTTACTCGGGTTTAAAACCATTCTGTTTAGGTCACACCACATACTAAAGCTCTCCAGTTCACACTGAAGAAATTCGGCATCGGTTTTTTTATTTGTCGAAATTTTTTCATGTCATCGGCGAAAGAAAAGTCATTGTAATTTGATATTGACGTCATTAAAGTAGAGAAGGAATATTACTGGATCGATATGGCTTCCTTGTGGGACGCCGGGTGTAGTGAAGAATGGTGCAGATAGACAGTCCTTAATGCTGATTTGGAATTGCCTTCTATCGAGGTAGGAACGAAACTAGCGCAGGAGTTGTCCATGAATACCGAGTTTGTCCAGCTTCACTATTGCGATATCATGGTTGATTTTGTCGAAGGCCGCAGATAGATCCATGTAAGTAGCATCGGTTTGCAATCCGTCAGTGAATCTATTGAGTACATATGTTGTGAACGAGAGCAGGTTGGTCGTTGTCGATCGTTTAAGCATAAAACCGTGTTGTTGCAATGTGGTGTTTGCAGTGAAAGAAATTTTTTGTGAACTGAGAATATGTGCGCTGCTTTCCAGCAGGAAGGGAATAGTCCACTAGTGAGTGATAGCACGAAGACTCGCTGAAGTGGCTCAAAAAGCCATTTTAACAAAAATCGAGGGAATACCACCAAGGCCCGGGGAACTAGATGATTTCAGCTTGGAATTTGCTACAAGATTAGCAGCATTATCGACGCAAATTCGGTTGATGGTTCGTCCTAGAGAAGGAGTTTAAAGGATTTCCAATCTTTGTATATTTTGAGAAGCTTACCGGCGCATTTATGAAATTCGCGATTTGGTATACGCGCTTGTTGCCAAAATATTGAAACAGCGTCAGTCGTTAGCCTTGCACTTTTTTCGCGGATAGTTGCACAAAACGCATATTATAGAAAAAGACTTCCAAAACTTGTCATTGCTCATTACTGAAATGATACAGAGTTATACACAAGATTGTATGACATTTACATTTCGAATGTGACACTTCGATTTTTGCATACTATTGCAACCAACTTCATGCAATTAGGATAGTAACGGCCTCCTGCCATTTATTTCAAGTCAACATCTCCATTTGTTAAAATTAAAATAACCCAATGCAAGAGCGTGGGAGGCATGGGCTTAAAAGCGGTTGGGCCCACCCTATGTTAACTACTGAAAACGTCTGTACATGAACATAGGGATGCCATTCCCCTGGTTTTTTTTTTCATAAAACGTTTATTTGACACGGCGTTTGCAAAAGCTTTTTACGCCGGGGTTTTTTTATATAACATGTTACAAAAGTTCTTAAGTCTATCACGTTTATAATAAAAGTTCACTTTCTAATGCTAACACTGAGGATAATCATCATTTTGAATATTTTTATTTATACTATTCACGTTATAATAAAAGTTCACTTTCTAATGCTAACACTGAGGATAATCATCATTTTGAATATTTTTATTTATACTATATTTTCTTGAATTTCATTGTAAACCTATTGATAGTTTTTCTGTAATCTTTGTTTATTTTTTTTTTCTTTATTTATATCGTTTTATCTAACTTAACTAACTGCGAAGAAATCTAAATTGTTTGTGGGTAGCAAGGGAAAAAGACTAGAAACATTGTGGGGATAATTATATTTGAATATTTATTGTTTTCAGGAAATGATAAATATGGCCCATGTATGTGAGATCTCGTAAAACGAGGATATCACGAACAGGAACATAGGGTGGTTTTCTTCTGGCTCGTAAGAAGTCTATTAATTGGGATCTGGATTCACGATATTCAGTGCAAGACCAAACAATATGTTCAATGTCTTCGTAACCCTTTCCGCAAGCACATTGATTATCTTCTGCGATCCCAATACGGCGGAGATGCGCATTCAACGTATAATGGTTGGGCAAGAGTCTAGACATCACACGAATGAAGTTTCGACTTACATCCAACCCTTTGAACCATGCCTTCGTTGATACTTTAGGGATAATTGAGTGCAACCACCGTCCCAGATCTCCATTGTCCCATGATGTTTGCCAACTAGTAAGCGTCCTCTGACGAGAAGCGCTATAAAATCCATTGAAGGCAACAGGTCTTTCATAGATATCACCGTCCAGCGCCCCTATTTTGGCTAAATTATCCGCTCTCTCATTACCCGGTATGGAGCAATGAGCGGGAATCCACAGTAAAGTAATTTGATAAGATTTGTTTGTTAATTTAGTTAAGTATTCTCGTATCTTCTTCAAAAAGAACGGAGCGTGATTATCAAGCGGCAATGAGCGTAATGCTTTAATTGTGCTGAGACTATCTGTGAGGATGAAATAATGGCTCGGAAGTAAAGTATCAATGATTTCCAGACTATAGTGAACTGCTGCTAGTTCGGCTGTATAAACGGAGGCAGGTTCTGCAAGCTTGAAAGAGATCGAGGTGTTACTGTTGAAAATACCGAAGCCAGTGGCCTCATTGATTCGTGACCCATCAGTGTAGAACATTTTATGGCAGTCAATGTGTTGGTATTTACTTATGAATATTTTAGGGATCTCCAGAGAGCGCAGGTGCTCCGGGATTCCACGAATTTCCTCTTGCATGGACGTGTTCAAAAATAAAGTGGAATCGGGAGTATCTAGTATATTAACACATGTCAGAACATAACTAGAAGGCGTTATTTCTTGTGATATGTGATTGAAGTACACTGTCATGAATCTGGTTTGGGATTGAAGCTCGACAAGTCTTTCGAAATTTTCAATTACCAGTGGATTCATAACCTCACATCGTATAAGTAAACGAGAGGAGTGATCCCAGAATCGATCTTTTAAGGGAAGAACTCCCGCTAGTACTTCAAGACTCATCGTATGTGTCGATTGCATGGAACCTAAGGCGATTCGTAAACAACGATACTGTATTCGTTCCAATTTAATAATGTGAGTATTTGCAGCTGAACGGAAACAGAAGCACCCATATTCCATTACTAAAAGTATCGTTGTTTGATACAATCTTATCACGTCACTTGGATGAGCACCCCACCAAGATCCGGTTATTGTTCGGAGAAAATTTATCCTTTGTTGGCACTTCTTTATCAGATACCTAATGTGGCCTTCCCATGTACCTTTAGAATCGAACCAAATTCCGAGATATTTAAAGGTCATGACTTGGACTATCGTTCTACCAACCAACTGAAGCTGAAGCTGAGCTGAATCACGCTTCCTTGAAAAAACAACCAACTCTGTTTTCTCCGTAGAAAAATCGATGCCTAGCTTCAAAGCCCAACTTGATGAATTATCCAAACTATCTTACAGTGGTTGTTGTAAATTTATGGCTTTTGGTCCTGTAACAGAAACCACGCCATCATCTGCAAGTAGCCTTAGAGTGCATGGGCTGACAATACAATTATCAATGTCATTCACGTAAAAATTGTAGAGAAGGGGGCTTAAACAAGAACCTTGTGGGAGGCCCATGTAACTTATTCTGAATGGTGCCAAATCGCCATATGAAAAATGCATGTGCTTTTCTGACAATAAGTTGTATAAATAATTATTTAATATTGGTGCAAGACCACATTGATGTAGTTTCTCTGAGAGAACATCAATGGAAACAGAGTCGAATGCTCCTTTTATGTCTAAGAACACAGACGCCATTTGTTCTTTTTTTTGCGTAAGCTAGTTGGATTTCTGACGAAAGCAGCGCCAGACAATCATTCGTTCCCTTTCCCCTCCGAAAACCAAACTGGGTATATGATAGCAAGCTGTTCGCCTCAACCCAATTGTCGAGACGTCGTAGGATAATTTTTCCCAACAATTTCCTGATGCAGGATAGCATTGCAATCGGTCGATACGAGTTATGGTCGGAGGCTGGTTTTCCCGGTTTTGGAATGGCGATAACTCTCACTTGTCTCCAGTCGTGCGGGACAATGTTCTGCTCAAGAAGCTTATTGAATAAATTCAACAAGCGTCTTTTTGCTAGGTCAGGCAGATTCTTCACCAAGTTGAATTTAATTCTGTCTGGACCCGGAGCATTATTGTTGCATGAGAGGAGTGCAATTGAAAATTCCATCATTGTCATAGGCGAATCTATGAAATCGTTACTTGTGGGAGCATCGCGAATGATTTTCTGCGCAGCAGCAGAATCTGGACAAACTTTCTTGACAAAATTAAATATCCAGCGATTCGAAAAATCTTCGCTTTCATTAGTTACGTTCCGATTCCTCATTCTTCTGGCTGTGTTCCAAAGAGTACTCATTGATGTTTCTCTTGACAAGCCATCAACGAAGCGTCTCCAATAACTAGACTTTTTGGCACGACGGAGACTGTCAAATTTGTTTTGCAAAATCGAATAATTTTCAAAGTTCGCACGTGTACACCCTTTCCGTTTCATAATTTATTTGTAAGCAACTTGTTTAGCTTCATATGCATCCGAGCACTCTTTGTCCCACCAGGGATGAGGGGGACGGCTGTTCATTATCATGCCAGGATTGCATTTCGTTTGGGTTTGTTCTGCTGCTTCAATAATCAAACCCGCTAGAAATTCATATTCTTCGGTAGGTGGTAGCTCTTCCGTCGAAACAAGAGAAGTGTAAATTAAAGATTGGTATTTTTTCCAATCAATATTTCGTGTCAAGTCATAAGGGAAATTGATTGAATTCGTGAGGCCTAATTCACTGTTAATTGAAATAACGACTGGCAAATGATCGCTACCGTGAGGATCAGGTTCAACCTTCCACGTGCAATCTAACCGAAGTGATGTCGAGCATAGAGATAGATCTAATGCACTTGGTCGTGCGGGTGGTCTGGGGATGCGTGTTATTTCGCCTGTATTTAAAACTGTCATATTGAGCTCGTCACAAACATTGTATATCAAAGAGGATCGATTATCATTGAAGAGGGAGCCCCACAATACTCCGTGCGAGTTGAAGTCTCCCAGTATCAGCCGCGGAGCAGCCATGGATTACGCTACCTCAAAAATCTGACTTTGTCCAATTTGAGCTTTGGGAGGTATATATATATATATATATATATATATATATATATATATATATATATATATATATATATATATATATATATATATATATATATATATATATATATATATATATATATATATATATATATATATATATATATATATATATATATATATATATATATATATATATATATATATATATATATATATATATATATATATATATAGAAGCGATAGACATGTCTTTGCTTTTAATGTTCGTTTGGACAGCTACAGCCTCAATGCCCGCGAACAAGGGGATGTTAATTCTATAGAAAGAATAGCACTTTTTACGTTCCGATTCCTCATTCAAGAGCAAAATTCTTCTGATCCCCCTCCCTCAGCTCCTCCTAGAATAAAATTGTACCTCCAAGGGTCTGCTGGACCTTGGCAAGTTTTCTTCAGGCGCAAAGGAAAGCCATTAAACCTTGTCCAAATTGCACGGGATCTGACTTCACGATTTTCTGCTGTAACAGAGATCGTGAAAGTAAATAAAGACAAACTTCGAGTTAGCATTGATAACATTAGACAAGCTAACGAGATAGTAGCCTGTGAACTCTTCACGCGTGAATATAAAGTTTATATACTTTCGCGCGATATAGAATGCGATGGAGTCATCTCCGAACCCAGCCTCACTGCCGAGGATATACTTAAGCATGGTGTTGGTTGTTTCAAAAACACCCTGCTTAATAAAGTAAAAATACTCGATTGTAAGCAATTGTACTCAGTATCACTTGAAGAAGAGAAAAAAGTTTACCGACCACCATATTCATTTCGTGTAACTTTCGCTGGGTCTGCTTTGCCTAGCCATGTTCTTATTAATAAAATTCGGCTCCCCGTTCGCCTTTTCATCCCTCGTGTGATGAATTGCCTCAATTGTAAACAGCTTGGCCACACAGCTACTTACTGTTCCAATAAGGTACGGTGTGGCAAATGTGGGGGGCCTCATCAAGAGGATACATGCAATAAAAACTTAGAAAAATGTTTACATTGCGGAGAAACTTCACACGAGCTCCTTGCATGTCCCATATATAAATTGCGGGAGGAGAAAATTAAACGATCCTTGAAGGAGATGTCTAAGCGCTCTTATGCAGAAATACTGAAAAATGCTACTCCTGAACCCACGGTCCCAGAAAACAGATACGCTATTCTATTGCCGACAGTGGCTTAGCCAGAAATTTGGTTTGGAGGGGGTTTTGATGAAAATCGCAAATTTTTTGAAAAAATGCTAAAATTTAATATGAGTTTGATAAATTATCGAAAACTCAAAAACGTAAGTAGTCTAACAGATGTCATTCCAGTCTACAAACAAGAAGGATCAACATGGAACAGTTTTCAAACCTCTATATATTATTTTCTTGTATAATATGTCAATGAAGTCAAAAATTGCGATCTCTTAAAGTGGAATAAATGATCTAAAAAATTTTCAACGTTCAAGATCACCTAATATAATAATCCTTGACTTTGAAAGTTTGACAACTTCGGGAAGTTATCAACATAAAACAGCGCCTGCGTTGATATAGAAATTTTAGTGATTAACTCTCATAGAGGTAATTATGGTGAATTAATTTTTCCAAAATATTAAGAGACATGGTGCCTTCAGCAAAGTTTTTGATAATGTCATTTCAAACAATTTTGTTGAAAATATGAAGGCTACATGAAATCAACATATAGGGATTTAAATGGACTGGGCCTGCTATATTTCTTCTTAGTGAAGAAAAATTTAGGTGAAAACAATTTTTTTCTGCGCTATGGATAAAATTGTTTGAAACAGTCATTGCGAGTTGAGAACACAAAACCTATAACTAAATTATGGATGGATGGAACTGAAACTTGCGTTTCGACTTCATCTCATCAGAATCCGACACTAACTTGGTGGGCGGACTAAGCTAGCGCCGAATTGATGCTAGCTCCTGAAAATGGAATCACTCTTTGTGTTTTTGAGTCCTTTTAATATCTGGGAAATATTTGTTTTAAATCCAGTTCCCTTATTTTTTTTGTAAGCTTCAAAGGCACCTTGAACGCAATGTGAATTTATTATTTAATTACCGCTCAAGAGATTTATCAAATACAGTAATTTCAGAATAGCTTGTTGTAAAGGTTTTCTACTACTATATTTCGATACTCTGAATATGTGGGATATTTATGTCTTTGACAAAGTTGTTTGAAATAGCACTTTCGAAAACTTTGCTGGAGACATTAAGTCTCGACCCAAATTTGGTTGAAGACTAATTCTTGTCTATAATTACTTCTAGGAGGATTAACCGTCAAAATTATTCTATCAGCAGATGAACAGTTTTACGTTTTGAAATTCTTCAATGTTACTTAACATCGAAATTTGGCAGTTTCGAATGAATGTGATCGTGACCGTTAAAAATTTATCGAGCATTAATTTTATTTTTCTTCATTAGGCAACCTCACAACTTGCACTACCAATACGTAGCACACAAAATTTTAGTACGCCTTTCATTGCATCCTGCTAAGAGGCTATTCATATAGTTGATAATACAACAAAAATCCAATGCTCATAAAACCGATCCTGACCTGCTAGAGACAAAATTACATCAGCTTTCAACTAGTTTCTGAAATGTTATTCTTGTTGTTAACCATATTGAATTGTTGTCTAAACTCTACACAATCTAAAAAATACATTTTCAGCAAATGTTGAAATGTATGTAAGTTTTCGGTAAACAAGCTTATGTTTTATATGCAATCAACCTATTCAAATTTAGATTCCCATTCGAAAAATTGTCTCTAATCCATATTTTGAAGCATCTTTCCAAAAATGAGCTCATAATAATTCAGACAGTTATTTTATTTTACATTGAAGTAATTTGACAACTATGGGATTTTGGCTAAGAGATAAGTTACAAGATCCCCTTCCCACAATTTTCCAAAAGTTCTCATGACGCTTTAAACACAGTTCTCAATGTAGTGATCAGAGAATATTTTTCCAAAAATATTTTGTGGAATATTAAATTAAATTCGTCAGCATCATTTTTTTTCCAATCCATAATTAATTTTGGTTTGGGGGGGTTTTAACCCCCAAACCCCCCCCCCCTGGCTACGCCACTGATTACCGAAAGAGTCTGACTCTGACGAAGCGTCCGAAGGTACATCATTTGTTTTACCTAGAGGATCCAGGAAAAGAAAACAATCCTCTTTTCCCAAACTGCCAAGCAAGGGCCTTAAAATTTCTCCTCCAACAAATAAATTGTGGCCAAAGCTAAAGAATTCCGATGCAATACCGAAGCCAGTCCCTCCCGGTTTTGGTAATGTACAATCCAAACAGAACACCATTACTGGAAATAATAAAACTTCAACTTCCTCCGAGCCTCAACCGGGGATAGGTTTATTGAAATTTTCTGAAATTGTTGATTGGATTTTCACAGCATTCAATATTTCTGAACCACTAAAAAGTATACTTTCAGCGTTCCTCCCAACAATTAGAACATTTTGACGTAGGACTACGTCTTTGTTTTCGATATGGGGGTGCACTCTGCAAATTCTACAAAAATGGTATGTAACGAAAAGTGGTCCAATTTTAAACGCATATAATTCAGCCATCTCACGATAAATTTTCAAATTTTTTGCACAAATCGCCCCGAAATACTTCTAAGAATAGATTCCAATAGATAAACCCAAAGATTTTTGATATCATAGCATTAAAAAATTAAGTAATATACAACCTTGTCAAAATATCGCGCATTTACACACAGAATATAGCGCTTCCCAAGCCCTGTACGACGGATTGGTGTACCTAGCGCGCAACGTTTCTATGAATGACGTCATCATCGACTATTTAAAGAACGGACTTGGCCAGACACGCTCAGTTCCCTGTTGAACGGCTGGTGAAGCAGATCACTGCGCTGTGTTTTTACAGCCAGTGTAGCTGAGCTAAAAGTCCGCTACACTGGTTGTGGAAGTACGCTACCCTGTGCCGTCCAATAGGCAACCGCTCCAACTGCTTCCTAAATGCCGCTGTAATGTTGCCAGTAAATTTTTGGTTTAACTAGCACATGTATTTGCTATTTGCGCTTGAAATTAAGTAATGTAGTGGTAGTAATAAGCTTCCCATTTTGGTTTAAACGCAAGGACAGTTTTTAAAACAGGATTTGATTAATTAGTTTAGCTCATTTAAGCAATTTTATCAATTCTGTAATTTAAAAGGAATTTTACGGAACTTGGTGAATTTGGCCCCACTTGCAACTGGTATAATCAACCTGCACAAAGTGTTGCATAACGCAGGGCTGTTTTTGTAACAAAATGTGTTATCATTCAGCCCTTCGCTATGCAAAATCACGATAGTATGAAAGATGGGCTAAGCGCGGCCATTCCTTTCAATCGGGAAAGGCCGCGTGGAATTTTGGTGAAATGCGCTTATAGTGTCGTGGTGGTACTAGTTGTCTCTTTCGCTCTACCCATCATCATCAGCGTTGACTCATTTTGCATTGTGCGCTTGGGTTCAATGTTTGTGGCGAATGTATTGGTAGGTAGGAGAACTAGCGGTAAAATGAACACGTTAAGCAAAGTGATTATTTTCTAACTAATAAGTGAATGAGATATTACAATCACCTTATGTTTCTTGTTAGACATGTTTTGTACATATCTGGTAAAAATACTTCGTCATAAACACATTTTTTCAAACATGATTCTTGATTTCTAAACATGTCCAAAAATGAGACATGTTTATAGCGAGTGGGTAAAATGAACATGTGGCGGTGGTAAAATGAACAGCTTCTGGTGACCTGAAAAATGTCCTGTATGTATGCAATGTGCAGCGTTGGAAAGCATTTTCCGATCAATGCTAATATCCCAACAAATCATGAGCTTTGCATACACACAGGGCATTTTGCAGACAAACAAAATTGTCACGGAAGAAATGAATTTTCATGACGTAATATTAACCATTTTACAATCCTGTGACATCGAAACACATTTACAAACTTGGGGTTATCCATGGGTGTTTCAACTTTTAGGATCTGTTTGAGAGCAACTAGAAAGCTTGTTCTATACATGAGATGTGATTATATTGTCTAAAATTTGATTTTTCTTCACCGGTCCGGGTGTTTTTTCCCACACACTAAGTACTAAGAAAATAAATATTTTACATTAAGTAGTATAGTCCTACGTCTACAGTTCGTGCAACCCCATAGGGCAGCCCCTTGTAGTTTTTAGAACAGCTGATTGCTCAATGGCCCATCCTTGCAGCGATTGTATCTTTCAATGGATAATTCACCTCCTCCAATGAAAGATTCCATCACTGTTTTACAGTGGAATTGCAGAAGTATCATACCTAAAATTGACACCTTAAAAATTTTGCTGCATAATTTGAAATGCGATGCTTTTGCTTTATGTGAAACATGGCTTACCTCAAACATTAATTTCAACTTGAATGATTTCAACATTATTCGCCTAGACCGAGACACCCCGTATGGAGGAGTGCTTCTAGGAATTAAAAAGTGCTATTCTTTCTATAGAATTAACATCCCCTTGTTCGCGGGCATTGAGGCTGTAGCTGTCCAAACGAACATTAAAGGCAAAGACATGTCTATCGCTTCTATATATATATATATATATATATATATATATATATATATATATATATATATATATATATATATATATATATATATATATATATATATATATATATATATATATATATATATATATATATATATATATATATATATATATATATATATATATATATATATATATATATATATATATATATATATATATATATATATATATATATATATATATATATATATATATATATATAGAAGCGATAGACATGTCTTTGCCTTTAATGTTCGTTTGGACAGCTACAGCCTCAATGCCCGCGAACAAGGGGATGTTAATTCTATAGAAAGAATAGCACTTTTTAATTCCTAGAAGCACTCCTCCATACGGGGTGTCTCGGTCTAGGCGAATAATGTTGAAATCATTCAAGTTGAAATTAATGTTTGAGGTAAGCCATGTTTCACATAAAGCAAAAGCATCGCATTTCAAATTATGCAGCAAAATTTTTAAGGTGTCAATTTTAGGTATGATACTTCTGCAATTCCACTGTAAAACAGTGATGGAATCTTTCATTGGAGGAGGTGAATTATCCATTGAAAGATACAATCGCTGCAAGGATGGGCCATTGAGCAATCAGCTGTTCTAAAAACTACAAGGGGCTGCCCTATGGGGTTGCACGAACTGTAGACGTAGGACTATACTACTTAATGTAAAATATTTATTTTCTTAGTACTTAGTGTGTGGGAAAAAACACCCGGACCGGTGAAGAAAAATCAAATTTTAGACAATATAATCACATCTCATGTATAGAACAAGCTTTCTAGTTGCTCTCAAACAGATCCTAAAAGTTGAAACACCCATGGATAACCCCAAGTTTGTAAATGTGTTTCGATGTCACAGGATTGTAAAATGGTTAATATTACGTCATGAAAATTCATTTCTTCCGTGACAATTTTGTTTGTCTGCAAAATGCCCTGTGTGTATGCAAAGCTCATGATTTGTTGGGATATTAGCATTGATCGGAAAATGCTTTCCAACGCTGCACATTGCATACATACAGGACATTTTTCAGGTCACCAGAAGCTGTTCATTTTACCACCGCCACATGTTCATTTGACCCACTCGCTATAAACATGTCTCATTTTTGGACATGTTTAGAAATCAAGAATCATGTTTGAAAAAATGTGTTTATGACGAAGTATTTTTACCAGATATGTACAAAACATGTCTAACAAGAAACATAAGGTGATTGTAATATCTCATTCACTTATTAGTTAGAAAATAATCACTTTGCTTAACGTGTTCATTTTACCGCTAGTTCTCCTACCTACCAATACATTCGCCACAAACATTGAACCCAAGCGCACAATGCAAAATGAGTCAACGCTGATGATGATGGGTAGAGCGAAAGAGACAACTAGTACCACCACGACACTATAAGCGCATTTCACCAAAATTCCACGCGGCCTTTCCCGATTGAAAGGAATGGCCGCGCTTAGCCCATCTTTCATACTATCGTGATTTTGCATAGCGAAGGGCTGAATGATAACACATTTTGTTACAAAAACAGCCCTGCGTTATGCAACACTTTGTGCAGGTTGATTATACCAGTTGCAAGTGGGGCCAAATTCACCAAGTTCCGTAAAATTCCTTTTAAATTACAGAATTGATAAAATTGCTTAAATGAGCTAAACTAATTAATCAAATCCTGTTTTAAAAACTGTCCTTGCGTTTAAACCAAAATGGGAAGCTTATTACTACCACTACATTACTTAATTTCAAGCGCAAATAGCAAATACATGTGCTAGTTAAACCAAAAATTTACTGGCAACATTACAGCGGCATTTAGGAAGCAGTTGGAGCGGTTGCCTATTGGACGGCACAGGGTAGCGTACTTCCACAACCAGTGTAGCGGACTTTTAGCTCAGCTACACTGGCTGTAAAAACACAGCGCAGTGATCTGCTTCACCAGCCGTTCAACAGGGAACTGAGCGTGTCTGGCCAAGTCCGTTCTTTAAATAGTCGATGATGACGTCATTCATAGAAACGTTGCGCGCTAGGTACACCAATCCGTCGTACAGGGCTTGGGAAGCGCTATATTCTGTGTGTAAATGCGCGATATTTTGACAAGGTTGTATATTACTTAATTTTTTAATGCTATGATATCAAAAATCTTTGGGTTTATCTATTGGAATCTATTCTTAGAAGTATTTCGGGGCGATTTGTGCAAAAAATTTGAAAATTTATCGTGAGATGGCTGAATTATATGCGTTTAAAATTGGACCACTTTTCGTTACATACCATTTTTGTAGAATTTGCAGAGTGCACCCCCATATCGAAAACAAAGACGTAGTCCTACGTCAAAATGTTCTAATTGTTGGGAGGAACGCTGAAAGTATACTTTTTAGTGGTTCAGAAATATTGAATGCTGTGAAAATCCAATCAACAATTTCAGAAAATTTCAATAAACCTATCCCCGGTTGAGGCTCGGAGGAAGTTGAAGTTTTATTATTTCCAGTAATGGTGTTCTGTTTGGATTGTACATTACCAAAACCGGGAGGGACTGGCTTCGGTATTGCATCGGAATTCTTTAGCTTTGGCCACAATTTATTTGTTGGAGGAGAAATTTTAAGGCCCTTGCTTGGCAGTTTGGGAAAAGAGGATTGTTTTCTTTTCCTGGATCCTCTAGGTAAAACAAATGATGTACCTTCGGACGCTTCGTCAGAGTCAGACTCTTTCGGTAATCAGTGGCGTAGCCAGGGGGGGGGGGGGGGGGTTTGGGGGTTAAAACCCCCCCAAACCAAAATTAATTATGGATTGGAAAAAAAATGATGCTGACGAATTTAATTTAATATTCCACAAAATATTTTTGGAAAAATATTCTCTGATCACTACATTGAGAACTGTGTTTAAAGCGTCATGAGAACTTTTGGAAAATTGTGGGAAGGGGATCTTGTAACTTATCTCTTAGCCAAAATCCCATAGTTGTCAAATTACTTCAATGTAAAATAAAATAACTGTCTGAATTATTATGAGCTCATTTTTGGAAAGATGCTTCAAAATATGGATTAGAGACAATTTTTCGAATGGGAATCTAAATTTGAATAGGTTGATTGCATATAAAACATAAGCTTGTTTACCGAAAACTTACATACATTTCAACATTTGCTGAAAATGTATTTTTTAGATTGTGTAGAGTTTAGACAACAATTCAATATGGTTAACAACAAGAATAACATTTCAGAAACTAGTTGAAAGCTGATGTAATTTTGTCTCTAGCAGGTCAGGATCGGTTTTATGAGCATTGGATTTTTGTTGTATTATCAACTATATGAATAGCCTCTTAGCAGGATGCAATGAAAGGCGTACTAAAATTTTGTGTGCTACGTATTGGTAGTGCAAGTTGTGAGGTTGCCTAATGAAGAAAAATAAAATTAATGCTCGATAAATTTTTAACGGTCACGATCACATTCATTCGAAACTGCCAAATTTCGATGTTAAGTAACATTGAAGAATTTCAAAACGTAAAACTGTTCATCTGCTGATAGAATAATTTTGACGGTTAATCCTCCTAGAAGTAATTATAGACAAGAATTAGTCTTCAACCAAATTTGGGTCGAGACTTAATGTCTCCAGCAAAGTTTTCGAAAGTGCTATTTCAAACAACTTTGTCAAAGATATAAATATCCCACATATTCAGAGTATCGAAATATAGTAGTAGAAAACCTTTACAACAAGCTATTCTGAAATTACTGTATTTGATAAATCTCTTGAGCGGTAATTAAATAATAAATTCACATTGCGTTCAAGGTGCCTTTGAAGCTTACAAAAAAAATAAGGGAACTGGATTTAAAACAAATATTTCCCAGATATTAAAAGGACTCAAAAACACAAAGAGTGATTCCATTTTCAGGAGCTAGCATCAATTCGGCGCTAGCTTAGTCCGCCCACCAAGTTAGTGTCGGATTCTGATGAGATGAAGTCGAAACGCAAGTTTCAGTTCCATCCATCCATAATTTAGTTATAGGTTTTGTGTTCTCAACTCGCAATGACTGTTTCAAACAATTTTATCCATAGCGCAGAAAAAAATTGTTTTCACCTAAATTTTTCTTCACTAAGAAGAAATATAGCAGGCCCAGTCCATTTAAATCCCTATATGTTGATTTCATGTAGCCTTCATATTTTCAACAAAATTGTTTGAAATGACATTATCAAAAACTTTGCTGAAGGCACCATGTCTCTTAATATTTTGGAAAAATTAATTCACCATAATTACCTCTATGAGAGTTAATCACTAAAATTTCTATATCAACGCAGGCGCTGTTTTATGTTGATAACTTCCCGAAGTTGTCAAACTTTCAAAGTCAAGGATTATTATATTAGGTGATCTTGAACGTTGAAAATTTTTTAGATCATTTATCCCACTTTAAGAGATCGCAATTTTTGACTTCATTGACATATTATACAAGAAAATAATATATAGAGGTTTGAAAACTGTTCCATGTTGATCCTTCTTGTTTGTAGACTGGAATGACATCTGTTAGACTACTTACGTTTTTGAGTTTTCGATAATTTATCAAACTCATATTAAATTTTAGCATTTTTTCAAAAAATTTGCGATTTTCATCAAAACCCCCTCCAAACCAAATTTCTGGCTAAGCCACTGCCGGCAATAGAATAGCGTATCTGTTTTCTGGGACCGTGGGTTCAGGAGTAGCATTTTTCAGTATTTCTGCATAAGAGCGCTTAGACATCTCCTTCAAGGATCGTTTAATTTTCTCCTCCCGCAATTTATATATGGGACATGCAAGGAGCTCGTGTGAAGTTTCTCCGCAATGTAAACATTTTTCTAAGTTTTTATTGCATGTATCCTCTTGATGAGGCCCCCCACATTTGCCACACCGTACCTTATTGGAACAGTAAGTAGCTGTGTGGCCAAGCTGTTTACAATTGAGGCAATTCATCACACGAGGGATGAAAAGGCGAACGGGGAGCCGAATTTTATTAATAAGAACATGGCTAGGCAAAGCAGACCCAGCGAAAGTTACACGAAATGAATATGGTGGTCGGTAAACTTTTTTCTCTTCTTCAAGTGATACTGAGTACAATTGCTTACAATCGAGTATTTTTACTTTATTAAGCAGGGTGTTTTTGAAACAACCAACACCATGCTTAAGTATATCCTCGGCAGTGAGGCTGGGTTCGGAGATGACTCCATCGCATTCTATATCGCGCGAAAGTATATAAACTTTATATTCACGCGTGAAGAGTTCACAGGCTACTATCTCGTTAGCTTGTCTAATGTTATCAATGCTAACTCGAAGTTTGTCTTTATTTACTTTCACGATCTCTGTTACAGCAGAAAATCGTGAAGTCAGATCCCGTGCAATTTGGACAAGGTTTAATGGCTTTCCTTTGCGCCTGAAGAAAACTTGCCAAGGTCCAGCAGACCCTTGGAGGTACAATTTTATTCTAGGAGGAGCTGAGGGAGGGGGATCAGAAGAATTTTGCTCTTGTGAAATGGAGGATTCCATCTCACTATCCTCCATCTCGCCTACCATATACAGTAAGTTAATTAAATACTAACACTAGCAAAATTATATTAAAATCTACCTGTCCTTCGAAGAGTTGCAGATTCACGCAGTCTCCCTCTGTCACCCGCTCGTGTTGAACACAGCGCAACCACCACTACCAAGATGGAGCCGCTGTTTACCTGTAGGTCCAGGGGTATTTCCTTACTATGCAGCGTGGCTACGTACACAAATACACAAAAGCCCGTATCTACACTAGCACAGATGAGTAAGTGATGATGAAGCGAGACGCTTCACCAACAAGATGCAGCTCTGTCTCACTCAGCGCCGACAGTATGCAGCGCAACCACTACCACCACCAAGGTGGGGCCACCGCTTACCTGTGGGTCCAGAGGTATTCCCCTACCACGCAGCGTGGCTAGGTACACAAATACTCAAAATCCCGTATATGCACTAATACGGATGAATGGGTGATGATGAAGCGAGCCGCTTCACCAACCAGATACAGCTCTGTCTCACTCCGTCGCAAGCGCCGGTTATGCAGTGCAACCACTACCACCACCAAGGTGGGGCGCCGCTTACCTGAGACTTCGTTGCCTTCGCACCAACACTCGCTTATCGCGTGGTACCACCACCAAACGACCGCTCTCGCAGCCAACAATCCTGCTTGTCTCCGCACCAACACAGCATCAAATACTGACACGATACACAAACTTCTAGCCTATTCACGGCTTGCACAGCCTTGGTTGCTACAACCAATCAGCAAACACAACCTTTCAAGGCGAAGGCTAAAACTGTTATGTCTCCCCTGGTTAAGAATGATCGACTCCGCGCGAATTTTAAATTTTGTGAATTGTTTCTCGCATCAATAAAAATATTATATAAACAATTTCATATCAATTTTAATGGTTATAAAATGATTTATATAAGGAAAAAAGCAAAGAAATGCAAAATATCAATAAAATTGCCTTTAGTTCACTTAAATTCATTTTCGGGTCCATTAATTTTTTTTGAATCGGTTTCAAATTTTACAGGTATTTTAGTTAGGTTGAAAGGAAACTTTTATATATATATATATATATATATATATATATATATATATATATATATATATATATATATATATATATATATATATATATATATATATATATATATATATATATATATATATATATATATATATATATATATATATATATATATATATATATATATATATATATATATATATATATATATATATATATATATATATATATATATATATATATATATATATATATATATATATATATATATATATATATATATATATATATATATATATATATATATATATATATATATATATATATATATATATATATAGGGGGGGGGGGGGGGGCAGCCAGCACCATTAGCCCACTCGCCGTTTCGGGGAAGTGTCACCCATCCTTACTAGGGTAGTGGAATGGCGTGGCTGTCGGTCCGTAGATAATTTCGATGGAATCCTTATTCACATCCGTGTTCTGCCGCCAGTATGCCGTAATTAGGATCTTACTGGTGTCGATCCAAATCCCGTTGGGTAAGGGTGCTTTATGCTAATGTCTTGGGTAAAACCATAGCGGAAGCGGCACCGACTCGCTTCGTCGGAGCTGCATTACTATTTATATGGCTTTTTCTAGAGGTATGGCAGAGACCAACATTACCTTGCCCCACCATATCCTAGCAAGACTCCCCAACTCGCAGTAGCTCCGGGGGGGGGGGGGTTAAGCCCCTGAACTTCTGTCGTCCTGTCCCTGCTGCCCCCTTGTGTTTTTTTACAATGGAGAAGACCTTTACGTCCTAGCCCAGTACACGTGCTATTGGTAGGATCCAAAATACCGCACGGGGTGCACTGGGGGCGTGTCTGGCTCGAATGGTGACGCTGCCATTAATACCGACTTAACTCCATTGGGCTCCGCCATCGTTCCTCCCAGGAACTACCTCTCGGTATTACTTCTGGGGGGATGGCTGTACTAAATGTACTCATTCACTCTCACTCACGCGTTCATACGTCCTGTATGAGACTTACTTGGGTGCTCTCTCTATCGCACCTTGATTTACTCTCAAACACTACCACATGAGGCTGACTTTTGTGCTCACCTTTTTCGTTCCATGCCAGGCTGACTTGTGTGCTCACCTTACTCATTCCTTGCTAGGCTTACTTTTGTGCTCGCCCCACCCATACCATGTGAGGCTGATTTGGGTGCTCACCCTATCACCTGATTCACTCTCGATCGTGCCACTCTATTGTACCTCTGTCACTCCCCTGGCATCCCATGTGGGACATTTTTCTTAGGCCCCACTTCTGACATACCATGCGAGGCTGACTTGTGTGCTCACCTTTTTCGTTCCTTGCTAGGTTTACTTTCGTGCTAGCCTCTACCATACCATGTGAGGCTGACTTTTGTGCTCACCCTTAACATGCCGTGTGAGACTGACTTGGATGCTCACCCTTTCACTCCTCTGCCACGCCATGAGGCATCGATAGCTAAGTCCCAACATACTACGCTACGACCCTCCCGTCTTGGCATGAGGCAGTCCACTTATACGCCTATACACTCACTCTTCTGTCTTGCTTCGGGGTGGCTGGGTTTACCCCTTACGCGGTAGCCAGTCGCTGCGCCAAACCTGCCTCAGCATGAACAGACCATTCACTCCCTTTTTTGCGCTTGGCCTTTTTCGCTCCAGCTAACCAATCACTAGTTAGCCGTGCCCGTCGTCTGTTGCTCGGTTCGCCAGATTGCCTGTAGCCTACAGGCAATCTGGATGGTAGCAGCCGAGACAGCGTTCCACTTCTCCACCGATTGACACATCCGCTGAATAAGGGTATCAGGGGTTGTGTCCCAACTACAGACGTCAAGCATTGCTCTTCTTTCGACGTCGAACCGATGACATACGAACAGTATGTGTTCGGCAGTTTCGTCTACAGCTGGGCAGTCCGGGCAGACTGGGACCTCCGCGTGCCCGAAACTGTGGAGGTACTGTCGGAAACAGCCATGGCCTGACAGGAATTGTGTCAGGTGGAAGTGAACTTCCCCATGGGGTCTTCCCACCCAGCTCGATATGCTAGGTATCAGCCGGTGGGTCCACCTACCTTTCGAGGAGTTGTCCCACTCACGCTGCCATCTGGCGACCGAGGTCACCCTGGTGCGCTCGCGGGCTCCCCTATTTCCACGTAGCTCGAAGCACTCCTCATCTTCCCGAATGACCAGCCCGATTGGCATCATGCTCGCTATCACGCAGGATGCATCGTGTGATACCGTGCGGTAGGCAGATATCACTCTGAGGCACATCACGCGGTAGGTGCTCTCCAGTTTCTGTAGGTAACTGGTTACCCTCAGTGCTCTTGACCATGACGGGCCGCCGTACCTGAGGATAGATACGGCAACGCCTGCCAGTAACCTACGTCTACTGGCGCACACCTTTGAGCTGTTGGACATCATTCTCGATAGAGCCGCAACAGCAGTCGACGCTCTCTTGCATGTATAGTCGACATGGCTGCCGAAGGTCAGCTTGTCGTCTATAATGACTCCGAAAGACTTCAGACTTCGCTGTGAAGTGATCGCAACTTCTCCCACATGGATAACTGCATGTTGTGCCGACTTGCGGTTGTTGACGATAACTACCTCCGTCTTATGATGAGCGAGCTCCAGGCCTCTCGCGCTCATCCATTCCTTCACCGTGCTAATCGCGTGTTCTGCGGTTAGTTCTACCTCAGGAATTGACTCTCCGTAGACCTCCAAGGTTATGTCGTCGGCAAAGCCGACGATCTTAACCCCAGGAGGGAACTTCAGTCTCAGAACCCCATCATACATGAGGATCCATAGCACCGGGCCTAGGATCGAGCCCTGCGGGACTCCGGCGGTAATCGGAACCCTTTTCTGTCCGGCATCGGTCTCATATAGCAGTACGCGGTTTTGGAAGTAACTTTCCAGGATCCGGTACAGACCCATCGGTAGGCTAAGCCGATGTAACGAGAGCGCGATGGCATCCCAGCTTGCGCTGTTGAATGCGTTCTTCACGTCAAGTGTCACTAACGCACAGTATCAAATGCCTCGCCTTTTTCGTTGGATCGCTATCTCGGCAGTATTTATCACTGAGTTGAGAGCGTCCACTGTGGACTTACCCTTCCGAAAGCCAAACTGGTTGCTTGACAGACCGTCCGTACCTTCCGCGTACGGGGTTAGCCTGTTGAGGATGATCCTCTCAAGCAGTTTGCCAGTCGTGTCGATCAGACAGATTGGTCTGTAGGCGGGCTTCGACAACAGCACCAATTTCTGCCTTTTCTATCTACCGGGGAAACGGCACTCGTCAAGGCATCTCTGCATAGCTAGCCTGAACATGTTCGGGTTCGCTATGATCGCTGCCTTGAGAGCGTTGTTTGGAACTCCATTCGGCCCTGGAGCTTTGTTCATTGCTAGGGATTTAGCCACTGCGAGTAGTTCTTCATTCGTCACTGGAGCCACCATTTCGACCGTGCCCGCACTGTCTCGTAGTGCAGGTGGCCAGGGGCTTGTGGCTCGAGACGGGAAGAGTACTTCGATAATCGTTGCTAACCGGTCCGGAGACCGTTCTGGGGGTGAGGAGCCCCCTTTGGTCTTGGCCATCACAATCCTGTAGGCGTCACCGCACGGATTCGCGTTGGCACTCTCACACAGGTTGTCGAAACACGCTATCTTGCTGCTTTTAATGGCCTTGTTAAGGGCCAATTTCGCAGCTCGAAACACTTCACGGCGGATCTCTCTTGCATCCTCGGTGCGAGCTATTTGCATCCTACGTCTAGCTCTGAGGCAGGCTGACCGTAGAGCTGCAATCTCGGCACTCCACCAGAATACCGGGCATCTGCCGTTTCTTGGCAGTGTTTTTCTCGGCATAGTGGCGTCGCACGCGCGTGGTAGAACAGCTACCAGCGTTGGGTGGGTTTTATAACCGGTCGAAACGTATCCTTTTTGCCGGAGGAACCAGGTTCCCGGAATACCCTGAGGTGTGGCCAATTCGACTAAAAAACCCTCAAAATATCCTCCACTGTACTTGTATTGCAAAATCATGAAGTTTGACATGCCGCAAGGTGGGTTTTATAACCGGTCGAAAAGTGTCCTTTTTGACGGAAGAACTAGGTTCCCGGAATACCTTGGGGTGTGGCCAATTCGACCAAAAACCCTCAAATTGTCCTCCACTGTACTTGTATTGCAAAATCATGAATTTTGACATGCGGCAAGGTGGGTTTTATAACCAGTCGAAAAGTGTCCTTTTCGACGGAGGAACCAGGTTCCCGGAATACCCTGGGATGTGGCTAATTCAACCAAAAAACCCTCAAAATGTCCTTCACTGTACTTGCTACCCCGCTTAGACTGTCGGTGTTGGCCTCCAGTCCCAGGGCCACGGTGAAAGCTTCGCTGTCGAAGTGATTGGACTTTCACCCGCGTACCTGACAGGGATCTCCCGCCCTCGGATGCTGCATACCAGAGTTGATCCTAAAGCGGATTGCTAAATGATCGCTATGGGTGTAGCCTTCGTCTACCCTCCATTCCATGCCTGGAGCCAGACTCGGGCTGGCAAATGTTACGTCAATCTACGCCTCCACCCCGCTTCTACGGAATATACTAGCGGAGCCATTATTAGCTAGCACAGTATCGAGTTTTGCAAGCGCCTCCATTAGCGCTTGACCCCTGCTATTTGTATAGCGGCTGCCCCACTTCACTGCCCAAGCGTTAAAGTCTCCCGCTATGACTACCGGTTTCCGGCCCACTAGGTCCGACGAGAGCCTGTCGATCATCTGGTTGAACTGTTCTATTGACCACCTTGGTGGAGCGTAACAGCTGCAATAGAACACACCATTGATCTTGGCAATCGCAACACCCTCGGCGGAGGAGTGTATTACCTCTTGAACCGGGAACCGTCCCGTTGTACAGATTGTCACCATTCCAGACCCGTCCGACACCCAATTGCCGTTGCCGGCAGGGATGCGGTACGGGTTTGATAAGAGGGCGACATCTGTCCTCGACTCCGAGACCGACTGCCACAGCAGCTGTTGGGCTGCTGCAAGTTTGACATGCCGCTAGGTGGGTTTTATAACCGGTCGAAACGTATCCTTTTTGCCGGAGGAACCAGGTTCCCGGAATACCCTGGGGTGTGGCCAATTCGACCAAAAAACCCTCAAAATGTCCTCCACGGTACTTGTATTGCAAAATCATAAAGTTTGACATGCGGCAAGGTGGGTTTTATAACCGGTCAAAAAGTGTTTCTTTTTTGACGGAAGAACCAGGTTCCCGGAATACCTTGGGGTGTGGCCAATTCGACCAAAAACCCTCAAATTGTCCTCCACTGTACTTGTATTGCAAAATCATGAAGTTTGACATGCCGCAAGGTGGGTTTTATAACCGGTCGAAAAGTGTCCTTTTTGACGGAGGAACCAGGTTCCCGGAATACCTTGGGGTGTGGTCAATTCGACCAAAAACCCTCAAAATGTCCTCCACTGTACTTGTATTGCAAAATCATGAAGTTTGACATGCCGCTAGGTGGGTTTTATAACTGGTCGAAAAGTGTCCTTTTCGACGGAGGAACCAGGTTCCCGGAATACCCTAAGATGTGGCCAATTCGACCAAAACACCCTCAAAATGTCCTCCACGGTACTTGTAATGCAAAATCATGAAGTTTGACATGCGGCAAGGTGGGTTTTATAACCGGTCGAAAAGTGTCCTTTTTGAAGGAGGAACCAGGTTCCCGGAATACCTTGGGGTGTGGCCAATTCGACCAAAAACCCTCAAATTCTCCTCCACTGTACTTGTATTGCAAAATCATGAAGTTTGACATGCGGCAAGGTGGGTTTTATAACCGGTCGAAAAGTGTCCTTTTTGCCGGAGGAACCAGGTTCCCGGAATACCCTGGGGTGTGGCCAATTCGACCAAAAACACCTTCAAATTGTCCTCCACTGTACTTGGATTTCAAAATCATGAAGTTTGACATGCCGCAAGGTGGGTTTTATAACCGTTCGAAAAGTGTCCTTTTTGACGGAGGAACCAGGTTCCCGGAATACCTTGGGGTGTGGCCAATTCGACCAAAAACCCTCAAATTGTCCTCCACTGTACATGTATTGCAAAATCATGAAGTTTGACATGCCGCAAGGTGGGTTTTATAACCGGTCGAAAAGTGTCCTTTTCGAAGGAGGAACCAGGTTCCCGGAATACCTTGGGGTGTGGCCAATTCGACCAAAAACCCTCAAATTCTCCTCCACTGTACTTGTATTGCAAAATCATGAAGTTTGACATGCGGCAAGGTGGGTTTTATAACTGGTCGAAAAGTGTCCTTTTTGACGGAAGAACCAGGTTCCCGGAATACCTTGGGGTGTGGCCAATTCGACCAAAAATCAAGAAAATCAAAAATTTAGAAATCAAGAATCATGTTTGAAAAAATGTGTTTATGACGAAGTATTTTTACCAGATATGTACAAAACATGTCTAACAAGAAACATAAGGTGATTGTAATATCTCATTCACTTATTAGTTAGAAAATAATCACTTTGCTTAACGTGTTCATTTTACCGCTAGTTCTCCTACCTACCAATACATTCGCCACAAACATTGAACCCAAGCGCACAATGCAAAATGAGTCAACGCTGATGATGATGGGTAGAGCGAAAGAGACAACTAGTACCACCACGACACTATAAGCGCATTTCACCAAAATTCCACGCGGCCTTTCCCGATTGAAAGGAATGGCCGCGCTTAGCCCATCTTTCATACTATCGTGATTTTGCATAGCGAAGGGCTGAATGATAACACATTTTGTTACAAAAACAGCCCTGCGTTATGCAACACTTTGTGCAGGTTGATTATACCAGTTGCAAGTGGGGCCAAATTCACCAAGTTCCGTAAAATTCCTTTTAAATTACAGAATTGATAAAATTGCTTAAATGAGCTAAACTAATTAATCAAATCCTGTTTTAAAAACTGTCCTTGCGTTTAAACCAAAATGGGAAGCTTATTACTACCACTACATTACTTAATTTCAAGCGCAAATAGCAAATACATGTGCTAGTTAAACCAAAAATTTACTGGCAACATTACAGCGGCATTTAGGAAGCAGTTGGAGCGGTTGCCTATTGGACGGCACAGGGTAGCGTACTTCCACAACCAGTGTAGCGGACTTTTAGCTCAGCTACACTGGCTGTAAAAACACAGCGCAGTGATCTGCTTCACCAGCCGTTCAACAGGGAACTGAGCGTGTCTGGCCAAGTCCGTTCTTTAAATAGTCGATGATGACGTCATTCATAGAAACGTTGCGCGCTAGGTACACCAATCCGTCGTACAGGGCTTGGGAAGCGCTATATTCTGTGTGTAAATGCGCGATATTTTGACAAGGTTGTATATTACTTAATTTTTTAATGCTATGATATCAAAAATCTTTGGGTTTATCTATTGGAATCTATTCTTAGAAGTATTTCGGGGCGATTTGTGCAAAAAATTTGAAAATTTATCGTGAGATGGCTGAATTATATGCGTTTAAAATTGGACCACTTTTCGTTACATACCATTTTTGTAGAATTTGCAGAGTGCACCCCCATATCGAAAACAAAGACGTAGTCCTACGTCAAAATGTTCTAATTGTTGGGAGGAACGCTGAAAGTATACTTTTTAGTGGTTCAGAAATATTGAATGCTGTGAAAATCCAATCAACAATTTCAGAAAATTTCAATAAACCTATCCCCGGTTGAGGCTCGGAGGAAGTTGAAGTTTTATTATTTCCAGTAATGGTGTTCTGTTTGGATTGTACATTACCAAAACCGGGAGGGACTGGCTTCGGTATTGCATCGGAATTCTTTAGCTTTGGCCACAATTTATTTGTTGGAGGAGAAATTTTAAGGCCCTTGCTTGGCAGTTTGGGAAAAGAGGATTGTTTTCTTTTCCTGGATCCTCTAGGTAAAACAAATGATGTACCTTCGGACGCTTCGTCAGAGTCAGACTCTTTCGGTAATCAGTGGCGTAGCCAGGGGGGGGGGGGGTTTGGGGGTTAAAACCCCCCCAAACCAAAATTAATTATGGATTGGAAAAAAAATGATGCTGACGAATTTAATTTAATATTCCACAAAATATTTTTGGAAAAATATTCTCTGATCACTACATTGAGAACTGTGTTTAAAGCGTCATGAGAACTTTTGGAAAATTGTGGGAAGGGGATCTTGTAACTTATCTCTTAGCCAAAATCCCATAGTTGTCAAATTACTTCAATGTAAAATAAAATAACTGTCTGAATTATTATGAGCTCATTTTTGGAAAGATGCTTCAAAATATGGATTAGAGACAATTTTTCGAATGGGAATCTAAATTTGAATAGGTTGATTGCATATAAAACATAAGCTTGTTTACCGAAAACTTACATACATTTCAACATTTGCTGAAAATGTATTTTTTAGATTGTGTAGAGTTTAGACAACAATTCAATATGGTTAACAACAAGAATAACATTTCAGAAACTAGTTGAAAGCTGATGTAATTTTGTCTCTAGCAGGTCAGGATCGGTTTTATGAGCATTGGATTTTTGTTGTATTATCAACTATATGAATAGCCTCTTAGCAGGATGCAATGAAAGGCGTACTAAAATTTTGTGTGCTACGTATTGGTAGTGCAAGTTGTGAGGTTGCCTAATGAAGAAAAATAAAATTAATGCTCGATAAATTTTTAACGGTCACGATCACATTCATTCGAAACTGCCAAATTTCGATGTTAAGTAACATTGAAGAATTTCAAAACGTAAAACTGTTCATCTGCTGATAGAATAATTTTGACGGTTAATCCTCCTAGAAGTAATTATAGACAAGAATTAGTCTTCAACCAAATTTGGGTCGAGACTTAATGTCTCCAGCAAAGTTTTCGAAAGTGCTATTTCAAACAACTTTGTCAAAGATATAAATATCCCACATATTCAGAGTATCGAAATATAGTAGTAGAAAACCTTTACAACAAGCTATTCTGAAATTACTGTATTTGATAAATCTCTTGAGCGGTAATTAAATAATAAATTCACATTGCGTTCAAGGTGCCTTTGAAGCTTACAAAAAAAATAAGGGAACTGGATTTAAAACAAATATTTCCCAGATATTAAAAGGACTCAAAAACACAAAGAGTGATTCCATTTTCAGGAGCTAGCATCAATTCGGCGCTAGCTTAGTCCGCCCACCAAGTTAGTGTCGGATTCTGATGAGATGAAGTCGAAACGCAAGTTTCAGTTCCATCCATCCATAATTTAGTTATAGGTTTTGTGTTCTCAACTCGCAATGACTGTTTCAAACAATTTTATCCATAGCGCAGAAAAAAATTGTTTTCACCTAAATTTTTCTTCACTAAGAAGAAATATAGCAGGCCCAGTCCATTTAAATCCCTATATGTTGATTTCATGTAGCCTTCATATTTTCAACAAAATTGTTTGAAATGACATTATCAAAAACTTTGCTGAAGGCACCATGTCTCTTAATATTTTGGAAAAATTAATTCACCATAATTACCTCTATGAGAGTTAATCACTAAAATTTCTATATCAACGCAGGCGCTGTTTTATGTTGATAACTTCCCGAAGTTGTCAAACTTTCAAAGTCAAGGATTATTATATTAGGTGATCTTGAACGTTGAAAATTTTTTAGATCATTTATCCCACTTTAAGAGATCGCAATTTTTGACTTCATTGACATATTATACAAGAAAATAATATATAGAGGTTTGAAAACTGTTCCATGTTGATCCTTCTTGTTTGTAGACTGGAATGACATCTGTTAGACTACTTACGTTTTTGAGTTTTCGATAATTTATCAAACTCATATTAAATTTTAGCATTTTTTCAAAAAATTTGCGATTTTCATCAAAACCCCCTCCAAACCAAATTTCTGGCTAAGCCACTGCCGGCAATAGAATAGCGTATCTGTTTTCTGGGACCGTGGGTTCAGGAGTAGCATTTTTCAGTATTTCTGCATAAGAGCGCTTAGACATCTCCTTCAAGGATCGTTTAATTTTCTCCTCCCGCAATTTATATATGGGACATGCAAGGAGCTCGTGTGAAGTTTCTCCGCAATGTAAACATTTTTCTAAGTTTTTATTGCATGTATCCTCTTGATGAGGCCCCCCACATTTGCCACACCGTACCTTATTGGAACAGTAAGTAGCTGTGTGGCCAAGCTGTTTACAATTGAGGCAATTCATCACACGAGGGATGAAAAGGCGAACGGGGAGCCGAATTTTATTAATAAGAACATGGCTAGGCAAAGCAGACCCAGCGAAAGTTACACGAAATGAATATGGTGGTCGGTAAACTTTTTTCTCTTCTTCAAGTGATACTGAGTACAATTGCTTACAATCGAGTATTTTTACTTTATTAAGCAGGGTGTTTTTGAAACAACCAACACCATGCTTAAGTATATCCTCGGCAGTGAGGCTGGGTTCGGAGATGACTCCATCGCATTCTATATCGCGCGAAAGTATATAAACTTTATATTCACGCGTGAAGAGTTCACAGGCTACTATCTCGTTAGCTTGTCTAATGTTATCAATGCTAACTCGAAGTTTGTCTTTATTTACTTTCACGATCTCTGTTACAGCAGAAAATCGTGAAGTCAGATCCCGTGCAATTTGGACAAGGTTTAATGGCTTTCCTTTGCGCCTGAAGAAAACTTGCCAAGGTCCAGCAGACCCTTGGAGGTACAATTTTATTCTAGGAGGAGCTGAGGGAGGGGGATCAGAAGAATTTTGCTCTTGTGAAATGGAGGATTCCATCTCACTATCCTCCATCTCGCCTACCATATACAGTAAGTTAATTAAATACTAACACTAGCAAAATTATATTAAAATCTACCTGTCCTTCGAAGAGTTGCAGATTCACGCAGTCTCCCTCTGTCACCCGCTCGTGTTGAACACAGCGCAACCACCACTACCAAGATGGAGCCGCTGTTTACCTGTAGGTCCAGGGGTATTTCCTTACTATGCAGCGTGGCTACGTACACAAATACACAAAAGCCCGTATCTACACTAGCACAGATGAGTAAGTGATGATGAAGCGAGACGCTTCACCAACAAGATGCAGCTCTGTCTCACTCAGCGCCGACAGTATGCAGCGCAACCACTACCACCACCAAGGTGGGGCCACCGCTTACCTGTGGGTCCAGAGGTATTCCCCTACCACGCAGCGTGGCTAGGTACACAAATACTCAAAATCCCGTATATGCACTAATACGGATGAATGGGTGATGATGAAGCGAGCCGCTTCACCAACCAGATACAGCTCTGTCTCACTCCGTCGCAAGCGCCGGTTATGCAGTGCAACCACTACCACCACCAAGGTGGGGCGCCGCTTACCTGAGACTTCGTTGCCTTCGCACCAACACTCGCTTATCGCGTGGTACCACCACCAAACGACCGCTCTCGCAGCCAACAATCCTGCTTGTCTCCGCACCAACACAGCATCAAATACTGACACGATACACAAACTTCTAGCCTATTCACGGCTTGCACAGCCTTGGTTGCTACAACCAATCAGCAAACACAACCTTTCAAGGCGAAGGCTAAAACTGTTATGTCTCCCCTGGTTAAGAATGATCGACTCCGCGCGAATTTTAAATTTTGTGAATTGTTTCTCGCATCAATAAAAATATTATATAAACAATTTCATATCAATTTTAATGGTTTTAAAATGATTTATATAAGGAAAAAAGCAAAGAAATGTTCACTTAAATTCATTTTCGGGTCCATTAATTTTTTTTGAATCGGTTTCAAATTTTACAGGTATTTTAGTTAGGTTGAAAGGAAACTTTTATATATATATATATATATATATATATATATATATATATATATATATATATATATATATATATATATATATATATATATATATATATATATATATATATATATATATATATATATATATATATATATATATACATATATATATATATATATATATATATATATATATATATATATATATATATATATATATATATATATATATATATATATATATATATATATATATATATATATATATATATATATATATATAGGGGGGGGGGGGCAGCCAGCACCATTAGCCCACTCGCCGTTTCGGGGAAGTGTCACCCATCCTTACTAGGGTAGTGGAATGGCGTGGCTGTCGGTCCGTAGATAATTTCGATGGAATCCTTATTCACATCCGTGTTCTGCCGCCAGTATGCCGTAATTAGGATCTTACTGGTGTCGATCCAAATCCCGTTGGGTAAGGGTGCTTTATGCTAATGTCTTGGGTAAAACCATAGCGGAAGCGGCACCGACTCGCTTCGTCGGAGCTGCATTACTATTTATATGGCTTTTTCTAGAGGTATGGCAGAGACCAACATTACCTTGCCCCACCATATCCTAGCAAGACTCCCCAACTCGCAGTAGCTCCGGGGGGGGGGGGGGTTAAGCCCCTGAACTTCTGTCGTCCTGTCCCTGCTGCCCCCTTGTGTTTTTTTACAATGGAGAAGACCTTTACGTCCTAGCCCAGTACACGTGCTATTGGTAGGATCCAAAATACCGCACGGGGTGCACTGGGGGCGTGTCTGGCTCGAATGGTGACGCTGCCATTAATACCGACTTAACTCCATTGGGCTCCGCCATCGTTCCTCCCAGGAACTACCTCTCGGTATTACTTCTGGGGGGATGGCTGTACTAAATGTACTCATTCACTCTCACTCACGCGTTCATACGTCCTGTATGAGGCTTACTTGGGTGCTCTCTCTATCGCACCTTGATTCACTCTCAAACACTACCACATGAGGCTGACTTTTGTGCTCACCTTTTTCGTTCCATGCCAGGCTGACTTGTGTGCTCACCTTACTCATTCCTTGCTAGGCTTACTTTTGTGCTCGCCCCACCCATACCATGTGAGGCTGATTTGGGTGCTCACCCTATCACCTGATTCACTCTCGATCGTGCCACTCTATTGTACCTCTGTCACTCCCCTGGCATCCCATGTGGGACATTTTTCTTAGGCCCCACTTCTGACATACCATGCGAGGCTGACTTGTGTGCTCACCTTTTTCGTTCCTTGCTAGGTTTACTTTCGTGCTAGCCTCTACCATACCATGTGAGGCTGACTTTTGTGCTCACCCTTAACATGCCGTGTGAGACTGACTTGGATGCTCACCCTTTCACTCCTCTGCCACGCCATGAGGCATCGATAGCTAAGTCCCAACATACTACGCTACGACCCTCCCGTCTTGGCATGAGGCAGTCCACTTATACGCCTATACACTCACTCTTCTGTCTTGCTTCGGGGTGGCTGGGTTTACCCCTTACGCGGTAGCCAGTCGCTGCGCCAAACCTGCCTCAGCATGAACAGACCATTCACTCCCTTTTTTGCGCTTGGCCTTTTTCGCTCCAGCTAACCAATCACTAGTTAGCCGTGCCCGTCGTCTGTTGCTCGGTTCGCCAGATTGCCTGTAGCCTACAGGCAATCTGGATGGTAGCAGCCGAGACAGCGTTCCACTTCTCCACCGATTGACACATCCGCTGAATAAGGGTATCAGGGGTTGTGTCCCAACTACAGACGTCAAGCATTGCTCTTCTTTCGACGTCGAACCGATGACATACGAACAGTATGTGTTCGGCAGTTTCGTCTACAGCTGGGCAGTCCGGGCAGACTGGGACCTCCGCGTGCCCGAAACTGTGGAGGTACTGTCGGAAACAGCCATGGCCTGACAGGAATTGTGTCAGGTGGAAGTGAACTTCCCCATGGGGTCTTCCCACCCAGCTCGATATGCTAGGTATCAGCCGGTGGGTCCACCTACCTTTCGAGGAGTTGTCCCACTCACGCTGCCATCTGGCGACCGAGGTCACCCTGGTGCGCTCGCGGGCTCCCCTATTTCCACGTAGCTCGAAGCACTCCTCATCTTCCCGAATGACCAGCCCGATTGGCATCATGCTCGCTATCACGCAGGATGCATCGTGTGATACCGTGCGGTAGGCAGATATCACTCTGAGGCACATCACGCGGTAGGTGCTCTCCAGTTTCTGTAGGTAACTGGTTACCCTCAGTGCTCTTGACCATGACGGGCCGCCGTACCTGAGGATAGATACGGCAACGCCTGCCAGTAACCTACGTCTACTGGCGCACACCTTTGAGCTGTTGGACATCATTCTCGATAGAGCCGCAACAGCAGTCGACGCTCTCTTGCATGTATAGTCGACATGGCTGCCGAAGGTCAGCTTGTCGTCTATAATGACTCCGAAAGACTTCAGACTTCGCTGTGAAGTGATCGCAACTTCTCCCACATGGATAACTGCATGTTGTGCCGACTTGCGGTTGTTGACGATAACTACCTCCGTCTTATGATGAGCGAGCTCCAGGCCTCTCGCGCTCATCCATTCCTTCACCGTGCTAATCGCGTGTTCTGCGGTTAGTTCTACCTCAGGAATTGACTCTCCGTAGACCTCCAAGGTTATGTCGTCGGCAAAGCCGACGATCTTAACCCCAGGAGGGAACTTCAGTCTCAGAACCCCATCATACATGAGGATCCATAGCACCGGGCCTAGGATCGAGCCCTGCGGGACTCCGGCGGTAATCGGAACCCTTTTCTGTCCGGCATCGGTCTCATATAGCAGTACGCGGTTTTGGAAGTAACTTTCCAGGATCCGGTACAGACCCATCGGTAGGCTAAGCCGATGTAACGAGAGCGCGATGGCATCCCAGCTTGCGCTGTTGAATGCGTTCTTCACGTCAAGTGTCACTAACGCACAGTATCAAATGCCTCGCCTTTTTCGTTGGATCGCTATCTCGGCAGTATTTATCACTGAGTTGAGAGCGTCCACTGTGGACTTACCCTTCCGAAAGCCAAACTGGTTGCTTGACAGACCGTCCGTACCTTCCGCGTACGGGGTTAGCCTGTTGAGGATGATCCTCTCAAGCAGTTTGCCAGTCGTGTCGATCAGACAGATTGGTCTGTAGGCGGGCTTCGACAACAGCACCAATTTCTGCCTTTTCTATCTACCGGGGAAACGGCACTCGTCAAGGCATCTCTGCATAGCTAGCCTGAACATGTTCGGGTTCGCTATGATCGCTGCCTTGAGAGCGTTGTTTGGAACTCCATTCGGCCCTGGAGCTTTGTTCATTGCTAGGGATTTAGCCACTGCGAGTAGTTCTTCATTCGTCACTGGAGCCACCATTTCGACCGTGCCCGCACTGTCTCGTAGTGCAGGTGGCCAGGGGCTTGTGGCTCGAGACGGGAAGAGTACTTCGATAATCGTTGCTAACCGGTCCGGAGACCGTTCTGGGGGTGAGGAGCCCCCTTTGGTCTTGGCCATCACAATCCTGTAGGCGTCACCGCACGGATTCGCGTTGGCACTCTCACACAGGTTGTCGAAACACGCTATCTTGCTGCTTTTAATGGCCTTGTTAAGGGCCAATTTCGCAGCTCGAAACACTTCACGGCGGATCTCTCTTGCATCCTCGGTGCGAGCTATTTGCATCCTACGTCTAGCTCTGAGGCAGGCTGACCGTAGAGCTGCAATCTCGGCACTCCACCAGAATACCGGGCATCTGCCGTTTCTTGGCAGTGTTTTTCTCGGCATAGTGGCGTCGCACGCGCGTGGTAGAACAGCTACCAGCGTTGGGTGGGTTTTATAACCGGTCGAAACGTATCCTTTTTGCCGGAGGAACCAGGTTCCCGGAATACCCTGAGGTGTGGCCAATTCGACTAAAAAACCCTCAAAATATCCTCCACTGTACTTGTATTGCAAAATCATGAAGTTTGACATGCCGCAAGGTGGGTTTTATAACCGGTCGAAAAGTGTCCTTTTTGACGGAAGAACTAGGTTCCCGGAATACCTTGGGGTGTGGCCAATTCGACCAAAAACCCTCAAATTGTCCTCCACTGTACTTGTATTGCAAAATCATGAATTTTGACATGCGGCAAGGTGGGTTTTATAACCAGTCGAAAAGTGTCCTTTTCGACGGAGGAACCAGGTTCCCGGAATACCCTGGGATGTGGCTAATTCAACCAAAAAACCCTCAAAATGTCCTTCACTGTACTTGCTACCCCGCTTAGACTGTCGGTGTTGGCCTCCAGTCCCAGGGCCACGGTGAAAGCTTCGCTGTCGAAGTGATTGGACTTTCACCCGCGTACCTGACAGGGATCTCCCGCCCTCGGATGCTGCATACCAGAGTTGATCCTAAAGCGGATTGCTAAATGATCGCTATGGGTGTAGCCTTCGTCTACCCTCCATTCCATGCCTGGAGCCAGACTCGGGCTGGCAAATGTTACGTCAATCTACGCCTCCACCCCGCTTCTACGGAATATACTAGCGGAGCCATTATTAGCTAGCACAGTATCGAGTTTTGCAAGCGCCTCCATTAGCGCTTGACCCCTGCTATTTGTATAGCGGCTGCCCCACTTCACTGCCCAAGCGTTAAAGTCTCCCGCTATGACTACCGGTTTCCGGCCCACTAGGTCCGACGAGAGCCTGTCGATCATCTGGTTGAACTGTTCTATTGACCACCTTGGTGGAGCGTAACAGCTGCAATAGAACACACCATTGATCTTGGCAATCGCAACACCCTCGGCGGAGGAGTGTATTACCTCTTGAACCGGGAACCGTCCCGTTGTACAGATTGCCACCATTCCAGACCCGTCCGACACCCAATTGCCGTTGCCGGCAGGGATGCGGTACGGGTTTGATAAGAGGGCGACATCTGTCCTCGACTCCGAGACCGACTGCCACAGCAGCTGTTGGGCTGCTGCAAGTTTGACATGCCGCTAGGTGGGTTTTATAACCGGTCGAAACGTATCCTTTTTGCCGGAGGAACCAGGTTCCCGGAATACCCTGGGGTGTGGCCAATTCGACCAAAAAACCCTCAAAATGTCCTCCACGGTACTTGTATTGCAAAATCATAAAGTTTGACATGCGGCAAGGTGGGTTTTATAACCGGTCAAAAAGTGTTTCTTTTTTGACGGAAGAACCAGGTTCCCGGAATACCTTGGGGTGTGGCCAATTCGACCAAAAACCCTCAAATTGTCCTCCACTGTACTTGTATTGCAAAATCATGAAGTTTGACATGCCGCAAGGTGGGTTTTATAACCGGTCGAAAAGTGTCCTTTTTGACGGAGGAACCAGGTTCCCGGAATACCTTGGGGTGTGGTCAATTCGACCAAAAACCCTCAAAATGTCCTCCACTGTACTTGTATTGCAAAATCATGAAGTTTGACATGCCGCTAGGTGGGTTTTATAACTGGTCGAAAAGTGTCCTTTTCGACGGAGGAACCAGGTTCCCGGAATACCCTAAGATGTGGCCAATTCGACCAAAACACCCTCAAAATGTCCTCCACGGTACTTGTAATGCAAAATCATGAAGTTTGACATGCGGCAAGGTGGGTTTTATAACCGGTCGAAAAGTGTCCTTTTTGAAGGAGGAACCAGGTTCCCGGAATACCTTGGGGTGTGGCCAATTCGACCAAAAACCCTCAAATTCTCCTCCACTGTACTTGTATTGCAAAATCATGAAGTTTGACATGCGGCAAGGTGGGTTTTATAACCGGTCGAAAAGTGTCCTTTTTGCCGGAGGAACCAGGTTCCCGGAATACCCTGGGGTGTGGCCAATTCGACCAAAAACACCTTCAAATTGTCCTCCACTGTACTTGGATTTCAAAATCATGAAGTTTGACATGCCGCAAGGTGGGTTTTATAACCGTTCGAAAAGTGTCCTTTTTGACGGAGGAACCAGGTTCCCGGAATACCTTGGGGTGTGGCCAATTCGACCAAAAACCCTCAAATTGTCCTCCACTGTACATGTATTGCAAAATCATGAAGTTTGACATGCCGCAAGGTGGGTTTTATAACCGGTCGAAAAGTGTCCTTTTCGAAGGAGGAACCAGGTTCTCGGAATACCTTGGGGTGTGGCCAATTCGACCAAAAACCCTCAAATTCTCCTCCACTGTACTTGTATTGCAAAATCATGAAGTTTGACATGCGGCAAGGTGGGTTTTATAACCGGTCGAAAAGTGTCCTTTTTGACGGAAGAACCAGGTTCCCGGAATACCTTGGGGTGCGGCCAATTCGACCAAAAATCCTCAAATTGTCCTCCACTGTACTTGTATTGCAAAATCATGAAGTTTGACATGCCGCAAGGTGGGTTTTGTAACCGGTCGAAAAGTGTCCTTTTTGACGGAGGAACCAGGTTCCCGGAATACCTTGGGGTGTGGCCAATTCGACCAAAAACCCGCAAATTGTCCTCTACTGTACTTGTATTGCAAAATTATGAAGTTTGACATGCCGCAAGGTGGGTTTTGTAACCGGTCGAAAAGTGTCCTTTTTGACGGAGGAACCTGGTTCCCGGAATACCTTGGGGTGTGGCCAATTCGACCAAAAACCCTCAAATTGTCCTCCACTGTACTTGTATTGCAAAATCATGAAGTTTGACATGCGGCAAGGTGGGTTTTATAACCGGTCGAAAAGTGTCCTTTTCGACGGAGGAACCAGGTTCCCGGAATACCCTAGGATGTGGCTAATTCAACCAAAAAAACCCTCAAAATGTCCTTCACTGTACTTGTATTGCAAAATCATAAAGTTTGATATGCCGCAAAGTGGGTTTTATAACCGGTCGAAAAGTGACCTTTTTGACGGAGGAACCAGGTTCCCGGAATACCTTGGGGTGTGGCCAATTTGACCAAAAACCCTCAAATTGTCCTCCACTGTACTTGTATTGCAAAATCATGAAGTTTGACATGCGGCAAGGTGGGTTTTATAACCGGTCGAAAAGTGTCCTTTTCGACGGAGGAATCAGGTTCCCGGAATACCCTAGGATGTGGCCAATTCGACCAAAAAACCGTCAAATTGTCCTCCACGGTACTTGTATTGCAAAATCATGAAGTTTGACATGCGGCAAGGTGGGTTTTATAACCGGTCGAAAAGTGTCCTTTTTGACGGAGGAACCAGGTTACCGGAATACCCTGGGGTGTGACCAATTCGACCAAAATCCTCAGAATATTTTCCAGTGCATTTGTTTTGCAAAATCATAAAGTTTTATGTGTCACAAGACGGGTTTGAACACCGGTATGAATGATTTTCGTTTTTCGGAAAGGGGGGTAACCCCAGTACTCCCAACAATATATCCGGAACTACGGCCATTTCCGGAAAGATGGTCTTGGTTCCTAAAACTAGACAAATTTTGTGATCGTTTCTAAAAAACTGCATCCAGTTTGGTTGGAACCCGGCTGAGGACCATTATTTTGAAATTTAATATTTTTAATGAAATGGGGGTTTGGGACGTAAGAGCTAAAAAGCCGTGAAGCCCTAAAATATATAATGCTGATATTATGCCAGAAAAGGCGAAATATAGTGCTATTACTGTGCAGAGGCAAGGCAGTAATCAAATTTGAAATTGTCAAATTTGAAAGCCTTATATTGGCACTACTAATGCTATTAAAAAGCTTAAGTTGGTTGTCATTGTCCGCCATGGTTTTAAAACCATTTCTCATGTTTCCTTTCAGTATGATGAGCAAAAAGGAAAAATTTTAAAATAATATATTCTGTTTAAAACCGTAATTGACTCTGTTCTAATGCATTGTAATGAATATCCTTAGTGGGTTTTCTCATGATATGAATGTTTATGAAAATTACCTTTAGTAAGTCTCGAACTGAGGTACCTTGCCTCGTCCTTCACGGTAAGTGCACTGCGTTTGCTTCCTGGACTATATTGCATATGTTCGATTGAAATGAAATATGCCGAATATAATCTTCAAGAAGAGTTGCATAACAAATCAACCCACAGCATTACAATAGCATTATATCATTTTTATTTGTTCTATAATGGCATTTAAAGCGCTTGTAAAGCTTACATGCTTTAAAGATCCTTGAAGCATGTACGCTAGAGTGACAGAAAAAAATGCCCCCATCGGCCCACCCCTGAGTCGATTCCTAGTCCCACCAGGAGTGTCTGCTCCAAATTTGAGTCAAATCGAACAAGTCCAACTACCGGACCAACGTGCTTGAAGTTTGTATGGGATTTTTCAACAATTTACATGGAGAAAACCCACTTGCGAACATTTTCATCGCTAGGGGGCACTGTATACATCAGATTATCACCAAAAGTGAAACTTAAGAAGATAATTCTATTATCTACAACTTTGTTGAAGACTGCAAAGCGATCCGACTCGAACAAGAAAAGTTATTAAACTTATACATTTACAACATTTTTATGGCATAATAGTTAGATTTAGCTCACTAGTGTTTTCGGAAGAATTGTAGTACATAATACGAGTTATGTTTTGGTTAGAAAGCTTTAGTTCCAGAGTGTGACCGCATAGATGGCGCCAACACTAACTTTTCAACGGAAAGAGATAGAAATTAGGTGTCTTCTACAAAGTTGTAGAACAAGATTTTTTCAGTAATTTTGCCAAACATCTCGATATTCTATCTCTCTCCGTTGAAAAGTTAGTGTTGGCGCCATCTATGCGGTCACAGATGGAACTAAATTTTTCTAACCAAAACATAACTCGTGTTATGTACTGCAATTCTTCCGAACATACTATTCAGATAAATCTAGCCATTATTCCACAAAAATTTTTAGTTTGTTAGAACCTAGTACTGATATACTACCACGTACTGCTAGGCCCCATGCAAAACTGACTCAGACATCACTTCACTAAAAGTTTAATAACTTCTTTCAACAAAACCGGATTGACTAGCAGTCTTCGACAAAGTTGTAGACAATGAAATTATCTTTCTTACTTTCACTTACAGTGATAATACGATGCATACAGTGCCACCTAGCGGTGAAAATGCGAGCTAGTGGGTTTTCTCCATATAAATCGTCGAAAAATCCCATACAAACATCAGGCACCTTGGTCCGATAGCTAAACTTGTCAGATTTGCTTCAAATTTGGAGCAAGTACTCCTGGTGGGACTAGGAATCGACTCAGGGGTGGGTCGAGTGAGTTTTCAAAAATTCATTATTTTTCTGTGCACTCTAATGTACGCGTTATATCAGATTTATATACGCATATAGAGCAAGCTATAATGCTATATGTCGGCTGTGCAGTTATGCATTATTGATGCTAATATAGAGCTTTATTGCGTTGTTAATGCTGTAATGGAGTTTCGATGCAACATTAGTGCAAATGTATAGCCAATCTAGTGCAATGGCTTAATACTTATGGTTACTTGGGTCGGCCCTCCACGGCTCGGAAATAACCTTCACAGATTAAGAATTTCTGCACCTTTCTTTTACAAGAAACGTAAAAAAAATCAAAACCTTGTCTTCCCTTGAGGATTTTCTGCGCACGGCCCTGATAGGACGCCTTTGCTGTTGTAGCAGCTGACTAGATTTCGCCAACACGTAAGTTGAGAATTAATAATGCGTAAAATCCGTTTATTGACGCACTCCCTTTTAAATACTTCCAAATTCATAACCTAATTCGTCACAATAAAGCCGGTTTTCTTGCTGAAGGAACAGATCGCTCGCCAATTCATTTTTTTCCGTGAACCACGAAAATAAACTTGCATCTTCTAGCAACCTTGCCGTGAGCAGGAGCCTTGTAGAGTTTGAACCCCGATTTGCTTGAAATTCATCGTCGACGAAGAAACATCCATCGAGTCAGTACCTCGTCGTACAGTTTTTTCGCCAAACTATAATCCCAGGTATTGAGATCAGGTTTGATTTTTCGAATGACCTTCTACCACAGTTGGCGAGAATGTTTAGCTGTATTGGGAGATTCCTTGTACTGTTTTATAACTCGAGCCAGAATACATTCAGGATAATCTAACATTATTTCCAGTTCCCGAGTCGACGCTGAAGGTTTTTCGAGTAACTGTTCACAGTTATTGTTGTTTTCTTCGCCTAGATAAGAAATAATTCGGCACCATGCTGGTTAAAAATTGTGAAATAAACAGACCGTACACAAATGTTTACAACAAATAAAAGCCTTTTGAAAGCTTGCTGAGATGAGCTCAAATTTCCTAATTTCTCGCGTATCTACATTCCGTTGAACGAGGAATCTGCCCAAAATCAATGGAATGCAAAGGCTACTAATTTAAGGTGACTGGAATTTGTTTGATTAAATGGTAGATTAGTCTTTTCCCCCTTTTTTGAGTCCAACAAGATATCAGGATTCATACACGGAAGCAATATAGTAACATAACTGTACAGTGTACACGCTGTTATTTAGAAATTCAGAGTTTATATTTGATATTGAGCGTACTTGAGTAAAGTCTGATAACAAAGTGAAAATTAAACTTGATTTTGTGATGTTGCCGGCAATGATCACTCAGGTTGATAACGTTTTGGTTATTTTAATCGAGAGCAAGAAATTGTTCCTTGACATTAAACAGATCTGCTATAAGTGAGAGCAAATTGAAAACTGTTGAAATGTTTCGATGATAACAAAATAAGTACTCAATTTATTTATTTTGCCAAAAAATGAAACATAAGATTTTTGTGAAAAAAAGCAGATCGTGAAAGCACAGCAAAATGACATAAAAATATTTCAGAATATTTTCTAGAAGTGAAAATGGAGTTTAGGCTTATGGAAGTCACCTTACTTCAATATCAACACCTATCCAATGCAGTACTGATATCATTCAACTTGTTAGACCAAGCAGACATATTCGTTTTGCAGAACAACTTAAAATACGTGGCTGAAAGTTACAGCGTTGGAATAAAGATTCTCATGTATATAGAAAATGACAGTATATAGGTAAGGTTATATGAGCTATCAACGCGTATCCCGTAAACCAAATGCAAAATACATTTCATAATTTGGAGATGTAGAATCCGTTTCACCAGATATTTGAAGAAACTTATTCCCGAGTATGACTGATGATGTTCTTGTAGCGAGAATGCGGGTCAAAAGATCTATCCCCTCTTATCTAGGGTTACTAGGGTCATCTTAGCATTTCTTTTCATCCCACCCATTTGAACACATTATTTAGAGCAGTGTCTGCTATCTCTATTCAACGCATTAGCTTAAATGGTAGGTTGAATAAGGGTGCGTTGTATTCGACTTTTTGCTTCGCTTTAACGCGACTATTTTACATTTTCCAAGCCAGATTTTTTATTGATTTGCTTCTTCAGAACGAAGCAAATATGTCGATACCCATTTAAGCGCAATCCAATCAGTGTAAGTCGAGTTGTCAGTGAAATAGTGTGACATCGTGACTAATGAGATGAATAAGGGCACGTCTACTCTATACAATTCAAACAGAATGGAACTATAATTGAACAAACCACGATATGCATAAATGATGTGCAGATTTCTATGTGCAAGTATTGTAGTTATGTGGAACATACTGGATAACCTTGCGCGGAAGATGGTCAGGAGAATACCTCAGAACCGGTTGCCAACACATCTACGGCTAATTAATCCAACTACCATCACCTGAACCACATAAGGTTGTCAATTTTGTGGCAACTGTTCAACTGAAAACACAGCATCAAGCACCGCAACATCAACAGCCAGCACCTTCAATGCGGGTTTTGTCATCTGTAAGTGCAAGAGGTAACGCAAAACATTTGATCGTGAGCACGAACACGGCATGACTGATTATAGATGGGCAGACTAGTTCTGTAAAAAAACTAGATCACATGAACCATTTTTTCGTTCAGTTGAATTTTTAATTGTATATAGTGAATGATTGTCGAAACAGTCTGATCTGGAAAGGCCGGAAGACACATGCAGTTTAATTTTTAAGCGAAAACTCTCGTTGAGCGTTTGCCTGAGGATTTTTTTCTATTCTTCTTGAATTTCGTTCTTCGTTCAGTTCCAAATTAAGAGAGCATCCAGGATAGTGCGTGGGACGGTAGGTCAGTTCATTGTCATTCGTTCGCCTAAAAATTCGTCCCTTGAATTTGGCGACCTGCTTTAGGTGAACTGACCAATTCGTTTCCAAGCGAATTAAGTAAGTACTGCTGTGCTTTGAAAAGGAGCTCTCGTTCACTCTTTCTATTTGAAGAACCAGTTCTCCTGAACCGATCGCGAACGTATTTCCCATCTTTACGTGAATGATAAAAGAAATGTATATGAATCTCAAGATGCAGCAGGCGGCCAGATAAGTGTTTCCCCGCCGCGAAAGAAGCTATAGAAAGCAACATGTATGAAATCCGACGAACACTCAATAACATTTGGTTTTGTTTTTAGTTACATTTTGTAACTATATAGAAGACTCCGTTGAGCCGTATCGAATAAACGAATTATACAAAATTGTGATTTCATACAATCCCTAAATATGAACCGTGTTAAGAAATGAGTTTTCAAATTCTGTATTTATTTTTTGAAATCGTCTATAAGAAATATTTTGTCAGAAAGGCGTGCCCCTCCTTTGTCAGTCAGCTGGAGCCGCCTATGGATACTATGTGATACAGAAACATCGCTTGACCGCCGCTGGTTTCAAACGATGTTTCAGTATCACATAGTAAGATCCGGGAGGTCCGGGTCCTGCCGAAAATTTTCAACTTGTTAAGAAATTTTGAACTAGTTTTAATTTTAAAGTAGCAACCCCTCACTGCATACTCCCTCCGGGCCGGTATGATTGACGATTTCTATATGAGAAAGAGAAAAATTTACCAAAGTCCAAAAAAATCAATATTTGTCAAACATTATTTTTTTCGAGTTTATATCAAATCTCAATGTTTCATGCATTATAAAGTCATTTGGCATCAAAAATACAAATTTGATTTTGAAAATTTTTCATTTTAGTTTATATGGGAATTTGCTGTGTGATTGCACTCTTCAACTCGTAACTCCGGAACCGGAAGTCCAATCAATAAAAAATTCAATTGCAGCCGATGGGAAGGTTGTACCTATCATTTGAGACTAACTTTGTGCAAATCGATCCAGCCATCTCTGATTAACAGAGGTCACATTTTTTTCCACATACACACATACACACAGACATTTTCCGATCTCGACGAACTGAGTCGATTGGCATATGACACTCGGCCTTCCCGGTCGGGATTAGATTGACGAATTTTAGAGTGAATGAGAAAGGCAAAACCATTTTTAGCAAATGTTGAAAGTTATGCATTTTTTTGGTGAGCAGTTCTATGTTTCATGGACATTAAATCAATTTTAACTTCGCGAGCTCAATTTGAAAAGAAATCTGAGGATTATGATTGATTACAGAACTCTGGAATTTTCTATTGGAATGTTTTCAGGCAGGAATTTGATATTGATGCTATTAGACAACTGTGAAATCAAGACCAATAGATCAGTTACATATCAGGACCCCATTCCGACAATTTATCAAAAGTCCTCATGATGTTTACAACAACAGGTTATAAATGTACGGATAAGATAATTGTTATTGTAATATTGAATCAAATCAGTCAGCATCAATAAATTTTCAACTTCAATCCTATTTTTTGTGTGGGGGGGGGGGAGTTGTATGGTGTTAAACCCCAAAACCTTCTCTTGGCTACGCCGTTGCTTGGAGTTATTTACTTCGCTTTCATTTTCCGATATGTTTCAGATCGATCCGATGGTTATAAGCTAGAAAAATTGCAGTCAGAAGGTTCGCACAAATGAACATTTTTGCACTGATAAGTTATCAAGTTCCTTCCAGACAAATTGGAAGTGTTCGGTGATTATTTCTAGCGGTTGTAGATAGAAAAATGAAATACAAAATTCGTTTTATCGAAATAATGTTTGTCTTATTTCAATGGATTATTACTATATTGAACAATAAATAGGCGACAAAGAGTAATTCACAAACAACAAGCCATGACTTTTAAAGTATTCAAAATAGATATTTGAAGTCTTCAGTAAAAGTAATTGGAATAAGTAAGAGCTACAAATTTGCTGAAGGCGTCATTTCGATATAATCACTTCCAAGAAAATTTGTGAAAATATCTCACTCATAGGGGGATTAATCAGCAAAAGCACAATACCAAAGGAAAGGGCATATTGCCCCCATTATATTCTCCGAAGATACTATTGACCTAAAATAAGCCGTTTTGGCGTTAATAATAGATTACATGTTTTTGGTCATATTTCTGGCAATGGGAAATGATAAAAATCATTCGTCCGCATTTAATGTTAAATATCTCTTTTGATAATAGTCCGATTTCATCAATCTATAGCTTGTTCGAAAGGTATTCGTATAAGCTGCCTAAAAATGTATAAAAATCTTGAAAGTTTGAGCGAATTCTATACATTTTTTTCTCGTACTCAGCAGTGGTGTAACCCCTTAATAAAATCTTGGTTAGATTAAATAATAAAAAAAATTTGTTGTTTCAATGATTTCAACCCGCTACCAGCTGCACTTTTCCAGTAACGAAATATCTCCTATTTCCACCATTTTGTGAAGTTTTTTAAATAAAATTTTTATTTTAACTTTTCAAAAAGTTAGGATGTTTCTTTACTTTTCAAAAAATTACGATAACAGTCCACCCCCTTTTGCGTACCTATTAATTTAGAACACTTTTTTAACATAAACTACCAAAACAGATAAACGAATTAAAGAAGGCTCGCCATATTTTGAAAGAAACCGTTAAATTCTTTTAACGATCTACCAAAAATGGTGTAGTTGGTGTATTCACGATGTTCCTAAAACCGTTATTAACAAAAAATGACCATAAATTTGTCATACGGCATTCGAAAGATACATAGTTAATTAACGATGAAGCATCTACTTGTTCAATAGTGAATAGTTGAAAATTAACGATGAAACGTCTACTTGTTCAATAATGAAAAAATAATTAGAATCGGTCAACTATTGAGATATGGCCTTTTGAAATTAACATTCCGACTTTTATCCATTTTTTTAAATTACACATTATATTTAACGTTTGGTAGACAATTCTATTTTCATATTTTGGTTTTGTTTTTAGTTACATTTTGTAACTATATAGAAGACTCCGTTGAGCCGTATCGAATAAACGAATTATACAAAATTGTGATTTCATACAATCCCTAAATATGAACCGTGTTAAGAAATGAGTTTTCAAATTCTGTATTTATTTTTTGAAATCGTCTATAAGAAATATTTTGTCAGAAAGGCGTGCCCCTCCTTTGTCAGTCAGCTGAAGCCGCCTATGGATACTATGTGATACAGAAACATCGCTTGACCGCCGCTGGTTTCAAACGATGTTTCGGTATCACATAGTAAGATCCGGGAGGTCCGGGTCCTGCCGAAAATTTTCAACTTGTTAAGAAATTTTGAACTAGTTTTAATTTTAAAGTAGCAACCCCTCACTGCATACTCCCTCCGGGCCGGTATGATTGACGATTTCTATATGAGAAAGAGAAAAATTTACCAAAGTCCAAAAAAATCAATATTTGTCAAACATTATTTTTTTCGAGTTTATATCAAATCTCAATGTTTCATGCATTAAAGTCATTTGGCATCAAAAATACAAATTTGATTTTGAAAATTTTTCATTTTAGTTTATATGGGAATTTGCTGTGTGATTGCACTCTTCAACTCGTAACTCCGGAACCGGAAGTCCAATCAATAAAAAATTCAATTGCAGCCGATGGGAAGGTTGTACCTATCATTTGAGACTAACTTTGTGCAAATCGATCCAGCCATCTCTGATTAACAGAGGTCACATTTTTTCCACATACACACATACACACAGACATTTTCCGATCTCGACGAACTGAGTCGATTGGCATATGACACTCGGCCTTCCCGGTCGGGATTAGATTGACGAATTTTAGAGTGAATGAGAAAGGCAAAACCATTTTTAGCAAATGTTGAAAGTTATGCATTTTTTTGGTGAGCAGTTCTATGTTTCATGGACATTAAATCAATTTTAACTTCGCGAGCTCAATTTGAAAAGAAATCTGAGGATTATGATTGATTACAGAACTCTGGAATTTTCTATTGGAATGTTTTCAGGCAGGAATTTGATATTGATGCTATTAGACAACTGTGAAATCAAGACCAATAGATCAGTTACATATCAGGACCCCATTCCGACAATTTATCCAAAGTCCTCATGATGTTTACAACAACAGGTTATAAATGTACGGATAAGATAATTGTTATTGCAATATTGAATCAAATCAGTCAGCATCAATAAATTTTCAACTTCAATCCTATTTTTTGTGTGGTGGGGGGGGGGAGTTGTATGGTGTTAAACCCCAAAACCTTCTCTTGGCTACGCCGTTGCTTGGAGTTATTTACTTCGCTTTCATTTTCCGATATGTTTCAGATCGATCCGATGGTTATAAGCTAGAAAAAATGCAGTCAGAAGGTTCGCACAAATGAACATTTTTGCACTGATAAGTTATCAAGTTCCTTCCAGACAAATTGGAAGTGTTCGGTGATTATTTCTAGCGGTTGTAGATAGAAAAATGAAATACAAAATTCGTTTTATCGAAATAATGTTTGTCTTATTTCAATGGATTATTACTATTATTGAACAATAAATAGGCGACAAAGAGTAATTCACAAACAACAAGCCATGACTTTTAAAGTATTCAAAATAGATATTTGAAGTCTTCAGTAAAAGTAATTGGAATAAGTAAGAGCTACAAATTTGCTGAAGGCGTCATTTCGATATAATCACTTCCAAGAAAATTTGTGAAAATATCTCACTCATAGGGGGATTAATCAGCAAAAGCACAATACCAAAGAAAAGGGCATATTGCCCCCATTATATTCTCCGAAGATACTATTGACCTAAAATAAGCCGTTTTGGCGTTAATAATAGATTACATGTTTTTGGTCATATTTCTGGCAATGGGAAATGATAAAAATCTTTCGTCCGCATTTAATGTTAAATATCTCTTTTGATAATAGTCCGATTTCATCAATCTATAGCTTGTTCGAAAGGTATTCGTATAAGCTGCCTAAAAATATATAAAAATCTTGAAAGTTTGAGCGAATTCTATACATTTTTTTCTCGTACTCAGCAGTGGTGTAACCCCTTAATAAAATCTTGGTTAGATTAAATAATAAAAAAAATTTGTTGTTTCAATGATTTCAACCCGCTACCAGCTGCACTTTTCCAGTAACGAAATATCTCCTATTTCCACCATTTTGTGAAGTTTTTTAAATAAAATTTTTATTTTAACTTTTCAAAAAGTTAGGATGTTTCTTTACTTTTCAAAAAATTACGATAACAGTCCACCCCCTTTTGCGTACCTATTAATTTAGAACGCTTTTTTAACATAAACTACCAAAACAGATAAACGAATTAAAGAAGGCTCGCCATATTTTGAAAGAAACCGTTAAATTCTTTTAACGATCTACCAAAAATGGTGTAGTTGGTGTATTCACGATGTTCCTAAAACCGTTATTAACAAAAAATGACCATAAATTTGTCATACGGCATTCGAAAGATACATAGTTAATTAACGATGAAGCGTCTACTTGTTCAATAGTGAATAGTTGAAAATTAACGATGAAACGTCTACTTGTTCAATAATGAAAAATAATTAGAATCGGTCAACTATTGAGATATGGCCTTTTGAAATTAACATTCCGACTTTTATCCATTTTTTTAAATTACACATTATATTTAACGTTTGGTAGACAATTCTATTTTCATATTTTTTTTCAGTGCACCATATAAATAACATTTTTGTACATTATATTTATGTAGTTAAATGGTAAGATTTTCCTTTAAAAACCGCGACACCTATAAACGATCTAAATAGTCAATGAACAAACATGGATTCACGCTTGAAATCTGGTAGAAAACCCATCTATGACCGCATACCACATCCAAACCGTTATAAATTTCGATTCCGTCAATGAAATATTTTCAAACTTGCAGAGGATATACTTGATTACTATATCTTTCGAATGCCATTTACTAAATAAGTAGACAAATATTTTTTGTTTATAGAGATAGGACCAAACCCGTGGGTGTTTGCTGGCAGCCTTATGAAACGTGTCATAAAACTTCAAATCGCAATTTCTCCCGAATCTCTCGATGGATCATTTTGAAATTCACTGAGAAGATGCTTGGATACTGTATCTTTCGAATGCCGTATGACAAATTTATGTTTATTTTTTGTTAATACCGGTTTTTAGGAACACCGTGGTATTACGATGCAATAGGAAAAAGGATATCCTCAAATATAATCCTCAAGTAGACAGTATTCGAAGAGGTGTCTTGTGGACAAGTTTATAATGACTCTGTTTCCACTTAGAAGCGAAATAAATGGCTTCAATTATTTCGTTTCTCGTTTTCCGAGATATGTTCTTTTTTTTATTCATTTCGTTTATTTGATAGGCACAAATGCGTTAGCTTGGCGGTGCCAAATTCTTTTGTTTTTACATTTAGGATATTTTAAAACTAGGAGGTTACAATGTTGAATTTTTTTTTAAAAGAGAAAAATTTTACAGCTATCTTAAGACTAGAAATAAGATTCTATATACAAGAGAGGGGGCAAAAGATTTTTTTTATGAAAAATTTTAAAACAAGGAATTCAATAGTAATAGTTTTTTAGGAAATATTTACAGTTATCTTAAAACTAACAATACAGTTTGGTACACAAAAGGGGGAACAAATATTTATGAGAAAATTCACAGATGTTTTAAAACTAGGGATACAATTCTATTTACAAGATGGGGGACAATAGTTTTAACAATGACGTAAAATTGCAACTATCTTAAAACTAGGAATACAGAATACAAATTTGAACTTTATTAGCGGAGACTAATGCTTGGTCAAGATATTCAGAGGGGGCTGTAGAAGCAGTTGTATTAAGGACAGGGGAGAGAAAGCGTAGATGGTGACCGGGAGAAGAACAAAACTTGTAACTTTCGGGCAAACGGGAGATCAGCGAAACAAATTAGCGCCTCAGTCTAGTAGGTCGGATTGGCGGATGGTATTCTTCGGACCCGCGGGGAATCCTTCAAAAGTCATCGGACCTCGATTCGCTCTCGCTTCAGTTTCCGTAGTGGTAAGTGCGACGGCGGTTACATAGTTGCAGTCTGGAGCTGATCGGTCCCACAAGGCAGGAGAAATCTTCTAAAACGAGAAATAAAAAGAGAGGGGCTAAATTGGGATATTTATCGTTTTTATGAAAGTATAAATAAGGGACATATAGGGGAAATCACTATTTGCCAGCATATCTCGAACTGGGACATTGGGTGGTCTACCTCGGGCCCGAAAGGAATCCTTTAACTGAGACCTGGCGTCCAAATACCCGGCGCATACCCAGACAACGTGCTCGATGTCGTGATAGCCCTCGTCACAAGCGCACAGACTACTCTCCGCAAGCCCAATACGCCGCAAATGTGCATCCAAGGTGTAGTGGTTGGACATAAGTCGGGACATTACACGAATAAAATCCCGACCCACATCCATCCCCCTGAACCAAGGCTTCGTTGATACCGTTGGGATAATGGAATGTAGCCATCGTCCAAATTCACCATTGCTCCGCGAGGTTTGCCAACTGTTGAGTGTACTTTGACGACAAATACTAAAAAATTCGTTGAAGCAGATTGGTCTTTCGTATATGTCACCATTTAATGCGCCCACCTTTGCTAATGAGTCGGCCTTTTCATTGCCCGGGATAGAGCAATGAGAGGGGACCCAAACAAAGGTAATTTGATAAGATTTTTCAGATAACATACACAAGGACTCCCGTATCTTCCCCAGGAAATGTGGGAATTGCTTTTTGGGCTTCATCGAACGAAGAGCCTCGATGGAGCTGAGGCTGTCCGAAATGATGAAGTAGTGATCTGTGGGCAGAGTGTCGATGATCCCAAGGGTGTACTGAATTGCAGCTAACTCTGCGACGTAAACTGAAGCGGAATCATTGAGCTTGAATGAAGCGGTGATAGTATTGTTGAAGATACCGAAGCCAGTGGGCCCATCGAAATTTGATCCGTCAATGTAGAACATTTTGTCACAGTCGACTTCTCGGAATTTATTATAAAATATATTGGGGATCACTTGCGGGCGTATATGGTCCTGGATTCCATGAATCTATTCCTTCATGGATGTGTCGAAGAATACAGTAGAATCAGAAGTATCTAGGAAACGAACACGGTTGGGAGTATATGAAGAAGGATTAATGCTCTGTGCCATGTAGTCGAAGTACAAGGCCATAAATCGGGTTTGAGAATTAAGCTCGACGAGCCTCTCGAAGTTTTCAATCACCAACGGATTCAGAATGTCGCATCGGATGAGCAATCGATATGAGAGTTCCCAAAATCGATTTTTAGCGGAAGAACGCCCGCCAGCACTTCGAGACTCATCGTATGGGTCGAGTGCATGCAACCCAAGGCAATGCGCAAGCAACGATACTGGATTCTCTCCAGTTTGATGAAGTGTATGTTCGCAGCGGAGCGGAAATAGAGACACCCGTACTCCATCACCGACAATATCGTTGTTTGGTATAACCTGATCAGGTCTCCTGGGTGAGCACCCCACCATGTTCCAGTTATTGTTCGGAGAAAATTGATCCTTTGTTGGCATTTCTGTTTCAGATACCTAATGTGACATCCCCAGGTACCTTTAGAGTCGAACCAGACCTCGAGATATTTAAATGTGAAAACCTGGTTGATCGTTGCACCCATTAATAGAAGCTGAAGTTGCGCCGGCTCACGCTTAATAGAAAAAACAACCAACTCAGTTTTCTCCGTGGAGAACTCAATACCCAGCTGAAGAGCCCAAGCAGACAAATTGTCCAAGGTATTTTGTAATGGTCCTTGCAAGTCGGCAGCTTTGGGCCCTGTAACAGAGACCACGCCGTCGTCTGCAAGTTGCCTTAGCGTGCATGAATTGGCAAAACAATCGTCAATGTCTTTCACGTAGAAATTGTAGAGCAGGAGACTTAGACATGAGCCCTGGGGAAGACCCATGTAGCTAAATCGCGATGTTGTTAAATCGCCATGCGAAAAGTGCATGTGCTTTTCAGACAACAGGTTTAGCAAAAAGTTATTTAAAATTGGCGAAAGACCATGCTGGTGCAGCTTCTCTGACAGAATGTTGATAGAAACTGTGTCAAAAGCCCCCTTAATATCCAAGAAGACTGATGCCATCTGCTCTTTGTTAGCATAGGCCATTTGGATTTCTGTAGAAAGCAACGCAAGGCAATCGTTCGTCCCTTTGCCTTTGCGGAAGCCAAATTGTGTATCTGACAGTAAGCCATTTGCTTCAACCCAATTTTCGAGGCGAAACAAGATCATTTTCTCGAACAACTTCCGAATACAGGACAGCATTGCAATCGGCCGATACGAGTTGTGGTCGGAGGCTGGTTTTCCTGGTTTTTAGATGGCGATGACCTTCACTTTCCTCCAGTCATGAGGGACAATGTTACCCTCAAGAAACTTGTTAAATAAATTCAACAAGCGCCTTTTTGCAGTGTCAGGCAGATTCTTCAGCAAGTTGAATTTGATTCTGTCTAACCCTTGGGCGTTATTGTTGCATGATAAGAATGCAAGTGAGAACTCTGTAGGATATAAGTTCAATACTAAACGTTTCCCACACCGAAGTACAAAAACAGTAATGAAACAAAGATAACTCCTTAATTTTAAATTCAAATAACAGTGTAGATAAAGCGGGAAGCTTGCGCAGCGACCGGGAATTCTAGGATATAAGTTTTGTTCGGAAAGATTCCTACACCTTGGATCGAAAAAAATAATAAAACTCTTTATTTAATGCATTCGAATAACAGTGTAAATAATGCGATGTTTGTACAACGACCGGAAACAAGAAAAAAAAAGCAAATAAAAAAAAGAGAGACAGAAAAGCATGAACGGATGAGAGCTTCGTTAGCCTGCATCTACCCACACTACTTTTACAGTAAACGGCAAGTTACGGCGGATAGCCTAGAACAACGTTTCTATAGTCTACCGGTCGCCAGCATCTAGTTTAACCTGGCTGTCCGCCATTTCGTTTACTGGGTATAGACTGCGAGAGCAACGAAGAGTGAATGAGAGCAATTCTGGTAAAGAAAAAGTGAGAGAGATCCCCTCGCCATTTTGGGCTGACGCAATCGCGAGCGTGTTTGCACAGGCATTCAGTATTCGATCTTTGAAGCGTTAACACGTATGGTCTTGCGGTGCGAATAAAAAAAAACAAAATGGAGGCCAAAAAATACGACAATGGCGTGGTTGATGCTCCCAAGTAAGTATAAAACGGTTGGAAGAAAAACAGAAATTAGTAACCGATTACGATGCTCGCGACAAACACGGCAAAAAAAAATTAAAAAAAAGCTAATTAAAAAAACTATGAAATTTGGCAAAAAAATGCGGTAAGCAAATTTCAGGCACGAGGCAAAAAAAAAAGGTGAGCCTTTTCGAGAATGTAGAAAGAATTTTAGAAACTGTAGGCAAAAAAAAGAAACGTGATAAGCCTCTGAAAATCATGGCAAAAGAAATGGTAAGCCATTATGGAAATTTTAAGAATAAATTTTGCGTGCTCGCTAATCGGTTACACAAAGCATTCTAGTCCACGCGTAAAAACAAAAAAATGTTTTTTTCGCTTACAGAAAAAAGAAAAATTCGAGGTTGGATGCGGCTATACGAGATTTATCCAAAGCCAACTCCAACAATGCCAATCTTGCTGGAGAGCTGGCCAAAGCGCACGAAACAATTCGCTCATTGCAGGCCAGCTTATCGTCAGTTAGAAGCGAGTGCGGAGATGTGAACAGCGTTGAATTCGGAAACGATTTAGGACCGTCCAGTACCAGGCACCAACTCAAACAACGAAACGAATCTACAGTAGAACTGTCTCGATTCGTTTCATCGATGCACCAGATGTCCGTATCGACGATCAATGTGCCAGAATGCAAGCCAAGTGTGGACGGCGAAGATATCTCCAGACTTGATTTCGATGCATGGCAAGATCTGTTGATAAGCTCATTCGAGTTGGCTGGCATTACCGATGAGGCAACACAGTTTGCGGTATTCAAGGTCAAAGCAGGTCAGAAGCTTCTCGAAGTGTACCGGGCAACAGAATCAACCATCGAGACCCCGAATGAAGGAATGCGTCCTTTTTCTAACGCCATATCCCGTCTTAAGACGTACTTCACTTCTACCTCGGATGTTATGCTTCAACGTAGAAAGCTTGCTCTAATGACGCAGCATTCTAATGAGTCGGATTTGATGTTCATCAGGAGAGTTGGGCTAGCTGCTAGACAATGTGAGTACACTGATGGAAAACAATTTGAGGAGATTTTGAGCACCATAGCCGAACAAGCCAAACATAAAGCAGTAAGAATAGCTGCGCTTAAAATGATGAACCGTAAAGGTACCATCGGAGACCTTATCGACAAGGTCCGAGAAATCGAAACGATACGTTTAAACGAGGAATATGTCGCCAAAAAGCAAGCTGTTGCGGGATCATCTTCAGCATCAGTGAACGCGGTACAAACTGTTGGACTATCACGATATGTACCTCGTCAAACGATTCCTGCCTATGGTAGAACACCATATCAAAGATCCATTAATCGTGGAGGACGAGGACAACGACCAGTAAGAGGTAATATGGTTTGGCGAGGCTCAAGCTCTCATGTTCCAGAGCGCTGTAATAGGTGTAACAGCATTTATCATTCTGCTGATAGATGTTTTGCAATCAAGATGACGTGTCATAACTGCGGTGGCATCGGACATCTTCTGAGAGCTTGCAACAAACCAGCAGTATCTAAAAACATGCGACTGTCCGATGATCGAAAACAACGCGAAGATCCGTTGGAAGTGGCGGTTATCGGAAGCAAGTGAGAAGCAAAGTCTGAGGAAGAAGACGTCGAGAATTCTGTAAGTGAAGTTTAAAATTATTAAAAACAACAAATATCACCGGTGGGCAAGAAAGAAAAGCTACTTTTTTTACATTGTAATTCTGAACAAGTAATAAAATAAATGAATTCCTTGCATCAAGTGGTTATAATTTCCTTCGACATGTTTACCACACGTTAGTCTTGTGCAGGTTCCTTTCTCAGTCCATTATGGTGATAAGTACTATTCGTGAAGTTATTGAACTAACTGTTTTGCATTGATAGGATCCGGCAACCTCGTGTGCTGACGCTACATTGGCAGTAGTTCGGAAACCGATGGACAACGGAGTTATAAATGCTACCGTAGCTGGAATGCCATGTGAATTCCTAATCGATTCAGGAGCGCAAGTTAATACAATGACGGAATCGATGTTTGAGCTATTAGTAGGGAATAAGGAGTTCAGCAAGGGATTACACAATATTCAACCCGGCACTGATCGCCCATTAAAAGCTTACGCAGCATCGGATGGTATACAGGTGTTATGTACCTTCGAAGCATTCCTAAGAATTTCGGATGACCGCCCGGTATTTCTCGAGAAATTTTACGTGGTCAGAGAATTACGTTCACTGCTAAGCAGATCTACAGCAACCAGATACAGTATTCTACTTCTCGGATTGGAAGTCCCTCTTGGTAATACATCTGAAAAACATAACGATAAAATCTGGTGGAATATTGCATTCGTAAGTACCGGCACACCATTTCCGAAGTTCAATATTCCGGCTGTGAAGATAAGCTATGATGCGTCAAAACCACCATGTCGGAACATTTACATGAACGTTCCGATTGCGATGAAACAAGTAGTACGTCAAAGACTCGAAGAATTGATCTCCGCCGACATTATTGAACGCGTAACAAAAAAATGGACGCGTCGTTTTGTTCATCGATGCTTGTCGTGCCGAAGGGTCCAAATGACTTCCGTCTCGTCGTCGACCTACGAGGTCCTAATCGGTATATCATCCGAAGCCCTTATGCAATGCCTAGCTTGGACAAAATCCTTGCAAAAATTGAAGGTGCAAAGTGGTTTTCTAGCATAGATTTGTCCAGCGCATTCTTCCACATAGAGCTTCACGAAGAATCACGGCTCTTGACAAATTTCATGACAGAATTCGGCATGTTCCGGTATAAACGACTACCATTTGGACTATGTAATTCGCCGGACATTTTCCAGGAAGTAATGGAACGCACAATTCTAGCAGATTGCAAAGGCGTATGCAATTACCTCGACGATATCCTGATTTTCGGTGCAACAAAGGAGGAACATGATAAGAACCTTGCTGAAGTGCAGGAAAGACTAAAAGACCATAATGTAGAAATCAACTATTCTAAATGCGTTTTCAGCAGCCAAAAATTAACATTTGTAGGATTCGAGTTAACAGCTAATGGATGGCGAATTGACCAAGAGAAAATCAATGCTATCAAAAATTTCAAGCGCCCTACATCATGTGCCGAGGTTAAGAGCTTTCTCGGTTTGATTACTTTTGTTGACAAGTTCCTTATTCACCGCGCTACAAGAACTGAACATCTAAGAGCATTGACAAATGCATCCAGATTCTACTGGACAAACGCAGAAGAATCTGAATTTATTTCTTTGCAGACCGATGCAATAGAAGCGATCAGGACATTAGGGTACTACAAGAACACAGACAAAACTGAACTTTTCGTTGACGCCTCTGCGGTAGGATTAGGCGCTGTATTGGTTCAGTACAATTCGAATGGTAATCCAAGAATAATCGCTTGTGCTTCAAAGTCACTCACAAGCTCAGAGCGAAATTACCCACAGTCTCACCGAGAGGCACTAGCAGTAGTATGGGGCGTTGAACGCTTTACGTTCTATCTTACCGGTCGACCCTTTGTGGTACGTACAGATGCTTCTGCAAATGAATTCATTTTCCATTCCAACTACCGCATCGGAAAGCGGGCGTTCTCGAGAGCTGAAGGTTACGCATTGAGACTTCAACCATACGATTTCACAATGGAGAGAATCAAAGGGAAAGACAACGTAGCGGACGCACTATCACGGTTGATTCACGATTCTCAGAAGTCGGAACCTTTTGAAGACGACGATGGCAGCCATCTTTTGTACGCATTGGACGCGGGTTGCATGGAAATTACCTTAGGCGATATTGAATCGGGATCAGAAAAGGATGAAGAGATGGAAAATCTACGATTTGCCTTGAAGCACGACTTATGGCCCGAAGAATTACGCAAATTTGAAGCCCACAAGAAAAATATTCACAGTCTTGGAGCATTGCTCTGCAAAGGAGATAGAATTATCTTGCCTAAAGAGCTGAGAACAAAAGCGCTGAAATCCGCACATAGTGGACACATAGGGGAATCAGCTATGAAGCGAATCATGCGAGAATATTTTTGGTGGCCAAGGATGAGTGCTGAAACCGAAAAATTCATCAAAAATTGTAATACGTGTGCCCTACTATCAAGGAAAAACCCGCCAGTTCCACTTTCATCGCGTGTACTTCCGGAAGGGCCATGGGAAATTGTTCAAATAGATTTTCTCATGGTTGCAGGATTTGGATACGGAGAATTTCTCATGGTGGTCGACACATACTCTAGGTTCCTATTTGTAGTTGAAATGCAACGTACCAATGCTGATGCCACAAACTCAGCTCTGCAAGAGATTTTTAAATGTTGGGGATTGCCGCTCATAATACAGAGTGACAATGGCCCTCCTTTCCAAAGCTCGTCGTTCTGCGATTTTTGGCAAGCAAAAGGGGTTAAGGTACGGAAATCAATCCCACTAAGCCCACAGTCGAACGGACTTGTTGAACGACAAAATCAGGCAATAATCAAAACTTTATCTGCGGCAAAAATCGAGGGTAAAAATTGGAGGAAGGAACTGGACAGGTTTGTGCACGACCACAACACCTTAATACCACATTCCAGATTAAATGTTACGCCCTTTGAACTGCTTGTTGGTTGGAAATTTCGGGGAACATTTCCAAGCCTCTGGAGTGACAGAAATAAGCAACTGGACCGAATAAATGTTCGAGAGAAAGATGCGGAACAAAAGCTGATCAGCACGAAATATGCAGATCGTGTACGACAGGCCAAACCTTCGGACATTGGTATAGGAGATAGTGTTTATGTAAAGCAGCAAAAGAAATCCAAAACAGATGCTACCTTTTCTTCAGAGCGCTACACAGTTGTGGCTCAGGAGGGACCAAAAATGGTGGTTGTTAGTGGGAATGGGGTGCAGTATGCAAGGAGCGTTAATGATTTAAAGAAGGTTCCAAGTACACCAACAACCAAAGTGTCAGTCCCTTCGGAATCTGATATGGATTGTGGATTAGAGAACCTATCTGAAACTGCGGAGAACTCGGATAAGAATGAAGTGCAATTAAGATCAGGAATAGGTCGAAGAGAAGTAAGAAAACCCGCTAGGTTTAACGATGACTTTGTTTACAGGATCTTTCAATAAAACATGGTTCGTGTATGGCTCAACACCGAGTAGGAAATATTTATATGAACAATATAAATAAAAGAAAAAAAATACCTGAGTACATTATTACATTCTCCGTTGGCCCGATCATATATTGGGAAACCCAACATACAGGCCACTCTACTGAGTCATCATCGATGACCATAAGAGCAATTTTTATCGTCGTCATCGTTCGCAATTTCAGCCAAGTTGTGCAGTCTGCGAATAGAATAGTTCTTTTTTCTCGACATTTTTTTGGATTGAAAATTTACCCGGAATTACACGAAAACTTATTGTACAAACAAAAAACGCTATCGTTAGCGGAGAATAACGATGTAACCTGGTTTACTGGTTTAATTTCTGCTCTCAACTCAATCATTTATTATTTAGACACTTGACAGTCTTAGGTTTGACAGTTTGCTTTGAAGTTGTAACACCAAGATGGAGAGAAAGGTGGGAACATTTAACACTTTTGAGTGTATTAGTTCTATACTTACAAAATTAATTACACTAATGCAATTTCTTGCCTGAAACCAATCCCATTTGCTTCTGTCGTCTTTGTTTATTATTTTCCAACTAGTTTCGATGTAGTGTTTGTGTCATTGGACATGTACGTACATGATCCGTAGAAAAATGTACACCTATTGCGACATCTACCGACCAATAGCGTAAACAGTATAAAAGCCCAAACAGAGACTAACATATATATTACAAGAGACGTGCGAAGCGTTAAATGAAAATATGTTGACCGAACTGTCAAATGCGCTTACAACTAAACAGCGCAATTAAACATGACACATTCAAAATTTCAAACATGAGGGTAATTAAATATGAGAGAAAACGTAAGCCGAGTGAAGCGCACTCTAGCTATGAGTAATAGATTATATAGGTGGTATAATCTATTTGAGAAAGTATTTTGAGGAGTACAGAAGGGGAATATTGTAGGATATAAGTTCAATACTAAACGTTTCCCACACCGAAGTACAAAAACAGTAATGAAACAAAGATAACTCCTTAATTTTAAATTCAAATAACAGTGTAGATAAAGCGGGAAGCTTGCGCAGCGACCGGGAATTCTAGGATATAAGTTTTGTTCGGAAAGATTCCTACACCTTGGATCGAAAAAAATAATAAAACTCTTTATTTAATGCATTCGAATAACAGTGTAAATAATGCGATGTTTGTACAACGACCGGAAACAAGAAAAAAAAAGCAAATAAAAAAAAGAGAGACAGAAAAGCATGAACGGATGAGAGCTTCGTTAGCCTGCATCTACCCACACTACTTTTACAGTAAACGGCAAGTTACGGCGGATAGCCTAGAACAACGTTTCTATAGTCTACCGATCGCCAGCATCTAGTTTAACCTGGCTGTCCGCCATTTCGTTTACTGGGTATAGACTGCGAGATCAACGAAGAGTGAATGAGAGCAATTCTGGTAAAGAAAAAGTGAGAGAGATCCCCTCGCCATTTTGGGCTGACGCAATCGCGAGCGTGTTTGCACAGGCATTCAGTATTCGATCTTTGAAGCGTTAACACGTATGGTCTTGCGGTGCGAATAAAAAAAAACAAAATGGAGGCCAAAAAATACGACAAACTCCACCATCGAAAACGGTGTTTCGTTCGCGGTATCGCGAGGAGACGCGGCGCGGCACGTTTTCTGTACCGGGACAGAGTCCGGACAGGTCTTCTTGGCGAAAGCGAATATCCAACGGTTTGAATATTCCACGTTCTCGTTGGTACTATTACGGTTACGCATACGACGAGCCGTACCCCAAAGAGTGCTCATCGCTGTTTCTCTCGTTAACCCGTCGACGAACCGGCGCCAATAACTGCGTTTTTTGGCTTTCATTAGACTCTTCATTCGTCTTTCTAACGACGCGTACTGTAGATAGCTAGCGGGTAACCCGTCTTCCCGGAAGGCCTTATTTGCAGTGGACTTTTCCGCGTACAGCTCTGAGCACTCTTTATCCCACCACAGGGTGGGAGACCGTCCATGGGTATTCGCGCTGGGTACTGGTTTAGTCTGAGCTTGATTCGCACTGTCGAGAATCAAGCCAGCCAAAAACCTGTACTCTTCCTCCGGAGGAAGTTCTTGAGTGGATTCGATTTTAACGGATATCGCGGTCGCGTAACTCTTCCAATCAATGTTCCGTGTGAGGTCATACGAGACATTGATTTTTTCCGATGGTCTTGAACCGTTAGCAATTGGAATCACGATAGGCAAATGATCGCTACCGTGGGGATCAGGGATCACCTTCCACCTGCAATCTAACTGTAGCGATGTCGAGCATAGCGATAAATCCAACGCGCTTGCGCGTGCTGGTGGTGTAGGAATCCGCGTCATTTCTCCCGTGTTTAAGATGGTCATGTTGAAATTGTCGCAAAGATCTTGGATTAATGTTGATCTATTATCATCATGAAGACAGCCCCATACCGTACCGTGCGAGTTAAAGTCTTCCAGAACTAGCCGCGGTGCCGGTAAGGATTCCGTGATATTACAAAGCGTTCGGTGCCCTACCGAGGCTCTAGGAGGAATGTAGATGGAAGCAATGCAAAGGTCTTTACCTTTGATTAGAACTTGACAAGCGACAATTTCAATGCCTGGTGTCGAAGGGAGGTTAATTCGGTTGAAAGAATAGCACTTTTTGATCCCCAAAAGTACTCCTCCATAAGGGGTTTTCTCGATCCAGACAAATTATATTAAAGTCGTGGAAGTTGAGATTTATATCGGAAGTTAACCAGGTTTCACATAATGCGAAAGCATCACATTTTAAACTGTTTAGTAAGAATTTGAAGGAATCGATTTTCGGGAGGATACTTCTGCAATTCCACTGTAGGACAGTGATCGAATCAGTGACCTCGTTTGATGACTTAGCCATCAAAGGATACGATCGCTGCAAGGAGGGGCAATTTAGCAGTCAACTGTTTCAAAAATGCTTGCACCATAGGGATAAAATGTATCAGAATGCTTTTAAGATGATCAGTTTCATTGAAAGCTGTGAAAATTAAGTCCACTATGTCAGAAAATTTCATTAGTCCGCTACTGGACTGAGTATCTGTTTGAAACAGGGAACACTTGGGGTTTTTGGTGTCCCTGGAAGTGGTGGATACTCCTTGTTAGAATTAAAATTTCCAAGTCCTGGAGCAACTTGCTTCGGCTTTAGTGCATCACTTCCATTGGATTTATTGATTGTAGTTGGCGCACTCTGAGTGCACGACACCTTGGCACCCTTACGAGGCAATCTAGGGGAGGCTAGATTTCTCCTCTTCCTGGACTCCCCTGAGTTAACCAAAGATGTTCCCTCTTGTGGGTCGTCAGATTCTTGCTCAACGCCAGCCAAAACAGCAAAGGAATTTTTGGAAGGGACAGATGGCGAAGCATTTTTAAGAATTTCTGCATAAGAGCGCTTCGAGCGTTCCTTAAGGGAGCGCCTAATTTTATCTCCGCGCTGTTTGTACGCGGGGCATGATTTAAGATCATGCGGAAGGCCCCCGTAGTAAATACACTTTTCAGTTTCTCCACCGCAAGAGTCATCCTCATGTTCTCCCTCGCATTTGCCGCACCTTTTCTTATTGCCACAATAGGTGGCTGTGTGGGCCAGCTGCTTGCAATTGCTGCAGTTCATTACCCGCGGTACAAACAGGCGAACAGGTAGACGAACCTTACCCAGGAGGAGATAGTTGTGGAGGGAAGACCCGGAGAAAGTCACCCGAAGTGAGTCTGACAATGAATAAGTTGTCTTATTATTCTCAGTTTTTGCGGAATACAATTGCTTGCATTCCAGAATCTTCACATGTTCAAGTGAGGGATCCTTAAAGCAACCATCTCCGTATTTCAACACGTCTTCGCACTTCAAACCCGGCTCGGCGACGACCCCGTCGATCTCCACTGCTAAACAAGGTATATACGCTTTAAATTGCTTTGTAAATCGCTCGCTGCGTGTAATCTGGTTTGCCTGGTCGAGGTCATTCACTAATATGCGTATCTTATTAGCTCTAACACGTGTTATCTGAGCTACGTTCGGGTAGTTAGCAGTCAGCTCCCGTGAGATCTCTAAAATATTAAGCGATTTCGTGATGGGCCAAAAATAGACCACCCAGGGCCCAATTGAACTGGGTGGGTATGTCTTAATACGAGGAGGACTGGGGGAATCAGAGGAGGGAGTGATTTCGGGTTTATCCGGTAAATCCATGGGAACATCATTCCCATCCAATGTTACTTCGCCCTCGGCCATTTAGGCACGAGGATAGCACGTGGTGTAAACGAAAGATGAAACTTATATTCAGGGGAAAGGGATCTAAGAAGTAGCGACCGATCGGGGGAAAGGGAAATGAAAAAAAAGATACTTAGCTTATTTAGCGGCTTGTCCGGTTATTCCAGTATTCACTTCACCAACCTAGGCACCGGCGAACAAAGCCAGCCTCAAACAATGGCCACAATGTATATATATTGATTTACTCTATGCACAGCACTAGAAAACGATCTGCTTCGATCGAGAGCTCAGACGATTGTGTGAGATATGTTCTTGATCGATCAAAGTATCATAAGTTAAAAAAAATTAGCTGTCAGAATGTTCTGGCAAACTGGTGAGTGATCAAGATACAACCAAACAGCATGAAATTGTTAAATGTTTATTTCTAGCGGTGTAGATAGAAAATGAAGTACCAAATATATCCTAATATCATCCTTTTCATTTTTATCGAAATAAGAATTGGCTGGTATATTTATACGGAGCATTACTATATTCAACAATAAATAACATGCTATAACTTTTAAAGCATGCAAGATGAGCACTTAGTGTCTTGAGTAAAATTGCTCGCAAAAGAAAGAGCTATAAATTTGCTGAAGACACCATCTCAGTATAATCACTTGAAAGAAAATTAATGAAAATATCTCACTTATATGGGAATTAATCTGTGAAAACACAATATCAAAAGAAAGAGCATATTATATCCAATAATTTCTTCAAAGGTAATATTGACCTAAACTTAGCCGTTTCGGCAATATTAGTTTATTGTTTGTTTTTGGTCTTATTTCTAGTTACCGGAAACTGGTAATAATCCGTCATCAGTATTTAAAGTTCAATATCACTTTTGATAATAGTCCGATTGCAACAAATTCGTTCGAAAGGTATTCGTATAAGCTATCTAAAAATATAAAAAATGTTCTTCTGTGTTGTCAATTTAGACAGTAATTTCAAAAACCCGTTTTAATCCACCTAGCGGTGAAATTGTGCATTACTCAATCATGAACACGAGAATGTTTGCGTTGTTTATATTCATTAAAAGCTTTCAAATGCATATATTACATTTCATATACATGGCATGACATCTATATACAAGAAAAGAAATCATTATTTGAGTTCTAAAATTTGGAAAATGGAGAAATACAAGAAAAAACAGCCATGGTAATATTAAACTGGTGCGAAATCGGCGAAGTCCCAAAAAGTCGATTTCATCGGTCACATATGAAATTCCCATATAAGCCGGAACTCAATTTTTTTTTTAAATTTTAGAAATCGAATTCGTATTTTTGATGCAAACATGCTTAAAATGTATGAAACGTCGAAATTTTATGTTATCACGAAAATTTTTTTTTATAAAAATCGACTTTTTGGGACTGCCGATTTCGCACATTTTTGGCTTTCTCAATAGCAAGGTGCAATTGCTCTGAAAATCGACTTTTAACGGAGGCCCGGAGGGCCGAGTGACGTATACCATTCGATTCAGCTCGTCGAGTTTGGCAAATGGCTGTGTGTATGTATGTATGTGTGTGTATGTGCGTCTGTGTGTGTACGCGAACACAATCTCACTCACTTTTCTCAGAGATGGCTGAACCGATTTTCACAAACTTAGTCCCAAATGAAAGGTGCAACGTTCCCATAGGCTGCTATTGAATTTCTTATGGATCCGACTTCCGGTTCCGGAATTACAGGATGATGAGTACGATCACGTAGAAAATGTCGATTTTAATAAATTCTGCAATGAATGTATAATGGTGAAAAATTTTCCAAAATGTGACCACAACTGCTTCGATTTGCAGTACTAGGTCACTAACAGCCATTCAAAGTCCTTTTGGTCACATTGGCCACCATCATCGGTTCCGGAAGCCCCGGCGGAAGTATCCAAATTCAGAATAACAGTCACATCGGTTTCTCGGAGATGGCTAGACCGAATCAACCAAACTTAGTCTCAAATGAAAGATGTTGCGTCCCCGCAAATGACTATTGAATTTTATCCCGAACCGACTTCCGGTTCCGGAATTACAAGTTGTGGCGTGCGATCACATAGCAAATTGTGATTCAAACCGATACTCCGATGAAAGCAAAAAGTAAAATCCTGTTTTAATCCACCTAGAGGTGCAATTGTGCCTTTCTCATTTCTCTAAACTATTATTTACTAGCTGGTTCGTACAATATAACATTATGGAAATGTATTTCATTCTTATTACACTTGGTAAGTATATATAAAAGCACCTTTTTGCATTCATCGCGGTATCGGTTTGAATCGGAGTTTTCTATGTGATCGCACTCCACAACCCGTAACTCCGGAGCCGGAAGTCGGATGGAGATGGAATTTAATATCAGTTTCCGGGGACGCAACACCTTTCATTTGAGACTAAGTTGATCAAATCGGTCTAGCCATTTTCAAGAAACCAATATAACCGTTATTCTGAATTTGGATGCTTCCGGATCCGTCGATGGTGGCCAGTGTGGCCAAAGAGACTTTGAATGACTGTTGGTGACCTAGATCTACAAATTTAACAGTGTTTACATTTTGGAATAAAAATCACCTTTTTACATTCATCGCAGAATTCGTTAGAATCGGGATTTGCTGCGTGATCGTGCGTATCACCCTGTAATTCAGGAACCAGAACTCGGATCCACACAAAATTCAACAGCAGCTGATGGACCTTTCATTGAAAATCAAGTTTGTCAAAATCGGTTCAGAAAATTCCGAGAAACCGATGTGGACAAATCAACAAATTTTGTTTTGTAACCATACTCTTCAACTCGTAATCCGGAACAAGATGTCGGTTGAAAATGAAATTCAGTAGCAACCTATGGAAATATTATACCTTTCATTTGAATCTTAGTTTGTAAAAATCGGTTCAGCCATCTCCGAGAAACCGATGTGGACATTTTGTTAACAAATCCGCACATACACACACACATACATACATACATACATACATACATACATACATACATACATACATACATACATACATACATACATACATACATACATACATACATACATACATACATACATACATACATACATACATACATACATACATACATACATACATACATACATACATACATACATACATACATACATACATACATACATACATACATACATACATACATACATACATACATACATACATACATACATACATACATACATACATACATACATACATACATACATACATACATAACTCCGCTAGCGAATGACGGATCCCAATAGTAGCATGTCTGTAATAACATACGTACATGGAACTATTGAGATCCAGAGCTACAGGTCCAAAGCCCTGGTAAAGGAGGATGGTTGTGATGATCCGGGCCGAGATCACCACGTAAAGCAAGGTAGGGCATAACCCCAATTCCAAGGCGTGAAGCGACCCGTGCCGAGGGATGAGTGATCGAGGGGGTGAAAAAGATGCTCGATCGTTAACGGAGCCTGTGGGGTACCTGGGCAACCCCCACAGTAAGCGTCCCTTACCACGCTAATGCGGACCTCTGGCGTGGCGGACATATATTTCTCGCGCTACTCGTGGGACTATACATGGAGGCAAATAAAAATAAAAATAAACAGACGGAGGTGCCAAACCCCTTCGCAAGAGGTGGTTTGGCGAGGTCTCCCCCCCCGTGGGAGAGTAGTGGAGCGATGAGTGCTGCACCCGAAAGCACCAGTGACCCCCCAGCAGCGGTAGGCAATACCCCTACCAATGCATCGGAGGGGCCAATAGCTGCGATGCGCAAAGTAGCGAAGCAACTCGATGCTATAATCGACTTCGCTAGCGCAAAACAGAACATAGCCAAGGAGTTGAAGTTGAGCCTTCTGGAGCTCCGGAAAGCTGTTCGTGTCGCAAGACAGGAACAGCAGGCATATGTTGAGAGGGTGGAATGTCGGGAGAGGCCCGACAGAGAAACCCAGACAGTGGCCTCCAATAGGGAGGAAAGAGAGAAGGTCAATAGAGGTTCACAGACAGTGGCCTTTACCTTCTACGGAGCAGCCACGTCGATCGGAGCGGCTACCGAGTTCCCCTCGAAGGGAAAAGGAAAGGGCAATCGCAAGACGGCATCGAATGCGAAGCGCCCTAGGAAGTCGTCAGGAGAGGGTGCCAAAACCGACACCACTCGGCGTGCAACCGTCAAAGTCAAACGCCGCCTGGGTGAGGTAAGCGAGGGCGAGAGTGACCTCGCTGTGGAGAGCGATGGTACCAGCAACCCGACACGACCGGGGCAGGGGGGCTCAAACCCCTGGACGCTGGTTACCAAGAAAAAGCCGGCACCGAAACCGGAGGTACCGCGGCCTGCGAGGAAGGCCAAGGACAGAGGCGAAGCCTTGTGGTTAAAAACCGACAAGGACAAATACGCCGATGTCCTTAAATCGATGAAGGCGGCCGAAAGTCTCTCGGCCCTTGGGCAGGATGTGCGTAGCGTAAGACGCACCAATACGGGAGAGATGCTCCTGGTGCTGAAGCGAGGCGCACAATCAAGTGCAGTATATAAGGCCTTGGCCCAAGAGGTCCTTGGTGAGGGCGCCCAAATCAGGTCGCTAGGTGCGGAAACAACTCTCCAGTGCAAGCACTTGGACGAGTTCGCGACCGCAGAAGACGTCGTCGCAGCCGTCAAGGAGCAATGCGGCGTCACAATCGAGCGGGCCTCTGTGCGACTGAGGGACGGACCCTCTGGCACCCAGGTAGCCTACCTCAGGCTACTGAATGCGGATGCCAAAAAGGTAACCGAGAAAGGGAAGCTGAAGATCGGCTGGTCGGTATGCCCTATTAGTATACCCCAGCCGCCTTCAGTGGACAGGTGCTATCGGTGCCTAGAATCCGGCCATAAAGCTTACGAATGCAAAGGCCTAGACAGGAGCAAGCTATGTCGTCGATGCGGCGAGGAGGGGCATAAAGAGCGGGGGTGCACTAAGGCATATAAGTGCCTTATCTGCACCGCTAAGAAGCAAGCCCATAAACATGCTATGGGCGGACCTTCGTGTCCCTTCGGCGAGTTAAATAAGAAGAAGCCGTGAGAGTCACACAGCTAAATCTTAACCATTGTGCAGCAGCCCAACAGCTGCTGTGGCAGTCGGTCTCGGAGTCGAGGACAGATGTCGCCCTCTTATCAGACCCGTACAGCATCCCTGCCGGTAACGGCAATTGGGTGTCGGACGGGTCTGGAATGGTGGCAATCTGTACAACGGGAAGGTTCCCGGTTCAAGAGGTAATACACCCCTCCGCCGAGGGTGTGGCGATTGCCAAGATCAATGGTGTGTTCTATTGCAGCTGCTACGCCCCACCAAGGTGGCCAATAGAACAGTTCTACCAGATGATCGACAGGCTCTTGTCGGACCTCGTGGGCCGGAAACCGATAGTAATAGCGGGAGACTTCAACGCTTGGGCAGTGGAGTGGGGCAGCCGCTGTACAAATAGCAGGGGTCAAGCGCTAATGGAAGCGTTTGCGAAACTCGATACTGTGCTAGCTAATGATGGCTCCGCTAGTACATTCCGTAGAAACGGAGTGGAGGCGTGGATTGATTTGACCTTTGCCAGCCCGAGTCTGGCTCCAGGCATGGAATGGAGGGTAGACGAAGGCTACACCCATAGCGATCATCTAGCAATCCGCTTTAAGATCAACTATGGTGTGCAGCATCCGAGGGCGGGAGATCCCTGTCAGGTACGCGGGTGGAAGTCCAATCACTTCGACAGCGAAGCTTTCACCGCGGCCCTGGGACTGGAGGCCAACACCGACAGTCTAAGCGGGGATGCGCTGGTAGCTGTTCTATCACGCGCGTGCGACGCCACTATGCCGAGAAAAACACTGCCAAGAAACGGTAGATGCCCGGTATACTGGTGGAGTGCCGAGATTGCAGCTCTACGGTCAGCCTGTCTCAGAGCTAGACGTAGGATGCAAAGAGCTCGCACCGAGGATGCAAGAGAGAACCGCCGTGAAGTGTTTCGAGCTGCGAAATTAGCCCTTAACAAGGCTATTAAAAGCAGCAAGAGAGCGTGTTTCGACAACCTGTGTGAGAGTGCCAACGCGAATCCGTGGGGTGACGCCTACCGAATTGTGATGGCCAAGACCAAAGGGGGCTCCTCACCCCCAGAACGGTCTCCGGACCGCTTGGCAACGATTATCGAAGTACTCTTCCCGTCTCGAGCCACAAGCCCCTGGCCACCTGCACTACGAGACAGTGCGGGCACGGTCGAAATGGTGGCTCCAGTGACGAACGAAGAACTACTCGCAGTGGCTAAATCCCTAGCAATGAACAAAGCTCCAGGACCGGATGGAGTCCCGAACAACGCTCTCAAGGCAGCGATCATAGCGAACCCGAACATGTTCAGGCTAGCTATGCACAGATGCCTTGACGAGTGCCGTTTCCCCGATAGATGGAAAAGGCAGAAACTGGTGCTGTTGCCGAAGCCCGGGAAGCCGCCAGGCGACCCATCGGCGTACAGACCAATCTGTCTGATAGACACGACTGGCAAACTACTTGAGAGGATCATCCTCAACAGGCTCACCCCGTACGCGGAAGGTACGGACGGTCTGTCAAGCAACCAGTTTGGCTTTCGGAAGGGTAAGTCCACAGTGGACGCTCTCAACTCAGTGATAAATACTGCCGAGATAGCGATCCAACGAAAAAGGCGAGGTATTCGATACTGTGCGTTAGTGACACTTGACGTGAAGAATGCATTCAACAGCGCAAGCTGGGATGCCATCGCGCTCTCGTTACACCGGCTTAGCCTACCGGTGGGTCTGTACCGGATCCTGGAAAGTTACTTCCAAAACCGCGTACTGCTATACGAGACCGATGCCGGTCAGAAAAGGGTTCCGATTACCGCCGGAGTCCCGCAGGGCTCGATCCTAGGCCCGGTGCTATGGAACCTCATGTATGACGGGGTTCTGAGACTGAAGTTCCCTCCTGGGGTCAAGATCGTCGGCTTTGCCGACGACGTAACCTTGGAGGTCTACGGGGAGTCAATTCCTGAGGTAGAACTAACCGCAGAACACGCGATTAGCACGGTGGAGGAATGGATGAGCGCGAGAGGCCTGGAGCTCGCTCATCATAAGACGGAGGTAGTTATCGTCAACAACCGCAAGTCGGCACAACATGCAGTTATCCATGTGGGAGAAGTCGCGATCACTTCACAGCGAAGTCTGAAGTCTCTCGGAGTCATTATAGACGACAAGCTGACCTTCGGCAGCCATGTCGACTATACGTGCAAGAGAGCGTCGACTGCTGTTGCGGCACTATCGAGAATGATGTCCAACAGCTCAAAGGTGTGCGCCAGTAGACGTAGGTTACTGGCAGGCGTTGCCGTATCTATCCTCAGGTACGGCGGCCCGTCATGGTCAAGAGCACTGAGGGTAACCAGTTACCTACAGAAACTGGAGAGCACCTACCGCGTGATGTGCCTCAGAGTGATATCTGCCTACCGCACGGTATCACACGATGCATCCTGCGTGATAGCGAGCATGATGCCAGTCGGGCTGGTCATTCGGGAAGATGAGGAGTGCTTTGAGCTACGTGGAAATAGGGGAGCCCGCGAGCGCACCAGGGTGACCTCGGTCGCCAGATGGCAGCGTGAGTGGGACAACTCCTCGAAAGGTAGGTGGACCCACCGGCTGATACCTAGCATATCGAGCTGGGTGGGAAGACCCCATGGGGAAGTTCACTTCCACCTGACACAATTCCTGTCAGGCCATGGCTGTTTCCGTCAGTACCTCCACAAGTTCGGGCACGCGGAGGTCCCAGTCTGCCCGGACTGCCCAGGTGTAGATGAAACTGCCGAACACATACTGTTCGTATGTCATCGGTTCGACGTCGAAAGAAGAGCAATGCTTGACGTCTGTGGCTGGGACACAACCCCGGATACCCTTATCCAGCGGATGTGTCAAACGGTGGAGAAGTGGAACGCAGTCTCGGCTGCTACCATCCAGATTGCCAGTAGGCTACAGGTAATCTGGCGAACCGAGCAACAGACGGCGGGCACGGCTAACTAGTGATTGGTTAGTTGGAGCGAAAAAGGCCAAGCGCAAAATAAGAGAGTGAATGGTCTGTTCATGCCGAGGTAGGTTGGCGCAGCGAATGGCAACCGCGTAAGGGGTAAACCCAGCCACCCCGAAGCAAGACAGAAGAGTGAGTGTATAGGCGTATAAGTGGACTGCCTCATGCCAAGACGGGAGGGTCGTAGCGTAGTATGTTGGAACTAAGCTATCGATGCCTCATGGCGTGGCAGAGGAGTGAAAGGGTGAGCATCCACGTCAGTCTCACACTGCATGTTAAGGGTGAGCATAAAAGTCAGCCTCACAGGTTGGTAGAGGCTAGCACAAAAGTCAGCCTAGCAAGGAATGAAAAAGGTGAGCACAAAAGTCAGCCTCGCATGGTATGTCAGAAGTGGGGCCTAAGAAAAATGTCCCACATGGGATGCCAGAGAGAGTGACAAAGGTACAATAGAGTGGCACGATTGAGAGTGAATCAGGTGATAGGGTGAGCACCCAAGTCAGCCTCACATGGATGGGTAGGGCGAGCACAAAAGTAAGCCTAGCAAGGAATGAGTAAGGTGAGCACACAAGTCAGCCTCGCATGGAACGTAAAAGGTGAGCACAAAAGTCAGCCTCATGTGGGAGTGTTTGAGAGTGAATCAAAGTGTAATTGAGAGAGCACCCAAGTAAGCCTCATACAGGATGTATGATCGCGTGAGTGAGAGTGAATGAGTACATTTAGTACAGCCATCCCCCCAGAAGTAATACCGAGAGGTAGTTCCTGGGAGGAATGATGGCGGAGCCCAATGGAGTTTAGTCGGTATTAATGGCTGGTCACCATTCGAGTCCGACACGCCCCCAGTGCACCCCGTGTGGTAGATTGGACCCTACCGTTAGCACGTGTACTGGGCTAGGACATAAAGGTCTTCTCCATTGTAAAAAAAAAAAAAAACATACATACATACATACATACATACATACATACATACATACATACATACATACATACATACATACATACATACATACATACATACAGGGGGGCAGCAGGGACAGGAAGGACAGGAGTCTAGGGGCCTAACGAACCCCCCCCCCCCACAGCCCTACTGCGAGTTGGGGAGTTTTGCTAGGATATGGTGGGGCTAAGATTGGGCTCTTCTGAACCTCTAAAAAATGCCATAACTCCGAAAGCAGCTCCGACGAAGCGAGTCTGTGCCGCTTCTGCTAAGATCCTAAGATTCCAATAATCTAAGATCTGGGCAATAAAAGCACTCTAGCCCAACCGGAGTGCCAACCGGCACATCAGGATCGACGCCAGTAACATCTTGATTATGGTATACTGGCCATGGCGAACGGCAACGGACAGGACACGGATGACGGAAAGGATGGCGACTTAGGGCTGACAGACGTGCTGTTCTACTCCCTGAGTAAGGAAGGATGACACCGACTTGAAATGGCGAGTGGGCTAACAGCATGGCTGCCTCCGTTCCAACAAAACCCTGGCAGGTCTCCGGGTACGTTCGAATCTCGCCATCATTTGGTTGGTGGTACTAGGTTCGGTTGAAGCATTCCCGATTTACGCCGATCCGGCTCTGAACACTACTCCCCATGAGAGATGGTGTCAACCCTTGCATGACCTCACTGCTGCTTTTCGGCAGCATAGATAATCATGGGATCACGAGAGGCGACTATGTGCAGCGAGTGGAGATAGCGGCCCGGAGTTGGGACCCAATAAAATAAAATGGAGAAACAACAAGCAACCGATATAAATGGAGCAGGCACGGCAAATCCGTTTGCCAGAGGTGGGTTGGTGAGGTCACCACCACCAATAGTAGCTGAAGTCACCCAGCAAGAGCAGGAGGAGGGGAAGCCGAAGCAACAGCAACAGCAGCAACAAAAACAGCCGGAGCAGAGCGGAAGGAGCTACACCCCACAAACGCCAAAGGTAGTGGTAGCGAGGCACTTGGTGGAGGAGCTCCACAAGTTCGTGGACATGAGAAACAATGTCCACAAAGACATTAAGGAGATGGTCATCAAAATCCGGAAGGCGCTACTGTCTGCCGTGAAAGAGTACGATACGGCAACGCAGAGGGCAGATTCAGCTGAGCGAGCATCCGCGTCGGCTAAGGCTACTATCCTCCTAGCCCCTCCGAAACAGGGTAAGGAGAGGCAGATTGGAGTGGAGAACACGCCAGTTCCCATAACTCCAAAGAGGACAAGATCCTCACCAGGAGAAGAAAGACCAGGCGGGTCAAAGAGGCAGACGCTCGAGGATGCTGTTGCTGCCGAAGAAAAGGACGCCACCTTACAGGGTGAAAGCTGGAGCACCGTTGTAGGTCGGAAGGAGAAACGCGGGAAACAGCAAAAAAAGAAGGAGGAGCGAAAAGGGGAGCAGAAGAGGAAATCAGAACCCTCGGCTCGTCAGAAGGCGCCTAAGGGAGAAGCCGTGCTCGTCAAAGCAAATGACGAGACTACGTACGCAGCACTGCTCAAAAAGGTCAGAGAGGACCCGGAGCTGAAAGATTTGGGGGAAAACGTGTTAAGAGTCAGGCGTACCCAAAAAAATGAGATGCTCCTCGAGCTTAAGAAGAATACTACGACTAGTAGCTCTGCCTTGCAGGAGACTATAACTAAATCAATGGGCGGAAAGGCAGAAGTTAAAGCCTTAAGCCCGGAGATGGTAATCGTGTGCAAAGACCTCGACGAAATAACGACGGAAGACGAGCTGAGAGGTGCTATGAAGCAGCAGTGCAAACTGGGCGAGGTGCACATGACGATCCGGCTAAGGAAGGGATACGGAGGAACGCAGATAGCGATGATACGTTTACCGGTAACCGCTGCAGACAAGGCACTGGAGGTAGGTAAGGTTACAGTTGGATGGTCGAGATGCCTACTGAGAGCCGCCCCACGAGTAAACAAACAAGCAGAGAAATGCTTCAAATGTTTAGGCTTTGGACATTTAGCAGGGGCTTGCAAAGGCCCGGACAGATCCGGGATGTGCTGGAAATGCGGAGAGACGGGCCATCTTGCGAGAGACTGCACGCAGAGGCCGAAGTGCTTGCTTTGCACCCCAGCGGAAGGGAACGACCATCAGACGGGTGGCTTTAAATGCCCAGCGTACAAGAAGGCGACTGCAGGCCAACGGTGATGGAGATGACCCAGATAAACCTGAATCACTGTGATACCGCACAGCAACTGTTGTGGCAGTCTACGACAGAAACTATGTGCGATGTCGCTTTGATCGCAGAGCCTTATCAAGTCCCCCCTAATAACGGTAACTGGGTGGCGGATAGATCAGGAACCGCAGCGATACAAGTAATGGGAAGATTCCCTATCCAAGAAGTGGTAGAACGTTCCTATGAGGGTTTCGTGATAGCCAAAATCAACGGCATCTTCGTATGTAGCTGTTACGCTCCCCCAAGGTGGACAGTAGAGCAGTTCAGCCTAATGCTGGAGCAGTTAACCGAGCAGTTGATCGATCGGAAGCCGGTAGTCATTGGTGGTGACTTCAACGCCTGGGCTGTGGAATGAGGCAGTAGAGTAACCAACACAAGAGGGTGTATCCTGCAGGAAGCTCTAGCGAAGTTAGACGTACGATTGTGCAATGAAGGCTCTGTTAGTACATTTCGGAGAGACGGGAGGGAGTCCATCATAGACGTCACATTCTGTAGTCCCTCATTGACGGCGAACATGAATTGGAGAGTATGCGAAACGTATACGCATAGTGACCACCAGGAGATTCGCTACCGTATCGGCCAACGGAACCCCGCGGCAGTACAGAGAAGGGTGACCGGCGAACGAAAGTGGAAGACGAAAGCCTTCAACAAAGACCTCTTTGTTGAGGCACTTCGGCCGAACGGCGGGACCGAGAACGTGGATGCGGCTGACCTAACAAGAAGGATTGTGGCGGCTTGTGACGCCACAATGCCGCGAAAACTGGAACCACGCAACAAACGGCGTCCAGCTTACTGGTGGAACGAGACGCTTAGTACGTTACGCGCTGCTTGTCTCAGAGCCAGAAGGCGGGCCCAAAGAGCAAGGTCGGAACCAGATAGAGAAGAGCATAAGGCATCGTTTCGGGAAGCTAGGGCCGCTCTAAAACGGGAGATCAGACTTAGCAAGTCAGAGTGCCACAAGGAGCTATGCCGAGAAGTAGACGCCAATCCCTGGGGTGACGCATACCGAGTCGTGATGGCGAAAATGAAGGGTCCAACGACGCCAGTCGAAATGTGTCCGAGCAAGCTGAAGATAATCGTCGAGGGTCTTTTCCCGAAGCACGATCCAACTATATGGCCACCGTCACCGCACGGCGAGGAAGAAGGAACAAACATGGATCGGCAAGTGACTAACGACGAGCTAGTAGAAGCATCGAAGCGCCTAAAACCAAAGAAAGCCCCTGGTCCGGATGGAATACCAAACGTGGTACTGAAAGCTGCGATCCTGGCATATCCGGACATGTTCAGGATAGTGATGCAGAAGTGCCTAAATGAAGGCAACTTCCCCGAAATGTGGAAGGTCCAGAAGCTGGTGTTGCTGCCGAAGCCAGGGAAGCCACCTGGCGACCCGACCTCGTACAGACCCATATGCCTGCTGGATACACTCGGAAAACTCCTGGAAAGGATCATTCTTAACAGGTTGACGAAATTCACGGAAGGTGAGCGCGGACTGTCCAAGATGCAGTTTGGTTTCCGCAAAGGAGCATCGACAGTGGATGCAATTCGGATAGTGCTCGAGAGTGCCGAGAAGTCATCTAAACAGAAGCGAAGAGGAGATCGATACTGCGCTGTGGTCACGATAGATGTGAAGAACGCGTTCAACAGTGCCAGCTGGGAAGCCATCGCTGCAGCGCTGCATAGAATGAGGGTTCCCGACTATCTGTGCCAGATCCTGAAGAGCTACTTTCAGAGCAGAGTGCTACTGTACGAGACGAGCGAAGGACAGAAGTCATTGCGTGTCACAGCGGGCGTTCCTCAGGGCTCCATTCTCGGTCCAACCCTTTGGAACGGGATGTACGATGGGGTGTTAACGCTGCAGCTGCCTAGGAAAGTGAAAATCGTAGGTTTCGCGGACGACGTGTCACTAACGGTGATGGGTGAGACACTTGAAGAAGTGGAGGTGTCGGTGACGGAGACAATAGACGCGATCGAGAGCTGGATGAACGGGGTTAAGCTGCAAATAGCTCGCCACAAGACGGAGGTGTTGTTGGTCAGTAACTGCAGATCGGTCCAACGGATGCAGATCGACGTCGGAGGGCACGTGATTGCATCGAAACGTGCATTGAAGCAATTGGGAGTTATAATCGACGACCGGTTGAGCTTCAACAACCACGTTGATTACGCCTGTGGAAAGTCGGCGAAGGCAACGAACGCAATAGCGAGAATCATGCCAAACGTCGGCGGTCCGAGAAGCAGCACGAGACGTCTGCTATCTACTGTTTCGTCATCGATACTCCGATATGGGGTTCCTGCCTGGAGTGCTGCGCTGAAAACCAAGCGGAACCGTGAAAAGCTAAACAGGACATTCCGACTGATGGCCGTACGAGTCGCGAGTGCCTACAGAACAATATCGTCGGAGGCAGTATGCGTTATCGCCAGGATGATCCCCATCTGCACTACCCTGGCGGAGGACGTGGAATGCTATCAGCGGAGAAATGCACGTAACGCTAGGAGACAGGTTCGAGCGGACTCGTTGGCTAAATGGCAACAGGAGTGGGACAACGCGGAGAAAGGAAGGTGGACCCACCGACTCATCCCAAATTTATCGGCCTGGGTACATAGGAAGCATGGAGAGGTGAACTTCCATTTGACGCAGTTTTTGTCCGGGCACGGATGCTTCCGGAAGTACTTGCATCGGTTTGGACATGCTTCGTCACCCCTTTGCCCGGGTTGTGCGACCGTGCAGGAGACACCGGAACACGTGGTCTTCGAATGCCCTAGATTCGAAGAAGTTCGTAGGGGTATACCTGGTATGACAGCGGACAATATCGTCGAAGAGATGTGCCGTGACGAACATACCTGGGACGCTGTCAACAGAGTGGTCTCGAGCATACTCTCCGAGTTACAGAGGAAGTGGCGTAGAGACCAACAAGAAACCGCAAATCGGGTTTCGAGAGAAATTCCGCCGCCGGGGAACTCTCCAACTGTGTAGACTAGGTCCACCGCCGGGGACCAGTTGAGTAGTGCGTGATGTAGCACCGAGTTGGGTCGTCGGGGCGCCTGGGAACCGGACGTCAAGCTTCACCGGAATCGCTGAACCGACCTCGACATCCTTCCGGGTAGCTCGTGAGTAGGCTATATCCACCGCCGGGGATTGGACCGAGTAAACCGCGTCGCAGAGCTAGCAGTGGGTCGTTGGGGCGCCGGTGAACCGGAAGTTACGCTCCAACCGGAATCGCCGGATAGACCTCAGCACCTACTGTATGGCCCGTTGAGTAGGCTAGATCCACCGCCGGGGACTAGATCGAGTAGATCGGGCGAAACGGAACGAGAGGAAGCCAAAGAGTTCATGAAATTGTGGTGCTAAAACAAAAGAAGAATCGGTACCGGGGGAGCCTCCTTCGCCGGGGAACTCTCCGTCAGCGTAAGCTAGATCCACCGCCGGGGACTAGACTGAGTAGACCGCGACGAAATACCACCAGTCGCAGGTCGTCGGGGCACCAGCGAACCGGACGCTCTGCTCCACCGGAATCGCCGAACTGACCTCGACATCTGGTTGGTTGGCTCGGTTTCGGGAGAACTTCTCTCGCCGGGGAATTCTCCGTCGGAGTAGGCTAGGTCCATCGTCGGGGACTAGACCGAGTAGTTCGCGAACAAGTCTGGTGCTCAAAGAGTAAACGGCGTTGAATGGTGCGAGAAGGGAGTTGCGGTGCTAACCGGCACAAGCGAGCCGCAGGGCTCAGTGAATTAGACAGTCAGAAGTTTGCCGCTCAGACTGTACTCGTAGGGGAGGAGTACTAAGCCTCGACTCACAGCCAGCTTTCCGACTGCCATGCAGAGCTTGCCAGTCTGTGTGGATGGTAGAGAATTGGTGGTGTGTAGAGGAGTGGGGCTGTAACCCTACGGAAGAAACGAACTAGGAAGTAGTTGAATTAGAGTGCGTGCTATGCACATAAAAACCCCTCCCCGAAGTAATGCCGTAAGGTAGTGCCGGGGAGGAATCAGGTTCTGGGCAAGAGCAGTGGTTTTTAGCGGGTCGGGTGATGGCAGCCCAAACCCGTTCCCTGACAATGGGGTTTTTGTACATTTTTCCTCACTCAGGGTTTTTCTGAAAATTTTTTTACTGCTCTCAAAAAAAAAAGAACATACATACATACATACATACATACATACATACATACATACATACATACATACATACATACATACATACATACATACATACATACATACATACATACATACATACATACATACAAACATACATACATACATACATACATACATACATACATGCATACATGCATACATACATACATACATACATACATACATACATACATACATACATACATACATACATACATACATACATACATACATACATACATACATACATACATACATACATACATACATACATACATACATACATACATACATACATACATACATACATACATACATACATACATACATACATACATACATACATACATACATACATACATACATACATACATACATACATACATACATACATACATACATACATACATACATACATACATACATACATACATACATACATGCATACATACATACATACATACATACATACACACATACATACACACAGATATTTTGCGATCTCGGCGAACTGAGTCGAATGTTATATGAGACTCGACCCTCCGGGCTTCGGTTAGAAAGTCGGTTTTTGGAGCAATTGCATAACCTTTCTATATGAGAAAGGCTAAAGAATAATATTTAATTAGCTTAATCAGCATGAGTTCCATGTTATCTTCATGTGATTATATTTTGAAATGATGGTGGAATGGGTTTGAACGTGTAGGTAATGGGGGGTTAGTAGAGTGGGAGTGGAGGATGCGCCAGAAATTCTTCATCTTATTTCGGTATACGGGGTGGATGAAGGACATGCGGGGTGAGGGTGGTCCAAGGAGAGGGGAGTGATGAAGGAGGGAGGTGTAAGGGCAAGGCGGGGGGAGGGGTTGCGACGCAATACTCAACTTCACATTTTGCCTTCCATTTGAGACTTGGTTTGAGAAAATCGGTTCAGTCATCACCGAAGAACCGATTTCACTTTAATTGTGGAATATGCCCGGAATTTTGGACTTCCGGAATCGTCGATAGTGGACAATATATTCAAAGAATGTTTGATTGGCAATCAGTGATCTAGATCTGCGATTATAAGTAATTTGGTGATCATTTCAATAGTTTTTAGTCTCTGAGGTAATACGATTGTACCGATTTATATGGGAAATTCCAGTGTATCATTACTAACACCCCTGTAACTCCGGAAGCAAGAGACAGAACCGAATGAAATTCAGCAGCAGTCAAAGGTATTACTGTATCTTTCATTTGAAATCAAGTTTGTAAAAATCGGTAGAGAATTCGTTGAGGTATGGGTGTGATATTAGCTTAGGAACTTGCCGGGTTCCCCCGGGGCGTCATGAACCGTCATAGGTGGCCAATGTAGTCAAAGCTGCTTTGATTGATCATAAGTGATCCAGACCCGCAAACTAGAGTAATGTTACATCCATTTTAATATGTTTTACATCATTTGAACATCACGGTGGTACCAGTTTATATGGGAATTTGCTGTGTGACCGCACTCTTCAACACGTAACTCCGGAACCGGAAGACGGATCAACTAAAAATTCAATAGCAACTTATGGGAGCGTTATACCTTTTAGATGAAACTAAGATTGCGAAAATCGGTTCAGCTATCTCTGAGAAAATTGTGTGAATTTAAATGACACACACATATCTACACACACACATACATACACACACAGACATTTGCCGATCTCGACGAACTGAATCGAATGGTGTACGACACTCCGCCCTCCAGGCCTCGGTTAAAAAGTCGATTTTTACGTTTGTAAAAATCGGTAGACAATTCGTTGGGGTATGGGTGTGATATTAGCTTAGGAACTTGCCGGGTTCCCCCGGGGCGTCATGAACCGTCATAGGTGGCCAATGTGGTCAAAGCTGCTTTGATTGATCATTAGTGATCCAGACCCGCAAACTAGAGTAATGTTACAACAATTTTAATATGTTTTACATCATTTGAACATCATGATGGTACCAGTTTATATGGGAATTTGCTGTGTTACCGCACTCTTCAACCCGTAACTCCGGAACCGGAAGACGGATCAACTAAAAATTCAATAGCAGCTTATGGGAGTTATACCTTTTAGATGAAACTAAATTTGCGAAAATCGGTTCAGCAATCTCTGAGAAAATTGTGTGAGTTTAAATGACACACACATATATACACACTAGAGTGACAGAAAAAAATGACCCCCATCGGCCCACTCCTGAGTCGATTCCTAGTCCCACCAGGAGTGTCTGCTCCAAATTTGAGCCAAATCGAACAAGTCCAACTACCGGACCAACGTGCTTGAAGTTTGTATGGGATTTTTCGACAATTTACGTGGAGAAAACCCACTTGCGAACATTTTCACCGCTAGGGGGCACTGTATACATCAGATTATCACCAAAAGTGAAATTTAAGAAGATAATTCTATTATCTACAACTTTGTTGAAGACTGCAAAGCGATCCGACTCGAACAAGAAAAGTTATTAAACTTATAACGAAGTGATGTCTGAGTCAGTTTTGCATGGGGCCTAGCAGTGCATGGTAGTGTATCAATACTAGGTTCTAACAAACTAAACATTTTTATGGAATAATGGTTAGATTTAGCTCACTAGAATGTTCGGAAGAATTGTAGTACATAATACGAGTTATGTTTTGGTTAGAAAACTTTAGTTCCAGCTGTGACCGCATAGATGGCGCCAACACTAACTTTTCAACGGAGAAAGATAGAAATTAGGTGTCTTCTACAAAGTTGTAGAACAAGATTTTTTCAGTAATTTTGCCAAACATCCTTGAATCACGCAGATGTGTTTGCATACCCGGATATTCAAAATCGGTTTAGTTTTGACCCTAAAAAACCAGTAAAGCAATACTCTGTATGGAACGGTCTCATTTTTAGTTAGTGGAAATTGGTAAGCGAAGAATGAAAATACAAAATGTTTAATATCTCCGCCGCTCGTGAACGGATTTTGACAATCTATAGCTTGTTAGAAAGGTATTTTCATAAGCTGATACAGTTGGCTTGTTCGAATGTTATTCGCGTCAAACCAGCCCTGTTTTGACAAAATTACCCATATCTCAGAAAGTAAACAACATATCGAAAAACAAAAATAATAGTGTCAAATGGGAGCGTTAGGCCTTTCATTTGAAACTAGTTTCATTAAGATCCGCTCAGCCATTGCTGAGATAATTACATGCCATTTTGTACATACATACATACACACACACATACAGACATTGTCTCAATTTGTCGAGCTGAGTCGATTGGTATATGAAACTCGGCCCCCCGGGCCTCGGAAAAAGTTTTCAAAGTTTGAGTGAATCCTATACATTTCTTTTGTAAGAAATGTAAAACGGTAAAAATTTCGCTAAAATGTGTCTCAAACAACTTAAATTTGCAGTTCTAGGTCACCGACGGCCAAACAAACTTTCGTTGACTACATTGACCACCATAGACGGTTCCGGAAGTGCCCGGGAAAAGCGGCCATCTATCAAAACTAGCAAACTCATATCAGTTTCTCGGAAACCGTTGGGCCGATTTTCACAAACTTAGTCCCAAATGATAGCTATATTATCCCCACAGATGTCTATAAAATTTCGTACGGACCGCTTAAATGGTTCCGGAAATATAGACTGAACCGTCCGGTCACATATGTTATTCCCATATAAGCCGGAACTCAAATTTTTTTTCAAAGGGGGGACCTCATGAAATTTCAGAAATCGAATTCGTATTTTTGATGCCAAACATCCTTAAAATGCATGAAACGTCGAGATTTTATGTTATAACGAAATTTTTTTTTTATAAAAATTGACTTTTTGAGACTTTGCCGATTTCGCACCTTTTTCAGTTCAATATTACCGTGGCTGTTTTTTCGTTTGCAAAATTTTAGAACTCGAATAATGATTTCTTTTCTTGTATATTTGTCATGCCATGTATAATAACAAAATGTAATATATGGTCGGTGTTAAGTCAGACCGGACTAAGTCGCAAAACATCAAAAAAATGAGAAAATGATAGAACTGGATAAAGCTTTTCGTCAGCTACATCCGACTTTTGACAGATTTTAAATATGTAACAATAAACAAGAATTATGGCAAAAAATTATTTCCAATTATATTGTAAAGGTTGCTGCGATTCAAACTTCAAACTCGTTTTTCTCGAAATCAAGATTTTGTCATTTAGTCCAGTCTGACTTAATACCGACCATATGCATTTGAAAGCTTTTTTTGAATATAAACAACGCAAACATTCTCGTGTTCATCATTGAGAAAGGCACAATTGCATCGCTAGGTGGATTAAAACAGGTTTTGCTTTTTGCTTTCATCGGAGTATCGGTTTGAATCACAATTTGCTATGTGATCGCACCCGTAACTCCGGAACCGAAAGTCGGTTCGGGATAAAATTTAATAGCCATTTACGGGGACGCAACATCTTTCATTTGAGACTAAGTTTGGTTGAATCGGTCTTGCCATCTCCGAGAAACCGATGTGAATGTTATTCTGAATTTGGGTACTTCCGCCGGGGCTTCCGGAACCGATGATGGTGGCCAATGTGACCAAAAAGACTTTGAATGGATGTTAGTGACCTAGTACTACAAATCGAAGCAGTTGTGGTCACATTTTGGAAAAATTTTAACCATTATACATTCATTGCAGAATTTATTAAAATCGACATTTCCTACGTGATCGTACTCATCACCCTGTAATTCCGGAACTGGAAGTCGGATCCATTAGAAATTCAATAGCAGCCTATGGGAACGTTGCACCTTTCATTTGAGACTAAGTTTGTCAAAATCGGTTCAGCCATCTCTAAGAAAAATGAGTGACATTTTTGGTCACATACACACAGACGCACATATACACATACATACATACACACATACATACACAACATAACTCCGCTAGCGAATGACGGATCCCAATAGTAGCATGTCTGTAATAACATACGTACATGGAACTATTGAGATCCAGAGCTACAGGTCCAAAGCCCTGGTAAAGGAAGATGGTTGTGATGATCCGGGCCGAGATCACCACGTAAAGCAAGGTAGGGCATAACCCCAATTCCAAGGCGTGAAGCGACCCGTGCCGAGGGATGAGTGATCGAGGGGGTGAAAAAGATGCTCGATCGTTAACGGAGCCTGTGGGGTACCTGGGCAACCCCCACAGTAAGCGTCCCTTACCACGCTAATGCGGAGCTCTGGCGTGGCGGACATATATTTCTCGCGCTACTCGTGGGACTATACATGGAGGCAAATAAAAATAAAAATAAACAGACGGAGGTGCCAAACCTCTTCGCAAGAGGTGGTTTGGCGAGGTCTCCCCCCCGTGGGGAGAGTAGTGGAGCGATGACTGCTGCACCCGAAAGCACCAGTGACCCCCCAGCAGTGGTAGGCAATACCCCTACCAATGCATCGGAGGGGCCAATAGCTGCGATGCGCAAAGTAGCGAAGCAACTCGATGCTATAATCGACTTCGCTAGCGCAAAGCAGAACATAGCCAAGGAGTTGAAGTTGAGCCTTCTGGAGCTCCGGAAAGCTGTTCGTATCGCAAGACAGGAACAGCAGGCATATGTTGAGAGGGTGGAATGTCGGGAGAGGCCCGACAGAGAAACCCAGACAGTGGCCTCCAATAGGGAGGAAAGAGAGAAGGTCAATAGAGGTTCACAGACAGTGGCCTTTACCTTCTACGGAGCAGCCACGTCGATCGGAGCGACGACCGAGTTCCACTCGAAGGGAAAAGGAAAGGGCAATCGCAAGACGGCATCGAATGCGAAGCGCCCTAGGAAGTCGCCAGGAGAGGGTGCCAAAACCGACACCACTCGGCGTGCAACCGTCAAGGTCAAACGCCGCCTGGGTGAGGTAAGCGAGGGCGAGAGTGACCTCGCTGTGGAGAGCGATGGTACCAGCAACCCGACACGACCGGGGCAGGGGGGCTCAAACCCCTGGACGCTGGTTACCAAGAAAAAGCCGGCACCGAAACCGGAGGTACCGCGGCCTGCGAGGAAGGCCAAGGACAGAGGCGAAGCCTTGTGGTTAAAAACCGACAAGGACAAATACACCGATGTCCTTAAATCGATGAAGGCGGCCGAAAGTCTCTCGGCCCTTGGGCAGGATGTGCGTAGCGTAAGACGCACCAATACGGGAGAGATGCTCCTGGTGCTGAAGCGAGGCGCACAATCAAGTGCAGTATATAAGACCTTGGCCCAAGAGGTCCTTGGTAAGGGCGCCCAAATCAGGTCGCTAGGTGTGGAAACAACTCTCCAGTGCAAGCACTTGGACGAGTTCGCGACCGCAGAAGACGTCGTCGCAGCCGTCAAGGAGCAATGCGGCGTCACAATCGAGCGGGCCTCTGTGCGATTGAGGGACGGACCCTCTGGCACCCAGGTAGCCTACCTCAGGCTACTGAATTCGGATGCCAAAAAGGTAACCGAGAAAGGGAAGCTGAAGATCGGCTGGTCGGTATGCCCTATTAGTATACCCCAGCCGCCTTCAGTGGACAGGTGCTATCGGTGCCTAGAATCCGGCCATAAAGCTTACGAATGCAAAGGTCTAGACAGGAGCAAGCTATGTCGTCGATGCGGCGAGGAGGGGCATAAAGAGCGGGGGTGCACTAAGGCATATAAGTGCCTTATCTGCACCGCTAAGAAGCAAGCCCATAAACATGCTATGGGCGGACCTTCGTGTCCCTTCGGCGAGTTAAATAAGAAGAAGCCGTGAGAGTCACACAGCTAAATCTTAACCATTGTGCAGCAGCCCAGCAGCTGCTGTGGCAGTCGGTCTCGGAGTCGAGGACAGATGTCGCCCTCTTATCAGACCCGTACAGCATCCCTGCCGGCAACGGCAATTGGGTGTCGGACGGGTCTGGAATGGTGGCAATCTGTACAACGGGAAGGTTCCCGGTTCAAGAGGTAATACACCCCTCCGCCGAGGGTGTGGCGATTGCCAAGATCAATGGTGTGTTCTATTGCAGCTGCTACACCCCACCAAGGTGGCCAATAGAACAGTTCTACCAGATGATCGACAGGCTCTCGTCTGACCTAGTGGGCCGGAAACCGGTAGTAATAGCGGGAGACTTCAACGCTTGGGCAGTGGAGTGGGGCAGCCGCTGTACAAATAGCAGGGGTCAAGCGCTAATGGAAGCGTTTGCGAAACTCGATACTGTGCTAGCTAATGATGGCTCCGCTAGTACATTCCGTAGAAACGGAGTGGAGGCGTGGATTGATTTGACCTTTGCCAGCCCGAGTCTGACTCCAGGCATGGAATGGAGGGTAGACGAAGGCTACACCCATAGCGATCATCTAGCAATCCGCTTTAAGATCAACTATGGTGTGCAGCATCCGAGGGCGGGAGATCCCTGTCAGGTACGCGGGTGGAAGTCCAATCACTTCGACAGCGAAGCTTTCACCGCGGCCCTGGGACTGGAGGCCAACACCGACAGTCTAAGCGGGGATGCGCTGGTAGCTGTTCTATCACGCGCGTGCGACGCCACTATGCCGAGAAAAACACTGCCAAGAAACGGTAGATGCCCGGTATACTGGTGGAGTGCCGAGATTGCAGCTCTACGGTCAGCCTGTCTCAGAGCTAGACGTAGGATGCAAAGAGCTCGCACCGAGGATGCAAGAGAGAACCGCCGTGAAGTGTTTCGAGCTGCGAAATTAGCCCTTAACAAGGCTATTAAAAGCAGCAAGAGAGCGTGTTTCGACAACCTGTGTGAGAGTGCCAACGCGAATCCGTGGGGTGACGCCTACCGGATTGTGATGGCCAAGACCAAAGGGGGCTCCTCACCCCCAGAACGGTCTCCGGACCGGTTGGCAACGATTATCGAAGTACTCTTCCCGTCTCGAGCCACAAGCCCCTGGCCACCTGCACTACGAGACAGTGCGGGCACGGTCGAAATGGTGGCTCCAGTGACGAACGAAGAACTACTCGCAGTGGCTAAATCCCTAGCAATGAACAAAGCTCCAGGGCCGGATGGAGTCCCGAACAACGCTCTCAAGGCAGCGATCATAGCGAACCCGAACATGTTCAGGCTAGCTATGCAGAGATGCCTTAACGAGTGCCGTTTCCCCGATAGATGGAAAAGGCAGAAACTGGTGCTGTTGCCGAAGCCCGGGAAGCCGCCAGGCGACCCATCGGCGTACAGACCAATCTGTCTGATAGACACGACTGGCAAACTGCTTGAGAGGATCATCCTCAACAGGCTCACCCCGTACGCGGAAGGTACGGACGGTCTGTCAAGCAACCAGTTTGGCTTTCGGAAGGGTAAGTCCACAGTGGACGCTCTCAACTCAGTGATAAATACTGCCGAGATAGCGATCCAACGAAAAAGGCGAGGTATTCGATACTGTGCGTTAGTGACACTTGACGTGAAGAATGCATTCAACAGCGCAAGCTGGGATGCCATCGCACTCTCGTTACACCGGCTTAGCCTACCGGTGGGTCTGTACCGGATCCTGGAAAGTTACTTCCAAAACCGCGTACTGCTATACGAGACCGATGCCGGTCAGAAAAGGGTTCCGATTACCGCCGGAGTCCCGCAGGGCTCGATCCTAGGCCCGGTGCTATGGAACCTCATGTATGACGGGGTTCTGAGACTGAAGTTCCCTCCTAGGGTCAAGATCGTCGGCTTTGCCGACGACGTAACCTTGGAGGTCTACGGGGAGTCAATTCCTGAGGTAGAACTAACCGCAGAACACGCGATTAGCACGGTGGAGGAATGGATGAGCGCGAGAGGCCTGGAGCTCGCTCATCATAAGACGGAGGTAGTTATCGTCAACAACCGCAAGTCGGCACAACATGCAGTTATCCATGTGGGAGAAGTCGCGATCACTTCACAGCGAAGTCTGAAGTCTCTCGGAGTCATTATAGACGACAAGCTGACCTTCGGCAGCCATGTCGACTATACGTGCAAGAGAGCGTCGACTGCTGTTGCGGCACTATCGAGAATGATGTCCAACAGCTCAAAGGTGTGCGCCAGTAGACGTAGGTTACTGGCAGGCGTTGCCGTATCTATCCTCAGGTACGGCGGCCCGTCATGGTCAAGAGCACTGAGGGTAACCAGTTACCTACAGAAACTGGAGAGCACCTACCGCGTGATGTGCCTCGGAGTGATATCTGCCTACCGCACGGTATCACACGATGCATCCTGCGTGATAGCGAGCATGATGCCAGTCGGGCTGGTCATTCGGGAAGATGAGGAGTGCTTTGAGCTACGTGGAAATAGGGGAGCCCGCGAGCGCACCAGGGTGACCTCGGTCGCCAGATGGCAGCGTGAGTGGGACAACTCCTCGAAAGGTAGGTGGACCCACCGGCTGATACCTAGCATATCGAGCTGGGTGGGAAGACCCCATGGGGAAGTTCACTTCCACCTGACACAATTCCTGTCAGGCCATGGCTGTTTCCGTCAGTACCTCCACAGGTTCGGACACGCGGAGGTCCCAGTCTGCCCGGACTGCCCAGGTGTAGATGAAACTGCCGAGCACATACTGTTCGTATGTCATCGGTTCGACGTCGAAAGAAGAGCAATGCTTGACGTCTGTGGCTGGGACACAACCCCGGATACCCTTATTCAGCGGATGTGTCAAACGGTGGAGAAGTGGAACGCAGTCTCGGCTGCTACCATCCAGATTGCCAGTAGGCTACAGGTAATCTGGCGAACCGAGCAACAGACGGCGGGAACGGCTAACTAGTGATTGGTTAGTTGGAGCGAAAAAGGCCAAGCGCAAAATAAGAGAGTGAATGGTCTGTTCATGCCGAGGTAGGTTGGCGCAGCGAATGGCAACCGCGTAAGGGGTAAACCCAGCCACCCCGAAGCAAGACAGAAGAGTGAGTGTATAGGCGTATAAGTGGACTGCCTCATGCCAAGACGGGAGGGTCGTAGCGTAGTATGTTGGAACTAAGCTATCGATGCCTCATGGCGTGGCAGAGGAGTGAAAGGGTGAGCATCCAAGTCAGTCTCACACTGCATGTTAAGGGTGAGCATAAAAGTCAGCCTCACAGGTTGGTAGAGGCTAGCACAAAAGTCAGCCTAGCAAGGAATGAAAAAGGTGAGCACAAAAGTCAGCCTCGCATGGTATGTCAGAAGTGGGGCCTAAGAAAAATGTCCCACATGGGATGCCAGAGGGAGTGACAAAGGTACAATAGAGTGGCACGATTGAGAGTGAATCAGGTGATAGGGTGAGCACCCAAGTCAGCCTCACATGGATGGGTAGGGCGAGCACAAAAGTAAGCCTAGCAAGGAATGAGTAAGGTGAGCACACAAGTCAGCCTCGCATGGAACGTAAAAGGTGAGCACAAAAGTCAGCCTCATGTGGGAGTGTTTGAGAGTGAATCAAAGTGTGATTGAGAGAGCACCCAAGTAAGCCTCATATAGGATGTATGATCGCGCGAGTGAGAGTGAATGAGTACATTCAGTACAGCCATCCCCCCAGAAGTAATACCGAGAGGTAGTTCCTGGGAGGAATGATGGCGGAGCCCAATGGAGTTTAGTCGGTATTAATGGTTGGTCACCATTTGAGTCCGACACGCCCCCAGTGCACCCCGTGTGGTAGATTGGACCCTACCGTTAGCACGTGTACTGGGCTAGGACATAAAGGTCTTCTCCATTGTAAAAAAAAAAACACATACATACACACAGACATTTGCCGAACTCGACGAACTGAATTGAATGGTATATGTCTTTCAGCCCTTCGGGCCTCCGTTAAAACGTCTGTTTTCAGAGCAATTACAATACCTTTCTATTGAGAAAGGCAAAAACTGCAAAAAGTGATATATTTAGACATTTAAACATCCATATCTTAGAAACTAAACATCAGAATCAAAAACAAATTAACAACGTTCTGTCTGGCCTGTGTTAGGCCTTTCATTTGAAATTGGTTTGTATAAGATCGGTTCAGCCATTGCTAGCAAACACGAATGAGAGTTTTTTTCATTACATACACACAGGCATTGTCCCAAATCGTCGAGCTGAGTCGATTGGTATATAAGACTCGGCCCTCCGAACCTTGGAAGAAATCTTGAAAGTTTGAGCGGATTCTATACATTTCTTTTATAATTATCTTTTATGTAAGAAATGTAAAAATAGAGCAATAATAATATACTCTATGTTTTCAGTCTCAAGTAAATATATTTTATTGTCCGTGATGGAATACGGGTGTTTCTGTTTCCGCTCCGCTGCGAACATACACTTCATCAAACTGGAGAGAATCCAGTATCGTTGCTTGCGTATTGCCTTGGGTTGCATGCACTCGACCCATACGATGAGTCTCGAAGTGCTGGCGGGCGTTCTTCCGCTAAAAAATCGATTTTGGGAACTCTCATATCGATTGCTCATCCGATGCGACATTCTGAATCCGTTGGTGATTGAAAACATCGAGAGGCTCGTCGAGCTAAGTTCTCAAACCCGATTTATGTCCTTGTACTTCGACTACATGGCCCAGAGCATTAATCTGATGCTCCTGGTGCTGAAGCGAGGCGCACAATCAAGTGCAGTATATAAGGCCTTGGCCCAAGAGGTCCTTGGTGAGGGCGCCCAAATCAGGTCGCTAGGTGCGGAAACAACTCTCCAGTGCAAGCACTTGGACGAGTTCGCGACCGCAGAAGACGTCGTCGCAGCCGTCAAGGAGCAATGCGGCGTCACAATCGAGCGGGCCTCTGTGCGACTGAGGGACGGACCCTCTGGCACCCAGGTAGCCTACCTCAGGCTACTGAATGCGGATGCCAAAAAGGTAACCGAGAAAGGGAAGCTGAAGATCGGCTGGTCGGTATGCCCTATTAGTATACCCCAGCCGCCTTCAGTGGACAGGTGCTATCGGTGCCTAGAATCCGGCCATAAAGCTTACGAATGCAAAGGCCTAGACAGGAGCAAGCTATGTCGTCGATGCGGCGAGGAGGGGCATAAAGAGCGGGGGTGCACTAAGGCATATAAGTGCCTTATCTGCACCGCTAAGAAGCAAGCCCATAAACATGCTATGGGCGGACCTTCGTGTCCCTTCGGCGAGTTAAATAAGAAGAAGCCGTGAGAGTCACACAGCTAAATCTTAACCATTGTGCAGCAGCCCAGCAGCTGCTGTGGCAGTCGGTCTCGGAGTCGAGGACAGATGTCGCCCTCTTATCAGACCCGTACAGCATCCCTGCCGGTAACGGCAATTGGGTGTCGGACGGGTCTGGAATGGTGGCAATCTGTACAACGGGAAGGTTCCCGGTTCAAGAGGTAATACACCCCTCCGCCGAGGGTGTGGCGATTGCCAAGATCAATGGTGTGTTCTATTGCAGCTGCTACGCCCCACCAAGGTGGCCAATAGAACAGTTCTACCAGATGATCGACAGGCTCTCGTCGGACCTCGTGGGCCGGAAACCGGTAGTAATAGCGGGAGACTTCAACGCTTGGGCAGTGGAGTGGGGCAGCCGCTGTACAAATAGCAGGGGTCAAGTGCTAATGGAAGCGTTTGCGAAACTCGATACTGTGCTAGCTAATGATGGCTCCGCTAGTACATTCCGTAGAAACGGAGTGGAGGCGTGGATTGATTTGACCTTTGCCAGCCCGAGTCTGGCTCCAGGCATGGAATGGAGGGTAGACGAAGGCTACACCCATAGCGATCATCTAGCAATCCGCTTTAAGATCAACTATGGTGTGCAGCATCCGAGGGCGGGAGATCCCTGTCAGGTACGCGGGTGGAAGTCCAATCACTTCGACAGCGAAGCTTTCACCGCGGCCCTGGGACTGGAGGCCAACACCGACAGTCTAAGCGGGGATGCGCTGGTAGCTGTTCTATCACGCGCGTGCGACGCCACTATGCCGAGAAAAACACTGCCAAGAAACGGTAGATGCCCGGTATACTGGTGGAGTGCCGAGATTGCAGCTCTACGGTCAGCCTGTCTCAGAGCTAGACGTAGGATGCAAAGAGCTCGCACCGAGGATGCAAGAGAGAACCGCCGTGAAGTGTTTCGAGCTGCGAAATTAGCCCTTAACAAGGCTATTAAAAGCAGCAAGAGAGCGTGTTTCGACAACCTGTGTGAGAGTGCCAACGCGAATCCGTGGGGTGACGCCTACCGAATTGTGATGGCCAAGACCAAAGGGGGCTCCTCACCCCCAGAACGGTCTCCGGACCGCTTGGCAACGATTATCGAAGTACTCTTCCCGTCTCGAGCCACAAGCCCCTGGCCACCTGCACTACGAGACAGTGCGGGCACGGTCGAAATGGTGGCTCCAGTGACGAACGAAGAACTACTCGCAGTGGCTAAATCCCTAGCAATGAACAAAGCTCCAGGGCCGGATGGAGTCCCGAACAACGCTCTCAAGGCAGCGATCATAGCGAACCCGAACATGTTCAGGCTAGCTATGCACAGATGCCTTGACGAGTGCCGTTTCCCCGATAGATGGAAAAGGCAGAAACTGGTGCTGTTGCCGAAGCCCGGGAAGCCGCCAGGCGACCCATCGGCGTACAGACCAATCTGTCTGATAGACACGACTGGCAAACTACTTGAGAGGATCATCCTCAACAGGCTCACCCCGTACGCGGAAGGTACGGACGGTCTGTCAAGCAACCAGTTTGGCTTTCGGAAGGGTAAGTCCACAGTGGACGCTCTCAACTCAGTGATAAATACTGCCGAGATAGCGATCCAACGAAAAAGGCGAGGTATTCGATACTGTGCGTTAGTGACACTTGACGTGAAGAATGCATTCAACAGCGCAAGCTGGGATGCCATCGCGCTCTCGTTACACCGGCTTAGCCTACCGGTGGGTCTGTACCGGATCCTGGAAAGTTACTTCCAAAACCGCGTACTGCTATACGAGACCGATGCCGGTCAGAAAAGGGTTCCGATTACCGCCGGAGTCCCGCAGGGCTCGATCCTAGGCCCGGTGCTATGGAACCTCATGTATGACGGGGTTCTGAGACTGAAGTTCCCTCCTGGGGTCAAGATCGTCGGCTTTGCCGACGACGTAACCTTGGAGGTCTACGGGGAGTCAATTCCTGAGGTAGAACTAACCGCAGAACACGCGATTAGCACGGTGGAGGAATGGATGAGCGCGAGAGGCCTGGAGCTCGCTCATCATAAGACGGAGGTAGTTATCGTCAACAACCGCAAGTCGGCACAACATGCAGTTATCCATGTGGGAGAAGTCGCGATCACTTCACAGCGAAGTCTGAAGTCTCTCGGAGTCATTATAGACGACAAGCTGACCTTCGGCAGCCATGTCGACTATACGTGCAAGAGAGCGTCGACTGCTGTTGCGGCACTATCGAGAATGATGTCCAACAGCTCAAAGGTGTGCGCCAGTAGACGTAGGTTACTGGCAGGCGTTGCCGTATCTATCCTCAGGTACGGCGGCCCGTCATGGTCAAGAGCACTGAGGGTAACCAGTTACCTACAGAAACTGGAGAGCACCTACCGCGTGATGTGCCTCAGAGTGATATCTGCCTACCGCACGGTATCACACGATGCATCCTGCGTGATAGCGAGCATGATGCCAGTCGGGCTGGTCATTCGGGAAGATGAGGAGTGCTTTGAGCTACGTGGAAATAGGGGAGCCCGCGAGCGCACCAGGGTGGCCTCGGTCGCCAGATGGCAGCGTGAGTGGGACAACTCCTCGAAAGGTAGGTGGACCCACCGGCTGATACCTAGCATATCGAGTTGGGTGGGAAGACCCCATGGGGAAGTTCACTTCCAACTGACACAATTCCTGTCAGGCCATGGCTGTTTCCGTCAGTACCTCCACAAGTTCGGGCACGCGGAGGTCCCAGTCTGCCCGGACTGCCCAGGTGTAGATGAAACTTCCGAACACATACTGTTCGTATGTCATCGGTTCGACGTCGAAAGAAGAGCAATGCTTGACGTCTGTGGCTGGGACACAACCCCTGATACCCTTACTCAGCGGATGTATCAATCGGTGGAGAAGTGGGACGCAGTCTCGGCTGCTACCATCCAGATTGCCAGTAGGCTACAGGTAATCTGGCGAACCGAGCAACAGCCGACGGGCACGGCTAACTAGTGATTGGTTAGTTGGAGCGAAAAAGGCCAAGCGCAAAATAAGAGAGTGAATGGTCTGTTCATGCCGAGGTAGGTTGGCGCAGCGAATGGCAACCGCGTAAGGGGTAAACCCAGCCACCCCGAAGCAAGACAGAAGAGTGAGTGTATAGGCGTATAAGTGGACTGCCTCATGCCAAGACGGGAGGGTCGTAGCGTAGTATGTTGGAACTAAGCTATCGATGCCTCATGGCGTGGCAGAGGAGTGAAAGGGTGAGCATCCACGTCAGTCTCACACTGCATGTTAAGGGTGACCATAAAAGTCAGCCTCACAGGTTGGTAGAGGCTAGCACAAAAGTCAGCCTAGCAAGGAATGAAAAAGGTGAGCACAAAAGTCAGCCTCGCATGGTATGTCAGAAGTGGGGCCTAAGAAAAATGTCCCACATGGGATGCCAGAGAGAGTGACAAAGGTACAATAGAGTGGCACGATTGAGAGTGAATCAGGTGATAGGGTGAGCACCCAAGTCAGCCTCACATGGATGGGTAGGGCGAGCACAAAAGTAAGCCTAGCAAGGAATGAGTAAGGTGAGCACACAAGTCAGCCTCGCATGGAACGTAAAAGGTGAGCACAAAAGTCAGCCTCATGTGGGAGTGTTTGAGAGTGAATCAAAGTGTAATTGAGAGAGCACCCAAGTAAGCCTCATACAGGATGTATGATCGCGTGAGTGAGAGTGAATGAGTACATTTAGTACAGCCATCCCCCCAGAAGTAATACCGAGAGGTAGTTCCTGGGAGGAATGATGGCGGAGCCCAATGGAGTTTAGTCGGTATTAATGGCTGGTCACCATTCGAGTCCGACACGCCCCCAGTGCACCCCGTGTGGTAGATTGGACCCTACCGTTAGCACGTGTACTGGGCTAGGACATAAAGGTCTTCTCCATTGTAAAAAAAAAAAAAAAAACATACATACATACATACATACATACATACATACATACATACATACATACATACATACATACATACATACATACATACATACATACATACATACATACATACATACATACATACATACATACATACATACATACATACATACATACATACATACATACATACATACATACATACATACATACATACATACATACATACATACATACATACATACATACATACATACATACATACATACATACATACATACATACATACATACATACAGTTGCGGGAGTTGCGGTGCTAACCGGCACAAGCGAGCCGCAGGGCTCAGTGAATTAGACAGTCAGAAGTTTGCCGCTCAGACTGTACTCGTAGGGGAGGAGTACTAAGCCTCGACTCACAGCCAGCTTTCCGACTGCCATGCAGAGCTTGCCAGTCTGTGTGGATGGTAGAGAATTGGTGGTGTGTAGAGGAGTGGGGCTGTAACCCTACGGAAGAAACGAACTAGGAAGTAGTTGAATTAGAGTGCGTGCTATGCACATAAAAACCCCTCCCCGAAGTAATGCCGTAAGGTAGTGCCGGGGAGGAATCAGGTTCTGGGCAAGAGCAGTGGTTTTTAGCGGGTCGGGTGATGGCAGCCCAAACCCGTTCCCTGACAATGGGGTTTTGGTACATTTTTCCTCACTCAGGGTTTTTCTGAAAATTTTTTTACTGCTCTCAAAAAAAAAAAAAAAAAAAAAAAAAAAAACATACATACATACATACATACATACATACATACATACATACATACATACATACATACATACATACATACATACATACATACATACATACATACATACATACATACATACATACATACATACATACATACATACATACATACATACATACATACATACATACATACATACATACATACATACATACATACATACATACATACATGCATACATACATACATACATACATACATACATACACACATACATACACACACATACATACACACAGATATTTTGCGATCTCGGCGAACTGAGTCGAATGTTATATGAGACTCGACCCTCCGGGCTTCGGTTAGAAAGTCGGTTTTTGGAGCAATTGCATATCTATATGAGAAAGGCTAAAGAATAATATTTAATTAGCTTAATCAGCATGAGTTCCATGTTATCTTCATGTGATTATATTTTGAAATGATGGTGGAATGGGTTTGAACGTGTAGGTAATGGGGGGTTAGTAGAGTGGGAGTGGAGGATGCGCCAGAAATTCTTCATCTTATTTCGGTATACGGGGTGGATGAAGGACATGCGGGGTGAGGGTGGTCCAAGGAGAGGGGAGTGATGAAGGAGGGAGGTGTAAGGGCAAGGCGGGGGGAGGGGTTGCGACGCAATACTCAACTTCACATTTTGCCTTCCATTTGAGACTTGGTTTGAGAAAATCGGTTCAGTCATCACCGAAGAACCGATTTCACTTTAATTGTGGAATATGCCCGGAATTTTGGACTTCCGGAATCGTCGATAGTGGACAATATATTCAAAGAATGTTTGATTGGCAATCAGTGATCTAGATCTGCGATTATAAGTAATTTGGTGATCATTTCAATAGTTTTTAGTCTCTGAGGTAATACGATTGTACCGATTTATATGGGAAATTCCAGTGTATCCTTACTAACACCCCTGTAACTCCGGAAGCAAGAGTCAGAACCGAATGAAATTCAGCAGCAGTCAAAGGTATTACTGTATCTTTCATTTGAAATCAAGTTTGTAAAAATCGGTAGAGAATTCGTTGAGGTATGGGTGTGATATTAGCTTAGGAACTTGCCGGGTTCCCCCGGGGCGTCATGAACCGTCATAGGTGGCCAATGTAGTCAAAGCTGCTTTGATTGATCATAAGTGATCCAGACCCGCAAACTAGAGTAATGTTACATCCATTTTAATATGTTTTACATCATTTGAACATCACGGTGGTACCAGTTTATATGGGAATTTGCTGTGTGACCGCACTCTTCAACACGTAACTCCGGAACCGGAAGACGGATCAACTAAAAATTCAATAGCAACTTATGGGAGCGTTATACCTTTTAGATGAAACTAAGATTGCGAAAATCGGTTCAGCTATCTCTGAGAAAATTGTGTGAATTTAAATGACACACACATATCTACACACACACATACATACACACACAGACATTTGCCGATCTCGACGAACTGAATCGAATGGTGTACGACACTCCGCCCTCCAGGCCTCGGTTAAAAAGTCGATTTTTACGTTTGTAAAAATCGGTAGACAATTCGTTGGGGTATGGGTGTGATATTAGCTTAGGAACTTGCCGGGTTCCCCCGGGGCGTCATGAACCGTCATAGGTGGCCAATGTGGTCAAAGCTGCTTTGATTGATCATTAGTGATCCAGACCCGCAAACTAGAGTAATGTTACAACAATTTTAATATGTTTTACATCATTTGAACATCATGATGGTACCAGTTTATATGGGAATTTGCTGTGTTACCGCACTCTTCAACCCGTAACTCCGGAACCGGAAGACGGATCAACTAAAAATTCAATAGCAGCTTATGGGAGTTATACCTTTTAGATGAAACTAAATTTGCGAAAATCGGTTCAGCCTTCTCTGAGAAAATTGTGTGAGTTTAAATGACACACACATATATACACACTAGAGTGACAGAAAAAAATGACCCCCATCGGCCCACTCCTGAGTCGATTCCTATTCCCACCAGGAGTGTCTGCTCCAAATTTGAGCCAAATCGAACAAGTCCAACTACCGGACCAACGTGCTTGAAGTTTGTATGGGATTTTTCGACAATTTACATGGAGAAAACCCACTTGCGAACATTTTCACCGCTAGGGGGCACTGTATACATCAGATTATCACCAAAAGTGAAATTTAAGAAGATAATTCTATTATCTACAACTTTGTTGAAGACTGCAAAGCGATCCGACTCGAACAAGAAAAGTTTTTAAACTTATAACGAAGTGATGTCTGAGTCAGTTTTGCATGGGGCCTAGCAGTGCATGGTAGTGTATCAATACTAGGTTCTAACAAACTAAACATTTTTATGGAATAATGGTTAGATTTAGCTCACTAGAATGTTCGGAAGAATTGTAGTACATAATACGAGTTATGTTTTGGTTAGAAAACTTTAGTTCCAGCTGTGACCGCATAGATGGCGCCAACACTAACTTTTCAACGGAGAAAGATAGAAATTAGGTGTCTTCTACAAAGTTGTAGAACAAGATTTTTTCAGTAATTTTGCCAAACATCTCGATATTCTATCTCTCTCCGTTGAAAAGTTAGTGTTGGCGCCATCTATGCGGTCACAGGTGGAACTGAAATTTTCTAACCAAAACATAACTCGTGTTATGTACTGCAATTCTTCCGAACATACTATTCAACTAAATCTAACCATTATTCCACAAAAATGTTTAGTTTTTTAGAACCTAGTACTAGTATACTACCACGTACTGCTAGGCCCCATGCAAAACTGACTCAGACATCACTTCACTAAAAGTTTAATAACTTCTTTCAACAAAGCCGGATTGACTAACAGTCTTCGACAAATTTGTAGACAATTATATTATCTTTCTTATTTTCACTTACAGTGATAATACGATGCATACAGTGCCACCTAGCGGTGAAAATGCGAGCTAGTGGGTTTTCTCCATGTAAATCGTCGAAAAATCTCATACAAACTTCAGGCACCCTGGTCCGGTAGCTAGACTTGTCCGATTTGCTTCAAATTTGGAGCAAGTACTCCTGGTGGGACTAGGAATCGACTCAAGGGTGGGCCGAGTGAGTTTTCAAAAATTCATTATTTTTCTGGGCACTCTAATACACACACATACATACACACAGACATTTGCCGATCTCGACGAACTGAATCGAATGGTGTACGAAACTCGGCCCTCCGGGCCTCGGTTAAAAAGTCGATTTTTACAGTGATTACATAGCCTTTCTTTATATGAGAAAGGCAAAAAAGGTGCAAAAGCGGCAGTCCCAAAACGTCGATTTTCATAAAAAAAAAATTTTCGAGATAACATAAAATCTCGACGTTTCATGCATTTTAAAGATGTTTGGCATCAAAAATACGAATTCGATTTTTGAAATTTCATGGGGTGAGTTCTGGCTTATATGGGAATTTCATATGTGACCGGACGATTTAGTATATATTTCCGGACTCATATAAACGATCCGTACGAAATTTTATAGACATCTGTGGGAATATTATAGCTATCATTTGGGACTAAGTTTGTGAAAATTGGTCCAACCATTTCCGGGAAACTGATGTGAGTTCGTAAAATTTTGAAAGATGGCCGCTTTTCCCGGGCACTTCCGGAACCGTCTATGGTGGTCAATGTAGTCAACGAAAGTTTGTTTGGCCGTCGGTGACCTAGAATAGCAAATTTAGGTTGTTTGAGAGACATTTTAGCGAAATTTTTACCTTTTGTGCTTTCATTGGAGTATCGGTTTGAATTACAATTTGCTATGTGATCGCACGCCACAACCTGTAACTCCGGAACCGGAAGTCGGATCGGGATGAAATTAAATAGCCATTTACGGGGACACATCTTTCATTTGAATCCAAGTTTAGTTGAATCGGTCTAGCCATCTCCGAGAAACCGATGTGACTGTTATTCTGAATTTGGATACTTCCGCCGGGGCTTCCGGAACCGATGATGGTGGCCAATGTGGCCAAATAGACTTTGAATGGATGTTAGTGACCTAATACTACAAATCGAAGCAGTTGTTGTCATATTTTGGAAAAAAAATCACCTTTATACATTCATTGCAGAATTTATTAAAATCGACATTTTCTGCGTGTTCGTACTCATCACCCTGTAGTTCCGGAACCGGAAGTCGGATCCATTAGAAATTCAATAGCAGCCCATGGGAACGTTGCATCTTTCATTTGAGACTAAGTTTGTCAAAATCGGTTCAGCCATCTCAGAGAAAAATGAGTGACATTTTTGGTCACATACACACACAGACATACACACACATACATACATACACACATACATACACACACAGACATTTGCCGAACTCGACGAACTGAATCGAATGGTATATGTCACTCGGCCCTCTGGGCCTCCGTTAAAAAGTCGGTTTTCAGAGCAATTGCAATACCTTTCTATTGAGAAAGGCATAAAGTAAAAATTTCGCTAAAATGTCTCTCAAATAACTTAAATTTGCAGTTCTAGATCATCGACGGCCAAACAAACTTTCGTTGACTACATTGACCACCATAGACGGTTCCGGAAGTGCCCAGGAAAAGCGGCCATCTATCAAAACTAGCAAACCCATATCAGTTTCTCGGAAACGGTTCGGCCGATTTTCACAAACTTAGTCCCAAATGATAGCTATATTATCCCCACAAATGTTTATAAAATTTCGCACGGATCGCTTATATGGGTTCGGAAATATAGACTGAACCGTTCGGTCATATAAGAAATTCCTATATAAGCCGGAACTCAAAATTTTTTTCAAAGGGGGGTGGGGGGGCATGAAAATCGAATTCGTATTTTTGATGCCAAACATCTTTAAAATGCATGAAACGTCGAGATGTTATGTTATCACGAAATTTTTTTTTTAAGATCGACTTTTTGGGACTTTGCCGAATAGCTCTAAAAACTGACTTTTTAACGTAGGCTCGGAGGGGCGAGTGACATATACCGTTTGATTCAGCTAGTCGAGTTCGGCAAATATCTGTGTGTGGGTATGTATGTGTGTGTATGTGCGTCTGTGTGTGTACGCGAACATAATCTCACTCACTTTTCTCAGAGATGGCCGAACCGATTTTTACAAACTTAGTCGCAAATGAAAGGTGCAACGTTCCCATAGGCTGCTATTGAATTTCTAATGGATCCGACTTCCGGTTCCGGAATTGCAGGGTGATGAGTACGATCACGTAGAAAATGTCGATTTTAATAAATTCTGCAATGAATGTATAATGGTGAAAATTTTTCCAAAATGTGACCACAACTACTTCGATTTGTAGTACTAGGTCACTAACAGCCATTCAAAGTCTTTTTGGTCACATTGGCCACCATCATCGGTTCCGGAAGCCCCGGCGGAAGTATCCAAATTCAGAATAACAGTCACATCGGTTTCTCGGAGATGGCTAGACCGAATCAACCAAACTTAGTCTCAAATAAAAGATGTTGCGTCTCCGTAAATGGCTATTAAATTTTATCCCGATCCGACTTCCGGTTCCGGAGTTACGGGTTGTGGCGTGCGATCACATAGCAAATTGTGATTCAAACCGATACTCCGATGAAAGCAAAAACCGATTTAATCCACTTATCAGTGAGATGAGACATTTCTTACACATATCACTGTTGTATTATTCATTAGCTTGCCGATCACACGCTAAATTTACAAGCTACTAGATGTGAGATGTGCACGAATAACGCGTCGAATTAATTGTATAAATTAAAGAAAAATAATAAAACAAAACAAAATTTTAAATAAAAACCTGTTTTAATCCACCTAGAGGTGCAATTGTGCCTTTCTCATTTCTCCAAACTATGATTTAATAGCTGGTTCGTACAATATAACATTATGGAAATGTATTTCATTCTTATTACACTTAGCTAGTATATATAAGAGCACGTTTTTGCATTCATCGCGGTATCGGTTTGAATCGGAGTTTTCTATGTGATCGCACTCCAAAAAACGAATGAATTTTACAATTTAAAGTCACGTAAATAAAACTAAACAAAACTCCACAACCCGTAACTCCGGAGCCGGAAGTCGGATGGAGATGGAATTTAATATCAGTTTCCGGGGACGCAACACCTTTCACTTGAGACTAAGTTGATCAAATTGATCTAGCCATTTTCGAGAAACCAATATAACCGTTATTCTGAATTTGGATACTTCAGGATCCGTCGATGGTGGCCAGTGTGGCCAAAGAGACTTGAAATGACTGTTGGGGACCTAGATCTACAAATTCAACAGTTGTGTTTACATTTTGGAAAATTTTTTTTTTTTTTGCATTCATCGCAGAATTCGTTAGAATCGGGATTTGCTGGTTGATCGTACATATCAACCTGTAATTCAGGAACCAGAACTCGGATCCACACAAAATTCAACAGCAGCTGATGGACCTTTCATTTAAAATTAAGTTTGTCAAAATCGGTTCAGAAAATTCCGAGAAACCGATGTGGACAAATCAACAAATTTTGTTTTGTAACCATACTCTTCAACTCGTAATCCGGAACAAGATGTCGGTTGAAAATGAAATTCAATAGCAACCTATGGGAATATTATACCTTTCATTTGAATCTTATTTTGTAAAAATCGGTTCAGCCATCTCCGAGAAACCAATGTGTACATTTTGTTAACAAATCCGCACATACACACATACATACATACATACATACATACATACATACATACATACATACATACATACATACATACATACACACATACATACACACATACATACACACAGATATTTTGCGATCTCGGCGAATTGAGTCGAATGTTATATGAGACTCGGCCCTCCGGGCTTCGGTTAAAAGGTCGGTTTTTGGAGCAATTGCATAACCTTTCTATATAAGAAAGGCAAAAGAATAATATTTAATTGGCTTAATCAGCATGAGTTCAATGTTATCTTCATGTGATTATAATTTGGAAAGGTTGGTGGAATGGGTTTGAACGTGTAGGAAATGGGGGGTTAGTAGAGTGGGAGTGGAGGATGCGTCAGAAATTCTTCATCTTATTTCGGTATACGGGGTGGATGAAGGAAATGCGGGGTGAGGGTGGTCCAAGAGGAGGGGAGTGATGAAAGAGGGAGGTGTAATGGCAAGGCGGGGTGGGGGGGGGTAGGGGCGGCGACGCAATACTCAACTGCATATTTTGCCTTCCATTTGAGACTTGGTTTGAGAAAATCGGTTCAGTCATCACCGATGAACAGATGTGCTTTAATTGTGGAATATGCCCGGAATTCCGGACTTCCGGAATCGTCGATAGTGGACAATGTATTCAAAGAATGTTTGATTGGCAATCAGTGATCTAGATCTGCGATTAGAAGTAATTTGGTAACCATTTCAATAGTTTTTAGCGTTTGAGGTATTACGATTGTACCGATTTATATGGGAAATTCCAGTGTATCCTTACTAACACCCCTGTAACTCCGGAAGCAAGAGTCAGAACCGAATGAAATTCAGCAGCAGTGAATGGCATTACTGTATCTTTCATTTGAAATCAAGTTTGTAAAAATCGGTAGAGAATTCGTTGTGGAATGGGTGTGATATTAGCTTAGGAACTTGGCGGGTTCCCCGGGGGCGTCTTGAACCGTCATAGGTGGCCAATGTGGTCAAAGCTGCTTTGATTGATCATTAGTGATCCAGACCCGCAAACTAGAGTAATGTTACATCAATTTTAATATGTTTTACATCATTTTAACGTCATGGTGGTACCAGTTTATATGGGAATTTGCTGTGTGACCGCACTCTTCAACCCGTAACTCCGGAACCGGAAGTCGGATCAACTAAAAATTCAATAGCAGCTTATGGTAGCGTTATACCTTTCAGATGAAACTAAGTTTGCGAAAATCTCTGAGAAAATTGTGTTAGTTTAAATGACACACACACACATACACACATACATACACACACAGACATTAGCCGATCTCGACGAACTGAATCGAATGGTGTATGACACTCGGCCCTCCGGGCCTCGGTTAAAAAGTCGATTTTTACAGTGATTGCATAGCCTTTCTTTATATGAGAATGGCAAAAAGTTATTCATGAAATGGATAGAATGATTAACATAAATCAAATTAATAAAATAAATAAATCAAATTAGCTCAAATTAAAATTAGACGATATTAAAACGTAATGAAATTAAGAGAGTAAATTAAATTGTTTCAGGATAACAAACTATCATACAATAACATAAAGGACTGGCTAAACCGAATTGATAAAATTAAGAAACTGAATAAAATATGTGAATTGGGAAAAACTAACCATTTAATAAAATGATTGAAATAAATAATATGAATAAAACTATACAAAATTGGAATAATAAAATAAATAGGGTAAGGTGGGGCAAATCCGACCTACTAAATGGTTTTGGCTGTAAAATGCTCATTTTACATCGGATCAAGTCGTTTTATATACCAAATTAAAGGTTAGACTTCTGGACAACTTCCAATGTATAGTATTTTATTCCTATCTTAGGAAAACTTTGAGATACAAGTGTTTTAGGAAAACGTTCAATTTTGCTGTTTTCAAAAATGGTGGGGTGAACCCGACCGCCTATGATTTTGGTTGATTTAGTATAGATACTACCCAAATTATATGGATTTATCATTGAAAATAAATCAATGAATGTTATGTTATTGAATTGTAGCATGAAGAAAATGGAATTCAATGTCAAACTTGGAATGTCAAAATCACGAGCAGTAGTACGTAAAGATATTCCCATTTTTCTCGGAGCAATTACTAGACGAATACTATATTCATCACGTTTTTGTATCTTTCGTTTGTAATTATGAACCATTGTGAAAAAATAATAAAAAATAACAATAAAAATATATTCCAATTTTATAAATAATCATTTTCTTAGCAAAAAAGCGGTTGGATTTACCCTACTATTTAGAGGTCGGATTTGCCCCACCACGTCATTTTTCTTTTCGGAGCAATTAAAAAAACCTGTTTTAATCCACCTAGCGGTGCAATTGTGCCTTTCTCATTTCTCTAAACTATGGCACGGAGGCTTTTTATGTTCAACATAATTGTGGAAATGTCCATTACATTCTTAGTACACTTTGCACTTATACACAATGGCATGCCAGCCACGAACTTGATGAGCTACGTGTCGACGGTGAAACACTTGAACCAAAAAAATATCATACTCCATTAGCCTAATCAGCATTAGATCAATGTTATCTGCTTGCTAACTCATTTTGTCATGCAAGGGTGGGTATGTGAGGAGGCTGTAAAATGCTCATTTTACATCGCCTATGATTTTGGTTGATTTAGTATAGATACTACCCAAATTATATGGATTTATCATTGAAAATAAATCAATGAATGTTATGTTATTGAATTGTAGCATGAAGAAAATGGAATTCAATGTCAAACTTGGAATATCAAAATCACGAGCAGTAGTACGTAAAGATATTCCCATTTTTCTCGGAGCAATTACTAGACGAATACTATATTCATCACGTTTTTGTATCTTTCGTTTGTAATTATGAACCATTGTGAAAAAATAATAAAAAATAACAATAAAAATATATTCCAATTTTATAAATAATCATTTTCTTAGCAAAAAAGCGGTTGGATTTACCCTACTATTTAGAGGTCGGATTTGCCCCACCACGCCATTTTTCTTTTCGGAGCAATTAAAAAAACCTGTTTTAATCCACCTAGCGGTGCAATTGTGCCTTTCTCATTTCTCTAAATTATGGCACGGAGGCTTTTTATGTTCAACATAATTGTGGAAATGTCCATTACATTCTTAGTACACTTTGCACTTATACACAATGGCATGCCAGCCACGAACTTGATGAGCTACGTGTCGACGGTGAAACACTTGAACCAAAAAAATATCATACTCCATTAGCCTAATCAGCATTAGATCAATGTTATCTGCTTGCTAACTCATTTTGTCATGCGGGGGTGGGTATATGAGGAGGGCGAAAGTCCCATGAATGAACGACTCCCCAGCTTAAATTGGTATGCTTTGTGATATAGTGGTGGTCTAAAGATGATGGGGTTGAAAGGGAGGTGTATGATGGCTGGATGGGGTGGTGGTCTGAAGGGTTATTTAAGGAGATTTTTAAAGGAGGGGAGTGAACAGTAGAGGGGGGGGGGGTGTAACCCCTCTCCGTAAACCATCAACTACGCTCCTGTTAAAATCCAGAAACCTTATGCGAGTCGAAAAAAAAAATTGGCCGGGATTAGGTTGACGTTTTTCAGAGTGATTGCATAACCTTTCTATATGAGAAAGGCAAAAATCTGCCAAAATCCAAAAAAGTGAATCGTCGTCAAATTGTTTTTCGAGTTTGCATCAAATCTCGACGTTTCATGCACCTTGAACACATTTAGCATCAAAAATAAAAATTCTATTTTTAATTTTTCCTATAGTTTATATGAGAAATTTCTGTGTGGCCGCACTCTGAAACCCGTAATTCCGGAACCAGAATTCCGATCGATCCAAAATTCAATAGCAGCCGATGGGAAGGTTGCACCTTTCATTTGAGACTAGGTTTGGGCAAATCGGTCCAGCCATCTCTGAGAAAAATGAGTGACATTATTTGACACATACGCACATACATACACACACACATACACACACATACATACACACATACAGACTTTTTCCGATCTCGACGAACTGAGTCGAATGGGATATGACACTCGGCCCTACGGGTTGGTTGACGTTTCCAGAGTGATTGCATAACCTTTCTATATGAGAAAGGCAAAAATCTTTAAAATGAAATGATCATATATTTATTATTAGTCAAATATTTAAAATGCAAAAAATAAACCAAACGAATATAATACATTAAAGAAATGAGCTGGAAAAAATGAGAATATATAATAATATTTTAAGAAAGTTGTTGAAATGAAGTAAATGAATAAAACGAATTTCACGAATTCCAAAACCATTGTTTCAGAATATTCTGAAATGTTTGTGAAAATCCCATTGCAAAGAGCACGTTTTCGTTCTTCTTTTCATGGCGTAATTTTTAGGATTATCTGGTGTTTCTACTTTATTGATGGTCCTTAATTAGTCATCAGAAAATCTAGAAATCAGGAATTTGTTTTGGAATTAAAAGATATCTTTTTGGTTACAGACATCTGAAAAATGATTTTGTATAGAATGGAATTTTCAGGTCCAGTATTTTAACGCGTAATTAGAAATAGTAAACTGAGAAAAGGCCACCTGTAAATAGTATTCATTCGCATTGAAATATCTAGAAAAGAGTGTCAAGTGTCCAGGCTATGTTGGCAATTATATTATTGTCGATGGCATAAAACTCGTACATGCAGTCGATTACAATGCAATCCTTTTCCACCCATCCTTATTACTTGCGAATTGTTTCGTTCGGAACTCTCGTTCTGGAGATATGGGTTAATGAGTCCTATACAAAGCAATACCATTGCAAAGAAATGGTTCAAACTACCAGAATAAGTACTTAAATTCATCTAAAAGCCAGTTAGTATTGAAAGTGCCCCTGGACTGCTCTGAGACACGAACATTCTTGAAATTACATGTCGTATTTTTTCGCAAATAAATATGCTTTTAGTCACATTGATCATGAAAAATGTATATTGGGGTTTTCAGTACAAGTCAGTGTCAGTTGTGAGGAATGGTAAATGATGGTTGGAGCTGTGACATTATTTTTGTTCATAGTGCGAAATTTTGATTCCTTAAATTTTTATTTTGAATAATGCAACTGATAAATTTTCCCTACAATTTTGTTATTCAAAAATACAGGTGCTCTTGGTGATGTTACGAGTAGAATATGAATATGAATTATATTAGAAATCTATTTTCTCACTACTAGGAGGATTACTTGATGTATTCATATACCATCCAACGTTTATCTCACGAGTGAACGCATTGCTCAATCCAATCCAATTCATCAACTCTGGACAATGAGGGTGGATGTAGCGTATATGGTAAATCGATTGCCTTGTACGCAGCGCACCTGGGTTCGAGTCCCGACCCCGCACATAGGGTTAGAAATTTTTCATAAGAGATTTTTCTAACCCGAAGAGGCGAATGGCCTTAAGGTTAAAACCTCTATAATCGAAATTACAAAACTCTGGACAAATTTGCACTTTGAAGTGAATTTACACATTATTTTGTCTTTGAAATAAACTTGCTTATTAATTTTTGAGAAATAGGTAATTGATTATTAAGTAAATCCACAAAATGTTTTCGGAATCAAAATCCTTGAATCACGCAGATGTGTTTGCATACCCGGATATTCAAAATCGGTTTAGTTTTGACCCTAAAAAACCAGTAAAGCAATACTCTGTATGGAACGGTCTCATTTTTAGTTAGTGGAAATTGGTAAGCGAAGAATGAAAATACAAAATGTTTAATATCTCCGCCGCTCGTGAACGGATTTTGACAATCTATAGCTTGTTAGAAAGGTATTTTCATAAGCTGATACAGTTGGCTTGTTCGAATGTTATTCGCGTCAAACCAGCCCTGTTTTGACAAAATTACACATATCTCAGAAAGTAAACAACATATCGAAAAACAAAAATAATAGTGTCAAATGGGAGCGTTAGGCCTTTCATTTGAAACTAGTTTCATTAAGATCCGCTCAGCCATTGCTGAGATAATTACATGCCATTTTGTACATACATACATACACACACACATACAGACATTGTCTCAATTTGTCGAGCTGAGTCGATTGGTATATGAAACTCGGCCCCCCGGGCCTCGGAAAAAGTTTTCAAAGTTTGAGTGAATCCTATACATTTCTTTTGTAAGAAATGTAAAACGGTAAAAATTTCGCTAAAATGTGTCTCAAACAACTTAAATTTGCAGTTCTAGGTCACCGACGGCCAAACAAACTTTCGTTGACTACATTGACCACCATAGACGGTTCCGGAAGTGCCCGGGAAAAGCGGCCATCTATCAAAACTAGCAAACTCATATCAGTTTCTCGGAAACCGTTGGGCCGATTTTCACAAACTTAGTCCCAAATGATAGCTATATTATCCCCACAGATGTCTATAAAATTTCGTACGGACCGCTTATATGGTTCCGGAAATATAGACTGAACCGTCCGGTCACATATGTTATTCCCATATAAGCCGGAACTCAAATTTTTTTTCAAAGGGGGGACCTCATGAAATTTCAGAAATCGAATTCGTATTTTTGATGCCAAACATCCTTAAAATGCATGAAACGTCGAGATTTTATGTTATAACGAAATTTTTTTTTATAAAAATTGACTTTTTGGGACTTTGCCGATTTCGCACCTTTTTCAGTTCAATATTACCGTGGCTGTTTTTTCGTTTGCAAAATTTTAGAACTCGAATAATGATTTCTTTTCTTGTATATTTGTCATGCCATGTATAATAACAAAATGTAATATTGGTCGGTGTTAAGTCAGACCGGACTAAGTCGCAAAACATCAAAAAAATGAGAAAATGATAGAACTGGATAAAGCTTTTCGTCAGCTACATCCGACTTTTGACAGATTTTAAATATGTAACAATAAACAAGAATTATGGCAAAAAATTATTTCCAATTATATTGTAAAGGTTGCTGCGATTCAAACTTCAAACTCGTTTTTCTCGAAATCAAGATTTTGTCATTTAGTCCAGTCTGACTTAATACCGACCATATGCATTTGAAAGCTTTTTTTGAATATAAACAACGCAAACATTCTCGTGTTCATCATTGAGAAAGGCACAATTGCATCGCTAGGTGGATTAAAACAGGTTTTGCTTTTTGCTTTCATCGGAGTATCGGTTTGAATCACAATTTGCTATGTGATCGCACCCGTAACTCCGGAACCGAAAGTCGGTTCGGGATAAAATTTAATAGCCATTTACGGGGACGCAACATCTTTCATTTGAGACTAAGTTTGGTTGAATCGGTCTTGCCATCTCCGAGAAACCGATGTGAATGTTATTCTGAATTTGGGTACTTCCGCCGGGGCTTCCGGAACCGATGATGGTGGCCAATGTGACCAAAAAGACTTTGAATGGATGTTAGTGACCTAGTACTACAAATCGAAGCAGTTGTGGTCACATTTTGGAAAAATTTTAACCATTATACATTCATTGCAGAATTTATTAAAATCGACATTTCCTACGTGATCGTACTCATCACCCTGTAATTCCGGAACTGGAAGTCGGATCCATTAGAAATTCAATAGCAGCCTATGGGAACGTTGCACCTTTCATTTGAGACTAAGTTTGTCAAAATCGGTTCAGCCATCTCTAAGAAAAATGAGTGACATTTTTGGTCACATACACACAGACGCACATATACACATACATACATACACACATACATACACAACATAACTCCGCTAGCGAATGACGGATCCCAATAGTAGCATGTCTGTAATAACATACGTACATGGAACTATTGAGATCCAGAGCTACAGGTCCAAAGCCCTGGTAAAGGAAGATGGTTGTGATGATCCGGGCCGAGATCACCACGTAAAGCAAGGTAGGGCTTAATCCCAATTCCAAGGCGTGAAGCGACCCGTGCCGAGGGATGAGTGATCGAGGGGGTGAAAAAGATGCTCGATCGTTAACGGAGCCTGTGGGGTACCTGGGCAACCCCCACAGTAAGCGTCCCTTACCACGCTAATGCGGAGCTCTGGCGTGGCGGACATATATTTCTCGCGCTACTCGTGGGACTATACATGGAGGCAAATAAAAATAAAAATAAACAGACGGAGGTGCCAAACCCCTTCGCAAGAGGTGGTTTGGCGAGGTCTCCCCCCCGTGGGGAGAGTAGTGGAGCGATGAGTGCTGCACCCGAAAGCACCAGTGACCCCCCAGCAGTGGTAGGCAATACCCCTACCAATGCATCGGAGGGGCCAATAGCTGCGATGCGCAAAGTAGCGAAGCAACTCGATGCTATAATCGACTTCGCTAGCGCAAAGCAGAACATAGCCAAGGAGTTGAAGTTGAGCCTTCTGGAGCTCCGGAAAGCTGTTCGTGTCGCAAGACAGGAACAGCAGGCATATGTTGAGAGGGTGGAATGTCGGGAGAGGCCCGACAGAGAAACCCAGACAGTGGCCTCCAATAGGGAGGAAAGAGAGAAGGTCAATAGAGGTTCACAGACAGTGGCCTTTACCTTCTACGGAGCAGCCACGTCGATCGGAGCGACGACCGAGTTCCACTCGAAGGGAAAAGGAAAGGGCAATCGCAAGACGGCATCGAATGCGAAGCGCCCTAGGAAGTCGCCAGGAGAGGGTGCCAAAACCGACACCACTCGGCGTGCAACCGTCAAGGTCAAACGCCGCCTGGGTGAGGTAAGCGAGGGCGAGAGTGACCTCGCTGTGGAGAGCGATGGTACCAGCAACCCGACACGACCGGGGCAGGGGGGCTCAAACCCCTGGACGCTGGTTACCAAGAAAAAGCCGGCACCGAAACCGGAGGTACCGCGGCCTGCGAGGAAGGCCAAGGACAGAGGCGAAGCCTTGTGGTTAAAAACCGACAAGGACAAATACGCCGATGTCCTTAAATCGATGAAGGCGGCCGAAAGTCTCTCGGCCCTTGGGCAGGATGTGCGTAGCGTAAGACGCACCAATACGGGAGAGATGCTTCTGGTGCTGAAGCGAGGCGCACAATCAAGTGCAGTATATAAGACCTTGGCCCAAGAGGTCCTTGGTAAGGGCGCCCAAATCAGGTCGCTAGGTGCGGAAACAACTCTCCAGTGCAAGCACTTGGACGAGTTCGCGACCGCAGAAGACGTCGTCGCAGCCGTCAAGGAGCAATGCGGCGTCACAATCGAGCGGGCCTCTGTGCGATTGAGGGACGGACCCTCTGGCACCCAGGTAGCCTACCTCAGGCTACTGAATTCGGATGCCAAAAAGGTAACCGAGAAAGGGAAGCTGAAGATCGGCTGGTCGGTATGCCCTATTAGTATACCCCAGCCGCCTTCAGTGGACAGGTGCTATCGGTGCCTAGAATCCGGCCATAAAGCTTACGAATGCAAAGGTCTAGACAGGAGCAAGCTATGTCGTCGATGCGGCGAGGAGGGGCATAAAGAGCGGGGGTGCACTAAGGCATATAAGTGCCTTATCTGCACCGCTAAGAAGCAAGCCCATAAACATGCTATGGGCGGACCTTCGTGTCCCTTCGGCGAGTTAAATAAGAAGAAGCCGTGAGAGTCACACAGCTAAATCTTAACCATTGTGCAGCAGCCCAGCAGCTGCTGTGGCAGTCGGTCTCGGAGTCGAGGACAGATGTCGCCCTCTTATCAGACCCGTACAGCATCCCTGCCGGCAACGGCAATTGGGTGTCGGACGGGTCTGGAATGGTGGCAATCTGTACAACGGGAAGGTTCCCGGTTCAAGAGGTAATACACCCCTCCGCCGAGGGTGTGGCGATTGCCAAGATCAATGGTGTGTTCTATTGCAGCTGCTACGCCCCACCAAGGTGGCCAATAGAACAGTTCTACCAGATGATCGACAGGCTCTCGTCTGACCTAGTGGGCCGGAAACCGGTAGTAATAGCGGGAGACTTCAACGCTTGGGCAGTGGAGTGGGGCAGCCGCTGTACAAATAGCAGGGGTCAAGCGCTAATGGAAGCGTTTGCGAAACTCGATACTGTGCTAGCTAATGATGGCTCCGCTAGTACATTCCGTAGAAACGGAGTGGAGGCGTGGATTGATTTGACCTTTGCCAGCCCGAGTCTGACTCCAGGCATGGAATGGAGGGTAGACGAAGGCTACACCCATAGCGATCATCTAGCAATCCGCTTTAAGATCAACTATGGTGTGCAGCATCCGAGGGCGGGAGATCCCTGTCAGGTACGCGGGTGGAAGTCCAATCACTTCGACAGCGAAGCTTTCACCGCGGCCCTGGGACTGGAGGCCAACACCGACAGTCTAAGCGGGGATGCGCTGGTAGCTGTTCTATCACGCGCGTGCGACGCCACTATGCCGAGAAAAACACTGCCAAGAAACGGTAGATGCCCGGTATACTGGTGGAGTGCCGAGATTGCAGCTCTACGGTCAGCCTGTCTCAGAGCTAGACGTAGGATGCAAAGAGCTCGCACCGAGGATGCAAGAGAGAACCGCCGTGAAGTGTTTCGAGCTGCGAAATTAGCCCTTAACAAGGCTATTAAAAGCAGCAAGAGAGCGTGTTTCGACAACCTGTGTGAGAGTGCCAACGCGAATCCGTGGGGTGACGCCTACCGGATTGTGATGGCCAAGACCAAAGGGGGCTCCTCACCCCCAGAACGGTCTCCGGACCGGTTGGCAACGATTATCGAAGTACTCTTCCCGTCTCGAGCCACAAGCCCCTGGCCACCTGCACTACGAGACAGTGCGGGCACGGTCGAAATGGTGGCTCCAGTGACGAACGAAGAACTACTCGCAGTGGCTAAATCCCTAGCAATGAACAAAGCTCCAGGGCCGGATGGAGTCCCGAACAACGCTCTCAAGGCAGCGATCATAGCGAACCCGAACATGTTCAGGCTAGCTATGCAGAGATGCCTTGACGAGTGCCGTTTCCCCGATAGATGGAAAAGGCAGAAACTGGTGCTGTTGCCGAAGCCCGGGAAGCCGCCAGGCGACCCATCGGCGTACAGACCAATCTGTCTGATAGACACGACTGGCAAACTGCTTGAGAGGATCATCCTCAACAGGCTCACCCCGTACGCGGAAGGTACGGACGGTCTGTCAAGCAACCAGTTTGGCTTTCGGAAGGGTAAGTCCACAGTGGACGCTCTCAACTCAGTGATAAATACTGCCAAGATAGCGATCCAACGAAAAAGGCGAGGTATTCGATACTGTGCGTTAGTGACACTTGACGTGAAGAATGCATTCAACAGCGCAAGCTGGGATGCCATCGCACTCTCGTTACACCGGCTTAGCCTACCGGTGGGTCTGTACCGGATCCTGGAAAGTTACTTCCAAAACCGCGTACTGCTATACGAGACCGATGCCGGTCAGAAAAGGGTTCCGATTACCGCCGGAGTCCCGCAGGGCTCGATCCTAGGCCCGGTGCTATGGAACCTCATGTATGACGGGGTTCTGAGACTGAAGTTCCCTCCTAGGGTCAAGATCGTCGGCTTTGCCGACGACGTAACCTTGGAGGTCTACGGGGAGTCAATTCCTGAGGTAGAACTAACCGCAGAACACGCGATTAGCACGGTGGAGGAATGGATGAGCGCGAGAGGCCTGGAGCTCGCTCATCATAAGACGGAGGTAGTTATCGTCAACAACCGCAAGTCGGCACAACATGCAGTTATCCATGTGGGAGAAGTCGCGATCACTTCACAGCGAAGTCTGAAGTCTCTCGGAGTCATTATAGACGACAAGCTGACCTTCGGCAGCCATGTCGACTATACGTGCAAGAGAGCGTCGACTGCTGTTGCGGCACTATCGAGAATGATGTCCAACAGCTCAAAGGTGTGCGCCAGTAGACGTAGGTTACTGGCAGGCGTTGCCGTATCTATCCTCAGGTACGGCGGCCCGTCATGGTCAAGAGCACTGAGGGTAACCAGTTACCTACAGAAACTGGAGAGCACCTACCGCGTGATGTGCCTCGGAGTGATATCTGCCTACCGCACGGTATCACACGATGCATCCTGCGTGATAGCGAGCATGATGCCAGTCGGGCTGGTCATTCGGGAAGATGAGGAGTGCTTTGAGCTACGTGGAAATAGGGGAGCCCGCGAGCGCACCAGGGTGACCTCGGTCGCCAGATGGCAGCGTGAGTGGGACAACTCCTCGAAAGGTAGGTGGACCCACCGGCTGATATCTAGCATATCGAGCTGGGTGGGAAGACCCCATGGGGAAGTTCACTTCCACCTGACACAATTCCTGTCAGGCCATGGCTGTTTCCGTCAGTACCTCCACAGGTTCGGACACGCGGAGGTCCCAGTCTGCCCGGACTGCCCAGGTGTAGATGAAACTGCCGAGCACATACTGTTCGTATGTCATCGGTTCGACGTCGAAAGAAGAGCAATGCTTGACGTCTGTGGCTGGGACACAACCCCGGATACCCTTATTCAGCGGATGTGTCAAACGGTGGAGAAGTGGAACGCAGTCTCGGCTGCTACCATCCAGATTGCCAGTAGGCTACAGGTAATCTGGCGAACCGAGCAACAGACGGCGGGAACGGCTAACTAGTGATTGGTTAGTTGGAGCGAAAAAGGCCAAGCGCAAAATAAGAGAGTGAATGGTCTGTTCATGCCGAGGTAGGTTGGCGCAGCGAATGGCAACCGCGTAAGGGGTAAACCCAGCCACCCCGAAGCAAGACAGAAGAGTGAGTGTATAGGCGTATAAGTGGACTGCCTCATGCCAAGACGGGAGGGTCGTAGCGTAGTATGTTGGAACTAAGCTATCGATGCCTCATGGCGTGGCAGAGGAGTGAAAGGGTGAGCATCCAAGTCAGTCTCACACTGCATGTTAAGGGTGAGCATAAAAGTCAGCCTCACAGGTTGGTAGAGGCTAGCACAAAAGTCAGCCTAGCAAGGAATGAAAAAGGTGAGCACAAAAGTCAGCCTCGCATGGTATATCAGAAGTGGGGCCTAAGAAAAATGTCCCACATGGGATGCCAGAGGGAGTGACAAAGGTACAATAGAGTGGCACGATTGAGAGTGAATCAGGTGATAGGGTGAGCACCCAAGTCAGCCTCACATGGATGGGTAGGGCGAGCACAAAAGTAAGCCTAGCAAGGAATGAGTAAGGTGAGCACACAAGTCAGCCTCGCATGGAACGTAAAAGGTGAGCACAAAAGTCAGCCTCATGTGGGAGTGTTTGAGAGTGAATCAAAGTGTGATTGAGAGAGCACCCAAGTAAGCCTCATATAGGATGTATGATCGCGCGAGTGAGAGTGAATGAGTACATTCAGTACAGCCATCCCCCCAGAAGTAATACCGAGAGGTAGTTCCTGGGAGGAATGATGGCGGAGCCCAATGGAGTTTAGTCGGTATTAATGGTTGGTCACCATTTGAGTCCGACACGCCCCCAGTGCACCCCGTGTGGTAGATTGGACCCTACCGTTAGCACGTGTACTGGGCTAGGACATAAAGGTCTTCTCCATTGTAAAAAAAAACACATACATACACACAGACATTTGCCGAACTCGACGAACTGAATTGAATGGTATATGACTTTCAGCCCTTCGGGCCTCCGTTAAAACGTCTGTTTTCAGAGCAATTACAATACCTTTCTATTGAGAAAGGCAAAAACTGCAAAAAGTGATATATTTAGACATTTAAACATCCATATCTTAGAAACTAAACATCAGAATCAAAAACAAATTAACAACGTTCTGTCTGGCCTGTGTTAGGCCTTTCATTTGAAATTGGTTTGTATAAGATCGGTTCAGCCATTGCTAGCAAACACGAATGAGAGTTTTTTTCATTACATACACACAGGCATTGTCCCAAATCGTCGAGCTGAGTCGATTGGTATATAAGACTCGGCCCTCCGAACCTTGGAAGAAATCTTGAAAGTTTGAGCGGATTCTATACATTTCTTTTATAATTATCTTTTATGTAAGAAATGTAAAAATAGAGCAATAATAATATACTCTATGTTTTCAGTCTCAAGCAAATATATTTTATTGTCCGTGATGGAATACGGGTGTTTCTGTTTCCGCTCCGCTGCGAACATACACTTCATCAAACTGGAGAGAATCCAGTATCGTTGCTTGCGTATTGCCTTGGGTTGCATGCACTCGACCCATACGATGAGTCTCGAAGTGCTGGCGGGCGTTCTTCCGCTAAAAAATCGATTTTGGGAACTCTCATATCGATTGCTCATCCGATGCGACATTCTGAATCCGTTGGTGATTGAAAACATCGAGAGGCTCGTCGAGCTAAGTTCTCAAACCCGATTTATGTCCTTGTACTTCGACTACATGGCCCAGAGCATTAATCCTTCTTCATATACTCCCAACCGTGTTCATTTCCTAAATATTTCTGATTCTACTGTATTCTTCGACACATCCATGAAGGAAGAGATTCATGGAACCCCGGACCATATACGCCCGCAAGTGATCCCCAATATGTTTTATAATAAATTCCGAGAAGTCGACTGTGACAACATGTTCTACACTGACGGATCAAATCTCGATGGGTCCCCACAGATGTCTATAAAATTTCGTACGGACCGCTTATATGGTTTTTTTTTTTTTGTTTTTTAATAGCCCGCCTCTTACCCCCACACCAAAAAGCTCACAAACGGAGCCCCCTGGTAGTGGACACATCAGTTCTCAGCGTACAAAAAAAAAAAGGTCAGCACAACAAAACAAAGTTACGAATCGCGGAAACGCTGAGAACAAAAAAAAAACAATACGAGACCGACAAAACACGAAATTTGACAAGAAGCTACGGCGAGTACCCAGCGGAAAAGTATCCTTTTAAGGGTCCCATCGTAGCTTTGCAGGAAGCTCATAATAATTTAAATTTATTTATTACTAATTGCTAGAAAAAAATGCATTTATCAATAGTTTTTATTAAAAAAATGTTAACCAATTATAGCTAAAGGAATAAGCTCGATTGGTGGTGAACGAAGTTTATATTAAAAATTCTCCTATTTTATTTTTTAAAATTAGTTTCAATTTTGCTTGGAAACGAGTGCGACATGTTATTTGCTTTAAATCAGTAGGAATCTGGTTGAATAACTTAGGTCCGATGAAAGAAATGCGTCTTTGACCAAGGTTCGTGGATACTCTGGAGTATAATAAATGATTGGCTTGTCTAGTGCTGTGAGCTCGAATGCCTGTTGTAAATTCTAGATTATTATGAGCAATAGTGTTATGCAAAGCATTGTGGATGTATATTATTGTTTGGTAGTTAGTCAACCCAAGCAAAGGTAAAATGTTATGGGCATTATTATTGTATAACAAAATAGTAGGGTACATAAATGGTTTTTTATAAATAATTTTAAGACATCTGTTTTGAAGCGTTTGTAGCTTTTTCATATTCGAGATACTGGCACGGCCCCACACAGATACAATGTAGTTCAGCAATGAGTGGATGTGCGCATAATAAAATTTTAGAAGTACATGCTGGGGAACAAAAGAGCATATTTTACGCATAGCCCCACATAACGATGCAACTTTTCTCTCTATAGATGTTATATGCTCAATCCAGGAGAGTGTGGGGTCTAAGTGAAGTCCTAAATATTTGAAGCAGTTAGTTTCCTGAATTACAGACTGTCCCATTCTTGGGTCTGGATGCACGCCTATAGCTCTTCTAGATGAACGAAACAGCATATATTTAGTTTTTGATAGGTTCAAGGAAAGAAGGTTTTCGTTGAAATACGTCGTTAGTGTTTTTAAATCCGATTCAATGTCGCGTACAATATCCAGGCAGTTGTTGTTCGGGTAGAACAACGCTGTGTCATCCGCGAAAAGACGAGGAGTCCCTTTTAACCCGAGTCTACCTAGGTCATTGATATACAATAAAAATAACAGTGGCCCAATATTACTGCCTTGGGGCACTCCTATTTCTATTGGTCTATAAGAGCTACACGAGTCTCCAATAGATACGAATTGGTGCCTATACGACAGATAGCTACGAATAATATGATTTGCTAATCCCCTGATACCATAGCATTCTAACTTCTTAAGCAGGATTGAGTGATCCAGAGTATTGAATGCTTTTTTTAGGTCCAGAAAAAGGGCACCAACAATTCTTTTGCTATCAATTTGACTAATGATGGAGTCAATTAGTTCGGTCATTGCAATTAAAGTGCTGCAGCCCTGCCTGAACCCATACTGGTAGTTGTAAATTATGTTGTGTTTGTTCAAAAACTCGAGTAGTCGAGTGATGAGCAATTTCTCAAGAATTTTATTGAAAACGCACAATGTTGAAATTGGTCTATAGTTGCAAGGTTGGTTTGGATCACCAGCTTTGAAAATTGGAATTACTCGGGCTAATTTTAAACAGTTTGGGTACCTGCCGGTTTGAATTATTAAATTAAAAGCTTTGGTTAGGATGTTTGCAAAAGCGGTACAGTTACTCTTAAGAACACTAGCGGGGATCTTATCAGGACCACAACTGTTATTTTTTTCGAGGTCTTTAATCAAAAGGATCACTTCGTTTATGGTTGCAGGACGCAAGAAGATTGTTTCTTGGACGTGTTGTATATTTGTAATAGGATTTGAGTTGGGACTCGTGGGAATATTGTCAGCCAAATTTTTGCCAATGCTAGAGAAATACTCGTTGAAAACATTACATACTTCTTTAGTCTCAGTGACTCTGATATCGTTGCAAATTAGGCTGATGGGAACATCCGACTTTGAACGACCAAAAATGGTATTAATATTTTTCCAAAGTTTTGAATGAGTTGTGTTGGATAGAAGGTTTTCAAAGTAGGCCTTTTTGCACCGCTTTTTCATTACATTAACTTTTTTAGTTATGTGTTGCAGAAGAGCTTTGAGGTTTTCATCATTGGGGTTATTTTTTACTCGTTTCAGATAATTACTTTTGATTCTAATCAGTGTCCACAAATCGAAATTGATCCAGGGGCAAAAAACGCCTTTACATTTAAAAGTTTTGGAGACCGTTCTAGTGTTTTCCGCAAGTAAAGAATTGTAGGTTGTGATGATATTTGTAAGACATACATCTACATCATCAATCAACTCGATGTTTTCTATGAAATTTTGGAAGTCGTTATTGAGTTTTTCATGATTGATTATTGATTTAGTCAAATTAACGGGTTCTCTTTTTACTGCAAGTTTATAAGAAGATATAATTTGAACGTGATCACTAACTATGGTGTAAACCGTGTCGTTTCGTAAGCGAGCAGCATCCTCCAGTCTACAAACAACGTGATCAAGAATATTTGAACTAGCTGGGCGAGTCGGAAATGTGTTCGTGCATATGAAACCATACGATTCCAGGAGAGTTTTATAACGTGAGACGACATTGTTATTCGATAGGTTAACCGGTATATTGAGATCTCCTACAATGAAACAGGGGCGCGAATTTGAAGCGGAAGCAAGAACACTTTCAAGCTTGGCAAGGAATTGACCAATATCGTAAGATGGAGGGCGATATAAACAATGAACATCGAAATAATGTTGCATTATGCAGAGTTCGATGTGAGAATGATGAAAGCCGTTAACAACAGTGTTCAGCACTACTCTATGAGAAATGTTCTTTCTGACGTAGATAGCTACTCCACCGTTCGATTGTTCTCTACAGGAAAAAATCCCATTATAGCCCCTAATTTTAAAGATATCTTCATTGCCCGACTTGATCCACGTTTCCCCGATAACAAGCACATCAATTAATTTATTGCAACGATCCAATGTTTGCAAGATTTGATCAAATTTACAAAGCTCATTCATACCCCTTATATTCCATTGCAAAATATTCAGCGATTTACTATTATTCATTGAAACACTCGCATTATAACTGTCTATATCATCGTGAAAGAAATTTTCTATATAAGCCATTGAAATGAAATGTAAATTATATGTAAAAGAGCAAAATGTTATAAAAGCAAGAAGCACTATTCCCTCGGGATATTGTTTGTTCGTTTTCTTTTGGGTGATGGAGAAATATTCGCAGGTAGCGAGTCTGCAGCGTCAGAAGAACCATTTGAGTATAGGCTAGTTATGCGGTTTAGATCATTCCGGTTTCTAATTATTTCAGGTTTTGCTTTTTCATTTTTCTTAACAAGAACAACTCCTCGACCGGACCAGACATATTTAATGTTGAGAAACTCCTGACGCTCGCGCATTTCGTTCAATAGTTCTAAGCAAAGTGGGGTTAACTCATCGCGAATCGCAACATTTGTAGGTTTGCCATTGATGACCAGGGAATCGTCGATCGAAGTGGAGATCAGTCTACCAAACTCCTTTTTTTTGGTGAACAAAATCTCCTTCACGATCCTATCTGTGAAAACAACTTTTATGGGAACCAAACTATTTGTTGCTTTTTTACCTGGTGACAACCTTTCGGCAGACACCACTGAGGAACGGTCTAGATTAGCACCAATGCAATGAGCAATTTTCATAACTAATTCAACGGTATTTTCATTACAGAAGAAGGGGACTCCCAGAAAAATGGCATTGTTTGAGACGTTATCCCGAACAGTTTTGTCTAAGTTCATCTCAAGTTTGTTTACATTTTCATAAAGGCAAGATTGTTTTTTTCTTAAGGAACTTATCTCTTGTTTTAGGGCCTCGTTTTCAGATTTTAGATCTCGAAAGTCTGAGACAATTGAATCAAATTTCGTAGATAAGAAATCTTGCGAGTTTTCAATAGCAGAGGTAATCGACCTAAATTCTGCCCTCAGGTTCTGCATTTCACAAGCCACAGCACTCGCGACTGTTATTTTCAGCTCTGACCCGAGAGCGGCTACAATATCATTTTTGTTAGTTTTCATTTCAATAATCTTTTTATAAATGTCCGAACAGTTGGGTGTGCAAAAGTACATATTCTCTTTTACGCGACGAACGGCATTGCCAATGATATTGCGGCATTTGTAATGAGCGCTTTTAAAGCAGTACAAGCAGGTTACCAGTTTGTTCGAATCAGTCTCCCTTTTTTTACATTCAACGCAAATAACATCATCAGTATCCATCGCAATTAAGACAAAAAAGACAAAAAAGAATACAATAATAAAGCACAAGACACACTAGATTAAACAAATAAACTGAAATTGAACATCAAAACACAAAAAAAAAACTTCACTATATTTGCTGCAAAGAAAAGCAATAACAGGCACGATGCAATTTCGGTTTCCGTGCAGAAGTGCCCAGTTTGAGCAAGCGATGCCCGATACCCACCTGCACCGATCAGAAGTGCATCTGAAAAAAAATAACAATATCGTTGCCACTCACAGAGCGATACAAACAATCAGCTGCGATGATGGCTGAACACCGGGGGCAAATGATCACAGTCGCTACGTTGAGACAGTCTGGCACAACGACAGAGAATTACTCACACACCTACTAACTGTTTGATTACAGCAGTACGCAGCGAAAACAGTCCTAGCCGCACCGAAACCGTCCCTGATACACAAATTACCTGCTTATATCCACAGAGCTGACCCAGAACCAACCCAAAACACACAGGCTAGTTGGCTAGTTGTATGTAGCGAGCAAGCCCTAGCCAGATGGAAGAGCACAAGTATGAGATGTGCACGGGCTGAATACAAGAGACACCCCGGCAGATGAGCGCTTACACTATACACCGATTGCGCCACTGTGACCGCTCATATGAGAGGCAAATTGACACAGCTGATCGCTACAGGTACACTATCACACTATCGCACAACTCAAAAATGGATGAATTGCGGTACGCCGAATGCGAACCGATATTCATGCACTTAATACACTATTTACCGACCAAAATAACACCAGCCTCCTATTCCCATCACTGCAGAAAATAATGAAACACTAATTGATATATATTTCACCAACAAAACACTTAAAAAACACACGTAAATTAACGAAAGTGTAGGGACCCTAAATGACTTGCGTTAACCACCAAAGAGCAGTGCTGCCAAAAAAAAATCCCATTGCAAAGAGCACGTTTTCGTTCTTCTTTTCATGGCGTAATTTTTAGGATTATCTGGTGTTTCTACTTTATTGATGGTCCTTAATTAGTCATCAGAAAATCTAGAAATCAGGAATTTGTTTTGGAATTAAAAGATATCTTTTTGGTTACAGACATCTGAAAAATGATTTTGTATAGAATGGAATTTTCAGGTCCAGTATTTTAACGCGTAATTAGAAATAGTAAACTGAGAAAAGGCCACCTGTAAATAGTATTCATTCGCATTGAAATATCTAGAAAAGAGTGTCAAGTGTCCAGGCTATGTTGGCAATTATATTATTGTCGATGGCATAAAACTCGTACATGCAGTCGATTACAATGCAATCCTTTTCCACCCATCCTTATTACTTGCGAATTGTTTCGTTCGGAACTCTCGTTCTGGAGATATGGGTTAATGAGTCCTATACAAAGCAATACCATTGCAAAGAAATGGTTCAAACTACCAGAATAAGTACTTAAATTCATCTAAAAGCCAGTTAGTATTGAAAGTGCCCCTGGACTGCTCTGAGACACGAACATTCTTGAAATTACATGTCGTATTTTTTCGCAAATAAATATGCTTTTAGTCACATTGATCATGAAAAATGTATATTGGGGTTTTCAGTACAACTCAGTGTCAGTTGTGAGGAATGGTAAATGATGGTTGGAGCTGTGACATTATTTTTGTTCATAGTGCGAAATTTTGATTCCTTAAATTTTTATTTTGAATAATGCAACTGATAAATTTTCCCTACAATTTTGTTATTCAAAAATACAGGTGCTCTTGGTGATGTTACGAGTAGAATATGAATATGAATTATATTAGAAATCTATTTTCTCACTACTAGGAGGATTACTTGATGTATTCATATACCATCCAACGTTTATCTCACGAGTGAACGCATTGCTCAATCCAATCCAATTCATCAACTCTGGACAATGAGGGTGGATGTAGCGTATATGGTAAATCGATTGCCTTGTACGCAGCGCACCTGGGTTCGAGTCCCGACCCCGCACATGGGGTTAGAAATTTTTCATAAGAGATTTTTCTAACCCGAAGAGGCGAATGACCTTAAGGTTAAAACCTCTATAATCGAAATTACAAAACTCTGGACAAATTTGCACTTTGAAGTGAATTTACACATTATTTTGTCTTTGAAATAAACTTGCTTATTAATTTTTGAGAAATAGGTAATTGATTATTAAGTAAATCCACAAAATGTTTTCGGAATCAAAATCCTTGAATCACGCAGATGTGTTTGCATACCCGGATATTCAAAATCGGTTTAGTTTTGACCCTAAAAAACCAGTAAAGCAATACTCTGTATGGAACGGTCTCATTTTTAGTTAGTGGAAATTGGTAAGCGAAGAATGAAAATACAAAATGTTTAATATCTCCGCCGCTCGTGAACGGATTTTGACAATCTATAGCTTGTTAGAAAGGTATTTTCATAAGCTGATACAGTTGGCTTGTTCGAATGTTATTCGCGTCAAACCAGCCCTGTTTTGACAAAATTACACATATCTCAGAAAGTAAACAACATATCGAAAAACAAAAATAATAGTGTCAAATGGGAGCGTTAGGCCTTTCATTTGAAACTAGTTTCATTATCCGCTCAGCCATTGCTGAGATAATTACATGCCATTTTGTACATACATACATACACACACACATACAGACATTGTCTCAATTTGTCGAGCTGAGTCGATTGGTATATGAAACTCGGCCCCCCGGGCCTCGGAAAAAGTTTTCAAAGTTTGAGTGAATCCTATACATTTCTTTTGTAAGAAATGTAAAACGGTAAAAATTTCGCTAAAATGTGTCTCAAACAACTTAAATTTGCAGTTCTAGGTCACCGACGGCCAAACAAACTTTCGTTGACTACATTGACCACCATAGACGGTTCCGGAAGTGCCCGGGAAAAGCGGCCATCTATCAAAACTAGCAAACTCATATCAGTTTCTCGGAAACCGTTGGGCCGATTTTCACAAACTTAGTCCCAAATGATAGCTATATTATCCCCACAGATGTCTATAAAATTTCGTACGGACCGCTTATATGGTTCCGGAAATATAGACTGAACCGTCCGGTCACATATGTTATTCCCATATAAGCCGGAACTCAAATTTTTTTTCAAAGGGGGGACCTCATGAAATTTCAGAAATCGAATTCGTATTTTTGATGCCAAACATCCTTAAAATGCATGAAACGTCGAGATTTTATGTTATAACGAAATTTTTTTTTTATAAAAATTGACTTTTTGGGACTTTGCCGATTTCGCACCTTTTTCAGTTTAATATTACCGTGGCTGTTTTTTCGTTTGCAAAATTTTAGAACTCGAATAATGATTTCTTTTCTTGTATATTTGTCATGCCATGTATAATAACAAAATGTAATATATGGTCGGTGTTAAGTCAGACCGGACTAAGTCGCAAAACATCAAAAAAATGAGAAAATGATAGAACTGGATAAAGCTTTTCGTCAGCTACATCCGACTTTTGACAGATTTTAAATATGTAACAATAAACAAGAATTATGGCAAAAAATTATTTCCAATTATATTGTAAAGGTTGCTGCGATTCAAACTTCAAACTCGTTTTTCTCGAAATCAAGATTTTGTCATTTAGTCCAGTCTGACTTAATACCGACCATATGCATTTGAAAGCTTTTTTTGAATATAAACAACGCAAACATTCTCGTGTTCATGATTGAGAAAGGCACAATTGCATCGCTAGGTGGATTAAAACAGGTTTTGCTTTTTGCTTTCATCGGAGTATCGGTTTGAATCACAATTTGCTATGTGATCGCACCCGTAACTCCGGAACCGAAAGTCGGTTCGGGATAAAATTTAATAGCCATTTACGGGGACGCAACATCTTTCATTTGAGACTAAGTTTGGTTGAATCGGTCTTGCCATCTCCGAGAAACCGATGTGACTGTTATTCTGAATTTGGGTACTTCCGCCGGGGCTTCCGGAACCGATTATGGTGGCCAATGTGACCAAAAAGACTTTGAATGGATGTTAGTGACCTAGTACTACAAATCGAAGCAGTTGTGGTCACATTTTGGAAAAATTTTAACCATTATACATTCATTGCAGAATTTATTAAAATCGACATTTCCTACGTGATCGTACTCATCACCCTGTAATTCCGGAACTGGAAGTCGGATCCATTAGAAATTCAATAGCAGCCTATGGGAACGTTGCACCTTTCATTTGAGACTAAGTTTGTCAAGATCGGTTCAGCCATCTCTAAGAAAAATGAGTGACATTTTTGGTCACATACACACAGACGCACATATACACATACATACATACACACATACATACACACAGACATTTGCCGAACTCGACGAACTGAATTGAATGGTATATGTCACTCAGCCCTTCGGGCCTCCGTTAAAACGTCTGTTTTCAGAGCAATTACAATACCTTTCTATTGAGAAAGGCAAAAACTGCAAAAAGTGATATATTTAGACATTTAAACATCCATATCTTAGAAACTAAACATCAGAATCAAAAACAAATTAACAACGTTCTGTCTGGCCTGTGTTAGGCCTTTCATTTGAAATTGGTTTGTATAAGATCGGTTCAGCCATTGCTAGCAAACACGAATGAGAGTTTTTTTCATTACATACACACAGGCATTGTCCCAAATCGTCGAGCTGAGTCGATTGGTATATAAGACTCGGCCCTCCGAACCTTGGAAGAAATCTTGAAAGTTTGAGCGGATTCTATACATTTCTTTTATAATTATCTTTTATGTAAGAAATGTAAAAATAGAGCAATAATAATATACTCTATGTTTTCAGTCTCAAGTAAATATATTTTATTGTCCGTGATGGAATACGGGTGTTTCTGTTTCCGCTCCGCTGCGAACATACACTTCATCAAACTGGAGAGAATCCAGTATCGTTGCTTGCGTATTGCCTTGGGTTGCATGCACTCGACCCATACGATGAGTCTCGAAGTGCTGGCGGGCGTTCTTCCGCTAAAAAATCGATTTTGGGAACTCTCATATCGATTGCTCATCCGATGCGACATTCTGAATCCGTTGGTGATTGAAAACATCGAGAGGCTCGTCGAGCTAAGTTCTCAAACCCGATTTATGTCCTTGTACTTCGACTACATGGCCCAGAGCATTAATCCTTCTTCATATACTCCCAACCGTGTTCATTTCCTAAATATTTCTGATTCTACTGTATTCTTCGACACATCCATGAAGGAAGAGATTCATGGAACCCCGGACCATATACGCCCGCAAGTGATCCCCAATATGTTTTATAATAAATTCCGAGAAGTCGACTGTGACAACATGTTCTACACTGACGGATCAAATCTCGATGGGTCCCCACAGATATCTATAAAATTTCGTACGGACCGCTTATATGGTTCCGGAAATATAGACTGAACCGTCCGGTCACATATGTTATTCCCATATAAGCCGGAACTCAAATTTTTTTTCAAAAGGGGGACCTCATGAAATTTCAGAAATCGAATTCGTATTTTTGATGCCAAAAATCCTTAAAATGCATGAAACGTCGAGATTTTATGTTATAACGAAATTTTTTTGAAGTAGAATACTTCTAACGTTTCAATATGGGGTGCCGTTTCAAAAATTTCAGTTGAGAAATTTTCCCAGATTTGAAATGCGAATATCTTCCGTTCTACTGGACGAAATCGCAATATTTTTGCACTATCTGATCGAAAATTTGTGCACGTATTTCGTATTAAATTTCGGAATTACTGCGACTACTATAAATAAACCAAAACAAGGATTTTCAGAAAATCCTTCGGAAACAGCCAGGAAAATGCGCAATTTGCCAGCATATCCCACGCAAAGCCGTCAAAAAGGAGCATGTAAGCGTTTCATTACATACGGGAATGTTATATATACAGGTCACGCGAGCTTGTTTTGTATCAGTGGGTGCTCGCTTACCACACGAGCAACATGCTCGTCCAATGAGCGGTATCATGTTTGCGTTCCCGTACCAAGCGTCATCGCAAGGTTCTTCGTGATAAAATCCAGGGAATCACCAAATCTGCCATTCGGCGTCTGGCTCGTCGTGGTGGTGTAAAATGCATCTCCGATTTAATCTACGAATGCTGAGGGTGTGCAGGAAAATGTCACCCGAGATGCCGTGACCTACACTGAACACGCCACGCGCAAAACCGCAATGAATGTCGTCTATACTCTGAAGCGGCAGGGACGCACTTTGTATGGATTTGGAAGTTGAAAAGGTAGAACTCACTTGTATCATTATAAAAAAGGCCCTTTTCAGGGCCACCAGAATCATTTCAAAGAATAAGTTTGCATTTTCTGTTTCATGGACTGTTTCTCCCTGGAGAGCAATTTGGGTTAAACCCTAAATTATGATTTATTTCAGTACGCAAATTGCAAATATGGTCAGAAAGAAACTGGAGTGAAGTGGAAAACATTTTTACTAGGAGCATTCAAAAAACATTTTACCAAAGTGCCGTATTACATTACTCTCTTTACCCTGAGTGTTCAATAATCTCCGTATTGGAAACACAATTTCAATTTTGTTCTTTATCAAAAATATGTGGTCGACCAACGAAAGGGTGGAGCTACGAAGAACACATATTGAGGACAACACAAAAAAGGACGAGCTTACATTGTGCTGTAGTCAGGTATAAAAACTCAGCATGCTGTTGCTCACGCTCAGTTCGTTTCCAGCATCAGCATACAGCAGTTCGTTTGCAGTATCTCCCGCAAAATTCAAACCGCCGTCCGTTTGCTGCTGTTAGAAGAGTTGGCCAAGCACGCCGTCTTCCATGGCACCAAAACTGTTACCATATACACCAGCTCCAAGTAAATTTCGAACACTGCCCAAACAAAAGGCCCTTTTCAGGGCCATCAATTTATCGACAAAGAATGAAATTGAAATTTTGTTATTACAAGCAGCAGAAAGTGGCTTGTCAAGAGCGTTGGATGGTAAGTGAGCCACTTGTAAACAATACCGTCGCTTTCAAATAGAATGGCACAAAATCAAAAGTTATTTGTAGACAGGTTAGTGTAATGATTCAATTTACAAAAATCGAACGTTTTCTAACGTTTCGATATAGGTGTTTCGTTTCAAAATTTTCGGCCAGAATGCCCCTGTTTTTTCAAACGTGAAAATCTGCTGTTGTATTGAATGAAAACCTTCGATTTTTGCGCTGATTGGAAATAGTTGTGACTATTTCTGTAGAATGTACAATTACTGAAAATAACGTGGTTGGTCCGCGCAATTCGATTCCAAGCGAGCCAGATTAGTTTTCGTTGGAAGGTCCACCTCTGACAATAGAAGTAAACTATTTTATTTTGAATTCAACTAACTTCCTTGAAAACAGCACAGTTAAAAAACTTGTGGAAAAACGCGCAAACCTAAATTTTCCACTATAATGGAAACTGCCTGTGCCCGCCGCACAGCATCATCAAGATTGATAGTAATTCAAGCCGGGAGGAAAGAGGTTGTAAGGCAATGGAAAACGAAAATTTCATTTATATCTTACTGGAATATAATTGGCTGGTCCTGAAAAGAACTTATTGGTTTGTGGTTTATTTTGGGGTCACAATTTAGGCCTGCTCGATTGCTGATAGCTGTGAATTTCTCGCAGGGCGACAGTTTCTGTTCAGTAGTGACGAGGCTTCCTAACGCCAACCGTGACTGGGGCATTTTTACACGGCCTTCGTTGCTTACTGTTTGCGGGGAGGCTTTCCTTCGGTGGACTTACGAGCGGTATGTTTGGTACGGGCCATTTATCCACAAAGAATCGAATTGAAATTTTGTTATTAGAAGCATCCGAAAGTAGCTTGCCAAGAGCGTTCGATGGCAAGTGAGCTACTTGTGAACAATATCGTAGATTTCACGTAGAATGACACAAAATAAAGTTATCATTTGTGTGTTTGTTTACAGTTTCGTGTTTACTAGGCGCATTCAAAAAAGGTTTCAATTCTCAAACATTTTACCAAGGTGTCGTATTACATTACACTTTTTACCCTGAGTGTTCGATAACCTCCGTATTGGAAACACAATTTCAATTTTGTTCTTTATCAAAAATATGTGGTCGACCAACGAAAGGGTGGAGCTACGAAGAACACATATTGAGGACAACACAAAAAAGGACGAGCTTACATTGTGCTGTAGTCAGGTATAAAAACTCAGCATGCTGTTGCTCACGCTCAGTTCGTTTCCAGCATCAGCATACAGCAGTTCGTTTGCAGTATCTCCCGCAAAATTCAAACCGCCGTCCGTTTGCTGCTGTTAGAAGAGTTGGCCAAGCACGCCGTCTTCCATGGCACCAAAACTGTTACCATATACACCAGCTCCAAGTAAATTTCGAACACTGCCCAAACAAAAGGCCCTTTTCAGGGCCATCAATTTATCGACAAAGAATGAAATTGAAATTTTGTTATTACAAGCAGCAGAAAGTGGCTTGTCAAGAGCGTTGGATGGTGAGTGAGCCACTTGTAAACAATACCGTCGCTTTCACGTAGAATGGCACAAAATCAAAAGTTATTTGTAGACAGGTTAGTGTAATGATTTAATTTACAAAAATCGAACGTTTTCTAACGATTCGATATAGGTGCTCCGTTTCAAAAATTTCGGCCAGAATGTTGCCTGTTTTTCTAAAAGTGAAAATCTGCTATTGTACTGAATGAAAACCTTCGATTTTTGCGCTGATTGGAAATAGTTGTGACTAGTTGTGTAGAATGTTCAATTACTGAAAATAACAGATTTTGTGAAAGCAGTGGTTGGTCCATACAATTCGATTCCAAGCGAGCCAGACTAGTTTTCGTTGGAAGGTCCATCTCTGACAATAGAAATAAACTATTTTATTTTGAATTCAACTACAACTTCCTTGAAAACAGCACAGCTAAAAAACTTTTGGAAAAAACGAGCAAACCTAAATTTTCCATTATAATCAAAATTAGTGCCCCCACCGCACAGCATCATCAAGATTGATAGTTATTCAAGCCGGGAGGAAAGGGGGAGGGAGGTTGTAAGGCAATGGAAAATTTCATGTATAATAATAATACTTTATAATTGGCTGGTTCTGAAAACAACTTGTTGGTTTGTGGTTTATTTTGGGTCACAATTTAGGCCCGCTCGATTTCTGATAGCTGTGAATTTTTCGCAGGGCGACAGTTTCTGTTCGGTAGCGATGAGGCTTCTTAACGCCAACCGTGACTGGGGCACTTTTACACGGCCTTCGTTGCCAACCAGCTCCCTGTCATGGACGACGTCTCTGTACAGCCAGCATCACTGCCATGAAAGCAAAACATTGATTTTGAACCGAATGATTAGACGCTGTATTTAGTTACAAAATGTCGATTTTCTGAATGATATGATATTAAATCATCCCACAAGATGCAAAACGTCGTGTGGAATGCTTGAATATCGAGCATAATGCCGAACATAATTCTTTGTTTGGGGCTTTATAGCTATAACGCCCCATATATGTCGGTCGCTGTCAATCTCCATATGATAGTATAGGGTTGCCAGGGGGCTGTTGCCAACTGCTTGCGGGGAGCCTTTCCTCCGGTGGACTTACGAGCGGTCTGTTTGGTACAGGCCATGTAGCGAAAAATGCTGATCTGCTACTTCTCTGATGCTGGTAGTAGGACGACGGTTAAACGCTCGTTTGCGTGCCTTCATTCATAAAAGTTCAACAATATTTTCAAAGAATGTTGCAAATTGTCAACTTGATAATTCCAAAAATACTTTAAATAAACTAAGAATGTGCAAAAGACGACAAAATCGCATAGAAATTGCTTATTCCAGAGCAGAATTTACCGGTCTAAAGTGTATTCTACTTCACTCCGGTTATGTCTCTGACATTACCCACCCATCTTTTTTTTTATAAAAATTGACTTTTTGGGACTTTGCCGATTTCGCACCTTTTTCAGTTCAATATTACCGTGGCTGTTTTTTCGTTTGCAAAATTTTAGAACTCGAATAATGATTTCTTTTCTTGTATATTTGTCATGCCATGTATAATAACAAAATGTAATATATGGTCGGTGTTAAGTCAGACCGGACTAAGTCGCAAAAAATCAAAAAAATGAGAAAATGATAGAACTGGATAAAGCTTTTCGTCAGCTACATCCGACTTTTGACAGATTTTAAATATGTAACAATAAACAAGAATTATGGCAAAAAATTATTTTCAATTATATTGTAAAGGTTGCTGCGATTCAAACTTCAAACTCGTTTTTTCTCGAAATCAAGATTTTGTCATTTAGTCCAGTCTGACTTAATACCGACCATATGCATTTGAAAGCTTTTTTTGAATATAAACAACGCAAACATTCTCGTGTTCATCATTGAGAAAGGCACAATTGCATCGCTAGGTGGATTAAAACAGGTTTTGCTTTTTGCTTTCATCGGAGTATCGGTTTGAATCACAATTTGCTATGTGATCGCACCCGTAACTCCGGAACCGAAAGTCGGTTCGGGATAAAATTTAATAGCCATTTACGGGGACGCAACATCTTTCATTTGAGACTAAGTTTGGTTGAATCGGTCTTGCCATCTCCGAGAAACCGATGTGACTGTTATTCTGAATTTGGGTACTTCCGCCGGGGCTTCCGGAACCGATGATGGTGGCCAATGTGACCAAAAAGACTTTGAATGGATGTTAGTGACCTAGTACTACAAATCGAAGCAGTTGTGGTCACATTTTGGAAAAATTTTAACCATTATACATTCATTGCAGAATTTATTAAAATCGACATTTCCTACGTGATCGTACTCATCACCCTGTAATTCCGGAACTGGAAGTCGGATCCATTAGAAATTCAATAGCAGCCTATGGGAACGTTGCACCTTTCATTTGAGACTAAGTTTGTCAAGATCGGTTCAGCCATCTCTAAGAAAAATGAGTGACATTTTTGGTCACATACACACAGACGCACATATACACATACATACATACACACATACATACACACACAGACATTTGCCGAACTCGACGAACTGAATCGAATGGTATATGTCACTCAGCCCTCCGGGCCTCCGTTAAAAAGTCTGTTTTCAGAGCAATTACAATACCTTTCTATTGAAAAAGGCAAAAACTGCAAAAAGTGATATTTTTAGACATTTAAACATCAATATCTTAGAAACTAAACATCAGAATCAAAAACAAATTAACAACGTTCTGTCTGGCCTGTGTTAGGCCTTTCATTTGAAATTGGTTTGTATAAGATCGGTTCAGCCATTGCTAGCAAACACGAATGAGAGTTTTTTTTTCATTACATACACACAGGCATTGTCCCAAATCGTCGAGCTGAGTCGATTGGTATATAAGACTCGGCCCTCCGAACCTTGGAAGAAATCTTGAAAGTTTGAGCGGATTCTATACATTTCTTTTATAATTATCTTTTATGTAAGAAATGTAAAAATAGAGCAATAATAATATACTCTATGTTTTCAGTCTCAAGTAAATATATTTTATTGTCCGTGATGGAATACGGGTGTTTCTGTTTCCGCTCCGCTGCGAACATACACTTCATCAAACTGGAGAGAATCCAGTATCGTTGCTTGCGCATTGCCTTGGGTTGCATGCACTCGACCCATACGATGAGTCTCGAAGTGCTGGCGGGCGTTCTTCCGCTAAAAAATCGATTTTGGGAACTCTCATATCGATTGCTCATCCGATGCGACATTCTGAATCCGTTGGTGATTGAAAACATCGAGAGGCTCGTCGAGCTAAATTCTCAAACCCAATTTATGTTCTTGTACTTCGACTACATGGCCCAGAGCATTAATTCTTCTTCATATACTCCCAACCGTGTTCGTTTCCTAAATATTTCTGATTCTACTGTATTCTTCGACACATCCATGAAGGAAGAGATTCATGGAACCCCGGACCATATACGCCCGCAAGTGATCCCCAATATATTTTATAATAAATTCCGAGAAGTCGACTGTGACAACATGTTCTACACTGACGGATCAAATCTCGATGGGTCCACTGGCTTCGGTATCTTCAACAATACTATCATCGCTTCATTCAAGCTCAATGATCCCGCTTCAGTTTACGTCGCAGAGTTAGCTGCAATTCAGTACACCCTTGGGATTATTGACACTCTACCCACAGATCACTACTTCATCATTTCGGACAGCCTCAGCTCTATCGAGACTCTTCGTTCAATGAAGCCCAAAAAGCAATTCCCATATTTCCCCTGGAAGATACGGGAGTCCTTGTGTACGTTATCTGAAAAATCTTATCAGATTACCTTTGTTTGGGTCCCCTCTCATTGCTCTATCCCGGGCAATGAAAAGGCCGACTCATTAGCAAAGGTGGGCGCCTTAAATGGTGACAAACGAAAGACCAATCTGCTTCAACGAATTTTTTAGTATTTGTCGTCAGAGGACACTCAACAGCTGGCAAACCTCGTGGAGCAATGGTGAACTTGAACGATGGCTACATTCCATTATCCCAAAGGTATCAACGAAGCCTTGGTTCAGGGGGATGGATGTGGGTCGGGATTTTATTCGTGTAATGTCCCGACTTATGTCCAACCACTACACCTTGGATGCACATTTGCGGCGTATTGGGCTTGCGGAGAGTAGTCTGTGCGCTTGTGACGAGGGCTATCACGACATCGAGCACGTTGTCTGGGTATGCGCCGGGTACTTGGACGCCAGGTCTCAGTAAAAGGATTCTCTTCGGGCGCGAGGTAGACCACCCAATGTCCCAGTCCGAGATATACTGGCAAATCGTGAATTCCCCTATATGTCCCTTATTTATACTTTCATAAAAACGATAAATATCCCAATTTAGCCCCTCTCTTTTTATTTCTCGTTTTTAGAAGTTTCCTCCTGCCTTGTGGGGCCGATCAGCTCCAGAGTGCCACTATGTAACCGCCGTCGCCCTTACCACTACGGAAACTGAACCAAAAGCGACTCGAGGTCCGATGACTTTTAAAGGATTCCCCGCGGGTCCGAAGAATACCATCCGCCAATCCGACCTACTAGGCTGAGGCGATAATTGGTTTAGCTGATCTCCCGTTTGTCCGAAAGTTGCAAGTTTTGCTCTTCTCTCCCGGTCACCATCTACGCCTTCTCTCCCCTTTCCTTGATACAACTACTTCTGCACCGATTTTGGAAATTATCCCCCCTCTGAATATTTTGACCAAGCATAAGTCTCCGATAAAAAATCAAATTTGTATTCCGAATTTCTAGTTTTAAGATAGTTGTAATTTTACCCCTTTGTTAAAACTATTGTCCCCCATCTTGTAAATAGAATTGTATCCCTAGTTTTAAAACACCGGTGAAATTTTTCATAAATATTTGTTCCCCCTTTTGTGTACCAAACTGTATTGTTAGTTCATTGAATTCCTTGTTTTAAAATTTTTCATAAAAAAAATCTTTTGCCCCCTCTCTTGTATATAGAATCTTATTTCTAGTCTTAAGATAGCTGTAAAATTTTTCTCTTTTATAAAAAAAAATATTTCAACATTGTAACCTCCTAGTTTTAAAATATCCAAAATGTAAAAACAAAAGATTTTGTCACCGCCAAGCTAACGCATTTGTGCCTATCAAATAAACGAAATGAATGAAAAAAAAGTAAATATATTTTGTGTATTTGAACTTTGTTCGTCGCATAACGACTGTTTCAGCCCACATTAAAGAAGATAAATAAAATCATGGCGGTTCGAAAGAACATTTGAGTAAACTGTAACATTCGAACTACGTCAGTGTTGTATGTAGAATTGCTTTCTAACTGCACCATGCAACTTTTCAAACGAGATCTCTGTAAATCGAAATGTGTCATCTTGGCTGATTCACCCCATTCTACACTAATTTGCAGCCAACTCATGACAATTGATAGACCTTAATTTAACTTTATAGTGAAAGATGTTTAAAAGTATCGTAATAGTAATTACTTGGAAAATGAATTTTTAGGTTATTTACACTTTTTGTTCAGAAACGTCATGAATGTTATTACCCATTCACATTGAATAATAGTGTGATTTATAATTTACACGAGACTTACCATTGTACTTATTTGAATGTTTCTATCACCAATTCCTTCAAACTGAACACATGCAGTGCTTTTTGTAGCCACATTTTTTCTATTTCCTCGCTAAAAAAATGAGCTTCTTGGTCTGTATCCCGATATGAACTAAGCCATGTTTGATATTCTCAGCAATATTTGTAGATGTCAGCGAAAGAGATGTTGTAAATCTTTCGCCACTAAATTGATTTTTTGTTTACTTTACCCCACTTTTTAATTTTCCTTGCACAAGTGCAAAAAGGAGTCTTTTATTTTCTGTGATAGCAACGAAATGAAATGCTAACAACGCTCGGTAGCAAAAGATTATAAAGATTTTTTACATTGCATATCATTTTTTTCTCATTTGCAGGGGGTGTTTAACCCATTTTGATACTATCCATATTTTCGTCTCCCCACTCTCCATTTGCAGCAGTTGATTAGAGCAGCGCCTGCTTTCGTTGTTAAATGCAATGGCACAAGTTTTATGGTAAAAATTAAAGAACTCGATTTGAATTTGCAAATAGCTCAATCATGAGAATTTCACGAATCTCAGTCAACTTCTGAATCTTACTGTGTCATCTGTACGAAGCAAATATAGTGATATCAATTTCTACACATGTGATCGATTGTTGGCCGAGTAATTCGAAATTGTTCGACATCCCCCCTAACAGGGTCAACATAAGCAAATCACCCTTATTACATTGATAGTTCAAGGAGTGTACTTCCCATTCATTGCCTCTCAACACTTTGTCAGCTTTTCATTCCGCATATTGAATGAGATTCGTGCATTATAGACAAAGGGTATTTCAAAGTTTAATCGAACTTTTTTCTATGACGTATGGAGTATGGCATGTTGTAAACGAATCCTGGAAATCCTGCAGGGCTAGTCATAAGTTCAATATAGTGATGACCCGACTTTGAGGGACTGGCTGGTGTATTTTAGAATGAGAATATCAGAACGCTGCGCTGTGGTGTATCTAGAAGAAAAAAATAAAATAAGCTAAAAGAAGAAAAAAACCGACATAACCCACCTAGCAGTGAGAATAGATGCTTCTGATACATATCACCGTATAGCAATCACAACATTAACGGGCTTTTCCCTCTCAAAAAAAATAATGAAAATAAAATAAAATAAAATAAAATAAAATAAAATAAAATAAAATAAAATAAAATAAAATAATATAAAATAAAATAAAATAAAATAATATAAAATAAAATAAAATAAAATAAAATAAAATAAAATAAAATAAAATAAAATAAAATAAAATAAAATAAAATAAAATAAAATAAAATAAAATAAAATAAAATAAAATAAAATAAAATAAAATAAAATAAAATAAAATAAAATAAAATAAAATAAAATAAAATAAAATAAAATAAAATAAAATAAAATAAAATAAAATAAAATAAAATAAAATAAAATAAAATAAAATAAAATAAAATAAAATAAAATAAAATAAAATAAAATAAAATAAAATAAAATAAAATAAAATAAAATAACATAAAATAAAATAAAATAAAATAAAATAAAATAAAATAAAATAAAATAAAATAAAATAAAATAAAATAAAATAAAATAAAATAAAATAAAATAAAATAAAATAAAATAAAATAAAATAAAATAAAATAAAATAAAATAAAATAAAATAAAATAAAATAAAATAAAATAAAATAAAATAAAATAAAATAAAATAAAATAAAATAAAATAAAATAAAATAAAATAAAATAAAATAAAATAAAATAAAATAAAATAAAATAAAATAAAATAAAATAAAATAAAATAAAATAAAATAAAATAAAATAAAATAAAATAAAATAAAATAAAATAAAATAAAATAAAATAAAATAAAATAAAATAAAATAAAATAAAATAAAATAAAATAAAATAAAATAAAATAAAATAAAATAAAATAAAATAAAATAAAATAAAATAAAATAAAATAAAATAAAATAAAATAAAATAAAATAAAATAAAATAAAATAAAATAAAATAAAATAAAATAAAATAAATAAAATAAAATAAAATAAAATAAAATAAAATAAAATAAAATAAAATAAAATAAAATAAAATAAAATAAAATAAAATAAAATAAAATAAAATAAAATAAAATAAAATAAAATAAAATAAAATAAAATAAAATAAAATAAAATAAAATAAAATAAAATAAAATAAAATAAAATAAAATAAAATAAAATAAAATAAAATAAAATAAAATAAAATAAAATAAAATAAAATAAAATAAAATAAAATAAAATAAAATAAAATAAAATAAAATAAAATAAAATAAAATAAAATAAAATAAAATAAAATAAAATAAAATAAAATAAAATAAAATAAAATAAATAAAATAAAATAAAATAAAATAAAATAAAATAAAATAAAATAAAATAAAATAAAATAAAATAAAATAAAATAAAATAAAATAAAATAAAATAAAATAAAATAAAATAAAATAAAATAAAATAAAATAAAATAAAATAAAATAAAATAAAATAAAATAAATAAAATAAAATAAAATAAAATAAAATAAAATAAAATAAAATAAAATAAAATAAAATAAAATAAAATAAAATAAAATAAAATAAAATAAAATAAAATAAAATAAAATAAAATAAAATAAAATAAAATAAAATAAAATAAAATAAAATAAAATAAAATAAAATAAAATAAAATAAAATAAAATAAAATAAAATAAAATAAAATAAAATAAAATAAAATAAAATAAAATAAAATAAAATAAAATAAA